>NW_027526385.1:80963040-82254267 GCF_048455015.1 Haemaphysalis longicornis | reverse complement strand
GCGTTCGCACTGGAATACTGGATTACAATATAGGTACAAAGCACCAAACAGATGATGGATCATCTGTTTGGTGCTTTCTACTTATAGTGCATTCCAGTGCGTACGCTCCTAGTGATACCTGTATAAATACCAGACGATGTTTCAAATAAATGTTAGTTGCGATTGAGTGCATGTCCCGTCGTTATCCCTTTGTGTCGTTGTCGAAGTCGCGCTCTATTTTTCAATCAGAGTATTTCGACTGCACGCATCCGCCTCAGTTTGTTTTCAGTCCATTAGTAAACTGCAGGCTTACGGCAGCGTTTCTGCGAGAGCACGTGACCGCTGTAGCAACCCTTCCCTGCTTCAGGGGTGCAGCAACTCAGGCATGAAATAGCGCGACAACACTCATACTCTCACGACACCATCTCTGCCCCTAACGTGCCCCCATTACGTTTTAAGGGAAGCTCATATGGCTAAGGTTTCATGTATTTTTGATCTCTGAGGACCAAAACTTCCTTGCCTCCACGTGTTCGGGGCGAAGCCCCTTAGGGGCTGGGGCTGTTGGTGTCTCATGTCGTCGTCGTAATCGTCGTCTCATGTAGTCACGGTACTAAACCACCGGGAAACTTGTTTACGCCTCGCGCTAGAACATAACGCGTACTGAAAAAAAAAACACCGGGGCACTCTTTACGCCTCGTGCTAGAGAGATTCGCGCTTAAAAGACAGGAGACTTTTACAGCAAAGCCGATTTAACCTGTGAGTGCGTTGACCTCTATCCCCAACGGTTTCATCTCCGTTGGCAAAAACGGCAAGGCGCCAAGAATGTTCTTATACACAGCATGCCTCGCCCCTCCCCAGGTTTCAGGTTAGGGGAGATGGTCTGGGATTTTTTTTTTTTAAGCGCGAGGTGTTTTATAGAGCGAGGCGTTCAAAAACAAGCGTCCCGGTTTGTGTGTGCTATATTACCACGCTGTCACCACCAAAGTCATACGCCGTACAAAACATGACTTGGACCTAGCTCACAGATCCTTTGGATATGCACACCGAGTAGATTAGTTAACAACAGCTGGGCACCGTTTTCAAGATAAGAACACGAATTGACCTCAAGATTATACGTCTGATCACCTAGATATGTATTTTGAGTGGATTAGTTATCATTAATAGGAACCATTTTGAAAGTATAAGTAGAGTCAAATAAATGTGTGCGTGTATGCACGAGGGATGACCGCCGTCAACGTCTTAGAGAAATAAAATTTGCACTTCCCGTTCACTGCAAGCTCTCTGACACCTCTATGCCGTGTGCTAAAAGGCCCCGCTGGTCATCATCCTTCACAGAGTGTAACGGCTCATGATTCCTTTCTAGCGCGCCGATTGTGCGGCTGCGAGCATGACACCTCCTCTCCACAGATTCCCTCAGGGCGCAACTTCCGTGCTCTGCGACGCGTACCGATGTTTATGGCATAGAGTTTCATGCTAAGATAAACTAGAGGGAAATCTGGCGCCACTGTCTAGGCGAGCCGCGCTTCAGCGAGCGTTCCGTCATGTACCGGGCAGGCACGTTCCACTCGTCCTTGGCATGGCTCATAAACAGGCTGGAAAGTCGCCGATGGCTGCAAAAATGCAATAGTATTATTGTAGAAGATTAGTCAAATTTGTTTTGCTATTATAAAGTTGAAGCTCTGAAAAGATTTATTTGTCAGGAATTGTTTAGAAGCTTCATGCGAAATGCACAAGAAAAGGATGTTGCCCTTTTTTATTTCGACTTCGAGAAAAAAAAGCCTTGGGGCTAGCCAAGAAAAGTAGGCGAGGAACGTCGCTAGTTGCAATAGCGGCGCCCACGGCGGCCCGCGATTGCAGCGCCAGGTTTCCCTCTAGTGTATATTAGTATGAAACTCTGTGGTTTATGGGGCGCCGGCCAGTCACGTGACGCGTAAGCGTGATGTTGTCATGGGGCACGGGACGTCACCAAATTCGAAAACTCGCTCGTAACAGCTCACATTGCAAAAAAAAAAAAAAAAGAATCACGGGTAAACAAAGAGAAAAGACTTAAACCGACAGCGACCCACCGCGGTGGCTCAGTGGCTAAGGCGTTGCGCTGCTGAGCACGAAGTCGCGTGTTCGATTCCCGGCCGCGGCGGCCGCTTTTCTGATGGAGACGAAAAGCAAAAACGCCCGTTTGTGCGAGATTTCGGCGCACGTTAAAGATCCCCAGGTGGTCAAAATTAATCCGGAGCCCTCCACTACGGCGCACCTCATCGCCTGCGTTGCGTCGGCGCGTTAAACCCTACCCTCAAATCAATTAAAACCCTCAAATCAATTAAACCGACAGCATTGTTACGGACCTATCGTGTTACTCATCAACACGCTCCCTGTCGGATCGTCGCTCATCTCGTCGAAGACGTCTTCACACTCACATTAACACCGTTCGTGATGCCTCCTTCTAGTACCCTCCTCGGGAATTATGTAACTTTTACAAATTCACCCTGAATCAACAAAATAGGGGAAATAACAAAACTGGACGTAATGATATACAGTGGTGTTAGCAGCCAATTGCCACAAATGTACACAAAACTCCGTGTCCTTGTCCTTGTCACCGGTATGATAATTGTCTTGCACTATTTATCTATCTTCGTGCCGCACTTAGGAGCTTTGTAGACGAAGTAAACTTTGTTCGGTCTGAAAGAACTGGCCTTTGGTAACTCACTCAGTTCCATTCCGGCCCCGAAAGACGTTTTCTTTAACCTTAAAACGCGAGAAGTGTCGAAAAACGTTTAAATTTCCCGCTACAATGACGTAATATGGGCAGGAGTGACGTAATATCAGCCAGCCCTAAAAATATAGTTATCGGTGTGTTCACTTCACGTTAGCATACACTCAAACGGATGTAGAGGCCTCGCCTCAACCGCCAAGAAGTGTTTCTTGGTGTTGGCTTAGGTCGGCCGCAGCTAATAACATGAACATGATTTTATTCCGGTTCATTTCATTTATTGAAGCCTTAGAGGCCCGGAGGCATTACATAAGGCGGGGGCAAACGATGTTTGGGAAGCTCTTAATCACAAAAAGAAGGAAAAAAAAGAAAAAAAAATGGCGTACAGGAAGAACAAAGCAACAACGCTCAGAAAGAAGCAAGAGGTAGAACAATCTAAATCCCAGTTATTTGAAAAAAGGCAAGCAAGCAGTACACATGACTAATCATTATTATTAACAGGGTTCAGGTAACAAAATCCTTCTAGGTAAAATGATTTGTTAGTTTTTCGCGGAAGGCCTTGCGGTTGGTGGTCGAAACAATAATGTCGGGCAGATTGTTCCGCAGGGTTATTACACTTGGAAAAAAAGAATCTTTCATCGCAGATGTGCGACAGTGAATGTGCGTGATTGGACTGGTGTGGTTGAGGCCAGAAAAATCGCCAGAAACGGCTGGGGAGTCACCAGTGCTTGGCAGTTTTCTTTAAATGTAGATCGTTTGTTTTGAAGTTCGCGATAAAATTGTTATGGTTGTTTGCAAGCAGACCAAAGTAGTATTTTAAGAACCAAACTTGTAATCTATTTTCGTGGCCCATTTAAGAAGCCAAGTTCAAGAATGCGGCCATAGAATTTATCTGAAAAAAGCTTCTCTTACCTCCAGCAGCGTTCATTTGCCGCACTCCTCGTTGAATCAGGCGCGTAAGCGCCGCTCATATTTTCGGCAGCCACGGTTTTCTCCAACAATGAAAGTTGGCATTGTCTACGCAAGCGAGACTACTTTCTCCCTTTGCTCTTGTGGGCTCCCTTTCACCGCAACATTCTTGCGCCCTGGGTGGCCGGGCTGACTGTAGGTCAGTGCACCAGACGAGTGGCGGTGGGAGTTGTGATTTTAACGCGCGGTACAGACGCTGCTGCATACTACAGGCTCGTGGAGAGATTGTCAATATTCGGAGGCTTGCGCTACGACGGCGGGTCGCCATCACTGCTCTCGGCATACCTTCGCTCTCCCCGTGGTCCATGACTTGCGCAAACGCAATTTCTGTTTGATGGATGCAACTTTTGGCTGAACCTTTGATTGATTGATTGATTGATTGATTGATTGATTGATTGATTGATTGATTGATTGATTGATTGATTGAGGTAGCGAATGAATGAGTTTATGAATGAGTGAGTGAGTGCACGAAGTAACAGTAGACTCCCGTAGTCATTTAACTCGGATTCCAGCTTTACTTGAAGTTTCTGACGGACTTCACTGCAGTGGAGATAGAGAGCAAATCAGCGCCGCATTTAACGTCGTACTGCTTATAACGAAGCCTTTTTATGGTAAATACTCGATACAACGAAATAACTTTACCACAAATAGGTGTCTGTGCATGGCACATACCCACGTGGGGGATTGGCCAGGAATCGGGCGTGAGAAGGGCTAATGCACCCGCTTAAAGGAGTACTGACACGAAATTTCAAAGCTGAGATCCGCTCTAGCAATCAAGTACAACGACAACACAAATAGGTGTCTGTGAATAAATGCATCTTTCTTTCTTTGTAGTTGTGTGTGTGTGTGTGTGTGTGATCTCTCTTTCGCGAACATTACCGAACCGCGCAAATTCAACTCCTGCATTCGCACTTTCACATTCTTCCCCTCGGGGAAATGCGGGGAAATTTTTTTTGTGTTTCATGTTATTCTACGTTATACTTGTTTGCGCTTAGGACTGTTGTTTAAAAATATTTTTGTTGCTATTTCTGGTGTTTTTTTGCATAGTAAAATACTAAATATTTGGAAAGCTAACCCGGGTCATCCCAACGATCTATGGAACGAAGTACGATATAGGATGATGATGACTATAGGATGATGGTGAAGGATGATGATACTTAGAGAGGTAATCAGCGCCTTAGACCTGAGAACAAGCTCGGGTGGAGACATTATAGCTAAAATATAGAAAAAATAAGTGGACTCTGGCTGAGCATGAAATCGATAAAATGACAGCCGGTGGACTATCACGATGGCAAAGTGGCTACCAAGGGACGGTACTACAAAGGAGGTGGCTAACTAAATGGAGGAACCAAATAAGAAAATTCGGAGGCAGTGAACGGACTCGGGCAGCGCAGGACAGCAGAGGTTGGACACCTATGGGAAAGGTCTTCGTCCCGCAGTGGACTTCTGTTGTTGTTGTTGTCGATGATGATGATGAAAAAAGAAAGGCGATACGAGCCAATCGAGTGTGGTGCGAATCGCTGCTAGTCAAATTGCCGAGTTAGGTTGCGTTTTTCGGTAGGTAACCAAAGTGCCATTTGTGCTTTTAACAGTGATGAACACTTGAATCTTTGTATTACTGTACTTCAATTGCGCAGAAAAGTAACGAAGACTGGAGAGAGACGACACGAGACAAAGCACTTTCAACAAACTTTATTAAGATGAAATAACAAATTTATACTGCCGTTGCAGTATAAATCTTACTACTTACTACTGGAACGAATGCCCCTTGTAAGATGTGCTTCGTAGTCCCTCTGTGGCTTAAGGGTTTCGGCTCCCCAATGATAAAAATACTCACGCATGTATTGATCTATCGAAATTAATGACGTCATTTCCGGACACAAATGACCCAACATGACCTCCATAGCCCCTATGCGGCTTTCAGGTGTAGACCCCATGGTGATAAAACTAATGCCTACATACCAAAGCAATGACGTCACTTCCGGGCACTAATACGTCAAGATTTCACGCGCGCGACAGAGAGAGGAGAGGGAAAGGCGTAAAGAAAATTACGCTCCCCCTCCACCACTCCGAAAAGGAGAACGGCGCGGGCCTGGAGGGGGTGTCCCGAGCACGACGTCACCATTTTCTCGGGTCCCCAAAACGAGCGCAACACGTATGTACAGGAATCCGACTGCCCCCTCCTCGCCGGCAGAAGCCGAAATCGAGGCCAAACCGAAAACGTGGCTTCACTACGGCCTAGCGCCCTCTATTTGGGAAGCCCACCCTCGCCGGCATGCCCGGGTCCATGCCGACGGCCGGCCAAGTAAAAAAACAGTCGCGGCGTAGTCTGCTCGCCGAGCGGGTAGCCAGCAGATGAGAAGCGCAGCGTCGTCTGCTCCGGCATCCTCCGCGTCGTCTGCTACGGCGGTGTTTATCGTCTGCTGCTCCCCGGAGCGCTCTGCGCTTCGCGTGTGGTGACCGCCATGTGTCGTCTTCTACTACGCTCCTAGAGTGTACGCCAGCGACGGTGTGACAGGAGTGATTGTCGAGTGATACTACATGTGGTGGAATTGTACAGTACAGCCGTGGAATTGTACAGTACAACCGTGTGCCGGCGGTCGGTGGGCCGCGTAGAAATACCGGCGCTTTCTTGTCATTTAGAAAGCTGAATCCGACGATGAGGTCCAATCACAACAGGTGCAGGCCACCCGAATTCTATGGTGAGTCCACGTGTTTCTTTCTCTGACATCAGCGTTTTTTTATGTGTGTGTGAGTGTGTTTGCGTGTTTCCACGCAAAAGAAGCTAAGAATGGCATGACCGCTAGTGGAAACGAAGAACATGCGGTTAGTAAAAGGATGAGAGGAACACAGATCTCGACTTGAGATAACGGTACGGATCGGAGTAGAACTAAACGGGACCGCTGATGCGAGGGGAATCAGACACGGGCGGCTCCGAAACGAACGGGTTACCGGCCGGGTACCGTAAGAACGCGTACATAAGGATCGGCGCTAAACCTAATAGAGGAACATTCTGCCAGAGCGCGGACGCATCTTGCCGGCATTTACGTTATTAAAACAGTAACACGGAAGGCCTACTGTTCTGCTAACTGCATTGGTGGTGTCTGTAGCTGTCCAAAAACATGGAATAATATAGAAGAGCAAAACAAAAAGGTGTTGGTGGAGTTACCGAAGAGCGCGCGAATAACTCGCATGTGCCAAAAGTGCAGCGCTCAGATATCTGAAGTCGTCAGGGGAGGGTTCGAAACACAGCACACATTTATTGTACGAACCATTCCTTCCATCTGCTTTGTGTCTTTGCTGAGACGTTGGAAACTCAACTCTATTCACGTTCCATTCCAGTGACGACACACTACGATGCAAACGTACCGCGGCAGCAAATTCATTGTATAAAATGTGCGGTAAGCTTAACTACGCAGACGTAAACCTCTTGAATAGAGCAGGCACTTGTCAAACCGAGTCATTTAACTTCTTAGTCGGCAAACGATGTTTCTTCCGGACTGGGCGGGTGTGCGCCGCTTTGTATCGCTGTCACGGAGGGGCTGTTGACCAGCCGTATGATTTAGCAGCTTTTGTTGACTTCGCAACATAAGGAGTCAAGTAAGCCATTTTAATTTCATTCGAACAAAGTTACAGGTCATGTAGCGCCACCGGGCGGAGCTGGGTGAAAACGGCGTATAAGCGGAGAGAAATTATTGCGACCGAAGCCAGCTTGCACGCGCACGCTTTCAGGGGCGAAGCAGCTTAGGGGCTGGGGATGTTGTCGTCTCCTGTCGTCGCCGTCGTAACCGTCGTCTCATGTAGTCACGGTACTAAAACACCGGGACACTCGCTTACGCCTTGCGCTGGAGAGCTTCGTGCTTCAAAGACACCAGACTTTTACAGCAAAGCTGTACACCCCTACCCCCCAACGGTTTCATCTTCGTTGGCAAAAACGCCAAGGCGCCAAGAATACACTCACACACTGCATGCTTCGCCCCTCCCCTGGTTTCTGTAGTGGAGATGGCCCGGAATTTTTTTCAGCTTTTCTCTTCTCATGTTTTTATGAATTCTCTAGAGAACCTGCGACAGTGAATTTCACTCTAGGGTGAATCCTCCGTTTCAGTTTCCCCGCGATGCACTTTAGTGACCAATTTATGCAGCTAAAAAAGAAAACTCGGCAGAAAACAGCAACGCCATGCTTGCTGAACGCCATGCTTGCCTTGCGTGGTGCCACAGCGGATCTGAAACGTTCAAGTCAAATTGTATGCTCCACAACGTCGTTCACCAAAATTGCATTGTTGGGTGTACTTATTGGTCCATAGAGTGCATTCCCTAAGGATTCCCTTAGAGAATGGACTCATTTCACGGAAACAAATCCCTGCAGTCTCACTGCTGATGTATATCAAGGTTGTGAATATAGAGGAAGCGTCCTAGTTTAGTCAAATCCCTTTACATTGAAAGCATTTGGTCACAACATAAGCCCAAGCGACATTCCACAAGCTAAAGGGACCCTGCAACACTATTTCCCATCTTTTTTTTGAAATCTAAATGCTTGCAGAACTTAGTCAACCTACACATACAGTACTTACATTAGGGAGTCGCAAAGTACTCCAGCCAAAAATTACTGCTCTATACGCATCAGATAACTTTGAAACTTGCTCAAAATATTTGATGGGCGAAGCCCCTTAGGGGCTCGGGCCATCGGCGTCTCATGTCGTCGTCGTCGTAACTGTCGCCTAATGTGGTCACGGTACTAAAACACCGGGACACTCGTTTACGCCTCGGGCTAGAACGTAACGCGTACTTAAAAAAAAAAACACGGGGACACTCGTTTACGCCTCGGGCTAGAACGTAACGCGTACTTAAAAAAAAAAACACGGGGACACTCGTTTACGCCTCACGCTGGAACGCGTCTTACTTCAAGGACAGGCGCCTTTTACAGCAAAGCTGCATACATCTATACCAAAACAGTTTAATCTCCCTGGGCAAATAGGCCATGGCGCCAAGAATACACTTAAACACTGCATACTTCGCCCTTCACCCGGTTTCACGGGAGTGGAGATGGCCCGGGGTTTTTTCTCTCTCTCCCGGTCTTGACTTTCTTCAACCGCTCGAATTCCGGAGGTGTAGCGGCCATTGGCCGACTGCGTTTCAGTTGCAGCAATAAACGCATTTGGTAGCCACTTTACAAAGAAAGCCACAGAAGCTAAGCATAAACGGAAGGCGTATCTGTTGCGACGAGCAAATCACGCAGTGCCACTCCGTGCTGGCGATTACTACATAATTTAAATGTGCTTCCATACCGAAGGAAAGAGTGGAACCGTTTATCAGAGCTGCTGCAGAGTCAATTTAAAAGATGTTCCTTTACAATAAACGTCCATTTCATCAACCAATACTCCTGTTTTTAGATTCTCTTCGAGGCGTGTGGAAGCAGAAAAGTGACACCCCTGACGTAACAAGCCAATGGCAGGTCTACGGATTTCCGAATGGAGCAGGCTCAAATGTTTTACGGGAGTGGTAAAAGTGATGGCACTATATTCGGCAATTGTTGATGCGAGCCATATTGGCGGAGGATCAGTACAAATGGAAACGTCGGTACTCGGGCAAAGATCCGTTCGATCTTGTTATTTAGGAAATATATATATAATGTAAGGTAGGGGATGCATTGCGGAATATTTTCACCAGCGCGCCGAACTATAATAAACCGCAACAATAGCACTGGAGACAGGATCAATAACACAAGAACCATTGATTGATTGATTCTAGGGTTTAACGTGCCGACGGAACGCATGCGACGAGGCGCGCCGTAGTATGTAGGAGGCTCCGGATTAATTTTGACTACCTGGGGATCTTTAACGTGCGCCGAAATCTCGTACACACGGGCGTTCTTGCTTTTCGCCTGCATCAGAAAAGTGGCCGCGCTACCGGGAATCGAATAGACAGGAACGTTCCACCGAACGGTTCCCGCATCGTGGCCCTTGCGATATTCTTTATTCAAGGTTGTTTAGTGTTAATCTGACTCTTCACTTTGTTAACTGCCATGAGAGGCTTAGCAGAAAGAGGTTTAGAAATATGTGGGTTAAAGTTTCTCATTGCTTTAGCTTTCCTAAAATGCGGTACAACGTTGTTTTCTTTCGTCTAATCTTTAAAATTTAGGCCTTGCGCTTTAACGCACACCTTTCTTTTTATTTGTTTAATCTACGCTCAACCCGAGCAACGTCATAATCATTTTTCAAAAAAAAAAAGTAGCTTTGCATTATAAATTGATTACGTTTAGTCCGCTGGTGTGAGGATGTCTCTATGCGTGGAATCCATGCCGGAAACTTGCGCTCGACATGTCTAGAGGAATAGCGAATAACATTCATCATGAACAGATACCAAACAGTCACGCCGCTTTGTTCAACGGTGCTATCAAAAGACACATATCGCGAAGTGCTGCCGGCTTAACTTGTGTTTCTCCAAGTCACGAAATGCAACATACTTTTAAAGACTGCTATCTTGATTGATTTCATTGCGGGGTTTAACGCGCCGACGACACACAGGCGATCAGGCGTGCCGTAGTGGAGGGCTTCGGATTAATTTTGACCACCCGGGGACGTTTACGAGAACACACGGGCGTTTTCGCTTTTCGAGCCTCCATCAGAAAAGCGGATGCCGTGGCCGGGAATCGAACCCGCGTCCTTGGGCTCAGCTGCACAACGCCTTAGCCACTGAACTACAGCGGCGGGTCAATGACTGCTATCTTGCGTCATCCGAATCTATTATTTGGCACGAAAATTTCTAACCTCATACCTTCGCATAGTTCTCTCTACACTGCTTTTTTACCATCCCCTATTTTTTCACTATCCACCATCTCTACCCCTGTCATCCATGGGTAACCGTTCCGGTAACAGGACAGTCAACTTGTCGTCCGGCGTCCGCTTCACATCGCAACATCTCCTAATTTGAGGCACATGATGTTTGCAGCACTAGTTCATCAATCAATCACGACGATCCTTAATTCGTGTCACTGCAGGAGTACGTAACTCCTCTCCAAATTCGTATGCGCATGTGCGAGTCTGCGCTAACACTGTTAGCGCAGATTTGAAAAACAAAACGCACTTCTCAGTGCCGCTAATGTAACTATAACTGACTGGCGCCGAAACGGAAATCATAGCCACTCGGCGTATTTCGTCAGCTCTCATGCAAGTAAAATTGGGAGTTACTAAAAGTCTCTGCTTATAGTCTTCCCGCATGGAAGCTCGCACAACAATTTCGCAGGCAGTTAGGTTACTGCTAAAAGGCATGTCATGTCGAGGACGGAACTGGCTGGGGACACCGTGGCGTGATCAGAGTGCGACGCTCGCTTCACCGAAAGTTAACGTACATGCATATCCAGCCATGAGCTGATTCCATATGGTAACGCAATACAAGCTTCCCCGTTTGTTTTCTGTCGTAACGTGCACTGGGGAAACCCTACGGTGGGTCGGTAAGTTTTCGGAGGGGCGTTCGAGGCTCCCGGCTTGCTCCCAATACGTGGCTGGCTGCCGCTGCTCTTCCTGCAGAAGAAACAGGTTACGATCACTCTGAGAGAACGGGCCCAGCGATGGCGATATGGTGTCGCCCGGCTGCAGGCGGCCGCTAAACGAGGAAAACCACGCTAACGACCGCCAAGTCTGAAATTTCCGCCTCCCGCTGGGCGCGGCCATGTCCGTCTCGGCGCTGCAGCAGCGCCGTGCCGTGGCTTAATTTTGCGGCGGCGCGCAGTGACACATAGAGTTATTGCACGTCGCTTGTGGTGGGACGTTCGACCACCGCAAAATTTGGATGTACAGCTGCTGTGCGGCAGTTGTACACTCTTAACAAAAATGCTAGTAAAAAGGTAGTAACGGGCTGTATTTGCTAACTGCTTACGAACTTTACTATCCCCAGAACGGTACGTAGGTACTGGCACTAAGTATGGAACCTAAATGCTATCGTTAGTAGTCTAGACCGTGCACTTGGTAACTGCTGCTTGTTTGATGCTAACATTCACTGATAGTAAGAAAATTCTATGAATTATTGATCATAATACCTACAGCACTTTTCCTACTCCCAATCACGATTAAGAAGTATTTGTAGGTCCACACGCTTACGTGTATATGCTCACGTTAAAATGCCTAACTACAAAATTATCGATAAAATATTTGATTTTTGCGACAAGCTTACCGACTCTATCAGAGGACTTTCAGCTGCTGGCTATAAAAGGAAGAAGCGAAGATGTATTTTAAGTTAACAGAGTTATACTCGCTTTCCTCGTGCATCTCTGTTAAGACGTGGATGGCAGAAAAAGACTTGTTCGTTCCATGGGGAATTGGCTGTCTAATATGCAAAAAATCTGAAACTATTGAGCATGTATTCATCGATTGTTGGAATGCTGTGTTCCTGTGGGATGTGCTCCAACGAACACTGAAAAAGGATCTGCCTGTGGATACCCAAGGCATACGGTACTTGCCTGTTGAAAGCGAGGATGGTATGCCTTACGACCTGATCATGCTTGTTGGATTGAGCTCTATTTGGAAAGCAAGAATGGCCGCAAGGTACTCTGACATCGATGCGCGAAGCGCGAGACAGTATTTTAGAGAGGCAATGAGTGAATACGTGGAAAATCAAAAATACGTGTCGAATCCACCCGAATGTCTTGCAGACATGGAATCGTTGGTACACCTAAGAGACTTTTAAACACATGATGTCAACCAAAGTCAGGTTGACGGCTGTCTGTGAATGAATGTCTGTGTTCTGTATGTGCCAAAGCAGGCAATAAAAAAAAAAGCATCGCGTTGGTTTTCCCGCTCAATTTATTTGTTGTCTAAGTGTGGTATGTGCGTCTAGAATGTGTCTATGTCGTGCTGCGCGCTGTACCGATCCACATTGTCACGCGTGGTTTTTTACTAGGTTATGCATGACCAGTTAGTAAAAGCACTATAAGTACCTAGCGTATACTGTGAAAAGTAACTGGTTAGTGTACTGTTAGTAAGTGATGCAACCTTGTTTTAAAGAGTGTAGGGCAGCTGTAGTTGTAACGCTCCAGTAATACCCTAGTTACTCCAATGTAGTGTTACTCCAGTAATGCCAAGTGTAACACTGGAGTAACTTTCCCGTGTTGCTACCATTGATCTTTATGCTAATATACACTAGAGGTAAATCTGGCGCCAGTATCTATGCGAGCCGTGCTGCACCGAGCGTGCTGTCGATCATGTACCCGTGAAGAAAGTTTCACTTGCCCTGGGCATGGCTCACCAAAAGACATAAAGTTGTGTGTGGCTGCAAAAAACAATATTATTTTAAAAGGAAGGTTAAAGTTTGAAAAGTGGAGCCCAGAAATATTTATTTGTCAGGGATTATTTAGAAGCTTCATGCAAGACGAACAAGAAAATAAAACGTCACCTTTGTGTTGGTTTTGACTTCAATAGCGAAAGGAAGCCATGTAGGAAGCCAAGCCGAGCGGGAGAGGAACATTTCCAGTTGAAATGGCAGCGCCCAGGATGGAATGTGATTGCTGAGACAGATTTTCCTTAGCATATGTTAGTATAAAACCCTATGGTTAGTACAACCATGGCCTCTTGCAACACTTTCGAGTAGCAACGTCCCCCCAGAAGTGGTGTCCCATGCAGTGACTATGCCGATGGGGTAATAGCTGCTCCGCTACTTGTAATATAGCAACATCACCCCACAAGTGATGTCACATGTAGAAGCATTGCTTAGGGGTGATGTTGATTTCACAGAAGACGTGTTAATAGCTGCAGTTGCTGTATAACTGTTTCGCGCAAGACTTGTACCCCGGCTTGTTCCTGGACAATGAAATTTCTTTTCTCACTTAAAAACGCCCGTGCATGGGCCGTATGCCAAATATACCACGAGCTTCATCTTCGGACCGGTCCTCGAACTCGCACCTAAGAATGCTTTTATCCGCCACTGCGCTTGTTTGCGCTAACCATTTGCAGAGTTACTTTCGGAACTCTTGAAACTCTTGAAACTTTCGGAAATTTCGAGACTTTTGAAAATTTCGAAACTCTCGAAACATTCGAACCTCTTATCTTCCAATGTTCGATAAGTTGTTGTAAACCTTTTATTCGCCAAAGGACGTCACTTGGCCTGCGAAGGATATACTGGGTAAGGGAATCTAATTTTAGAGTTCTTCAGTGCTGAACACCGTGAAGCGATTACTGAGCTCTTTTGAAGGGTGTATCGGCTTCGTTGTGGACCAGCACCATAACACTCGTGCTAAGCCACTCATAATACTGATTTGTGCAATTTGAGCGATGGTGTGTTCTTCCAGCGTGCGAAGGTCTACTGGAGCGGTGGTATCAAAGCCAGGAGATAACTGTTCTGTATTTTGTAAAACTTGGACACTTCCACACCGATGATGGAGATTTGCAGAAGTGAGTCCCTCCAACAGGTTGAATTTCTTCGATCACTTGCACTCGAAGCAATCACAAGAGCACTCGGCTGTTCTAGCTGCCATCGGCGAATTTAGGTTACACTTAACGACTGCACATCATGCCCGCACGCACGGATAAATATAAAATTCTCTCCTCCCTCCTTGCACGGAATCTACATTCGGGCGAAACGAAGCCGTGCTTGGTTCCACGTTTCAGCGAACACGCTATCACCATCCGGCGATTAAGTACCGAACGCTAGCGTGTCTCTATTTAAGGCTGTCGGTGGATCTGGGGAGCTATAAAACACCCTTTCCTTAATGGCAGAAGAGAAATAGAGCTCCCAGATTGTTCAGGCCGATACAAAATAATGCAAGCACGGTATCTGGATATTCTAGCTGAAAGAAGGGCCTCAACTAAGTATGTTTTGTACAAGTTTGTCGATGTTAACAAGTGTCACTGTAGTCCAAGGTTCGACGAAAACTCGTCTGGCGAGGAAATAACATTGTTGGTACAAAACCTACACTCGCCAAAGTGCTAAAAACAATAGGTAAAACAAATGACGTTTCGGGGCGAGCACTTTGGCGAGTGTAGGTTTTGTACCAACAAAGTGTCACTGTGTAAGCAGTAGGCACCATCGGAAAAAATAGAAACTGAAATACGTACTTGTCTTTCACATTCCCCAGTGCCTGACGTTGGCCTATGGAATGTTGAGCAGCGCGATACAAACCCGAATATTCCACCATGGTCGGGTACTCGGGGATATCGAATAATCAATTCTCCGATCGAACAGGAATCGAGTAATACTATATTCATATTCGAAACTTCGAAACTTCGAGCATTCCTGCTCACGTATTCAATGCACTTGCAGGTCAACTTAGGAAAAATTAGACCATGGTAGATTTTGAAAAAAAAAAAAAAATTATGTACCAAAATTCTGAGAATTGCCTATTAATGAGTAGCATTCTTATGCCGCCTGTCTAAGTGTGAGTTCTTTACGGCGAAATTGTTTGATTTTTCTTAATTATGCCCGACCAATTATCTTTCATAACACTAATAAAACGATCAAAGGTGTTACTTCTGACCAATGTGCATTTTTGTCTGAATGAAGGGTGTTACACGGCTCGCCATCTTCGCTATTTTTATTTTTCCTTTTTTTTGGTCTTTAAAAATTTTGTTCGACCAATTATCTCCACTTACATTATTATAACGATTACATGGGGGACTTCCACCAAGTGTGCATTCTTGTGGAAATTCAGGGCGTTAAGGCCACCAATACCATAAGGCCACCAATTAAGACTTCGATGTCAGGTTACGTGTGCAGATGGGTCCTTCCTTAAAAACAAACCACTCCCAGCAGACTTCTTTTGGCGGCTGCACGATGCCCGGTTGCCTTCCAAAACTCGCGATAAAATGGTTGCCACGAGTGGAAGAACAGCTGATTTTACTGATCGCTTAAGCTCATTTACGCTGACCAAAACAGGAAGCACAGGATGACTTCCGCTAGAGTTGAATAAACTTGCACGCACACGGAAACAAACTCCTCGAGAAGGAAACTTACTTCGATAAGGAGTATTTCTTTGAAAGCGGGGAATATTAGCTCTATCTGCGCAGCCATTAGGAACATAGGAAACTTCTAATAAATCGAGATTTCGAATAAAGCAATTTTCTCCTAAAAAGTGCCAACTGTACTTACTGTTTTAGTTGATTCTTCCACTGAAAGTCTGATGGCCTGAAGTATCTAAATCCATCACGAGGGCCCGTGAGACCGCATAACCACACATGCACTAGCGCTCTCGACAGTAGCCAGCTCTTTTATTCTTGTCTGGAATTCCCCGACAGCACGGGGGTAGTGCATCTACTTCGCGACCCAGAAGATGCTTGCAGTTTGAATCACTCCTAGGCCGAATCGTTTTATACGGTGATTAACTGCGTGTCGGTCTAACCTGTCGCTCAAGCATTTCGGACTTCCGTCACAGCCGGGCGTGTCACTCTTCCGTGACGACTTCCGTCGCAGTTCCAGCACGAAATACGACATATAAAACGCATTTTTTTGCTAAAAAAATACGGGAACTGGTTTTATGGGTAAAGTACAGAAAATAAGAACGGATTTTATGTCGATGCGATGTGTAGGTTATCTGAAATAAGTTCCAAAGAAGCGAGCTAAACTTGCTAATGGCACTCTGCTTAGATTGCTGCTAGCAAGGAAGGAACCTTCAATAATATCGCTTTAGTAAACAAAAGGAAAATATATTCACGCCAAAAAACTACGAGAATTCAAGCTGAAAATGATCAACTGCTGTGATCTTTCTAGTAGCTCTTCTTGGTGCAAGTAAGTGTTGTTCAATAACTAACACCAACCGCGTCTCTAAGCACGATATACAAGGGTAGTTCAATCTTCGCCATGGCATACTTTTAGGGGCTCGGGCTGTCGACGTCTAATGTCGTCGTCGTAACCATCGTCTCGTGTAGTTACGGTACAAAAACAGCGGGACACTCGTTTACGCCTCGCGCTAGAACGTAACGCGTGCTAAAAAAACCACCGGGAAACTCCTTTACGCCTCGCGCTAGAGAGCTTCGTGCTTTAAAGACAAGAGACTTCTACAGCAAAGCTGTGTACCTCTACCCCCAACTGTTTCATCTCCGTCGGCAAAAAGACCAAGGCGTCAAGAATACACTTGTACACTGCATGCTTCACTCCTCCCCAGGCGTCACGTTAGTGCAGATGGCCCGGGATATCTATCTCATCACCAGTAAGGGAGCTGGAAAGAATTTAACCAGATAAGGCAAATTATGTACCTCGTGTCAAAGACGTCCATTCTCAGACCCCGGTGCAGGGTCCCCATAAGATATGCCGTAGAGTCAGACGACGCGGCGCCTCGAAAAGAAAAGTCAAAAGACGCCAAACAGCGAGAAAACAAAAAAAGCAGGAGCAGCATTCCATGAAACGATTAAAGAGGCCCACTGAGGTCAGCGAAGAATACGGGATTCAGCCGTTAGGGGCGGCCCGCTGGTGCTAACGGTCTTCCCGTCCTTGAACAGCCCTCCTGACCTTCTTTCTTGCGCAAACAATGCGTTCGCTCTTCTTCCTCTCAGCAGCGAAGTCTTACCGTCTTGCCGTGCGCTTCAAGCAGACAGACGCACGTTGTGAGGCGTCCCAGTGTCCGAAGTATAGGAGTTAACTCGGAGGCGTGGTTTGCAGCGGGAGCGTGCTTCCAAGGGCACTCGATATGTTCTCGTTACGCGACTATTCGGTTGCTCTTCTCTTGCCTTGCGAGACACTATAGTCGTTAGAGTTGGATTTGCTGGGAGACAGCTCTAGAAACGTGTGTGTATACTGCCGTTGCAAGCGTCGTTTGGTGCTGTTCTTGGCACTAAAAGTGGCAGCTAGTTGAGCTAAAGTAGGGAAGAGCATTTAGTAAAGGCCGAGTATCCGTCCAGTTGTGGCTGCACCTTTTTCAGCGGTCCTTCCGATTCAAACAGGCCAATAAGTGAAATGAAAGCGAAAAAAAAATCCCGGACCATCTCCACTAACGTGAAACCTGGGGAGGAGCGAAGCATGCAGTGTATAAGTGTATTCTTGGCGCCTTGGGGTTTTTGTCCACGGAGATGAAACCGTTGGGGCATAGAGGTATACATCTGTGCTGTAAAAGTCTCTTATCTTTGAAGCACGAAGCTCTCTAGCGCGAGGCGTAAACTAGTGTCCCGGTGTTTTAGTACCGTGACTACATGAGACTACGATTACGACGACGACATGAGACGCCGACAGCTCCATCTCCTAAGGGGCTCCGCCCCTAATATATGAGGTGGACCATCCAGACAAGGCGCCAATAACCCATCGAAGCCCGAAAGACGTTCTTTGCACGGAGTTGTTGAAGTAGCAACCACTCGTCAGTCAGTTACGGGCATTTTCTCGCCCCTCTCTATCCTTCCCCTAACTCTCTGCTGTCTCTACCCTCAGCGAACACTAAGATGAAGAAAACGTCATTCGCTATTAAAGAAAACTATATCTGAAGGGTATCTGGAAAAAGGTAAACGGACGATGATGGACGGTACTCTTGAGCCAGTCGTCTTGTCTTCGAACATTGCAGCTGGGCTTCGTTCGTCGTCTGTCGACGTAGGCATGGTTTAGCGCTGATGAATTAGAAAAAGCAGGCATGACAAAAGATTGTAATGACAAATTATCGGGGTAGATTACGTTAGGAGCAGACTAAACACCTTCATGTTGAAAATTAGCTGCAGTAAACAGTGGCAGCGTCATGTTACCTCGCTGACCCTTGGCGAGCGGCGCATTGTTTGGTTACACCAAGGGGAGAGCAGCTATGAACGCCCTAATAGATGCTACAAGTTGTCGATGCCGAAAGCTTCCCAATCCCGTTAATTTGTTTTCCTATTGAAGCTATGTGAGCACGGTAACTAACTCATGCGAATTATATACTGTTGCTTTCGGTAATGTGGTGACGTTCGAACGTCACCTACAGTCTTTGGGAGACAGTCGTGTGACCTCCGACTTCATGATACATGTTTCCCGTCCGCACTGGGCAGTTAGGTAAAATTGATTCTCTTGTGATCATTATAATTGCTACTCCGTGGGTGGCTCTTTCGGCACTTTACTTACCTCGAATCTTTTAAAAAGTTCTCGATGTTTGCACGAGCCCCTCGGTATTTTTTGCGGGTCTTTGGGCCCTCAGCCCGGAGCAGGTTAGGCATATGGGACTATGCCTGTCGGGTTCCTCACAATCAAAAAAGGAGTAAGAGCCTTACCCCCCCCCCCCCCCCCCCTCTTCCCCTCCCACCTCCTACAGCATCCTCGAAAGAATACTTGGTGTTACACTGCCCCGATAAACTCTATCATGTGTAATTACCTTTTAAAGCAAGAGCGGCATGTGACCTGTGTACGAAAAAAAAACGGCGTCGTTTTTGATTCCTGTGCAGAAAACAGCCGCAACGACAATAAAGTGAGATAAAACTCATTTGAGTTCATACACGAACTGAACCCGGATCGCGATAGTATGCACCTTTCCATTAGTTAATCTATAATAAGATGAGGGCATGTTCTGGGCTGTCTTGCGCATGCGCAGTGACATCTTCCTGTCGACTGCGCCAATTATACGGCCGCTAGCACAGCCCGCTGACAAAATGGCAGCTCCCAGGACGAAAAAGTAAAAAAAGGTCTATAGGAGCCGAGGGCGTTACCACCGCAGGTTGCCGGCGGTAGAGCACGAGTTAGATTAGTGCGCGCAGCGTGACAGAGGAACGTGACAGCACGCGAGTAAAACAGGTGGCCACCAGCCAGGGCCAGTTGCGATTCTGGAGGAGCTTGGTTTGAAGTGTCACATGCATCGTGGTGGAATACAGAAGCGCTCAAAAAACAAGGACGAAGGAAGAAGTAGACAACACGGCGCTTACTCGCAACTACTCGTTTATTGAAAAACATACAAATATATACCATCCAGAGTACACGTGGTCGGATTCCCTCCCCCATTATACACACCATTACAAGACTTAACAGCGGTCTAGGCACATGCGGCAGAAAAAAAAATATAAGATACAACACACGCCAAACGTAAAGTACGCAAACCCTGAAAACAGCGCCACAACCTTAGATAGACCAAAGCATTAGTTCCGCAACGTGTGACACAGATATGAGTATTCCTTGTCGGTCAAATTGAGGGAGGGGGCGCTGACACAGCGTTTCCCACACCTTTTAATGTGGAATGATTCAATAACTTCTCTCGTGGTTTTGTCCCGAAATTTTGATAAAACTGAAGCCTCGCAAAAAATCGGTGTACATCCACACGCAGAACAGTGTTTCGCCAAGTTAGAGCCATCCTTCGACTTAACAGAACTTCGATGCTCTTGCAGGCGTATATTCAAGCATCGCTCAGTCTGGCCCACGTAGATATGGCCACAATTCAACGGTAGGCAATAAACAACACACGTTGCACAACGAACAAAGGGGGGGTTGTGCTCTACTCCGCAATTTCGTTTTCTTGTGCATTTTTTACTATTTGATAATAACCTATCTACTTTGCTACACACACCGTTCAGTTTATTCGGAGCCGAGAAAACCACTCTAACATCAAACCTATTGGCAACATTCTTTAACCCATGCGCCAACTTATGCACGTAGGGAATGACTGCCTGTTTTGTGGGCTGTTTTTCGCTGTCCTTTTCCTTGGCCGCCCAATTAGACTTCACACACTTTATTAACTTCAGAACAACCTTCCGCACGACCGACTCTTGAAAACCAGCCTTGTTTAGTCTATCTAATTGATTATGAAAACTTGTGGACACTCTATCAGAACAAGATTTTGTAATGGCTGAGCGCAGACAAGAAGCAGCAATTCCCATCTTTACTACCTTTGAGTGCCCAGAGTTGAAGTTTAATATGGGCTTTTTTGAGCGCGGGACGTACGCCCAGCAAACGTGGTTTTCTTCACGAAAAAGCCTTAAGTCTAAGAACTGTAGTTCATTCTCTTTCGGTAGCTCTACTGTAAAGCTCAGTCCACGACCATACTGCTCAAACAGACTCAGAACATCACTAACCCTGCGGCGAAGGCTACCAGACTTTACAAACACCAGGAAATCATCGACATACCTTACAATTTTTGTAGCCGCCCCACCAAGGTTGAGGTCGATTTGTCGATCCATTTTGCCTAGGAAAATGTTGCTAAGTACAGGGGCTACTTTGGATCCTATACATACACCTGTTTTTTGAACATAAAATTTTCCTTTCCATTCCACAAACGTAGACTCCAAATAGAAAGACAGGATTTCCATGAATGTATTAACCGACACACCGCAATTGTTACTAAACCTGATTTCATCATTATCTTCCGTGATACATAGCCGGACACTCTTCAAAAGATCATCAAAGGGCATTGAATAATATAAGTCCTGCACATCAATGCTAAAGAAACCACAGGCACCTGGATTTGAGACCTTAAGAAAATTAACAAGTTCATCAGAATTCGGAATGATGAACGGGTCGCACACCACCAGGTTTTGTAAATGAGTCTGCAAGAACGTAGAAACCTCTCGCTGCCAAGTGCACCTTTCGGTTACTATTGCACGAAAAGGAATCTCAGGTTTGTGCGTTTTTGCCGTAAAAAAGATTTCCAAATTAGGCTTTTTCGACTTCTTGACAGCTGATGCAAGTTTTTCCAGGCTGTGCTCATGCAGTATGTCGAGGGCGCGCTGTTTTACTTTTGCAGGTTTTATGTCCACATGGACATAAAACCTTGTTTTACGTCCTTGTTTTTTGAGCGCTTCTGTATTCCACCACGATGAACACATACCAACTAGCCCAACTTTCCGTTCTTCTGTGTCACATTCCACCTGCCAAAGTGGTTCGCACCAAAAGACGACGGAACGAAAGTGAACGCACTCAAATATAATGTAACAGCGAAGATGTCTCACAAGCATCTCCAGGTGGAGCTAGTGTCACTAGATAAGGTCACAGAGCATCGGAACTATTTTCTCTTATTGTGCCGTTCAGCCGCCGTGGTCATTATAGTCAGTTCACATCAGCTGACACTCGTTTACGCTGCGACGGTTCATGGGCGCGGCGCCCATGAACCGTCGCATGCGTTTTGTTTATGCGTTTTAACCGGTTTATGCGTTTTGTGTAGGTCAAGCATGGTAGTCTCAGCTGGTCCTCCCTCCTCTGCGTCCACACGCGACTGGCGTCGTTCCGATTGCGAATCAAGATAACGCGCTTCGCAGCATTTCAGCTGCAGAAGTGTGTCCGAAGATGCCGTGTAGCTGCGTATTCGGCAGCGTTGTTTACAAATGACCTCGTCAAAGTTAGCGGTGAGGCCGCAGAAGCGGCAATCTGGCAACACTGACAAACCAACAAAATGGCCGCCGTTGCTCACTTGCGTGCCTCAGTGACGGTACTCTGTAGCTTATCTAGTGACACTAGGAGGAACCTTAGTGCTTTCACCTTCAAAGCTGTTAAACACACTAAGTTGCCCCGAGGAATTTACAGATTGGGAATTCTGGCAGTTCCAACACGGCCGGGAAGCCAAACGCAATGTCGTCGTGTTATCTACTACAAACATATCCCCTTGCACGGAACCCTTCCATACAAATAGTAAACACTACTATCGCGGTGTATCTTAGCTTATTCTGGCATTCTGGCCGGTGTTTGGTGCGTAGCAATCAGTGCGGTGCGCTGTTATCCTAACTCGGGGCTTTGAGGATTAAGCGGAGCCAGCGTTCCCTCTATAATACACGGCCGGGAAGTCGTAACCTTGCCGCCCACTAGTCGCCCGTCGTTTACACGTATACGCCGCCCCTGCAGTACTTAGCTAAGCCCGGGCTCGTATACATGGGTCATCCCAGACACGACTTGGCCGGACTGCCACGCACGGTTGCGTCTGATGAGCGGCGGCGAGGGAAGGTTGTTGCTCCCGAGCGTGCCGTGCTGGCATTTTCACGCAGGACGCGCGCTCTTAGAGCCATTTATAAGGGAGGGAAATCTGGGAACGGCACGGCGCCGTCTGCGCGCGAGGTTTAAACAGAGGTTTAAACAGCGCCGGAAGCAGACGAGGAGAGGCGGAGTGGCCGATTGGAGTTTTAGGTAGGAGTGCTAGTGTTATACGAAGTGTTAGTGTTGAATATGATTTAGTGTTTGACGGAAGGCTAGCGTTAGATCTGAGTTTTCATGATAGGCAGGAGTGCTAGTGTTAGATGCGAGCGTTATGGTTATAAGGACGGTTAGTGTTAGAGTGTTAGTGTCAAACAGAGTGTTAGTGTTAGTAAGAACATTAGTTTTAGACAAAGCGCTAGTATTGAACGGGGTGTTAGTGTTAATAAGGGCATTAGTGTTAGACAAATTTTTAGTATTAAAATGAGTGTTAGCGTTTGTAAGAGCATTAGTAATAAACAAAGTGTTAGTATTAAACGGAGTGTTAGTGTTACTAAGAGCATTAGAGTTAGACAGAGTGTTAGTATTAAACGGAGTGTTAGTGTTAGTAAGAGCATTAGTGTTAGACAGATTGCTAGTGTTAGTCGGAATGTCAGTGTTAGTATGAGTGTTATTACCTGAGGAAATTCAGGGGTTCAAATGAAATACAAGGTTTGTTTCGCGCTTGGCTAATAGCTAAAAGAAGTTACTCTACACTTCCCAGCACTATCGTGTCGTAACACAGTAATGTGGAACACAGTAACACATAGAAACGGTAACACAGTACGTATTGTGCATAGCTCTGAAACTGTAAAACGTACTTACTCCGTACCGTGACTTGAAACCGTCCATTTGGGGTAAAACTCACGTGCTTTGTATTATACGAGTACATCGTGTGCTAAGATTCTAAGAATAATATATATACCGTACACAATAAACCCTCGTTATAACGAAGCCACTTTACTCAAATTCTCACTATATTCGAAGTTTTGTATTGCATCAACGCAGTGCACGAAACGTGAATAATTTCGCCTTTATCGAACCACCGCTTATAACAAAGTCCTGTCTCTGGGATTTTGTTTAACGAGTGCTTACTGTATTTTGTGGTACAAGCAAGATTCGTGAGAAACTTCACATTAGCTTTACTCCCCAACTGCCTCCATGGCCTTGTCTTTGTACATCTTGCGAAAAGAGGCTGTTCAACTTCAGTTTGTTAATTCATCGACAACTTCAAAACATCGAGTAAGATCGAGAAAACATCGAGAAAACATCGAGTAACACCTTGATGACTCTGGAACGCTTCGGAGAGTAGCTGAAGCACATTCACGCCCACCACAGGTGCATCGATCAAGAGGGCGAACACCACGCCACCTGGCGCGCAATTTCACTCGCCACGCGATCATACCGCCACGCCGAATTGACGACCCAGAGAGCTGGACCACGCAGCCAACCCGCAAGGCCGCCCTCAGTCATCGGCATTTTTAGCAGCAGCAGCGGTAGCAGCAGCGGCCACCGAAGCCGGCGCAGTCGAAAGAGAAGCGGCAACTGGAGAGGCGCCCGAAGCGCGATGCTGACCTAATTCGATCGCGTACAGTGCGCGAACGTTATTTCGGTCGCCGGCCGGCAACTTGTTTTCTTTCCCGAAGGTAAACAGCCATGAAGAGGCGCGGCGGCGATGCAAAGAACTTATTTACTCGAAAATGCGCTTCACACACCGTGTCCTTAACTGCACGACGAGCTCGTACAAGACTCCTAGTGCACAAACGAACAACTTAAAAAACGCGGAGTGTGTATACCGATTCCGAAGGTGTGTTGGACCGTCCGAAGAGCTCGGAATTCGGGAGGAGAGCCTCATCGTATACGACAGCTTAAACGGGTGATTCCAGCAGGTTCAATCATGTTGTCAGGAACGGACGACATGACGGGCAAATAGCTAGATTGAATCGGTAATGCCACTTGAACTATAAGTAACACCTAATAGCAGTCGCGGGGGTTGAGGTACATGGCCGATTCGGTAGCTTTAAGCTTCAGGCGGCGTATTTTCAGATGGCGTGCGACCCACTAGAGGAATGACCGACAGATATAAACGCCGTGGAAGCTACTTGGGAAGATTCATTGAGGTTGTGGGTGTGCTGACCGAAACGATGAGCTACCATTCGGAGGATCACGCGATTTGTATCTAGTCTGCTCACGCTTGGCGCGCCGTCTGCAGGCGTCACTAATACTAAGACGGAGTAAGAGGTACTTGGGTTCGACACTCATATCATATACGACACGTGTTACCTGCGAACTTATCAAGAGCATTTCGACGGGGCCGATAATGGCGCATTGGATCGGAGACAAGCTCCTGTGGCCTAGACCTAGTTTCGAGATGATTACATTTAATGGGTTGTGAGAAGACGAGCTTTTCTTCGGTACCATGACCATCTACAGCAAGTTTATAGGTGGTCGGGAGGGAAACTTGTTTTATAGATAGAATATAATCAAGGTAGGAGCAGTCTCACAGCCAGCGGTAAACATTGGAGCAAATTCCTCGTTGCCACCTCGCATTGTGTGGTGAAATATCGTCGAGGTGAATTCGAACTAGAACACACAGGCCACGTATTACGCTAGTGAAAATAATCGACCATAGAATTGTAATGCATTCGACCTGATTTGTACCAAGAGGACCCGCTAGAAAAAGTAGGTGAATAAAGGTATGGCGAATGAAAAACTCGATTACGATGACCCTGAGTGAGAGTAATTGCATTCCTGAAGGAAGGGGGGGGGGGACTTGTCGCACACGTACTTGTCGTACGTGTTCACCCACTGAGCTTTTTTAAGGCTCTTATTGGTTAGTAAATACTGCAAATAATATCCCCCCCACCCTCGAAGGCAGCATATACCATTTGGTATTGGGGTGTCAACAGACCCTGGCTTTTACTCCCATTCCTCGACCCACGTACGGGCAGTGGGTGGCACGGTTGACCAACTCCGACCGACCTCTCCTTCCAGCTGAGCCTGGTGGATAACAACCCCCCCCTACCCCCTTGCCCTTCCCCTCAACTGAGCACTGGGAGAGAGTTCTGTCCAGCTCGGACCCTGACGACCAGCTTTGGCTGGTGCAGAGAGCCCAAGAAGCCGGACGGACTCAAGGGGTCCTGGAGTGAGGGCTCTTCCCCAGGGCTGACTGTTTTCGAGACACGTTTATTCCTCCTACTCCTCCTGGTGGAGAGGGCCCGGGTGGCCGGCACAGGCCAAGACACCCCGGGCTGGAGGAAACTCCCCACCAGTGAGTGCCCGGAGCCCAAGGCCCTCCGTAATGAAATTTACACCTCCTCCTCCTTTTATTGGTCTATAAGGGTGTAAATATCCGGTCCAGTGGCGAGCCCCACTCGAAGGGTGTTTTGACCGAACAAGGGTTTTTGCAAAAAAGAAGAGGGATAGCAAGAAAGGAAAATATGCACAAAAAACGAAACAAAAACACAACAAGCACAAGAAAGCCTAAAAAAATATTTAATTGAACCTTTAAGACGTAATTTCGGCACGCCACGGGCGCCCCTTACATGGCCTTGCGTAATTGTTTTATTTGTTTTAAGCGTTTTGCCACCGCCACCATTATTCTGAGGCATTACAAAACGGACGATAGATGTGGTGAGAGCAGACTTCAAAGCCGCCTAAGCTCGGTACGTAGCTTACGACAAAATTTGTTATTGGTAGTCGTTGATGACAGGCAAAGTTGATTTAGTGTTAGTTTCACATACAAGAGCGTAGTGCACACCCTATAAACGCACCTCGTATACTGAGTCCGCGGTGCACCCCCACCCCCCTTTTTTTTTGTTTTAAATCTCGCGCTGAAAAAAAAAAAAAAACTGGAAGAATTTGTGTGACTTTGGATGGGATCGTTTGGATGGTACCGTCCGTGGGAGAGTCTTGGTCCGGCAGTTTACATCAAAAGGCTAACGTTAATGGAGTCCCAAAGTACGAGGTTGGAACTCATTTTCCCGGAACGCACCTCTCATACTCAGTCCACTGCAGGGTCCTTACTATTTGTTTTTAAATTTCGCGCCAAGAGTGGGCGACCCAGGAAGAAAGAAGGAGCCGGACAGGAGCCATTTTCGCCAAATGACGTTTGTGGGCAGCGAGGTGTGACTGCGGAACCAGTTAGGAGCTGGGCGCGTCCCGCGAAAGGCATGCCCGTCGAAATGGAGCGGACGGACGCTAAAAATAAGTAAATAAATAAACGGAGTCGACAACGCACGTCGACACCATCGCGTACGTACACGCCACGCCCTGTGGGATCCGTGCGCGCGCAACATGCGCGTTGAATTGCTCTCTCCGCGTGTCGAGTTGGAATCACGAACCTCGCAAGAAGCAGGGTACGGAGAAGGAAAAGTGACCCGACTTGTGTCGGAGATAGGGAATAAGCTGTCGGGAACGCCTAGTGTCTAAGCGAGGAAGATATGCATCAAGGTCTTTCTCCCGACGCGGCGTAATAAGCGCGAGTACAGAGATGGAACGTGCCGTTTTAACTGGGAGGAACCGGTGCAACTTTTATGTGCATCGTTCTGTCGACCTTCAACGTCCTTGAGCAAAAACTGGCCGTCAACCCTGCTCGTACATAAAAAAAAAAAATTACGCCCCCGTCTATTTTAAAACTACAAGAAAACTGCTAGTAGCATTTATGTATTGATGTTGTGCCTCAAATATGCCCAGTGTTGTCTTTTTTTTTTTTTCCTAAACAGTATTGACAAGCATGCATATGCTACCAGGGGCGGTATTCTCGTGGTTGTCCGTTTTGAAAACGTCCGTTTCGCATTCGTTTTATTGTGACTTACTTCGAGTTGTAGGCGGGCTTTGGGTTGACTTTTGTGCAACTGTTCTTGTAATAGGCCTAATTTAAACTAACTTTTATGCGTTTATTATTCCGCCAGCGAACCAACAACAAGGCGACGAAAAATCGCCTGCTCCCAATCGCCTGCTCCGAGAAGCCGCGGCTCATAGCTTCGCCGTTCTTGTATGGCGTCACATCCGGGCGTTCGCTTTTAGCCAATCAGGGCTTGCTCAATACGGACACTTGAAACGCACACAAAACAAACAAAACACGAGAATACCGCCCCTGGTTCAGTACTCGCAGTTTCGAAATGTTTTGCCCACGTAAACGTTTCGTTCAAGAATCATATTACCTTTTGGCCTAAGCGGCTGAATCGACAGACAGACAGACAGACAGACAGACAGACAGACAGACAGACAGACGGACAGACAGACAGACAGACAGACAGACAGACGGACAGACAGACAGACAGACAGACATACAGACAGACAGACAGACAGACAGACAGACAGACGGGCCAAGATTTTCGCGTTTAAGTAGCCCAAGAAAGACCATTGTCTTTAAAATTATTCTTCGGGAGTGTTCCATAGCCCGATGCGTTCCGTAGCATGAGCCTAATCTCTCGGCAGTATCGAGAGGAGGCCGTCCATTCCAGCACACCACGTATGAAAGAAGCGAAAGAACATATCCGAGGGACGACGAACACACAAGCCTCGCACCTATTAAAGGAGCCATGAAGAGAAAATACAACTTCTTTTAATTTGAAAGAACTATGACTCAGTATCTCACTCAGCTTCATTACAGCCACAAAAGATGTTCTTTAACGAAAACAATGCAAGAAGTATTTAAAAACTTTCAAATTTCGCGCCACAGTGACGTGTTATGAGCAAGAATGACGTCATACGGGCCAACAATAAAATAAGATTTTCAGTGCGTTAACTGCACGTTAGCATTCAAGTGATGCGGTCAAATGGAACTAGAGGCCCCATTACAGACGTCCAGTGATGTGTCGTCGCGACAGGTCAGTTAGACGGCCGCCAATCGCACAAACAAGGTTCCCTGACGTCATAGAAAAGTTGCGGGAAATTGGCTAGGGGGTCGCGACTGCTTCACACGTTTTCTTTAATATCTTCGTTATTTGTTCGAAGATTGCGATGATACTGGTATCATTGTTATCGGGACTAAGTAGTCTTTCTAATAAACCCAACTTGTATTTTGTCTTCATGGCTCCTTAAGGCTGACTAATAAAAGCAGAGAAATGTGGACGACAAAGCGAATTTGTGTACTTCGTTATACTTGAAAGGGTTAAACTTGAATTTACTTAATAAGGCTTAAGCTGGCCAACTCAAACCTGGAGGATCATCTCGAGCTGATCTACCGGACGCAGCTGGCTGCACTTGCCTAGGTCGACATTCTGGACCGAAGACGTTTCGCACGCGAGCAAACGGCTCTACCGTCTTCCGTTTTGCTGTGAGTAAACGTTCATTCCTCTTACTCCACCTTTGAGAGAACTAGAATAAACACTGCACAGTATCGCAAATACGCACGCGTCTAAAATACCAGCAAGGTAAACTTGAAAGCCGTTTAAAGGACCACGAAGAGAAGCTTTTACGCTCAAGTCGCAGCGCTGCCACTATAACTTTTATGACCACTTCCACCAACGTCGGGCAACGTTGGGAAAGCTACAGCGGACATCAGCCAATAGGAAGGACAGACCCATCGGCGTTAGCCAATGAGGAAACAGATGCACCAACATGTTCGTTTGAAATATACCGCGCAAACGTTGTCTGCTCTCCTCGGGAGGAAGCAGACGACAGTGTCTGGTGCTATTTTCTTCCGCGCACTGTTTTGGCTGCACCTCTCCACACCTTACAGCTTCAACAGCGCTGCATTGCACTAGTGAAGCATAGTACGGAATGAAACGAAGCCGCTAGCGCCATTGCCGTTTAATTCCGAACACGTGAGCGTCGGCGCCCAAGGAAAACGCACGGGCTGCCGAGGCACGGGGTGGCAAACGAACGCCGCTTTGTCGTCACTTCGGATCAAAGATATGCGCAATGGCAAAACGAGGAAATAGGTACGCGGTCACACGACTCACCGTGTGTGCATCGAGCACAAACCAGGCCGCGGCTTCGCGCGCTCTGAAGGGACCTTTGCAGTGTCGCATTCGCCGGTCGTTTCGTCTGTTTGTCGCTTTCTTTTTTTCAATCTTCATTTCGCTGCGAGGCCTTTCCTGGTCGAAATATATCCTCCAAGAACCGGTGGCTTGCTTCAAGCTCGGTGTCTGTATGCCAGCACAGCCAGTGCACCGCGTATGGTCAATGCCTTGTTGCAATTTCGTCAGCCGTTAATTGATACCGAAGTGGAAGTCATACTTCACCGAACATCACTTCCGCGCTAAAGCGGCTTTACTGGGCCCCTACACCCTTGGGAAGTTTTTCTTAACATACCCATAAAGCCAGCGTAACTTCGTAATTAATGTATATGCCAAAAAGTAGCGGTGGAAGGATGCTACCCTGCGGAACTCCAAATTCGAAATCCTATAGGTGTAACTATGAGTGCATATGGTCGAGTATAACAACTTATTATTTGGGATAATAATTAGTTAGAAGTACTATATACTCTATTAGTCATTAATTTTTAGTTAAGCTTCTCCTTAATTTCATTAAGGCGCTTCCTCTATAAAATCAAATGCGAGCAGATTCTACCCAGTAGTCCAGGTACCTTCCTGGAGA
Source organism: Haemaphysalis longicornis (assembly GCF_048455015.1). Taxonomy (NCBI): domain Eukaryota; kingdom Metazoa; phylum Arthropoda; class Arachnida; order Ixodida; family Ixodidae; genus Haemaphysalis; species Haemaphysalis longicornis. Next base: position 82,224,272 of record NW_027526385.1, on the reverse strand, counting down.
TAGTTTGCGTATAGATTGTAGGCGTTTATTGTTTAGACGTGATTGGTCGTCAGCAGATTATAAACAAAAGCTAGGTACGGTAGAGGGCAACTTTTTTTTACATGGCACCTAAGTGGTATTGCTGAATTATATGTAGAACTGCATTGTGCAGGTCAACTAATCTTTTATTTCTCTTTGCACGGAGAGTGTAGAGCCTGCTTAAAGAGACCATGAAGAAAAAAGTTTAATTCTCTAGAACGACTGCTTTATTCAAATAAAAATGATACCAATTTCAATGCAAAATTAAAACAAATAAGACAAAAAAACAGGTGAAGCAGTGCCGGCTAACCAACTACTTTTCCGCCGTGTCATCATGGCGTCACAGGTACTTGCTAATGCGATTGGCGGCTGCCTAATTTTGGCGGCTGCCTAATTGGCGGCTGCCTAATGTTTCTCTCCTACCGGCAAGAAACATTACTGTACGATTGTTGTGGTGCCCCTAGTTTCGTCTGATGGTAACACTTCAATGCTAACAAGAAATTAACATATGAAATGCTAATAACTCTCTCGTTTTTATTTAGAGGCAAAGCACCTCAGGGGCTCGGGCTGTCAGCTTCTCATGTCGTCGTCGTCTCTTGTAGTCGCGGTACAAAAACACCAGGATACTCGCGCTAGAACGCTTCGTGCTTTAAAGATACGAGACTTCTACAGCAAAGCTGTATACCTCTACCCCCCCCCCCCCAATGGTTTCATCCCCCTGGGCTAAAACACCGAGACGCCAAGGCCTAAGACGCCGAGCGGTCAGCATCGAAACCGTTTATACACTTCATCATAACTTCGAAACCGCATCATACATTTATATGTGCATGCTTCGCCCCTCCCCAGGTTTTACGTTAGTGGAGATGGCCCGTTTTTTCAATTTTAATTACACTCTTTCATACCGCTGGGGCTGTGTAAGACGTAATTTGCAAGTTTTTTTTCGTACTTCTTATCCCTCCCCTCCCTCCCTCCCTCCCTCCCTCCCTCCCTTCATCCCTCCCTCGCCCTCTCCCTCCCCCCCCTCTCTCTCTCTCTCTCTCTCTCTCTCTCTCTCTCTCTCTCTCTCTCTCTCTCTCTCTCTCTTCTCTCTCTCTCTCTCTCTCTCTCTCTCTCTCTTTGTTTGGTTACTACAACGCATTTCGGAGCCGGAATACAGTTGAATGTGTTACAAAACAATTATTTAAAATTGAGCATGGTTTTTATTCTGTCTGCATGCTCACTTTGAGGAGTAAAATGCGGGATAATTATAGCACCAGAATAAAGACAGAAAGGAGAAAGGAGAGCAAAAAAGGAGTAATGCAAACTACGCAGCACCGCTCAACTCGAAAGCATGGTCGATACGCTAGACCAGTGATGTGCAGGAAAGCCGGGAAATGTTCCAAAGCGTGAGCTCCTGCCCGCAGGAGGAAACAGAAGGTGATCAGCGGAAGAAACCGGCCGCGTTGTTATAGGGTCCATAAAAGACCACGGCACTGTGCACTGTATAATAGACCCATAAACAAGAACGAAGACATGCTCCACGATTTTTGACACAGCCCATGTAGCGCGAAAGGAAGCAGCGCGCCCACAGAACGACTGCTGAGCAGGGCTGCCGCGCATGCGCACAAACCGCGCAGGGACACAAATTCCGATAGATAACAGCTTCAGTAAATTGCACCGTCACGAAGGTTGAACAAAAATTCATCAGGCGCGTAAGTTTTTTACGTAGTTGGAAAGCGAAAGCGTAGCGATTATATAAAAAAAAAGAATGCACGCCAATCCACCCTGCGAAGGTGATTGGAAAGCGAAGCTGTAAACGACACCCAGAGCGATTACACATGCGACGTCACTGGAATTCCCACACGTGGCTCTACAAAGAGCGCCGCGAGAGGTCGCGTGACGCTATCACGTGGCATTCAGCGAGAACGAAGGGGGTAAACTCGCAGTTGTGCTCGGTAAGTACACCGTCTGTCTCCGCCGTCTCCTCGTGTGCGCGTAGCTCAGTTGGTAGAACAACGGGCTCTCGCTCCGTTTCTCTATTCGGTCCAGGTGCGATTACTGGCGGCGCCAGTGATTTCTTTTATTTGTTCGCGGGAGTTTTCTGTTGACGCTGATGGTCGCGACAGAACCCTTGGCTGGTAGAGGTACAAATCTTCACTTTAAAATTCATCAGGCGCTTAAGCCTGCTGACGTATTTGGAAAGCGAAAGCCTAGCTATGGTCGAAGACTCCTTCACTTCTACATCGTGTTTGCGTATCTTCCTTCGCTTTCGTTTTTTTTTTCGCCTTCCGACACGAATCACGCCGAAGGCAGACTGGCTGCAATTCACGCTGTAGCTTCCCCAGAGCCAAGAGCTCTCCTCCGCGTTTACCTGTTCTACGCACGTGCCGCCACGTGCCTCTGTCCCGGCGCGCATCAGGGTTATTCTTCCATCCGGCCAGGCTGCCGGGTTAACGCTGTTGTCAGAACACCTGGCTGGTGCCCTGGCGACCCGGGTTCAAATCTCCCACGAACCCAATTTGTTAGGGGCTCGGGCTGTCGGCGTCTAATGTCGTCTCCGTAACCGTCGTCTCATGTAGTCACGGTACTAAAACACCGGGACCCTCGTTTTCCAACGCCTCGAGCTGGAACGCTTCGTGCTTCAAAGACGCGAGGCTTTTAAAACGAAGCTGTATACCTCTACCCCCAACAATTTCATTTCCGTTGGCAAAAACGTAAGGCGCCAAGAATACACTTATACACTGCATGCTACGCCCCTCCCCAGGTTTCACATTGGTGGTGATGGCCCGAGATTTCTTTTTGAGAAGTAAAGTTAACTCGTTCGCTCTTCCACTCACTCACACACTTTCCAGGCACCTCGCTTTCTCCTACTTTTGGTGAGCACTCACACATCTGCCGGTTAAGGCGGCTATCAAACAGTGCAGCAGGAGGAGGTCGCTTCCTGGAGTCACCAAAAACTCCAAGGAAACACGGCGAGTTGCGACCCGCAAAAAAGTCTCGGTTATGTCTAAGGTTTAAGGCAAACACAACTCCGCTGATGAACGAGTCACTCTTTCCACCCGTCGTAGGAAACACTCGAGAGGATGAAACTGCATATGCCGCTCGGCTGCCACTGCAAGGGTCGCTGAAACGTCAGAAAAAAGAGGGCAAAACTAGGCAAGTGGGAATAGCCGCACGATGGTCCGCTCCAAGCCACCTTCTTTCACGACGCCAGCGCGCAGGAATCACAGAAAACATGAACGCTTGTACAGCACAAAACCGCGGTACAACTGGAGTAAAGGCCCCTTCGCTTCGGCTAGGTTGCCGGCAGGGGACCTGAATACTCTTACGGAACTCCCTTTGAAGACGGTCGAGAACTAACGCTTAGTTAATGGATTATCAGAGAGAATATTCGGGCATCTGGTCTGCCCATGGCACCCGGGACACTGTAACCGTGAGTGCGCCCCCGGAGCAAATGCCATTGCTGCTGACTTGGAAGCAGACAAGAGAAGATCGACACTGATTTCGTAGGTGTAATCGGGCTTTCAGAGCTTGCGGTAACTTGCGGACACACCTCGGCGCGTATAAGGTTCAGTGCACCCGATAACGCCACCAGCCTAATTAGAGGTACGGCAAGGGACGTTCCGCTTCAGCGTAGGCAATGAGGAAGGCGTACCGGCCTTTAAAACGTTAATCCGACATGAACTCAAGACAGTGACCACCTGGAATCGCAGTTGAAGAGTAGAATTACCGTTATCCTGGTCAGCCGCGTGAGTACGATGACTTTTAAGGCGCATTCCTTTGGCGGCCGTCTCTGGTCTGAGCCCCGTTGTCGGCGTAACCGAGTGAACGATGGCAAGTGAAAGCCAAAAGGAACGATAAAAGAAAGCAAAGGGGGAGAGTGTCGCTAAATTGGGAGGGGTGGGCAGTTCGCCGTGGCGGCGCGAGCCAGCGCTCTCCGAAAGTGTGCGGTGGGGGAGGGGAGGGGCCAGTATGCTTTACCCGGTACGAGGCGCTCGATGGCGCGACCCTTGGCGAAAACGGGAGGGGGGCGTGCGCGTGACTATGATGTGCGTTCGCTTAAGACGCAGTTTGCGGTCCCTTCCTGAGACGCACTTTGCGCCGCCGACGCAGAGGCTCATCATCGCTGCCGTCGAGAGAACCCACGAGAGAGTGCTGCCTCAGCGCTCTGCTGCTGCGACCAAATATCGCATTAGGCAGTATCGTAATCGCCAGCCAATTTTTAACATATGAATGACTTAATGAGTTGCACGGGGCCATCCCCTTGCAACGCATAATCGTGTGATGCGGCACTAAATCAAAAGCGTGTTAGGCGAATATAGGGCATGCAAGGTATCGGACACCTTTATGTGTTCGAGAGAAGAAATAACCGCACAGGTGGTCGGCTTTTCACAGGCCGTGTATGGAGCCTGTCACAAGAATTAAAGCAGGCTTCCGGTAACATATATTCTGATAACATAACAGCTCCGAAAAGAATTAAAGCAGGCTTCAGATAACATATATTCGAGGCACCTGAATATAGTTGTTTCTGTCTGCTTGTAGACAAGATGTCGCAGAAATTTACCTGGGGGAACCTAACAACTTGGTTCTTCTTCACGGCTCCAAAATCGCCGAAACTACTGAGAAGTGCCAAAGCTCAGGCACCAAATCGGTGCGCCGTATACAGTATACTTTTAACACTGTAATATCATAATACTTATAGATACTTATATACTTTTACTTACTATATATATATATATATATATATATATATATAGCAAGTCTCTTTGCTGAAACGTTGGCAACACTCGTGCTTCTACCTTGTTGAATATTTTATTTTCTTATATATATATATATATATATATATATATATATATATATATTATAATTATTATATACGTATTCTATACTTATAATATTGTAATTATAATTATAAGGAGATAAAGAGACAGCGGAGACGATGGGGAAAAGCCAATGCTCCAAATGATCAGATATCTGATGCCATCCAGACGGCGGTAACTATACTGGCTGGGGCAGCTGCGAATCGCCAAACCGCGCTGACGCAGTAAGTCACAGTGCTATGGTTCGACAGTTAACCCCAACGTGCTGACAGAGTAACCAGGAAGCAACCATAAAGGCACAGTAGCGGTACCAATTTGAGTCCTTGGAGTAATTTAAGTGTATTAAATGACACGAATGCCAGAAGTACATACTGCTTAAAATTCAAGTTGATTTCATAGATTATTAAGTCTAGGATATTACTGAGACCTTTTTCAGCTGCTTTTCTTAACCGCTTATAAACATTAGGCAGTAAGCTCAGGGCGTCTTTTATTCCGCTCGTTTGTTGCCACATTTCATTCGGACTAAACTACGCTTCCACTTTCTATGGATATTTTCTATAGCACGGGCTTCAGTTACTGTTTGTACTACTTGGAAAGTTTTCCTGAAGGAACACATACTTTTGGCATTTAACTTTATGTATGTACCACTTAGCCTGCGTCTGTCATCCCATTCAGTTCATTCCAGGGGATTCTGGCCTCTCTTAACTATTCGCAGCCAATTTAGCGTGTAAGATACTTAATCTCCGTCACATGTTCTACCGCATCACATCTGCAGATTTCCGGCTCATGGCAGTCCTTTCAAGAGTGATTAGTCTGTATGTATTTAGTAAAATGTACAATATTTTTGTGCAGCTAATATTGGGGGTGAAAACTTGCTTTGTACACAGTTTCAAGTCTTGTGCGTTGCGCGACTAAGTTCCAGACCCATGGAAACTATCCCATGCTAATGCACGGGGAGTAACATTTTACAGCGAATTACACAAAAAAATTTCTGAATTCCGGAAAGTTATTTTAGAATTTTCATCTTCACGTTGACTTCTTGCTTTACATGCCAAATATCACTTTCGTGAAGTGGTTTTGCTAGGTTCCCGAAAGGTCGGAATTTTGAGCGAGAAAGCTGGTCAAGTTCCACCGGCAGTAGCGTTGTCCGCGGTGCCTTTCGCGCCATCCCAACAGAACGGGCTACGAATGTGTCGCATTCTTCATGAAGGAGTCATGAGACGGATACGGATCCTCAAGAATTCCCTGCTTATGACATGTGCCCAAGAAACCGCCTGTCCTCTGGCCATTTCAGATGCCCCCGGAACCACGCCAGGTTTCACTGGTGAGGTTGTGTGGCGAAACATCACCTCAAGGCTTCCCAAAAAGCCTATAGCTCCATGTCTGGGCAGAGTATATCGGCCTCAGGAATATACCAGGAGATGTTAAGGACGTCTTTAGACTAGTTCCTAAATTTTGTGTTTATGCCCAGTGGGAGCGGCCACAGCTTTTCGGTCTCGTTCGCACGTCAGCTTCAAAGGTCCAGCACAGAAGACATGCACGTGCATCCTAGAAGCCGTCTAAAACCTACTATGAAGCCCAACGACAAGGTGAATTCCAAGACCCAAAGAGTTGTGGACAATTTCTGTGAGAGTTAAACAAGGCTGGTTGTACCAGATACAAGTTGGTATCGCAGTGCTACGCAAAGAGACGCACGAGCAAAGTGCGACCGGTGTTATGGCAGAAAACGCTTGTTGTGTGAAAGTATGACGTGTCAACTTGAACAAGAAAGCAGCCAGGCAAGTCGATAAAGCCGGTCTGACGGAGCTGGCAAAGTCTGTCAAGAAGTGAAATGGTCTTTACCTGAATGCCTTTTTCTCGGCAAAGACATACCAGGAAGGGTGCTCGTTTAGCGCAATCGCGTCAGAGAGGAAAACCTCGCAAACAGAAAAGAGTAGTTCTTCGAGGCAGCCCTGTCGATACTACGAGTTGCGGATCCTTGCCTCGTAAGAAGCCCGACGGAGGTGTCGGTCTTCTTGGAAGGTAATGAACGGCATTACGTGAAAGCGCTTTCGGACATGAAGGACCTGTACCACTAGGAACTTCATCAGGACATCAAGGAAGTCGTAAAAGACGCCATTGACGGGTACGGAAGCGTCAGCTTCCAAAATTCATGCGGCACGTGCACCGATAGTTTTTTGGACCTACTACGGTTCGACATGGAGTCGACTGCGGACAAACTGAACGATGGACATCACGTGCAGATGATGGGCGTCGTTTTGCTTGGTCCTCGTGCTTAGCGACCTTTATTCTTCTGGTGTGGTGATTTGGCTGGTAGCCTTGCAGCTTCCTGGACTGTGCGTTGTCAGATGGGTGGATGATTTCCTTATTCTGTTTGTTTCCTGAGAGCGAGGGTGAGTAATGTGCAGAGAAAACGGTTGCTACTCGGATAGCTTTCCATGAATTTACACTTACTATACATTTGTTATACGGCAACCAACATAGGTCTTTTGACCTATTAATTTATTCCCCCCCCCCCCCCCAGTATGTATGTTGTCACAACGAGCCCCGCCATCAGAAGAGCTTGTTCCTTCTTTACTCACTCATTCAACGATTTTCGAAGGCAGCACTACCTTATCTGCTACAGGAGCTCCCCTTCCCTTATGAACCCCAGGTGCAGCTAAGTCTCACAAACTATAGGCACAGACTTCAAGATGCAGGCTACCCTCACACCGTTCTGTCAGGCGTGGGAGAAAAAAACAACTAATGATGGCAACAAGGCCCAAAGAAGGTAAGAAGAAACAGAGAAGACACAACAGTTGACAATCAAGACAGCAGTGATCCCATTAGTGCACAGAGCCTTGCACGCGATTAATAAACCTTCAGGGCGCGAGGTGTGGCGTCGTTGTTTCTGCACTAAAGATAAGCGCAATGCGCCGTCTAGTGAACCGAGGTGTGGGTGGCGTGTGTTGAAAGAAGCAAGACCGACTGTTCGCGAAGTGTACACTCGGCCAAATCTTAGCGTGAGTGAGCTGCGATTTTTCAGTCGTATGACGCCCTCAGGACGGAACAGCCGAGCAGACGATAGGACTGTTTGCAACTTGGCTTCCGTCATACGCCGCTCGCGCATGAAAAATCGCCGCTTCCGAACGCTAGTTAAAGATTTAGCCGACTGTGCGACAAATGAGGCGTACGAAATTAAGGAATCATGCTGGAAATCGTACGTTGGGCGGACTAGGTGTCGCTAATGACCACGTGAGGAAGCATGCCAGCACGTTAAAAACAGGGAGAGGGATCGGTCCGGCCATTCACTGGGCCACATTCTTGCATATACAGTTATTCTCTCAGGCATCGCATCGTTCCACCGGCAGTATCGCTTCCCGCAGGGCCCTTTGCACCGCCCCAAGAGAAGGGCATACGAATGTGTCGCGTTCTGCGCGCTCCCCAGAAACACATTCTCCGCTGGCCTTGACAAGTACCTACGGTACTACGCATCGTATCACACGTAAGCGATGTCTCAAGACGAGCCATTGTGCGAAAGCTCCTTACAAAACACATATCCACGTCTTACCTAAGCAGTTGCCACTATTGGATACACGGGTCTACCAGACGATGTGAAGAAAGTTCTTGACATATCGGCCCAAAATTTTGTGTTCAAGCCAAGTGCCTAGTTGGAGCGGGTAGAGCTCTGCTCAGTCTCGCAAGCCCGATACAATAGGCAAGTAGATGCATCCTAGAAACCGTAGAATACATGTCATCGAGCGCAAAATACTTGCTGAGCGTCAAGACCGAAAAAGCTGCAGCCCATCTTCGTGGCAGTGAAATATGGCTGGTCTTACAAAACAAGCAGGGTGGATTCGTCGTGCTTTCTAATGAGACTCACGAGTAAAGGGCGATCCCCACTACGACGACAAACTTCCATTGTGGCCACGTTCGACCGGCGAACGTGAACAAGGAGGCTGCTTGGCTATGTTATTCATCCGGCATAACAAAGCTGGAAGGGTCTGTCAAAAAGTCAAATAGTCTTTGCCTGAATGGCTTCATTGCAAAGACACACAAAAACGGGTGCCCGTTTCACGCAATGGGGTCAGAAAGGATGACATGACAAAAACACATGCACAGTTTCCTCCAGACAGTTCGTACTACGCGTTGATGATCCATACATCATAAGAAGCCCGACAAAAGTGTCGGTCTTTTCCGAAGGTTGTGAACGGCGTGACGGGAGAGCAGTCTCAGTGGGCATAAAGGACCAGTACGACTCACTACCTCACCAGGACGTCACGGAAGTCGTGAAAGACGCCATCGACTGGTACGGAAGCGTGCGCTTCCAGAATTCGTGTGGCACGTGTACCGATCGTTTTCTGGACGTAGTTCTGTTCTACACGGAGCCGACTGTGTTTTAAATGGACAATGTACATCACGTGCGGGTGATGGGCGTTTGTATTGGGTCTTGCTTGGTCCTCGAGTTTAGTGACCTTGTTTTGACGCAGTGTAAGCCCTCATTCACACAGCCGTTATTCACCCCGTCACGTCACCGTCACGTCACCGTCTTCCGTCAAGGGCGACGGTTTCTCGAGCGATTTCTCGCCGAAAACGGTGCGACGGTGACGGGAAGCCGAGCTCTGCGTTTCCGTTCCGTCGGGACCACGCTGTGGTAAACGAGCCAATCAGAAAACAAATTATTACGGCTGAATTTAGCGAATTTAGCGGCGCACCTCATAGGCCAGGTGTACCTCCGGTGCGTTAAACCCCACAATCAATCACTTTATCAATCATAAGATCAAGCGTTAGAGAAAGTAATTGTAATGTCTGCAGCCCCAGAAGCAGCATTGACCTCTGAGGCGCTACAAGTGCTTGACGAATACCGAACAGACCAGGCAGAAGTCACTGATTCGCGCAACACCAACGTAGCTCATGATGTAGCGGTAACAGGCAACTACGAAAAGGGAAAGTTGGATGTGGGGAGGGGGGGGGGGTGTCATGTTGACACGTGTACCCTTTTTACAGGTGACCGAGATTTCGAGATATGCATTCCACTGCGCAGTTCCTGTCTTTATTTAGAACGCAGAAGAAGACGCGCTCTGCCATTGTTCCGTCTTCGCGTTGAAGCGCGATTCGTGCACGATTACGCCTCTCTCGCCCGTGGGCAGAAGATAATAGTGTGGAGAGCGGCAGACGGCATCACGTCAAATCGCACCGCGTCAAGCACTGACACGTTCAACCAATGCTGCGGTGCGTTCGCGGATGTATCAACCTGTGTAACAAAAACAGCCGGATAACATCGAACGAAAGCTCCAGGGTATCGGTAGGCAGTGGGCGGAGTTGAACGTACGTACTCTATTCACGGAAGCGCACTCTGTAGGGGAAATCCGACGGAACTACTTCGTCGGTACGAACGGATTTTTTTTGTAGAGGGAAAAACCAAAGCACTGCTCTAACTTTGCAATGGCAATAAGGAAGCGCAGACAGGCAAGGAAACATGCAAATGGAGAGCTAGCAGACGAAACACCTGGCATGCGAGTGACGACATCGAGAGCAGACGACAAGAAAAGGGATACGCCACGGAACGCCGCGCCAGACACTGAGAAAGCAGCAGACGATAAAAAAATGGACGCCCAGCGAGAGAAGATGAAGGAGCTTCAAACAGGAAAAACAAACCTGACACGTGGAACAACCGCAGACGACGGCCGGGAAGGCCAAGAAAAGACAATTGCGCGCAGTGCTACGGCAGCCCGGATTACTAGGGGGAACCACTTATGTCTATAAATACGTACTACGCGTGCGATTACCGCTGGCTCGCTAGCCCGCCCCATGTCTGCGACAGGACCCCTTGAAGGCGAGTTTAGGGCTCACAGGTCAATGAGAGATTCAAGGTTCTGTCTCATCTTACATCTTTGTTTCATTTGCTCGGGGCGAAGATGTTCTTTATGAAATGGCGAGCTATGTAGGGGGTTGCGCTAGCAACGCGAATGTCTTCATTAAATAGATAAGGAAAATTAAGTCGGGCTACCCTTTGTCGCTCGTCGTTCTAGGAAGTAACGGGAAATTCGAGTTTGTTAGGGGGTTCATAGGGCGACCTGGTTTCTCATTGTCAGACTCTACATTTGTGAGTCTATGAGTAACGTAATCTTCGACGCTTTTGTCCGGGAGAACACTTCGACACTTTTTCCTGGGGGGGGGGGGAAGCGCTTGTGATGTACTCGCATAGCGTGCAGCGACTGAAGAGTGGGCAATTTTAGCAACGCGCTTCGAGAAATGACTGTTCAGTTTTTGTTTTAACGCTGCCTCGCCTCTTTGCGTCACATTTCCTGTTGGCCAGTAAGTCCTCTTCACGCATGGCAAGGTAGTTACAGTTTGCTTCCTGCAGCTTATTTTGCGTTGTTAGAGCAGCGAGAGCCTCATTTGAGTCCTAAGCCATGCGTTAGGAAGTTCTAAATGCTACCCGAACAGCTTCCTAAATCCTTTCAGACTTCCTTCCGCAAGCTTTAGTAATGCGTTACTCAGCGTTACTTAGTAGTACGTTAGCGTATGTAATGCACACTATTGTATGCCGTGTAGTCAACACACCGTCAACACATTAGCTCATCAACAATTACATGAGTTAATTTTGAAAGCTATTTCTTTCCTATTTTTTTCTACTCTGAGCTATTATATAGGTGTGGACACAGTGACTGAGTGCACATAATTTAGCAACTGCGTGTGGGCTAGTTGGGGAATAATTGACGTCATGATTTTAGAGCCACGACTGACAAACACTTGGGAGGTGACAGGACAGACGATAACTTTTCACAAGGCCCCAAGATGATGGATCGGTTCCGAAATCATTTCGTCGTGCAAGTAATTCATCCGTTTTTGACCATCATTGCTGAGTGAGTGAGTGAGTGAGTGAGTGAGTGAGTGAGTGAGTGAGTGAGTGAGTGAGTGAGTGAGTGAGTGAGTGAGTGAGTGAGTGAGTGAGTGAGTGAGTGAGTGAGTGAGTGAGTGAGTGAGTGGCTGAGTGAGTGAGTGAGTGAATGGCTGAGTGAGTGAGTGGCTGAGTGAGTGAGTGAGTGAGTGAGTGAGTGAGTGAGTGAGTGAGTGAGTGAGTGAGTGAGTGAGTGAGTGAATGGCTGAGTGAGTGAGTGAGTGAGTGAGTGAGTGAGTGAGTGAGTGAGTGAGTGAGTGAGTGAGTGAGTGAGTGAGTGAGTGAGTGAGTGAGTGAGTGAGTGAGTGAGTGAGTGAGTGAGTGAGTGCGCTGGCCGCTGAAGAGGACTTAGCTTTGATGGAATCACCGGCACAGCCTGAGTGTCACTATGTCGTATTATGAAGTCTATGAAGTCGAAAGGTCACTGCTTGGCACTGAGTTCTGAGTTAGCGAAAATTAGAGCAGCTAACGGACAACACCTCTTCTCAGAATCCAATACCTCCTTGTCAAGTGTCATGTTAAGCGGGCGGCACTCTTATAGATGGCGAAATAAGTTCGTCGGCTCCAGATCGTGGTTCGAATGGTTATATATTTCGGTGAACACCATCACTCTGGTTTGAATTCAGCATTTTGTTTACAGCACACACGGTGAATGTCAGTGCACGTCCTTTGCTGCACGAATCGAGTGCTTACGGCAGTTTGATTATATTTAGACGCTTCGATTCTATGAGCCGCAAACAACAAACCCTCCGTAAAAAAAGAAAAAAAGAGGCTAAAAATGTGCATGCGCCTACGAGTGACGAGGAGAGAAAAGGGCCGACAGAATAACACGTGCGGCTGCGCGCATTGACACACTTTAGCGTCGAAAGGGCCATTGTGCAAGATGCATAAAGGAACCGGGTACAAAACGCCCGCATACCCGAATAAAGTTCCTACGGAAGGCATAAAAAAAGAGAGCAGAGTGAACCAACGGAGAAAACCTTCCGTGTTCGTGAGGAACGCATTGTCATTCATGATCTTGCGCACTTGTCGTTTGTACCTCCGCGCACGCGCCCGCAGGATCGTAAGGTTCCTCCTGTCTGGACGCAGCGGTGCGTTGATAATGTTATTCGGGATTTTACGGCGAAAAATAAGATCCGGCTGGTAAAAGTCACGACAGAAGCGTGAACTGAATCCAACCACACGCAACTGCTTCGAAGGGAAAATGGTTGTATGAGACACTACTATGCGCTGCCGGAGCCGTAGCTGAAGCTCCAGTCTCTAGTCGGCTCACGTTAAAGATCCCCAGGTGGCCAAAAGTAATCCGGAGACCTCCACTACGACGCGCCTCATCGCCTGCGTTGCGTCGGCGCGTTAAACCCCACAATCAATCAATCCCGTCTCTATAAGCTTATCGATTTAGGAATTTGCTGGTTTATAAGTTCATCAGGGCATCAATTACCCCAGCAGAAGTCGCCGCGTTTGTGGCCGACAAGCCAATCAATATTGGCCGTCTATCGGCTTGCTTCGCTGCTAATGTCGTCTAACTAAAGATGATATTCTTCCGTCGCCATCCCTGGAACTCAAATCCCTCTCTTGTCTGCCCTCCCGATCCCTCACTACCCTACCCTACCCTCTCGGTCCGCGGTAATAAATCCAATGGCCCAATTCAATTTTACCGCGTTCGCACGAGCAGTGTGAACGTAGGACCTTTGTTTCTGTTGCGCTTGGAGCAGCTTGAGCCGACGTATACTTTGTTTTAGTGTTTGCTTTTATCTCGCCTGTCTTAGACAACGTTTTAATGTGTCTGTGTTTCTATCATTTTCTATTGTAAGAATCACGCCAACGCGTATTCTAATTAGACGAGCCCTGGCACTATCGGATGTATGTATTTATATTTTGCCGGAAGTATGCCTGAGGTTTCCTTTGCACTGATTAGCGTGGAATTGGGAGACATGATTGCAGCGTTAGAAGTTTGGAATGTTCTGGCGTATCTGTGTTTCGCATCAAAGCCCTCTTTCACCGGATTTTTTTTAGGACGGTGGTCGACGGACATACAAGCAGACGGAAAGACAGACAGACAGACAGACAGACAGACAGACAGACAGACAGACAGACAGACAGACAGACAGACAGACAGACAGACAGACAGACGGAAAGAAAGGCAGACAGACAGACAGACAGACAGACAGACAGACAGACAGACAGACAGATGGAAAGAAAGGCAGATAGACAGATGGAAAGAAAGGCAGATAGACAGACAGATCGACAGCCGGAAAGACAGAATGCCTGAAAGACAGACAGAATGCCTGAAAGACAGACAGACACACAGACAGACACACAGACAGACACACAGACAGACAGACACGCCAAAGTTTCCCCTTTAGGTGGCGCAAGAAGTCCTCTCCTCTTCAAAAGCTGTGCAGACGTCAGTGTTGACTGACCAGACCAGTAGGATGCTTCGAACGGAAATGCGCGATAGCGGTTTCACGACCACAGTGACAATTTTAGTGGTTCGTGTGCTGCAATATTTCGTAAATTGACTGAGGCCCCTGTCAGGCCCTCGAACGCATCGTTTATGAAGTCAACTGGCAACTGTACTCTCCACATAGTGCGCAGGGAATGCCGCCAAGTCACGTGTATTTTGAGCCAATGACTAGAGCTCCACCGAGAGTTTCAAAGACCGTCGACTACCCTGTCATTTGAGAGACCCGTATAGCTACAGGTATAAATAATGTACCAACGAACCCGTCTCCCCAGAGAAGAGGCGTTCTTAACAAGTTATAAGGACGCTGGTCTAAACTGAAACTCTAGTCGTCATCCCCTTCGCAGTTGCCCTCCTGGTTACCCTCCCCGTCGAAATCGTCATCCTCGTCGCCGGACGATTCGCACGTTCCTTCGTAACATTTGCCGCCCTCAAGAGTGAGCGAACGTCATACATAGTACAGTCGAGTCCACTTATAACGATGCCGTTTATAACAATATATCGGATATAACGATGAACAGCTATGGCACCGTCAACTTTTGTATTCTTTCTATGGTGAAATAAACCGCTTATTACAATGCTCCAGTGCACGATATCGGATATAACGATTGAATCCGGTGATATTGTGCACCAAAAGTGCAACAGTGATAACTCTAATGACGCGGTTGCGCAGCTTACTCAGGTAGTGTCTTCGTAGAAGGCCCAATGCGTGACACAGTCCTTCGGAGGCTTTGTTTCCGCCAAGGACATTTACCTAAGCGAGGTGAAGCACCTGTAGACGCTCTTGGAAAAGATTTGCGCTAGCTTCACACGCGGCAAACAAAGGTGATCGACCGTGGCTTCTTCTCCGCAAATTAGTAGCAGTATCCCCTTGCTGGCATGCGAATAAAATGTTTTGAGCTCTGTTACGTCTTTTTATTCGCAACCCGCTTATAACAATTATCGGTTATAACAATGGGATTTCCTTGGCACTTATATATTGTTATAAGTGGACTAGACTGTACACTCATGGATATCGCCTATGCATGCACGGCTCTTCTTCAAGACGTCACTTGACGAGCTTGTAGATGCGCTCAACTTGTAACGACCTGTAAAATATCTGGCACCTCATGCGCTCCTCAAACGCCAACTGTGTGCTTGATATCGGCGGCCTAAATCCCAAACTTGGATCTGAATCACCATATTTAAGTATTCCCGCGGACTTTCTCCTATGGCAACTTTAAATGACGTCAGACATACAGGCTGGCTCTTGCCCTGATTTTATTGCAGTAGCGACCTCAATGATGTCAGTGTAAACCACCTTTGGGGTGCTTGAGCAACTGTGCAAAAACAAAGAAGCGTACGTGTGGACGTGCGCTTGGTTTATACAGGACTGCGTCAGCCTGTCCGGGGATTCCCCCAACGCGGACCAAATATAGGCCTTATGCAAAAGTGCTGCCCTCTGTCGCAGCCAAATCGAACCCTCGCTTCGACGCCATGTTTAAGGATAGCGCCGGTCGGGAATACGTGTGCTACAAGGTGCTGCGCGTGCGTGTTATCGCTTCTTGGTGACTCGCTGCACGTCTCGTGCTGTGTTGTCGCACGTTATAATGACTGAGGAATGGTGTGTGGACTTGTCTGCGTTGCCCCGGTTCCCGTCCGGCTTCGCGGAGACATATTACGCGTCCAAAACGCAATCGCAACGGCAGCAGGAGCGCAGTTACAAGTTCGCCACCGAATCGTACGTTTGCCTGCCGACGATCAAGACGAAACGGTGCGCCGGTTAAGTACTCTTGGTTTGTTGTTATTTGTATGTGCTTTTGAGTTTGCGCAGAAGTTCTTTAACGGTGCCTCGAATGAATTACATTCTAAAGCTTACCGAGCCATCAATGATGCCGCACGCAAATCGAAGTTTTGAAAAATCAGTCGCTCGGGCAGCCGCAACACGCGTGTTCCGTTTCACTTCTTGTGCGTTTATTTTATGCAATAAATATTTGGCTCACGACTCTTGTTTGTTCAAGTAGCGCTGGGGTATCGTGTTTTGCAACAAACAGTGCGGTAAATCGTCCTTATGAAAGCGAAAAAACATTGACGAATGCTCGCTCTTCCGCGATTCAACTTTGCGCTTGTTTTTGTAACAGCAATCCTGGGTCGCTCGCAAAAAAAAAAAAAAAAAATCCCGTTTTTAAGAAATCAAATAGCACTGCAATGCTGCAGCCCGGTGCAGAGTAAATTTTCGATTGATGGAAGCGTTTTGAATGAAAAATAAATACTAGGAATTCTTGCCCCCCTCCTTACAGCTACCCCCTCCTCCCCTTCGTTCTACCTCCTCAATTATGCACTGAAAATGCTCAATAATCATTTATTGCGCTAATTGCAGAACGAAGGCATACAATAAATGTACCTAAACTGCGTCTTTTTCCATGTATCTTTTTTCGTTAGAAAGGCATCTTTTCTTGCGCAGCGTTTTTTTTTTTTTTTTGCGTGTGCTTTTGGCCAGATAATCGTCATTCATGGCAAGAAAAATCGCG
Organism: Haemaphysalis longicornis; assembly: GCF_048455015.1. Taxonomy (NCBI): domain Eukaryota; kingdom Metazoa; phylum Arthropoda; class Arachnida; order Ixodida; family Ixodidae; genus Haemaphysalis; species Haemaphysalis longicornis. Next base: position 82,207,598 of record NW_027526385.1, on the reverse strand, counting down.
GATCAAGCGATGGTTCGTGTTCGGCACGGAGTTCGTTCACGCGACCACTCGAACTCATTTTGCCCTGCATTTGGTGTGAACGCAGAATGCTTACATCGCGTGCAAACTTCTCTTCGTTGTGAGAATGTAAAAAACGGAATCTTTCAAACAGTACATAAAGTACGTCCGGACATGAACTGTAGCAGCGACGTTCGCCTTGAACTCGCAAAGCATGTAAACACAGCGGTTGCACCCTCTATGTTCAAGCCAGTTGACACTCCTGCCTTCTGAGGGATCAAATAATTTCAAACACCGGACCAGCAAGCACGAACGCCAATTTATCAGTATTACACGCACGAGCGCTGGCCGTTCCATTCAGCATTCGCTGTAATTCTTTTTATAGCTTCGATCGCGTTCGCTCCGATCACCGAAGTAGTAGTCCGCAATCGCCGCTGCGTTAGCGCGAGGTCGCGTTCGCGCCGATCACCGAAGTAGTATAGTCCGCAATCGCCGCTGCGTTAGCGCGAGGTAATTCTGGCATATTGAGACAAGCAGGCAGTTCTTTGGTGACCCCTTTCATATCACACGGACATAATTTGTTGTGGTCATTGTTACATGAACGAATTTTACACGGATACGATTCGCTGCGCGCGCGACACGCACGCGCGGCACGCACACACGCGCGCGCGACACGCAATTAACATTAATACTTTGACTTCTAGCACTCTTACCTTTGCCCCTTGAGCATCCTTGTTCCCATTTTGTGTGCAACATGGCACACAACAGTATGTAGGCATCCTGGACGACAGGAAACGATAGATCGCCGGGAACTCGCTGCAGTTCGATGCTCCGCTTTCCAGTTGAGCCCTTGAACATGGCGGTCGCGCTCGCGGTGGCCGCGAGAGGGCAGCAGATTTTGCATAAGGCCTATAACCCCGACGGTCTCAAACTGGATGCAGCGTTGGCTTTTTTGCAAGGGCAACGCCCGCATCGTCGAAAGTGCAGTGCGTGCGCACATATACGCGTTGTGGGCCGTACAGGGACGCAGTTGGGGTGGAGAATGCTTAAAACGAAACGGCAATATTTTTCATTCATGATTGATTGATTGATTGATTGATTGATTGATTGATTGATTGATTGATTGATTGATTGATTGATTGATTGCGGGGCTTAATGCGCCGAAGCTGCACCTGGGATATGAGGCGCGCCGTGTTGGAGGGCTCCGGATTAATTTTGACCACCTGGGGTTCTTTAACGTACGCCGAAATCTCGAACACACGGGCGTTTGCGCTTTTCACTTACATCTCAAAAGCACGACCAACCATACTTCTCAAAAGCAGGCTTCACGGCCGGGAATCGAACCCACGTCCTTGTGCTGAGCAGCACAACGCCATAGCCACTTAGCCCCCACGTCGGGTCTGATGGAATCCATTAAAGGGGCCCTGCAACACTTCTTTCAACTTTTTTTGATATCTTAAAATGATATCCTAAATCTCGACACATAGGCGTTTTCGTTTTTGGCCTTCATCACTAAAGTAGCCGCCGCGGGTGGTTCTGAATCCGCGTCTTTGGGCTCGGCAGCACAATGCATTAGCCACCGAGCCTTTGGGGCGAGTAATCTTTTAATGGAGTATCTCAAGCCCAGCGAGTTTCACGTGTCCTACTTCTCCCCTTCGTCTTCAAAGGTAGTCCAAGCCACGACAGAGTCACGTATCAGCCACTGTGTCACCAGCAAAGAAAAGGCTATATACAGTCGTGATTAATATTGAGTGGAACACCAGAGAAATGTTCTCAAAGGTCAGGGAGACGGGTTAAAAGATAAGTGCAAGCCGCCATCGAGACATATATCGGCCACATTGCGTCAAGCAAAGAGAAGTCTAAGTACAGTCTCGAAGAATATTAAGTGGAACACCTGAGAAATGTCCTGAAAGGCGGGTTGGAAGACGGGCTAGAAAAAAGTGGAAAGTTGAGGCAGATGAGAGATGTCTGAGGTTATACTAAACGTACTTGCGATGGGATGAAAGCACCTTGGCACGGCTTGCCGCTGGGCTTTCTTCCCAGCAAGAAATGGCGCATAATACAAGCAAAAAAATCTGGTGAGGCAAATTCTCGAACCTAATTAAGAACTAAAAGCGGTTGCACACTCAGATGCAGTACAGACGATTTAGTCAAGCTCACATATAACATACCTAACGATGGCGCACAAAATGTTTTATTTTGTTTATTTATTTATTCGTCGACAACAATAATCTACAATACAGCGGCTCATAGGTGAGAGGCGACGCGTATGATCGCCTGATTGGGCCCGTAGAGCTACTGCGCACGACACACACCAACACCACTGCAGCTCAAAATTATACAAAATAATACAAATAAAACAGCTCAGTGCTGCAATAAAGGGTGGTGATCCAATGCAAAGGGGAGTCATGGTATCAAGCAACAAGATATATTTATATTTTGTTCACATAACTTATTTTGTTTATATAGTTGATAATAATTATAAACCGAATTTTGTAATAGGTGGAATTCAGTTGTCCTAATAGACATGCTGTGACGTTCGCTCGTTTCACGCCACTCATAATAGGTGAGATGTCGTTGTATTGGGGCTGTTGCAATCCGCTTCACTGAATCGACGCCTTCAATCAAACAAGACGCCGTTTATAAACGGAGTGTGCTAAACCAGTGCAAACGGCGCAAACATCTGGCTCGCATCGTTGCCTCAGCTACACGCATTAAGAGAACACCGACTGGTTCCGCGAGTTCTCAGTATCCGACCGCGCCGCCGACACCCCGATCTTTGAAGCTGATCAAGGGGCCCACAAGATATCGCTTCAGTCCAGAGACCCGGATGTAGCACAAGAAGCTGCAATGCGGGGCGCTTCGCAGGCAACGGACAATTTTGGGCGGAAAGTTTGCTCAAGCGGCACGGCGTAAAGTGTATCGTCTGCAGGCGAGTCAGGCAGAGGTTAGCCGGGGCCCCCGCAGAGCGGCCGTCGTGGGGCTGAGCGTTTATCTCTGTCACGAATGGCCCGGATACCAACTATCCTCTTTGGCACGTCCAGTTGGGGAAACGAAAAGAAAATAGAGAAAAGAGAAGAAAATACAGAGCAAATTTGGCCGCGCATCTGCTCTCTTCGTTGCACATACCGTCGAAAGACGATAGTCTTTTGCCGCCGCTGGCTGCCACGTAACCACCTGTCCTCTAAAGCCCACCCAACAGTGACGCTGTTCCAATTGAGGGACAGACAGACAGACAGACAGACAGACAGACAGACAGACAGACAGACAGACAGACAGACAGACCAAAATTTTCGCGTTTATGCACCCCAAGAAAGACTATCGTCTTCAAAATAGAAAAAAAGGATCACCGGCGTCGCAAGTTCTCATTTATGTGATCATTGCCGCCACAGCCTTCTATAAGAAAATAACAACAAAAATGAAAAAAAAAATTCAGAACAAGTGCGCACCCCAAAAGTCAAACTACGTTGATTCCCTTTTTCTCCTTCGATATAGTTTTGCTTCTTCTGTAGCAAACTTCAATGGCGGCTGATCCGAGTCTTTGGGGCCCACTTTCAGACTTCAGACGACATTTGTAGCGCCAAACGAACCCTGACAGACCGTTCGGGAACGAACACGCCCAACTACCATCGAAAAATCGCGCTCCATACATGTGTCGCGTGCTCGTCACAGCGTGTTCCCGTCCTTTTCGCCTGCGCGATAAACACACTTAGTTGACAACCCCCGAGGGTTTGCTGGGCAGCAAAAACGGGCAATCCATCGGCTCATGTAAGCAAACCGTTGGGATCCATCCTTCTGTGCATGTACTGCTTAGATGAGTCAGTGTGCCAAGCCCCTGCTTGCATTGCTGCTTTCATTTTCTTGCCGCTTCCAGCCACGTAAGATTGACGCAGAAAGCGACAGCTAATTTGAGCGGACGAATGGACGCCACATATTACAAGTATCAAGTGTCACTTGAGGCGAAGGCGTCAGAGCAGACGAAAAATCAAAGCAGACGATCGTAAATTGAAGAGGGCAAAGCAGAGCAGACGACCGTTACAAGATCTCGTTTCGGGTCGGCCTTTCCATGGTCGTCTGCCGGCGGCACACATCCTCTCACCCACCCCGCCGAAGTTTCGTATCGACCGTTATTCCCGCCGCCTCCTCGGCTTGCTCGCCCACCCGTCGAGAAGGTTTCTCTCAATGACCTTTTCTTGTCTTTTATGTTTCGTCGTCTAGAGCAAGTCGCGGGATGATGAGGAGGTACAGACCGAGAAGAGGGCGAGGGGGGAGAAGAGGCGCTCGCCGGCCGCCATGTTTGTATTTTTATCCCGCCGGACCGAACGCGTCGGAGAGCTTCTTAAGAGGGCTTTCACCTGTTGCCTCTGCGTGCGAGGCATGCTTTGTCCCCGATTCGAACTCGGCTGGGCTTTTCGTACGAGGAACCGAAAGCTGCAGGCGCCTTTTCTTGTCCAGTGCGCACGTGTGGCGTAGCGAAGCGCAGAAACAAGCAAATAAGCGTTGCAGCAAAAGGAAAGAGCGAGGCAAAGGGGAAATACCACTCCGTTTGAGCCGGCCTCTCTCCCCCCCAGATACCCTCGAACCAGAGCGGGCACAGCCAAGCTTTCACTTTTATAACGGGAACTGAGATTTTCGGGTGCTGGGGTTGACCGTCGTCTGCTATCCTCACCGCGTCGTCTGCTACGCGTCGTCTGCACAGGTCAGCTCCTCCGAGCCAGCAGGCGTCCTCTTTATCGGACTCCTGTCGTCGACTGCCCCTTCTTCGGTGTTAACTTTAAGGTGATTTATCTACAGTCGCTCGTAGTGCAAATGCGGGTGCTTTTGAGAGCGCTTACGAGATAATACTGCGTGCTGCTGGCAACTTTGGGCTTAACCGGAACCGAGGTGACAATTTCTTCGATGCATTGTGGTCGGCCAATACAGAACAGTGACGTCAGTTCGATCGCTACCATCGGCGTCAACAGTGGCTAGTGCACATTCGGCAACACCTGGTGAGGACTTGATTCATTCTTATGCATGAATGGTTTCGATATGGCGCCGATAGTAAGGCGGCTGTGATGTCAATGGCGATAGCGACGCGTCACAGGCATACATTGCTTCTAACCACCCGGAATGCTCCAAATTTTTATTAACCTGAATTTTCATTATGGCATCATAATATTTCCAGAAATATCGATCTATTGTTTGTCACACCGCAGGGCTTCTGTAAGATCATGTAACCTGCTATCAGGTCAAATAGTAACTTGTACGGGGTATCGATGTGAAGAGCGTTGAGCGTATGGTATGCTGGGTGTAGAATGCTTCTAATACAATTTTGTAGTATTTTTACAACCAAGTGACACTTATAATGAAAGAACAGTACCAGTTGCCAGGGAAGTTAAGCCTAACGTTGCGTTTGTCATTATAACAGCTGTTCACATATATGTGGTATTTTAGTTTTACTCACATGCTTTCCCAGTTATTTCGAGCTCTGTCTTTAGGCGTGTTGGCGAAAAAAAAAAAGCTTTACTTGCCTCATGGTAAAAAATATAATGTTGCCATAATCTCCGCGGCAACTTACAAAGCAGTACCATGGGGTGACTCATGCGACACTGCCCAAAAAGCGTATCCGACAAAGCAAAAACAACACTCGTTCAGGTGCTTACTTTTACTTCACACAGCACCAGTTCAATGTGAACGCTGATCAAAAACACCGCTTAAAGGATTGAATCAAGGTTGCGAGTAACAGTCGTAATTCTCGATGCAATTAGGCTATTCTCATTTGTAAGTCATGCGCAGCTTCAGAGCGGATATGGCAAAAAGGGGCGTCCCTCGTGGTCTTATTTACTCTTTCTTGTTTACAACTGAGATAAAATATGCAAAACTCCTGTCGATGTAGCTGAAAAAACCAACATCTGTGCTCTGATTTTATCACGTACAATACCGACATTGATGCTACGACGGTTTGTCTAGCAAGAATATCAAAATGACTAGACTAATACTATTCTTTCTGCAAAAGGGCACACTACACAAGGACTTCGAAATTGCTCTGATTAGAACACCTGTTTGACGCCGAGGTTACTGAGCTACGCATGGGAGGATGCCACATATTATCTTTCTATGACCGGAACGACAAAACTGCCGTCAAATGGTTGGTTGCTCTGCTAAGCAACAAAACTTTCCTGCAGCATAAAGAGGGAAGTTCTGGAGGAGGTAGGTTCAATCGCAAATTCCGGGTGCAGATCTGAATCAACACATTAAGCAGGGAGATATCATAGAGTGGAAGCGCTTACGAATAATGAAGAGTAGCATGCCTTTGTCACTACAATGGGAAGTGTGCAAGGAATGCGTATTTCCCACATTGGACTGCTGGCAGAAACATGGGACCTTACCGCTATCCCGAAATGAAACTTTCGTTAGGAAAAAAAGAGCCGGGGGACAAAGATGGTTCGGGTGAAACTTATATATTCAAGTGAGCGTCATGATTACGAGGACAAACCCAACTGCAAAACGTACTGCAAAGATGATGTTAACAGAAAGAATCGGATCTTGAAGTTGGGACTTGCTGGCATGCTTCATTACTTGGGAGTGTTTGCGGAATGACGCCTGCACCACATCATTTGTTCATTCGCCCAATATGTTTCTCATGGTATGAATCACGCTCAGTGTTCCTTCTGAAGTTCAATACTTCGGGCAGTGGTTCATTGACAATGTTGAATGGTTGCATGGCTGCCTAGCTATTGTATTGCAACGTGGTTAAAAATCGCAGTTCTTTTAGATTTATGATTTGATTTAATTTGATTTCTTTTGATTTGATTATGAGGTTTAACGCGCCGACGCTACGCAGGCGATGAGGGGCGCCGTAGTGAAGGGCTCCGGATTAATTTTGGCCACCTAGGGATCTTTAACGTGTGCCGAATTTCTTTTGGAAGTGATCATCCTGGAGTTATTTAGTGAAACGCAAAGTATTTTCGCGAAGCTAATAATGAGAATCAAAGCTTGCTTTCAGAGAAGATTCAGTTTTTGCGAGTTCGGCTGCCAAATTCAGAAGGCATTGAAGCTATTATCTTTAAATGTATGGGCAGTAATTTCTGGCAAGCAATGACGCAAAAACTGTTGAGAGTTTTGTGAAGTATCTTTACGGTGTTCATACGCAAGTCGACTTGATTTCTCTATGCAACGTAGCACTTTCATGTGATGGTTTTGCTAGGTTTCTGATGGGTCGGACTTTTGAGCAAGAAACCTGGAGTATGGGTTCTTAAAAATCCGCATACGAACTACAAACGCGTCAAAATTCTTCAACTATTATCGCGACTCACACAAGGCTTTCATAGTACGGACGAAAAAAAAATTTAAGGTTACGAACTGAGGGCACCTGTCTTCGCATTTGCACAGTTTTTTTTAAATGTGTAATGCATACAAGAGAGTTTCAGCACATGACTGTTTGTCACAGCTTACGACATTTGTTCAGGTTAGTTCGCTATATGACCTCAGTATAGGTCCCCACCTCATGCTTGCTTATTTTGAATGCAGTGATGATACGTAAACTGACCTACGGAAACATTTAACGAATTATTTCATAAAGAGACCATTAAAATTTTTGGTGTTTAAATCTACCGTTTGTTTTGCTCTTGGGAGCCCGAAATCCCAACTGTCGTGCCGAATACTCCCGAAAAACAACACCGCAGCTCATTTGAAGGTCATGGTTCGATGGAGCAGGTGTGTGCGGGGTGCATAAAAACAAACAAAAAAAAAATCCCGTGCCATCTTTACTAACGTGAAACCTGGGGAGAGGCGAAGCATGCAGTGTATAAGTGTATATTCGTGGGGCCTTGGCGTTTTTGTCAACGGAGATGAAACCATTGGGGGGTACTATACAGCTTTGCTGTAAAAGTCTCTTGTCTTTGAAGCCCGAAGCTCTCCAGCGCGATGCGTAAACGGGTGTCCCAGTGTTTTCTGGACGCGTTACGTTCTAGCGCGCGGCTTAAACGACTTTTCCGGTGTTTTAGTGCCGTGACGATTACGACGACGATTACGACGACGATTACGACGACGATTACGACGACGACGACAGGAGACGCCAACAGCACCAGCCCCTAAAAAAATGGTCATTGCAAACTACCACGAACCAGCCCAGCTATTAGCTCGGCGTCAGACATGCACAGCCCAATGAAATAGCCTAACTGCCATTCATCCAGGGCACACTCACAAAGGAAAGGTGTGCGGCCTTTATTGTTCTTGATAGTTCAAACTGAAATCTTAAGATTCATTAACAGCAGCCGATCCCATTTCATCGCGTTTCCAGAAGCACGACAGCATGGAAGCTCAAGGAGACGCGAGAAAGATGTGCGCGGAGGCAATTTTACAGAGTAAAGTAATACTGTGAGGATCCACATATCTCAAGCCGTGCGGATAATACAAAATGATCCGCACTATTTACGAAACTTTGAAGGCGAATAAGGCCTGGACAAAGCGGAGCAGACAGGACAAATGTATAAATAAAATGAGGGAAAAAAAGACATCGCCGTGCAGTATGGTATCACCGCCCTTGACCATCGCTGGGACCCATTACACGTATGCTCTCAAATCTATCTATAGCCCCTTGCGCCGCTGTAATTATGGGCTCTGGGGCCCAGCTGTGGGAACTGGAACTGGCGTGTGCGATGACGGAGGGAATCTGGGCTGCGTGTAACCGCGGCGCACCCGTCAGCCGTGGGAAAGTGCGCTACCGCTCACGCACCGGTACGCTGACGATACCATCTCGATACCATCTCGTTCTGTCGTTGTGGTGATATGCGCCACGTGGTTCTTTTACAGACGACGCCACGAATATGACCACTTAGGTTGGGACTTAAGCCCACGACGCGTGATCGATCGATCGATCGATCGATAAATCAATCAATCAATCAATCAATCAATCAATCAATCAATCAATCAATCAATCAATCAATCAATCAATCAATCAATCAATCAATCAATCAATCAATCAATCAATCAATCGGGGGTAGGACAACCGTATCATACACACCCATTATATAGAAGTGCCGCCATAATTACTGTACATCGTCTGTTGCCGTTACCATGTTGTTACCCTTCTTTCAAGTGCCGTGTCATGCCCACCCCTCATTTAATGTCCCGATGGGACCTTTGAGGAATCAATAAATCAAACAAATCAAATCAAATCAAATCAAATCAAATCAAATCAATCAATCAACGTTGTAATAATTGACCAATCACTTGTCATAACGTATTAATGTCAGCCATGGCGCTGGGGAACAGTAAAGTTTCGTTGTTACAAAGCGTTGTGCGCAGAATACTTTCTTTGTTAAAAACGGTATTTCGTTCAAAGCGGCGATGATTTGTTTTTCGTGCACTGCAGTTAAGGCCAGTGAGAAATTTCCAATAAAGCGAGAATTCGATTAAAGTAATTTTGTCGTAACTAGGGTGCACTTAGTTTACCTTACCTTTCAAACTACTAAGTAACTTGCGGAATGAACGGCAAGGCACACTTTTACGGTTCACGACCGCAACAGGTGGGCCATCCGTTGCGTTCGTCCCTGCAAATGCCCTTTTTGATAAAGCGCAAACAAAATGGATGAGTTAAAAGCAGATTGTATACGCAGAGCATTTCCCGTCCTTGTTGTGACATCGGGCGCAAAGCCGTGTCCCTCAAACACTAGGGAAATTTTGAGACACTGCGAAAGATATTTACATAATAAGTTGTGTATTCCCGGAAAAGCTTGTGGAAGTGCACCAATTATTGCATAACCATTTCTGCTTGTCTATTTCTTTGTCTAGTGTGCGTATTTGCTTATAGGGTGAGCGAATCATACTTTGTACAGCTATGAGATTTAGTATATAGGTTGAATGTTCCGTAAAAATTTGAGTTTCCAGGTTCATTTTTTTCTTTAGGTATGGCAAAGCGTTAAACTGTCATTGGGCACAGGCGCGTTTTTGTGTTTTAAGCCTCAATAAAAAGCGCAATACTTGCGTAGGACACCAGATGTATAATAAATTAATAAATATCTATAACATTTGGTATTTTTAATTCAACGAAAAGGCGGTCGTTAAGGTTAGTGACGCTGGTATAAGCGTTTTATTGATCAGTAACGTATTGCAGACGTCTTCCACGAAGCCAGCAGATTATGTTGCAGACACAACTTTCCAAAGCAGCCCTGCAGTGCCTGAAATTTGATATTTCATATTTCACTTCTGTACTGCTGGAAGCGTAGCACGTATTTTCCCAAGAAAAATTGTAATTGGAAAAGAGATGTATCGTTCGCGTACACAGAAGTGGGTGACCGTAAGCGGCCGTTCGCAGAATAAGTTATTATTGAAAAATACCAATAAAATTATCTTGGATTTTGTTCGAGTTTGGTTCCCCCGAAACCTTATTCAACATTTTCATCGTTCTTAAGGTTGCGAAACAGCTTCATGTAAGTGTTAAATCAGGAGCTCTTGCTCTTTCCTGTCAAAAACAACCACGGTTTTCACCCCATTTCCGGTTTCCGTAGTTTTCTCAATCCCGAATATCCACTGACAAACTACACCACCGGTTGGATTGACGGCTATAAAGCTGGTTCTGTAGGGGTGCAGACGATTGTATTAAGGAGTGAGTTTACAATGACGTGTCTCTTTAATCATCATCATCATTACCATCATCGGCACAATTGCGATAGCAGTATTGATGGTTGAAGCTGCACCCATGCCAACAATGGTTGACAGTTATAACAATGGTTGATAACAATACAGTTGTAACAATACAGTTGACAGTTATAACTGTCAACCATTGCTTTTACCCGCGGCGAAACTGGCTAGCAATAGAATTTGTCCACTGCCAATACAAAAGAAAAATGCGAGCTACAGATAAGGACCCAAACGTAAAGGTTTGGGTATTTTGACTGGAACTTGTCAAGAAGCCGTTGACCAATATCATATATCGGATCTTCTGACACTTGCAAGCAGAATGATACACCAATTTTACAACTATAAATTCCTGCATTCTAACATAATCATCATCATCATCGTCGTCGTCGTCGTCGTCGTCGTCGTATATTCGATTACGTGCTGCGTAACTCACCATGGTTGATAGGTGGGCAGGGGTGCATGGAACTTTATACCACGACGCAATGGAGAAAAACCCTTCACTGGAGTGATGTGCCATCATGGGACCGCGGGGACGTATTCTATTCTTACTTGGACTGGCTTGCAACGTGGCTTCCTAGGGCTCGGGATGGCCATTTTTCTTTTGCGGTGTACCCTCCATGCAAATAGCTCAAATCTGTGCGCCTTTCTCAATGTGATGATAACGTTCTCAAAGGACTATTGACTTACTAGTGAGTTGGGTGATATGCTGGTGTTTCCGGGCGCGTGTTTTATTGGAATAAGCTAGAGCATGCAGAAACGAGTGAGCACAATGGCGGGCATTCCAACAGCGCTTTACGATACTTGAGGAAGCCACCGTTTTGGCAAGTTGTCTGTTTATTTTCCAGTCCTGAGCACTTCTCAACAGTTTAAGGGCAGTCCCGAACTGATCTCACCGTGTAAATTCCTTGGGGAAAATAAAATACTGAGTTGCTCTGAAATCATTGATATCAAGAGAGCAGACGATGTGGCACACTACAAAAACCATGTACAAAACCAACATTTTTTTGCCGCTTTGTTGATGTTGCTTAAGGCTTTAAAAAAATTCGCGATATGCTCTATTTGTAATTCTACTTTATTATGATAAGACAAAATATAATCGTATTACAACAACAACATTTTCTTTTTGGAGTCACAGGCAGCGTTTGTCAAACTTGTGCACGAGCCAAGCGAAGTAAGAATGGAACACTCGCCAGCGATGTCGCCATGCCGCGTTGATTAAAGCGTGGTTCGCCTAGACGCCAACACAAAATTTCCCTCTAGTATTTCTGACTATCAAATTCCGGGAAGAGGCGGCAGCCCTTTTTTTAAACCTCGCCGTGCTCCACAGGACTACAGTCATTTCGATCATGACATTCCCAAGCAGGTGCCCATCCAGAGGGTACTTACTTCTTTTTGCAATGGGATATTAAACACTGCTCTGTTTTCACGTGTTACACAGCGTCCCTCAACCTTTTTCATAACACGTTCCGGAAACAAGTTACCTTTCTGCAACATAAATTGGTCATTTTTGTCCCTAGGCTCTTGCGGCTACAAGATTTGGTGCGTGCATGGTTTAAAAGATGTCTACGAAGTCGCGTCAAAATGGCGAAGGGTAAATACGGTTATTAATGCAGCCTCGCGAGTATTAATTGTAGTTTAATGACCCAAGGTGGAATAATCTACAAAAAAAAAACGTTACTCCTTCCTGTGTAGTTCAGTTTGCGAAATTAGCTGCGGCTGTGCAGCTCCAGCCGATGGCAAGAGGAGAGTCCTGATGGCAGGAGAGGAGTCGAGTTTTCCCTCAGCCGCTGTTACCACTAGTTCTGCCTCGCTGCAGCTTCACTGCACTGCATTGACGCCATGGTTGACAGCGTCACCGGCAGTGGACGCGTTGCAGCACAGAAAACGACACTACTTTCGGTCACTTCGTCAATGATACGCTGCTTCCCGTTGGGGCGTTACTTCTGCCGTGAAAGAGACCCTGCAACACTTTCGATAAACGCTTTCACTCTTTCCTTCGCGTCTGGAAGCACTGCTCAAGCTATAGTTATCGCCAGCACGGAGCTGCACTGCGTGACTTGTTCGTCGTACCAGATACGCCTTCCGTTTCTGCTTTGTTTTTTGTGGCTGTCTTTTTAAGTGGCTATCAAAAAGCGTTCATTGCTGCAACCGAAGGAAAACCGGCCAGAAGCCACTACAGTGCCTTAATGACGTAATTTGAGCCGTCGAAGAACTTCAAGACCGGGAAAGAGAGAAAAATCTTTTGAGCGAGTTTACAAGTAACCTGATGGGCCTAGAGCAGTAATTTTTGGTTGAGGTACTTTGCGACCCCCTAATCTAAGTACTGGGTGCGTTGGCTGACTACGTTCTGAGAGCATTTAAGATTTCAAAAAAAGTCGAAAGAAGTGTTGCAGGGTCCCTTTAGTGGATTTCATCAGACCCGCCGCGGTGGCTATGTGGCTATGGCGTTGTGCGGCTGAGCACAAGGACGCGGGTTCGATTCCCGGCCGTGAAGGCTGCTTTTGAGAAGTAAGCGAAAAGCGGAAACTCTCGTGTGTTCGAGATTTCGGTGCACGTTAAACATCCCCAGGTGGTCAAAATTAATCCGGAGCCCTCCAATACGGCACGCCTCATCGCCTGTGTAGCGTCGGCGTTAAACCCCACAATCCATCGATGGATTCAACCACTATCTCAGCCCACAAATTCCGGACCAACGGCTTTGCAGTCCTTTTACGATTGCTTTGTGGGCGGGGATAGAGGGGAAGGAGTCTGTTTACTTGCAGCACCTTGCGTGGTTAAGTAACAAGCTGGGTATTGTCGACTACGGATGCAGACAGGGATGTGTTAGTTATCGCATGTTTAACAATATATACCTGACTTTTGTCTACATTCCCCAATCTCTTTGATGGTATGCGGTGTTCCGGGGAAAGTGACTCATGAGCCCGCACCGAGTTTTCTGTCCAAGATGACACACACATAAAGTAAGGCCGCGTTGGTGTTTGGCGGTGGCAATTAGGTTTTCTGCTGTCTGGGTGATAGTTACAAATCCTGTGAACAGCGCACCATAGGTAATTCCCTACCATGCGGTCGCAGATGACGTGGAAGGGTCACCGTGTTCAGCAGCTGCGGAGTTCGCGGGCAGCGCTTTTTTCGTAGGGCCGAAAGCGTTCAGCCACAGCGACAACCCCTAGCAAGACATCGCAATCGTATAGAGTGATGTAGGCATAAGCAATAGCATCCCGCGTAAGTTACCACTGTCCGAAGTAGTTCGTTGAGAAGAAAGAAGAAATGCGGCTTTACTATTTTTGAGGGGCGAAGCCCCTTAGGGGCTCTTGGCGTCTCCTGTCGTCGTCGTCGTAATCGTCGTCTCGTGTAGTCACGGTACTAAAACACCGGAAAACTCGCTTTACGCCTCGCGCTAGAACGTAACGCGTACTAAAACAACACCGGGACATTCGTTTACACCTCGCGCTCGAGAGAGAGAGAGAGAGAGAGAGAGAAAGGCTTTATTTATGGCCAGCAGGGAGTGGGAGGTCGGGATGCGCAGATTCTCCACATCCCACCCACGTTCACGACGTCTTCGGGACTAGGCCCCGCCGGCGTCGGCGTGAGCGGTGCGCGAAAGGTACTCGGGAGTTCGTCGAGCTTCGTGCTTGAAAGACAAGAGGCTTTTACAGCAAAGCTGCATACCTGTACACCCCAATTGTTTCATCTCCGTCGGCAAAAACGCCAAGGCACCAATAACACACTTATACACTGCATGCTTCGCGCCTCCCCAGGTTTCACGTTACTGGAGATGACCCGGGACTTTTTATTTTTATTTTGGTGGAGTCGATAGAAGACATGTCGACAGTATGAGCAGAATTTTCCTGCAGAGTTGGCCTCCAAAAAAGCTGTCGCTTTCAAAACGTACGGGTGCGCTATACAGTGTGCACGTGGTAAGCTATGGCAGTCGGTTTTGGGCTTCCCGCGAACCCTCCACAAATCACGCGTTTAGCGAATCAAAGACATGCGTGTTCCTTTGGAACTTCAAGCTGAAGACTGGAGTTAATAACTCCAAGAAAATGCAGTGATTTTGCAGTATGTGAGGAACCTGTAACCGCCAATGTTTTCACAGCCTTCTCGTTGATTGATTGATTGTAGGATTTTAACGCGCCGACGCAGCGCAGGCGATGAGGCGCGCCGTAGTGGAGGGCTCCGGATTAATTTTGACCACCTGGGGATCTTTAACGTGCGCCGAAATCTCGTACACATGGGCGTTTTTGCTTTTCTCCTCCATCAGAAAAGCGGCTGCTGCTGCCGGGAATCGAACCCGCGACCTCGTGCTCAGCAGCGCAACGCCTTAGCCACTGAGCCACCGCGGCGGGTGCACAGCCTTCTCGGCGTGAATATGTAACGGCGTGCATGCGTGCAGCTGACAAGTGCATGTATCTCCTTTACTACACCTTCACTGACGTTACTGGACGCAGTACACAACCACAGCAGCCAATGCCATTCGCTGCACCTGGCTGAGAGCCTATTAGTCACGTGCCCCTGACACATCGCGTACAGTGCGAACAAGACGACGGTGAAAAATACACGGGCCACCATATCCGCCACTACAGTCCACATCGTACAAGTGTGTGGGATTCGCCGTCAACGCGTTCACACGACTCCTTTCGAAGAACTAACCAGTTTCGCTTGTGCCAGCCTCTCTCAGCGAAAGCGACTCGTGTCTTGATCTCCTTCTCGCGTGCTGCATAAGGAAAGTGCTTCTTTAAAAGCCCCTTTTGATGCTCCGATAAGCACTCATCCATCGCTTTTGTAGATCCCTTTAGTGCACGCGTCCGTGCGCGATGCATTGGTGGCACTGAGACGGGAGAATTCATCTAGGTGGATAGCGAACGCGTCAGCAGGCTACAGCTGAAGCGACAAGGCCCGCCCCAGTACTCGTCTCTCACGAGTCACGACACTTTCACAGCCTTCGTCACTACTGATGACGTCACTACTGATGGCGTCAATACTGATGACGTCACTCGAACTCGTCCAGCAAGTCGGGGGGAAACGATGACGTAGTTTTTAACGACGATGCCGTTGGCTCGGGGCCTCGTCGCCTGGGAGGTGTTCGTCCGTCCCGGCAAGGTGGCGGGCAGGTAGTGTTTTGCGCCTACAGAAGACGCGCGCACGGCCGTCATGCTCGCCCACCCCCGAGAACCACCTTTCCAGTCGCGTGCGAGCCGAGTGGCGAAGTCACGCTGGGGTGAGCGCGGGCCAGAGCACGCCCGCAGCTTTCGTGATCGTGGATGCATCGCACTACTTCGCCCTCCCTCCCTCGCGCTTCGCTCCCCCGGCCTGCCCGACGACTGCACACCACTTGCACCGAGAGCAGACGTTTTGTGCCGGCCCGAGGAAGCGCGGAAGGTTCCTCTAGATATACACAGCAGGGCTTCGGCTCTTTTTTCCTGGTTGATCCTACGAACCTGAAAAAAGAGACAACCGGGACAAGCCAAGCCAATCAGGAAAGAAGGAAAGTTTGGAAACGCAGGGGCAATTATCCGTTAACTAGATTTCGTTAGCGACTGTGCCGTAGAACTGATTCTGTAGTGTCTGTTAACTGAAGAAGGGGCTGTAAAAGAATTGCAGCATTGTGCGGCGACCTGCTTATCTTACAGCACTGCCAGGAAAAGTACAACAACAGAAAATGCAATTATCTGTCCTTTTCCTTTTAACATTACTACACCTGCCTTTGATGTTTCAAGTTATTATTCACTAATTGGTTTCACCGCATTTCTTGAAAACGTTACAGAAGAACTTACGGCGTCAGAACCACAACTCTTCGTTTTTACAGCACACTTGCATTTTAAACAACCTTTCCCACTCTTTAATAGTTTCAAAAACAAATGATTTCAAGAACAGGTTCGTCGTAGCCGGCAACTTCCTTATTTTTAATACATGTTCACCTTTACGCCAGTAACCGTAGCTATATTTAAAAGGGTTTTTTGTTAATATCTGTCAGTTTTTTCACTCAATGATTCAAAAATAGCGCCAATCGCTCTATAACTTACTACTTGTACATTGTGTGAACGAGCTGAAAGATTGTCAGTGAACATAGTGGAGATTTCGTAGATTACGCTGCCGTGAAGAGGTGTCTTTGAGAAGGTGAAACAGGACAATTCTCTAAGCTGTCCTTCGACTCTCTGCACGTGATTTCTCTCAACGGGTACTCGTCCGATTCAGCATTAGTCTCAGACTTTGGGTTTTGTTGCAGGTAATTAGTTGCGAGTTCTCACTGTTATTAGCTCGTCTTCATCATCATCATCATCGTCGGGTGCAGGGAATGCATAACGAAAACCTAAACTATTGCCGTTCGTTCTTCCCTTACAAGCATCGCAGTAATCGCTTAATTATCGACTGAAACAAAGTTTTCGTTTCATTTATTAAAGCGAAAGCTATCTTAACGGGACCGACCGCGTCCTGTCAATAAACTAATGCATTTCCCTATAGACCGGTTGGTCGACCGAAAAGCTCTGAGAAGATCTCTGGACACGCAAGCAACGCGTGCGTCAAACCGGGATTCCATTGTGCCAAAACGGTTACTTGAAAATCGCGAAAAAAGAACGGTTCTAGATAAGACGGTGCACGCATCGATCATGGAGGAGGAGTACAATAGTACACCTCCATCGCGCAAACCAGGTATCCGTACACGTTTAGATCGTTGGTAGATGCGTTTACTCAGTGCGCGAAAAATAGTCGCATATGGGTTCGTTCTTCGTTTGCGACATCGGTCTTTGATGGTTTGACGATCGAGTAAATGCACTTTTAGCGAAGATTTTGACGCACTTTTGAAGCAGTTTTGATGTTAAAAACTTCTAAATTTCTCTCAACCTTATTTAGGAAGGGGTGGTAATTTTCTACTGCGAAGCAGTATACCTCTGCCAGCCGAGGAAATTTTCGTGGCGTTGTCGGCACAAAACGCCAGGCTAAAATGGGAATTCCTGGCACCACCAGGACTCGAACCTGGACCCGAATAGAGTAACGGAGCGAGAGCCCGTCGTCTTACCGACTAAGCTACGCCCGCACAAGGATACGGGGAGACAGACGGTGTACTCAACGAGCACAGCTGTGGGTCTGCCACCTGCGCTCATTAAAACGCCTCGTGCGAAGCCCAACCGCGTCATGTATGATAACGGCATCTGCGAATAATGCGAATGATTCAAGTCGTCTGCGGTGATGTGTTTTCTGTGAATACAAGCGATGGAATCTTAATTTTCACGGTGTATACCTCAGCGAATATGTCCAAATCTAACATGGAGTGCTCCTTGCGAACGCACGTACTTCTCCTTACTGACGATTGATCACACCACAGCCGTGATCATTGCCGGGGACTTTAATGTGAATACCTCAAAAATGCAAAACAAGTGGTTCATGCAATTCGTCATGGAAGAGTTTGCACTCGTGTGCTTCACCAGTACAACTCAGCCAACCGTTATTCATGAATCAAGCATTGATTTAACATTAGCAAAGGCTGATTCTACAGTGAGAAGTGAAAATTTCCGTCTGATCGCACTGATAACAAAGCAGTGGTGAATGTCTTTGTGAGGTAATCAGGGCCGGGGTTAAGTACCTTTACTTGTCTCTAGTTGCACTTTTTGTAGAACCACGTGTGTGAATTCAAGTGACGTCGCATGGGTAATCGTTGTTGGTGTCGTTCACAGCTTCGCAGTCCAACCACCTTCACGGCGTGGATTGGAGCCAATTTTTCTTTAACGTTTCTTATACAGTTAAAGGTCCAGATTCATTCGTATCTAGTTTGATAGGCATGAGGGTAACCCACATGACATATAGACGCACCTTCTTTCAGGAATAACCGATTACTGTTCAATGTGTCCCATAATCAAATCTTGACTGGATTTAGGCGCAAGAGTTGTCTCGACTGAAACACGACCAACAAACCCAAGGAGTCAGTAGTGCTGAACATATAAACGCCGTTAACAAACACAGCTTAGCTTTCTGGCGCTGTGATTGCGGACCTCCTCTCCCCTTTTACCACGTCCACAATAACCTTATGATAGACGAATTCTCATTAAAAGCAACACTAATACTACTACCTCCTTATCTATCCCTCTCGGGAATGCGACTTCACTCCTTTCTTCCCTCCGTTATTGAGGAGCAGGATGATCCCCGCTGCCTGTCATGATCCCCGCCGTGATCCTTCTCCTATTCTCTTATATTTAAGGAGATATATTTAAGGAGATACAATTTTGGTCATGATGATGGTTCATCAAAGTGAACTGGTGGGATTCTTGGTCTTTTGACACGATGGGACAAAATGCGCAATAAAGGACGGGATGAACAGGAAGAAGACACCTCACAGTGCAGAAAGAAGTATCTATTTTCTGTTAGTGCCATCCTTTTTCGCGCACTTTGTTCCACGATGATGGTTGTCACGGTGATGCACATCGACGTAATTACGCAAGATATTTTCCCTCCTGGAACCGTGTACACGCCATATCCTAAGACGGAGTCCTCCCACTAAGGAACTTCTTCCTAGTGGCATGAACAATACTCATAAGGAACTTGTGGCAGTGGCCCATGTCCCAACAATCCTCAGTACCTTAGCCGATTCACCGTAACCAGAGTGTATTGGGATAAAGCTGTGAAGGCGGAACATTGTGACGTATGTGTACACATTCGTACGGACAAATGTTTCTCTGGGGCTAGTCAAGCATCTCGTTCTTTGATGAAATTCGAGAGCAGTCTTCTAGTCAGGACGCCATGGGGCGCATCACTGTGACTACGCAGCCCGAAACGTCTTCGAACACCCCGCGGGATAGTAGGATGGGGTGTTTATTAGGCAAACGAATGCTCAATTTAAGGGTAGAACGTAGAAATGGGCTGGATAAGTCAAACAGAGGACCGATAAGTGGTGGACTACAAATGTAGCAGTTTGGATGACAAGGCACAGGGTAAGAAGCTGAGTAGAACTACAGCTTAGTAGGGGGAAGAAAAAAAATTTAGGAGCAAAGAGGTAGTCTACAGTCAGACAGGATACGAGCGATTGGAAGTCTGCAGGAAAGGCCTTTGATTTGAAGTGGACTTCAGAAGGGTGTCGATGATGAGGACCACGGCTTATATTCGCGCACAGATTGAGCATTTTGCGGGACAACCGAAGCGATTATTATGCAATACATGTGGCTTCAGACACTCACGACTCGTATACAGCGATTTTCGCCCCCAATCGAGAAAGGGGCCGTGATGAGTGACGCCGGTGTTTCCCTTTTGTCTCGCGCAGACCGGGCGTTTCTGGGAGGGCGACCGCTGCCCAGCCGGCACCCTTCGCACCACCTGCACCACCACCTGGCCGCGGCGCACCACCTGGCCGCCCACCCGGCCTCCGTGACGGGCCACCACTCGCACCCGCACCCGCACCACCACCACCAGCCCTCGTCGGTGCAGCACCCGCAGGGCGGCAACCCCAGTTGCTCGTCGAGCGGGGGCTCCGGCTCGAGCAGCGTCCACAGCGCCGCCTACCGGCCGCAGGCGCCCCTCGTCAAGGGAGCCGCGGGCAGCGCTGCAGCCGCCGCTAGCGCCAGGGCGCGCAGGAGGAGGATGAAGTGCCTCATCTCCCTCGGACTCATTCTGCCCGCGCTGGCCGGAGTCATCGGTGAGTCAGTCGCCGCCGGACGTTTTAAATGCAGATCATTTCAGTAACTCACGATGTCACCCGCGTTGACGTCCGTAGTCGTAGTCCGCACCCCTCCCCCTACACGATATAAAAAAAAATACTATCCGGCGCCTGGTTTCGATCCCTCGACCCTGCGGGCGGAACGCAATGTACATGGTGCTCTACCCACTGCGCCACAAAGCCGACACAGAATGGGAGGCTACGAACGCGCCTTATATCCTTGACTCATTCAAACTACGTCAAGAAGCTGCTGATACAACGCATTCACTACCATTAACTCCCCAAACACTAAACGTTAACGCAATACACACACCCCCTATGCGACGCATTTACTCGAGTGCCCCTCACGGGGAGATGGGACCGCCAAAAACAACGCGTTGTGGACTGCGCAGTAAGGTGCCGGCACGTGCGAGAACCGCTCGCGCTGTTCGTTCCAGGCAGGGGGCGCGCGAGCACTGCGAAGGCGGGAAATTTGAACTGCTTTCGGCAAACCTCCGTTCAATTCATCAAGAGAGAAGTGAGATAGGGAGGCGAAGAGCGTGATGGGTAGTAGCAGTAAGCGGATAACGGTGCCACAGGCAGTTATGGCGAATCACTGCTCTGCATTTACGACAGCTTTCACGTTGAGTGGAACGGCTTTAATTTTTTCAACATAGCGGTCCTTGGGGCAGCCGTCTTATCATTGGGATTCGCTAGCCTAGCTCCGACTAGTGTCACGAGAAAAGGTATCAGAGTACCGCCACTGAGGCGCGCAAGTCAGCAACGGCGGCCACTTTAGTGTTTGTCAGTGTTGAGAGATTGCCGCATCTGTGGTCTCGCCGCTAACTTCGACGGGGTCTTTGGTTAACAACACTGCCAAAACTGCAGCAAAACGGTATATTCAGACAGACTTCTGCTCCTGAAATGATGCTACACGCGTTTGATACGTGTTCGGAACGACGTCAGGCGCGCGCAGCCGCAGAGCAGGGAGGACAAGCTGACACTACCCCAGTTGATCGCCTCAAATCGCATAAACAACAAAATGGCGGCGCCCATGAACTGTGGCAGTGCAAACAAATGTCCCGTGATGCAAATTGACCAATGATCATGGCGGCGGCACGGCACAATGAGAGAGAAGAGTGCCGATACTCTGTAACCTTATCTAGTGAAACATAGCTCCGACGTTACTGGTGTGGTCAGCAGGAAGATGTAGCTGCGCACGCGCAATACAATCCAGAGGAGGCCAATATGTTACCCATGGTTACAGAATGAAAATACCTTTTCAGCTTCCTTGTCCTGGAAGCTGCCACTTTGTCATTGGGCTTTTCTAGCTTGCTCTGATTTTGTTGGCGCGCATGCGTGGCACAGTTCTAAGCATTCGAGATTTTATTAGGGGTTAAAGAATGAAAAGACGTTTCCAGCATCTTAGTACTAAAACAATCGAGTTTATCATTGCGCCGTGCTGCAGCCACGATTTAACTGGCGCAGTCGACAGGATGATTTATCTGCGCATGTGGAGCGCAGTCCAGAATATGCTAGGATGTTATTTGTGTTTAAAGAATTTAAAAGTCTAATTCTTTTCACCTTAATGGACCTTTTCTACGAGCATTATCTGCGCATGCGCTTGCAGGCGCCGCCATTACTTTTGGTGGCTCGCTCTTATCGCAATTGCCGCTTTGTACGGATGCCGTGGGCGCGCCGGGGCGAACTTCAAAAGGTTCTGCTTGACATTCCAGGGCCACTGCGAAAGTGCTAAGTCATTTCACGAACAATCATTGGCATGGCCAAATGTGCTAAACTTCGTCAAGAGTGCACCCAAAGAGCGGCGTCTGCGCATGAAGCTGAAAAAGCGAAGCGCGATGTTCGTGCAAAGCCCGCCTCTTCGCTATAACTACGGGCGCGCCCCGCGATTAGCAATATTGTACGAGAGCGTCACCAGCAATCGTGGCCGAAAGAGCCACCAATTGTGATTTCCGTATTCGCCGCTACTAGTGTTGTTCTTGGAGTGGAAAAGGTCCATTGTCCTGGGAGCAGCCATCTTATCACTGGGCTGTGCTTGCGCAGACTTCAGTGGCACAGTCGACAGGATCATGTCACAGCGCATGCGCAACAATATCTATACCTGCCGAAACGTTATCAAGGCTTAAAGAATCAGATGTCTTTTTCAGCTTTGTTGTCATCGGAGAAGCTATCTTCTGATTCGGCTGCGTTAGCGCCGATTTAATTGGCGCAGTCGACAGGATTACATCACTGCGTATGCGCATCACAGCGCCGTCCAGAACATGCTGAGGTGTATTTTAAAGAATAAAACGTCTGCTCTGCACTGCTCAAACAAAACAAAATGCAGTCGACCTGCTTGTACATTACCGTTTATGGTGAATTCGCGCCTATCATGAACTGAGAGGGAGAACGAGAATTTTGTAGATTAAAGTAAGCAGGAACCATTTCTGCGTCCAAGATACGCCATCGCGAACCGCTCCTGGAGAGGATGTGGACTAGGAATGTCGACGCAACAACAGAACGCGTGGTTGGTGTAAAAATGGAGGTGGAGATAAATTAATAGCAAGAAGTGCCATGACGTAGATAAATTCGAAAAGCAGGAACCTGCGAGGCCACGTGAGCTCTTTTTACAATATAGTGATTGCGAAAGCATTGCCTGTTTTTGCAACTTATAATCGTCCAGCAAGCTAGCACACTATATTGCAAGGTGCCGGTAACGTAACAGCTATCTCGGTCAAACAAGACGCCTACAAGCGCCAAAACAAGGCGGTAAGGCAATGTTCGGACTACCGACGCAAATGCCATATTGTGATCTATGGACGTAACAAAATGGCATGTTACGCAGTTCGGTTGGCTGAGACGTAAAATGACATCATTTTTGAAGGTTATTACAACAGTTGCAGCAACAGTCTAACCCCAGCCTAAGCCTTTCCCGAGATGAAGGTACCTGCGGGCTAAGCCAACTGCCCTTTAGAGAGCATAAGGTCAGGCGTTTCATTTTGAATCACATTCTACTCCTCTTTTTTCGCGACATTCTGGAAGATGTAACGCGCAACAGCCTCGCGGAAGAGCCTTGCTGCACGTGTGACAGACATTGTTGTTTTGAGTCAGCCGTTGTGTCATTCTTCTTTCGCCACGTCCGTGTAAGAGACCGCACGTTTTGAAGAATCTCTCGTCCTCGTCGAATTACGGCGTTCCACACATATCCACGGCATTTTCGTCCGCGCATTACCGCGTACGCCGTGTCTGACCCCAAAGCCACGCTCTCGTATCTCCGTCCGCGACGTGGCGTGCGTAGGTCGAGTCGCTGGCCTTTCTCAAACCGTGCGTCAGAAATGTGGAACGTAAAAAAACACGATCAAGGTTTAGGTCAACATAGTCCTGGGAAATGCTGCTCACACGTCGACGAAACCAACTCACGATCTCAAAGTCGACAGTTTATAAAAACGCGAATAAAGCTGCCAGATGTCGAATTTTATAGATGTAGCTCAATAGAGATGAGAATAAGCAGGCGACGTTAGAAACAAGGCAAAATTCTGCAACGTAGAGACAGCGAGAACTGCCATGAATTGTACAAGAGTTAAAGTACGGTACAAAGTTCTTTTCCAGAGCAAGTCATGGTGAAAATCTGCATCCAGATAGAGAGAATTGTGTCGTATATGTGCCAAGCGCCATATGTACCCAGATATAGAGGTACTGTGACGACAAAAAGGTTTCTGGAACACGAAGAGGCAATTCAAAGAAATTTCGCCATGCAGCCCAACAGTTAATAGAACTATCTTTTTGGAAAACTTAGGGCCTGAAGAGTGCCTTACAGGGACGTCGTGTATAGCTGCTATGGCCAAGATAATGTTCGCGTAACTGAAACTATCGGGCTCTGTTAATATCAGTTCGTGGCAGTTCATACAAACAACCGCACAAGAGCAGAAACGACGTTTCTTTTTTTTTTTTTTTTTTAAGCCAGAAAGCGAGTATTCGCTCAAGACTTACTCAAATATTTCAGCGCTATGCCGTATATTACGCTACTGCTAAGGGCCGCATATAAACGTGACAGGCCACTAAACCCCTTTCCTGCACGCACATTTTTGTAACATGTACGTGCACGCTTAGAGAGAACAATCCTCGGGGTGTGCAAAACTTCTGTACACCTGATTAATTCGTTCATATATGCCTCGATTGTGTCGCTTTGGAACAAAATCGACTTTGGGAAGTAATGTCGGGTAAGGCCGCCACTGATCGCCTGAATTATGGCTTTAGTTAGTAATAGCAGCCGCGCTTGTTCTGAGCAATTATCCCCTTTCCTTTCCTGGACAGCAACTCTCTTTTAAATGCCCTATATTGTACACGAAAGAACATCTCCGCACTAACTTGCCACTCAAGAGGTTTTCCACGCCACGGTTCCTTTCATGCTATAATTTCCCTAATAGGATTCAATGTTACCTGGCGTGCAGTTTCTAAGCTACTCTAACCAGTACTAGACGCTGCGAATTTACTTTTTAATAGTCCTGCGCTTACAGAAGCTGTCTGTATAATGATTTGCCCGATGCCATCGTTTTCATAACTAACCATACTCCATCCGCCACTGTGTATCCAGTTATCTTTTGCATTCGCCCTCGTCATTGCTTTTAAAGCGAAGCCTTCAGCCTCCCACTGACGTCATCTTTAGTCCGCACAAAACGCACTGCAGGAAAGCCAACTTCCTCTGACGATGACGACGACGATGATGATGATGATCGTGGGTGAAGTGAAGCAAAATTAAAACGCCTGCTGTGGTCGGAATCGAACCTGCGTACCTCGCGATATGAAGCTAACGTCTATCCGACTGCACCATTTCAGCACGGTCGAAGCAGTTTGGGTTGGGAGAAGGACCTGTGGACGTTCGAAATTAGACAGAAAATATCAACTACCTTTCTGTCGAAATAACGTCGGGGGAACGCGAAACTATCTAAAATCAAGTCCAACACCAAACTAACCAATTCAGAAGCGAGCGGACCCGCATTACATCACCTTATTATACACATAAGGTAGGAATCGCGTTACCGCCGTATTAATTATCATAAATAAATAGGGTTCGCTCGTTTCTGGGTATTTTCATGCCCCGTGCTACCATTGTATCGTAAGCTTCACTTGGAACATCAGGTTTTGGGGGCGAAGCCCCTTAGGGGCTCGGACTGTTGGCGTCTCATGTCGTCGTCGTAACCGTCGTCTCATGTAGTCACGGTAATAAAACACCGGGACACTCGTTTACGCCTCGCGCTAGTACGTAACGCGTACTAAAGAACACCGGGAACTCGTTTACGCCCTGAACTAGAACGCTTGGTGCTTCGAAGACGCGAGACTTTTACAGCGAAGCTGTTTACCTCAACCCCCTCAATGGTTTCATCTCCGTTGGCAAAAACGCCAAGGCGCCAAGAGTACACTTATATACTGCATGCTTCACCCCTCCCCAGGTTTCACGTTAGTGGAGATGGCTCGGGATCTTTTCGATGCTTTATATTACTGTTTTCCGGTTTTGCACACGTCATGCTCGGGGGCTGCAGAGTCTAAATAAATAAATGAATAAATAAATAAATAAATAAATAAATAAATAAATAAATAAATAAATAATATCAATGACGCGTGCGGAAACTCCTCCCTGTATACCTGAACAGATTGACACCGCCGTTCGAGAAACGTAGTTTATCGACATTCTTGTTGAATCCGCTAGCAGTTAGTTAATTGCTCGCTTAACACGAGTCACCTCAATTACATTATTATCGTCCAAAAGCTTTGTCCCTTTTCTTATTGCATGTTGTATTTATTATTGTCTACTCTGAATCTTAAGGCTGTGCTGCACATAGACACTGTAATACGCGAGTCACGATCGCCCAGACACGTAGGGTGGGGACCTGGACTAACAGGAACAGAAACACCTAAAGAACGAGTCCGCGTATGGCTAACGGCATTTCTTGTCCTTCGACGTTTGCACTTGTCCCCAGCCGACGAACGCTGCAGTGCTACCCAATTTAGCCCACTCTTGTTCCTTTCCCAGCGACACCCCCCTCCCTCTCTTGACCTTTTCGCACACGGCTCTTATTCGGCTCTGTCGCCGCGGGGAGACCGCAAAGGAACGCGACAAACGTTGGAAAGGGTTGCCGCTAGTAGCCGCTGCCGCTACTACGCAAACGACGTACGGGCAGCTCGAGGCGAAAAGGATAAGGGAAAAGACCGCCACCCTCGCCTGTTTTTACGTCAAGTAAAACGAAAAAAAAAAACTCCGAATGCGAAACTGGAACGCAGAGTCGTCGGCCGGTTTCGGGATGTAGGTGAGGAGCGGCGGCTCTCGGCGAGCGCTGCGTCGTCTGCTATCGCTCAGTGACCGCTCACCGTCCAGATCGTCTGCTACCGAGACGAGCAGTTGAAAGACGCGAGCTAGCGCAAGTAAATAAAGGGTAAGAATTTAAACGAGAAAGCGATGCTGAACAAATAGATGAGAAAGTGAGAAGACAAAGAGGAGAAAAATAAAGAGCGGGTGAATCAGAAGGGCGTTTGCGTGCGGCTCTTATCAATCAATCAACGTAACGAGGATTCGGGTCGACCAACCCTATCGCGAGCGATTTCTTTGGGATTCTATACGCCCGAGGCAAAGTCGTCTGCTTCAGAAGGGGGCAGCCGCCTTGGAGTGCGGATAAATGTCTAGCAAACCAACGCCATCGACCTACAACCGTTTGATGATGCGACAAGAAAGAAGGTGACGACATGACCTTCGTGAACTTGTAACAGGGCCGTTCGTGAACTTGTAACAGGGCCGATGGCGAGACTGTCGTAAACGCCCAGACAACTGCTTGTGAAACCCAAAGCGAGAAGACAGAAGGTTGTCGACGCGACGTGCCTGGATGGCACTCCCAGCAGGCATCGACATGTTACCAGAAATAGCCCGTAGTGGACTGCATGTACAGTCTCGAGTATGCGCGGTGACACAGTGGATAGGTATTCAAAGCAACTGCAGGGATTGAGGCCGAATTCCAGACTGTAGCGAGAAGGAATATAGGTGCTGATTTTCAAGCCTTCTGCAGGCCACAATCTGCTTCGCAATGGCGGTATTTAAACCCTAAATCGAAAAGAATTAGCACGCATAACTGCTCGCAGTCGAGTGCCGGTAAGCAAATAAAAAGGTTGATAATGACAGTCAATGCAGTTTGGAATGTCTCTCATGGGAGGAAATGTTAATTTCCCGTGGAAAAAAAAAAACGCGCTAATATAAATCTTCGCTTTCTACAGAACTACACTTCTGCAGCGGTCATGTAAATAGCCACCACGGCAGCGCGTCCGTTGCTCTCTACACTTTACCACCCAGCAATTATTTCAGCATTAAGACAACAAACTGTTATATTGTCACGCGGCCAAAGACGACGCAGTTGTCTTCAAGAAAAACAAGTTTATTGGAGCGAACTCGTGCTCCCCTAACAACTGAAAGAAAACAGGCGGCGAAGCAGTAGTCAACAAAGTAAGGTGCGAAGGCGAGCGTCGACGATTCGAATTTAAAGCCGCGGCGTCTGCTCTCCAGGCTTTTTTTTTTATCTTTCGGCGCGAGTGTTTCTCGAACCGTCGATTTACATCCAGAACAAAGAAGATTAGGCTGTTCACGTTAGTTCGGAATGCTCTCCCTATCAGAAGAGATAACACAGCGGCATAGAAAGAAAGAATGGAACTCGCGCTTCCCTTGGCACACAGATAACACAGACCGGCGCAGCCGGGCGGTAAAAGCAAAACATAAATATACAAACCAAATGCATGGTTCGCGGCAATATGATGGACGCTTCGACAAACAAAAACGCCCAATGCGGCCGTTGGCAGCGGCGAACCTTATTACGTGCAATCGGCGAATTCGAGACAAAATGACAGGGTAAAATTTAGAGACCTTATCAATTGTGCGTCGAAAAAATCATAAATTATGAGCAGCATTACAGTGCGCATTCGGTCTTATAGCAGGGGGTAATTACGGCTGGAGAGAAACTATTGAGAATAAATGGTACTACTTTTTTTAGGGTTAGCGTTTCGTTAAGAATTCGGTCTAAAATTTCAGCGAAGTGAGATGCTGATGTTTAAACATATGTAATCGGTATACTGTAGTCCGGAAATTACGGTGCTTTATTTAGTCTATCTTTAGCGCACATAGAACTCCGGTAAAACTGGATTTTTTTTTTCCTACTGCACCACCGTCATAAAAAACCTCCTTTGTGCAGGAATTGTATCCCGAATTGAGCACAATGGAAGATCGTTTGAGCAGACTCCACTAAAAACAAAGAAACAATAATATTAGTCATAAGATATCAACATACAAATTACAGGGTCACGCTAAAGTTAAAGCATTTGATGTTCAGTCGACACCACTGCTTGCAGAAGGGGGGCTGAAAATATAAGCCAATGAACAGTTCTTATGCGGCCAGCACAATACTTTATGGGAAGAAGAAAATGTACAGTGGTGGTGACAATTCTCAATACCACACCAAAAGTTTCGGGCCACAAAATCTTAACGTTCAAGTCTAACCGAAATATTTTATGGCAGTAGCAAAGAAAGGTGATTTTTCCGGCCTGTTAAAAAAAACGGATCAGTATCATTCCAAAGTTAAGTGTGTAGTTTATTTCTTTGTCGCTTATGAACATTTGCCATGGCATAGAAACTTGTGGCGAAGACTGTACTTAATTTTTTAGTCGTAAGAGCTCCCTTGCCCCCTCGTTCCGAAGCTCGGAGTAAACCTATGCTCCTCGCTCTTATGCGTCAAAGTTAGGCGTCAATGCGCAGTTTTACACGCTAAGGATGACGGGGTGACTGCAAGGATTAACGTACACTGGGAGGATCACAGAAATTAAAACCCTGACAGGCCTGCACAATCAAACATGAACAACCGCGGACTGCACGCCACTACCCCCCCCCCCCCCCCCCCCCTCACGTTTTGGCAAGTATGAGGCGACAAACAAAGAATGATATTCTTAAAAAGGCTTGATTCGCTCAACGGTAAACTAGCTGTCACAAAAGCGCTCTGCCTGCCAGAAAGTTCTGAAAAGGTTCTAAGGGGAAATTTTTCTCACGAAGAGTGCCTGTCACCGATACCTTTGGTGCGACCAGGCTTCCAAGCAGGTGGGAACAGTTCAGCCAAAAAGAAACGCATGAATTCGCTAATAAAAAAGCCGCGTACACACACTGCCAGTCAGAAATTCTGAAGGCGCGTACGCAAGCTGAGCCCACCTGAAACAGAAAACGCGTGCCATTTTATCTGCGTCTCCTTAGTCCGCTTGAGGTTGCGGACAGAACCGCAGAAATGCAAGGCGACAATGTTGCCCCGCGTATTTGTCGTGTGTTTGAGCGCAGCTCCTGGTCACAGTCCAAAAATCTCTAATTTATTCGTCACGACGCTGTCGCCTTGCTTTTTATGAGCACCTGTAAGGAGCCCGCACGCGATTCAATCATCGCGTCAAGCCTTCAAACTATCAACGTCAGCGCCCGTGGTGCTGACGTTGATAGTTCGTCGCGTGAACGCACTGCTTGGCAGGCGCGTATACGAAAGCACAAAGGACGGGCTGGGCAGGGTGTTGGCTGCCCTTATTGTAGCGTCCTCCGCGAAATGCTAACTTGAGTTCCGCATCGCCTGGAGAGCGTAAAGCAGTTCAGTGGTGAAAAATGCGGGTGGACGGCTTTCTGTATGAGCTCCGTCAAAAGGGGTTCGCACTCGGAACAAACAAGTTGTCAAGAGTGGACGGAACTCGCCGAAGCGTCGCCAGGGTAGAGGACGTAGACGGTCGAAAGAGGAATAAACCACCGTTTTGGGCGCTGTGATCAGGTTGGACTGGTGCCAGGCGTTGAGGTTAAATCATTATTTTAACGTCTGAGAGGTGTAGTACCGAGTTTTAACGGCGAAGCCCTGTTGGGGTTTCCTGTTGGCTATTGGCCTTTTACTGTCGTCGTCGTCGTCCTAATCGTCATCTAATGTAGTCACGGTACTAAAACACCGGGAAACTCGTTTACACCTCGCTCCAGAAAGTAACGTGTGCTAAAAAAACACCGCGACCCTCGTTTATGCCTCCTTCTGGGTAGCTTCGTAACGCGTACTCAAAAAACACTGGGACACTCGTTTACGCCTCGCGCTAGAGAGCTTCGTGCTTCAAAGACAAGAGACTTTTACAGCAAAGCTGTACACCTCTACACCCCAACGGTTTCATCTCCACGTGAAAAAACGCCAAGGTGCCAAGAATACACTGACACACTGCATGCTTCGCTCCTCCCCAGGTTTCACGTTAGTGGAGATGGCCCGAAATTTTTTGTTCTTTCATTTCACTGAGGTGAAGGCGACAGAGGGGAAGAATTCAAAAGGTGATATGCGCAGAATGACAATAATTTTTTTCCCATTTCATGTCCGTTTCCAAGTGTCCCCTTCGAGTAAGCTCTTATTGGATGAGAGCAGAAAGCAAGCATTTGACACATCACAAGCAAGGCGGGGGTCGTTAGTTTTTGTTCGGTGGTGTAGGTGAAAAACTCGACAGTGTAACTACCCGCTGTCTTGAAGCGGACGCGAAATGGGTACTTTAAAACGGACACAACTAAATATCCCGCCCCGATATCCACAGAAAGAGAAGAGCGTTACAAAACCTACTCGCACTCAGATAAATGTCCAACGTCACATCCAGATGAACGTCCGACATCACTCGGATGGCCAACGTCAGACAACGTAACCACGAGGAAATTGTGCGGTAGGCTGCAATGTCTTTAGACAAAATTGTCTGAGAACTTGTTGCCACAACGCCCTTGTCTGACATAGCTGTTTCCATCCAAAACACAGGTCTCGAGGCCTAAATTTATGCAGAAATTTTGAGAGGTGCTTGCGAGTGTCCTGCACAACAACAGTGATGTAGTGATGCTATGCTTTACCACCGCACTCATAATAGTTAGTGACTCTTGGCAGACAGCGGGCATTAGTTATATCCTTATCGAACATCTACCCTCGGGTTGGCAGGTCATATTGGGACCCCTGGACCTGCACTAGAGGTCCTCAACGGACACGCCGTGCAATTTTATGCACTTGCAATTCATGCTGCATATATTCGAGGCAGTAATGGTGCAGCCCTGGAGCAATATTTGATATTGTTGCGGGAACGACATACAACAAAACGAGACAGAAGCGGCGTGGGGCCGAGGAAGAGAGTAAAATGTATCCGCGGAAGAGAGTAAAATGCATCTGCAGAAGAGAGTAAAATGGAGCTGCGAAGAGAGTAAAATTCCGGGCACTTCTAAATTCAATGATAGGAGCGGGATCTCGTATATGTTATAGCATGGCCAAACAACGCGGGTAATTCTTAGGGCTGGCGGTTATTGAAACGCGAAGGTTAAAAAAATCAAATTTCTGTAGATACTGTATACTTTCAGCTTGCCCATAACTACGATTGCAGGGTTAAATATCGGCATTGCCACCCACAGCAGAAATGCAAATCAATTAAGCTTCTCAGGCTAGACTTCACCATTCACCGATCATTGGTACGCAAGAAAATCGCGATTGAATACGGCACCTTAATATTTGTTGTTTGTTATATTGGTAAGGTGGGGGTGGTGATGATATTTATTAACGGATGGTTCCAGCCTTGCGTGATACGCCGGAAATTGCTCCCCCGATCAACACCTTCTTGCCGCTATGCGCGGGAAATCACCAGGAGTCACAGAGGCGCGTGTGTCGCTTCAAAACCCGAGGATCAGGCGCAAAGTGTCTCTCCTGGTGATCCAATGGCCTATAGGAAAAATTATATCATCCAAGGAGGCATGCGGAGCGGCTCTGCTTCGAAGTTCTTCAAACAAAGCTAACCGCTCCGTAGCCTGCTCTCGGCAGTTCATAAGAAAATGTCCGATGTCACCTGTTACACAACACGATGCGCACAGATCTCGAGGTGAGGAGATAAGGTACAGCTTATGGAGCCACGCCGGTGTCCGCGCTGAGTTGGTCCGGATGCGGGACAGTAAGGATGCCTCTGTCCTCTCCATTCCTTTGGTAACACAAGGCTGGTGTTGTGGTCGCCAAATAGATCTGAAGTGTTCTTCAATTATGCTTTTTACACTTCCCCGTTCGTCTGGAGCCCCTTTCAGGAAACGAGTACAAGATGTCGCTTGACGGGCCAACTTGTCCGCGGCTTCGTCTCCAAGCACTACGACATGGGAAGGAACCCACTGGAAGTGAACGCTAAGTCCGTTTTCATTTAGCTGCTGAAGGAGGCCTCTAAAAAGATCAAATCGCTTCGGGTGCGGCGTGCGGTAATTCTTACGGATTCCAAGTCAGCCCTACAAATTTTGCAGCCTGGATTTCCCGCCGATAAAGCTTGCCAACGCTCCCTATATTGATACTAAAACTGCATCATCAAAAACAAATTCCACATACTGCTGTCACTGTTTGCAGCGTTAAACCAAAAAACGCGGAGCGTCATAGTACCAGCTATATAGATCGTTCTCATAACGTTGTCCGCGCCAGGAAAGGAACATGACATATGACGGAGATGGTCGCATTCGCGCAGAATGTGCTCTGTCAAGGTCAGCTTCACGCAAGATTAGAGACGGCGGAAACAGGCGCAGCGTCCCGCCACCCGGAGACAGACAAGGTCACCCCGGCGTGAACCTTGACCTTAACCGGCTTAAGCTGCGCTGCAGTAACTGTGTCATCGTCGTTCGTACAACAGCGCTGCCTCCGCGCCGGGCGCGTTCTTTTCCTAGAGAGCCGGGTATTGTCACCGTGAAATGGTTGCGTCGTGAGTGAGTGGGTGTAAAGATGGCGTAGGGTTTCGCCTCAATGAGTGACCCCAAAGTACAAAAGAGTCGAGAACTACAAAAAAGTTCTCGACTCTTTTGTACTTCACTTTTGTTTTCGTTTGTACTGTGCTTTTTTGTTTTCTTCGCACTGCTTCACCACTATGACTCTGAAGTACATTTAGTTATAGCAGTACTACTACTGCTACTAGTAGTAGTAGCAGCAGCAGCAGCAGCAGCAGCAGCAGTAGTAGTAGTAGTAGTAGTAGTAGTAGTAGTAGAAGTAGTAGTAGTAGTAGTAGTAGTAGTAGTAGTAGTAGTAGTAGCAGCAGCAGCAGCAGCAGCAGCAGCAGCAGTAGTAGTAGTAGTAGTAGTAGTAGTAGTAGTAGTAGTAGTAGCAGCAGCAGCAGCAGCAGCAGCAGCAGCAGCAGTAGTAGTAGTAGTAGTAGTAGTAGTAGTAGTAGTAGTAGTAGAAGTAGTAGTAGTAGTAGTAGTAGCAGCAGCAGCAGCAGCAGCAGCAGCAGCAGTAGTAGCAGTAGTAGTAGTAGTAGTAGTAGTAGTAGTAGTAGTAGTAGTAGAAGTAGTAGTAGTAGTAGTAGTAGCAGCAGCAGCAGCAGCAGCAGCAGCAGTAGTAGCAGTAGTAGTAGTAGTAGTAGTAGTAGTAGTAGTAGTAGTAGCAGCAGCAGCAGCAGCAGCAGCAGCAGCAGCAGCAGTAGTAGCAGTAGTAGTAGTAGTAGTAGTGGTAGTAGTAGTACGTAAAAACAGAATTAGGATACAAGTGCGGGCCTATTCACTAGAAGGAAATGATGCGTCGAAGATTCGCCTGCAAATAGCGGCTTTCCGGCTTCTCCAAACGCGAGGAAGCGAGCGTACCCACGCACACGCACACGCACACGCATGAACGCGCGCGTTTGCGTGCGTTTATACGCCTTGACTGTAAAACGTTCGCTTAACAAATCTGACGTCACTCGGTTTACTTGTTGCCCGATAATTATAGCACCATGGAACCGGCCGAACGGGCATCACAAAGGGAACTGTTTTCAAACGAAGACAGGAGAGAGAGAGAGAGAGAGAGAGAGAGAGAGAGAGAGAGAGAGAGAGAGAGAGAGAGAGAGAGAGAGAGAGAGAGAGAGAGAGTAAACTTTATTGTCTAACGGCGGACCTAGGTCCAGGTACTAATTGTATTCTTCAATTCACCGGGTCCACGGAGAATAGGACCCGTCTACATACAAGTACTGACGAAGGACCAGCCGTTAAACAGTTGATAGAGAGCACCTCTAAATTTAGCCGAACACGTCGTTATGGATTCAGGCAAATGCAGAAACGCACATAAAAGTAAATGCATCTCCGATGTTGGCCAAGTCTGGGAGGAGGAGATGATGACGACGACGACCGAGATGTCAGTGGCCTCAGGACTGAGCGGTCGAGGCTATACCGACAACCAACGGACTCAGCAAGCCCTAAAAGAGCGCAGGGCTGGCTGTACTTGGTGAATTATGCCCGCATTAGTCACCGCAGGCTGACTCGTCGTACGGTTCGAAGATCAAGCGGGAAAGAAGCGCCCCTTTGACCGAAGCCGCTGCGCGGTGTCCCGATCTATTCGCGGCGCGTTCGTTCGTCGAGTCGCAGCGAAGATCCCACATTCGGCGCCCAACGTGGCGGGCGAAGCTAGTGCCCCGAAACGACCTTTGCGAAAGCTGGGCGCTCGTGTCGGGCTGGCGACCGAGACCAAATTGTCGGCGCGAGCACATCACCGCCGTGACCTTAGCGGAATTAAACTAAGTACGCCGTGCGGGCACCCAGCATTCAGCGGGATTGGAGGAGTACGGGTGAGTTACTTCACTCGTAGATCACTTCTTTCGCCATCTGCGAAAATGAACCTGCCGGTGCCTAAAATTCGGAGTTGTTGTTCAGCGTTCAAAAGGGACATGATGGCACAATACGAGTTTGGCTCATTGAATCTCATTGACATTGAATGAATGAATGAATGAATGAATGAATGAAGTACATTTCCTCTACCCCAACTTTATCCGCTCGATACAACCTTCGACTGAAGCGTAGTGACTAGGACGAGTTTTACTGCTGCCACAAGTTTCTTGTGAACCTCGTCTATACGCGTCGCTGATATACACGTTTTTGACAAGGTGCCGTTATCTTAGAAGAGGATGTATACCTGACTCTCACGCAGAAAATCCCGGGCCATTCCCACTAACGTGAAACCTGGGGATCGGGGCCAAGCATGCAGTGCATAAGTGTACTCTTGGCGCCTTGGCGTTTTTGCCAACGGAGATTAAACCGTTGTGGGGCCAAGGTATTCAGCTTTGCTGTAAAAGTCTCGAGTCTTCGAAGCACGAAGCTCTCTAGCGCGAGGCGTAAAAGAGTGTCCGCGTGTTTTAGTACCGTGACTACATGAGACGACGCTTACGACGATGACAGGAGACGTTAACAGCCCCAGCCCCTAAGAGGCTTCGCCCTTAAAACTGTCAGCATGTGCGACAACGTCGCGAAGCATCGTCACAGGCATCATGATCACAGCCTACTCACGAACCGGGTGTGACCTAACCTTAGTGTGCGGTAATATCACCCGCATTTGTGAGAGACAGTGCTCTTACGTGCCAGACAGTGCCAGGGAGACAGTGAGTTGTGGAAAAGAACGAGTGGACCAGGCCTGTTGCACATGAGAAATTGTGAGCGGTCGGTAAATGTTCGCTATAACAAATTCCTCGCAACAATAAATAGAATTCTTCATAAGCGGAACTTCCGTAAAATCGCGTATGATGTGCTCTCCCAGCACTGAAGTTGGGGGCCATAAAAAAACTTCGAATAAAAGAGGGAATTCGAACTTGTGAAGCAATTTCGTTATACCGAGTGTTGCTTTGCTGCGTGAACATTGCAGTATATCATGACATTTATGAGCAGCAAGATTACGGTACCCGTCCTGTGCCGTGACGTGTTATCTTGCAATATGCGGACTGGAGTCATGATCCTTCACCGCAGGCGGTACAATGACAGATCGCCCACCCCTGGGTATCGCATTTAGGGGTAGCTTTGGCATGTTTGTTTCGTCTTGATGAATACGACCGCCATGAAATTGTGTTTTTCAGCAAATTGCTTCGAAAAGATGAATTAAAGTGTTTATTTCTTCTGCAGGACTTCCTTAATTTAGCCACCTTACAGTGAGTACGTCGCTGTCACAGAGTCAATAAATGACGGAACTTTATTAGGAGAGGGTTGTAGGAGTGGGGAGGTTGCACTTTATAGGAGTGAGTTGTAGGAGGTGTCAAATAAAATTACTGCTTGTGTGGCCACAGTTGTGTTTACTGAAAGCCGTCGCTCTTAATACCCCGCTTAAAATACATTTGGACAAACGTACGATAGCCCTACTATGCAGGCATGTGTGATATCGCAAGAAGAACAACGGTATTTCGTAGAAGTTCTCGACAACACGTCGCACAGGTTTTACGACTTGTCGTATAAGTTGTCTAACCCGTCATGCAGGTTGTACGACTTGTCGTTGTAGAGGTTGTACGACGAGGAAGCACGACGACAGCCCCGGAATGGTTTGGTTGCGGGAAAAGGCATTTCTCCCTAGCCCCTCTAGCGATTTGCGCACAACGGAATCGGTTTTTTCTGTTGACCGGGCACAATGTGACTGGTCACTACCTTGCCGCTACCAGCCATGTACCAGTACAGCCTAATCGCGCGAATGTATCGCCTGTACCCGAACGGACCAATCGTCGCTTAAACTGGCCGTGGCGTTTCAAGATTAACGCTCTACGCTTCCAAGAAGCGAGAACAATCTCACAGCTTAATCTCCGGGCCGCCTAGCCCAATTCTCTACAGCAACATAGCCGAAATGAACGCCGAAACTTTCAGCTCTACGCCCTCCCTTACAGTGTGGCATCCCCTGCCAACACATCCGCCTTCTTATCAGCGCGTATATGTAGCACATACAAAGGCTAGATAACAGGGCGCTGGGTCGTTTGTTATCCTCACCTTTAAGGGGAAATCCCGCTGAACGTATAAGTACAGAAATGACGTTACAGACAAACGAAATGATAAAACAGCAAGCCGAAAATCACGGTTCCGTAACCAATTGCCCCAGCACTCGCTTACCTGCCCCCCCTCCCTTCTCAGCCAACATGCCTCCAGTTCTGAGAAGCATGAAGGAACGCCAGTGTGTATGCAGCCCCACGCATCGAGCTATGTACGGAACGTTGGTCCACGTTATTTGGGTCAAGTGCGAGCGCTCGCGCCGTAAAACACATCTTCGGCCGCCGCCGCCGCCTGCCCTGCCCGCGGCCACCGTTCCGAAGCGACCGGGATGCATTTGCCGGCAGGAGAGCGATGGGACGGGGAGATGATGTTCGCCCCATCTATGTTTTTCCTTTTTTATCTTTCCCTTTCCCGCTTTCGATGCTCCGTACGCTGGCATCACGCTGGCCGAGTCTTGAAAGGCAGCGACGGCGAAGCCGCTTGGCTACACACGGTGGCGTGTGCCCGAGTCGTGCGGCGTCCATGATTGGCGACGAAGTCGGGTACACACACGCGTGAAGAAGTGCCCGTAAAAAAACGAAGTCAAGCGACGTTTTGTTAACACAGGTGGGACAACACGTGTTCCTTCGGCGTCTACTTTTTGTCTACGCCGAACGGAGCTGCGTGCCGGCGCATACTTTCGTCGAAATGAGAGAGTCGTTTGGAATGCGTCGCTTGCAAGGTGCTCTCGATGTCATTGGAGCTACCCGACCACCTCTAGAGCAGGGCCTAGGCTCACAGAACTCTGACTGCCTCCCTCCGATTATGTTTCTGTAGGTTTGTTCGGGGCGCCAGCACGCCTCAACATGCCTGCTCTATCATTTTGTTTCCGGTGAAGAAATGGTGGCGCGAATTTCGTGACCCCCCGAGTCAGGTATACGGTCCCTTTCTCGCCCATCGGAAGTTCGCAGACTGAAATTTCCCGAGTGTGTGCACGTGCTTGTGCCTGACTTGTATGTATTTGTGATGAAAGAATTGAGGACACGGTGTGGTAAGGATGGAGGCCCCGTGTTCTTTCAACCTTGATCTTTGACATCCGCTGCTGCTAACTTACTTGGCTCCAGATGGTCAATAGTCAGGATTCCGGGAGGACGATGATGATAGGTCGTCTCACGTACCACCCCGCCTACTAGCCCCCTGAGGGCCTAACCGTTCTATCGGCGAGATATTTATCAATTTGCCACGCCCTGATGCGTTCGCAACTACCTGTGCAAGGCTTCCCGACAGCTCCTCGTACAGGCCCCAAATGGTTCTCGGGTTTCTGTTCTTTGAAGTTAGGACCGTGCGCATGGAACCGGATACACAATTTCTTTTAAACGAGCTGGTAAACGTACCAACAGCCCAGAAAGGAAACCAAAGTACCTTCACCTACACTGGCGAACGAAAGAACGAGCGAACGATACGAGATAAATATATGCGATATGACGTTAATCTAGGGTTAATGTCCCAAAAACGTTTATAAACAAGCTTTCCTGCCATGCCTCAAGAGTGTAATTATGGATTCTCATCGTAGGTCCCACGTTCTCAACTTCTACTAATGTCTTCGTGTAGACCCCTTGACGTTATCCCAACAATGCTTGGGTTGGATACCAAAGTTTTGATTACCGCTAAGCTCTCCCCAGTAACAAAGAAATGATTACGTGTCACGTGTTATGAGACGTTCGACTATGCGGATAGTTACAAGTTTTATTTCAGGGTTTTACGCAACGTAGCGGAGGAAGTCGTTAGAGACGTGTACTTTGGGATTTGATACACGCCGTGGTTGTGATCCCCTGGCTGCGATTGCAAAGCTTTGATGCTTGCTTAGCAAAGAGGAACAAACGAACGAACGAACGAACGAACGAACTAATGAATGAATGAATGAATGAATGTTCCCGTACTCCCGGACATACATTTACCGACAGTGAAGAGGCATGGTGTCATAACCAAAAAACCTTCACCTTCGAAGTCTTGCCTTCACCACGAACTCCCTCGAGCAGCCGCTTCAGTGCACCGTTCCCTTGCTTCGCGCCCGAAGTCGTTAGAAGTTCGCTCCTTTACAAAAACCCGCTACTGTCGTACGTGAAGTGGCGGCGTGCTGACAGAGACCGAACGGCCTTTCACCTCCGACTTGAACATAAATCAAAACTTTCCCGACCTGGAACGGTCCCTCCTGATTGAGAGAGCAGCGTCCGCCGCAAGCATGCCCGCTGGTGATGACTCTGCCTACCTCACTGATTCTCCCCTCGGACGGCCACTCACAGGGGGCGGGTTCGGCGTCGCGATCAACGTGATGGATTAAGGCGGTTGTTGCTGTCAGGTGGGGGCGAGCATTGCCGAGCAGGTATTCTAAACTCGGCTTCTGTATACGCGTAATTGGCCTGCGCCAAGCACGGACCGTAAACTTGGCCGCCGCATTCAGAAATGCGTCGAATCTCGGCCGCGCCGATTTTTGTTTAAGATTGTTTATTTTGTTCCCTTCACATCGTTGACTTTGCGTTTCAGTTCAACACAATTAGGCATTTTTTTATTATGGAGAGCTGCTTTGTGATTAATTAAGACACCCATCAGTACTCGGCGTGTAAAAGTACAAATTAGCAGAGATCCTGGTCAGGCAAGTTAAGGCTGTTCCCCAGAACCAATCACAAGCGCTTTACCCCTCAAACAAAATTGACTCTGCTCTATTAGTCAACCTATCGGTCACTGTATCTCATGAGGGGCGGGACAGCGCTTTATCTCCTCGTCTCTTTCTGGTGTTCACCTCTAATGATTGTGAGATCTTCATCAATCAATACCTCAACGTTAGAGGGGAGGAGGCTCACCTCTCTGTTAGTTGGGGCGGGTTCAACATTC
Source organism: Haemaphysalis longicornis (assembly GCF_048455015.1). Classification (NCBI taxonomy): domain Eukaryota; kingdom Metazoa; phylum Arthropoda; class Arachnida; order Ixodida; family Ixodidae; genus Haemaphysalis; species Haemaphysalis longicornis. The sequence continues at coordinate 82,167,726 of NW_027526385.1, read as the reverse complement.
GTCGTGTTCTTTTTTTTACTTGGAGCCAGGAACCGAGTTGGCTCTAAAATAAAAACCGCCTCCTCATGAACGCATACGCTAGTGGTGTAGCTACAAGCCGAAGGAAGTTCAATTAAAATGCTAAAGTGTAACGCAGAGCTGTTGGTCTGCTTCAGTATGCAAATGAGGAACTGGGGAATTTTTCCGAGAAAGCTGTTAAAAATCTCCCCAATAAGAATAGTAGAACAAGAATAGTGGCTTAAGGCCACTCCGATATGCACTGAGCCCCTTGAAGGTCTGCTTTACTACTAAACAAATATTTGTTGTTGGACAGATATCTTTTCGGTCAGCAGATGGGGTGCTGGAACCAAAGTATGAAATACCTAGAGCGTTGTAATAAATGCCTTCATAATACCAAAGGTTACTCTTGGAGCGCCTTTAGAGTCATTTTAGTGTCGGTTACAGTACTACACAAATGCATTGTCAGCAAGACATTTTTCAGGGGCAGTATAGGAACTTCATATCAAAGTACGATGGGCCGGGGCCCTTTTATTTAGTATTCCCCAAGGCGCCGTGTCTCCCTACGAAGCGTATATACCGAGCTCCTATAAATTCGGCGTTACCAGTATTAGGCATTTTTAAAGCCAAAGCTTTCTTAGTGGGACCTATCGCGTCCTGTAAAAAAAGCTAAGGCATTTCTTCATAGGCCGGTTGGTTGACCGGGAAGTGCATGCGTTGAAACCGGGCTTCCACTGTGTCAAAAAGGTTATTCGAAAATCGCGAAAAAGGAGCGCTTCCAGCTACTACACGCATCGATCATGAAAGAGGAGTACAATAGTATACCTCAATCTCATAACCCACGTGTAGGTGTACATTTAGGTCGTTCTTAGATGCGTTTGCTTAGTGCGCGAAAAATCGTTGCATGTGTTCGTTCTTCGTTTCGATTTGGGTCTTTGAAGGCTTGGCGATCGATTGGACGCCCTTTCAGTGAAGGACGGAGGCACTTTTATCTTTAGCGCTTTTCTGAACTTTCTGTTGGAAAGGATGGTAATTTTTTTCCGAGGAAATATAAATGGTGTGGCATCAAAGGAGGAAGGTAGGTGCGTTATACGAATAGCATTATACCTTAAGCGGCAAAAGTGTGACAGATTAAGCTTTACTACGAACAAACAGACGGGCTTCCTCGTTAAGTCAGCATAGAAATGCTTAAGCAATTAAAAAGCTTGCTTAAAACACTGGAGTTATTTTCAGTGCTTTTTAACACTTAGTCGCTGCGTCTTAGCCAAAGGGTACAATCGGTGCGACAGAATCGGTGTGAATTGACATCTTGAAGTAGCAGGGTTTGTAACTGGGCTAGTTGGTTCATTGCATGAAGTTGCACTAGGAGAAGGAGAAATAGGAGAAGGAGATTTGTGTCCCCCTATTCTAACTACGAGCACTGTTTTGACAAACACGAGCGCCCGTGTTTGTCGCCTGTGCTCTTAGTCCCGTCCCTGCGCTGTTCAACTTCATGCTATCTTGAAGTACGTGCGTACGACTTGTGGCTTCTTGTATAATTTTGTGGCTACTTGTAAAGCTTCGCCTTTGACCAGGCTCGCTCCTACAGCCCATTGCAAAACTATATTTACACCTGTTCTCCGTTTCCCGAACGGCGAACTATAGAAAACTTAGCGTCTTAGTATTTTGAGTTGGCTGTTAGAACCAGTCTCTCATCGCTAGAATCCCGACGGTGCTATGGATGCTTCCTCGTGGGTGAATAGCTGGACCAGATCTGCTTCCAATGGCAATGACAAGTTAATCAGTGCCGACTGCGCATGCGCAGTGGCGTGCGTGGGCAGTGCAACAGGTGAAAGCGTCATTATGCCTGGTTCGGCTACACCAGCGCCACGAAACGCGTTTGCAAGACGTTTGATGACGTCTGCGCTGACGCGGCGTAGCCTCGACAGCAGGGCAATCTCGTCCGCAAAGAGCTTGCAATCGCCTTGTGCGTTGCCATTGTGAGTGAGCCTTCAGTGTTTAAACGTACCGCTCTTGTTCTCCCATCGGAAAGACCATCAGCGTTTAACCGTGACGTTTCTATGGGCGCGACGTTTAACCGTTACTTTTCTATGACCGTGTCGTTTAACTGTGACACATTCTGCGCGCTCCCAATGACGAAATGGACGGACAGCTTTGCAGGTGCGCGAATACGGAACACATCCTTGCGTGGCCCATGCAATGCAACATATTCCCAGGTGCTACGCGTCGGCACTGACGCATGCATTCACTTAGCCGTCCATGTATGGAAGGGAAAAGGATTGAAAGGAGCTTTTAACGCGGACTCGTTTTGTCTTGGCCGCGGGCACGGCGTACCGCTTATAACTTCACGCTTTAAAAAAAAAAAAAAAAGGACCCGAATGCCCAACCAGTAGCCGTTTGAAGGCACCTTTTAGCACGAGGCCGTCTTGTCTTGGCTCGGCTATTGGCACGACGTACCGCTTGTAAGAGCAGTCGGCGCGTTCAGAAAAACTGCTTTCGTTCGACGGTTCTAACCGAAACGTTGAGCGCTCGCTCGCTTCGCTTATCGATGTTTATCGGCGTTTCAACTGCAGCCTGCGCAGACGTATGACGATCTTATCTGCGCATTGCAGTTTTGCATCTCGGCTTATAGGTCAGCGATCATGCGTTGAGTATAGACGTTTCCTTTCAGCCAATCCGTTGTGCTAAATCGGTCCTCGTGGGCGTTCGTCTTCAAAGTGGAGGCGCCCTTCAAGCTAGCGCCCATCAAGACATTAGCAAAACGATAATGTCTTTAATTATCTTACCAATTCACTGCGCACTGACACTTTGAAGACCCTGGTAATGAAGACATTATGAACGGACGAAGGGCCGTTCGGATATAAAAGTCACACTGAAAGCCTCGAAAACGCGGAGTAGGTCTTAGGTGTTTTCAACAGCAGCAGCGCCAAAGAAGAAAGGTACAACAAAAACGCCACACAAACAAGAAAATAAACAAAAACCTAAGAAAAGAATCATACGAATATTTACACTAAAGAGCTGTCTGATGCCGGGACGTAGTCTACATTACCTTCCAATTGTTTTTTTCATTTTTCCACCTTGAAAAATTGCAAACTGCCTGATCGTAGTTTTGAGAGCAGACATTAGATACACGGTCACTTAATACGGTCTTTTTATGCGGCCTTTGTATGCGGCCTGCAGCTCCCATGTCGTATCGATGCCTTGTGCCACCTCGTCCAAAGGCGATGAAGGTTCCGATCGCAACCCAGCAAATCTAGTTGCTATCTAAAGTGAAAAGAAGCGCCCGCGTCAGCTGCTGCTTACATGTCCCGTAAAGTTTTGTTCCAGGGCGGGCACGGAGAAGCCTGAATCGCAACAAACGAAACCTAAACGAACCCTTCAACACTTCCGAAAAACGCTTTCGCTCTTTTCTTCACGCCTGGAAGCACTGCGAAAGATATAGTTATCGCCAGCACTGAACGGCACGGCGTTATTTATGCGTCTCAGCAGATTCGCCTTCCGCTTTTGCTTTGCGTTTGTGGATTTCTTTTTTAAACTGGCTATTCGATGCGTTCATTGCTGCAACTGAAGGAAAGCCGGCAAATAGCTGTTACACCACTGTAATGACGTAACTCGAGCGCTCGAAGAACACCAAGACAGGGAAAGAGAGAAAACATTTTTGAGCAATTTTTTTAGGTTATTTGATGGGCATAGAGCAAACATTTCTGGCTGAGATATTTTGTGTCCCCCTATTCTAACTACTGGTTGTGCTTCTTGACTACGTTCTGAAAGCATTAGGGATGTGGAAAAAAGTGAAAAGAGTGTTGCAGGGTCCCTTTAACGGAATACCTGTCCGTCGTTGAAACGTCTGGCATTACTGAAGGATAAAATAGGAGAAGGAGATTAAGACAGGAGACAACACAGGCGCAGAAGCATCAAGTAGCACAAGAATCACTTTCATAAAGAAGAATAAGTCTGAGAATAGAAAACTCCGGCAGCCACGTATTCCTAAGAATGCAGGCACGAGTGCATGCGTATACACCGGGAAGAAGATCGACCGAAGGCTCACGTATCTGGGGCTGGCTACCCGCCTCATACCCTGCTCTCGCCGTAATGGTTCCATGCGGGCAACGCGCAACGTCTCGGCCCATGAGCGCGACCATTAAAAGAAGCCGGCCGGGCACGGGGATAGCCATCGCGGCGTAAGCATAAACATAAACAGAAGTAAACAACCAAGCAAACACCTGAGCTACTGTAGCCGCGCCCTAGCTGCGCCGTGTGGACGCTTACTGCTCCCTTTGTTTAAGGGAGAGTATGATGCCTGAGGGTGCAGCGGCTCTAGCCGTCACCCAAAGCGTATTACATTCAAGGGACCCTGTAACACTTTCGATAAACGCTTTCATTCTTTCCTTCGTGTCCTGAAGCATTGTGAAAGCTTTAGTTATCGCCAGTACGGAGTGAGTGGCACAGCGGGATCTGCTCGTCACCTCAGATCCGCCTTTCGTTCCTGCTTTGCATTTGAGGCTTCTTTAAAGTGGCTATCGAATGTGCTCTTGCATTGCTGCAACTCAAAGAAAACCTGTCAAAAGCCACTGCATCGCCATAATGACGTAATTGGAGCGGCTGAAGAACGCTAGGACCGGGAAAGAGAGGAAAATTTTTTTCGAGCAAGTTTTGTAAGTTATCTGAAGGGAATAGAACCGTAAATTTTGACTGAGGTACTTTGTGACCCTCTTTTCCAAGTACTGGACGTGTTGGTTGACTACGTCCTTAAAGCATTTAAGATCTAGAAAAAAATGAAAAAGTGTTGCAGGGTTCCTTTCAGTGGAGGGGAGCCTCGCAGGTATTGTATCGGCCGATACTCCAAATGTTGTCGGTTCGGGTTCTACCCCGGGAGCACGTTTTCGTCTACTTTCTGTCATTTATAAAAATAAATGCACTTTGAAACCAAACACTGCTGAATCCCTTCCCCTTTGCTTTCCTTGGTGTTCTTGACTGCTGCCATTCCTGTCTGTGTTCATTCAATATCCCCTCATTAATTAGTAAAACGTCGCACACACGTAATAAACAAGAACTATATTTGCCTGCGTATCGGACTGTGGACTGGCCAGTCCACTGGCCGATTCGTGAGAAAACATCGTTGTTGTTTTAGGGGCGACGCCCCTTAGGGGCTGGGGCTGTTGGCGTTTCCTGTCGTCGTCGTAATCGTCGTTTCATGTAGTCACGGTACTAAAAAACCGGGAGACTCGTTTACGCCTCGCGATAGAACGTAACGCGTGCTAAAAAAAAACAACAACGGGACAATCGTTTACGCCTCGTAACGCGAATACTAAGAAACACCGGGACACTCCTTTACGCCTCGCGCTAGAGAGCTTCGTGCTTCAAAGACACGAGACTTGTACAGCAAAGCTTTATGCCTCTACCCCACAACGGTTTCATCTCCGTGGGCAAAAACGCCAAGGCGCCGAGAATACACTTATACACTTCATGCCTCGCTCCTCCCCCAGGTTTCACGTTAGTGGAGATGACCCGGCATTTTTTTCTTTTGGAGAATAAAGCAGTAGTCGCGATGGTGACACCTCCGTTGGGCACAGCACCAGCTGCGGGCTAATTTCTAATTCCGCAAAAATAAACGCGTGAAATCGCAGTTTAAACCAGTTTTGGGCTAATTGGGGCCATCATGACAAAGTAACAGTGCCCGTCGCGGCGCTGGGAGAAATCTGGATCAGTCGGCGCGCGCCAAGCGGAGTGGGAGACCTCGATACCCATCGTGTCTTTGGATATTTTTTGCGTGCGTGTCTGTGCATCCTGACCCGCGTATATAGAGCCTGTAGACGGTAGCACATCAGAGCTTTCCGGGGAGTAGATTTTATCGGCGTAATGGCTCTATCACGCTCCCTGGCTGAAGTTAAAGCGATCAACGGCTTAGGCTAATTACGTTTTGGAGGCTGTCGGACTGCTATTAATCTGCCCCATATCAATTGATCTGCTTTTCAGTTGTTAACAGTAGTTTATTACCGACCGTTGTAGGCACTTTCTTCCCGAACCTGAATGCAAAATTTTTCTGACACATCAGTTAGGGGGGGGTCAGGTTTTCTTATTCATCTTCTTAGTGAACTTCGGCGTGAGGTGTTATTGTTCTTCTCTGTCAAATAAATAACAAGCCTAGAAAATAGACCATGGATAACAAGTGGAAACCTAACCTCAGACTCGTCAGTGCGAATGTGAAGCGTTGAAATGGTGTACAACGAGAAGCTGGCACAAAGCTAACACGGAAGTTGAGGCATTGTGACGTAGTTGCTTAAACAAAGAAGGAGTAGCGAGATGTTTTTCAGCAAACGTTCACGGGCGTCCGGCCTCGCGAGAATTTTGCTCTGTAGTTTTTAGCTAGTGTAAGAAGCGTTTTCGTGCTAGCAAGTATCAATGCGACATGATGATTAGCTTAGTGTAGAGCAAATCATCACATATTTTGAAAGATCACGTGAGTATCTGCTGTGACTACAGCTGTAAATTTTAAACGGAAATGAGACGCGACTGTGCACAATACGTGGAACAACCGCTTATATTGAACCACTTACCAAAAAATGAAGGATGGGGGAACCTTTGAATGGTGAAATGCGATGGAGAAATGCGAATAATGTTTGTAGTTTTCCGGAAACCTCCAGCGCCACATAACGGTGTTTATCGAAACAGTGTTGATAGCCTCGGCTGTAATAATTGTCAGACTGACAGGGCCGCAAACATTTTTGGTTTTGTATCATCTGACAGAAAAAATGGTCCAAGCGCCCGAAAAACGAATTTTCCTAATGATGTTTTCTTCTCTGAGCAAGCGCTTGCTCTTGATTGAAAAATGGGTAACATTTCTTCGTGTTTTAGTAACTTACCTATGCTAAGAGCTCGTGTTAAGTTAACAGAAGAAAAAAGAAAATAAAGAAGAAAAGAAAGGAAACAGAGTTCAATTGAACTGAATTCATTTTCATTCATAAATACAAGTAGAGGGTAAAGAAAGTGACAGAAGCAACTGTATCCCTAACTACGAGCTAGTTGGAATATATTCAATTAATAAAGAATAAAGGTAATTAGATCCCACATGCTTAAAAAAATCCTTAAAGAATTCCCTCTAGCAGCAAGTAAACGCCATGGCTGTAAATTGTAATAACAAAAAGGAAATCAAACAAACCCAAGAATCGCCTTAGCAAAACAATTAATACGTACATTAAATGAATAGTTGCGTAACAACACGTAAAAAAGATAGCAACTGTTTGAGCTGTTTCAAGAAGTAACAAACAAAACATAATTTCTAAAGAAAACAGGCATCACGTGGTCTAATAAATTGGCACCACAATTTCCTACAATACGTGCACTTTCATATCGTTTATTTTGAAGCGCTTTGCGGAAAAACCGCAAGGAATAAGTTGTCTTGTGTTTTTCCGCCCTGCTTCAATACTAAATCCAAGTAGACCATCTTTTTCTTAAACGATACACCGTTATCGCATCATGCATAGTGATGCTAAACACTGCACGAGCACTCTCGGGCGAGATCACAATAAACGAATATTTCCCCAAGGAGTGTATCAACCGAGGTAACTTCGTTTGACGAGTTAGAAGCCACTTGCGATTAGCCTACATTGCGGCGCAGGTTAAAGCACGATTCAAAGAACAGACGTTGACATTTGAGAAGCTCAAATAATTCTATTGTGCGTCCTGCTGGCGCCGAAGACCGAAAAGGTAAAGGTAGTTACGCTGGTCGAAAGTGAAGCTAAGCAACAAAGCAAAACGGAAAAGAAAAGTGAGTGAAATAACAACACCAGCGGATACAGTTTCGTTCTTTTTTTTTTCTCGACGTGCTGGCTTTTTTCTCGTTCACGCAACTGCTTTCTGCATTTTTGCTTTTCCTTTCAATTTTTCGCGCGCTTTTCTCGCTCGTCTGCTAGGCCGCCGCAGAGACGTCTGCTGAAGGCGTCCGCTCGGGCGACACTAATGGAGCACACCGGGCCATTGTAAAAACACAATTGGGCGTCAACCACGCGTGACGCTTAACGAGTGAGACGCTGCGACACGAGACAAAAAAAAGAAAACACCGACAAAACATATGACGCGGACAAAGAACAAAAACAGCAAACGGCCAACAAAAGCAGTGAAACGCCGCGCAGCAAAAGCGGAAGGTAAGCGCGGCGACTGCCGGGAACTTCGGGTCTCGAAGAGAAGTAGTACCGTCGTCGTCAGCGACACCTTTATTGACAATAGCGGAGCAATTGTGGGGGCATCAGTGCGGAACGCTGCTTCACATTACTCGTGGACGACGTTTCTTCTTCTGTCTGCGAAGTCGTCTGTGAGCGAAGGCGCGTTATGCATGCGCGTTGCCGGGTGCGGAACTGCGGACTCGTTCGCTAAGCCTCTCGGTTACCGGATGGCTCGAGCCAATTTTAGGACGATGATTGGATTCTAAGCGGACCTGTTCCGTGCACTGAACCGTGACTGAGTACGCGGGCTCACCGAGTGCTGGTTTCTAGATTTTTACTACTGTTTGTATGTACGGCAAAGCGAAGTATTTTTGTTGGTTTAGATAACTTTTCTGGAAACTCGATGCATGGGCAGGGCGGAACGTCTATTTTGGTACAATGCTCTTTTTTTTTCCTTTCTTCGGGTCGTTAACTGTTGTTTTAATTTGCGGGGCTTGAGGTAAACGTAACAAAAACAAACAAACAAACAAACCAAACCAAACAGACAGTTTTGGCACAAGTGTCAATATAATAAACTTATCAATTTGGTCTGGAAGGAGCGAATAAAATATTTGTGAGCTTTAGATTGTAAGTAGCCGTTTGCAGGGCTACGGGACAGCTTGACGACAGTTCTGCAATGAAATATTTCATCAATCGCACAGAAAGAGTGTAAAAATCGAAGACGCATTTTATAAGACGACAAAAAATTGGCCTCGTATCTGTTCACTTCGTTGCAAATGTCATCGAAAGACGATAGTTTGCTGCCACCGTTGCCACATAACTGACTCTCTTCTCTACTCCGACCACCTCTCACGGTCTTTCTTTTTCCATCTCGCTACTCACTCGATAAACACATGGAGGCTTGCTAAGGTCAATTCAATTTTCCCGCGTTCCACTGCTCCCGCGCCATCTACTGGAACGCTTCATTACTGTTGGCTTTCTTTTACGGTCGGCGAGGTTTGCTGGACGACGATACCTTTCTAATAATTGTACTACGCCTTTAAGGACTAACGCGGCAGAAAGCGACAAAGAGAGAAAGGGGAGTGAGTTTTTGACATCAAATAGAAGGAAACTGGAAACCTTGGCAAGGTTGGACAGCTACATGTTTGAGAACCACAAGAGAGAAAATTTCTGCGATGAAACAGTCTCAAGAAAGTTTTGAATACAGGAACAAATTGTATAATAAATCGAGGCTACGACAGACGCCCGTCTGGTCGGGAATGCCCGATCTAGAACTTCTCCTGTCCTTTCCGGTGTTCCTCAAGGAACAGTACTTGGTCCCCTACTCTTCTTGATATACATTAATGACCTTCCGCAATGCATTAGTAAGAAGATCCGTTTATTTGCAGATGACTGCGTTCTTTACGCAACCATCACGAGTCAAGCCGATCAATTATCCTTACAAAAGACCTTAAAGCCGTGCAACACTGGTGCGATATGTGGCAGATGTCTTTAAATGTGTCTAAACGTAAATAACTTTCCTTTCATAGACGCACTAACCCATTTTCCCACAACTACTCTCTGGGCGGTTCCTTCCTGCAATCCACTAATTGCCACAAATACCTCGGCGTACACATTACAAGCGATCCATGTTGGTCAGTCGATATTAACCATATCATTTCTGCAGCTAATAGATCCCTAGGGATATTTGCAGCGTAGAAGTTTGCTCCCACCCCCTTGAAAATACAGGCCTTTACCACATTAACCCGACCAAAACTTGAGTACGTGGCAGCAGTGTGGGACCCACACCAGAATTACCTCATTGAAAACATTGAAGCTATTCAGACAAACAGATTCGCCACATTCGCGTTCTCAGATGATTCATCGTTGACTGGTGTGACAGAATTTAAAAAACGTGTCGACCTCACTCCCCTTAGCCACCGTCCAAAAAATGTCAAGACTTACTCTGTTCCACAAATCCTACTACGCATCCCCAAGGAGCATCGACATCACACCACGCCCCCATTCTTCTGATCGCCGTAGCAACTCGAAGCAGGTTCTATACCCTCGCCCTAAAACCAACACGTTTGCGCAGTCATTCTTTATTCTAACTGCTAAAGACTGGAACGCTCTCCGGATGACCTTGTTAATACCAAAGATACAGAAACATTCGAAAAGTTACTAACAACCCTTTCCGAACCCGAGTGACCATTTGCGTTTATTGTTTTTGTGCTCTTTTTTTGCTTCAAACCATTTCATATACTGTATGTTGAATTGCAGTACTGATATCCGCTGTTGGCCTTTTGCTGTTCACTTGTAGTTACTCATAATTTGTGCCACTACGATTATGTCGCCCCGCAACCGTGCAAAGGATTCTGCTGTATCACGTAGCATTCCGAGTGTATTTGGATGCTTGTTGTTCACTTGTAGTTGATAATGATTTTTTCCACAACGATTATATCCCCCCCCCCCAACCGTGTAAAGAATTCTGCCTGTGTTACGCAGCATTCCTAGTGTATTCACAGATCTTTCGGTCTTCATTTACGCAGACGTTTGTTTGCTGTTTTCACTGATTTTTACACGTCTCCCTTTGTAATGCTCAAACATTTGTATACCCACCCCTCATGTAATGTCCCGTCCAGGGACCCTTGAGGAAATAAATAAATAAATAAATAAATAAATAAATAAATAAATAAATAAATAAATAAATAAATAAATAAAAGAAATAATAAAAAGACTCCGACCACAAGAAAAAAAAAAGTCACGTTTCGGCTCCCCGAACGGGAGCTTCAAGGCTCCCGTTTTGGGGGCCGAAACGTCATTGGTTTACTTTCTCTCGTGGTCGTCGCCTTCTTTATTATGTCTTAGATGAAGATCGCTTGGTAGACGTGATCGGGACAAAAGTTGCGTTTGTTAGTCTCTACGACTTCGATGCGGTGACTTCTCCTTCATTAAAGTTTTCGACACGGTATACGTGCTACGATTTCCTTTACTGGGCTTGCGCGATGATATTTTTCAGAACCCTCGTAATGTCAAGGACCGTCAACTCAAGACAACCCAGAGCGAAGGTCAGCGCAATGGTTCGTTGAATAATTACCGCAGTGCCATTAGTCATAGCAACAAATTGCCCCGGTTCTGTTCATTTCTTTTTACCCACCCACTCGAACCGGTATGCGGAATCATTTTTACCAGCATTAACAACCCCGACGCGAGTGTCGACAGTAAAAAAGAAAGAAAGAAAGAAAGAAAGAAAGAATAGCCCCGCGCGAACGCTCTCCGCACCGCGCACACACGCGAATCATGGCGTGCGGATTTGCGGCTACCGCCGCCGGGTAGGCCGCCGTTTTTCCAGCTGGAGGCAGAAGTAACATCAGAAGCCTCTCCTTCGCTTCTGTAATCGTCCGTCCGGCAGCCGCAATGAACCTGCTGCCGTGGCAGGCACGCCGATTCTTAACAGGTCCACTGACCCAGATAGCTGCCCGCTTCGCACTCGTACGTCGGTGCACGCCTCCAGCCGACGACAGCGCCCTCTCTACGCCGCTGCGCGAACGTACGGGCCGTGGTCAAGCTACAGACGGCGGTGTATTTAAATCACGAATAGGGCGTGAGGTGCACAGCAGGTATATAGCTGCAAGCTCCACACAATTTATCCCTCTGACGGTCTTCAGCATACACGGGCATTTTATTTCAGCCGAATTTCGTGGCGGAAGTGTGACGGAAGTCGTCACGGGATATGCTCGTCTGCGACGGAAGTGCCGCACGGTCGAGCGACACGTTAGAGCGACACACGCAGCCCGTTTTTCGCACAAGAAAAAAAAAATCCGACGAACTGGGTTCTACGCTACGTGAACAGAGTGCGCTACCGCTAACGTCACCGTGAATGATACGTACGAACAAACGTGTCCGAACAAACGTGTTTCGGATAACAGACTGCCAGCAGGCGAATGAACTCATAAAAGTTAATTAAAAACGATTATGGTGGTGATGATGATCATGATGAGGAGGAGGAGGATGCTGGTGATGACAGTGGTTTTAAAGATCAGCATCTGCAAATACACAGAATTAGATCGGTTGGTTTATGCCAGAGGGGACCTTTCTTGAATCTTGATGCAGCAAATTGGCTTGGCGGAACGTGTCCACTCAAGGGAGCGGTATTGCGGGATACATTGGGCCTCACCGATTACCAGTACCGGATCGTCTGCGGACTGCCAGAGACGCGAACCGGCGCTCGATCCTCCCATGTATTTCTATGGTGCTTCCGGTCCGAATGCAGTCCTCGGACTACCCGCGGACAGTCCAGGACTTGAAAATCGAGGAGGTCAATTACTGGGGTAGCTATCAAATAATTTGAAGCATGTGCGTCTCGTTCCCGGTTCTTAAAATTAGTGGTGCGGATCGGCATATTCGACAGATCGTGCCAGCGCGCTTTCCTCACATATACGCATCCATTCGAAGCAGTGACGTAAATGATCCAGTGATAACGAAACCAGTGGTGAAAGCCGGCGGTCCTTCTAAAGAGGCCAGGCAAGGCGACTTGGTAGACGGCGTTTATTCGGCGATTGTCAGCCCGGCCCCAACAAACCAAAACATGAATATGGTGATCGTTCGCGGCTGCAGAACGAGAATGATGGTGAGCAGTTGTGGCTGGCCCGTGATGACGATCACCATGCATCCTAGGATCAACCTGGCGTGAACTCATTGATGAAACACCGCTTCCTACTCACGAAGAACAATATCACTCTGTTGCTCCTCATACCGCTTCGCACATTGCTGGGCAGCAGGACCTCAGGCTATTTCTCCCTGATGACGATGATCCTGATAAGGATCGCAAGGATCAAAACGGATTATTAGGCTAAAACGATCCTGCATGATAAGTGCAACACAGCCGCGCTGATTACGTTACTCCTCCCGTTTGTTGCGAGAAGGGGATTGAGACTTCACTGTCTTTACACCTTCGCCGCCAAACCACCCATGGTAACATCCCCACTGCATTGAGCAGCAAGCCGAGCTCAGAAGATTGGACAATCAACAGTTCAAGCTAGAGACTATTCTAGGACAAAGACCCCTACAATCCACCTCGCAGAAGGCAACAAAAGCCCTTCTGCGTTTTATGAAGGACACACGCTTGGACGAAAGGCTATAGTGCCCACGAAGGGACTAAAGTGTGGGCGCGACCCCACTCCTATCCCCTCTATTTCGCCTGCCCTCTCTTTCATCCCCTGAGCACCACTTCCCCAGTGCCGAGTAGCAATCCGGGCTCTAAGCCTGGATAACCTCTCGGCCTTTCCTTTCGCTTTTCTCCTCCTCCTTATGCAGAAAAATGGAACAACCTGGCGTTGTTTATTATTACAGCGAAAGCTTTCTCAATGAGACCGCTGGCGTTCTGTCAAAAAAAACTAATGCATTTCCCCATAGACCGGTTGGTCGACTGAAAAGCTCTCATAAGAACTCTGGGGACACACGGCGCGTGCGTGAAACTGGACTTCCATTGTGTCAACACGGTTACTTGAAAATCGCGAAGAGAGAACGGTTCTAGATAAGACAATGCATGGACCGATCATGAAGAAGGAGCACAACAAGATACCTTTATCTCATAAACAACGTGTCGGTATATGTATACACTTAGATCATTAGGGTTGGCAGTCAAGAAATCCTCGGAAAGCAAAGGGGAGGTTGTGGTGGGTCATAGAAACAGATGAAGAATTTTTTTGAGTCAGAAAGAAAGTGGTGAAAAGTGGTGAAAGTGGTCGTGGGTTCGGATCACCACTTTTTCACCACTTTCTTTCTGACTCAAAAAATTATTCATCTGTTTCTATGACCCACCACAACCTCCCCTTTGCTTTCCGGGGCTTTCTTGACTGCCAACCCTTATTTTAGATGCAGAGCATCTGATTCACTCGCCTTGTCCCTCCGGCGTCGTCGTCGTTGTTGTCGTCGGCGTTGTCCACCCCTCTGCCATTCTCCTCGCCGCGCGAGCTGCGCTCTCCGCCGCTCTCCGCCGCTCACCCCCTCTCCTCTCCGATAACGAACACTCTCTCGCGAGGGGCATTGGATTGGATTTGATTGGATTGGATTGGATTGACTTGGCTTGGCTTGGCTTGGCTTGGATTCGGTTGGATTGGATTTGGATTGGATTGGATTAAAGTGGATTGTGTTGGATTGCGTTGCGTCATAGCCGCGGCACGTTGCGTCATAGCCGCGGCAGACGCGCTGGGGCCGGCGCATGTGCAGTACTCTCTCTTCCGCGGTTTCCTCTCCTTCGGGCGCGCTGCGCATATAACCGGTGTGCCGTTCTCCGGCGAAGCAACATCCACGCTTGGCTCAAACACCTAGAGTCCACGCCGCTTTACAAGCACGCCAACGTCGTCATCGACTGGGACCAGCTTACGCAGTCCCCTCAACGTTATGAGCGCTATAAAACGCGTTCCCTTCGCCGCTCCGCCTATGCGTCGCATCTATACACAGGGGTTCCCGCGAGGGTAGGTGGGAGTTTTTTTTTTTCTGTCTTGTTTCACCGAGCCCCTCATTTTCCCATTTCTGATTCGCTACACACTTAGATCATTCGTATAGATGCGTTTACTTGGTGCGCGACACATCGTCGCATGCCGGGTTCGTTCTTCGTTTGCGATTTGGGTCTTTGAAGGTTTGACGATCCATTGGACGCTTTTTCAGTGAGGTTTCAGCGCATTTTTAGCTTTAGCGCTTCTCTAAACTTTCTATAGGAAGGGGTGGTAATTCTTTGTCGCCTTACTATGCAAGTGCGGGAACTTATCAGGTCAGGCCGGCGATAACAATTGTTGCGCTGTAGAGCAGGCACGGCTAATGTTTCCCGAAGGCCCGAATGAGAAACCTCGAGTGTCTTTAAAAGCCAGAGCGATAGGGTGGTCTCCAATGTTCTTCTACGTATTACAGAAAGCTTCTTCCCCTCTCGCCAGCTGATGCAGTTAGGAGTGTAAGATTTTATAGTAAAATCGCTTGATTTGAAGTCTCGCTCAATTCGCAATTTCTTACGGTCCGAACCTCAATGCATGGAACGTAAATAATCAACGTTTTTAACGAAATGCCGCTTGTAACGAAGTCAGTTTCCCGTCCGGGAGACTTCATTAGAGAGGGATAGCAGACCGGAGAGTTAACCGGTCCCGGTACGGTAACCGGTAGGCGACCGGCGCTTCTGCGCGTGCGCAGAGCCGGAAAAACTGGTTGTGCGGATGCGCATATGTACCGGGTCCCGTACCGGGACCGGATCTCCGGTCTGCTATAACTCTGTATTATTACGAGCGTTTATGATATTTTTACCCGCGCATGCACAAAAGCACTGTTCTCTAAAAAAAAAATGGCTCATCTCGTGGCGCAAGGCTGGAGAAACAGCTTAGCTGGGGGTCAACCTAGCTTCTTCGCGGTTTTGCTAAGTTTCGCTAAGTTTTCTAGGCCTTGCTAAGTTGTGTTAGGTTTTGCGATGTTCCTACCAGGCTAGGCTAAGTGTCAAGGGGAGAGTTTAAGTTTAGCCGTATTTACAGGGCCATTCGGGTCGGTCCCCCACACTGACAGCGGCTCCCAGGGAGGAAGAAGCTCGGTCGATCCCAAGCTCCGCTGTTTCTCCAGACTTGCACCACTCGTGGAAGTTTCGCCATTGTTTTTGCGTTCTAGTAGCCCTGTAAGGACTATCACCTTTAAAATGGTATAGTAAGGGGTGAGTATGCGCATGCGCCCCTTGTGCTCACACTCGAGCAGGCACGAAAGTCGGCTTCACTGTTACAATGCCCTATCTGAGGGGGTGCACCCTTTACAGGCGGCGCAGTTTTTTCTTGAATTTTTTTTTGCTAACGCCGCCGGACCAAGCTCAAGCTCAAACAGCTTCGCTGTTAAAACTCCTGAAAAATAATTCAAAAACAAGTGGTCCGTTCTCTTGTGATGGCAAAGTACCAAGGCTTCTAGACCATGTCCTGTTCAGGAGAGCTTGCGTTCACGAATTTAGACACCGCGGTCACCGACTCAATAATCTTCCTGCGAACTCCGGGGAAGTTGTGCGCGAACATAGAACGGGAAGTAAGCACGAAGGAAACACTGGGCCGAAGAAAAATACGCCGTCCTCGGCGGAACATAGGAAGCGTGGGACGACCGACGTAGCAAGCATAAGCGACAACGTAGCGCCGGCCCATCGTATGACCATACAGCGCCCTCGACGCCGAAGTCGTGACTGGACACTCCGTGGGAACATTATCTCTACCCCGAATACCCAGCGCATGATTTCGTCCGGTCGCCTCTTTGGATGGCGTTTTCCTTTCTGCGTTCATATGTCCAGACCATCGCCGCTTTCCTGTTTTGAAATTCCCGCCGGTAGCCCCTTTATCATATTTTCCGGGGGAAGGGGGGGGGGGGGGGTACTTAGTTTTTTTTTAGCTGCTCGGGGCGAGTGTAAATAATATGTGACTGGTGCGCTCAGTGGCTCGTACGAAAATAGCTTGTCTTGTTTATTCTTCACCACGTATCGCGGTCGTCGAGGTTCGAAGGCGTTGCACCATTAACATAATGAGAACCCGCGTTAGCAAAACTCTCGTTACAACGACGCTATTTTATTTGAATTACCGCTCCGTTGATGTTATTTGAGGTCTTGATCTGTTTCATGGGCGTTTCGGAAACCGCTACTAATATAAACTTGCTGCTGATAAGAAAATTCTTACTTCGTATCGGTGAATTTGTGATAACGAGTGTTTAGAAAACAAGGCCGCATACCCACAAAAGTATCACCTCTTAGTGTTCTTTTTACTTGCTTGCGTTCCGTACTCTGGTGGTTCTCCCGCGCTCTACTCGTTTAATTTCTTCTAATCTTGTTTAATCTCAATATGATATAGATGGCAGTTACTCTTGCATTGGATTGCTATATCGTATCGCTGATTACTTTCGCTACTGTTTGTATCACGCAGTACGATGTATGTCACATACGTACGTAGGGCAGGACATATCGTCATCATCATCATCATAATCGCCGTCGCCATAATCATCATCACCATCACAGCGTCGCCGCACCGTTACATTCCAACATTAAATTGTGATCGCGAGACTGGCGCCGACCTACATAAACGTCTCGTCTGTCTCGCCGCAGCAAAACCTCTCGCGCACAAGCAGTTGGCGAACAATATAGTCTGGTGTGCAAATATCGCGTTGTAGAGTAAGGACAGAAAAAGAAGCTGGCATTTTGTTTCATTGTGGACACAAAGCCCGTACACGCGTCTCGAAACGTCAACATCATCCTTTACGATTTCCATTGTTCGCGGGTTTGCCCTGCAGGCAGCATTTCTTTCCCAAGTAAAAAAACAAAACAAAAAACAAGGACAACAATATCGATGCAGAGGACTATTCCTTTCCGCAGGTGTCCCCCACTCGTGAGAGCAATTTTTGGAGACCACGAATGCGGAAGGAAAACCTTCGCTCAAGATCCCCCGAAAGCGCAGCGTAGGTTCTCCACTCTGTCAGCGAGACAGCGGCTTATGTAAAGCGAGCAAGCGCGTACATTAGAAGATGCGAAACACGCCAATCAGCGCAGTACGAACACGTGGGCAACCCCAATTAGAGTTACTAATGCTACCTCTCTTGCTTTTCCCAAAGAGGACACGCTTCGACTCGTCGTTTATCTAAGTGCTGAATCGTCGTCGCCCCACACGCTTCCTCCACCAAACCTTATAACTTCCCGC
Organism: Haemaphysalis longicornis; assembly: GCF_048455015.1. Taxonomy (NCBI): domain Eukaryota; kingdom Metazoa; phylum Arthropoda; class Arachnida; order Ixodida; family Ixodidae; genus Haemaphysalis; species Haemaphysalis longicornis. Next base: position 82,149,896 of record NW_027526385.1, on the reverse strand, counting down.
TGTTTCACAGCAGGAGTTCTGTTCTATTTTTTCTTTCCTCGAGAGCGTCTTCGGGGCATCCGCTGAACGCGAAACAATTGGCACACGACCAAGAAGGCAAGGAACTTAAAACAAGAGGACGGGGCTAATCAGTTTCCCGGATCGGAAGCAGCCGCAGCCGGAGCATTCGGCCCAGTTCACGCGCGGAGGACTTCCGAGGAATTGCCTCTAATCTTCACTTCCGTTTCTTGCTTCCCCGTCAGGGGGGGAACCGCACCGCACGTCGTCCTTAGACACTGCTTTTGTTTCCGTGCGGACCGAAGTGGTATACACTCCCACCACCGCTATTGCCAACGCGCCGGGCTGTATTTACCTTAAACTGCAATTACGGTGCAGCATTGGTTACGTCTGAAATGTATCCCGCTAGTTCTGTCCTTTTTGTTTTGTTTTTTGTTTTGGCTTTTGGCGCGCTCGGCTCTGCGATGTTCACTCTACACAAGAATTTCCTCAGAGTAGAAATGGGAGGGAGAGAGGGGAGGAGAGGGATAGACAGAGCTCTACAGAAGTATTTCCTTTCAGTCGAAAGGAGAGAGAGAGAGAGAGAGAGAGAGAGAGAGAGAGAGAGAGAGAGAGAGAGAGAGAGAGAGAGAGAGAGAGAGAGAGAGAGAGAGAGGAGGGAGGGAGGGGGAGGGAGGGAGGGAGGGGGTAAGAAACAACAGGGGAGAAGGAACAATCAGCGTTTTACTTTTTTTTTTCCCTGGACGGAGAGCACTTTGGAGGAGAGCTGAAACGTCGCTCGGGCCGCAGCAGAGACGAGGAAACGCGAAAATGAACGGTAAAAGTATAAAAACTATAGCAGCAGATGCGTGCAACTCTACACGCGGATATATCTGCACGCGGAGGGGAGTTGCGAGCGTAAATATAAGCAGGTAGCTAAAAACAAAAGAGAAAAACGAAAATGCGGGGGGAAGGGGCGCGGGAGATACGAAACTAAACGCGACAGCCGGTCCGCCCCTCTCCCGATTTCCTCGTTCCAGAAATACTCGCTGGATAATCCGCCGTCGCTCCGGCGCGCGCCCGTGCGCCCTCTCATAGCCGAATCACGACGGCGGCACACATACATGTAAACACGTACGCCGGGAGTGTGCGAAACTGAGGCGCGTGGTCGGGCGGCTCACGGCTGGCTTGCGAAGAAACGCTTTTTTTTTTCTCACCTGTTATACGCCAATTGGTCGTGATTGCTTCCGGTGAAGGTAAAGTGCGTAAGTTTTGTGTACTGGCGCTCACAATTCGTAATATGCGAGCATTGCTCAAGTCACCTTCCCTGTATAGCAAATTTCCGTACCGTGCAACGCCTGTTAGATAAGGGGGAAGCCAGCTTGCAGCGTCACCTCTCGGAATCTGTTCTGTAATGCCAGTGGCCAAGTTTAATTAAAAAAAAAAAAAACGGGAAACGTCTCCACGGACACACAAGGGTGATTCTTTTAACTTTTTGAGAATGTGAAGGACGAGGTTCGTTGGACCGTTTGCTGATCTGCTGCTGAACTTTCTACTAAACTTACACGTTGCTCTCGTCGGGTGTCTTCCGCAGATTGATCCATACCGCTTCCTCCCGACGGTGCTGTTACGACTAGAGAGCGTTTCGAACTATACTCTAACCTCTTCCTCCGTAGCGTACTTTCACGGTCTTTCCCGCACGCGGCTAGGGCCTGGTGCGTAGTCAGCCACTGCGATGTGCAATGAGGCTCTGAGCCCAAGCATCGACGTGAACAAAATTTTAAACGTTGAGAGATTCTTTGCCCTTTCTGGGAACCCTTTTCCGACGCTGCTGTTTCCCGTTATCTGCTCGCGCTCCCCGGCTGGCGCTCGATTTCCTGTACGATCAATTTTCTATACGCCTTTCTGTACTTCACAACGCGTTCTGCGAAGCACAAATCTAAGGCTCTCTCCTTGAAACGAGGCGTGTATAACCAGTCACGTGTCTGGGATAACGCGGCTTGCGTAAGGTGTGCGGTTTCGTTCTTATCTAGGAAACTTAAACGATTCCACCGAGAGTGCGAATGTGCTTCACTGCATGGCAAGCAAGCACCGCTGTTGAGATGCAGTTTTAGGGGCTAAGCCCCTTGGGGGCTGGGGAGCTAGTATAAAACAAAATACTCATACAATATAGCTCTAAAGCGTTATGGGTATGTTTTCCAGTGTCATGGGCTAAATAAGGAGTGTAAATATGGAGGGAATAGGGGGCGTGTCAAGTTTTAAGTCTGGGAAAGGTTGCAGAGTTGCGGGTTAATTTGGCGTTTTGGGGTAGACGACTAGAACTGCGCGTTTTTGATCGACTTAGAAACGCTATGCAAAGCACGTGTACGATGTTGCACCGCGGTACTCAAAAGAACAAAATTCGGCACACAGTCAAAATTTGCAGGGAATGTGGAGCGTGCCATGGGCGGTGTGCGGGAAAAAGTTTGAAACGGATCGGTAATTGCGACCTTTTAAAAATAATCACCGACGCAAGCAGTCGAAGCGTATGCGGACGCTTTACGCAGGGCATGGATTTCCTGCCCGCGGTCGCGGAAGAAATAGACTCTACATCAAGCTTAAATTTGCGGCTAATGGTGGCTGTGTTTCGGGTGATTCACATGCAAAATCAAATGTGAAAGGGTTAATTAATTAAAGGCTCTTGTGAAGATTAGTAATCCCGTTCTTCAAGTCGTCCTGCAAACGTTATACAAATGTTATATACAGTTCAACCTCGTTGTAACGAACACTGATATAGCGAATTCTCGGCGTTAGCGAACTAAATACGGAATTTGATTGATCACGCTTTATTTCAAGTACACTAATTCTTTTTTTATAACGAAACCGAAACCGCGAGAGCCGCAGGATATCGGCTGTAACGAAGAAATATAAAATCGGCGCGAGGCTCAAAACTGGAAAGCTAGCATAAAAAAAGAAAAAATAAAAAGTTCAAAACAACAAACCATTTTTTTAATCGTTTGAAAAAGTTGCCGAAATTTCGGTCGTCCGGCGCAACAGCGCATTTTACTGGTCCGAAATAAGAACGCTGGCCTGTTTTTTCAAATGAACTTTGTTCTTTTGTAATGTCATGTTCTCATGTTTCGGTTTATTTCATTTGAAATGCCACAAGGAGACAAGTAAGGATTACCTCGTTTAAGGTGGGTGCGAAGACTAAAATAATCCGTTTTTGTATCTAGGATTTTTGCGCTAGGCAGGTTGCCGATTTATTAGAGCCGATTGTTACCTCTACTGTTACAACAAATATCCAATATAACGAACTAATTTGCTGCCCCGAGAATTCGTTATAGCGGGGTTCGACTGTACTAACATTGGAAGAACCAAATACTACAGTGAGATTATATTTGGAGGTTGTGGGGTGGATAATGAAGGTTTTATGAGCAAGGTTTTATTTTTTATGTTAACTGGGTACTTTTCGGATCCTTTTGGCGCTATATTAAGGGGTTATTCGAAGGGCATAAAATATTCCCCACCTCTTACAGAAATAAGTGCGATACAATTCAAATCTGTAGTGAATGTAGGGGATGTTATCACTGATTTACGAAGATTAATATGCGTGGTTTAATTACGGCCTGAGGTAAAAAATGCGTAATACACAGTCTTCTCAACGGATAAAGGTTTACGAAGCACGTAGAACTGCACGTGGCCCCATGTTTCAATGTGCAGTGTTTGGTGGCCGTTTCATGGGTTGTGCTTCGCACTTATATGTTCTTGGACCGTTTTTGGCTATTTGCAGTAACACAGCTCTTCCCCCGAAACAGGCTCAATATCCCGCAAGGCCGCACAAGTGTGCTACGATTGTTGTCATTACGTTTCTGAACCGCATCGCCCATCATGGATCAATATGGTTTGCGGCCTCAAGCTCTCGAAAGACAGCTCAATTTCCGGACCACCGAGTCCAATAAAAGCAGCTATCACATCGTTGCAATGGACCAGCGCTCTCGAAAGCGATAACAGAACACTCGCGGTCTGTGGTCAACCGCCCCTTCCACGCGGACCCATATCGCCCGCCGCTGTGCCGCTCCCAGCAATCAGGAACCTCGCACGGTCGCCGCCTCCGCTCTTCGATCACTGTCGTTTGCCCTGTTCGAAGCGCACGGCGATTCCGGGGTCTTCGTTTCTCTCTGGACGCACGCGAACCGGTATAGCCACCCGATACAGCTGTCGGAAGACTGACAGCCGTCCTGCGTAGCGCGCTTCGGTGGAGTCCTAATCACCGAAACCGCTAGCGCGGGCTGATCTATTCATAGATCAAACGCGCCCGTGCAAGCAAGCGCACGACGGTCTGTGTGTGTTCCGTTTTCTCTCTCTCTCCCTATCTTTTGTATGCTTCACGACTGTCGCGGCTGACAGATTCCTGCCCCGTTTCGAAACCGCAGCCAAAACCGTGATCCAATTGAAACGAGGCAGCGGTGATCGAGCATCAAGCGGCAGAAAGATTTGCACTCTCGCCGGTCTCTTTTAGGGTAGCCCCAAAGGACGAACCCTCTCCCCGCTCGCATTCAAATGCGCGATTCCGCTCACTGGGCAGTTCGCATCGGAGGATCCGTGTATTTATAGCGCATCGAAGTTGATACAAGTTAAGCTTAGAAATGAAGAAAAGGGTCGTTCGTTCCGAGCGCGCTTTTGCGTGTTTCGATATTCAGAGACGGACATAGGGTCGACCACCCCCAGGGAGTTATTAAGGCAAAATATAGAGGAAGGATTCTCACACGAAGCGATGCGGGACGAGTCTATAGGCGGGAGAAGGGTTGTGTAGACGCGCATTCTTTCGACGGAGTAACAGCGAGTGCTGGAAGGGGGAGGGGTGGGTTTTGGTATGACTGCCGTTTTCACGGCTGCGAGCTTCGAGAAACAATGGGCCCTCTCGTCCGACGCGCTTCTCACGCGTCAGACAACGGGATAACACAGAACGGTGAAGCTTGAAGCGAGACGAGACGGGATAGACCCGACACCCCCCCTTAAAGGCAACGTCGTCTGCGATTCTTTCTTCTTTCGCTCTCTCCCCATTACACGGTCGCCGGCGTGGAGTCGACTGAGCTGGAAGAACAAAGCGAGTCGAGTGATTAGAGTCTCTGCGGTTGGGGCGATTGTTTCTTGTACGCCTTTCTCAGACCCGCTGGTGTGATGCCTGCGATTCGCTGGCTGGCTTAATTGTCAGCTGAGAGCTTTCTCGGCGCGATAGTACACCCGAGCCCCCCTCATGAAGTCTATATTTATTTGCGTTAATGTCGTTGTATGAGAACATGTATAGTACGTTGTCGTCTGCGAGGGGAATTGTGCGCTTCGCATGGCGGAAAAGTATCGTTCCGCTTGGAACCACTCGACGCGCATATTTAGGGCATTCTCCATGATCGGTGACGGCCGTGTGGTGTAGAGGGCTATATCCGGCGGGCTACTAGGGCTCAGAGGGCGGGTGAAGATGATGATGACAATGATGACTACGACGATGATGATTATAATTATGATGTGGCTTTCCCATTCGTATCGGGTGGGCTCAGGCTTTGTACCCTAGCCGTCACTAGACATTGCCACGTAAGCCATCACTTCGATCGGTCTCCGTGTAGACCTAACCTTAAACTTTTGTTCTGTTAGCGTAGTGTCTTTGGCATTATGTAATTAAAAACGAGGTAATGGATCCGTTTCCAAACCGCGGAGGATGGAGTCCTGGTGGGGGCGTAGTATAAATAGTAATATTAACAAAAAAGAAACCGTGCTCAGGACGTTCAGCGAGAGCAAAGAAACAAGTGTGGTTTCAACTAAATTACCTCTTTGTCATATAGGCGAAAGAAATTGCACTGTCGCGAGGTCGGCAAGTTAGCGTGTTTATCTGCTACACCGAAATCTCATTAGGTGGAAATTGGTTCTACGAATGGTCGCGCAAACAAAATATCCTGAGAGTTGGTTATTTTATTAGGATTGCCCAATGCAAGGCACTTGTGTTGAAGCGGAACTCCTTACAAACGAACATATATCGTTAGTCATTTTATGTTCCATCCAATGAAATTCCATAATTAGTTTTTTTATGGGCGAGCCAGAGTGGTGCTACGGATGCAACCTGTGTTTATTTGTTTCTGGTTTATTTTTATTTGTTTGTTGGCGAGTGCCCAGCGTCCCTGCCTAACCCAACCCCATACTAACTTTTTTCCAACAAAAATGTATGCGCACATTCTTTCACTTTTTGTTCGTTTTACATCCGTAGCTGTAAGGTCTACACCCTGCGCAAGAATGGTCGTCCTACGCGAAAACAAATCGCGCACGGCAGTCTCCCACTTGCTAACTTATGCACCAAAACGAAATCCCAACTGAGTTGATGTTGTTTGTCCCTCGAGAGGCCGCTCACAGGTAATCTACCAGTAGCTATCGCGTGATGCGTGCCATTCACATGTGCTTTACCGCAGTTAGGCCTCGTTACCAACTTTGGGATCCATGCCAGTAGTCACGGGACATCTTTAGCCGTGCTCGTCGTGGACTCCCAGTCTATACGTATACACAGGGTTGCGTGTGTTGTTCGCGCACTCAGTGCTGCGACCGTCGCCTAAATCGACGAGAGGCCAAACGCGTGCTTGCTAAAGTGCAAGCGGCCTTCTCAGCACCATCCTCTACCAGCTGTAAAGCGTGGCGACCACATCCAGAAACGTTGAAGTGTCCCAAAACACGAAACCCGATTCGGTCAATTTATCCCGGTATGTGCAACCTTCTAGTGCAGTCAATGAAGCTAACGTATACCAACACCCACCACGCCCATTTGGTGCAAAGCCATGGGGTCTCCGGGCACGTGGCGTCGAGTACAGTAAACCCTCGCTATTTAGAAGTCCTCGACTTCGCTATAACCGATACTTCTTTGAAAAGCGGGGATGATCTGCTCTCCCTGATATGTAGTTGGCATCGTGGAAAACATCGAATAAAGCGATTTCGTTGTTACGGGGGCTTAAAATAACTTACGGCTATCGCCACCACCCACCGTACGTGCAGTAGGGCTTGCACTTTCTTTCGATGCTCCTTTCTTAGAACCAGTTATTACCTACTTGCCTGGCTTTCTGCTGAAATAGCAGGACTTGCGCTAACAAGCGCAGTTCTGTGATGCCCGAATGAGGACCATTCTACAACACACAATTATTTTCCGTTCGTTGTTGTCATTCTGTTGTATAGAACGGATGCTTCAATAAAGGGACCCTGCAACACTTCTTTCAACTTTTTTTGAAATCTTAAATGCCTGCAGAACGAAGTCACCCAACACACCCCGTACTTAGATTAGGGGGTCGCAAAGCACCTCAGCCAAACATTACTGCTATATGCCCATCAGATAACTTGTGCACTCGCTCCAAAGGTTTTTCTCTCTTTCCCGGTCTTGACGTTCTTCGACAGCTCGAATTACGTCACTAAGGCCATGCAGCGGCTGCTGGCCGGTTTTCCTTCAGTTGCAGCAATGAACACTTTTCGATAGCAACTTAAAAAAAAGCCACAAAAACAAAACGCAAATGGAAGGCGTATCTGGGGCCACGAGCAAATCACGCAGTGCCGCTCCGTGCTGGCGATAACTGTAGCTTTAGCAGTGGTTCCACACGCGAAGGAACGAGTGAAAGCGCTTATCGAAGGTGTTGCAGGGTTCCTTTAATAACGAGTTGCTTTAGTGAGCAATCGGCGATTGCAACGCCCGACGTATTCACGGTCCTGTTTTTGCTCTCGCAGGGGTCGTCGCATGGGCTGTCAGCGCTGAAACAGTCATGGCGTCCGCCATGGAGAAGACCGAGTCCCCCATTCGCATACAGGTGAGCAAAGTGAGTAACGTTTTCTGTTTACGTCACGGAATTCGTTGTTGCAAGCTTCGTGCACTGTCCTAGGCAAATGAAACTCGATCAGGATAATATGAGCCTGAACGCACAAGTAGTGCGATTTCTTAAGTCAAATTGACGTGTGGTTTAATTACAACAATAAAGTTGAGAAATGCGGCTGTCCAACTACATAAAAAGCGTGCCATATTTAATTATTTGTTTATTTTCGTACCCTAATGACCCTGGAGGGCTTCACATAGGGGGAGATATATGATATTCAGCCAGTGCGCGATACATTAAATGTTGCCAGACATCATTTTATAAAGCTTAAAATGTAAAGGCGCAGGAAAACTACGCGCAACAGAAGTAATAAGGGAAAAAGGCATGCACATAAACTTTGCACAAGAGCAGGTACATTAACAACAATACAGCATGCTCCCTAAAGTTGTCAATTGGAATTTATAAGAACACGTTTAATGCTTTAAGAAAGGATGATGACTCTGTTATATTTGCAATATTATTTGGCAAGGAATTCCATTCAGTTATCGACGGGGCTAAAAGCGAGTTTGGACCTCCACGAACGGAATTTGTAATTTTTGCGTGTTGTGGTTCATATTTTCGGGTTGGTATTTCATTTCTCGGTGACTTTACATATAGTATGCTTTATTAACGCACCGTCCTGTACTATCAATAAGTCATGGTGCGGCCTCGCAACGCCTCACGGTATTTCCAAAGCTGTCATCTGTTTACAGTTGTTGTACGCAGGTGATTTACCGTTGCTTGCATATGGAACGCATAAAAGCGGCTTTTTATCTTGTTCACATTATTCACAACCGAAAAAATCACACATATGCATAATTATTTAACGTATGGGCATGCGGAGAGCGCGGAGATATTCTGATCTTAAAACTATGTCTAAGAGTTCATTAAACGCAAGCGGTGATCAGACTGGCTATTTTGAGCCAGATGACAGTCACAAACAAAAAGGTAAAGAAAATCGATTGGTTCTTATTTGGCCAACGAAGTTTATAAGTCCCTCTTCAATTTGTCAACCTTCATCACCGCTATAGCTATCATGCATGCGCGTTATTTACGAGAGCGTTGGCTTCTCTCGGAAATAACTATGTAACATTTCGTATGTCATAAGCAGTTATACTTGCTAGATGGCGGACTATGCGGCTATACAGTCATACCTCCGTTTTACGAAAATAGGCAATTAAAAGCAAATTTGTGATCCTTCCCGCAGTTGCCAATGAGCCTTATGCTTATTCCATTTTACAATGTTCCAATTTTACGAAGTTCTCTACTTAACGAAGCATGTCCCAGTTCCTGCTAACTTCTTCGAACCCGGTTCTACTGTACTGCAATTTCTTGTGCGAGGTGATTGAAACGGCTGCACTTAAAGTACACCCTCGCTATTACCAATTAGCTTTATTCGAAATCTCGTTTTACTCGAAGCGTTTCATGGTCCACACCCCGATGCGTATACAGCTAATCGTTTCCGTTTTTAATGAAATATCGCTTACAACGAAGCTGTCTTTTTGTCCCAATGACTTCTTTATAACGACGGTTTAGCGTACCTCTTGCGCAACGGACCGTATTGATCGTGTACGCCGTACGGGTGCAGGAACGCACTTCGTACGACGACCGTCTCGACGAGTCCGCAGCCTCGTCGTACTCGAAGCTGCCTCCTGCCAAGGCGATACCTCCCCCTCCGCAAGAGCCTCCCATGGAGAGCGTCCTCATCGGCGGAGGCGGCGGCGGAGGCGACGAGTACGAGGCGGCGCTGCCCGACTACGCGGTCAACTCGCTGCCCATCCTTCCGGCGCAGCAGAAGCCGGGCGCCATCGTCGAGACGACCACGGGCGCCAACGGGGACAAGCCCGTGTACGTGGTGCACTTTGTGCTCGGCGAGAAGGACGCCAAGGGCCGCAACAAGGTCACCACCACCACCCAGAGGTCAGCATACTGTGATCGCACTTGCACGGGGTACCGCGGAGGGCGAACGCGTTGCATGTTTCCTTTCTCTTAACGCGCACCTTTCGCCTTACACCGGTCGTTTTACAGCGTCGGATGTTGGTTGGGAAGCTCCAGCAACCGAATCGGATGCCGCATTGGAATCTAGCCAACCAGAATCTAGCCATCTACAGCTACCCAACTACAGGATCACCGATGTGTAGTAGGATATTTCAGTTCGCCTTGAAGCACCATATCTAGTTCAACTTGGTCGTCTCTAGCCTTCGACCGAAAAACGTCGCAGAACCCATCCATCGTGTTAACGCGTTAAATGGACCCTGCAACACTTTTTTCAACGTTTTCTTATATCCTAAATGCGTTCAGAACGTAGCCAACAAACATACTCAATGCTTAGAATAGGGGGTCACGAAGTACCTCAGCCAAACATTACTGCTATATACCCACCAGATAACTTAGTTACCTGCTTAAAATATGTTTCTCTCTTTCCCGATCTTAGCGCTGTTGGACCGCTGGAATTGCGTTATTGCAGCATTGTAGCGGCTGTTGGCCGGTTTTCCTTCAATTGCCGCAGGGAACGCATTCGATAGCCATTCTAAAAAGAAAGCCACAAATGCAAAACAGAAACGGAAGGCGCATCTGCTGCGACGAGCAAACCACGCAGTGCCGCGCCGGGCTGGCGATACCTGAAGCTTTCGCAGTGCTTCCAGACGCGAAGGAAAGAGCGCGAACGTTTATGGGTAGTGTTGCAGAGTCTATTTAAACGTTTTCATGCGGATGCGAACATTGACGGCGCTGAGCTAACATAGACTAAGGCCGAGTGGAGACTGTTGCCGCAATTGTCGTAAAAAGTCTGAAAAATGACGTGATTTCACGTCTCATCCAACCGGCTATGTTCAGACTAATACCGACGCAATAGCCATATCGTGATCTATGGATGTAAAAAAACGGCGTGTCACGCCGTTCGGTTGGCCTAGGCGTGAAATGACGTCATTCTTTTAAGGTTTTAAGACACTTGCAGCAACAGTCTGAATTCGGCCAGAGAACCACGCACAAGTTGATGAAGCGCTCCTTCTCTTTCTAGAACTTTCTCATGCCTTGGACGAGAAGTCACTCATCCAGCCAAAGAAAACGAGTCACACGATTCAGGAAAAAATCTTGCCTCGTCGATTGAAAGGCGATTTTAAGTCCCTTGTTTGGAAACAAGGAAGATCGATCAGCGGCCATCCGAGCAGAAAACTGCCGGTGCCGTGTGGGAAAAAAATATAAAACAGTTCAGGAAAGCTGCTTCAGAGAGCTGGTTCCTGTTTTCGTATTGGGGCGAAATCGAAGTAAGACTCTCTTTTTTTTTAACAAGGTCCGCTGGGCAGCCTACAGGGCTCCGTTTCTGCCCGCATCTCCCCACTGCTTTTCCGCGACGCTTGCCGCAAACATCACACGGCGCGAAGTCCGCAAATAAACACCGTATTTACGCTCGACGTCTCGTCTCCCGAGTGACAGCGCAGGCGAGCTTGATTCCCCCAATCCGCACGTGATCCTACCCGCTTATTTATATTTGGCGCGCTCCTGTCCATATTCGACTGAGCGATTACAGTGGTCTAGAGGCGAATTTTGTTAAAAAAGGCCCAGCTCCCCCCCTCTCTCCATCGCCATCTCTCTCGTTACGCACCGCATGTCTTTTAGGGGCGAAGAACCTTAGGAGCTCGCTTTGTCCGGGGCTTGGCGTCCGTGTACACAGTGTTGCGCATGCGCGAGAAGCATTGTTTTGTATTTGGATTACATTTAGATTGGATTTGGATTGTATTGAAATGTATTGGATCGGATTGGAATGAATTGAATTGTATCGAATTTGATTGAATTGAATTGTATCGAATTTGATTGAATTGAATTGTATCGAATTGGATCGGATTGGAATTGCATATACCGTACACACGCGTTGTCACTCATTTACATGCGCGAGTGGGCAATGCCACGGGTGATTTACGGTAAGAACGATCCCCAGTGCTTCGCCCACTCGTCATGATTCACTTCGTAGAGATGCGGTATTTTTTGTTTTGTTTTTGTTGTCCTTGCGGCAACTCGAGCCGACAACTCTCATTGTTGGGTTTGCTTTTCAACGCCATTTTAACCGTTAGTTTTTTCCCTGCCTGCTATTGTAAAAACCAACCTAGCGCTGCTATTCTCCGCTATCTCCTTAACTTTGCCTCAAACATGCCTGAGGTTTCCTTCTCACTGAATAACGTGGACATGTATGAGACGTGTAAGCAGTTTTAGTGTTCTAACTGGAACGGGGCTAGCGATCATACTACGTGGTCACGCCTTCTTTCCCCAGTTTTTTTTTTTTTTGTATTCTTTGAGCCATAGGCCATTTCGTGTGCATTCTTCAGCCATTTTTTAGGCCATCTCTTTGCCACAAAGACACCGAACTTTTGACTTACCGAGTTCACAGACTATGTTTCCATGGTAACTGGTATAGAACACGTAGATTTTTCCCGAACCAAATGGTTTCGCATGTTTGTAGTACGCGTATCTTCTTACGTGAATCATATATACATTTATTTATCTCCTTTAACCTGAGTCGAAGGCTGTGTAGTTACGAGTGCATGGTCCCACTACTGTCATCATTGTTAGGAGTCCAATCGTTTTTGACAGCAATGTGTTAGCCTTCTAAATCTATGAAATAAATTCAAAACTAATGCTTTCCAAGTCTAAAATGACAACCGGAATACCGCAGAAACCTAACAAGAATTGCCGTCGTACGATAAAAAACTTTGTTGCGACAACAAAAATCCTGTTGTTACGACAAAGCCATCTGTTGTCACGACACACATTTACATCGTAACGAGAAAGTCATTTTTCTCAACGACAAACATTCCTGCAGTCACAACAGAACTGCCTGTCGCTACGACAGCCATCATGCTGTCATGACATAGCCAGCTGCCAGAACCACGATACAACAATACGACAAAATGACAGAACGACACGCAAAAATACGACTAACTACAGGAATTTTTCTCGTTGTCATTTTCGACAAGGTTCGCATTAATAAGCGGTTTGATTCAAGACTGTCTGAATTGAGTAATAAATCCGCTCCTCTGCCCTCTTCTCAGCTTCCCGCCTTCGAGCTCGGCACCGAGCACACAGAGCACGCCGCCGAGCACGTCCAAGCGCAGCACGACGAGCACCACGACGAGCACGACCAGCACCACGACAACGAGTACGACGACGACGACGCCGCGACCTCGCACGACGGGGAGCCAGGCGCCGGCGACCCGGCCACCGGCGGCGGCGGCGTCGACGCTGAACCCGCACTCGCCCGAGTTCGCCGACATGCTGAACCAGATCCTGAACGCCTCCAAGAACGGCTTCGGCCGCTCGCCCCAGTTCGTCGTGTTCGCGCCCATGCCGGCCGATCACAAGCGGCAGCAGCACCACGCCGAGCACAAGGTGAGCAACGGGGGAAATGTCTGCTGAGTGCTTACTAGAATATTGCGGAAGAGCGTTCGAGTTGATCTTGTAAAGGATGGAAATAGTACTGTAAAAGGTAGAGCGGGTAGTAAACACCCGTTTTATAACTAAAACGTCACGAATAGTTCTTGCCGACAAATTGTCGAAGAGGGTTAAGCAAGTCCATAGGAGAAAAAAATCGCAGGCCATCTCCACAAACGTGAAACGTGAGGAGTGGCGAAGCATGCAGTGTATAGGTGTATTCTTGGCACCCTGGGGTTGTTGCCAACGGAGATGAAACCGTTGGTGGGTGGAGGCATACAGCTTCGCTGTAAAAGTTCCTTGTTGTTGAAGCACGAAGCTCTCTAGCGCGAGGCGTAAACGAGTGTATCGGTGTTGTTTCAGTACGCGTTACGTTCTAGCGCGAGACGTAAACAAGTTTCGCGGTGTTTTAGTACCGTAAATACATGAGAAGACGATTACGACGACAATACAAGACGCCAGCAGTCCCAGCCCCTGGAAGGAATGTTCAGAAAGAAGAACAAGCTATGCGACCATTACGCTAAAGTGAAGAATTGATTCACTTGAACGAGACATACTGAAGGTTAATAAATTACAGTTTGAACTTCGAATATGCTTTGGGTCTCACACACAAAAACGCACGCACTCGCCTGCTCAGACCGACGATCTACATATTCTCTATTGAGGAGAAGGATTGCGACTCAACTGTTTGTTCGTTGTTTCGACTACAAGTCACCATCCCTCACCGCGAAAAGAATTCTAGCAAGGTCTCCCTGATAAGGTACAGTGACAGAGAGTAATCTATCTCTGCGATTAGATCCCTGTTCCGCTTCCCAATACAACTATATACTGGATGAGCAGCCACTGTCACTCAGGAGGGCGGAGGGAAATCGTGATAACCCACGCAATTCTGTTTCCTTCTCTAATGATGATGATGAGAATGCCGTGGATGTCTGTACTCACAACCTGAGAAATTTTGCTCGGCGACAAGCACATGCATTTAAAAAGCGTACATTATGAATGTTGGCATGGAGCACGGGAACATCACTGCGACGTTCAGGTGATGATGATGATTATGATGATGATGATGATTGATAGTGGTATCTTCTTTGTAGCGGAGTGCTGACGCGTCATCTTACCAAAAAAAAAACTAAAAAGAAACTAATATTACTTTGTTTTACACTCTCCGTTTAATACTACCGCTGCTCTTAGGGCAGGCACAAAAAACTTACTAGGCACAAAACACATTTTTTTTCCTGTTACAGGTGGTAGCTGTCCTAGGCAATATTCCCCTCTCTGCTTTTCGTCCACCAGCATTCTAATCCTATTTTCATCGCCTCGACAGCCTTGAAGTTAACTCCGTCTGTGCTACCTTTAAATCCTAGGGCTTCTGGAAACCGGATATTTCGCTCACGTAGATTTGGATGGATACCCTCGCATTCTAGCACTGTGTGCCGCATAGTTTGTTTCTTTTCCGCAGTCCATGCATACCCCATCATTTTGTGTATACTTCCCCACGAAGCTCTTAGTTCGCAAGCAACCTGCTCTAGCCTCAAAAAGCAAAGCACTGCCTTTGGAATTATCGTAGAAATTTTCATTTCTGATGTCTAATTTCTCAGCTCTGTGCATCTCTAACGAAGTTTTAGCTTCCATTTTTAACACGAACGTGTTTTATTCCCGGATACTCAAAGATTTCGCTGACGTCATATCCGTCACGGAAGTGACGCCAGTACAACGAAGCAAGCGGCCTGTAAATGGTGAACCCCTGCACACAGGGTCTTCGTGTGAAAAAGCAACATCTAGTACTAAAGAGTACGTCATACTTGATGTTCTTCCTTTTCAGGTTGTGTATTTTAACACGAAAGCGTTATATGCCGCGACATCCCAAGGTTTCACTGACGTCATATCCGTCACGGAAATGACACCAGTACACGTTTGCCGAAGCGACCCGCCAGCAGGACGTCGCTAGCCAAGCACACCCACAAGACAGCCTCCGACCCGCAAATCATGCTCAGTTGCAGATTTCGCTGCACATTTCACTTTCGTGTTTTACTGATTCCTATGACAGAGGAATCTCCGTTTATTCGTTTCTATCTGCCTTGCCTCTTTTTTGGTGATTCATGACAGCTCAACATCTACACATCCACCCTTTTTGGTCACGCAGGCCTCCCGCTACCACCCGATGGGCGTGCCCGTGGGCCAACAAATCATCGCGGCGGCCGGGCAGCAGCACGTGCCGCACGAGCAGCAGCACCACATGGCCGCTGCCCACCCGCCACCACCGCCCGTCCCACTGAGGGTGCCCATCAGGCCGCGTGAGGAGCACTACCCAGTGGCCTCCCACCAGTACGCCCACCACGAGGCCGCGCTGCCGCCCAGGCAGCAGTACCTACTGCCGCCACCGCAGGTCCTCAGCCGTAGGAACGGAAGCAACCCGAACCCGTTCCAGGCGCCACCTCCACCACCAGGATTCCAGGTAGGCCCATCGCCGCAGCAGGCACAACCTTTTAAAGCGGAAGCTTTCTTAGTGGGACCGCTGACGTTCTGTCAGAAAAACTAATGCATTTCCCAATAGACCACTTGGTCGACCGAAAAGCTCCAATAAGATCTCTGGACACACGCCGCGTGCGCGGAACCGGGCTTACATTGGGTCAAAACGGTTACTTGGAAATCGTAAAGAAGGAATTCGGTTCTAGATAAGACAACACACTCATGGATCATGAAGAAGGGGTACAGTGGTACACCTTTCTGTTATATAGGCCACGTATCGGTGCACATTTGGATATTCGTAGATACGTTTACACAAGTGCTCGAAAAGTCGTCGCTTGGTTTCGTTCTTCGTTTACGATTTGGCGCTTCGATGGTTTGGTGATCGATTGGGCGCACTTCTTTCAGCGAAGGTTGGACGTACTTTTGGCGAAGGTTTTGGCGCACCCCTGAGGTAGTTTTTGATATAAGAAAGCTGTTTCGCTCTTCTCATAACTTTGTTCGGGAAGGGATATGGGAATTGTTTTAAGGGCCATCGGCTACCGTACTCGCCAGTCAACGAAAAGGAGAAGAGCGGAAGTTCTTTGCAGTCCACCCGAGCTTTGTGATGCCATCGGCAACCAATCTGTTTTCCTACACGCCGCCGCTGGGCTCAACCAATAGCAGCTTGAGTCAAGGCAAATTTACCGGGTCACTATACCTTCCCAGCGTGCTCTTTCGCTAATACTCACCCAACAATTGATGTCTTTCTCTGTAATTATTCCGCAAACTGTACTTTAGTTTAACCGCGAGGGCACTACGTCAAAACACGGCGTAGACTCAGTAGTGAAAGACTCAGTGCTCGTGCCTCCTAAGAATCCAGGTTAGGAGACACAGACAAGCAAGCGCTGGTGTCTTCTGGTGCAAATGAGACAACCAGGTTGTAATCTGATTGTATACCTTAGGACTCGAGATGTAAACACAGCGCTGGTGTCTTCAGGGGTGTCTCAAGAGACACCCGGGGGGTGTCTTCTGCCTCTCCGTTCGTTTTTTTTTTTAAGTTTTTGGCGCAGTTTCATCACGTTTGACGATGCACCGACCAGTCGACTTGTTCTCTATTCATTCTGGCGCTCGAAACGAGATTCTTCGTATCTCAGGCACCACCCTCTCGCCTGTCTTCTTCACCCGCAGGGTAACGGGCCTCCTCCCCCTCCGCCTCCCGAGGAGCCTGCGCAGCCGGGATTCCAGTCTGTGGGCGGCTACAGCGCCTCGCGGAACCACGAGTCGTACGCGCCGCCAGGAGGCCCCCCGCCGCCCCCTCACGGCTCTTCGTCCCCGTTCAACCCGCCTCCGCCGCCACCTCCGCCCCCGCACCACCACCACCACCACCACCCGCACTACTCGGGCTCTCCGTCGCGCTACAACGACGCCGTCGACTCGCAGCGGGGACTGCTGCACCCGGCCTCGGAGTCGGCATACCCCAACAAGGTGAGCACGCATATGACAATCAAAAACAGCTCACGTGTATTCCCACTCGTCTGTTAATAACACGAGGAAATGATCAATGAATTAACTTTAGAGGTGCCCTCAGCCTATACTCGGTTACAACGGCACCGAAGTTGCCGCTGTGCCTCATCACCGCAGCCGGATGTCACTCCGCGCAGCACAAGTAGTGCGTTACTGGGAATATTTTGAACATGGCACGAGCCGTTTTTCTATCTTTTTGGACCTAATATGCTTATAAACTGCTGCAGCGACGCCAAACAAACTACGTGAGAAAAGGCAGACGCTATCACGCATTCGTGGCAGTCTCCTTTGAAAACGCGCTCGCCCGTTGACATCCGGGTCCGTCGCTTAGGCGGAGTGATACCGTACATGAGCTGGTGCCGTTCTTAACTTGTTCCCGAGTATAGAATAACTCGGTGCTTGCTAGCGCTAACAAAATTAAAGTTTGGGGGAAAGAAGGGGGGGTTGGTGCGCGCGTGGGCATGCATCTGTTTTGGGGTAGAGTGCGGCTAATTTTGAGCAGTGTTGATTGTGTGGGAAACATAGCGTGGAGAGGAGTGTTGCGAGGGTATGTGTTTGTTAGTTTTTTCGGGGCGTGGGAGCGTCGCGTCGAAGGAGTTGGCAGTGTGATAGCTGGGATGCTCGATTGGACACTGGGTAGCGGGTCAGAATGTCGAATTACTTGAGGAAGACAGTATGGGTGAGGAAAGAGATGAGGTGTTGTTGCTTGATGGGCTAGCTGCCCGGTGTATGGCGTATCCGGCCGTTGCCTCTGCCACTTCCGTCTCCCGCAGGCCCGTGCGGCGAGGGGATATTTAGAAAATTTTAGTGAGTAAGTTTTATACTACGAGCAGAAAATTCGGCCACCTTCGCAGTTGAGATGCGAGGACTAAGGAGACAGCGGAGCTGGTGGTCTTCACTATAGCTTTAACTTGGAATTTCCTATGGCTGCCCATTTTATCGGTAGACCGAACACCGATGCCGTCGGGCGCACGCGGTCTCTCTCAATTAGGAGAACACCTGCACGTCTGAGCTTACGTCATAGGCGAAGCCAATCCTGGACGCGCGCCTCCCCACCCGTACATCTGCGCCGACGTGCACTCCCCACACCTGCTCGTCGGCTATTTGCCTGCCTCCTCGCCACTTTCCCTCACACTTGGTTGCCTAGCGCTTTCCTCCTCTCCACTTCTCTGCGCCGAGTTTTGCGCGAAGCCAGGGACGGATGGAACTCAAAGTTAAACAGCTCTGCTGTTAAAAATCTTTTTAGGGACGCGAAATAACCGACACCTCAACGAGACAGTGTAGAGGCAGTAGAACACGAGTTTCAGAGCCACGCCAGATATACTCTTACAGGGGGACCATGACTTCTGAATGCTACAAACACCCTGCGAGGGTGGCTTTCCGACATGACACTTCTCCGTCATGATGGTGCATTATATGCTCAAAATGAACGCGGCTACGCCTCTTGGCTCTTAAAGGGACCCTGCAACACTTTCGATAAGCGCTTTCACTCTGTCCTTCGCGTCTGAAACCACTGCGAAAGCTATTGTTATCGCCAGCCCGGAGCGGCACTGCGTGATCTGCTCGTCGCACCAGATACGCCTTCCGTTTCTGCTTCGTTTTTGTGGCTTTTAAGTTGCTATCTAAAAGCGTTCATTGCTGAAACTGAAGGAAAACCAGCCAACAGCCGCTGCATGGCCTTAGTGACGTAATTCGAGCTGTCGAAGACCGTCAAGAGTGGAAAAAAAAATCTCTTGAGCGAGTTTACAAGTTATCTGATGGCCATAGAGCAGTAATTTTTGGCTGAGGTACTTTGCGACCCCCTAATATAAGTACTGAGTGTGTTGGGTGACTACGTTCTGAAAGGATTTAAGATTTTCAAGAAAGCTGAAAAAAGTGTTGCAGGGTCTCTTTAAGCACATGGCAGCATATCTTAGAAGTTTACCCGCTCGCGGTTATCCCTGAGGATCGCTGTACGGACCTACTAAGAGCACAGGCGATGTGCTTACGCCGAGTCAAAAATGGTAACAGAAGTTGACTTCACCGCTGTGGGTTAAACGAAGTGTTCACCATGTGGCACCGCGAAAAAACAAGGAGTACACATGAAGTAGACCAAGTGCTCGTATATGGACAAATTTGGTAGCCAACGAAAGGTACGGATAGAGATATATAAGCAACAGAGTGCCTGTTGGAAGTAGTTTGAGTATAGTTAAGCGTAAACATGGTCGCGTAGGTGACTTTGCCGCCATAAGTAATTTTGCCGCCATAAGTTCAGCAAATCTGACCTTTTCTTCGAATTCTAACTATGACGTCATCCACACGAGACCTTCTGGCTCTCGTCGAGGCAATCATCCTCGAGACATATGTTAGCTTAGATTTATTTAGTCATGCGAATACTCTGTTTGCATTATATACATTTGTTGAGTGAAGTCAGCGATTCGCGGTCGTCACCGAGTGGGCCGGCTCAAGTTGCCGTCCCAACGTGTCCAGGACCGAAGCGGGTTCGAGATCCACGCGGGAGACTCGTACGGCAGCGGCGGCCACAGCAGCAGCAGCGGCCACGGCGGAGGCGGCCACGGCAAGGGCATCACCTTCACCATCGGCGGCGGAGACCACCACGGCGGCGGCGGCCACCACGACTACGGCGTCAGTCCCATGGGCGTCATCAAGAACCTCTTCCTGCCTTTCCTGCCCAAGCCGAAGGTGGGCGACTCCTCCTCGTCTTGCTTTTAAACACGATGGTCTTTCATGGGCTTCTTAAGGGCAGAAATTTCGGTCTGTCTGTATGTCTGTCTGTCTGTGACTCGATTCAGTCCCCCGGCCAAAGTGAAACAGAAGCTACGCAATAGCCTTATACACTCCCTGCAAAATCTAAACGTGTAAGTCCGGTGTCAGTGTTCCTACTTGTCAACATTGTTGCGCAATAACAAGACATTACGCAAACATAAGGCAGAACATCAATACATTGGTGATATCTACAGTGTTCCTTTATAAAAAATGAATGGATGCTTGGTTTTTGCGATAGCAAATGAAATACTGCATCAACAGCAGAAAACCGTCGCCTGCTGTTTCAGCGCTACCTCCTGGCGGAATTCAAGACATCAAACGGCATTAGCAACGAAAGGTTCCACTAGATGGGATTCACGTGCCGCTTAGAACGCTGGTGCAGTAGGGCATCGTAGTTCTGTAAACGTTGTAGTAGTGTGCCTCAATTCACGCGCGCCTCCGCCGTACGCTAGCGCTGGCATCGAGACACCCGACTTGGAGCAGTAGAACGCGGTAAATTTAAATTGACTTGAGCAAACCTCAAGCGTGTTATCCTGGGACAACAACGCCAAAGCGTTGGCAATGTCTTGCGTTGATGGTTGCGAAGTTGCCTGCAAAATTATGGCATTTGCGACTACATGCAAAATCATGTCCTCCAGAATCAAAGTTTGTTACCCCGGAGGAAGTCAAGCCAGGCCACATCTAATCCGAATGCAGCCAGTTGCTTAGCATTCAAAATGGCGTCGTCCTGGAGTCGCACCGTGGCTCTGTCGCGGAAAGGTTTGTCCAAAAATCTAACTCTTGGGTTTATTTTGTCCCAAATATTGGTCATATACATTGTTCCTATGGGACAACTGGCGGTTTCTCGACAAAGACCGGGATATCCAGAAAATCAGAATTTTTGGAGTGCGGAAAAAGCGGTCGGCTACTATACAGGTTTTTTTCGCAACTCCAATAAAAAGAGTAGCGCGTATGCCCGTTGGACAAATAGTTCGGGTTAGTTGGCTGATACACCATGAGGCAAGCGGGAAGGCTGGTGAATTGGCCGAAACAAACATGTCCGCAATTTGAGGGGAAGCAATCAAGTTATAACAAATGGATTGCTCCGGATGAATTGTTTTGTGCCAGAAGTCATAGAGATAACCCATATCCCATATAACAACGCATATCGTTTCTACAATAACGGTGCTGCGTTGTCAGGTGGATTAATTTCTCGTCAAAGTTTCGGAGGCCCGTGCGTTTATGATGCGACTACGTTTTAGGGAAATACTAGCTGTGGGAAATGGGTGTGGCCACCCACTTCCCTTAAAGCGTCTGCTACTGCAGACTAAGTACAGCCGCGTAGCTACAATGATTTCCTGTCCGAACACTATTTTGTTACTTGACTAGACTGATGACCGCAGTGTCAGCGTCAGAGAGCTTTAGTGTCACCATCCTCCCTGCGCAGGTAAACCTCAACGGACGGGTCGTGTTCGGCGTCGTGCTCGAGAAGGGTGTCGGCCTGGGCCACAACCAGCACGGACAACAGCACCACCACGCGGTCGCGTACCACCACTGATCACCCAGCATCCACCATCGCCCACCCCGCGACACCCACACCCCTGACTCTGCAGCATACAGCACCCCCCTCCGGCCACCGCACATAGCAAAGGCACGCAGACGACAACCAGGAACGCGTCGTCTCCACCCCGCTGTCTACGTCACTGGTCATAGTCTTGTAGTCCTTGCACGCCGTAGGTTTTTTGCTAGCGATGTTGATTCCCTGTGCTCTGCAAACCACGTTTCCGGGACCCACCTGCTTTAGCGTGCACTTTCAACATCCATTTGGCGAAGGCAACCAGGAAACGGTTGTCTATACCCTTCTGTACGAGTCACTGGCCATACCCTGTAGCCCTTGGTAGTCATCTGTCTGTCACTAGCACTATTCACTTCATGTGCTCTGCTAGCGACTTCCCTGGGACCCACCTGTTTCAGCGTGCACTTGCAACATCCATTTTTTTTTTTTGCGTTCCAACTGTCCAAAGGAGTCGGTTGCCTAAGCAAAAATAGAGCGACATCAGGGTTTGCCACAGACGCTCCCACATGGCTACCTTTCTAAACATTCAAGAAGGATCGTTTGCTTCCGAAACCGACTCCTGCTAGGCCGTTTCACTTAACGTCATTTGTATGCGCTCAGACATTATGTGCGTGAACAACCTGGCTTTGTTGCCAAAACGTCCTGTCCATGAGCTTCGGGACGAGCAGAATGACAATCAGCAGCGCTGGTGAGCTTACGTAGGCTTGAAAATATGCTTTTGGAGGTAAATTTTGTTTGAAAAAGATATATCTCGTCCGTTTTGTGTACGTTTACATATACGGATATATTTTCTAGCTGTCCTCGAAGAGCCGCTGTCAGCTGAGACTCGTGTCTAGGCCTCTAGAGTGCACGAGGTATACAAAAACTCTAACAGAAGCAGTTAAATACGTGTTTTATAATGCATCAAACAACTACGGAAGCTATGGCGGACAAAAACAGCGTTGCGAGCTATAGATAATATCGCTAACAGCAAAGACCACTGAAACTAGACATCAGTGTCGGTTTCGAAGGTAAATTAGAGCAAGCTAACTTAGCTCATGCTTTGGCCCTTGACTTGAAACAGGACCCCACTATCGAGACGGCGTAGTACCACGTGACTTTTAGAGGCCACCAACACTTGGCGCCCTGAGTGCGGCAAGCGAAGGGGCGTAGGGGAAGTTCTTCGAGGTCCAGTTGCGAGCAGGCTAAGGGATACGTGCATTATTACCACCTCCAACGAGAAGTATAATAGCTGTTATGCCGCAAGTCCACACAAGTCGTCGGGAGGTGGAAGGGTGATCTTGAAGAAAAAAAAAATGACCATGAGATTATTCCAAAGTGCAGGTTGGGAGCCTGCAACTCCCCTCTTGAACACATAGCCAAGATGACACGGCCGTGGAGCGACTATGGCGTTCGCCTTTAACCAGGAGACCAATCTATAGTGGCGCGGCAGTACCACAATCGTTGTGCCACGCACTTCACCTCGGGAGAGTTCTTCATTTACGGTACTGACTCCCTGGGCTAAGGCGGGGATGCGGGAGGTTGACGTACGCCTTCACCCGATAACTCTCTTCTTTGCGATACCCGTAGTCGCCCACGGTAGACCAAGTCAACTAATGAACAAAAAAAAAACACATCGTTCACGCGTCTTTCATCATAACTTCATCGATTGGTGGCCGAGATTCGAGTGAGTACCGAGTTTATGTGAGAACTGGGCGTTTGGCGGTAGCTCGGTGTAATGCTGCGTGTCACTCTGAGTCAAGCCACTAGCCCATTAGGGAGAAAAAAAAACATCATTAGGTATAACTTGCTGACCTTTCACTGCCGTCCAGTCTACGGATTTTAGGGAAACAAAGCAAGGCTGTATCACATTCCTTCGTTCGGTTGTCATCTAACACAACACTCGGGGCAATATAATTCACGGCTTGACTCAAACAAGTGCCGTTTTGTACAGTTTATCATTCTATCGTCACTCTGCGGAGACATTTTTGCCGTAGTTTATCTCCAGCTATAAATATGCAAGGGGGAAATAACTTTTCAACGATGTTTGCTGAATTTGGTTCGCGCAAAGAAGTTACTCTGAATTGGATTGTACGATTCGTGTAGATTTTTCGCCTTGATGTGTTAACCAGAAGTTTGAGACCATACGTACTTCCTTTATGACATGTCATTTTTTTTATATTTTTACGTGAGTACAGTTTCATTTCGACCCATACGAAGGGCTCTTGTGATCATGAAATACTTTCCATAACAACGCAACGGTAATGCAGCAACAAGGTGCGATAGTTTTTCTCATTTTTTCTGGTAACAGCGTCTATACGAGAGAGCCCATAATTAAGGTAGAGGCGGGCGTAGTTTTTAGGTTATCCTCATCGATTCTTTTTTTAGCCTCTCATATGATCGTAAACCTAATGACTTCAAAACACAAAAAAACAAAAACACGGCTCCGGTTGGTATCGCGGTTTTCGGTGAACAAAAGCAAGTTAATATTTGTCTCATCGCGTCTTGTAGTTGTGCCGCATCACCGCTGCGTTGTTAGTTTTTTTTCACCGAAAACCGCGGAAAAATGGAGGCCCCCAAACAACTGCAAAATGTAAAGAATGGCTGGTTGCAACTAACACAAGAAATTAATCGATTTCTTGTGCGAACGGTGAAGAAAACTGGCCTGGAAAAAAAGGCAGTTTGGAATAAAGCGGGTTGCAGAGAGACGTTGCGGTGCCATGCATGTAGAGTCGCTTATTTCAGCCCACTGAAAACGTTAGTTGACGTTAATTGACGTTAGTGACGTTAAGTGATGTTGAGTGGTCCCGCAAAGCCGCGTTCGATGCCTTGTCGTCGGCTGATAGCCTGCAATATGGCGAGCAGCGCCTGAACGAATTAAATATAGATACGGCTTCCCTGTCAACTCAAGCTGCAAAACACGTCAAGGTTCGCTTGAAACCATGCATGTTCGCATCCGTTGGTTTGCTTAGGGTTTGAACGCACGGAATGCTAAAAATTGGTAACCAGTTGGCAGTGACTTAATCTGCTCCAGCACATTCGCCACGAAGCTTTCAAATTTTGAACGTCACACTCTCTCGATTCTGCGGCGCAAACCTCGGGTTAAGAACAATAAACGTATTGCTTTAACCGTGCGCATTAAGTGACAAGCCTGATCGAAAAGCGAGGAAATTGCTCGTTCGCTACAAGATTCAATTGTTTGCGGTTGTGTACATGTGTATCATACGAAAGCGTAGTTGCTTTCTACGACTTCTGTTTCCGCGTTGTCTATAACACGTGTTTCTCTTTTGGGTCTGTGAGGCTCTTTATAACGTTTGGATGGACGTGACAATCTGTTAATATTGCTTTTTAGTGAGTGTAGATATTTCTTTCTTGGATACGAACACAGACGGTGTTGAATAAAACATGCAAACTCACGAGTTTGATTGCTGAACTGAAGATTTTTCGATGTTCTTGGAGTGTCTTTGTTACGCCACACCGTAACCCAAAAATAATATTAAAAAACACGGTACTGTAGGATACGATTTGAATTTTTCGGAATATTTTAGGAAATACAAGTAGTGTTTTTATGTTCCCATCTCTTTTCGTCCTCTCCTTCCGGACTCAAAACTCACTGTATGCGTCTGAGAAAAAAAAAAGAACTCTGTCTTTCAATGCCTTCCAATGTCTTCCACGTTTTGTAAAAAAGCCTACCGCCTTACATGACCACTCGCGTCGCTTGAGAAATGTACAGTACAATGATGCGTGGACTCTTCTCGTATGAAAGTTTCCTCTCGCATTCCATCTCTTACTGATTTTGTTCACTTGTAAGCTCTAAACGGCGAAAGACAATTGCTTGTATATGTGAAATGCGCGTTCAATAAAACAAAATGTACTTTCAAACTCCTGCTTAGCTACTTGTGGTCTTGCGTATATGTTTGTGATCACGCAAACTCCGGGACCAAACTCCGGGACTTTCCGTTTCGTCAACCGTACGGAAGCGGCCCATCTTTTATAAACAGCCCAGGGGCGGTATTCTCATGTTTTGTAAGTTTTGTGTCCGTTTAAAATGTGTCCCTTTTGAGCAAGCCCTGATTGGCTAAAAGCGAACACCCGGATGCGACGCCATGCAAACACGGCGGAGCTATGAGCCGCGGTTTCTCGGAGCAGACGATTTTGAGCAGACGATTTCTCGTCGCCTGGTTGTTTGTTCGCTGGCGGAACAATCAACTCATCACATATAGTTTAAAATAGGTTTACTCGTTTAAAATGTGTTAACAAGAACAGTTGCGCAAAAGTCAACCCAGAGCCCACCTACAACTGGAAGTACGTCACAGTAAAACGGACGCAAAACGGACGTTTTCAAAACGGACAAGCACGAGAATACTGCCCCTGGTTAAAAGCTGCGTACTTCGCCTGAAACAAGGTAGTACAAGTATTGCTTTAGAACATTTTAGAAGAAAAATCACTCGACTTGGGAAAAAAACTCGCAGGATTGGGGAACCACAGGCTCTACCTAAAAGCCCCAAAGTTTGAACTGCGGGTCCTCTTCAGCCTTTCGTCAGGAGAATGTCTTTGGTATCGAAAGGAAACCAATAGATGGCGCTAGGTGCCTTCATTTCTGCAGTGAATAGGGAACGGAATAACGCCACCGGGCGCCGGATGGTGCCCAAATGGTATACCTTCCCGGTTCCGGTTTCCAACCCCGGTTTCCGGTATCCAATATCCCCCGAAGCTGTAGCAGCTGACCCGAGAGAGAGAGATCAAACTTAATTTAAAGAGGCCCATGTCCGGCCTGCCGAAAATGTGGTTCTGGTGGGCCTGGAAGATGTTCAGAGCGCGGGTTTTTTGGAAATGTCATTAACGCAAGAGTTTTATGTCCGAAAGCTTATCGATCACGCAGCGTGATTTTTCATCGTGTAAAATCGCGCGTCCACTCTGCTCAACAAGCTGGCGAACGGAGAAAAAAAATTCAGCGCAACGAGCGGTGTTCAGCTCCGGAGAACATAACATTTTTTGCTAGCTGGATTATTGAACCAAAAATTTCTTCTAGCTAGAAATAATTTTAGCTAGAAATAGGCAGAATTTCTAGCTGGAATTTCAGTTTCTAGCTCATTTCTAGCTGGATTGAGATTTTGTTCCGGCTGGTAGCTATTACTTCCAGCTAGCATTTGTTCGTCCAGCTGGAAGAAAAAAAAAACGCCTGCAAGCTGGAAATAATCGTCTCTAGCTAGACTAAGAATTGTTCTAGTTAGAAGCCGTCGATTCAAGCTCGAATCTATGAATCTAGTCGGAAATGAAGCTGGAAATTATGATTTTTTTTGCTAGAAATACTCTTTCCATTTTCACGAAAGAGGGCATAATTTATTGTACCCTCCCCCCCACCCCTTTTAAAAAAGAAAAAGAATATTCAGAGAGGCAGTTAAGCCATCTTGCGTGTAATATATCTGAAAGCCTTCTAGACTACTTCCAGCGCGGAGGACTGGGCGATGTGAGTCCCAAGAGTTAATGTCCCATTCTTCATGAGGCCCACCCATGGTGGCCGCCCCATCCGCCAGCTGGAGAACAGGAGGACCAGACCTGGACCGCTACTAGGCCTCATGTCCTCCTCTCCCAGGGGATGCCCTCCCCCTTCCGCAGGGACGCTTGGCATAAGAGTTTGTTGACGGTTTATATCAAGAACCTCTTTTTCTTTTTTTTTTCTTTTTCTTTCTTCTTTTCCTTTTTTTTTTCTTTTTTTATTGATTGGCTTTTTCTTTCCAACCAGTTTTGGAGCATTGCTCCCAGTTCTTTTATTTTTCTCATTGGCAGTAACCTGTTATAGCTTCGCTGGTACAGGTTTTGTTCCCATTTCATTTATTTTCTTTTAATTTTTTTAGGGAACATTTTATTTTAGCACCTACCGTCAGGTTCACCTGTAACGCGATGTGACGTCAGCAACGCACGGGAAACTCTTCTTCCACCCCTTATAACGTGCTGAGGTAACGTGGTGCTAACGCACTCTTCTTACCTCGAACGACTGAGCCCTGGCCAATCCCCCCGAGTCGGTGCGCCAACTCACGGGGATCGGCCGGCGCTCACTCTGTAGCACCGATCGCAGTAAAACAGGGCGCGAAAGGAGAGGGGTTTTGTCACGCAAGTATACTGTACTTGCACGATTCTAACGCGCTTACCATGATAAGACACAGGTAGGTTTGCTCATGAAAATTCGAAAAAAATAATTTCACGTCGACCTTACCGCGCTGATGTCAAGGGCATGACACCACATACCTGGCAGAAGACATTTTATTTGACGCACTAATTGCGGCACTACAAATTCCTTGTGGTTCATAAAGTTGCTTATCCAGTTGCTGCGAGCGTTAAAACTAAAGCGGGGAGCATTGAAAGCCGATTTCGGTTTCGAGGCCGACTACAATGCGCATGCAAATTTGAAAGCCAATTTTAGCGAAGCAAGGTGCGCGTTACAATCATGCAAATACGGTAATCCGGAGTACTGACAACCGGTGTACCATCAGGGTAATAGAACGTCAACCTAGATGCAGGACTATAGGAGCTGCAAAAGGCAGATAACTAGATCAAGGAGAGGCAGAGAAAGAGAGAGAGAGAGAGATCTTTAATGAAATCTGGCGAAGTTTGCCGGGCTAAAATGCCTAACTTGCTACTCCAGTTGATGACGTGATGAAGATGATGATGTTGAAGAACTTGATGCGCACAGAGACGTTGAGTTATTTACAGAGACTGGTCTAGACCTGTGTGTTGTAGGTACTCTGTCAGAGCTTTTGTAGCCCGTAAAATATCTGGAGAGGCTGGCCTTCGTCGTGCAGTGAAAATGAAGAGGCTGCTGCTGCTGGTGGTGGTGATGACGATGATGGACTCCCAAAAATGAGAACGGAGCGAACAAACACAACCGGAAAGCCGCGATATTTTCAAATAAGGCTTGCGGTGGTTGTAGTTGCATTGCAAAAGGCTCAGTTCGGCGACGACAGCCGTTATCAGCATGTGCCGTCTCGTTTTTCCCAGCTGCCACTTCGCACCACAGTACCAGCGCACAATCCACAACAGGCCACAGCTCAGGGAATAAACGAGTGCTGTCTCTCTCTCAGAGCATATAGTGACCTTGGGCAGACCAAATTGTCTTTCTGAATCACCCAAGTTTCTACCTAAAGTTCCCCTAACCATCATGCAGGAATCGCTTGCTTCCTTTTGCTTTAGATTGCGAGATAATTTTTATAAAACGCGTCAAGCTAAAAACACTCGCAAATAGAAAATTGTTAGCGAAACTTCTAGCATGTGACATGCGTTACCGACGTCAACAAACCCAGGGACTAGTTCTACTGAAGGGCCCACGGTCACCCCTCAGACGACGAAAAAAAAGCACAAAGGCTTTCGAAATTCGAGCATACCAGAAGTATATATTTTCTTTTTGACGTCAATTCGCCCGCTTATCACTCGCTAGGCTAGTCGATGACGGGCAATGACTGGAAGCTCCTAACAAATGCCAGGCGGATAGTTCGCTCGCACGCATACCATGATATCGTGCACGATGTGCCTTTCCATAAGTGAGCGCAGATTCAGCCCGAACGTTTGAAGAACCCATTAGCCATCAAGCATTAAACGCCTCCAGGACTACGTTTTGTAGTGTGTAAGAGCGGTCCGAAATTCTGATTAATTTGTGCGTCAGCGCGCCGGGTTGGACTAGCGTCGTTGAAGATAGACCGGCGCTCCCTTGTGATACAGGACCCGCTAGTCCCAAGGTGCACTTTGCGTCCCAGGGCTCACCCGGCTCATCACCGGTGCAGCTCGGGTCGCACGAAGGGGCAGCACGTGGCAGCGCAAAAGCTGGTCGGTGGTGCGCCTCCGGTTTGGTCGGTGTGTAGATGCTAGTAGTGGCGGTCGCTCTCCGCTGTTGAAACAAGTACAGGTGGTGCAGCTGAAGCAGTGCACGCGGTAGCGGCATGCCCACCTGCCGTGCTGGTGGACGTTGGTAGCGCAGATGGCCGCAGTACAGGTAGTGCAGCTGAAGCAGCGTACGCGGTAGTGGCACGGACACCTGCCGTGCTGGTAGACGTTGGTAGCGCAGATGGCCACGGACTCCCTCCGACGGTTGGTCGTCGTCACTGGCTGGAATCGCAGACGCGTCGGCCACACGTGTGTGGAAGCCTCCATGGCATCCTCGGGTGCTTGCCGCTCCGTGTGCGAACCCGGGTACGCGATTGAAGCGTGCAGGACCTCGTTCTCTACGGTCAGGGCCAGCTCGTCGCTGAAGAAGTACCGCACGGGAGGAGCGACGCCCTCTGCGGCGGTACCTGAGTGGCCGATCATGCCAGGGAAGACTACGTTTGACGACGTCACTGAACGCCTCCTCCAATAGTTGTTCCACAGATGAGATTCACCTGGCTGGGGCCGGCTGGTCTGTGGCCTTAACGATTTTGTGACTGACTACTCCGGGGCGCAAAGGGCCCTAGCTGGCAGCCTAGTTCCAGCAACCTCAAGGACCGACGTCTGAAATGGAACAGCGTTCGCACGGGGCGGCTCGCGCTCGCCTGCCCGTGCACGCGGTTAATGATGATGATGATGAGCGCCCCCTTCGCAAGTAGTAAAGGAATCATGTTGTTCTTGCTGCCTTTATCAACAAAACAAACACGAAGGACCCAGGGCCATGTGGGGAAAAGGGGAAAAAATGCTGGGGGGGGGGTGTTAAAATTATTAGGGACCCGCCGCGGTGGCTCAGTGGCTAAGGCGTTCTGCTGCTAAGCACGAGGTCGCGGGTTCGGTTCCCGGCCGCGGCGGCCGCTTTTCTGATGGAGGCTAAAAGTAAGAACGCCCGTGTGTATGAGATTTCGGCGCACGTTAGAGATCCCCAGGTGGTGAAAATTAATCCGGGGCCCTCCACTACGGGGCGCCTCATCGCCTGCGTTGCGTCGGCGCGTTAAAGGAGTACTGACACGAAATTTCAAACCTGAGATAACCATGTAGAACGCTTCCTTTTTATCAGGAGATATCTCCCAGCAAGTTTCAACAGCAACCGTTCAGCGAAACATATTTAAAATCCATTTTAATCTTCGCCCGCACGAGAAAGCCCAGAGCGGACCGACATGACATCATCTGCTAATTGCCCCGAACTGCCGACGTCGGGGCTCCCGTGACGAAGCCGACGCGCTGGCTGTGGTTGGCGCGTGCTGCTCGGGCGTGTGCACACGTCAGGGTTTTGGGCCTGACGTCATGCTGCCCAGGCCTGTGGGGACGGCGAAGACCTCGGCCGGTCTGGGTGCGCGCGTGCGCTCGCTCGCGCGTGCTTCAAAGCGGAAGCGATACGGCAAGAATGGTGACGTCACGTGATACCTCCTGTCATGGCGGCCGCTCGGCGTTCGTTTTGTCGAAACCGAAACTGACACGAATAAACGACGCCGTAAATGAATGTTTGCGCTGCGCTCGACCGTCTAATCTGTCATTCTATGATTAGTGGGCTGGTAGGCACGCATAGCAGCGAAGGAAACGTAACACCAAAATTTCGTGTCAGTACTCCTTTAATCTCCACAATCAAGTGAACCTATT
Organism: Haemaphysalis longicornis; assembly: GCF_048455015.1. NCBI lineage: Eukaryota > Metazoa > Arthropoda > Arachnida > Ixodida > Ixodidae > Haemaphysalis > Haemaphysalis longicornis. The sequence continues at coordinate 82,118,840 of NW_027526385.1, read as the reverse complement.
AGTGGTTGTATTAGCTGTTGAGTTAAACAAAATGAAGGGGGTTGGCCAAAGCTCACTCGTCGGCCCCGATCACATAAAAGGGTGAGGAAGATGTGGAGTTGCACCAGGCGTCAATCCGGTTCTGGACAGGTACAAGCGCCGCACTTCCTGTAGACGCCCATCGCCGCCTACTGGTTCGCTTGGAAGACTACTTCTATCCTTTTCAGCAGCTGGAAAAGGAGCTCCCCTGTCAGGCCTCAGTAGGCCAGGTGTCGAGTCTCTGGTTTTGGTCCGAACGGCGTGGTTTAGAGCCTGAGCAGTGTTTTTTAAGTGCAATGCACTTCTTAAGCGACCCTGAACCTGCGTCCACCGGCGATGTCCGCGCACGTGGAGATGGGCGCGCGCAGCCTGGCCGCTGACATAGCACATACCCACGTGGGGGATTGGCCAGGAATCTCCTCGTCTTCCTTGGCAACGGGGGGAGATGGGCGCGCGCTGCCTGGCCGCTGACATGGCACATACCCACGTGGGGGATTGGCCAGGAATCGGGCGTGAGAAGGGCTAATGCACCCGCTTAAAGGAGTACTGACACGAAATTTCAAAGCTGAGATCCGCTCTAGCAATCAAGTACAACGACAACACAAATAGGTGTCTGTGAATAAATGCATCTTTCTTTCTTTGTAGTTGTGTGTGTGTGTGTGGGATCACTCTTTCGCGAACATTACCGAACCGCGCAAATTCAACTCGTGCATTCGCACTTTCACATTCTTCCCCTCGGGGAAATGCGGGGAATTTTTTTAACACGAAAGTGTTTTATGCCCGGGTACATCAAGATCTCACTCACGTCACACCCGTCACGGAAGTGACGTCGAATTGACCCAGCGGCGCCTGGATTCGAGCCCATGCGCTCTCGAGCCCTCTTGCCGCAACTGGAGGTATACGTGGCGCTCTACCGCCTGCGATATGAGCACAGACGTGAGCAGCTCTACGAACGCGCCTTATGTCCTTCCCTATGACTCTTTAAGATGGTGCTTCCGTCTAGGAGAGGCGAAGCGAAGTAGCGCATCATGACGCCAATGAGCGCCGATAGTTGGCGTCTTGATGCCGGCGCCTTCATGTACGGGAGACGCGCATGAACTGAGGCACCCTCCGCTGCGGCGTTGTTCGGATGACCGGTCTGTTTCAAGTTGCTGTTTCTGGGGACGTCCTTTTTGCTTTTGTCGTCCCGGAATAAACCTGTTATTTTTTGTTTCTTGCGTGTCGGCGCCACTTCGCCTGGCGGGGTCAGGCTCGCGAACCGTTCGCACATGAAGGAGGTTCCTTTAACACTCAACTGCTCCTGTGAAGGCACCTTTCACTTTCGTGCTTTACCGCTTCCTATGAAAGAGGGATCAACCACAATTATTTCCAACTTCCGTGAATAATTTTTATTATAACGTGAGTTCTCTTATCTAAATTTTCCATAGTCTTTCGTAAATGAGGGTGTTTTTGGTATGTTAGGTTTAGGAGTGAGGCGCGGCAAATCGACACGTTTAATTAACATTTTGCATGGCACCGAAAGTGCCAGGCTTGCACCTGTCTTGAAACGGAACATCGCTTGCATCAGATGTGTAGGTACGAGCCAAAACATCGATGGCATCATTTCCATCGCTACCTCTGTGAAAACTCATTGTGTAAAGTTGGCCTTCCTTCAGTGTGTTCGTTGGCACGGTCTCCGGCGCAAGTGCCGGGCATAGAAAGCTTCAGTTTGGGAACTAGATAAGAGAGAGGCCTACGTCGTGTTGTGAACATTTATAGGCTGCTGCTACTGGCGATGATGCTGATGATCAACCACCAAACATTGAGGATAGAGTGAACAAACAGTTGTGTGACGGCTGACGTTAACAGCATGAGCCGTCTCGTTCCGTCTGCGCATGGGCGCGGGCCATCACATCGCGCTTCAATGGCTGCCTGGTCATTCTGGAATAGAAGGAAATGCTACATCTGATGCAGCCACCAGCGTTGACCACTCTGTACCTAACACGACAGAGCTTCCTTTCCCTCGCCTTTGACGCCAACATGGGATGGAGTTCATTGAAACCACACATTAAAACCCTTGCTGCTGAGTTCTTGCACAAGCCGTCACGGAGTGCGCTGCAGTTTGCACCGACAGTTAAAGTTTCCCCCAATCACTGGAACGACTTCAGGCGAACAGTGGCTGAACATTTCAAATCCTTGAGAAATCCCTATAACCAGCCATGCGTCATAAAGGGGCTTACAAGATCGGAGGCAACACTGCTGTACCGCATCTGAACGGGCTCAGCGAAGACCACAGCATGGATATTCAAGGTATGCCTCGTGCGATCGCCTCTGTGTTCGTCATGTGCAGTGATAGGGGATGTATACCACTACATAATGTGTTGCCCAGAGCATGATGTCGAGCGGACTGCGATGCTCTCGGCGATTCGAAAGCTGGCAGCCCCACACAGCACTCTGGACCACATCGCCTACCCAAGGGGACATTCGATGCTGCGAAGGGACGTGTGACGCCTTCTCCCTAAGCTTCCTTTAGGAGACGGAGCTGGCAAACTCGTGGTGAAAGGACACTACCATTGGCTAATTAGGAGGAGCTTGGGCGGAGCAATTGCCGGCATATCCAGCCATGCTAACCCCGCTTGATCCCACACAACCACCACAACCACCACAACCACCACCACCACCACCACCATCCGTGGAGAGCAGACGTGCTCCACATGAGCTCCGCAGATCTCACTAATTGCGCCGAGTTAATTGACTTTGAGTGACCGGATTTCAACTCCTTTGTGTCCGTGAACATCTCTGGACTTTACTGACACCATTTTTGGCCCGGTTTACCGAGTGAGTTTCGAATTTTCGCCGATTACCGGTGAGCGCGGAACTAAGCCTAACTGGCCTCGCCTAGGCTTAGCTCGAGTTCGGCCGCGGCGCACAGCTGCGCCGGCCGCCCGGAGACGCCGGTAGCCCCGGCGCTCGCCGCGCTCGGCTCCTCGACTCTGAAGATGGCCTCGACATCATCTCAACCCAACGCTGCTGTCACCCACAACCGTTTTGCGGCCCTCGCCATGGAGGACATGGAACTTGGCGCCGACGAGAGCAACAACACCACCACGCCGTCGAGGACGACGGAGGTACTCAACAACGCCGGCCGCACCGTTATCGCGGTCCAAGGCAGCGACCTGAACCCGAGAGACACCGCAGGTTGGAAATTCACCGCAACGAAGCAAGTAAGTCAAGTCCAACTTCAGCCCCAGGCTAGCAAGGACACTCAAAACAGCAAGTCAACCTCGCAATTCAGTGAGAGTCAAGCAAAGCGAATCGTAGCAAGGGTTACCAAAGCATCGCGTATACCGGTAAATCTACCGAAGGAGGAGCGGAAAGTCATCATGAGACCAAGGGGAGGACTCTGCCTCGCAAGGCTCGAGGTTGACGTAGTCCTATCGGCAGTTATCACAGCAGCGAGCGTTGCCAAAACCGTGGCCATGGCGGACACCATTTGCACAAACCCGACGCAAAATATCATCGTGGTAAGCACACCAGATGAAGATCGAGCAAACAAATATGCAAACGTACGCTCCCTGTACATCGGGGCAAGAACTACGAAACATACGCTTACCGTACCGCCCCTCACGGTACGGCGAAGGGAGTCATCAGAGGCATAGCGCTGGACGCCACGGACGAAGACATACAGAACGACATTGTGCACCCGGCCAACCCATTAGCGCTGGAAGCACACAGAATTGGCAATACAACATCGGTGGTCATTTTATTTCAAGGGACGAAGGTTCCGAGGAGTGTCAAGTACGGCCCGTGCAGAGTTCCGTGCGGAATCTACAAGCAACACTACGACGTATGCAGAACATGTGGGAGGATCGGACATCGCGCCGACGTGTGTCCCACGCCGGAGACCAAAATTTGCTTCGCGTGCGGCGCACCGAACCCGGCACCCGACCACGACGGGCAATGCAAGCCACGTTGCAAGCTGTGCAACGGAGCTCACGCCACGGGGACGGAAGGCTGCACACGCAAATACAAAGTGCCCTTTGTCGTCACTCAGCGCAGATGGGCAAAGAAGATCAATGAAAGGTCATCACTATCGCAAGTGGATTTCCCAGAATTGCCCTCGCCCTCCCGAGGACAATGGAAACAACAGCAACAAAAGCAAGGCGAGACGCCTGGAACCCGAAGAGGGCGCAGCCGTTCGAGGAAACGCGATAAAAGCAGAGGCCGCTCCACGAGCCGGCGAATTACCTCGCAAGAGAAGATGTACTGCAACCAAGGAAGACAACAACCGGCGCGACAGCTCAACTGGGCCCAAGCCGCCAAGACCCAAGAAACGGTACACACCAATGCAGCGCTAGACCAAATTAACAGAGCGTTACGACAAGAAAATGAGCAGCTGAAGAGGAGCCTAGCCGAGCTAACTGCAAGGCTGAACTCATTCCTTGATGCGCAGAACAATCAAGCGTTGAAGCTGAGGGAGCACTCGCCCCAGCCAAGATTACAAGAAACAACCCCGCAACCCCCGGCACCGGAGGAGGAAAAAGATAACATCGAGATGGAAGCACAACCTAGCGCGGAGAACAACGACAACGCCGAAACCGAAACGGGAGAGGCAGACCGACCGTACGGACCAGCACCAAAACGGAGGGCGCTCGAAGTCGCACGGGAAAGACGGGTCAACATGAGGCTGGATAGACTCGAAGAACGCCAGGACCAACTGGAGACGAAAATAGACCGCCTAGACCAGACAGTCGGAGCACTCGAGCAGAAAGTCGACGCACTCGATCGCAAGATAGACGTAATCATCCAAGCACTCGTTGCAGCAGGCATTATACCACAACAAGCGCTGAACCTAACCCAACCATAATGGATAGCACAGCTAAAAAGGATCAAGGTAACCACCAAGCACGAAAACAGCGCAGCGGGAAATTAATAATATGGCAATGGAACTCCAACGGCTTTCAGAAGAAGAAAGCACAGCTTCAACAATACATACTACAAGCCGAAAATACGCCCGACGTCATCATCATACAAGAAACGCTTAGCAACGAAGCACCGACGCTACCAGGGTACAGATCGTTTGCGAAATCCCCCCCAAGCGCCCGTGACACGGGATCTAAAAAGGGGAGGGGAGTCTGCACCCTGGTGAAGAAGGGACTCATAGTAATAGAACACGATCTCGTGCCACGCAGCGCTATTGAACACGTGACAACTGAAATCGTGGCCGGCAAACGCAAAAGGCGCACGAACATCACGGTAGTCAACCTCTACAGCAACCCAAGGCAACACAAGCAAAAGTTTAAGTCTCTCATCCAGAAGACGAAGCAGATCGCGGGGGACAACATCAATTTCATTGCAGGGGACTTCAACGCACAGCACAGACTCTGGGGTTACCCCGAAACCACCGAGAAGGGACAGCACCTGTTGGACGACATGACAGAAATGGGCTACCAGCTGATTAACGACCTGGAAACCACAACAAGAAACGCACTAACATCAACGCAGCGGGACACAAACCCGGACCTGACGTTTCTGGGCGAAACAACGAGGCCACTAAGGGTGAAATGGAGAAACACCGAGGAGACACTGGGAAGCGACCACAAGATCCTCGAGATAGAGATACCCATCAGAGGCAACATCAAGGAAAGCAGACAACAGCACATTGTGGATTGGCATGACTACAGACAGAAATTAGAAGCCAACGGCCCGGAAACCATAGAAGACATTGAGACATGGGCGAACCTGCTCAACGGCACGATCCAGAGCGCCACGCAAACGGTCGACGCCGAAGCAGACGGCGTGCAAATCGACAGCCGCCTAGCGCACCTCATGGAAGCCCGAAACTCACTTAAAAATCGCTGGAAACGACAACGCCACAACAGGAAACTAAGGAAAAGAATAGCACAACTTAACATCGAAATCGAAAAACACAGTAAGGTGGTGTGCCGGCAGCAGTGGCACGCTGTATGTCAAGAAGCAGACGGCCAGTTACACAAGGGCAAGACCTGGAAACTACTACGGCACCTGCTGGATGAGCAACAAACCAAAGGAACCCAACAATACATACTCAACAGAACCCTGCACAAGGCGGTAACAGAACTGGGCGAAGACGAGGTGAAAAAGCGCCTCAACAACAAATATCTCCCGGAAACGCCGGTGGATCCGTTACCGGTATACACCGGCGCGGACAACGCACTCCTAGACGCAGATATAGAGGAGTGGGAAGTGCGTGCGGTGCTCCAATCGATCAATTGCAAGTCGGCGCCCGGGATAGACCAGATCACCAACAAGGCACTGAGAAATTTAAGTGATACGGCAATATCCGCCCTCACTAAATATTTCAACCGGTGCTGGAAAGACGGAAAATTACCACAGCAATGGAAGACCGCCAAGACGGTCCTAATACCAAAGCCAAACAAGCCACCGGGCATCGAAAACTTGAGGCCCATATCCCTCACGTCATGCGCCGGGAAACTACTCGAACACGTCCTGCTGAACCGCTGGCAGCAATACCTGGAGGAAACCAACATATACCCGGACACCATGCTCGGCTTCCGGGCCAAACTCTGCACGCAGGACGCCATGTTACTGCTAAAACACGAAGTGATGGACGGAAAGACCAAAGACAACACAGCGGTACTGGGGCTGGACCTACAGGGCGCGTTTGACAACGTGCACCATTCGGCCATCCTCAAGCAAGTATCACACCTCAACATGGGCAGAAGATCCTTCACATACATCAAAGACTTTTTGACCGGACGCACCGCACATGTAGTAGCAGGGGACCTACAGCTCCCGCCCAAACAATTGGGAAGCACGGGCACGCCGCAAGGGTCGGTGATTTCCCCACTGCTCTTTAACCTCGTGATGATTGGAGTTGCCAACAGGCTAAACACCATCCAGAACGTTAAATATACGATATACGCAGATGACATCACGATTTGGACAACGCAAGGCAGCGACGGACAGATCGAGGCGGCGTTGCAAGAGGCGGTGTCAGCGGTGGAAGATTACCTACAGCCCACGGGGCTAAAGTGCTCACCGGCAAAATCAGAGCTGATGCTAATCACTCCGCGAGGCAAACGCTTCAAGGAGAGACCAGTGGACATCACAATCAAGACGGGCGACGGGGGAGACATTCCCAAGGTCAAAACACTCAAAGTCTTGGGTCTAAGGCTCAGAGACAAGGGCAGCAACGAAAAGACCCTGGTAAACGAACTACAAACAAAGATATTTCGAGCCGTACGGCTCATCAACAAGGTGGCCACAAGACAGCAAGGCATGAAGGAGGACAGCCTGCTGAGACTAACACAGTCATTTGCAATCAGTCACGTCGCATACGTAGCGTCCTACCACAACTGGCGGGCGGACGAGAAGAAAACAATCGACGCCGCCATCCGTAGGGCATACAAGAGCGCCCTCGGATTATATCACCACACGAGCACAGAACACCTGCTCGCTTTGGGCGTACACAATACGCTCGAAGAAATCATGGAAGCACAACGAACAGCGCAATATCAACGCCTGGCTCAAACCAGAACGGGGCGAGCCATCCTGAAGCGGATCGGCATGGAAATCCCACACACCTCGCCAAAAGAAGCGGCCGCTCTACCCCGAGACGTACTGCGCAAGATCCGGATACCACCTGTACCGAGACACATGCATCCACAGAACGATCAAGAGCGAAGAACAGCAAGGGCTGTGGCTCTAACCAAAAGCCACGCCAACGATCCACATGCTTACTATGTGGATGTGGCCAAATATCACAATATACGGAACGCTTACGCGGCGGTGGTCATCAACGCAAGCACAGGAGAACTCGTCACCTCAGGCAGCATACGGTACAGGACGCCAGCGCAGGCAGAAGAATACGCCATCGTGCTGGCGCTGCACGCACCGGATTGCCGCACAATAATAAGCGACTCGAAAACGGCGGTCTCCAACTTTTCGCAGAATAACGTGTACCCCACTACGGCAAGAGCACTAGCCCCAATCACACAGAACAGAAGACTGGCTACCAACGTCACCATCAAGTGGTTCCCGGCGCATGCTGGCGAGCTGGACGAGTCGGCTGGCCCGAATCGCAACGAGGAAGCAGACAGGGAGGCGCACGCGCTAACAAGACGCGGGCTCCCGTCATCGCTCCCCGCAATACGCGAGGCAAACCCGACAGAAGCCGCTGCCGAGAACGAGAACAGCGAAGAGTATGCCATCACAACGTACGGGGAAGTTCTGCAATGGTACAGAGCGAACCGTAACAGATACCCACCGCCTCATCGGGACCTAACACGCAAAGAAGCGACCACCCTACGACAACTACAGGCAAGAGCGATATGGACTCCGGTATGGGCGAAACACGTCTGTCCGGAGATATATCACACAGACACGTGCCAACGGTGCAAGAAGGCGCGAGCCACCCAGAGCCACATACTCTGGGAATGCTCGCCCCCTGCACCAACACCCAAGACAACGAGTTGCCAGACGAGATCTGCAGCAAGCTCATCAGCACAGAACTCGGTAATCAACGGGCCGTCGTCCAGCACGTCCTCGAGCTCCTGGACCGGCAGAAACCCGGAACGTCGTCTCGCTTGCGAGACAACGGATAGGGTGAACGCGGGGCTAGGACGAAGACATGGAACACCACAACGAAGAAGCAGCAAGACTACCCACAGAGACAAGGTCCAGCACGTGCCACGTTCCCCTAGGAGCGTGAGACGACCGGTGCTCGCCTTCGGGCTCGCAGCACGGCCGCCGCCTCCGTGGGGCAAGCGGGCACGCAAGAGTCTCCCCTCCCACACCCCCTCCCCCCCTGAACTGCCGGATCGATTCAATAAAGTTGTTTCTCTCTCTCTCTCGCGAGGATGGTTATGCCCTTATCTATTGAACTGGATGGAGTGAACAAATGTTCAAGTGGCAGAACTATCGCGGCGGATATCCACCTGTGCATAGCATTGACCCTCTCTGTAAATTCCGTGTTCCACCCGACCGAACCAAAGCGCCTGAAGGTGTACTGCTTCGTTTGCGTCTCAACGTGGCTTACAGGTGAAGCTGCAAGTTCAAAATAGGGTGGGAGTGTTCACCCCTGCGCCGCACGTGCGATGTGCGCGAGACTAGAGAGCACTTGTGTATATGCCCGCGATTTGCCGCTGCGCGAGTAACGGCGGCCAGCTGCCTGCCTCGTGTACGACGTGGAGCAAGCCTTCAGTTGTGTCACTCCCTTGGACACTGGGCCAATAACAGTGACTCATCTTTAGGGACAAAAATTTTTGCCGTGCTTTTTGCGGGATTCTGGACTAGTAAACATTTTGTAATTTTAACACGAACGTGTTTTATTCCCGGCTACACAAAGATTTTGGTGACGTGATCTCCGTCACAGAAGTGACGTCGCCAGAGAAAGTGCAATTGACGCGTCAGCGCCCGGTTCCGATCCCACGAATCTCTGGGCGCGACGGTATGTACGAAGCGCGCTCCCGACTGCGGTATACGAGCGGAAGCGTGAATGAAACGACAAACGCGCCTTAAATATGGCGATGAGATGTTTGAGCGACGCCCCCTGGCTCTGACGTCGGCTTAGGGACTCGCGCCGCTGTCGTCTGCTACACTCCGCTTGTTAGGGGAAGCAGTGCCTGCGCTAGAAATCACCCGCTTTTATGCTTTAGGGCATCAAAAAGCGTGTTTCTAGTGATTCAGTTATTTTTGCCAGCTTCTGACACATCTGAATAACTTCAGTCTGTATCCCCCCCCCAAGTCTGCAACACTTGAAGAGAGAGAGAACAACCTTCTTGAGAGCCTCGGTCAGAAGATCGTTTATAACTCGTCCTTCCTTGCTTATTCGCGGGGTTCAGCGCTCAGAGCTCCTCGATAAGTATTCGAAATGCATAGGCTTCCCTGAATTGTTTTTGAGATGCTCTTATGAAGTGTTCCCAACGCATTAGTTTTTCTGCACCATCACAAATGTCTTATTAGTAGGTTTGGGAATGTTTGGTAGGCTCACGAAGATTGTGCGTATATTTTCTTAATGCTGTATGACATACATTCCCTTTTTCACAAATTGGCTTTCGTTATGAATGCGTGCAAGAAGATGCATATCCGCAGCGTGCGTTGTCTATTCACATGCAAATACAAAGAGAAGGTTTGTGCTACGCCACCGCGATCGCGCCCCAGGCAACGTTGTCCAGAGTACTCGAAGGCAGTTTTTGTGCTCCGAATTTCTCTCGTAACCATCGTTATCATAACGAAATGACTCTCAACCCAACCAATTATGACATGATTACGGTGTTGAAGGCTCGATATACACGCTAACAAACACAATAAATAGCATACGTGCATATATTACAAGAATCGAAACCGATGAATATTTCCTAGCAGCGCTTTATCGTTTTCCAACCCTTCCAGGTGTAAAAAATAAATCTTGGTCTACTTGGGATGACGTCCGATGGATTGAAGAGAATTACTCTTACTCTCTTGTCCTGGACTGATGACCCAGCCCACTAATCAGCTCGATTTTAAAGTTAAATAAAGTTTCCCCCTCCTCCCACTCCTCCTCTTCCACATCATCTTGAGTGCAGTTTTCCTATAACGCATGTCTGAATATTGGGAAGATATGGCTGCGGGAAATGTACAAAAATAGCCCCCCAGGTCTCAACAAGCATAGTGCTACTGTATCTTTACTGTAGACGTGACTTGTTTTGATCAATAAACCTCCATACTGGTTGGAAACCTGGTATAAAGCCAGCACGCGCCTGTACATACATAAGGTTATTTGGAACTAAATTTACATTTTTTGCGTGCCATAGCGCATGTCGGCATACTTTCATGCCATGACAACGTAAAGTGATGTGATGCAACACTTTCGAGCGTACGGCAAGGTTGCAAAAACTGTTCTACCTTACATATGATTACCGGGAATCGCAATGCCTTCTGCCAAAACCGACAGCCCCAAAGGCCTGGAATTTGTTTTGGTCTTGATTTTCGTTGTTGTCGGTTACTAGCACCTGGCTGTTTTCTTTGTTAGAAAGATTGCTCAGTACAGAAGCTGACGCCTAGCGCCGACTCTTCGCGCTCCGCACAGGAGCGGCTTCGCAAGGAATGGGGCCCGCTGGCAATGTTTCTGCGGACTACGACGGACGTCAACGCGGGTGACACCGTGAGTTACTGAAATGCTCTGCATTTAAAAAGTTACACACTCGCAAAATCTGGCGCGCACAAGCATCAGACGTGAGCGCAAAGAAATAGCGGGGAGAGCGAGCCCGAGTGAAGCAGACGACATATGCGAGAATCCCTAAGCTGACGTCACGGAGGCGCGCTTCGCAGCGCCGCCCGTGGTCGAGCTCACCGCCAATAGCCTTGCGTAGGGTGCTGCGTGGCCTCCGCGGTCTGCTGCACCTTTGCTCCTTTAGCTGCAGCGGACCGTGCGCTCACTGTTCACCAAATGATTCGCTGACAACCCGCTTCTTTTCGTTCGCGAGGACGGTTTGCGAGCGCCTGTCGTTTCAGTCGGATTTACGCAAAGCTCCGGCGCGTGCATGCAATCCAGTGTCTAACGTTGATGCGTCTAACGGTGCAATACCGACGAAATACAAATAGCGACGTGCAAGTTCATATCGATGCACAATAAACATTCAGCTGGTCCTGTGAATGCATAGTTCACTTTCGTGTTTTACCGGTTCCTATGCAAGAGGAAACAACATTTTTTAATTGCGGGCATGGCTACATCTGTACGCGTTCGCGTCGTCATGTAAGTTTCCTCTGCTTTTTGTTGTTAGGCGCTCTGTGCTTCCCCGACACCATTCGCTCACCATTCGCTCTGCACCATTTTTTACTCAACTTTATTTGAAACTTTATTTCTTGAACTTCATTGCGTGTCATTTTTATTAGTTTTCTCTCTAATTGTTGGCTTTCCAATCTCTCACATTCACCTCCCTGAATTGTAATCATCCCCATCTGGCGTAGCAAGCACTGCCCTAGCAGAGTTGACCTCTCCAGCCCATAATAAAAAGTTCTCTCTCTCTCTCTCTCTCTCTCTCTCTCTCTCTCTCTCTCTCTCTCTCTCTCTCTCTCTCTCTCTCTCTCTCTCTCTCTCTCTCTCCTTCCGTCCAGCTGCCATCTACCCGCACGCAGTTACCTTACCAGCCACAAGGGACTATATATAGTTCAGCGAATGAAGCAAGACCATTCGCTAAATGGCTATTTTGTCGTTGGGCAGACAGAAGCTTTCTTCCGGAAGTGCTTAAATTTAAGTTTCTGCCTCAACAATGAGCCTGCATTGCGTGCTTCTTGTTACTTTTGATCTAAACTTAAAAACGGGCCGGTGGAAAAGGAATAAGTTCCCCTTCGTTAGCAGTGATGCCTTCAGCATGCAGCATGCATTATAAATCCCAGCAGACCCGTAGGTCGGTCGCATTTAGGCCCTCACGCTCACTAGTGAATGCATAGACTGCAAACATATGTTCTTGATACAGATGAAATAATTGCGCCTTGATTCGTGGTGACAAGGGTATTCAACTCGTTAAAGACACAAATGCGGACGACAGCAGCGGTGTTGCCATAAAAAAAGTAAAGAGATGCAGGAAATTTCAGGCAAAGGATAGGGCAACCAATACAGAAAAAATGTTGTTGTTTCCTCTTGCATAGGAACCGGTAAAACACGAAAGTGAAATGTGCATTCACAGGACCAGCTGAATGTTTATTGTGCATCGATATGAACTTGCACGTCGCTATTTGTATTTCCTCGGTATCGCACCGTTAGACGCATCACCGTTAGACACCATGGATTGCCCGCGCCGGAGCATTGCGTAAATCCGACTGAAACCACAGGCGCTCGCAAACCGTCCTCGCGAACGAAAAGAAACGGGTTGTCAGCGAATCATTTGGTGAGCAGTGAACACACGGTCCGCTGCAGCGAAAGGAGCAAAGGAGCAGCGGACCGGGTCCGGCAGCGCGCCAGCGCGCCGCCGGTAGCAGATCGCGGAGGCCACGCAGCACCATCCGAAAGGCTATAAGGCGCGTTTGTCGTTCCATTCACGCAAAGCAGGAAGGGCGGCTCCTTCCCTCCATGCGGCAAAGCCACCTCGTTCTGATCCCCAAAGAGACCAGTTCCAAAACTTTACCGGCCGTAACCGACTTCCGCCCAATCACACTCCTATCGACCGACTATAAGATACTCGCCAGGATCCTAGCTCGACGCCTCGAGATGGCCCTCCGAGGCGTGGTTGGTGAGCATCAAACCTGCGGGTTCAAAGGTCGCTCAATCAACACCAATTTACATCGGATGAGGACTGCCTGTGAGGCTGCAGAGATGGGCGTGATGCCTATTGCGGTACTCCAACTAGATCTTCGAAAAGCCTTCGATCAAGTCGATCGCACATTTCTCTTCGCTCTACTTCGGCACTGTGGGATAGGGGAAACAATGATGGAATGGCTGGAGACGTGTTACGCAGATATCACAACAAGTGTGATGTTGGGGGGAGCACTCGGACCATCCATAGAGGTCAGCAGGTCGGTCGGCCAGGGATGTCCAATGTCACCTGTCTTGTTCGCGCTCTATCTAGAACCGCTCTGTCGAATGATCGCTACTTATAATTCGATCAGGGGACTGGTCCTCGGGAATGAAGAACTCCGCGTGCTAGCGTACGCGGACGACATCGCCGTCGTCTGCACATCACGAACCCAGGTGAGCGAGGTCGCGGAGCTCGCACGTCGCTTCTGCCGCTTCTCTGGAGCGAGCTTAACCTCTCCAAGTCGGAGGGCTATTGGCTGAGTGAATGGGAACTCAAGCCCCCCAGCTTCTGCGGCGTTCGCTGGAAGGATACAATACACCGCTACCTGGGCGTGAACATGGCCCTAGGGGAAGCCAACGCAGCCAGATGGCGACCTAGGCTAACGGCAGCGGAGGCCAAGTTGCAACCATGGAGAACACGCCACATCGCCTTGGTCACCAGAGCACACATCTGCAACGTCGTAGTGTACCCGGCTACCCTATACTCGGCGCGAGTCACCTCCATCGACAAGAAATCGGTGAACCAATTGCACCGACAGTGGACGGTCTTCGTCTGGCGCTCCTCGTACGAGCCTATGAGACGCACAAATCTCTTTTGGGGACTAGATGCCGGTGGCCTGGGTCTGGTCCACGTGGAGATTAAGCTGACAGTCCAACGTTTTATATATTTCCGAGACCAGTCCGACCGTTTTCTCCGTGGAGCACTCCAGTCCGTCGGCTCTGCCTACATATCAAAGTGGCTGGTCACAACTGTCCAACTGCACCATGGTGCGCGAGCCGCCCCTTTCTATAGAGAAATCGTTGGCGCCATCACCCTACTGGAACAGCAATTCTCATGGGACTATCTTCTAGCAGTTCAGCCCCGTCGGCTATACCGCGACCTTCTCGCAAAGCTCCTTCCCCCACCCCTGTACCGACAACTACCAGTCGAGGCGGCTAAGCGGGGCGTACTAAAGCGAACCATGTGCCTGCCGATTCCGACTGGGACGAAAAACTTTTTCTGCCGTTTCCACGTCGGGGTGCTACCGGTGGGATCACGACAGGAAGAACGTGGCTTCTTTCTGCCGCGCGGTGCGGGCTGCTTCCTGTGCGGGAGGCTGGAGACGGCGGAGCACGTGTTCCTAGAATGCAACACCGCACGTTATTTCTGGGATGAGGTACAGAGTTTTCTGGATATTGACTGGGCAGGTCTCCGTTACCTGGACGTTCCGACAGAACACTCGGAGCTGTGCGAATGCGTCATTACACTGGGCCTACACTCGCTATGGCGTGCGCGAGTGGATGCGGTGGAGTGTACTCCCACCCCGAAGCCAGAGTGGAGGCATTTCGTCCACAAAATGGAGTGGACCGTCAGTGCGCTCGGGTAGTTCGGCGCACCCGACTCAGACTCAGAACTAGGACAGGCCCTTGCGCGCTGCTGCCGTGCGATGGTAGCCTCTAAAACAAAGGAGCTGGAACGCTTTAAGTGGATATGAAGCCAGCAACGGGCCAGGTTGCAACGGAACACAACCCCCTTTTTTCTACCCGTAAATGCGCTCATTATATTGTTTGAGTGTGATTTCTCTTGAACAGAGTAACACGCCAGTCTGGAATGTGTCATCAACAATGTAACAAAATATAGCAGCATGTATAGTAGTGTGTCTTGCCCTGTACATTGCATATTTATTATGCAAATAAACCTGTTTTTGTTGGAAAAAAAAATCCGCTCGTAGCGCAGTCGGGAGAGCGCTTCGTACATACCGTCGCGGCCAGAGAGTTGTGGGATCGAAACCGGGCGCCGCCGCGTCAATTGCACTTTCTCTGGCGACGCCACTTCCGTGACGGAAATCACGTCACCAAAATCTTTGTGTAGCCGGGAATAAAACACTTTCGTGTTAAAAACAAAGCCTTTTGGAGTTCGAACGAAACAAAAGTATATATTTTCTTTTCACGTCAAGTCACCTCCGTCTCTTTAGCTAGGCTACTCGGTGTATCTAAATGGCTGGCACGTCTCAATCAACGTCGTGTAGATTCGCTCCTCCCAAGCATACCGTGAGCTCGTGCGCCGTCCAGAGCTTCGGCACGAACGTTTGAACAATCCAGCAACAGTTCTTGGCGAAGTCTTCTGAACGTATTTACGCAGCGTAGAAGTCCGGCCTCGTGCGTTGCGAGGCGCCGGGAGGGAGTAGCATTGTTCGCGACTCCCGCTGTCTGCACTGCACGAGGACCCCCGCTCCCGCGCCACCCAGGGCCTGCTCGTCCCAACGGGTACTGAACGCCTCAGGGCCAATTATCCTAATCAACACTGCCGGCACTTAGGCCGTAAGAAGGAGCAGCTCGTGACTGCGGGAATGCTGGTTTCTGACAAACGTACCTGCGGGTTGGCCCATGCCTAGAGTATCCCCGTGGCGGTTGCTCTCGGGCGTCGAAACAGCAGGTAACGGTCTAAGTAGTGTTGCATCATGGCGGCCATGGGAGCAATCATAGATGACTTCAGCCAACCCCACCAGCCGCTTCTGCTCACTGACTAGCCACAGTCACTGTTAATTAAGGATAGTGGCGCTGGCTAGTCGGTGAGCGGAAGCGGCTGGTGGGATTGGCTGAAGTCAACTATGATCGCTCCCACGGCGGCCATGATGCTACACTAATTATACCGTTGCCAAAACAAGAATGAACCACCAGATGCGGCTGTGGCACTGACCCCCGCCGTGTTGGCCGTCGCTGGTAGTGCAGAGGGTGGTAGAGAGGGAGAATAAACGTTTATTTAAATCAACAGGGGGGATTGTGCTGAAGCTTGAAGGAGGCGTCCTCAGTCCAGGATGCCTTGAGCGCGGGCAGCATCGACAGCCCTTTGAGCCAGCCGAAGCTGGTCGTCCAGGCTGGTGCTCGCCCAGGCGCTCTCCCAAAGCTCGACAGTGGAAAGTTGCAGGTTGGCAGGAATCAGTGGAGATTGGTCACATCCTCCGACCATATGGCGTAGCGTTCCGGGTTCTCCTCAAAATCGGCAAAGCGGGGAGTTCTGTCCGTCGAAAAGGTGAAGCCGGATAGGATGGGGGAATGTATTAGTCTGGAGAGCACGTAAATGACGTTCGTGCTCTCGGGGTAGAGATTTGTGGGGGGGAGCGAGTGTCTGACGCGACAGCCTGTAGTGCTGCGTGATCTCGGCGTAAGAGGTCAAGGGCTGCATGCGCTCGGGTTCGGCAACGCTGCTCTAGGCGCCCGCTCGGTGGGTCAATTCTCGAGCGATGGCGTCCGCCGCCTCGTTTCCAGGGATACCGTGATGTGCCGGAGCCCATACAATTCTGATTAGCCTCTTCAGGGGCTGCTGCTGAATGATGCGTAGAGTTGTTGTGTGAAGGCGTCCCCTAGCGAAATTCCGACAAGCCTGCTGCGAGTCGGTGACAATGACCGCTGCGTTAGTTTGTACGACGGCGAGGGCGATTGCCACTTCCTCTGCCTGTATAGTATTCTCGCCTGCAAGCGAGAGGCTGCAACGGTGCTTGTTTTCGACGACTACGGTTGAAACCGCTGCGGACCTACCCGGATAAGACGCCGCGTCCGTATACGCTGCTGTTGGGTGATTGCCATAGATCTTGTATATGGCTTTTGCTCTGGCTTCCTTCCTGTCGACGTGGTACACGGGGTGCATATTACTGGGCAGGGGGTTTACCGTGATGTTTTTACGGACTTCGTGCGCTAGGTTTCCCGTGATCCCAGGCGGGTGGTCGAGTGGAGCCGAGAGTCTCAGACGTGAGAGGATCGCCCTCCCCGTTTCCGTAACCCCCAGCCTCGCTCTTTGGTTGGTTAGATGAGCCTCAATTAGCTCCTCGGCAGTGTTGTGAATGCCGAGCCGAAGACGTCTTTCGGTGGAGGTGGAGACCGGAAGTCCGAGTGCTTGTTTATAGGCCTTGCGGATCATCGTGTCGACCTTCTGTGTCTCGGTGATGTTGAGCAGAGCGAATGGCAACACGTATATAATCCTAGACACGACAAAGGCCTGGACGAGCCGAAGCAGGTCCACCTCTCCCATGCAACGGGTTTTCGTGGCGATCCGGCGTATCATGTGAGTCACCTGATCGGTCATTGTCCTGAGTTCAGCAATGGGTAGTGAGTTGGTCTTGTTTGCTTGAAAGGTCATTCCGAGAATCTTTATATGCTGAGATGGAGTGATGGTGTGGCCATCCAACTTGAGGCAGATGGTGGGTGTGCCTGGGACATGTTTCTGGCGTGGCGAAACGACTAGCAACTCCGATTTTTGCGGAGCGCAGCAGAGGCTGCATGACTTCGCATATTCGCTTACCACATCCGCTGCTTCTTGCAAGCGATCCTGCATTGCCCCAGTTGACCCCGTGGACGTCCAGATGGTAATGTCATCCGCGTATAGGCCATGCCTGATCCCCGGGATGTTGTTGAGGAGAGGCGGAAGCCCAACGAGGGCAACGTTAAACAGCAGGGGAGAGAGCACTGCTCCCTGAGGCGTACCGCGACCTCCCAGGAGGAATGGTTTTGTGGAGGTATCACCCATTTTTACAATAGCTTTCCTGCCGGAAAGGAAGTCCCTCACGTATCTGTATGTGCGCCCGCCGCATCCAAGTGCGTTAAGGTTCTGCAGGATCTTTGTGTGCCGCACATTGACAAAAGCACCCTTGAGGTCAAGTCCCAGGATGGCTGTTGGAGCATTACGGGTAGCTGGTTTTATGACTTCTTCCTTAAGCTGGAGGAGGATATCTTGGGCTGAGAGGTGAGGACGAAACCTCATTATCGTAGTTGGAAATAGGCCCGAATCTTCAAGATAGGGTTGCAAGCGGTTAAGAATTGCATGCTCGAGTACCTTGCCGACGCACGAGGTGAGGGATATTGGCCTTAAATTCTCAATAGATAGTTGCTTCCCCGGTTTGGTATAAGGCGAACCTCCGCAGTTTTTCATTCCTCTGGTAGTATACCTTCCAGCCACACGTTGTTGAGGTATGCTGTAAGCTCAATTATTGAATTGTCATCGAGGTTAATGAGAGCCTTGTTGGTAACCTGGTCAATCCCAGGGGCAGTGTGGCGCCTCAGAGCGTGAATGGCCGCGGTTACCTCGTGAATATGGATGTCTTGATCTAGCAACTTGTTGGGTTCGCCGGTGTAAGGTGGAAGTGCTTCGTTGGGTTGATCGGGGAAATACCGGGTCTTTAAGGCAGCTTGTCTCCACCGGGGAATGCGTAAATTATTCCAGCCATGTTCTTGTGGAACTCGGTATTACAGGCCACCGGATTAATGAGGTATCGAAGCAATTTCCATTTCTTGGAAGTGCTGAGCGTGCCCCTTAACCCGTTGCAAAGGTTAGCCAGTTCTCGCGACTTAACTTGCTGGCGTATTCAGCAGCTTGTTTTGTGAGCTCGGCTATGCGTCTCTTCAGTTTGTTATTGAAACGTTGGCGCTTCCATCGTTTCAAGAGGCCTCGCCGGGCTTTCCTCATGTGCAGGAGGCGCGCGTCCACGCTGGGAATCGAGGAAGTGGTATGAATGTTTTGGGTGTGTAATTTAACGTCCTGGCTCAGTTGCTGGATCCATTCTTGCAATGTCAAAATGGTATTCTCAGATCTCTGTCAGCGTTCTTCTCAAAATTTGGACCAATCCGTGAGCTTTGTAGTGCCAGTAGTAGTTTCGTAATCTGTGCCTTGGATGGTGGTCGCTAGGATTGCGTGGTCACTTCTGTGATATTCTTGTAAGTTGGTCCAGGAGGCCAGTGGGATATTTCTGGTAAAGGTGAGGTCAGGGTTGGTATCCCTCGCGGTGCTCGTACCCAATCTGGTAGAGCCTCTGGGGTTCTTGAGGATCGTAAGCTCGAGGTCCTCTATGAGTTTATACACATCCCCCGCCGTTGGACCGTTTCCACTGGCTGGCATCAGCAAGAATTCCCCAAAAGCGACGGAGTGGGGAGCTGCGGTGCGCCGATGCGTCGGGCGCACGTGCGGGACAAACACCCCGGCGTCGTCATGCGCTTGCTGCTCCTTCTCTGGAGCCGCCTTTGAGGGTGACGTGTGCGGCTTCTCGTTCCTGGTGACGGCCAGTTAGTCAGCCAATAAATGCCTCAAGAGAAGAGCGACGTAGTCTATGGCGGCAGGCTCCCCGTCGGCAGTAGCAGCCACGTATATCTCGATGCTTGCCAAAATATCGCCGATCATTCCGGAAGTCGATGTTGGCGATGTCAGTGGATGGATGGCTTTTATTTGCGTAGTTCGATCCGCGATATTCACAAGGATTGCAGAGGGTTGTGTCTGGCTTTGACTAATGCCTCTTCTAACCATTCCAATGGGAGCAAAGATCTTCCGATGGCCGCCTAGTTCCAGCCACTTCGAGGAGAGATGGCTGGAATGGAACAGCGTTCGCACGGGGCGGCTCGTGATCGCGTGCCCATGGCGCCGGTAACGATGATGATGCCTGTCATTTCCGCGAATACAGGCCTCTCGTTGTTTTGTTGGTGGTAGCAGCCGCTGGAGCGTCAGAGGAAACGATCAGTCAGGCTCCAGGGACCAGAGGTGGAAAGATCCAATGAGATCTTCAGATGAGGACCCAAGCCACCACTCTACTACCATGACTCTCTGTTTGTTTTTTTTTGTTTTCAATAAAGGTTTTGTAGTGGAGGAATTTTGAGGTGCTTTCTTCGCCCCTATCATCATCATGAACCGCATCCTACCATCACCATCAGCGGTGTCACGCGACATCACAGATGGAACACGACTGCTACCCATTTCTTGACCAATCCCCCCGTCAGTATGGGGGGATTATTTGGTCTATTTGTCTGTCTGTCTGTCTGTCTGTCTGTCTGTCTGTCTGTCTGTCTGTCTGTCTGTCTGTCTGTCTGTCTGTCTGTCTGTCTGTCTGTCTGTGACTCGATTCAGCCACCCGGCAAAGCGAAACGAAAGCTGCGCAATAGTCGTATATACTCACAGCCAAATCTAAACGTCTAAGCCCGGCGTCAGTGTTCATACATGTCAACATTGTTGAACAAAAACAAGACACATTAAGCAAATATCTGTGTAGTATCTGGCGTATTGGCGTTTCCTAGTCAGCACAGCCAACCTACGCGTAGCGCCATCTAGGGGCATGTTTGAAGCTATATTCACGTGCATGTGGCCCTCAGTCTAATCGCTCAGAACAGCTTGGTATCGTAGTGTAGTAGTTCCGCTCCTGCGAAGCAGACATCCTAACCCGGGTTCGAATACCGTTACCGCTTATTTTTCATTTTCAAGGGTTTGTTGTAACATTTGAATATCGACATTTGTTATCACGCATATAATCTATTTATGTAGTCTTTATGGATAATAAATGGGATTTCGGGTAATTTCGTTGCCTTTTGGTCAGTTTCAGCTGCTGCTTCTTGTACGTTCTTGCGGGTTTTCCTCTTTTAGGTCAGTTCCGGCTATTTCTGCTGAATATTTTTCTACACCGTGGTTTTCAACTATTGCAGGTGAGTTTTGGCTGTTATTTATCACAGTTCGGGTGGTTTTGTATACTTTATGTACGTTTATACTGTGATACAGTAAAGCCCGCTTATATCGAACACGGATATATCGAATTATTATGATAAAAATTACATGTATTTCAAACTTTTTATATCGAACGTAATTTTGCTAACAATGGATATATCGAACTCTCCCGCGCCGGATTTTTCGCTCGTCTTAGGCATGGGGCAGGCTTTCCCGAAATACTTCGGCGTGCAGCGGTGGCGCGGGTGTCACTGGCGAATTCCGTGCGGGCTCGAGCGCGTCCAAAGAGGCCATGGCAGAGTGGACCAGCTACACGAATGCATGCCGTTGGCGCCGAGAGCGCCACAATGGGCGCTGCGGGCTGCGGTGTCACCGATCTTCAAGACCGCGCCACTCGCTGCCCGCACATGCTCGGTTCGCTCGGTTCGCCGTTATATTCGCTTGTATCCATGCTTATCTCCGCTCTGTCGAGGACGCCGAGGACTCCTTACCGCTTGCGAGCACGAGCGAAGCCGTCGCTGTCGTGGCCCTGCTACGTCGATACTGCAGCACCGTTGAGGGCAGCGGTCTTGTGCTTGTCGG
The DNA here is from genome assembly GCF_048455015.1 of Haemaphysalis longicornis. Lineage (NCBI taxonomy): Eukaryota > Metazoa > Arthropoda > Arachnida > Ixodida > Ixodidae > Haemaphysalis > Haemaphysalis longicornis. Next base: position 82,097,310 of record NW_027526385.1, on the reverse strand, counting down.
ATGTTTATATAGCGTAGAGCAAGCAGACACCAGCAACGCGTTGCGCTACAATAAGCAGGCGGCTACACTCACGCAGTTCTTCCACCCCAATAAATAATTGTTTTCTTTCCGAGAAAGTGTTGTATTAGCGTTAGCTCGTGACTCCGTCGGCAGGATTACCCTCGTAAGTTTTTTTTTTTGCTTCACTTTCTACGTCAAATTTTTGCTATATCGAACTATTTTACAAACCTCACGCTGTTCGATATAAGCGGGCTGTTCGATATAAGTGATGGCTGGCTGTACTGACTAGGAAACGCATATAGGCGTAGTTATCTGGGGGTTTCGGTTTCTATTTCGGTTAATGTAGTATCTGGGTGTTTCGGTTTGTGTCTCGGTTTTGGTGTGAATTGATTCTACCGCCAAGGGGCTAACCCCAGTGTATATATATGACATCACTGAATAAATTATTCTCTTTTGCCTTGAATCTTCGACTCGGGCGTACGTCTCCAGCTTCGCCCTTCGGGGCCGTTGCCTACGCGACACCACAATAAGGCAGCAAATAAATACAGAAGTGATATTTGAAGTGTTCCTTTATTTAAAAATTCATCAATGCTTGCTTTTGCGATATCAAAAGAAATACTACATCAACGGCAAGAAAGCGTCGCATGCTGTTGCCTGCGCTACCTCGTGGCGGCATTTAAGAAAACAAACGGCAACAGCAACGAAAGGTTCCACTAGAAGGGGTCCGCGTTCCGCTTGGAACGCTCGTGGAGTACCACGACGTGGTTCTATAAACGTCGTGGTAGGGTGCCTCAAGTCACGCGCGTCTCCACCATAAGGCAGCGCTTGCATCGAGACACCCGACTTGGAGCAGTGGAAATCGGTTAATTTAATTGACTTCAGCAAACCTTTAGCGTGTTATCTTGGTAGGAACGATGTGGGATACGAACAGCGCGAGAGGTGGGTGGGAAACAGAAGGGAAGCCTTTACTTGGCAAGGGCACCAGCCGACTATAGTCTTTTGGCAACATTGACAACAGAAGGATCAGATACGCAGCCATTATTTTGCTTCCCCTACCGTGTTGCTTGGCCGATCCCCTCATTGCGTGCGCGCCATACCCAAAGGAGCAACAACAATAACAACGACTAATAAGCCAAGTATACAGTCGAGTCCACTTATAACGATACCGTTTATAACAATATATCGGATATAACGATGAACAGCTACGGCACCGTCCGCTTTTGTATACATCCATGGCAAAATAAACCGCTTATTACAATGCTCCAGTGCCGCGATATCGGATATAACGATTTAATCGTTATATCCGAAAAGGAAGCACCAAAAATGCGATTTGCCGCCGGCTCTCCACGCAAATCACGCCGACACCATGCGCCGCGATGCGCCTCGCATTCCGTCCACCCCCAGAAAACGAGTCATCTGCGCAGCTTACGAGGAAGAGAGAGGAGGAGGGTAACAGTTCTCCTTCCAAACACCCCACCCGATGCCGGTGCTTTGGTCCCGTCCCCGTGCCTGCTGCTTTGAATTTGACTAGGTGCCTCTTCAACTACCTCCATTTTTCGGCGGATCAGACGTCAGGGGCGGTGTTTTGAAAACGTCTGAGTGCCTCACTGAAGAGGCAATCGTTGCGCCGATACGTGCTGCGGACAGCGGTGGCAGTTGACGACGCGGTTGCACAGCCTACTCGGGTAGGACCTCCGCAGGAGGCTCAACGCATAATAGTTCCTCGGGGACTTCGTTTCCACCAAGGACCCTTCGCTCAGCTAGGTGAAGCTCCTGTAGATGTTCTTGAAAAAGATGTGCGCCAGCTTCATGAGCAACAGACAAAGCTGACCGAGTATGGCTTCTTTTCCACAAATAGGCAGCAGTAGAACCTTGCTTGCCTGCAAATAAAATCTTTTAAGCTCTGCTACGTCTTTTTATTTAGCAAACCGTATATAACAATCATCGGTTATAACGACGGGATTTCCTTTGCATTTGGATATGGTTATAAGTGGACTAGACTGTATATGCTAAGACGAAACCACTCATTCGTGAGCGTCAGGTCCCCGTAGCAACAGAAGGACGACGTAACCCGAAACGTCAAGCTCGACCAGGAGTCCACACTGTGCGCGCCTCACGAAAGCATGCATGATTCCCAATGACCGCAGAAAGATGGCGGAGTGTCACCGCGCGGGCTGCGCCGAGAGCAGGATGCTGTCGCGCCGGGTTTGCAATCTGTGCCGAACCCCAAGCCGGTCTCGCATCTTTTGCAACTCGCGGAGTTACAGTCAAACCCGTTTATAGCGAACTCCATTATGCGCCACGATTATTTCGATATATCCAATAGTTCGAAATAGCCGAACCCGCCGATAACGAGTTTTTTTTTGTTACGAGTTCGCAATACGCGGGACCCCACCCCATCCCCGTCCTACCATCTTCGCATGCAGAAACGAACACCATAAAGTATGTCATTACCATACACAAAACTATCTATTTATTGCAAGCAATAAAGCCACTGTCCGCTGTAACTACCTACTTTCCCAAAAAGCGGTGATTCTTGTTTTCAATGTCGTTTTGGCGGCGTCAACTAGCACATCATTTGCATCAGTTTGCGCTGCTGAGCACGAAGTCGCGGGTTCGATTCTCGGTCGCGGCGGCCGCTTTTTTGATGGAGGCGAAAAGCAAAAACGCCCGTGTGTACGAGATTTCGGCGCACGTTAAAGATCCCCAGGTGGTCGAAATTAAGCCGTGGCCCTCCACTACGGCGCGCCTCATCGCCTGCGTAGCGTCGGCGCGTGAAACCCTACAATCAATCAATCAATCAATCAATCAATCAATCAATCAATCAATCAATCAATCAATCAATCAATCAATCAATCAGTTCGCATCAGTTGCAGTCCGCGTCATTCAATATCGAAGCAATACTGGTGGAGTAAATTGACTGCCGAAAGCTTAAAGGAGCCATGAAGAGAAAACACAAGTTTGGTTCATTCGAAAGATTGCCTCGTTAGAACCATAACGACACCACTTATAACGCAAACTTCGCTCGAATAAGCTACATAATTAGGAAAAACGGGAATGGTCATGCGACCCACCAGCTCATTTCCCGCAACAGAACCTATGCCGTCACATGGGCTAAGCTCTGCGATTGGCGGAGGCCGGCAAAAGCAAACGCATGTTAGGCAGGGCTTACAGTTTGCATAGCGAGCTAAATGCCCGTGAAACATACTGCACATTCTTTTTATGACAAAGAACGGTGGAGTAAACGGTTGAAGTTCCGAACGAACACGCAAGCGTGTGCGCCAATGCGTACGAAACAACCGCCTGGCCGAGCTCGACATCTCGCCGTCGCGCAGACGAATTTTCGGGTTCGAGGCGCTCTGACCTTGGAGGAAAAATGCCGTAAACACCGCGCATTGACGCTCGTATCTTTCTGGTCGAAGCAGAGAGCTCGCGCGAACGGCTTTCCATACACGACACCGGCCAACTGGCATAAGCGATACTGCTACTGAAGTTGAACTATTATTAACCGTAATAAAAATACGGCACATACGTACCAGTCTGTATTCGTCCGTGGCGACGGCGCTGACGAGGCAGCGGTGCCGACGGCAGGGCGTTCGTCTGTTGTGGCTATCGCGGAATGGTCGCTTTCCCGTCCACCGCGTATCCCACAACTCTTGCCGCTCGTGCACTTAGAAGCGTTGAGCGTTCAAGTGGTGTGAGGTTGTTAAATGCAAGCCCGAGCTCCTCGGCGAGAGTTTTGTTCTCCGGATCAGGCGATTCCATGACTAGGGCTGCGGGTGCACTAGGTTTTACTAGCATTTTTAAAATGGCCGCCGTCTCGGTCGACTCCCGCGTGTGGGTGCTATATGGAGTCGACATACTAAGTATCTGTTTCATGGACCGGCCCGTGTGACACCATTGCTCACGTCACCAAATGTGCAATTTTAGCGGGAGATTTAAAATTTTGGCTTAAATTGCCTTATTTCTCAGTGAATAAAGCATCATTTGCTTCCGGGAAAGCGCTTGGGGTACTATGAAACACCTAATCTTTCGAATAAAACAAACTTTTGTTTTCTCTTCATGGCTCCTTTAAGCACCGGACGGCCTTCACTCGCGACATCCTCTGCCTCTTCGGCGCTTCCAGCAGCGCCAGCAGCTATGACATCGGCGACTTTGTCGGCGTCCGAGGGGCTCACAGTGAAGGCAACGTCGTCGTCGACACTCAGGCAATCCTCGAAGGGCACTCCTGCCAACACAACATCGGGAACGTTGGCGAGCTCTTCTCACAGTTCATCGATGCTTCCTTCCATCTTGGTCCGGACTCGCTGACTGGGGGGGTTAATCATGAGACAGGCGCGTCGGAAACTGGGAGTCACATGGCTCCATGGGAGGCTCAACATCTTCATCGCAGCCAATCACCATCTCAATTTTGGCGGCAATTCTAAGCCCGCCGAGTTCGGTATATCATATGTGAACTTCGTTATAAGGAATATTTTTCGCATGTATTTTCGCAACTGATTTTTTTTGTTCGATATATCGCATAATTGGCCCTATCCGGGTTCGTTATAATCGGGTTTGACTGTAGTCCATCAGGGCGACACGTGCGTCGGGTCGCTGCCAAGGGTGAGCTCGTAACGGCATGCACAGCTATATAGCTGCGCCCAGTGTATTACTCCGCCGGAGCGACACACACGGATGTCAGCGCGGGCGCGCGTTTTGAAGCAAGATCGCTTCTAATGCGTAACATGGCCATTTTTTCCCACCTAGCTTTTTGTCGTCCTTGCAAAGATTTAGAAACAGAAAATGTGAGAGAAATCACGCAAACTTATTGTGTTGCGTTCCAAACACTCGCACTAAGGCACTTATTGCGGCGCGCGGAGGACCAGCCTGCTGCGTGATAAGGCGCTGGGGCAACTTCAGGTGGGCAGATATATGTGTTTAGGTACCTATACTTGAAAAGCGTGGACACGCAGTGGTTAAGGAAGACTATGAAATACGACGAAATACGGAAAGAACAGTGGATTATCCAAAACAGCCAAGGTAAACAAAGAAGAGGCAAGGCAGATAGAAACGAATACATGGAGAGAAAAAATGGAAGCTAGAACGTCGTTAGAGATGTACAGGGCTGAGAAACCGGACAGAAGAAAGGAAAAGTTCTACGATAATTCCCAGGGCAGTGCTTTGCTTTTTCAGGCTACAGCAGGTTGCTTGCGAACTAAGAGCTTCGTGGGGAAGTATACACAGAACGATGGGGTATGCGTGGTCTGCGGAAAAGAAACAGAAACTATGCGGCACATTGTGTTAGAATGCGAGGGTATCCATCCAAATCTACTTGAGGGAAATATTCCGCTTCCAGAAGCCGTAGGATTTAAGGGTAGCACAGAGGGAGTTAACTTCAAGGCTGTCGAGGCGACGAAAAGAAGATTAGAATGCGGGTGGACGAAAAGCAGGGAGGGGAATATTGCCTAGGACAGTTACCACCTGTAACAGGAAAAAAAAAGTATTTTGTGCCTAATAAGTTTTTGTGCCTGCCCTAAGCAGCGCTAGCACTAAACCAAGAGTGTAAAACTTATGTATATTATTTCCTTTTGGTAAGATGACACGCCATCACCCCGCTACAAAGGGGAAGCCAATAGCAGTCATCATCATCATCACCTTGCTGATCTTAAGTTGTCGCTGAGCATAGATGATGCGTCTCTTCCTGTTTGCGATATAATTCAAGATAACAGGTTAAAATCACCTGGATAGCGGGGTAACTTATGCAAGAAGAAATCCCAATTGCTTCGAAGTCTTTGCTGCGGTCTCTGAATCCTGCTCGCCACACGATGCTCCGCCACCACCTGATCGGGAGCAACAACCATCGATGTCGCATCCTGTAACATGAACGCGGTAAAATACTTGAGATACGTCTCAACGTACTTCCCTTGTATACAGGAAGGTGATGCTCCTCTCAATCGACCTCAATCCAGCACCGCCGACACATCGCACTGCCTGAGGTAAAATGCATTGCTTTCGCCTTCCGGCACGCGAGTAGTCGTACCTGTCCTCCTGAACCTTCTCACGCTCCCCCACAACAACTCAATGAGACATAAATGGGGCGCGTTGCCCAATGTCAGTAAGGTTCCTGCATGCATGCTGTTGACTGAGTCACCACCCGAAGCTGTTAGAAAGTGTGGCAGCCTCTATGGGATCACGCATTCAATTGCCGTTGAATCTATTCATAGCCAATAAATACGGCAGAGGAGGCCGCGTCCTGTCAGCGGCGTCCTTTAGCATCGGCTTGTTGTAGAGGAGGCGTTGGAAGGTCGGGTATGGCACGGGAACACGCACCTTTCAGCCGTTGCGACAACATGTTCTCGCAGCGGCTTTAATTTTTGTAGCCGAAGCTACTCTCGCATTCTATCTTTTACAGATTTTGTGCACTGGCAACCCCTAAACGGCGAAAGACGACCGCTTCTATATGTAAAATGTGCGTTCAATAAAACAAAATGTACTTTCAAACTCCTGTTTAGCTATTTGTGGTCTGGTGTACTTTCTTCTGTTCGCGCAAACTTCGGGACCGTGTGGCGACTTTCAATTTTGTCAAGCGTACAGAAGCTACCCATCTTGCACGGCGCGAAGCATCGATTAAACGCGGTTTTAAACTGCATACTCTTCCTAAAGCAACGTGGTACAACTATTGATTTAGAACATTTTAACAGAAAATCACTCGACCTGGGAAATAAACACGTAGGATTTGGGAAACACAGACTTTATTTAAAAGCCACAAAGTTTGAACAGCGTGTCCTCTTTAGCCTTTCGTCAGAAGGATGTCTTTGGTATCGAAAGGGAACCAATATATGGCGCTAGGTGCCTTCATTTCTGCAGTGAATACTGAACGGAATAACGCCACCGGGCGCCGGATGGTGCCCAAATGGTTTATCTTCCCGGTTTCGGTATCCAACCCCGGTTCCGGCATCCAACCCCGGTTCCGGTATCCAACCCCGGTTTCGGTATCTTATATCCCCCGAAGCTGTAGCAGCTGATCCGAGCGCGGTTTTTTTGGTAAATGTCATTAACTCAAGAGTTTCATGTCCGAAAACTTATCGATCACGGAGCGTGATTTTTCCTCATGTAAAATCGCACATCCACTCTGCTCTACAGGCTGGCGAGCGGACGAACGAGTGGTGTTCAGTCCAGGTGAATATAATATTTTTTCCAATTGAATTATTGAACCAAAGATTTATTCTACCTAGAAACACTTCTAGCTAGAAATAGGCAGAATTTCTAACTGGAAATTCAGTTTCTAGCTCATTTCTAGCCGGATCGAGATTTTGATCCTGCTGGCAGCTATTACTTTCAGGTAGTATTTGTCAGTCCAGCTGGAAGGAAAAAAAACCTGCAATCTGGAAGTAATCGTGTCTATAGCTAGAATTTTTCTAGGAAGAAGCTGTCGATTCTAGCTAGAATCCGTAAATCTAGTCAGAAATTAAGCTGGGAACTTCGATTTCTTGCTGGAAATGCTCTTTCAGTTTCATGGGGGACGGAATAATTCATTCCCCCCCCCCCACCCCTACCCCCCCCCCCCCCCCTCAAAAAAAAAACTTTTTTTTTTTTTTTTCAGAGGGGAAGTTAAGCCAACTTGCGTGTGATGTACGCGAAAGCCTTATAGACCACTCAAAGCTCGGAGGACTGGGTGCGGTCACCTTGCAACGTGACGGCAGTTCCCACCGCTGCCTTCGCTGGTGCCAGCCCTCATTGGCGAGCACCGACGCGACTCAATGGGCAAAAAAAAAAAAAAAAATTCCGGGCCATCTCCACTAACGTGAAACCAGGGGAGGGGCGAATCATGCCAACGGAGATGAAACCGTTGGGGGGTATAGGTACACAGCTTTGCTGCAAAAGTCTGTTGTCTTTGAAGCACGAAGCTCTCTAGGGCGAGGCTTAAACTTTAGTGTCCCGCTATTTTTTCAAGACGATAGTCTTTCTTCAGCTACTTAAAGGCAGGAATTTTGGTTTGTCTGTAAGTCTGTCTGTGTCTGCGACGCGATTCAGCCACCCGGGCAAAGTGAAACAGAAGCTGCGCAAGAGTCTTATATACCCACAGCCAAATTTCAACGAGAAAGTCCGGTGGCAATGTTCATAGTTGTCAACATTCTTGAATAAGGAAAAGAAATTACGCAAGTATGAGGCCAAAAATCAATACGGAAGTCCTATTTACAGTGTTCCTTTATAAAACAAATGATAGATGCTTGGTTTTTGTGATAGCAAATGAAATACTACAAAACATTTATTCCGTCGCCTGCTGTTTCCCGCGCCACTATAACTTCTGGCGGCATCTTAAGAAATTAAACGGCCACAGAAACGAAAGGTTCCACTATATAGGTTCCACGTTCTGCTTGTAACGCACGTGGAGTAGGGCAACCTGGTTTGTAAACGTTGTTGTACGGTGCCTGAAATAGCGTGCGTCTCCGCCGTGCGGCAGCGCAGGCATCGAGGCACCCCACTTCGAGCAGAGGAACGCGGTAAATTTAAATTGACTTGAGCTAACCTCTAGCGTGTTATACTGGGAGGAACGAGACGGGAGAGGAACAGCATGATAGGTGAGCGATAAAGAGAAGGGAGGCGAATTCACTTGCTGCGTACGCATAAGAACAAGGTCGCAAGCAGTCCGCCGTGGCGTGGTCCCCGTGGCAGCGGCGACATACGGTCGAGCATGTTTCGAATTCGTGTCCGAAGGTCTCGCACTGATCACACCATGGCGTGTTGCAATCGGAACGGTTGTGGCCCTCTCACTCGCGCCGAGAGCACACTCTTCACACCCCGGTACTCGCACTGTACCTTGTATCCTCGGACCGACAGGAAATTTGGGACGGGAGACTTCATTTTGGTGTGGACGAGGCGCACGCCGTTCTCAATGCGCGGCTTAGCTCGGATAGTGAACGCGAAGCACCCTGCCATATAAGGCGAAAGGGCTGCACCCAGGTATTGGTCATTATGCACCATTGGAAACGATAAACGGTGATGTACATTATCTGGGGACCGATGCAGGTAACGGGGCACCAAGTTCCATCCACGACAATGGCACCATGCTCGTTGAGGGATTTAGCTGCAGCAGCGGACGAAACCGTGGCACAAAACTTCATGCCTCTTTGGTGCCGGAAGCCCTTGAAGCCGCGGGGACCCACGACGTCTTCGATTGCATCAATGGTGTCGTAAACAGAAGCATCCTTGGGGACATCAACGAAACACCAGACAACGAGGAAGAATTGATTTGGACACCGGCGCATTCCTCCCTGGTCGGCAACAACATCACCGACTATTACGCCCGAGACATATCCCGCCGGGAGGTGGAGTAGGCGGGGGTCGACTCGTTTACACCAATCAATACCTATAAAGGAATCATTACAATGTACAGGGAAAACAGACAAACGCTACCTGAGCCTCATCACTCCCTCACCCGCAGGGGCCAGACAATAATACGCGGCATACAGGCACGGTCTCTGGCCCACCCAACACTACTACACAAGATGTACCCGCACCAATACTCCGAGCTGTGCCCGTTCTGCCAGACTATCAAAGAAACATTACAACACGTCATCCTAGAGTGCACCGCACTAAAGGCACCAATACGCGACACACCCTCCACTTCCCCCCTTCCCCTTAATGAGCGATGGGAGATCCTTCGGCTCAGCCCCTCCGCGAACGTCCACGCGAGCCTAGCGGCCCGTGGGCGGGAGTTGCTAGCCCGGGACGGGGCCTGGGAATGAGGCTCCGCTCCCGCCGAGAGTTCCCCTCCCCCCTTGGGGGAGGGTGGGGGTGGTGCTCACTATTTCGCATAATAAATTTTGATCAATCAATTAATCTTGAAGCATTGAGCCTTGGGGACTGGTGTCCGGTATTTCACGGAAGCGGGTTGGGCAGAGGCCATCATGGACGGCGAGACGAAGATGACGAGCACTCAGTTGGCGGAGAGCTTCCACAAACACAAGGGGTGGGGGCTACCCAACGCAAACCGCAGGGTCGCCCCGCAAGAAAACGAAGTAAACTCACTCGATCAACTGGCCGCAACAGGACTCAATTCAGCCACCCGGCCAAAGTGAAACTTCAACTGCGCAGTAGTCTTTTATACCCACAGCCAAATCTAAACGTCTAATTTCGGTGTTAGCGTTCATACTTGTCAACATTGTTGAACAAGACAATGCGTAAATATAAGGCAGGAAATCAATACACAAGGGATATTTGCAGTGTTCCTTTATTTAAAAAAAATATACGGATGCTTGCTTTTTGTGATAGCAAATAAAATACTATATTGACTGAAGAAAATCCTCGCTTGCTGTTTCCCGCGCCACTGTAGCTCCTGGTGGAATTTTAAGAAATAAAACGGCCACAGTAACGAAAGGTTACACTACATAGGTTCCATGTTCCGCTTGGAATGCACGTGGAGCAGGGCAACGTGGTTCTCTAAACATTGTAGTAGGGTGCCTCGAATTTATTTATTTATTTATTTATTTATTTATTTATTTATTTATTTATTTATTTATTTATTTATTTATTTGTAGATACTGCGATCTCGTAACGAGACCTTAGCACGGTGGGTTACATCCAGTGTTGTACACGTTCCTCCAAAATAGGAACTAAAGCTCGTTCCTCGTTCCTTGCCAATTTTGAAACGAGTTCCCGTTACAAGTTCCTTTATTGCGAAAGGAACGCGTTCCAGTTCCAATTCGTAAATTGGAACGTGTCGTTACATTAACGTTACAATTAGGTTTTTAACTTAAAATATAGTGTCGGATAATCCTGGGTCGAAATTATGTGAGACATTTAAAACTCACATCGAACTACGTATATTATACGAATTTTAACACCACCGGCAGCAGATTATCTGGAGATAAAGATAATCAAAAGAAACGCTCCTAGGCGAATTTTTTTAGGGAGCACCGGACAAACTCCAGACGGCTCGAGGACATTTCGGCGCAGGATATTTCGGTGCGGAAATTTCGGTCACGGACATTTCGGTGTACGGACATCTGGGCGACTAAATTATCCGGTGCTTGCCTGTTTGCGACAGCCGTTATATTTTTATTTCCGCTTAACGTGGGTTATGGACAACAATCTGGAGCAGTGAATTTATTTTTTTGATTGATGCCATGGTCGATCTTTGCCAGGTATTTTTAGAAATTCTACATTTATATATTTTTGTTTCATACCTTTTCCTGGGGACACTTGTTATGCAGCCGATTGAATTCTTTACCACACGTTTTTTTTATTTATGACAGGTTGTTAACTTACTATTCGCTCTTTTTTAGCTAAGACAATTACTCGTGTTTACCATGGTCTACCACCTCTTTTGTATTTTTTTTTATTACACACCCTCAAATTACATAAATTACATGCACACTCTCAATATCCAAAGCGCCACAAACATTAGCTAGCCCCCCAGAATGAAGAAAATCTTATGAAGAGTATTACGTAGGCTGGGCTGCCTTGCTAAAATGAATTCGCGAACACTGGTCTAGGATATTGTCGGGGAGGAAAAATGGAACTTTTGGAAAACAGCCACATGTTCTAATGTCCTAAATGCTGATTAAGCGCGTACCGGTTGTGCATACAAATTCCACACATTGTGTTCGGGACAACCGACTTTCGTTTAATGTTTACAAGCCTACATTTACCACATTTTTTTTCTTCGTTCTAGCGTCCCCCCCCCCTCCCACCTCCCGCCTGTACGCTCGAATCTCGTCCAGATTTCTTTTTCAGCCTTATTATTTTCGCTTTCCCCTGAAAATCCTACTGGCGTGGTGGCGTTCACGGTCTCCGAAGCGTCACGCAGTGATTTTTTATTTTTTTTATTTAGAACATACCGCTAGCCTCTTAGTGGAGGCTTTTGCAGGAATTGGGTGATTACATTCAGAACAATGACATAGCACACTTCGCGTTTAAAACAGACAAAAAGCTTTACATTCATCATTGGAGCACGAAACCTCTATAATGTGACACAAAAAGCCACCCACAAAGCCGCTGAGAACACAATGGCCACTATCGTTTGCTGGCTACGCCCTTCCGCGCGTCGCGGTCATATCGACCGCGCCCCCACTCCAGGAATCGCTCTTTCTGCGCCTTCAGTCGCCCCCTTGGGAATTAACTCATCAAGTCGCGCATATCATGGACACCCCATGTATACATCGCTTCCTCCCATTATAAGGAGCAAACCCGCCGCGGTGGCTCAGTGCCTAAGGCGTTGCGCTGCTGAGCACGATGTCACGGGTTCGATTCCCGGCCGCGGCGGCTGCTTTATTGATGGAGGCGAAAAGCAAAAACGCCCGTGTGTACGAGATTTCGCCGCACGTTAAAGATCCCCAGGTGGTCAAAATTAATCCGGAGCCCTCCACTACGGCGCACCTCATCGCCTGCGTTGCGTCGGCGCGTTAAACCCTACAGTCGCAACAGTCGCCTTATACTTTTCGAAGTCCAGTAGACGCAATGGTGAAGCACAAGTGACACCCCTGTCTCTCTGCTTAGGAGGATGATTGCCGGCGGGGCTCAGCTTTCCCCTCCCCTAAGTAACGCCACCGGAAGTGCGATCGTTGGTTTGTTAGTTTTAAGTAGAACTGACACGGAATACAACGAAGGCGAGATTGATTGAGAGAATAATTAAAACGAAATGCACAATCGCCTAATCGACCTCGTTTTTCTGTTGTCTTTTCGCGGAAGTTTTGCTGGGGTGGGGGGGGGGGGGGGAGGGCGAGAAATAGACTAAAAGCAGCAGCGCCTTGCACCGTTGGGTGAAGTGAAAGGAAAGCGTTTTGGTAACACTTAAAGTATTAGGGTTGTTCACATGAATGTTAAAATAGCAAAAAATGGTTGAACGGATCCAAACTAACAACGTTAATTTTTACCATCTACTAGCAAAATTGGGTTTCACGCGGCAATGCTCCGCCAGGGTTTAGCGTTCGTTTCCACGAACGGCGGAGAAAGCACAAGTCTCGAACGTAAAATCATATCAAGTCACGAAATTGCAATATTAAAGCTAAAATCTTCAAAGAATGCCTGGGACATATTCTCACTCAAAATGTGTGGGCCAAGACGTCGTGCACCAAAATGTCCGGGCACAGAAATGTCCACACCGAAACGTCCTGGACCGAAACGTCCTGGACCGAAATGTCCGACGCCGAAATGTCCGGATCCCGTTTAGCAGTCCGTCCGTTTCGTTGGCTAAGTTGTTACCGGGTTTTCCGGGACCGGTCTGCTCCTGAGCGCGCGTAAGGGCGAGTAGGAAGGGTGCGGATGCACGGACATGGCCAAGGCAGGCCCGCGGAACTAATTTCCCTACCGCGACGAATGCCCAAGTGCCCGGCCGGGTCCCGGTAAACCCAGTACCAACGCATACGACAGAACGGAGGGACTGCTAAAACTCTCTATTCTTTCCCCGCCAGGGAAAAATTCTATCGGCCAGATGCGCATTCTGGCCTCCCCAGACAAACGGCGAAGGGTGAAACGCATTCTCGCGGCTACGCTATTCACCCGTCGAACGCTGCGTAAGCAACCAGCACGAAAGCAAGCACAAGCTGCGGCCTGCTGCGTGGTTATTCTTCTACCTTTGATCTTCGAGGAAGCACGTACGGCTGAAGGGCGGGCAAACTGACCATCTTATAGGAAGAGAAACGCAGTAGCGCTTTGTGGATTTTTGTACTCGAGCCTTGGCATCAAAAACAGCCAAATCCTAGCGATGTAACGGCAGGAACGCCGTTCCTGCCGTTCCTTCAAAAACGTAACGAGTTACCGTTACAGTTCCACCGACCCTTAATGGAACGGTGGCGTTCCTCCGTTCCTCCAAAAAGGAACTAGTTCCAGGAACGCCGTTCCTTGTAACGCCGTTCCGTACAGCACTGGTTACATCTTTGTAACGAGTACATAACATGACACAAAGTTATACAGAAACATAGTCGATGGCAGGTAATAGAAACAAAAGACCACAACAACAATCAAAGCAAGTGCGACTCGAATAAAGATAATGAACTTAATGAAACAACATCATTCGCCAGGTCATTCCAATCTACAATGGTACATGTGAAAAAAGAATATTTAAAACAGTTATTTCGCGGAACAAGTGGTGTAATCATAAGGGAGTGCCGTTTTCTGGTAGCATAACCTGAAGAAAAGGATAAAATGTGCGACGTATCTACACGGTAGTGCCCTTTGACTAACTGAAAAAGAAATTTTAAGCGACAGATGCGATTTCTCTCGGAAACTGATTGGAACCCACTTCTGTTTAGGAGTTCAGTAATGGAGGAGCGACCATATGAGTTATATATAAATCGAACTGCTTTCTTTTGTATTCTTTCTAATTTTTCTATATTATTCCTAGTGAAAGGGTCCCAAATGACGACTGCGTACTCCATTATCGGGCGAATTATTGAATTGTAGGCAAGAAGGCGTAGATCGGGTGTGGCGGACTTTAACGAACGCCTTAAGAAAAAAAGTTTCCGAAGACATTTTGCGGTTACAACATCAATATGCTTCGTCCAAGACAGGTTATTTGAAATCCAAACACCGAGGTATTTGTACTCCTGTACTTCTGAAAGTAAAACGTTGTTTGCTGTGTAAGAAAACAAAAGCGGTCGCTTTTTATGTGTTATTCTCATAAATACCGTTTTTTCAAAGTTTATTGACATTTGCCACTTATCGCACCAAGAAATTACTTCGTTTAGCCTGGCATGATCTTCAACGGAACTAATTTTCTCATATAATACACAATCATCAGCGTATAGTTTAACTGGAACTGACAGGTCTGTGACAATGTCATTTATAAATGACAAAAATAAGAGCGGGCCTAGAACCGATCCCTGAGGGACACCGGAATCAACTGTTACTTTGCCTGAACAAGATTCATTCAGAACAACAAATTGGTTACGGTTCGACAAGTAGGCTTTGATCCATGTTAGTATTTTTTCGTTTCTGATTATACAGCCTAATTTGTGCAGTAATTTGGTATGCGAGACTTTGTCAAATGCTTTACGGAAATCCATAAATATAACATCGATCTGTTTACCTTCATTTATTGCCTGTGAAAAATCATGAACAGTTTCAACTAATTGTGTCGCAGTGGAATACCCGCACCGAAAACCATGTTGTGCATTCGTCAAGACATTATGTTCGTCGAGAAATTTAATCAGGTGTTTATGGATAATATGTTCCAGTAATTTGCACGTTGTTGATGTCAGGGAAATAGGGCGGTAGTTAGAAATGCATGCTTTGTCACCATTTTTATGCAAGGGTTTAATTTTAGCGGTTTTCCAGTCTTCCGGTAGAACACCTTCATTCAGAGATCTGGTATACAGGATGCATAAATATTTTGCGCACCACTCAGCATATTGCTTCAAGAAGGCATTGGAAATACCATCAGGTCCCGTGGACCTTTTAACATCAAGTTGCAGTAACAAATTAAATACACCATGCTCAGAAATAGAAATATCAGAAACAGGGGGGAGATCCAGACTAAAATGCGGGAGTCGGGCATTGTACTTCGTAAACACTGCTTTGAAATGACTGTTAAAAGCCGAGCAAGCTATGGTTTGGTCATTCACAAGCTTTCCATCAATTAAAAAGGAATCAGAAGAGCTGCTGCGGGGGCTAATAGCTCTCCAGAACTTTTCTGGTGAGGATTTAATAAAGGATGGAAGCTGAGTTCTGAAGTACTTTTCTTTGTCTTGCGTAACTTGCTGTTTTAATTTTAGGGATATTTTTTCAATAGTTGATTTTAATTCATTACCACCTTTCTTTCTCGACTTTTTCTTCAGTCTGTTCAACTTTCGTTGTAGGTGCAATGTATCCCGAGTAACCCAGGGGTTGTGTTTCGTGGTTTTTTTTCCTATCAAAGGCACAAATCGCTGAATACACTCACGAACAATGCCTTTAAATGTATGCCATAATGCGTCGACAGTGCAAGTGTTATCTTTAAACTTGTCGTACTGTAAATCCAACATATCAATGATGGATTCGTGATCGGCACGGGAAAAATTGGGGAAATAATGAATGTCATTGCGCCGAGTTATGGTCATTGCGCCGAATTACGCGCATCTCTACCTTAAAGGAGCCATGAAGAGAAAATACAACTTCGCTTAATTTGAAAGAACTAGGATTCAGTATCTCACTCAGCTCCATTAGAGCCACAAAAGCTGTTTTTTAACGAAAAAAACGCAAGAAGTAATTAAAAACTTTCAAATTTCGCGCCACAGTGACGTGTTATGAGCAACAATGACGTCATACGGGCCAACAATAAAACATAATTTTCAGTGCGTTAACTGCACGTTAGCATTCAAGTGATGCGGTCAAATAGAACTAGAGGCCCCATTACAGATGTCCAGTCATGTGTCGTCGCGACAGGTCAGTTAGGCGGCCGTCAATCGCACAAACAAGGTTCCGTGACGTCATAGAAAAGTTGCGGGAAATTGGCTAGGGGGTCGCCTCAGCTTTACACGTTTTCTTTAATATATCCGTTATTTCTTCGAAGATTGCGATGATATTGGTATCATTGTTATCGGGACTAAGCAGTCTTTCTAATAAACCCAACTTGTGTTTTGTCTTCATGGCTCCTTTAAGGCAGCGATGGCATCGAGGCACCCCACTTGGAGCAGTAGAACGCGGTAAATTTGAATTCACTTGAGCAAACCTCTAGTGTGTTGCCTTGAGAGGAACGAAACGGGAGAGGAACGGCATGAGAGGTGAGTGGGAAAGAGAAGGGAGGCGTTTACATGGCTCGGGCGCCAGTCGACTATCGTTTTTCGTCGGCATTTGCAACGAAAGGAACAGATACGCTGCCATTTTTTTTTTGCGTCCATAGATCACGAAATGGCTTTTGCATCGGTAGTCTGAACACAGCCTTATCCAGTTGCTGCGAGCAATAAAGCTAAACCGGGAAACATTAAAAGCCTATTTTGGTTTTGAGCCCGACTATAACGCGTATGCAAATTTTAAAACCACTTTTAGCGAAAAAAGGTGCGCGTTAGAATCATGCAAATACGGTAAGCCGGAGAACCGACAACCAGTGCATACGTACATCAGCGTAATAGAACGGCAACCTAGATACGGGACTAGGAGCAGCAAAAGATAGATAACTAGATCGAGAGAGGCCGGCCATCGTCGTGCAGTGAAAATGAAGAGGCTGCTGCTGCTGGTGGTGGTGGTGACGATGATGGACTTCCAAAAATGAGAACGGAGTGAGCAAACAGAACAGGCAAGCCGTGATGTTTTTAAATAAGGCTTGTGGCGGTTACAGTTGCTTTGCAAAAGGCTCAGTGCGGCAACAACAGCCGTTATCAGCATGTGCCATCTCACGTTTCCCAGCTCCCACTCGCCACCCCAGTGCAAGCGCACAATCCACAACAGGCCACACTTTAGGGAACAAACAAGTGCTCTCTCCTTCAGTGGATATTTTGAACTTGGGCAGACCAAAGTTGTCTTTCGGAATTGCCCAAACTTCTACCTCAAGTTCCCCCGACTATAAGCAGGAATTTGCCTGCTTCCTTTTGCTTTTGATTGCGAGATAAGTGTTATAAAACGCGTCAAGCCAAAAAGTCACAAGTAGAAAACTGTTAGTGAAACCTCTAGCATGGTACATGTATTGTTGACGTCAACAGACCCAGGGACGGGTTCCACTGAAGCCCTCACGGTCGCCCCTCACAAGACCAAAAAACACAAAGGCTTTCCAAGGTCGAGCGTACCAAAGGTATATATTTTCTTTTGACATCAATTCGCCTGCTTACCATTCCCTAGGCTACCGATTGACTGCTAATGACTGGACGCTCTTAATACCACGAGGAAAGTTCGTTTGCAGGCATACCGCAAGCTCGGGCACAATGTGCCTTTCCGTAGGCGAGCGCAGATTCAGCCCGAACGTTTGAAGAACCTGTTAGCTATCATGGATTAAACGTCTTCCGGACTACGTTTTGTAGTGCGTAAGAGCGGTCCCAAATTCTGAGTAATTAGTGTGTCAACGCGCCGGGTTGGACTAGCGTCGTTGAAGGCAGACCAGCGTTCCCTTATGACATAGGGCCCGCTAGTCCCATGGTGCACTGAGCGTCCCAGGGCTCACCCGGCTCATCATCGGTGCAGCTCGGCGCACCGGTTTGTAGGTGCAGCGCAAAAGCTGGTCGGTGGTGCGCCTCCGGTTTGGTCGGTGTGTAGGTGCTAGCCGTGGCGGTCGCCCTCCGCTGTTGAAACAAGTACAGGTAGTGCAGCTGAAGGAGTGCACGCGGTAGCGGCACGCACACCTGCCGTGCTGGTAGACTTTGGTAGCGCAGATGGCCGTAGACTCCATCCGACGGTTGGTCGTCGTCACTGACCGGAATCGCAGATTCGTCGGCCACACGTGCGTGGAAGCCTCCGTGACATCTTCCGGCGCTTGCCGCTCCTTGTGCGAACCCCGGAACGCGATTGGTGCGTGCACGATCTCGTTCTCGACGGTGAGGGCCAGCTCGTCGCTCAAGGAGTACCGCACGCGAGGAGCGACGTACTCTGTGGCGGCTCTTGAGAGGCCGATCATGCCAGGGAAGAAAAAAAGGGAAAAAAAAGGCCGCCGAACAGAACGCCGCGAGGCCGCCCCCCTCTCCGGGAGAGAGCGCGCAGCTTCCGTCGCGTTGTCCGCGGTTGAGTTGAGAGGGAACAATTATGCGCGATTTCTCATCGCGCGTATTTTCGGTGATAGTGAACGAATTTTCACAATTCTTGCGGAAGTAGATTGC
Organism: Haemaphysalis longicornis; assembly: GCF_048455015.1. Lineage (NCBI taxonomy): Eukaryota > Metazoa > Arthropoda > Arachnida > Ixodida > Ixodidae > Haemaphysalis > Haemaphysalis longicornis. Next base: position 82,078,606 of record NW_027526385.1, on the reverse strand, counting down.
TGGGACAGTGGACTTTACCTCAAAATACATTCAGAGTAGTCGATGGCAGATGTTGCAGGGCCCCTTTAAGAAATTAAACGGCAAACGCAACGAAAGGTTCCACTAGATAGGTTCCACGTTCCGCTTGGCACACTCGTGGAGTAGGGCGACATGGTTCTATAAGCATTGTAGTAGGGTGCCTCGACTCACGCGCGTCTCCGCCGTACCGCAGCGCTGGCATCGAGGCACCCGGCCTGGAGCAGCGGAACTCGGTAAATGTAAATTTACTTGAGCAAACCTCTAGCGTGTTATCTTGGTAGGAACGATGCGGGATAGCAACAGCGCGAAAGGTGAGCGGGAAAGAGAAAGGAAGGCCTTCACTTGGCAGGGGCGCCAGTCGACTATCGTCTTTTGGCGACATTTGCAACGAGAGGCGCAGATACGCGGCCACTTTTTTTCTCATGGCCTATTCACCGGTGTAGGCCATCGTTATTAATTCTCGCTAGACCGGTCGTAGAGGCTAACTCTATAATCAGGTTGATAGTGTGTTCATCTGGGGATCGATATCGATTGTGGGATCACGGTATCGGGAAGTAAAACTGCGGTAACGGGAGAAATTGGGGCATATCCAGACCAGTTGATGTAAATCATCACTGACACAGTGAGCATTTCAGGTTAATGGGGGTAGTACAATTTGGGCATATTTCCGATGAAAATGATGCACTTGCGTAGAATATGGATAACAGAGCAGGACCCAGGTGATGCCGCCCTTCACCGGGGCGCTAGCTACACGGACTTGCGCCAGCGCTACGGCAAGTTCAGCCAAGGTGGATGGTTTCCCGATGTGATGTACTGGCCAATTTACTGGCCGAACATTTACAGGTCAATGTTCGTAGATGGCAGCGGTTACCTAGAGGCTGCCTCGCAAATTACTGCGCTAACTCCAGGCTGCGTTGCACCGAATTTAGTGTCATCGAAGTCCATCCAAGGTTTTTCTCCTTTCGACAACATCGTGCAATAACTGCGCCCTCCATTTCTTCCTGCACAATGCTACGCTGCTTCGTTAGTCTCGGAGTTCATCAAATTTCGCCTTGCGGCTCGCGTCTGTACTCTTTTTTAAAGTGAAAGTTTACTTCACTTTTTGCTGTCTTTGGCGGATGGGACTTCAGGATTGTGAAACTGAACGGCAATATTGAATGGGTCATAGTTACCCATGAAATGCGAGAATGCCGACCGACACAGTTCGGATAACTTATAGCAGCATATTCGCTTCGTATAACATTCTTGCGCAGCGGGCCCTCATTTGTGCCGCGAGTGCAAATACCGCTGTGACATAAAAAGAATTTTATTTTCAATCCGACCGCGTGTTACTTAAACAAATCTGGGATAGCTGGTATAAGTTGAGGATAAGAACCCCGCTTCAAATTTGAGAAAATGAAGGAAGCTCATACTAACGCGTAAGACTTGAAGGTGGCGAGGCTGTACGCAACCTTCACGACCATCCCGACGGTTTAAGTCCAGGATTGCAGCCGATTTGCTTCTTTTTCGCTGCCGCAACGACTTTTACTCCATCTTTGTTGCTATATCGGCGAAGAAGGAGCAAATCGAAGCAGAACGAATGAACGAAACGCGCACACAGGCGCTCGCAGGTGCAACGTGTACCCTGTCACGTGTTCTGCGTTACGTTGCATATTGTTAACGAGAGGCTATCAATATAAAAAAAAATTAAAGCCGTTCCACTCAATGTGAAAGCTGTCGGAAGTGCAGAGCAGTGATTCGCCATGATGGGCTGAACCGCCGTTATCCGCCAACTGCTACCACACCTTGCAAATCAAATTTCCCGCCTTCGCAGTGCTCGCGCGTCCCCTGCCTGAAACTGCGCCAGCGGGAGTTCTGTTCTCTTTGTGCTTTTCTCCCCGCACGTGCCGGCGTCCCACTGCCACATTTTGCGCAAGCTCGAGGATTGGATTGAATTGGATTGGTTTTGGATTGGATTTGGATTTCATGATAAGCAGCAGTAAGCATGATAATCAGCCAATCCCAGACAACCAGGAAAGCTAAGAATAACCAGCTGAACCTTAGCTCACGCTACGTATATCCTGGTATAGCCGAGCTAATTGCCACTGCTAAGCGCCAGCGGTTCACGAGTTTCGAGCGCTTATGACTAAATTAAAGCCGTTCCACTCAATGCGAAAGCTGTCGGAATTGCAGAGCAGTGATTCGTCATAATGGGCTGTACCACCGTTATCCGCTTACTGCTACCACCCCATGCAATTCAAATTTCACGCCTTCGCAGTGATCGCGCACCCCCTGCCTGAAACTGCGCCAGCGGGAGTTCTGGATTGCATTGAATTGGATTGGATTGGATTGGATTAGATTAAATTAGATTTGCATTGGATTTAGATTGGGTTTGGATTCGATGATAAGCAGCAGTAATAATGATAATCAGCTAATCGTACACAACCAGGAAAGCTAAATATAACCAGCTGAACCTTAGGTCACGCTACGTATATCCTGGCATAGCCGCTTGGCTTTCGAAGTCTCTGGGTTACGCCGCGGCTAAGGGACTGTGACAGGCTACACCGTAACGCCGTGGCGATATGCTTGGTTCAAGCGAGCGAGCTAGGACGACAAGGCGAGCGCCTAAAGTGCTGTGCACTTAAAATAGTCGTAGCCGAGTGGCTAAGACGACTTACTGTAACTCCATTGATCTGCCACATACAGGTTCGAATCCTGCTGGTGATTTTTTTTAGTGAAACGTCGGGATCAACAAAGTGCTAAACAGCCTCGCTGTATATTCAGCCGCGATAATCGCTGTAGGCTTGAAATACGTACGTGTCACCTCCTACACCACACCCCAGCCGCCTGCCCGTAGAAGCGCACAAAGCATTGCCGCAGCCATTAATTTATAGGATGACGGCAGGTCGTATATATCTAACAAGATCCATGAAATGATTAGCAGGCAGAGTTATTTCCAAGATCGAGTTCAAAGAGCATTTAACGAGTCTTTACAAAAAGAACAAAAAGAACTCATGGCCCCCATGTTGTTGGCTAAACTTGAAGACCTCCAATGACGAGGGTGTTCTCCGTCAGTTCTCATTCATCGCGTGGAGCCTGCGCTGGGTTGACCAGTTCGAAGCGGTCGGTGGGGCCGGTGATTTTTAGCGTGTCCACTATTGTTTGCGCGGATAGCTTGTGGCGCAAAATTATAGCCTTTTCTGGTGGTTCATCGACGGGATCACACACCAACCTATGCGTATTTGCCACGGATCTGATTATGTCCCTCTCTTCAGAGTCGAAGTCTGGTGAGAAGACGAGGTCCTTTAGTACGCCGTTGCACTTGCAATCATTCACTAGGTGCTCAATCTTGGCCCTAAAAGCGATTGCCGGAGACTCGTTAGGGGTGGAAGTTCCGCTTGGATTGTCAGATGTCCCCGCACTTACGCTAATGGCGTCCACGTGCGCCTTTGTGACATCGGCGGAGTACTTGTCAAGGAGCTGCTTTACCTTGAGCGTTGGGACAACGCTTCTCAGGTACTTGAGCGCCGCGCTTGCCGCTCTCTTCTTAGCTGTCGCCATTTCTGCACCGGCGGCCAGCATGACAACACGCTGTTTTAGTCTATACGTGCAAATAACGCCTCCAGGGCAGCTTTCCCGCTCGTACTTTTCTCGAAAGCCGTGAAGCGCGGCGGTGCGCTTCAAAACCTTGGCGGGGTCGGGGTCGGGGTCGCCGGTGAGGTTCACTAGGAGGACAAGCCCGGCATCAGCAGCCGCGAACACGGGATGGGTGGGTGCAGACGTTTTTTTCACGGCGACGCCGCTCTGTGGGCTCTTTGGGCCGAAGCAGGTTTCCCTTGGAAGATCCGCGTCCACTGCCGAGTTCTGCGAATAGAGCAGCAGAGACACCCAAACAGAGCGCAGGGCATCTTGCTCTGCTTGCGCTTCCTGCTCAGCTGACGCCCGAACTACGACGAAGCTCCCGCACGAAATTGTGCAGCGGAAGCAGGCCGGCGTCTTCCCCTTTTTAGGAATGCTTGCCATGGCTACCACTGGGTCCACGGAACACCTTACGAAGGCCGAAAGCAACATTTCCGTAGTGGTGAATTCCTTGAGGGCGCCACTTCTCACCAACCGTAACAGCGGCACCAGGAAGCCGGGTAGGGGGATCACGTCGACAAGAGTTTCAGGAGTGGCCGCAGCAGAAGAGTCGGTTGGCGCGGTGTTGCGAGGGGTTTTGGCCGCACCTGCGCCAGCAGCCTCATCGCCCTGAGCCCGTCTTTTGCTGGGGTGGGAGGGTTTGTGGGAACCACTCATCGGATTGCCGGGGGCGATCGTCGGCGGTGTCTGCGCTGAAGTGCCGCGCCTAACGTCGGCGGCAGTGCTGAACCTGGCTGCGTCGTTCACCGGGCACCTGCCTAACGCCTGGCTGGTGGAGTCTCTGGGTACGCAAGGAGGCGGTGGAGACGCGATGGGCGTCGCAGAAAACGACGTAGAACGTCAGCCCCACAATCGGTCGCCCGTTCGCTGGGCTGGTCACGAGCAAGTGCCACGAGTGCGAGGCAGGCGCGAGCTAGGCCCGTACCGCCCTTCCCGTGCGAGCCGCCTCTTTATTGTCATCATCATCCGTTTTCTTCAAGGCCCTCCCCTGCCGCCGATTCTGATGACCTTGGCGGGCTGGCCTCAAGGAGATTGAGGCGCTGAATCGGGAGTTTAGTTTCTTGTCCTGAGACGCGCAAAAGACGCGACCGGACGACACTATCTCGCTTTCGGAATGCCCCCTCCGGTACCCGTCGCCTGCTACACGCGTGTACTGGTACTGGTGAGAACGTAGAAAACCACGCAAAGGTGACACAGGAAAATCTTTACAGTAGCATTTTTTGTCCCAAGGCACTTGCGAGGCGGAATGGTTCAAAAGTTGCGACCGGAAAAGGGCAAAGGACAGTGGCACGATCGCGGAGAGAAAAGCAACAAGATCTGATTACAGCAACCCACGCTCAGTTTCTCACACAAGCCGCATGTCGCCCAGCGCAAACTTGTAATCGCGAATATTCAAGCAGCGGTGAAAAAATGTCAGACGATCACGGCAGGCGATCACAGCAGACGTACACTCGTCGTTCCCTCGAAGCATTGCGGCTTCGCGGTAAAAAAGTTCGCGTGAGAGATTCGCCGGCCGAACAATTCTCCCGAGGATGGTGACGCCGTCGACGTGTAAGCGCTGACCATCTCACCATGCGACGCCAAACCCTGCCGTGCTCGAACTTGACGTGTTACGCACAGACGAACGCTGCCGAGCACAAACGCCGAATCAATCACGGCGCAATATCGTGGAAACGTCGCGACAGTAGGCGTAGGCGCTATCTTAAGATCTCCTCGCGTGATCAATATTTATCGCAGCAAAGGAAATACCTTCACAATAAAAAAAACTATCGTCTGCATGCGGAAATCGTCTGCGTGCCGTCCGCCTCGCAGTGAGGCGCGCACCGCGGTAGTTTCGTATCTCGGCGATATGCTCAATTTACCGTTACAGCACGGAGGAAAAAAAATCCAAAACCGACTCAGAAAACCACGCAATGAATGCATGGCACATGCATTTCAATATAGTTATATACTTATTGGGTTCTTTCAATTTATATTTTCGAGGTTGTGCTTCTTGAAGTTCGGTTTAATTTTGTTTTGCAACGCTCGCAGCTGCAGCATGATTGCAGTGCTGGCACCCGCATTCGTATCGGCATCAGTCTGAGCAAGGCGGACCTCGTGGCGAAATAATCCAGAACATTGCAGCTTATTGTTTGGCGATTGTACTCGGGTTAAGGAGAGCAAACATGGCTACAAGTCCTCTACCGCTCGAAGATGAGACCCTGTGGATGGACGATGGAGCTTCGGGAGACGACGTGTCAAGGATGTCCACGGAGGAAATTACTATCAGGACGAAGATGCTGAACGAACAAATCAGGTACATGAAAAGCGAGATTCTGCACGTCCAGCACGAGATCCAAGCGAAGAAGCAGCAGATCAAAGAGAACGCCGACAAGATCAAGGTCAACAAGGCGCACCCACACCTAGTGTCGCACGTCGTCGAGCTGCTCGACATCAACCCTGCGGAACTCGGCGAAGAGGACGGCGCCAACGTGGACCTCTATTCTCAGCGCAAGGGCAAGACTGCCGTCATCAAGACGTCCACTCGCCAGACCTTCTTTCTGCCACTAATCGGACTCGTGGAGGCCGAAGAGCTGCGCCCCGGCGACCTGGTCGGCGTCAACAAGGACTCGCACATCATCCTGGAGACCCTGCCGCCAATGTACGACGCCCGCGTCAGCGCCATGGAGGTAGTTGACCGACCCACTGAGGAGTACAGCGACATCGGCGGCCTGGACAAGCAGATCCAGGAGATGGTCGAGGCCGTGGTGCTGCCCTTGACGCACAAGGAGAAGTTCACGAACATCGGAATAAGTCCCCCGAAGGGGGTCCTGCTCTACGGGCCGCCAGGAACCGGCAAGACGCTCCTGGCTCGTGCCTGCGCCGCGCAGACCAAGGCCACCTTCCTGAAACTCGCGGGCCCCCAGCTTGTGCAGATGTTCATCGGCGAGGGAGCGAAGCTGGTGCGAGACGCCTTCTCGCTGGCCAAGGAGAAGGCGCCGGCCATTGTTTTCATCGACGAGCTGGACGCCATCGGTACCAAGCGTTTCAACTCCGAGAAGGCCGGCGACCGGGAGGTGCAGCGCACCATGCTCGAGCTTCTGAGTCAACTGGACGGCTTCAGCTCGAGGGCGGACATCAAGGTGATCGCGGCCACCAACCGCGTGGACGTCCTCGACCCGGCCCTGCTGAGGTCCGGCCGCCTGGACAGAAAGATCGAGTTCCCGGCCCCCGACGAAGAGGCCCGTGCCCGCATCATGCAGATCCACTCCCGCAAGATGAACTTCGCCAAGGAGGTGAACTTCGAAGAGCTGGCGCGCTGCACCGACGGATTCAACGGGGCCCAGTGCAAGGCAGTCTGCGTCGAGGCCGGCATGATTGCCCTGAGGCGCGCGGGCAGCGTCATTACCCACGAGGACTACAACGAGGCCGTCATGGAGGTGCAGGCGAGGAAGAAAGCCAACCTGAACTACTACGTGTGAAAGCACTTTTTTTTTCCTTCACTCCTCTTTTAAGCCCTTCATTCTTACCCATCTTTTCAAGTTTTTCCTCTCAATAAACCTTTTTGTCTGGTGAAAGGTTTTTGCCTTGAGCTTCCTTCGTGGCGCACCACTTTCTAATAGTAGGTGCTGTGTCATGGTTCTGTAATTACCTGCCGAACTATCATGTGATGGTGTTTCATGCTATGTGCACTACTGTCCTGACATTTAGAGTTCAAAGATGTACTGCTAATTTAGTCTGAACAATGCATAGACCAAGTGCAAGAAGAGGTTTGTATGGAGTAATGCTTTTGCATGTGAGGTTGCGGCGTATAGGTTGCATTCACTGGCGGGGCACACATGGAGGAAACCATGTGAGTGCGCCGTCACTGTTTATGCCGGGCTCCGTGGGATGGCGCTACTTGTCCATGCTAAACATGATATGTGTTGGACGTTCCAAGCTCTACCCCACCTAACGTAAAGTAATGCCTAGACTCTCTTACTCACACCTTCCCCCTACCCCAATCAACATCTTGGAAATCTCCCACCTTTTCTCTCACAAGTACAATTTATCCATTCCTGAGTCAATAAACTCCACCTCACCGCTCCCCTTAAAAGTTGGGCCTCAGCATTGCTCGAAAGCATCTTCCAGCCTCTGTTTGTGAAGCCATCCAAGTCACCCTTGACAAATGCTTACCTCATCACAGCCAGCTAGTCCGTATTCATGGCGGGACCATACAGGCCCATACTTGCAACAAGCAAACCAACACTCATCTCAGCAAATATTTTAACCATTTTTCGATACGCTCCATTGAATCTCCCACTGTCACGAGGGAACAGAATCTTATCGAACTCAGTACGAACTTGCTGAGGGCTTGCTCTTCTCAAAGACCTTTGAAACTGTAGCCAATCAGTCTTTGGCGTACCACTGGCACGAATAGGTTAAAATATGACCCATAACCAAGAGTATGCACTCCACGATTCACCCAGGCAGACGTCTCGCTCATAGCCAAGCCCATCAACAGACATACGGAAAACGCCACATCATCTCATACACAGCTGCAAGCCTTTATACCTCACCCCATCTTGCGATCTGGCAGCGGTCACTACCAAAGCTAAAGACGTCACTTGCGCCTCCCACAACACTTCTGCCATCTGGGTCGCCGAAGAATTCACCATAGCTCTTGCCAACAATCATACTACACCCTTTGCAAGGGCAGATCCAGGTTTTTTCTAAGGGGGGGGGAGTCAACTTCTATCAATGTTGATGATGATGGTGATGATTAGGAGGAGGACAAAAGGGTAGTCACCAAAATTATAGAAAACCAGAAATACAACAAATAGAGAAAAATCAACTATGTAGACATTTTCTGCAACCTGAGCGATCATCTTCTTGGGGGTATAAATTCGGAAATAAATTCCGCAATTTTCTAACCCAATGTTTCACTGAGGCATTCATGCTTGAGACACTATAATGAGTTATTTCTTTCAGTGCAGCGGCCTTTTCTAACCCTCGAAAAGGGGTCTACGAACTATGTTGGAAAAGCGCACTAGCTGTGTCTAAATTTGCATTGTCGACGCCCGGTTTACTCAGGAAACTAGCTTCAGTCCACAGCCTGCATGGTATGCTAACCGGTTAGGACATCTTTAATAAGTACGTGTTGTATCTGTTCACAGGAAAGGAATGAAAAAGATAAAGGCTGATAAGAAAAATCCCAAACGTTGCTGGAGTTGGTGGCATCTCGTGGCTAATGCTAGCCCTGGGACGTACGCTGACTTGTCCTGTGTTTTGAAAACTACTGTTTTAGGTTTTAATTTCAGTTGGTACCACCTGCTCAATCACTACCAGTTCTGTTTCCTGAATGAGACAGAATTTCAGTTCGTAGACACGACGTATTACTTGGCAGTTTGATGGCCAAGCTGTAGAAAAGGAGGTTTGTTACGTTTCATCAACCTCAGAGAACAAAGATTTTTTGTACAGAAGGATCACCTTGAGGCTCTACTGTCCCGTTACGAGTGACTCTGGAGATTAGCCTTTTGTATTGGCTCAATAGACTACATCAATGCACTCACCTGAAAGGAAACCAACACTTCATCAATGACCTCTGCATAAACATAGAATGCTTGATGACAAAAACACTGTTTTGAGATTCAAGTACAAAATCCTAATTGGAAGCATTTTTCTTGATGACAAAAACACTATTTTGAGATTCAAGTACAAAATCGTAATTGAAAGCATTTTCCTTGCGGTTCAAAGATTCATGGACAGTTTTTTTTTTTTTTGCTTGTGAAAAAAATCTTTGGAAATCTGCACACACATTACGGTAGAAGGGGGAAGTGGTACAAATACACCAAAATGTACTTAGCAACGATGTGAATGCACTGGCACTTTCGTTTCAATTGGGAGCCAATTTAACTGCTGTCAAGAGGACACGTACAAAAGGGAAAATCTAACCAAATTCTCTATGTTACTAAGCTCCAATTTACATTACTGCCTGCCTTTGTGTGCAAACTTTCTCCAGAATGCAATATGTGAAGTCGAGATACAGAAGTAATCAGTCAAACACCAGAATTGGGCAGCCATTACTGACTCATCATCTCCATCACTTAACTCATCCATTACTCTCCATCGCTTAAGGACTCTCAAAAGAATTTCTTTTAATTTTTAAGTAAACTCTGTGAAACTTGTCAGTCTTGCTGCTTTTTTCCCACAGGTTTCAAATATGCCATTACTTTTTGAGTCAGTCATTTAGTTACCAAGATAACTAGAGATAATTGGTCATTTTTGGAGGAACAATAGACACAACAGTGTTAGTCACAAAACTGTAATCTTTATATTTTTCAATACTATGAACCCTGGTGAGTGCAATAAGAGAATCGGTTTTTTGATGCACCACCTGGAACTAATTTTACAGCTCATTCAAATTTCGTGTTTGAAATGGGCACTCAAAATGGTTCCTTGCCACTGGTGCCACCAAAGTTTAATAAGCTGTAAAATTAGTTTCAACTGGTGCATCAGAATCTGATTCTTTAAGTGCAGTGTCCCCCCTTAAGGCCCATGTCTCAACTCTTGCAAGAGAGACAATTGTGTTCATTCAAATATAGATTTTTCTCTCAGTACCCTACATCCTCTTTCGCTGCTGCCACATGCTTCCTCATCTATACATGTATTAACATAATAAAGATCAGAAATATGCTATATGTGGATCCTAGCTTCGCGCCTGAAATATTTTGCAGAGCATTATGCTCCACATTTATTGAATCGTATGATTATCATATCTGACATTGCTGCAAATCAGTTGTTTCTGGTTTACTAGGTTACAAGTTGCATCCATTCCGATTTGTGCCCTTCCTGTAGTACAGCTTCATAGACATCGCGTGTTTTAATCGGTAACCGTTATTGTTCTTAGCCCAAATATATGGTAACCACATGCCTGTTTTTTTTTTATCCTAGAAAAACTGTGTGGAAAGGCTTAATTTTTAGGACCTAATGACTTGGTTGATTAACAAGGAATCACTTCAGCAGTGGGTTATCATAGCCCTGCCCTTGACGCCATCACTGATCCCTAATCCACCGCTATGGTCAAAAAGTTTGCAAGCCCACTGCTCTAGATTGGTGAAAACCTAGAACATCAAGTGGTAATCAGAGTTATCTAGGCAACTTGTACATAATGTGCGCTACATTAAATTACATTAGATGAGTGTAAATTATGTATATTACAATCTTATTGAATTAAAAAAATGACCAAACAAACTTGATAAAATCTCGTATACTTTATTTCAGAGGTTTAAATGTTTACAAGCTCTGCGAGAGTTTGTACAAACCTGCGTCGCACACAGTTTAAAAACGTGAACCACACACTTGAAACAGGAGCAAAGCTACAGCTTTGACATATATGCAAGATACCTCAGTTTTTAACCGAACATAAAGAAAATACACTTGGCATCTTGCATTGGCACTCTGGGACTTTTCGTAACCACTCGTCGTATTTACACGCATATTTATATCCATTGTAGCAAGATCTCCAAGTGCATTCCTCTGTGTATTTTGCCTTTTATGTACACAAACATCAAACAGTGCCTCAGAACGCGTTCAACATCCACTAAATGCATGCCAACAGCATAATACTTCTGGCACTTCACTCGGTAAAAATGACTTCCCAGTCATTGCGCGAAGAGCTATGCCAAGACTACTCGCAAAAGCGTATCACGACATATACATGACACAATTCAACTACATTGGAGCTTGCCACTGCAGTAAGGCTAAGTTGTAACAATCGCTGAACACGGGCAAGAGAGAGTCTTTGTGACTGTGGCAGAAGTCAAGTTTTCAGACTTGGTCAAGATATCTCAGAGAGGTTTTCTGCTACAAGGCTTCACAAACAGACTGCATTTAGATGGCATTCACTATACTGGAGAAGTATCCCACAGACATGTAAGAGGACATTAAGAAGGCATAACCTATCGATTACCGAAAAGTTAAAAGCCGGTGTTCCTTTTAAAGGTGCACTAACACAATTTCGAGCGCCTGAGAATGAGGAGCAATATCTCCCTCTTGAACTAAGACCGAAGCAAAATGAGGACTGAGTGCAGCCAAACGAGAAGAAAGCTGTTCAGGATAAAGTGATATGTTCAAATTCAAATGTGGAGAGACCAACATTCAATGCCGTAGGTGCATGTGGTCTATCGAATACTGTTTCACAGCTGTAATGTGACCGCAAAACATGTGAACAGGTCGAGTGTTAAAAAAAAGTCAGGTCATAGCTCGGACATCAACAGGGTAACCTTAAATACTCCCAGTAAAGTTTCAAAGGTAACTAGAAAGAAGTTGACATGTGGTCATTCTACAAACAGCGTGCAGATAAAAAAACTTTAAACAAACTTAACTAAAATGAAGTGCAAAATGTTGAACGTAAAATTAGCTTACTTAATCCTTGAAAATACAAGGAAATGCGCAAAGATGGGACAAGCAAATAAGTGGACAAACAACATGCTTATTTGTGAGCAAGAGTTTCGGTGAGAAAAAAAATTTTAGTATTATTTCTACGCTTTCTCTCCAAGGCTGTTGAAATGGATTACTGTGTTTGATTTGGTTGAAACATTTCAGTGTTGCAAAGAATGACAGGGAACAGATAAAATGTATGAAGCATAGTTCAGCTATTTGCCGACAGTTATCGACAGCAGGATAAGCTCACGGACATCTCAAGTCATGGCATTTACAGACAGCTTTCAAGATGTTTCTCATGCATGTGCCTGCTGTTTAAGTTTAATCAGTAAGTAACTATTTAAAATGCATGCCTAAGAGATAAAATAGTGGTTTTCAGTTATAGGGTGCCCGGAGGCATCTTATTTTCAACTTGAACGAAGAACTTGACCTGTTATAGATTTCACTGCATTTGTTTGATGACAAAAGCTGACTTCTTTGTTTGGATATCGACAATAAAAGCTTCAGCTTTTCTCAATTCTCCAAGAAAATGGGCTGCACAAGTACTGATGGTTCTTTTTTGGCCAAGTAACACGAATTGTTTTCCCCCAAGAAAAACGCGTTCAAAGTGGCATTTTTGTGCGACAACCCTTTTCACGGGATTCAATAATGTCAGCTTAAGAGCTTTCAGTTATGCTTGTTTTGTACAAGCTCGAAAAACAGAAAGTCACTGTTTGCCATGAAGGAGAGAATCACAATTGTACAGACTTAGTTATCAAACTGGTGTGATGTTTCTGTTGTACCTCAAGAAAGAGTTTTGACAGCCGCATGGCGTTTTCTTATTCCCAGTGTCTGCTAATAAAGTTTGGTTCCAGACAAAAAAATTAAGCATTTCACGAAATGATTCACAGGACTTGCCTGCAAATAACAATTTGACAAATTTACTTTACCGCCCCCTTAACATCCGTGTTTGTCCACTAATTCGCCTACCCCATCGTTATACTTTCCTTGTGTGCAATACAAAGGGTGTGTATGATAGAAAGACACGTCATTTAACAGCCAAGTGAGCATTTTAAGAAATGACTGTGGGTACATTACGCAACCATGACTTAGTAATGACGGTAACGCTAGGCTGTGTTTTCAAGGTTGAGCTCGAACATCGCTGGCAATAAGTCTGCACCGATTCGCCCAACAAGGGCCCTCAAATGCCAAACTCATTGCAGCAACTCATTGTGAAGAGGTTTTCTCAGGGAAAAAAATGAACACAAAAGTGTGGAAGCGTTGCGCTCGAAGTTACACAAAATATTTCTGTTGCTCGTGGTTCTTCTATACTGAAGTCAATTTTTACCCGCAAAAGAGTGAAGTTGGCGTAAACTCTAGCTATCCTAATTTTGTGTTCCCGTCCCGAGTGGTTCGCGTTGCCGTCCTGAGCGGTTTAAGACAAAAAAGGTTCCCCCAACAGCTAGCCAGCAGTCTCCCTTCTCCCCCAGTAGATTCTCACGGCGATGCCAGACGACCGCGACTTCACTTTCCCGGAACTTTACGTTCCACATTTCCCCGGCGCAATAGCCGTCCCCTTCGGACAGCCTCCGCGTAGGTGATCCCCCCCGGCAGCCGATACTTGACCTCCTCCGTCTGACAAGTTGGTCCCGGTGCAACGTCGCACAGCTTGCTAATGTCCAAGTTGGTCTTCCACTTGCGTTGCGGTGGCGTGTTCGGACTCAAAGCTCGAGTCTGCGCGTTCTTGCAGCAGGCCGGCGCAGCCGCCGCTACCACCTCCGCCGGAGGCGAAATTTCCACCTTCTCAACAATGGCTCCATCCGTCACAGTCCGTTTCAGCACCGCAAAGATCTCGGCAAAGAGCTTCTTGTACTCCGGCGGACTTCGCGAGAAGTGCTGACCGAGCGGATCGCCCTGGCTTGCGATGGCTGTCAAGTCCAGTGCCAGCTGTCGCCTCGCTTCGGCTGTTGACCCATCCGTCTGCACTCCCTGGTCGGCGAACAGCCGCTCCGCGGCCATCTCGGAGAAGCCGGAGGAAAGCGATGCTTCTCCGGACTCGGCTGACTCAGCATCACTTCCGGTTGAGAGCGACGGGTAGTCGGCCTTTTTGGCCGCCGTTGCCGGTGCGGCGGCCGGCTTGGTGCCGGACACCCATCCGGCTTCGGGGGCCGGACCATCTAGGCCTAACGACCGGCAGCGTGCATCTAGGAGCGCTTCGTATTTGTCAATTAGGAGGCGATACTGTGCGTCCAGTTCGCTCAGCAGAGACACCTGGCTCTCGGCGTCCTGGCTTTGTGTGGCCGCCGGTTGGGTGTCGACAATGGCTTCCGGAAGCCCCTCCTGGTCTCCGTAGACGACGAGACCGTCTTTGAGCTGGACCATGGAGAAGTGGTCGAGCTCGGTGAGCTCTTCTTCCGGTTCCTCGCATCGGTCGAGCTTGCTGAGTGTCCGGCAGTTTGGGCAGAGGTGCCTGCGCATGGGTGAAGAGGAGGCAGCAACCCTGATGCAAAGGTCAAACAGGTATGCTGAATCGGTCAAAGTTTGAAATGCGAACAGCACGAGTAAATATGTAGGCATTGCATTTTCTTCATATTTACTGATGCATGCCGAAAAGAGGGTCCATATTCCGATTTTTGGAATTTAGTTATTACAGTAAAACCTCGTTACAGGAGACACCGTTACAAGAGACACTTGGTTGTAAGGGAGATTTGAATGAAAATGGCTTGGTTGGTTTTCCTATGTCCGCCATGTTAGCAACTTCATGTACAAACGACCTTGGTTACAAGCGATGTTTCCAGGTCCCTTGAGTGTCTCTTGTAATGAGGTTTTATTGTACCAAAATATGGTGGGGGAATAAAGCAGCTGGCCATGTCTGGCCAACATCTATAAAACGCAGGTTGTCACACCAACTGTAAAGATCTGATACAAATTTACCACATGCAGCCTTAAGGTTTGCCCCAAACATTTCATTTTCGGTAACAAAGACTCCCACTGGGGATTCCAAAAGCCTGGCAGCAAGCCTGCCTGTTTTTCTTTCTTTTTTTGCTTAGAATTCTTGCTGGCAACGAAAATGAACACTGGAAGTTATAAAAAAACATTACTGGAAGTGAGGAAGTATTCATTTTGCTGTTTGTCATTTTTTTTATCGTTTGGTGCAAAACTTGGAAAAACCTTCCCTGAGTTGCAAATCGCGGGCTCAGAATAATTCAGCGATAACCAATTTGCACATATGTGCCCTCAGTTCAGCAAGCTTGAACAGTAAATCATTTTCTCAAGGCAGTTCATTCCAGTAAGCTTTAATTACTACATGCTGGCTGTTGTCACATGTCAACATGTGTGAACAATATTTCAAGCCATGAAAGACTTGCAAATACTGAAAAACGGGAGCGATCATAAAACATGGACTGATAAATGCGAACAAGTACTTGCTCTGTTTAAGAAAATAAGTACAGAAAGATACAACCCCTACTAATTGCCAGAAGACTGGATAGTTACTAGTCATCCTTAATTAAAAAAGACATCTGAGCATTCTACTACTGAGTGCATGAACTTGTACAAGTTCATGAGGTTTTACTTACTAAAATGCCTTTCAGGTTGCTCTGGAAGCCACTGAAATGAAGCCTTAGGGAAATCAGGTGTGCTATTCTTGAGGTTCCGTATACCTGTCTTACAATATCAGAGCAATTTTGGAGCAAGCTAACAGCTTTCTGACAGTTCCGCTCCCGTACTTTGCTACCATAGTGACCAGTAAGTGCAATATGCTTCACAAAATTTCAGGGCCAGATAGTCTTAGAAGGAGGCTTTGAACCTAGCTACAAATGTGAAAAACAACACAAGATATTTCGGGAAATTTAACTTTCTGTTTTCACATATGGATATTGTGTCTTAGGCATACGCCTGCCTTGACCCAATCATGACACGTTTACAGTTTAATTACTGGCTGCAACACCTATTTTTCTGATGGAGGTGAAAAACGGAAATGCTACAGTAGTATCAAGAATTCGGGGCACATGGTCTAGTTATTTAGACCATCAGGGTGTCTTTAATTGTGGCCCTCGATTATAGTGTGCGTCACAGCCAAGAAGTAGCTTCAACATGCACGACAAGTTGAATTTTTTCTTGAGCCTGCAAAGTGAGGGAACAAAAACCCAATGGCACATACCCGCTGTGTGGATGACTTGATATTATACAAACGCGAAACAGTTAGAAACGAAAAATCGGGCAAGTTTCTGATCTTGAAAACAAATTTTTTAAGCAGCTAAGTAAGAAGCTTTATACGACAATGCGGCCAATTCAAGGTCAGAATACCAGTCCTCTAAAAAAAATTTGCCCTAAATCCTTAAAATTTCCAAACCGCAATTGTTGGGCACATTTGTGGCCACTAAATTTCGCAATTCTGAGCTCAGGCTATACAATTCACTTAGGCTCTGGAATTTACTTTTTTCCCTTACATTTCAGGACATAATCAAACACCCAGTTTTAATGCAATTGAAGGCACTTAAAAAAGAGAGAAGGAGGGCTTACACTATGCTTAATAACTTGAGTTTATTTTTGTCTCTCTATATTCTATCAGAGGCTTAAATGTTGAGTCAAATAATTACATTTACAAACAGCTGGCAAATTTTTACCTCTACAACTGCTGCCTTGTTGCCCGCACCATACTAAAACTACCATACTTATAAAGGCTAACAAGGAATATAATTGGATGCATTGGTAAAGTATACAGCAACTGAATTGTAGCGAAAAAAAGAGAAAAAAACTAAGATAGACACCTGGTTCTGGTTTTCTTTGGTCTCCTAGTTTATACCCACATACATACCTACATTCCACAACTTGTTTTGTCTGAACTCTGCTAATATGCAGCCATGTACGGCATAGTTCAACTTCGAATGTAGTACACCCATAATTGTTGATCTGGCCATTACAGCTACAACAGAACCCCAGTAAATCAGTGTCTGTTAGACCATCAAAAATGCTTACGACGAGTTTTTTTCTACTCACACAGATAGGACAGAATACGGGATGAATAGTGCGAATGTTTTCATGGTGATGTTCGTAAGAGAATTAACTGGAACATTTCAGTGTTCTTGCATCCCTTGATAGGTACAAATTCCCACTCCAAGAATGAACCAATGCATAAAAAGCCAACATAAACATCCCAAAATCCTTATATATGAAACCAGAGCTCTTAACAGGTGCCACCTAATGTACCTGACACCCACTTATGCATAGTATTACTGTAGCAAGTTGACAAACAAAGTCTTGCATTGTGCCTGAATATTTTGTGTTTAGCCACCACAGAATACAAACAGAAATTTGCCAGTGTAATCAAAAACCCAGTGTTAGCAGGGGAATTATTGTTCTGAAGCAACACCAGAGCTGTGAGGTACAGTGCATTGGTTGGCACTGCAGAGTAGCTTTGACCCACAAAAATGCACACCAAGTGTACTTCACTGTTTTCATTTTCAACCTTCATGAGAAACATGGCTACACTGTGACAAACAAAAACCGTGACCTTGTGCCCAGTTCCAAAATAAATTAGTCACTGCAACAGCAGTGGTTACATCCATTATTACTAAATAATTCCAACTTACAAAAGTTATGTCTGTAATGCTACTGTGAGCGTGCCTAAACTGCAGTGCAGATCGCTTAGCAACTTTGCAGTAGGAGGAATGAAAATTTACATCATGAGCTTGCTGCACTAAAACCAGATGTTCGCAAACCAAGCTGCTGTACAACCCACCTTTCAAGCATTCTTTCTTTACCACCACTCCAACGAACACCCCTTCAAAACACAGGCACGGTGTATATTTCTAGTCTAGCTCACATCAGCTGCAGCTGCAAGGTTTTTCGTATTCGTGGACGCAGCTTCGAGTAAACTTTTGATTTTTTGAAAAAGGGCGTTTGCCATTTTATGGAAATAGGAAGAACGGATGCCCTAGTAGCAGAATCCCTGCCAATAGCGTTGTGGTCATGCACTCGGAACGCAAGCCTTTGCAGTTTTTGCACCTTTGCAGTTTTTGCACCTTGCTTGCTCGAAAAGCTATAGGCTGTTAATTATCGGCACAACATTCCAGTGTGGCAGCTAGCTATCTCCCGAAGTGGGAAAAGGGAGAGGGTGGCTGCTTATAGGCGGAAAATTCTGCTAAAAAACTTGTGGCACAGTGGCTCACTAATCTATCCCCACAGACGCGCCAAGGGAAATGTGCAAACGAAAAAGTGTTTTATTCCAAACAAAATATTGTTTTCTGTGTGCTTTCTTAAATTTTAGGGCACAAGAAGCCCATAGAAAATTGAGGTAATAGTGCAAGCATTCACGATTTAGTAATGAGGCAGCAATCAATTAGGACAACTGGCAAATAAAACTTTTGCGTTGAGAAGGAACACCATTTTTGCATGTTTTCCTCAACTTTATGACCACATGAGCCTACAAACAAAAAATGAGCTTCATAGTGCGCGTATTTATGGATTTACAAGCTTGGGAATGAAGCTAGGACCTCTGTTTTTTTAGCCTGAACGCTGTGGTTTTGTCTTCACTGAAGCTTCTTCTTTGTACAGTCCAGCTCCTCTAAAACTCAACAATGGTGATGTCTATCATAATAGGCATCATTGAAGAACAATTCCTCAGAAAACTAGCAGTTTTTTTTTTGTTCTCTATGCGTTAGAGGAACTTTTATGCGATGGCGTCAATTAACACTCCCAGGGCCAAAAGGACCGGAGGGTGAGGCGAACGTGTTGCGTTTAATTGTTGACTCCTGCATTTCTTTTAATTGTGACCCTGAAACGGTGTGCCAGCTGCTTGTGCTTCGGATAACCGTTTATTCATGGAGGTCCACAAGGGGCAAACCGATGGTTATTAAAACCCACATTATACTCGTCACCGCATTATAAGTTCTTATGCCATAAGCGGTCAGCACTGTAACATGAAAATCTAGCAAAGATGACGACTGTCACAATCAAAACATTCACCCAGGCAGTCCCTTCAGTACGCATAAATGTGAAAGCCACAGTTTCCCTTACAAAATTGGTTATGTCAAACTCCTAAGCTTGGGTTCACACTTCTTGGCCATACTAACAACACTTTATAAGTAGCCCTTCTGCCTCCCAAAGAGATACAATTGCATGAGGCTCCACTGTTGCCCTACAATATGATGTAGTGTACGCTAAAAGTGCTGTACTAGAATCTACACGTCAAACAAACAGTGCGATCTTATTGTATACCCTTTGACATAGAGCGCAATCACAAGCATGAAACTTTTATTCATGCCTTCTCTATCAGCTCCATTTTTTTCTGCTCAAACAGGTGAATTCGTTAAACTATTAGGTGCAAACTCGAGTTAGCATCGAAATGTAAATAAAGACCAAAAAAGGCAATCAACTGCCGGATTGAGCAAAAAATTAGGTTGTCTAGTTATGCAGTTTAAATTACCAGCATTGTAGCCCCCTCTCTGCTGAGCACTTGCTGGTATTAACCAGCTATTCCCAGTTTGTGGTAGCGTGAGAGCATAACACGCCACCTTTGGAAAACCACTTGACAGTGTCATGTGGTGCTGTAACAACCCAATACAGAAAGAAAAAAGGTGTGTTGTGTTGCAGCGCTACAAGATTGAGACAACTGACAACTAGGCACATTGTCAACGAAGAGACGGTAAGAGCAGATTCAAGAGGCACTTGCTTGTCATCATCCAAGATGTCCATCTCCATCTGGAGGTTGAGGCACTGGTGCTCACGCTCCTGCGATGCCAGCACCTCCTCCTGCAGCCGCATGTTCTCCTGGGATGGCCCAGCAAGGACGCAACAGAAAGAAAACCGGTGCCCAATCAACTTGCTGCAAACTTACTAGTATATCGGGAAAACAGGGGGTGCGATGTTAAATAGGAGCGGGGAGAATACTGAGCCTTGGGGTGTACCTCTACTCCTGAGGGTGATAGGACCCAGTAGTATACTAGTATACTAGTATAGCATGCGTTGTGGTGTTGATAGCTGTGATTCCTCTGAGTAATTCGACAGTTCTTCCATATGTAACCACTAACAGTAGAAAAAGCACATGACGGTTTCTCGTGAAGCATACATGTATGTGACTCGTTTCACATCTTGTTTTCACCAGGTGATTATTTTCTTTTTGGTTTGCTTTGGTAGCCTTTCATAACTGAGCTGGTGATACCCCGCCACTACGATGGTTCAACACCGCCACTACGATGGTTCAACAAGTGAGCATGCAGGCTGCGTTCTGTACGTACAAATGTGAGTAGTCACTCTAGTGTCATTTGCTATTATTTTTCTTCATTCGAGAGTGAGTGGACACAAAAGGCCCATTTTCAGTCAGAAGATGGTCTTCCTCCTTGACATGTGCTTACACTCCCTAGAGCACACAATAGAAGATGCAACAAGCACACAAACTACAATTTGGCTTTCCGACTCGGTTTAGCGGTTCAGTGAGTGTTGTTAACTTCCCACAATCTATGACAAACTACATTTCCTTTTCTCAAGATCCCAACTGCTCTACTAGAGCAGCAATAGAAGCTCCCTATCCCACTGCGAGAAACACTTATGCGTCATCTCATTTATGTAGGAAGTTTGGACCTTCAAGAGTTCGCTCTCTTCTAAGCAGAGAAGTTTCACTCACATCTGGGGAGAGCTTTGCAATTGCAAAAGGGCTTCCTCGGTAAAGCCAAAACTCTCCCAGTATTTTTTGACTGCAGCAGAGGAATACCTCACTGGTCTCAAATGTGTAACG
The DNA here is from genome assembly GCF_048455015.1 of Haemaphysalis longicornis. Taxonomy (NCBI): domain Eukaryota; kingdom Metazoa; phylum Arthropoda; class Arachnida; order Ixodida; family Ixodidae; genus Haemaphysalis; species Haemaphysalis longicornis. The sequence goes on along the minus strand of NW_027526385.1, from coordinate 82,057,851 downwards.
GTGCTAAAAATATGTACTTGTAGTACAAAGGCGTGAAGTACACAGAAACTGAAATTCAAAACTGTAGAGGCATCAGATTTCAGCCAGGGAGAGGCAACTTCTGTATTACATATTTGAGGCACTGGAAAAGGAAGAAAACTTTTTCAACAGCGTGCCAGATGGCATGAGAGTTTGCCACTGCACCGAGAAGTTAATAGCCACAGATCCTCTCAGTGTGCGACTATTTGGACCATTAATATACGGAAATGGTCACCAAGCTAAACTTGTCAACTCGGTTTCTGCGAAAGCTTTTCCCCAGATTGTGGGAAAAGCTGGTGCAAAGTAGCTAGAGAAATGACACTGTTTACAGAAGCATTTGACTTTTTAACAGAAAAATGCTTTATGTAGGAGTACAGCAAGACCGCATCGATGTCATATCCATCATGGAAATCATGGGATATGACATCCCCACAAAAAGTTCTACTCACGCGGCGGCGCTAGGTTTCGAGCTCACGATCACTCTGGCCGTCGCGGGAGGTGTGAGACGCTCTGCCAACTGGGCTATGAACTCACGCCAAGAAAAACTGTCAACGATGACGACTGGCGAATGTCGCGCTTATTACTGCTTTAGTGCGACGAGAGACGTCAGCGGGAAGTGGAATGTGTTCACGCATTCACGTTTCAAGCTGTGAACTCTGGTTTCGTGTTCCACAAGCTCAGCTCGTTGCAACGCAACCATCTGCCGTACACGCCATGGAGCAGGACCGAAGTGGTCGCACGTTTTTTTCATTTTATTTCACTCACTCTCTCACTCCCTCACCCCCTCACTCAAGCTTGTCGCTGCTATTTATGGGAACTGTTGTTTTATCATCTTACGGTGTACTGAAAAGAAGTGTCACCGTTGAATCTTGCTGCAACATTACGAATCAGAAAGCTGAGATGCCCAGTCTCAGTGCAAAATTCCTGCCGAATTTGCTGCCTGGCAATCAGCAGGCAAACGACATTGCAGTTACTTGAGAGCTGTTTCCCCTAAGGAAGTAGTGGCGAATGTTTTCTGAAAAGTATCATGGGAGGAGACAAAACATTGCTTTGTGGTTGTGATGCCAGACCAAGAATCCAGTGATTGGAAGAGGCACTAAAAGGCAGTGAATTGGTCACAAACCAAGGTGATGAGGTATTGCTTTTGGATATCATGCTGAAGCAAGGGTACAGTGATTGCTATTGGTGGCAAAGACTATCATGAGTTTATCACAAATCAAGGTTAAGTCACGTGCTATTAAAGTTCCTTTGATACCGCCCTGGTAAAGCCAACACTCTCCCATTATCCCAAGTTAGTAACAAGAGCTCAGATAGGAAGGAAAGAGTTGCAGCTGAATGTTCTTTTGTGTATCTGAAAGACTTTGTGAGCAGGTAAGGGGCCCAAATTGCATTGCCATAACAAAGGCTTAGTCTTCTTTGTGAACACACACAAAGAGTTAAGCATGCCAAGTTGTTCTGTAAATAAAAACACTTAAAACAACAATTAAAAAATGACATCTCCACTCCGTGGATGATGGCGAGGGTGCCGAGTGCAGGGACTCAAAATGGCATCCAAGTTGCGCCGCAAGTGACATTCGATTTGCACCCCGACCGTCATTCGATTGAAGCCGTGAGTTGCACCTTGATTATTCCCTAAATCGCTTGATGGTGAAGTGCGCACGGATGGATGCGGATGGACATTGGGAGGTCTTAATGTACTCCGCACCGTTACAGGCAAGGGAGTAAGCTGTTTGACTCTGAATGTGCAGCATCTGCTGTGGACCTGCCCCGGACTGCATCAGATGCGATTACGGCACCTTCGTGCAACCGGCCTCCACCCTGGCCGCCCTCCAGACCTGCAGCGCTGGGTTCATGGACCATTCCATAGGCACCTTCTAGACTTTATACGAGAAGCAAACTTGTTCGTGTACCTGTGAATCGTGCACCGTTATGCCGCAGGGCAAACTTTCGAATAAAAAAAAAAAGAAAAAAAGACTCTCGGGTACTAATTCACGGTTGTAGCCCAGTCGGTCGGTCGGTTACTGTAATCGGTCGGTTACTGTAACAACGAAATTGCACAATTTCGCTTCCCTGTCACAAGCCCATCGAGATGCCGGGCTCGATGCGAGTCGACATGCGTAAACAAGTTTGATTTTTCAGTGTGAATAAGAACGTTCTCCCTTTCTTTCTCACTTTTTCAAGGTCCGGGTATACCTTTGTCCGTAAACCGATGGCTTTAAATGTCCAAAGAACCCCAAAGAGCGTGGGGGAAACAAATCGTTTGGGTTGTTCCTTCTGAGCAACGCTGGGGATCAAAGGGTTAGAAGAACAATAAGCGTGAGGCTGCCCACCTGCACAAGGTTGTCCACCTCGGTCTGGAGCTCCTCGCGGGTCTGCTGCTCCTTGGACAGCTGGCACTTGAGCCGCGACAGGGAGCACCGCAGGCGCACCAGTTCCGTGCCAAAGGGGCTCTCCTGCACCACAAGGGGGAGGGGGGGAAGGGCCTCGCTTGTAGTGCATACACAGGCCGAAAATGCGAAAAAAAGAAATTCTTGCAGCTCGCACAAGTGGTGCAAGGCTGAAGAAACAGCCGAGCTGGGGGGGGGGTCAACCTTGCTTCTCCCCACACTGACAGCAGAGGGAGGGAGAGAGAGGGGGGAGAAAGAGAGGAGACAGGGGAGAGAGAGAGAGAGAGAGAGAGAGAGAGAGAGAGAGAGAGAGAGAGAGAGAGAGAGAGAGAGAGAGAGAGAGAGAGAGAGAGAGAGAGAGAGAGAGAGAGAGAGAGAGAGAGAGAGAGAGAGAGAGAGAGAGAGAGAGAGAGAGATGGGGGGCCATTTATTCGAGCTTTCTGAAGTGGGAGTGGTTCCCTAGTCCAGGAATCCATGAGGTGACAGCGGATCCCAGGAGAGAGGGAGCAGCCGTATGTCAGCAGTGAAAAGCCGTTTTGGATGGCACTGTCACGCAAAGACCATTGAAGTATGTATAAGGTTGTTTGTTTTCGGGATATATTTTTAAAGTCGTGGGGGTAAAAATCAGTTGCCAATTTTTCAAACACAATCGGGGAGAAATTAGGATTTTTGTAAAACCATTCCAAAATTTGGGTTTTACTTACTTAGGTTAGCTTTCTTAGTTAGGTCACTTAGGTTAGGCTAAGTTACTTAGGTCACCTAGTGCACCACAGGTGTATTAAGCAATACACTCACTTTGTATTGTTGATTTATCCCGATACCCACAATCAGAAGTAATCATGGGCTTCTTAACTCTGCCGCATTAAAATTGGTGTTTGTTTCAACCTGGTATTCTGGGTGCATAAAGGTTTCCTAGCAATTACTGTCTGAAATTCGGCATTTATTTTGAAATGAATCAGTAGTGATGATAGTAAAGACCAATGACAACTCCTAAGAAGTGAAACACATAATTTACAAAAAGTTGGTAACCGTTTTTTTAAACATCCTTGTTTGCATGCATTATCATCTGCATGTGCAAACTTTCAGATTCAATTCGAGACCTGTCCGGTCATTGAACGTATCTCAACCGGGAGAAAGTTCTCTCGACTTCAAAGCTTCTATTGGCTGGGCACAACAATGTCAGTGCAGCATTCGCAGCCTGGAGGTAGGTAGCCATACAGCCATTCCAATAATCAATGAGTTTGAAGAACTGATTGAAAACGGCACACCGTCAGCTCATGAATTTGCAGATTGCTACTTTGGAAAGGTCCGCTGGGGAAGAAATCGGGTTTGACCCAATTTTTCTGAAACATGCTCAGGGTGCCAAAATCGGGTACACTCGAATTTTACCGAAATCGAACCCTAGGTATGTACAGCCTTTTGTTCAGAAGCAATACCCGTCATCCCTTTGGTTGTTGCCTTCCTACAGCACAGCTGCATGGGGTAAGTCGTCTTGTAGCGCGCCCATGCCTCGATAGACTTCCACTTCTTCATCAGCTGGTCCGGTGGTGCGTAGATTGTGAAAGGACGGCTCGACAGATTCGTCATCACCGGCATGGCGGTCGCTACACGGCGACAATTACGAAGGCGGAAGCTCCTCATCTGGCGTAAGCCATCACGCAAGCCTGGGCAACGCTGGACGGCCACCACGCTGCACGCGCTCACATGCGCTCGGACTTTTCTGTCTGCGTCAGGCGGATTTGTGTCGGCCTAAAGAGCTCTGCTGTTAAAATATCTGCAGAGAACACACGCTCACTCATTGGGTTGGATTACCTCTCAGGTTGTTTTGGCTATGGTTGGCTATTTACAAAGAACATCCACAGAAGTCCAGCGACTACAGATCGGGCCGTAACATGGTCCAGCCACAACTAAGCAGAACTGTGGCAAATTAGACAACTTAGTGCAGGAAAGCTTAATCCTGAATGCAAATGACAATTGAAGATACACGGCAGCTGGCATAAACGACTCTGCAGTGCTTGTGTTAGTACGGTTGCAACACAAACACACATGAACACTATGGCTTCAAAGTCGGAGAATCTCCGGATGGGGGGTGGTGTCCCCCCGTTCTAAAAGACAATGGGCCCAGCCCCCTTAGGGTTGGCCTGATTAGACAAGTCACAGCTCTATGACTTGTATGATATAACAGAAGATTGAATATGTGTTGAAAAAGAAGACACCATGTTTTTTGACACGCAATGCCATGCACTGTAGCGTCTTCATGAGGAGAAATGAACGTAGCATTTGTACTGAAAGTGACTGAAATTTTGGTTATTGCTCTGAATGTACTGCATTAATAGGTATCTGCGCATACTTTGCCCATTAATAGCTCTTCTTTGCATCTCGTCCGCGTATTCTCTCAGCTCGCGTGTCTTTATGCAGCTTGTCGACACATATTTACCCCCGTAGTTGCTGAATTGATGCTCATAAAACGTGAAAAAATAAAATCACAGCCAAACAGCCAAAACATTGGCCAATGATGGCTGTTTTTAAGTACAGACTGGTAGCCGGCCCGCTGTGTAAAAAAAACGGTCTGGCCGTTCAAAAACCGGACAAGTAGCAACCCTACCGGAGAGAAGAAACTAGGGCTAACGCAGGGCAGCATTCTCGAACAAGCAGACCACAGAAACAAGGCCGAAGATGATTATAACTGAAGAAGAATAATATACAAATGTGCAGAATGATGATGAGTACGTACATGGAGTGTGGAAGATGATCTGCGGAATGTACCCATCAGTTCACACAATATTGTTTGCACAGTACTTTAATTATGAGATTATCTGGGATGCTTTAGAGGATAAAACAACTGTTACTTTAAGTAAATGGCACATGATTTAAGTTCGAAAAGCCAGGGCCAACCTGTGTGAAAAAACACGGAAGACGCTCACACTAACGCGCAGGACTTGAAAGTAATGAAGCCGTACGCAAACTTCACAACCAACACGAAGGACACGACTGCATTTGATTTGCTTCTTCTTCGCCACTGCAGCAATGACCTTTACTTCATCACTGTTGCTACAAATTTGAGTTGCTTTCACTTTTTTGGAAGTGATAGTCATTGGACATCACCTTGGAGGGGCATGGGCATACGCTATGACTTGACTTTCTAGTTCTGAGCAAGTGCTGCCACGATTATAATGAAATCTGGAGATTTCTGGGCCAACCTTGGCCAATCTCCCTGAGTGGGTATGCTTGTCTTGCCAAACGTGTGCAGGGACCACTGTGTGGTCGTCGTGAGGGCCGCACACATAAGCACTACGCATTTTTTTGGTTTTGTTAAGGGCCGTGCGGTCACCGTGAGGCGTGCGCTGACATGCATGTGCTAGGAATTTCTTGGTATTCTTAACTGTGGACACGGACCATCATCATATCATTATAATCGTCTTCAATTCCATGGTACCCACTACGCCAGACAGGTGGCCCAGCGGTTGTTACCACTCACCCACACCACACGGCCCGCCCAACCTCTCACGTAACTTGTCCTAGAGCAGCGTGCATTGCCTGGTCCACAACACGTCTTTCTTATGCATTAATGTCAACCCTGTGCCACACATTACAAAAAATGCATCGTCCCTCCACCCCAACATCATGCTATATATATAAGGGTCCAACAACCATATTATGTTGCCTGTTATAGGCGGTCCGTCTTTTCCCTTGTGCCTCTCAGCCTTTGGAGCTCGAGCTCTGCGCTTTGCTTAGAGTCATTTGGGCGCTGGTGTGTGTGTGTGTGTGTTGCGAGAGCTCACAACACCCACATCAGGTGTATCCTCGGCGGACCTTTGCCCCCTTGGGCAGCCAAGGGGGCAGCCATGGCTGGGCCCAGCCAGGCCGAAGCTCAGCCGCAGCCTGCCGTGGAACCTCCCGTCTGCCGCGAGTGCGGGCATGTCGTCGAGATGTCCGAAGAAGGGGTTCCGATACTCTGCCCATGCCTCGACGACATGATGGCAGAGTGGTTCCTCGAAAACTTCGTTGAATTCCGACGTCCGACGACTGCCCCGAGCTGGTGCAGAAAGCGCTGGCGGCCTCGCCTGGCAGCAGCGCCGTCTTGGTGTCGAAAACAGCGTGAGGTCGACGATGGCGCGTCTACGTCACGAGCGGTGGCAGCTGATTCGGGGTCTGAGGCTGCGTCCTCTACGACCCGGACATCGCTGCTTCCAGTCGTCGTACCTCCCAGATACCGGGCGAGCCTGCTTCCCAGCTGGCCTGCACTTGTCTCGACACCACTCGCCAGATGTGTGGAGTTCGCTGACCATGGCGGAGATGGAGCCGGCCTTAATGCGGTCGCATCTCCTAGGTGCCGCGTGAGCACCGTTTCCATGGCAACGAACTCCCAGAGGACCACGGCTGGCCGCCGAGCCACGCTTCTGCCGCACTGGGCTTTGCTTCTACCGACGCCGGACGCATGGGCTGAGCTACGCTCGCCTATGCACACAGGCGTGGTACACCGCACTTATGGCGGTGCGCAGTGTGCGTGACACGTACACGGCGTCTCTAGACCCCACGGGGCACCTGGAGTGATCTGGGTGTTGGTGCGTGGCAAGCACCGGGTGTAACCGTAGCCCCCACATTCAAGTTGTGGTCCCGTGATGAGGAATTGTAAGCGGAAGGGCAGAACGCGTGAACGGGGCGTTTTCCACACCTCACGGGACACCTGGAGCAATCTGGGTGTTGGTGCGTGGCGAGCACCGGGTCTAACCGTAGCCCCCACATTCAAGTTGTGGTCCCGTGACGAGGAATTGTAAGCGGAAGGGCAGAACGCGCGAACGGGGCGTTTTCCACACCTCACGGGACACTGGGAGCGATCTCGGTGTTGGTGCGTGGCGAGCACCGGGTGCAACCGTAGCCCCCACATTCAAGTTGTGGTCCCGTGACGAGGAATTGTAAGCGGAAGGGCAGAACGCACGAACGGGGCATTTTTTTACTGTTTGTGCTCATGTTAACAGTTCGTGTTTCGTCGGCAGCGAATAATGCTTTGTTCACCGAGAAATAATTTCGGTTAAATTTTGATACTCCTGGCAAATCGTTTGTTTTTGTGACGTGTGCCATAAAGTCACAAGGACGACTCTTCAAGCCAACATTAGGTTCCTACTGCTATAAAATGATGAAATTGATATGCGTTACATTTAAGTGAAAACAGGTCGTCCTAGCCCGAGGATTTACTATCCGGGCAGGGCCGAACCCGTATCCTTACCACGGAGCCCGGTCCGCGCGGGACCGTCTGATCGGTTTTCACGATATTACCACCTACTACCTCCTCTCCCGCCGGATCTATCCTCGGGCGGACAAATCCCTGACATTAGAACAAAGCCACGTCTGGCGCCAACTCCAGACGGGAGTCTTCCCCAATCCGGCCGTTATGACGCACATCCACCCCAGCCTTTACCCAACCTCGGCGTGCCCCTTATGTGGCGCTCATGCCAACCTGGCCCACATCATCTGGGCATGCCCCCAGGACCCTTTCCCCGAAATCCCTTCTGAGGAGAGGTGGGAGGCCTCGCTTCGCAGCCCCGACCCGGACCTACAGGTACGCCTGGTCAAGAGGGCGGAAGAGGTCGCCGAAAGGCATCGGCCTACGGTCACCACGAGCTCACCCACCTAACTCAAGGAGAAGACGTCCTGGTGGGGTGGACGTTCAGCCCTTACCCGTCGCCAACATAAGGACTTCAATTCTCTTTGGTCGCTTCCTCAGCCAATAAAGTGTTCTCTCTCTCTCTCTCTCTCTCGTTCTGGAAGCCTATAAGCCCCTACTTAACTTGCCTTTGGTTTTCCCAGCCTCAGCCAACTGCACAGCTGAGCATATTAAGTCATATATTTTAGTGCGGTAAAAGAGCTAGCGGGTCGCGTGGCCATTCCCTTTTTTCCCTAATTTTATAGCTTATCTGAGCGAAGTTTTCATTAAAAGTGGGGTCAGTATGATTCTAACGACGCAATGTTTTGAATGAGCAAAACTTGTGTTTCGTCTGCATGGCCCCTTTAAGCCCACAACAGGAGGTTGCTCTTAGGGGAGGAGTCGACAAATGCCACGGATGCGTGGAAATTGTGGCATCAGACTGAAAGGCCGTCAAAGCTGGCAGCGACTTCATAAGCCATTGGATTTCGGATTGGCCTGGATGGCTGTTCCCTGCTACGAACATCCTTCGCTTGCAGGGGGTTTGGTTTGGCAGGCTCCATAGTGGTAGCTGCTATGGGACATGTCCTCAAAGCATACCACTCGCCCACCGACATCGGCCCCTGTGGAGCTAGTATGGACCCTGGCCCCCTACTAGCATAGCCAGCAACGGTACAGTACATAAAGCGGCTTGAGACCTCCTCCCCCAACCTCCTGCTTCTTTTACGTCTTACAAAATCAGCACACATCTCCGCAACACACCGCAGACGCTGCCTCCACCTCACAAAGACCTCTGCAATCACTTGCTCCCACTTTCTTCGTCATTTCAATATTTTCTCATTTCAATATTTTGTTATTGAAGGGGGGGCATGGCAAGAAATATCGCTTCTGTATTTATGAACCGAATTGAATCAAAGTAGGAGCATTTATGTAGCTAACCAGACTAACAACAATCAGTTTAAACTGAAATCAGTTTAAAGATGCCATCTATACTTTTTGAGTTAGAAGACTAATTACGCAAGCAGTCAACAAGATTGTTACGTCAGTCTGATCAGGAACGTCTATTCTGTGCAAGGAAGCTATTAGATTATTGCATTATATCCTTTAGGCATAAAGAAAGAACAAGAAAAGTTTCACCTTCCTTTCGAAATCAGAAATAGTTTCATGTCAAAAAGAAAGTGAAACTTTTCTGTTTCTTTTTGGATACCTAAAGGAAATAAAGCAATAACCAAATAGCTTCCTTGCACAAAACAGACTTTCCTGGTCACGATGAGATAAAAATCTTGTTGCATTCTTGCCTAATTAGTTAACTAATCTTCGAGCGACTTTGTGAAGGTAATTAGTCTGGTAACTCAAAAAGTATAGAGATATCTTTAACCTGATTTAAGTTTTTGTTATCAGGTTGGTTAACTACATAAAATCTTCTAATTTGAATATAAAATTGGTCCATAAATAGCATAAATACTTTTACTTGCCACGTCTCGTTCAAATATTTTCTATTCGTACTATTTCAAACCCCTGGGCATCAAAATGTTGCCCCTCTGGCACAGCAAGTGGCTACTCCAGGGTCGTTCACACTTAGCACCACTAAATGGCCCAGGGTCAGATGTCGAGACACGAGCAATGTTCGGAGTGCTGGACACTGGGCATTCAAAGTGTCGTAGCACCTTACCCGCAGCAAAATTAAGCATTCTCAAAATTTCACATGCCCCAAGCTGTTTACCTGCGACATAGGCAGCGCGCTTACATGAAATCCGCTGCTATGGCTGTTGTCTAACAAAACTAAGCTTGCCGGCACATGGAAGCCCAACTGAGCTGGTCGAACAGATCCCTCCCAAAGCATTCTGAGCACTGCTGGAAGATTAGGCATCGACCGGCACAATGGCTCAGTGGCTATGGCATGGTGCTGCTGAGCATGAGGACGTGGGTTCGATTCCTGGCCACGGCGGCCGCTTTTCTGATGGAGGCGAAAAGTGGACTGCGTTGCTTTGACACGCTAAACCCTGCAATCAATCAATCAATCAATCAACGTTACGCACCTGTCGTAAGTGACACTCGATGCTCCTACACTTCGGCCATAAGCCAACCTTGTAATGAAGTGATAACAATGAATTATTCGACGATACTACACTGTCAATGCAGAACATCCGTTAATGTTAGAGCAGTAGGGCATAGCTGAAATTTCTTACTTATTAGCTGAGGTTTTGTTACACTGCGATGGAATGTTTGTTGCTCACAAAATTTGGGGCACTTTGTTTTTTTTTTTATGTACCTATCAGTTGGACATGAGCCAAACTAACAGTGGAGCGGAAAGAACTTCACTTAACATATTTAACATGTAGTAGTGAATTGCTGCGCCTAGAACTCTGCACACCTCCCAATGCCCAGTGTGGAGTAAAACCACTGAAAGAAGATGGGGCAAAAAAGCGGTTTTTACAATTACCGTTGGAGTCACTTTGACAATAACTCGTCTCACTGGTGTATTTTCTATACTGCGCTTTAACGGTGTTATTATGGTGTACCAACTAGCTCGTACCGATCACATTGACAAGTTGAGGGGACCCCGACAAAATTGAAACAGCGGGCTTTCCAAAAGCTCTTTGTGCCTAAATCGCACAGAATCCCACAGAAAATCGGACTGCGGGCTGGGCATCCTGCGCCAGAAAATGGAAACAGCAGTGCTGGAGGAAAGAGGTTGCTACCACACGTCAAATACGAGACACCTTGAGATGTGAAGGTATCGGCAAGGGTGAACAGGAGGCGGCTGGCAACGGCGAGCACGTGAAATGGGTTTCGCAAAGTGCAGTCCACTGAGCTGTTCAAGCGGGGATGGTCGCGGCCGCACAGTTCAATAGAAAGTTCAACAGCAGAGCAACGGAAAGTTCACACACGCTTTAGCATCTCCTGTAGTTTTTTTCGCCTCTAAATTATGGTTTCTCAAAGTGGGCTATGCGGAACCACTAGGTTCCGCAGGCCCCTCTTCGAGGTTCCGCGAGCCACTGATAAATTTTCCCTGGTTCCGCACTTGCAAAGTAACTTAGATGGCGAACCCTAGGTGCGATTGATCTAAGGAACCTCCATTACTCATGCACGAGTGTCAGCAAGCACATCTCAGTGCATAACAGAAAGGCGCCAGCTGCGCAATAAATCCAGCCAGCAGCTTGTAGCCAGCCAGACTCTGAAAATGGGCTGCGTGGTTGAACTATTGCACTTGAATCTAGCCTTATATTGTCACGTAGCCAAGGACGAAGCAGTTGTTTGGAAAAGAAACAAGTTTATTGGAGCGAACTTGTGCTCCCCTAACAACTGAAAAGAATACAGAGGCGGCGAAGCAGTGGTCAACAAAGTGACGTACGTGCGTCGGCGAGCGTCGCAGAATCGAATGCCCCGGCGTCCGCACTGCAGGCTTTTTATCTTTCGGCGAGCGTGGTTCTCGAAACGTCGATTCGCATCGAGAACATAGTAGATCCAAGAAGATTATTCTGGGCTGTTCACGTTAGATCGGAATGCTCTCCCTATCACAACAGATAACACATGCGGCACAGAAAGAAAGAATGGAACATGCGCTTCCCTTGGCGCAGAGATAACACAGACCGGCGCAGCCGGGCGGTAAAAGCAAAACACAAATAAACAAACCCAATCTATGGTTCGCGGCATTACCCCCCCTCTAAGAGTGCATCGACCCGATGCTAACATAAGCGACAGTCCGAACAAATGAAAATAAAAGTTCGTCATCGTCCGTAGAAAGGTTTTAGGCGAACCACGTGGACGACTTCAGGCCGCCTGCGTTGTCGTGATGTGCCGGAGTCACCATCAGGGATCACTTCGTAGGTAAGTTGGCCAACACGTCGTAGAATCTGGTAGGGTCCGAAATAGCGTCGCAGGAGCTTCTCACTGAGTCCGCGTCGTCGAATGGGAGTCCAAACCCACACACGATCCCCTGGCTGGTACTCGGCGTCTCGGCGTCGGAGGTTGTAGCGGCCCGCATCCACCAGCTGCTGGTCCGTTATACGAACTCGAGCGAGCTGGCGGGCCTCCTCCGCACGTTGAAGATATCCGTGGACGTCGGCGTTGAGGTCGTCGTCTTCTACGTGCGGAAGCATGGCGTCAGATGCAGTCTTTGGACACAAGTTCGCTCCAATAAAACAAGTTTATTGGAGCGAACTTGTGCTCCCCTAACAACTGAAAAGAATACAGAGGCGGCGAAGCAGTGGTCAACAAAGTGACGTACGTGCGTCGGCGAGCGTCGCAGAATCGAATGCCCCGGCGTCCGCACTGCAGGCTTTTTATCTTTCGGCGAGCGTGGTTCTCGAAACGTCGATTCGCATCGAGAACATAGTAGATCCAAGAAGATTATTCTGGGCTGTTCACGTTAGATCGGAATGCTCTCCCTATCACAACAGATAACACATGCGGCACAGAAAGAAAGAATGGAACACGCGCTTCCCTTGGCGCAGAGATAACGCAGACCGGCGCAGCCGGGCGGTAAAAGCAAAACACAAATAAACAAACCCAATCTATGGTTCGCGGCAATATTATCCCCATGTGCATTTCTCCTGTTTAAAAATAGGTTCCGCTTGCGTACGCGCTCGCGTATAGTCGATATTCACATGCAATAACTTCGCACGTGAATGTAGCGTGACGGAATGACAAATGGCGAGGGGGCTCCTTAGCACTTAACGGAGCTTAGCAGGGTTCCCTGGGACCAAAATGCTTAAGAACCCCTGCTCTAGATGAACTACTATCACCATAGTGGTTACAATGTGCCTTGGTGTCTGTATTATATGAGTCTATAGATTCATCACATCGTACGTTTCATCCCTCTTGGTCAGTGCTGCTGATTATGATTGGTGTGACGACAGGTCATGGTGTATCTACCTCCCTACCTACCCATGCAAAACCTTTTTTCTTGACGAAGCGCAGATCAAACCCCAGAGATGTCGCCTCAGTCAACCCCCTCCAGGTGCTCACCTCAAAGCCGATGAAATCGGTGCCGGCGTCCCCGCTGAGGCAAACCGAAGGCAGGAGCTGCTCGACGATGCTGGGTCTCTTCTCCAGAGGCGGTGGCACTGGCTGCTCGCCTGCCGAGATAGCGGCAGGGTCGGACGCCTCGTCCCCTTGGTCCTTGGGCCTGAGGCTGAGCCTGAGGTGGTCGGCGAGCTCCTGCAGCTCCTCGCACTTCTTCTCGAGCGTGTCGACACTCGTGCTCAGGCTGTGTCGCGAAAATGAGGCAAGAGCAGAGGGAAAGGAACGTGAAAATCTCCAACTCAAGGTTTAATGCGCCTAACCTACACCTGGACTATGAGGCACACTGTAATGGAGGGCTCCGGATTAACATTGACTACCTGGGGATCTCTAATGTGTGCTGCGTGAGGACACAGGTTTGATTCCCGGCTGCAACGGCCGCTTTTTTGATGGAGGCAAAAAGCGAAAACGCCCGTGTGTACGAGTTTTCGGCGCACGTTAAAGATCCCCAGGTGGTCGAAATTAATCCGGAGCCCTCATCCACTACAGCGCGCCTCATCGCCCACGTTGCGCCGGCGCGTTAAACCCTACAATCAATCAATCAATGCAACATGTGCTGAAATCTGGACAGGCTGATGTTTGCGCTTCAACTCGCACTTTGGGCTCAGCAGCAAGTCTTAGTCACTGAGCCATTGCGATACAAGGGGTACGGATGTGATGTTACACAATCTCTGAAGATGAAGATCACCTGTTGTGACAGAAAGAGGGCAGACTAGACATTGTGAATTACAGGAAAGTTTTGTCGTTTTTGTCGTCGGAGCAAACAGATACTCACCAAAATAAAGAACAATCAGATAATAAGAATGACAATTCATGTGTACAAATACGGCTGAGCCGGCTTTCGTTCCGTATGTGAACAAGGAATCTATACAGGCCCAAAAACACATCATTTTTACGCAATTGTTGTTTATTGTGGCGAGTGTATGTTTGTTCCGACCATGTTATTTCTTCGGTCAAATTTTGGAATAGGGAAGTTTTAGGCTACAATTAACTTTCCTGTGATAAATTATTCTGTCGAAACGAAAGTTCTCTAAAATCCCTAGTGAAATGTTTTTATTAGTAACATTACATCAAGAAAAGTCTGACTTAAAAAATTTTGTTTTTCAAGTAAAGCTCTACGCCACTTGGAAAAAGAAATTAGGCCTTCTAAGACAGCCTGTGCAGTTGTTTTGATGTTTTTAAACATTCTGTTTTCGACTGTTTGTGTTTTGCATGTTGCTCTGCTTTTCACTTTTTGTGTTCTAGGTTCAAGGTGATAAATATTCAGCTGACAGTCAGCGCCCATGTAGTTGTTTCTCACTTTGTAGTGTTTCTTATAGCTGGTTCCATGCGTGGAAAAATATGCAGAGCTTTATTAACTCCTGCTATCATGGGCAAGCGGGTATCAGAGATTTGAAGTTTGCAAAGAACAGCTGCGATTTAAATGTTGGTTTCTGTGGAAGGTAACTATATGTTTCTTTATAATTTATAGGTTCATAAAAATTTGACAGATTTACCATTATTCCCTAATTCAAACAATTTTTACAACGATAAATACTTTGCTGCTATGTACGTTTTCGGTGGTCGTTGTAGTGTTTACAACACCTCCCTTCGCCATCACTCTGTTAAGAATCTGTACATGGTCGCTGTAACAATACACGAATTTAAGCGAAGGAAAGATGAATTAACCTGCCGCCTCCCTGCTCTTCAAGCATTGTGCGTATAACAGTTGGAACCCCTTTGTTGACGGTGGAGGGAATGTTTGCTTGCGACAGTGTGTAGAAAAAAATTGGTCGCATATCTGATCACTTCGCTGGAAATGTCATTGAAAGACTATATGTAGTCTTCTACCAACCATGATATTTAAAAGACGCTTTTCTCTTACCCGCCCGCCCACCTCTCACGATCTTCCCCTCCAGTCTCGCTCCCCCCATGATAAACGTGGAGAAGAGGTTTGCTCAAGACAATTCAATTTTTCCGCGTTCCACTGCTCGCGCGCCATGCACAGGAACCTTTAGTTACTGTTGGACTTCGTGGAATGGTGCCATGATGTCTTTGGTCGGGTACAAGCTGTTACTGTATTTTTGGGTCAAAACATTGTTTTAAAGCGTATTTTTTTATATTTGCTATCGTTAAAATTGAGCAGTCGTGTATTTGAAATTAAAAGAACACTGCTAGTACCAGCTTCAAATATGCCTAACGTTTTCTGGTTGCTGAACATTTTGACATGTATGCAGTGTGTTAGTGGTTCAGTGGTTTGGAAAAGTTTTGCCTACGTAAATTTCCCGGTCACGAATTCATTTTAACTTCTGGACGGACGGACCGACGGCGGACGGATCAAAATCTTCGCGTTCAAGTAGCCGTAGAAAGACTACCGTCTTTAAAATTTGCCTTTGCGGTTAAAATTACCGACTCGCTAGCCCACAACTTTTCGTACAGTGGGCTTTCCCGCACTGCTCTTGTGTTGTGCGAAAGAACCAACCAACCTAACTGCTCTCGCCACGCGGAGAAGCCAGCTAGACGACACCATTCGTGTGGTGAAACAAACTTCTTGCACTGCCACGGAAGTTTAACAGAAGGAAAAAAGAGGGGGATGAAGGGGGGTAGGGGAGAGGGCGTTCTCTGATAGATAGTTCTACGGGAACAAGTTACTCCGGGCACGTGCAAAAACAAGTAAGTACGGTTGATATGGCAACAGACACTTCAAGGTGACCGTCGTAAATGTCGTCGACAGCTTCTTCCGCAGATATGTCACGCAGCAGTTTCAGATAAAAGGTGGGGCCGTGGCGCGTACATTAAAACATCTCCACTAACGTGAAACCTGGGGAGGGGCGAAGCATGCAGCGTATAACTGTATTCTTGGCGCATTGGCGCTTTTGCCAACGGAGATGAAACCGTTGGGGGGTAGTGCTATACAGCTTTGCTGTAAAAGTCGCGTGTCTTTAAAGCACCAAGTGTTCTAGCGCGAGGCGTAAACGAGTGACTTGGTGTTCTTTAGTACGCGTTACGAAGTGTTCTAGCACAAGGCGCAGTGTGTCCCGGTGTTTTTAACCCGAACGTGTTTTATTCCCGGATACAGGAAGATTTCGCCGACGTCATATCCGTCACGGAAGTGACGCCTGTACAACGAAGCAAGCGGCCTGTAAAGGGTGCACCACTGCGCACAGGGTCTTCTTGCGGGGAAGCAACCTTTAGTACTAAATGGGAGACCAATAGCAATCATCATCATCATCATCAGTACGTTATACTTAGGGTTGCTCGTTTTCGGGTTTTATATTTTAACACGAACGTGTTTTATGCCGCGATACCCCAAGATTTCACTGACGTCATATCCGTCACGGAAATGACGCCAGTACAACTTTGCCGAAGCTACTCGCCAGCAGGACGGCGCTCGCCATGCAAGCGCACCCACAAGACAGCCGCCGACCCCCAAATCATGCTCAGCTGCAGATTTCGCTGCACATTTCACTTTCGTGTTTTACCGATTCTTATGACAGGAATCAACCATAATTTTTTAGTACGCGTCACGAAGTGCTCCTGCGCGAGGCGTAAACGAGTGTCCCGGTGTTTTAAATGCAGAGCATTTCAATAACTCACGATGTCACCCGCGTTGACGTCCGTAGTCGTAGTCCGCACCCCTCCCCCTACACTATATAAAAAAATACTATCCGGCGCCTGGTTTCGATCCCTCGACCCTGCGGGCGGAACGCAATGTACATGGTGCTCTACCCACTGCGCCACAAAGCCGACACAGAATGGGGGGCTACGAACGCGCCTTATATCCTTGACTCATTCAAACTACGTCAAGAAGCTGCTGATACAACGCATTCACTACCACCAACTCCCCAAACACTAAACGTTAACGCAATACACCCACCCCCTATGCGACGCATTTACTCGAGTCCCCCTCGCGGGGAGATGGGCCCAATTTTTTTAGTACGTGTTACGTTCTAGCGCGAGGTGTAAGAGAGCGTACCGGTGTCTTAGTACCGTGATTACATGAGACGACGATTACGACGACGACAGGAGACGCCAATAGCCCCAGCCCCAAGGGGCTTTGCCCCTAAAAAGAATCGCTTTACTACCAAACGCCGCGCTTGCGCTGTACGCTGTCGCAGCGCAAGCAATTCAAAGCGTACGCCTTCACGGGCCCTCGATCAGATAAGCGGATTTGAGAACCGCGCGTATACGAGCCATATGTCGTATCATAGCCTCCTTTATAAAGGAGGATGCATGATACGACATATGGCTCGTGACTCACCCCGTGACTCACCTGCGAATGCGCTTTTTGTCGGATCTGGACTCCTGCTGGAGCCGCTGGTTGCTCTTCTCCAGCTCGGCCACATTCTGCTCGAGCTGCTCGTAGATCTTGAGTCGAGACTCGTTCACCTCCCGTAGGCTGGCCGCTTGCCGGCTCAGGTGCTGCGAATGACAAGGCAAAACACCCGCGTGAGCTAGAGCTCGTAACGTGCATATACGTCATCATACCTCAAAGAGAAGTAATGTTTCAAACAAAACAAGTGCGAGCAAGTTAATTACTACTGCACAGCTTCGGCAATTTGGAAACTCTGTGAACTGGAAGTCTTGGATGATGAAATTTGGAGGTTCCGTAAACTCGGTTCCTTCCCCGTGCTCAAAAAACGGGTCTGAACGGAAGAGGGGTTCCATTAACGTAGGCGGCGCGGCTTTTTACGGAACCCGTTCCGCTGGGGCCCGCTTTTGCAGCACGGAAAGAGCGGAAAACAGGTTTAACTCCCAATACCATTAACCTTTCGCGATTACTCGAGGATTTTCTGCGGCCGAACAAAATTTGAAGTAATACGTTTAAAGGTGCCCGCAACGTACGCTTTCGATAAACGCTGTCACTATTTCCTTCGTGCCTGGAAGCACTGCAAAAACTAGTTATCGCGAGCAAGGAGCGGCACTGCGTGATTTGTTTGTCGCAGCAGATAGGCGCCTTGCAGTCTGCTTTGCTTTTGTTGCTGTTTTATTTAAAAGGCAACCGAAGGCTTTTGTTGCTGCAACTGAAAGACGGCCAATAGCGACAACTTCGATCGAATGACGTCATTCGAAAGCCTAAACAACGCCAAAACACGCGAAGACAGAAAATTGTTTTGAGAAATTTTACAAGCTATCCGAAGGGGATAATGCAATGAGTTTTGGCTAAAGCTCTTTGTGATCCCCTAATTCTAAAAGAACGGATGCGCGTTTTGAATACGCTCTGAAAGCATTCCACAAGAGGTGAAAGAAATGTTGCAGGGCCCCTTTATCAAGATACACTCTTGCGCCAGCCCGCAGTGCTGCACGGTGCATCCTTAGAGCGCATTCGGAATTTGTGAGCAGTATAGGACAGGCAACCTTCCGGAAGCGACGCCATTTGAAAATGGTACGAAAAGTCAGGGCGCATGTTATAAAAAGAAAGAGATTTCGAAAGGATCAAAGTGAGTTCAGAACGGAAACAATACCGCAAGGTTGACTGAATGCCATTTCAGTAGCCTACCGTTTTTAATTCGTCGCCAGCAATGTTCACTAACAAAATCGAGCATGGAAAATCAGGCAGGTTCAAGTAGTGCTCCAGCGGTTTCAATATTTCACCCATTCAACAATACAAGCATATTATAGATTTTAGCTATACCAGAGACGTCTAATTTATAACACGGAAAAGCTTCAAGAACATAAGGTATTTGTACCTGCGGCCTGCGAGCAAGACGAGCAGAAAATAAAACCACCTACAAAACGTAAGATATGAAACCGAAATAAACGCTTTCCCTTTCGAGTTTCGAATACAGCAAGTATGATGTCATTGTTCTCGAACTTGCTTGCACTATACTATATGAGACCGTCTGCATTGTTCCGGATTTTTTTTCAAAACAATTTCCAGAGTTTGCCAACCAAAGTGCTCGACAGCTGGATTATCAAAACCGCTTTAGAGGAAATGCTGCTCCGTTGCATTTCTTGCATTTAGAAAGCAGCTTTTGACTTTCCCTCAAAACTCCTCGTCAATTTCACTAAGAAAGTACACGTAGAAGCGCGGCCATGAAAACGAAAGAACAAACGTAAGAACAGCGTATGTTATGTAATCTTTCGTTCCAGGGCCGAAAAAAAATTTGATCTACTTTAAAACACTCGCATGCGTGGCTGAAGGTTCGTAAAGGGGTCACTTTTTTTGGGGGGTTGGGGGGGGGGGGGTCACCGCAGTATTGTGATCACTCAGAACCCCAATCCTGGTGAAAACTGATCACCATGTCCGTGCAATTCATAATAAACCAGCGCGTTCTTTGAACATGGTAGTCGTTCCTTCTCAAGATGACCTCCTGCCCCTCCTTCTATGGGCGTGTCCAGCAAGCACTTTGCTGAGTGATTAGCTAACGCTCCTAACCTTTATTAGGTAACAAGTATATATCACACCAGCTAAAAGAGGCGTAACATCATGCCGGAGGACAATGACATTGCCAACGGAAGATGAAACATGGAACTACTACTGTCTAGCAGACCGACGCAAAAATGGGTATTGTGGAAAAAAAAAAATAAAAAAAAGTGGGTAGCGCCATCTTGATGACCCGGCAAAAAGAAAAAAAAAAACAAGGTTACTCAGTGCACCTAAAGTCTTCGAACCGAACGTGAGCGTTCTTTCGTGTAAAGCAATATATTTGCCAACCATAAAAAAAAAAAGAAAACAGAATCCCGCTGAAATTAGTTTAGGTCCTAACAGCAACAGATGTTACCAGTAAATGCAACTAGAACCAGCTGGTATATTCATCCTTTCTGGGAGCTCGAATACACACAACGCACAATTCAAACCTCTGTAATCATCCAGCCGTACCACCTGCGTATACACAAAGGCCTGTTATAACTGCGACATTCAGCTCGGCACGAATCTCTTGAGTTGCATACAACCACCTGTGCCACCCGCGTATCAAAAGCCCGAACCAAGTGCGCGCACAGATATGACAGCTCCCCACACTCGCACAGGTGGCCAGTTAGCCCTTCCGGGTACCGCTACATACATCTGGGACACACAATACCCCTCCGCCGCCACCACCCACCCACCAGGGCCACCCCCAACCCACCCAGACACAGATGGAGCAGAAGGAGGCACAGCTGCTGAGCGCCGGATCACCCCTGAGCAAGGCTTCGAGGCAGCGCCGAAGCAGCGAGTCCGACGATGGACACATCGTTGAACCCAGCAGCTCCGGACACCGGCCGACACAGACCACAAACAACCGGGCGCGGTTCCTTTTCCTCTACGACTCCGCTAGAACAGTCGTGATCCGCTCCGGGCGGGGGGCCGACGTGGACTAGCGGCGGCGGTCACCTGTACAGGCACCGCCGCTGTCGGCGAGCCAAAACCTCGCGGCTGTCGTCTCCGTTTTCTCTTTCTGCATGAGCGAACACACAGGCCCAGTGTGCTGCGAACGTGACTCACAGCGCCGCTTTCTTTTTGTCTCGAGAAAGAAAAAAAAAAGTGAGCGGCTGCTGCGCGGCGCCGCCGTATGTATACTTGCAGAAAAGCTTCTGGAGCGCCGCGCGCGAAACACATGCGTCTTTCGAGATATATCCTCGGCAGCGCGAGGTTCGCGATTGCTTGCGAGCGCACAAAGAAGGTTATGCAAGAGAGAAGGAAGAAGAAACAAATCTGAAAACGGTCCCGCGAACGGTTAGCGCGCGTGATAACGGCAGCTGTGTGTCTCTTAGGCTACGGGTCGTGACGAAAAGGAGCGACAATTACTCTACTTTCCTCCGTCTCAACCCCCCCCCCCTCCTCCCCCTCACTGGATTCGGGTAGGAGGGTGCATCTCGTTCTCCAGGAAACGTACGAGGGCGCGGAGTTTAAATGGTTGATTGTAGGGTTTACCGCAACGCAGGCGATGAGGCGCGCCGTAGTGGAGGGCTCCGGATTAATTAAGACCACCTGGGGATCTTTAACGTGCGCCGAAACCTCGTACACACGGGCGTTTTTGCTTTTCGCCTCCATCAGAAAAGCGGCCGCCGCGGCCGGGAATCGAACCCGCGTCCTCGTGCTCAGCAGCACAACGCCTTAGCCACTAAGCCACCGCTGCGGGTGAGTTTAAGTGGTCATGATTCAGTGATACGCGACACCAAAGTCGACAAGTTACATAAGCTTTCAGGAGACCAACAATTGGTAACCGCCCACTAAATGCAAACGCATATATAATTTCGAGCAGGACTGATATTTGTACTGCAAGCGGGCATGTCACGGGAGAAAGTAAGAACAATGACCAAGTTAAACGGAAATTCCACGATCAGTCACAATTTACACACGTTAGAAATGGGTATGAACCCACGAAAAATGTCCAAGCTGCTCCGAAATGCGATGATGCGTCACAATTTACGCTTTTTAAAATGAGTATGCACCCAGGAATACGCTATGAAAAGCAACGGATATATGCCCGCGGAGCATGGTGACGGCCGGCATCACAGTTAGAGCGCAAAAGGGAAAACGAATTTGGGACACCATCAAGAAAAACGGTGCGAAACTGCTTAGCCAGCACCGGTGTACAGCATCGGCTTTATAATAGGACAGGATGCCTTGAGATAAGATTTATGGGACTACCAGAGCTATTTCCTCCAGCACGCGTGGCTGTGCGTTCCAACCGTAGATTAGGTGTGGGCGCTTGTCGCCCGGGCGACGTGCTCCCGCGTGGGGTTGGCCGGCCGCCCCACCTTTGTCATTGGAATTCAGCGCTAGATAAGCCATGCATAGCAGACGACGTCGACGCTCCATGTTGTTGTTGTTGATGATGATGATGATGATTCATATTGGTTTCCCCTTTGAAGCGGGGTGATGACATGTCATCTTACCAAAAAGGACTAATATAATCATGTTTTACACTCTTGGTTTAATACTAGCGCTGCTTAGGGGAGGCACTAAAGCTTATTAGGCCCGAAATACTTTCTTTTCCCTGTTACAGGTGGTAACTGTCTTAGGCAATATTCCCCTCTCTGCTTTTCGTCCACCAGCATTCTAATCTTCTCTTCGTCCCCTCGACAGCCTTGAAGTTAACTTCCTCTGTGATACCCTTAAATCCTAGGGCTTCTGGAAGCCCAATATTCCCTTCATGTAGATTTGGATGGATACCCTCACATTCTAACACTATGTGCCGCATAGTTTCTGTTTCTTTTCCGCAGACCACACATACCCCATCATTTTGTGAATACTTTCCCACAAAACTCTTAGTTCGCAGGCAACCTGCTCTAGCCTCAAAAAGCAAAGCACTGCCCTCAAAAAGCACTGCCTCAAAGCACTGCCTCAAAAAGCAAAGCCGAAGAGACCCCCTGCCTGATGCGTGTTTGCTGTTAGAAGCCTATGTTCAGACTGTTGTCGCAACTGTAGTAATATCTGTAATATCTTTAAATAATGACGTCATTTGACGTCTCAGCCAACCGAACTGCGTGAAACGCCGTTCTATAACGTCCATAGCGCACGATATGGCAGTCGATACGGGACACAAAATATGCCCACATTGGGCTTGGGAACGGACCGCAACAGGAGCCTGTTCTGAAGCGTATGAAGCATATATGTGAGTAAGGCCGCTTTCCACGACGCAGAGGGCTGCTGCTGCTATGCTAGGTCTCGACACGATATGCACGAAAAAAAAAAAATAAACAAACGACAACAAAGAAATCGTTTCTACTCTTGTCTGCGGCCAATGCGCCGAAACGGAAGGCAGTCTTTACAGAAGTGCATGAAAAATATGGCGCAATGCGAATTATAGTTGTAAGATTCTGCGGTTATAGCCACAGCACCCAGCCATAGCAGCCAGCTAAAATCCCCCCCACCCCCCACCCCTACCCTTTAAAACCCTACCCTTTTAGCGCTCTGTGTGTCGTCTTTTCTGTTCCTCGTCTTGTGCTGCGCCTCGATACATCGCTGTGTACCAACTCGCCCAAACCAGTACTCTGCTTAACACCCACATTCAATCATTATTCGCTTTTTTGCACTTCCTTTTCTTTTCATCCAACGCAGCACTGCGAAAAAAAAAAAATCAGAAAGCATTTTTTTTTTTTTTGCATTTCAGGTAGTGACACCATCGTCTCAGAAAAAGTTCCGCCGAAATCTCCATGCTCCAGCGGAAGTCCTTCCCGCTATTTCAGTCCGCATCTACGGCTATTTATTTAGTACACAACGAAGCCCGGGAATTTCGGGAATTCAAAACGATCCGC
This sequence comes from Haemaphysalis longicornis, assembly GCF_048455015.1. Taxonomy (NCBI): domain Eukaryota; kingdom Metazoa; phylum Arthropoda; class Arachnida; order Ixodida; family Ixodidae; genus Haemaphysalis; species Haemaphysalis longicornis. The sequence goes on along the minus strand of NW_027526385.1, from coordinate 82,034,613 downwards.
CGCCAAGCGGCAACGAGACAGCCCTTTCACGCACGCTTCGTATACGAACGGTGGTCACAGAATTGGCACACACATTCCGTCCCACACCTGGCTCCCAGCTGTTCCTCATTTCGTAAGCAGGTACAGACTCGAGGAGCGAGCAACCGGCACCGCGAAGCACTCCGTACCATTGACCCCATAGCTGGCCTTCTCAGCCTAACGGAGCTTTCGACGGGGAGCTCGCACGTGAGACACCGCCGCCTCCCAAGGAAGGCCCGAGAGGGTGAAGATTAAAGGAGGGCGCCATAGATTAATGGGTCCGGGTTCGCATCCCTCCGTACGCGCTGACCACGCAACCACCGCGCACGTTTCCCACCCGCCGTTATTCAGCGACCACGCTCATTCAAAGACCCGCGTACACCACGACCGGGCCGCTTCAAGCAGAGAGGTGAAAGTGCGATGCACCTCGACTCGTGCGCTGCAGCCCTCTCTCTCCGCGCGTTCGTTAAACTCGCTCACTTCATTTCTTTCCTTTCGTCACTCTTGTATATATTTTCAGGCCTCGCGTGCACGGATGGTTGTAGAAAGCGTCTCCCTTTCATCTCCTCTCCTCTTCCATTCAGGGATGAAAAGACGCGGAACATCCGGATGATCCTCGTGATGGTCTTTCCGTGCGCCCATCGTTGGAATCCGCCGGGCGCTCCGTAGAAGGCCCTGGGGGAGGACCACCTTGAGAAAAGGGGTGCTCCCCCCGGGCACAAACGAAGATCCCGCGAGGAAACCGTAACGATGCGTAGGACGGACGGACCGGCGACGTCTCCCCGGTCGGTCTTTCACTAGCCCTCCTCGAGGGGCCAACGACAACGCACAAAGACGCCTCGTGGAGCGGGCAAAGTAACGGCTGCTTCGTCGTACAGAGGTCGGCGGGTGGCGGTCCCTTTGAAAAGGTTTGAGAAGGGCGCGCTCGCGTAATAACCGTCTCACCACCACCACTGCCAAACCACGGTCCCTCCTCATGGCGAGGAAATGTACACGTATGTGATTCGTGCCCTGGCAGACTGAAACCCGGTTCGTGCCGTTCCTTCCGGAGGCCGGGCCGTGCCTTGACGCTTTCGCTATGTACTTTGCCGCGCTGTTTGTCCGCTCGGTCGAGGGGCGGGTCTATACGTTGGTCTATAGACTGCACGGCGTTCGGGCATACAAACCGCACGGCCCCTCAGGTGATGTCGGTGACCTACGGGGCGAATGGTTCGTGAGGGATGGTGGGTGTACGTGTTATCACACCCTCTGGGGAGAACAAGAGGACGACGAGCAGAGCAACGTGAGAAGTGGAGCAGTCGTCGAAAATCAGCGCAGTGCAACGGGGGAACGACCAGATGCAACGAATCGTTCGGTACAGTTTCGGAATTTCGAGAGTTTTCGAACTGGTGATTCGGCATCCTCACAGAAATTCTCAACAGCCTCGTTGGTGCACAGGCTGACGATACTTTTAACTTCCTTTAACTTGTACAGCCTGCCAACGTTTAGAAAATCTCCGGAGCGTCGACCGGCGGGTAGGTCAGCGCCCTACAGCGGTGGAAAGCGGCGAAACGAGCGAGAGCGGGCGCGTGCGCAGAACGATCAGGCCGGTGCTGCGAGCGTCGTCTGCTAGGCTGCTCCGCCAAGCACCATTCCACCGATTCTCTACGTTGCCGGACTGTGAAAGCATTTACGCGTGCGTAAGTTTATGCGTAGAATCGGTGGTTCGCGTGCCTCCCCTTTCTTTTTTTCCCACTATTTGTTGTCACGTACACACGCACGTGCGCACATACACACAGACAAACGAGATTTGTCTATTTTTTTATTGCCGTAATGCGTGCGCGTACATGCGTTACGAAAATAAAGAAGGGTAACGAACAAGGTGCACGCGAAATCGTTGTCAGCGTCCGGTGATCAACAGAGCCGGTTGCTTACCAGCGGAGGAGTGTGTATCGTGCTTGCGGGAACAGCCTAGCAGACGACCCTTGCCCCGGCGTGACGGTTCTGCGCATGCGCAAACTCTCGCTCTAAGTGCGCCGCTTTCTGCCGCACTTAGTAACTGCTGCTTGTCTGATACTAACATTCACTGATAGTAACAAAATTGTATGAATAATTGAACATAACTACAGCACTTTTTTTTTTCATTTCACCTCACGATTAAAAAACGTTTGCAAATTCACCTGCTGACTTGTATAGGCTCACATTAAAATACATAATTTTAAAATAATCGCTCAAATATTTGATTTTTGCGACAAGCACACTGACTATATCAGAGGAATTTCCGCTGCTGGCTATAAAAGCAAGACCAGCAGATGTATTTCTAAGGTAACTAGTAAGTGATACTCGCTCTCCTCGTGCATCCCATTGGCTTTCCTGCTCAATTTATTTATTCTGTAAGTGTGACATGGGCGTGTTGAATGTGTCTCTATGTCGAACTGCGAACTCAGCCGATCCACGTTGTCACACAGGTTTTTTACTAGGTTATGCATAGCCAATAAATAAAAGCACTAAGTATCCAGTGGATGCTATAACAAGTACAGTGAAAGCTCGTTCATTCGAACTCGGTTAATTCGAACTCACGCCCTTGTCCCGGCACAGCCATGTACATTTCAATGGGGGGAAAACTCCCGATAATTCGAATTACGATCCCCTGGTTTCCATCGCTCCTCGCAAAAGTCGGCCCGGAGTGATTACAATGTGTTGCAAATCCAAACCAAACCAAATTTACGAGAGATGCAAAACAACGAAACAGAAAAACAACAGCGTGGCGCACGCGCTCCGCGTCTGCAACAGCTTATTTCGCTTCTGCAAAGGGCGCCGCGCCACCGGCGCCAGTGCTCCGGCGCATGCCATTATTATTTACGAAACATTATTTCCGAAATCGCCTGCCACAAACGTGTAGTAGCGCCTAATTTGCGATATAACGAGTCCAGAGGTGATTTCTTTGTCTCCTTCCCGCGCAGTGTGGCGCGATGTCCATTCATTCTATAGCGCCCGTACGCTAATTCGAACTCCGCTTAATTTGAACGATGTTTTGCCCCCTTCGAGTTCGAATTAACGAGCTTTTACTGTAACTGGTTAGTGTGCTGTTAGTAAGTGCCACGATGCTTTTTTTAAAGAGTGAAACGCCAACCATTGCAAAGCTTAACCTTCAAAGGCAGACCCAAGATTCTTAGACTCAGAACCCAGATATTCTTAGCACCCACCCCACTGCCACACTGCTCACCCGACCACCGCCTTAATTGCTCACGTGATCAACATCTGCTGGAGACTAAAGACCCGAGTACAGTTTTAATTTCATAGGGAGGCTGCGGCCGATCGAATACTGAGTGGCTAGGGTAGCTGGACCCTGTTCTAGTGAGGGAGTGCTATTTGTGTCTCGGGGACCTTTCGTAGTAGAGTTGAACCTGCCTAGTGCGACCTCAATAGTATTCGGAGATGTTATTTAGCGGGATAACATAGCAGAAACCTCTGGGACTTTAGCCCCATTATTTGCTTGAGGTTGCTGCCCACAGATGGCGAAAACCTTTGATGAGTGTATACCGCTCCAACATGACACTGACACCAAGCAATGTTTAAATTTCGGTTCGAACTGTACGGAAACGAATAATAAAAAAAAATCTTGGATTTGATGGACCTAACGTTATATGTCTCGAAATGCCGGCCATGCGCAAACGTCCACTTTCGGAGCTTGTTCCCTCAATGTTTCATTTTCGCCCTTTAAGAAATTCACTTCGTTTTTACCACTTGTGCTCATTCATTTGTTACGTGTCGGCCTTCGTTCCTTAAACGCACAAAAAAATCGACCAATCTTAATTTTTTTTTTTTTACGAAGCAGCAGCAGCAGCAGCAGCAGCGGCGGCAGCCACAGCTCACACACCTTCAATCCCATCATCGTCGCTACCGCAAGACCTTACCACCGGCATTCCACACAAGCATTTTTATCAAACCGCGATCCGCGCTCCGGCAACTCTCGCGCCAGCGAAAAAAAAAAAAAAAAAAAAGAATCAGAAAAGGAAGTCGACAAGCGTGCTACTTCGCCTTTCACCTCCGGCACAACCAGCCCATGGGGCACTCTCGGAGACTTGTTTGTCCTTCTTTCGAACAAGGTCCTCACAGAGCGACGCCCGAGACGGGAGCGAAAAAAAAAAATACAAACGAATGAAACGTAAAAGCGAGCGTGCCGGTTCATAGACAGACCTTGATCGGCGATACGCGACGCGCTAGCGAGCCAATAGAGACGCCGACGCCGCGACGGTAATCGTGGGAACAAGACTCGCGGGGGGCGGAGGCCATTAGGGTGCCCGCGATCCCTTCCAGCAGGGCCAGACATAGAGCGAAAGGGGATTGAACAGGATGCAATCCGGAATGCTAGCGTACGCAAACAAACCATAGTCGCAACTCACGACCGGCAGCGCGGATGGTCTATCGAGTGCGTGGTCACGCAAGCCAAATCTAAACAATAAGGCAATACGAGCGACAACCAACGTCAAGAGAAAGGAGAGAGAAAGGTCTACGCCTTGGCTACCTGAGGAGTGAGTGCCTCTGTGCTGCCTGCCGTCAACGTCTTCGTGCCTTACAGATCAGATCACTGGCACCCGATAAAAGCAGCGTATACAATGGCATACCAGTGCCTCCTACTGCAAGGCATGTCTGCAGCAGTGCAGGCGATGAATGTATGTACGAACCGCCTGAAACCACGAGGCAAACCGATAACTGTTCGGTCGGTACGACTCGCAGCGAGTCGGGTGGTTTATAGATTGCGGCAGTCGCGTACATGCTCGCGACAGTACCCCAAAGGACCTCATGTAGCGACGTCCGCTCCACGAACACAATGTACACCCAGGAGCAGAAGTTTACGGACCACGAAAGCAGCATTTTTTAGTGACTTCTCTGCCGCACAGCATCCCGGAGGACTATGTGCGGTAGTTTTCTTTAGTTAAGTACTTTTGCGACATCTTGCATGCATTCGAAAGTTTTTCGGGCTTCCGTAGGAAGATAAATAACCTAAAGTTGCCATTTCCCTGGTCCGTAATCTTTTGATCGTGGTTGTACGTGGTGCTTTTTGGGTGCACGACAGCAAGGAGATGCGAGCCAAGAGTACTAGCAAGGTTATCGACCGGGCCTGTCCAACAATAATGCGACAAAAGCAAAACAAACACCCGGAAATTTAATTAAAGAAAAATCACAATGAGTGGCAGAGCGATGCCCACGTACGCAAACAGCGGGTTACCGTGTGTAGTATGCCGGGACTCCGCAGAATCGCACTGGCTCCACGTTGGGCGCCAAATGTGGAAGCACCGGCGGCGTGTGAGTCGGCCATTCAGTCCGCCAACTACGATTACTGCAGACACTAAAGGACTCCCAGAGCTAACTGAGCGCAGCGTTCTGAAAGCAGAGATGCCGCGTTTCGATGACGGATCGCACTGGCTCCACGTTGGGCGCCAAATTTGGAGGCACCGGCGGCGTACCCTTATCAACTGACATCGCAGGGTGAAGATCGGCAACGAGAATTTAATGTATACCGCTGATTACGAAAAGTAAGGAAGGTCAAAGCTCCATTATACAGGCAATGTCTCGCACATAGGCCACCCGTTTCCATGCTCGTGTCACTGAGGTCCACAGGGACACATACCCTAGACAGAAACACGCAAGAAAGATATTCTCCCCCTTAAAGGGGCACTGACACAAAAATTTAGCATCTTGTTTTTTTCGTTGCGATAAGTAGCTAGTGACCTACTTATAACCTGTAGAAACCTCATTTGCTTCAGCGTGCGACGGTTGTTTAATTAGAGGGATTTTAAATGCGGCCAGTCGCAGTTTCGGTTTCAGCGAGTGCCGCGAAACGATGGATTTTGTAGATTTTGTGTGAACAAAGCTGACCACGTGACCGTCGGAGGGATATCACAGAGCAGAGCCGCCGTAGCACTGTCGAATCCGCATCGACGGCAGTTTCTGCGAATGCCCCCACGTACTGATCTCGTGTGGCGCTTAATTAAAAAGCGACCGTGGATGTGACGCAGGCGCTGCGAGTGCAAATGCTACCGCGGCTAAAGAACGACGCGCGACGCTCGAGACGGTGGGTGGCAAGACGCGCGCTGGGAGCAGCCGGCCGGTCTGCCTACAGGTCCGCCTACAGATGTGTTCGGCTCAGCACTGCGGCGGATATTCGAGTGCCGCTCTCGTAAGCGGTGCAGATGACAATTTTTAATGCAACCCGCCATCGCATCATTAACTCCTTTCTCATTTAAGCCACTATGGTCGGGACTTGGGGACAATTTCGTGCAGCGGTAACAAGCTATCACTCGAGCTACCTGCGCCGGCCTGGGCCACTTCGCGGCCGTGGCCGCCGCCTGCACAGCGACAGTGCGGCTAGCTCAGTGGGCTTTTCGTGCCTCCGGCGCGTTTTCGCATCCAATGGTAATAAACAGTAATATAAACAGAGTGCCTGGAATCGCTGTAGAACTTTGGTCGCGGCCAGCTGCCCGATTAGCTGACGAAATCACGGCGCCTCCGCCGCCAACGATCGGGTCGTTCGTTGTCGAGAGCAGAAGCTCCGCCCTCCGGCCCTCCGATTGGAGCGGCGAGCCGGGCGAGCCCGCGTAAAACGCCGGTAGTGCGGAAGCGGCAAACACAAACTCGTGACGTGTTTGGATGTTGTTTATTTACAATTGCGCGTGGTCCTCTGTTGGCTGCTCGGTTGCGTTTCGCACAGTTCAAAAATGATTTTAAATATGTTCTAGGCTGTATTCGCCGCTGAAATTTTGCAGATGATGTATATGTGTTCCCACCAATCTATCTCCGACATTATCTCGCCTTCAAAATTTTGTGTCAGTGCCCCTTTAACCTCATAACAGCGAGTAAAGGGGGAAAAAAAAAACTCGGACGGGGGCAAAGAACTGATACGGGGAAACGCCAGTCCTAGAGACACAAGCGTGGTCCATGGCTAGGTCATGCAAAAATGAGAAGCATACACATATTCCTTCGTTTCTTCCCATCTATCTTCACCGGCAACAACCAAAGCAGGTGGGGGACGGGGCCGAGATAGAAATAGCCGCGGGAGCATTACCGATGCGCCTTCGGGAATATGGGCGGCGTGTGATTTATGCGCATGAATATCGCGGCCGACGAGTGGCGAGTATTGGCGAATGAAGGCCAATTATTCCCACGACGGAGAGCCGATGGGCGAAACGAAACTCGACCCCGAGGGCTGCGCGCTGCAGACGGACTTTTGACTCGCAGGGGAAAGAAGCGACACAACAAAGCGAGAGTGCATTTGCAAACCGGGACGCCAGACGACAATAAGCGCCGAAGGGCTGAATGACCGGCCGGACAGACGGTGGACCGACAGGGCGGCGGCGGCGGCGATGCCAGACAGCGCGTCGCGACGCCACGCCCGCATGCCACCCAGTTCCCGTTGTGTCCGCTGGGAAACGGACTTGTGAAAGGGAGAAAACGAAAGTGCGGAGTTTCTTTTTGATTCAAGCGGCGATGCTGGTGGCCGCCGCTCAATTAGCGACGTGTATCGAGATGTGCTAACTAGAGCACTGCACGGGCCCGGGCCGGCCCGAAAGCCCGGAATGGCCCGAAAGCCCGGGCCCGACCCGGCCCGCAAGCCGGGCCGGGCCGACCGAAGTCGATTATCGGCGGGCCCAGGCCGGGCCCGGGCTCAGTGCCACGGGCCCGGGCCGGGCTCGGACTTGAATTCATAGGCCTGGCCATTAATAGTTCCGACGTGAAGTGTAGAAAAGAGCATAAAATTGAATATTCTGAGTATACTTTTACGCGCTTCTTGATGTTAGTTGTACACATTGTTTTAAAAATGTGTTTTGCTAAGGCTGATAGTCACTATACTGTAACTTTAATGACATTTCATGTACTGCATCAAGATTTTATATTTTGGTGTATAACATATCAATGATACGGTTACAAGAAATGCCCTAGCGGGGAAGGAATAAATTAAGCCACCCTGGAGCTGTGCACCTATGTCTATGTACGTGTGTTTTAGATGTCGAACCAATCTAAATGCGGCTGCCGTGGCTGGAAATCAAACTCGCGTGCTAGAGAAGCGCCACCGCTTAACAACCACTCCAGGGAAAATATTTCAACGCACGCACATACTCGCGGATTCAAATGGAGAGCAAGAAATTTCATTAATACCAACTTGTGACCGAAACAACCACATGAAGTTGCCAAGAGTCTGGTCATCAAGATGATGGTGTGTCTCGTGTAAGAATACGAGCAATTATTACACCCATGTGGCGTGAACTGCAGACGGTGTGAGCTAAACTACGTGTACTTTTAAGCCCTTATTTTTTTGCGTTACAATTGAGGGCGTGCTTGTACAGACTACATGCTCCATCTGATTTCCCGCTACGAAGACACTCGACCAAATATAATAAACAAATTTTCTTCAACGTCTAAGACCAGGCCTGGTCACACACATGCGGGCCCTCCCTAGGCTAAAAAAAAAAAAAGACCGTGCCCGGGCCGGGCCTGGGCTTGAGACGACGGGCCCGGGCCGGGTCCGGGCTCGGTGTTACGGGCCCGGGTCGGACTCGGGCCTTACAATCAGGCCCGTGCAGTGCTCTAGTGCTAACATCGGGATGTCGCGGTGTGCGAACCATCGAACCTAGTGCCGCATGAGGCAAAAAAACTTTACCATGCTTTCCTAACGAACGCTGAGAGAAGCGCGAAAACTTGGCGCCTTAGTAAGCAATTAGAAAGCAAGCTTAGGTCCGCCCAACGTGCCATGGAGCGAATAATGTTAGGAGTAAGGCTTGGGGACAGAACACGAGCTACCTGGATTAGCGAGCAAATTCGGATAGGCGATATATCGTAGTTCAGGTTAAGAAAAGCAAATCGACTTGGGCTGGCCATGTAGTTCGACGAACTGACACCAGGTGGACCACAAGGACAACAGAATGGGCGCCGAGGGACGGGACTAGAAGAAGGGGAAGGCCATTAACTCGATGGAGAGATGAAACGAGAAAATTCGGAGGCAAAGAATGCACTCGGGCATCACAGGGCAGAAACGGGTGGAGGTCAATAGCCGCGTTTACATGAATGCGACAGAATGCGATAGGAGCGCGTCACATTTCCTAGCGCATCACGAGTAATGCGATGCGCTAGCGTTTGCATGTAGCGCATTACACCTGGTACGATGGTGGCGCCATACGGTGTCGCACATCGAAGGTAAAGCAGCGTTTCTGGCGCTTCCAAAGCTTCCGGCACGGCTGGTTCTTGTTCTTTTTTCACGACTCGCATTTGCCGGCGTTTTACACTCGATTTAGGCGTTTTTAAATGCAAAGCTGCGTTTGCAGGGCTTAGATTTCTTGTCGGCATAATTCCTAATGCGATGCGCTCGCGTTTACATGCACTTCGAAAGTCGACTTACGCGTCTCAATCCAGCCCTGTCTGGCGCATTAATGCGACATTAGCCCCGTTTACATGGATGCTATGCGCTAGAAAATTGATGCGATGCGATGCGATGCGCCTCTTGTCGCATTCATGTAAACGCGGCTAATGGGGGAGGCCTTCGTCCTGCACTGGACCTAAATAGGCTGTTGTTGTTGATGATGATGATCATCCGCTTTTCGCACTTGTCAAGATTACAATTACTACTGCCCCTTTTCCCTTTCTTTTCTATTTTCACTTGCGCTGTCCTTGTCGTCAAGACGCCATTTTTTTCGCGCTTTTGCCATGCGGTATTTGAAATCAGGTTTAAAGAAAAACGGAGAGGACAAAGAACGAAAGTAAGAGAAAGGGAGGGTGTGAAAATTCTAAGATAGTGAGGACAGCAAGAGGAGTAAGCGAGTGGAAGACAGATCATATAGGTACCATATTTTCGTGCGTATAACCCGCCCCTGCATATAATTTGCACCCTCACTTTCAGCCCGCTGGAAAAGAAAAAAAAATTCCTCGCGTATTGCCCGCAAGGCTGCACCAAAGCTACTGCCCAAGCAACACATCACATACTATGTGCACAGAAAAAGGGTGCATTTAGCAATTAGAATACATTGACTGCAAGGCGAAAGTCACAATTCACTCAGTGTCACTGCTCTCGCTAGACTTATCGCCTGAGCCGCAGTCCTCACTGTCGTACACAAGGTCATCTTCACGGCACAACGCGCAGTGCCGTGAAGCCGCACTAAAGGAAAACCCCCGCGTATTGCCCGCACGCCTGCTTTGCCACTAAAATTTTCGCCTTTTGGTGCGGGTTATACGCGCGAAAATACGGTAAAAACGCTGTCCAGTTCTTTTTACTTTTTTTTTGCATAAAGTTCAGCAGGGATCTGATATTACAGGTCCCCGCTGATATTACACGTCCCTAACTCCTGTTTTTGTGCACACAGCGGTCGTATGGATCGAAGACCAGCCACTCAGCCGGACGTTTATTGGTGGCAAGGGCGGGCCGATTAACTGCCCACGAAAAGTCGCTGCCCCTCGGAACACAGATATGATCAGGTAGCAAAAAACAAAAACGAAAACCCGCGGTATTTTCCTCCGACCTTCAATTCGAGGTAAGATGCCGGACAAACCACTACCGTCCCGAAGGGCGCCACTTACAGGACGCCGAAGAAGACGACGACGTCTCCAACAAAACGGGAAAGGAAAGAGACAGGAGACGGCGATCTTCGCGGTCCGCCGATCACGGATGGACCCAAGCCGCGTGAAATCAGCGGCCGCGCAACTTGACGGCTTCACGCCACTCACGTGCCAATTCAATGAGAGAGAGAGAAAAAAAGAAGCAAACCCGCGATGTCCTACATAATAACAGCCATTCTTCCCGCGCCGATCTCGGCCGACAGAGTCGCCGGAGAACGCATAATCGCAGACGTCTCAGTGAAAAGCGCATCGCGTCGTCCTCCCCCTCCCGAGGCATGCCACAAACACGTACGACGTGCTTATCCACCGCCCCACACGTCGGTCGAGCAGGATGTAAGCTAGGCAACACGAACCGGAACTAGCGGCAGCGGTCAGTTTGTTTTTAACCCGGAAAGACAGGAGCACGGAGCAGCGACCGAAATTAATAAAAATTCCACAGCAGATGGAAGCCATGCAGCAGGCATGTGGCGTTGAAGTCGTGTATATGGCTCGCTCGCTCTCCTTTTAACAATGAGGCACGTACGGACATTAATGATGCATGCCTTCCGGCGGGCGAGAACCGACCGCAACATCTTGGACCAACCGAATGGCCAATTGGTGGCGAGAGGAGTTCAATGGTCTGAAACCGTTTTTAGGGACGAAAAACGCGGACGCGTAGGCCGTTATTCTTGTAGTTGTAGTTTTCTGACGGCGCTCGTTCGCCCCCTAAAACTGGAGAAATGGCGCAGCTTGCATAGGGGTGCAAGGCTGTAGAGAGAGAGAGAGAGAGAGAGAGAGAGAGAGAGAGAGAGAGAGAGAGAGAGAGAGAGAGAGAGAGAGAGAGAGAGAGAGAGAGAGAGAGAGAGAGAGAGAGAGAGAGAGAGAGAGAGAGAGAGAGAGAGAGAGAGAGAGAGAGAGAGATCTTTATTTGCCCTTCTATAAAGGCTTCTGCGTTGCTGGGGGAAGGAGCTGCTGTTACCAGTCGCCCCAAAAACTGCCTCAATGTGTTGGAGGAGGGTGTCCCTCTTCTGTCAGTCGTAATGAGGAGGTGGTCAATTGTCGGACTGCGGGTGGGTACCGCCCGGCGCTTTTCGTGCGCTTGCGGAGAGCGAGTAACAGCAGAGCTGGCGGCCCCTCTCCCTTCGTCGGAGACCCGGCTGCTGCTCCGCACTTGGATTTTCCAACTTGCCGTTGAAAGTTCCATGACTGGCAGCCTGCCCGGATCATTTTGTAAGCAGGCTTTCACATCTCTCCCAGGGCGGACGCGTTAGCACGCGCTACAACTCGCGGCCAAGTCTAAAGCCAACGCCCGTGCTACGAACCCAAAGGAAAAGCTGTGCGCCCGGAATGCGATGATAGCTCAATCGAATGGACGCCGGGTTTCATAACGCGAGGACTCAGGTTCGATCCCGACCGCAGGAAGCGGTTTTTTAGGGGCGAAGCAACTACGCTGTTGGTGTCTCCTGTCGTCGTCGTAATCGTCGTCTCATGTAGTCACGGTACACCACCGGGACACTCATTTTCCAACGCCTCGCGCTAAGAGCTTCGGGCTTTCAAGACAAGAGACTTTTACAGCAAAGCTGTATACCTCTACCCACCAATGGTTTCATCTCCGTGGGCAAAAACGCCAAGGCGCCAAGAATACACTTACACACTGCATGCTTCACCCCTCCTCAGGTTTCACGTTAGCGGAGATGACCCGTGATTTCTTTTTTTTTTTTTCCACTGAAACAAAGTTATATTTTGTCTTGATTGATTGTAAGGTTTAGCGGGCCGACGCAACGCAGACGACGAGGCATTCCGTAGTGGAGGCATCCGGATTACCCCCTGGGGATCTTTAACGTGCGCCGAAATCTCGTACGGGCGTTTTTGCTTTTCGCCTCCATCAGAAAAGCGGCCGCCGCAGCCTGGAATCGAACCCGCGTCCTCGTGCTTGTATTTTGTTCTTCATAGCCCCTCTTTAAGCGGAAGGAAAGCCGCGGCAGGCATCGCGTGCATCGACATCGGTAACGACGAATCCGCCAACAGTCCGCATTATCGCCCATCTCAACCGAGGGAGCAGCTCCCAGCGGTTCGCGCGTCCATTAACGGCTTTCAACGACGTTTCGGATTCAACCCCGCGAAGATGTATGAACAAATCACTCATAGGGGAGGAATACCCATGGAAGTCACGCACGCAATCTGGTCCTTCCCCGAGACGTGCTTCGAGGTTAAGCACCCAAAGGGTTGCTGCGGACAACGCCCCTTAGGAGACAGTTCTGCAATCAGCAGAGCCGAGAGGAAGGAACAGTACGAGGCTACTACTGTGCGCGCAGGGGCCGGCCAGTCTGAATAAGTGGCGGTTTGCAGTGCGACTGCGGAGCTGTACGGCAGATGTACTCGCACAGATAGCACTGCATCGGATGGAGGGAAAAGTACACCTCTCCGCCAGGGCGGCGGGAGCCAAGCAGTGATCCAGTTCGCGTGGATATGGGGAAGACGAGGGTGTCGTCGACCGATTGGCCCGGCGCGTACGCGATTCCTCGATTAGGAGCACGGCACGTCCTTCGGTATAGCGCAGTACGTTTGTGTACGTTCCGCTACGCGAATGAACCAAGGATGCCTCCTGAGCGCGTGAACGGAGGTATATGCTCCGGTCGACTCAGTCGCACAGGAGGTCTGACCGGGTCGGCAGTTGATATGTGCCGTAGATAAATAGTTTAGACATTTATAACACCGTATCTTGAGACTTTGCGTGAGCAGGAGGACCCAGCCACCATTTTGACTGAATTGCAAGATAGCAAGCTTCGAAGGAAGTGATTATATACCCAGCTGGCTGGTTACGTTCGGCCGCGGGGAAAGGTTATGAAAACTAGCCCTTCAAGCTTTCTTTGGCGTGATTGAACTTCTTTCAAAGCACCACTCGTTCGACGATACGCGTCAATTTTTAACAAAATCAACATGATCACCGTCGGTCCCAGGCAATTTTAATTGCGCTCGGAGGCCTTGCGAAGCTGGAGTGGCAAATCAGTTGATTTGGTCATCAAAAAGCGTGCACGACATCCGAGTAGCGATGACTTCCGTCCTGAAAATATTCGCCGAAAATGGATGATGTCGAAACGGGATTGTGTCTAGCGGATGGATTAGACTGGATTGGATTAACTTTTGTTGACTGAGCTTTGCTTCACCGGGCAGACACATTTGACATGAACGACCCGCTGTAGTCAAGAATGTGGAGAAATGGAACGCGGAGCATATACCGCTCAATGAGACTTCTCGTTTTACAAGCCCTGCGTGTGACGTATAGGTTGTATTCACTGGCGAGGCACGCATGCAGGTAACCACGAGAGTGCGCCGTCACTGGTTACGTCGGGCTCCGCGGGATGGCGGCACTTGTACGTGCCAATTACACATGATGTGTGTTGGACGTTCCAAACTCCACCCCACCGAACGCAAAGTAATGTCTCGACTCCAATGTAAGTGCGTTTTATAAAATCTCTGTTGACACCACCGTTGAGAATCGGGTTGAAACAGAGCAGACGACGCACGCCGGTGTTTTTTTTTCTGCGGCGTGCGGGCGCCGTGACACAAGCCGCGCCATGTCCGTGGCGCTTCGGCCATGTCCGTGGCCGTTTCCAGTGTTGCCAAGCGAAGAAATTGACAGCTAAACTTTTCAGTGAATACCATCTACAGACTTGCGCCAAGTTAGAAAGTTAAGGCACGACCCCCGTATACTTGTGATGGCGTTAACTTCAGCTTGAGCTGAATGACGTCACAAATGTTTTCAGGCTTTCACGTCACGTGAAAGTTTCGCGTACGTGGTATGACCAGTAGGCCTTAAGGGGGAGGGGGGTCGTGAGTCCATTGCACGTGCGGACATGTCCATATCCATATTATCCAGTGAAAACGGCGAGGTTCGCGCCACCGGGCCCCGTACAATATGCATACATAATTCCTCGCGATAATGGACGCGCTACTGACGGCGTGCGCTGCGATGCGAGGTCGTGCGCGTGAAATGGCCGCTCCCCGGAAGTGCGCCGAATCTCGTAAGAACAACGGTACGAATTTCACGTTACGAGAGCGGTCGTTACTGTGCGCGAAACAGCGGAAACCGCGGACTGCACGACGCCTACTTAGCGGGCATTGTTAGCGAGACACGCGGCCCGACCTCGACTAACGAGATAACTATCTCGAAACCGCACTCGAAACAGGCTTCCGGAACGAGAGAGCAGTCTGGCAACACTAAGCCTTCGCGACTTCAGTACGCGCCACTCAAGCTTAGCAGAACTTTCGTTGGCCCTAAAAATTACGGCAGATGCTTCGAACTATTTAAGAATGTGCATGCGAAATGCTAGTTGGACCTTCCGTTGATCTGCTGTTGAACTTTCTGCTGCACTATTGGCCACACTCGTCGCTTGACCAGCCCCTGGACAGCACACTCCGAAGCTCGTTTCTCTCGCTAGCCATCGGCAGGAGACTACTGTTGGTCCCCATCCGTGCCCCCTCTTCTCAAAGCAGCTTGCCTTTCCCAGGAAGTAGTCTCAAATCACAACAGGAATACTGCAGAAACCTAACAAGAATTCCTGTCGTACGACAAAAACAAACTTTGTTGTGACAACAGACGTCCTGTTGTTACGACAAAGCCATCTGTTACAACACACATTTCTGTCGTAACGACAAGGTCAATTTTCTCAACGACAAACATTCCTGTAGTCACAACAAAACTGCCATTTACGCTAATCTTCGCAATGGGCAATAACATTCAAACCATGTGCAACTACTGATGAAACATCAGGAAGACAGGAATTAGGCAGGACGGAACATCAAAATGAGGACAGGAATACGACACACGACAGAACATCATAACCCCGACACGACAAGAATACGACACGACTACAGTAGGACACGCGAAAATACAACAAAATTACAGAAATTTCAGTCGTCATTTCCGACTGATTCCCTTTCTCGGCACGCGCTCCGTCGCCCATTCTAAGAGACCTCCTCCGATCCCCTCCCGCAGTGCTGTATCCCTATCGCTATTGCCGCATTACTGTTGTTTGTCGAAACACTTTAGCAGCAGCGCTACACAATACACTTTCAATGTTTAAGTACATCAGTCTTGGCTAACGGGCTCCGACGAACGGCATTCAAAGAAAACTTATTCAAGCACAATGACCCGCATACTACGTGAAAGCCCACCAGTATAACGAGCATCCTAACATCGGATGTGATTTCGTCACGCAACGTTAACAAAATGTTGAGGGTGAGTCGAAGCCATGCTGATACCAGAAATACCTGGTATTTCGGTATCAGCCAAGAGCTGATACCAGAAATACCAGGACCACGCCACACGATTTCCTTGCAGCGAGTCCACACAGTTAGGAAGGATCTGGACACGGAAGTTGCAAAAGAAACGACTAGCGTGACAGAGGTCAGTGCCCGCCTCATATGCAGCGACTCTCGCAAGATGGCCGCCGCAGCCACGTGGAGCAAAGGTCGCTGCGTGGCCCCCTATAGGAGGGCGCTGCTAACATCCCCAAATGTAGCTGACCCATATAGCTTCTCTTCGACAGCTTGCAGAGTTGCAGAACACACACAAGGCTTAATTTCGGACGTTTACTTTTCGCTGGAACACAAGCGCGTTCTAAAAGCGCCACAATCTTGAACTGCGGTGACTAAAAGCCCCGCATCAAGGGTTCGCGGTCAGCCGTATTTCGCCCGCAGTGGCCGTCCGTTCGAACAGAAAAGGTCTCGGCGAGAGAGATTTGGTGCCAAGAACAATGCAAGAACTGCCGTCGCGTTATTAGAGCACGCGTCACGCGAGACCGAGGATGGCGGCACTTCAAAGAAACTCGAGGTGTCGGCACTCCGTGGCACGCCTCCGCAAAAAGGGTCATCTTCGAGAGGCAAGCACCACTTAACAACGCTCAAAATCGCTTCCAAGAGGATAAAAGCCTCAGCGTTGGCAAAACGCTCTGTCGAGCTGTCGGCGCTGAACGTCTATATAGAGAGCTGGAAGGACCAATCGCCAGACGGCTGGACGACAAGCACCACAAGGCGCTATATATGGAACGGCGAGTTGCAGGCGTTAAGCGCACGCGCGCCTGTACGCAACACGCAAAAGCAGAGGAGAGAGTTGGCGCCCCCGCAGTACGCCTCAGTTTGACCCCGTAATTGCGGGCTTTTAACTCAACGCGCGTAACGCCGGCAGTGGCCGTAAAAAAAATTGGGGTGTAGTACGGCCGAGCGTTCGCTTCCTCGAACGTTCGGCTACGTCGATCTTTGTGTTCTGAACTAGCGGGCGAGGGGCGACCAAGCAGCATCGCAGCAGGCAGCGGTACGCTTATATATAGGAAGCGAGAGGGCGGTGGGAATTTGAAGGTCGTATGAAGGTCGTCTGGCGGCACGGTCCATTAACCCTGAGGGCGAGGATGTACGGCGACGGTAGCAAACAGAGGCAGCTAGCTTGCTCAGAATAACGTTCGCAATGGATGGACGAATTTGGGTCGAAGCTAACTACAGGTCAACCGCCGTATATGTATCCAAATGGGCGGACCGGCTCGGAGGTTATTGCCTCGTTTGGATTGTTAGGTCGCAGTTACCGGCCCCGATGCGGAATGTGGGAAAACTAATTCCCGGGACAGTGTATAAGGCTATGTTTAGACGCGAAGCGAGCAACGGCGTGGGATGTTAGCCGCTCTATAAACGAATGTCGATGGTGTACCTTATAAAACGTGTGGTGCAGGTCTTCCCGGTAGACCCAATTAGAGCCGGAACGAATTAGCGGCCAGGGACGATGTACAACACACGGCAAATGAAACGTGAACACGAAAATATGAATCAAAACACGCAAAATTGAAAAATACAGTCCGTTGAGGCGTGCTAGTGGTATATTCGGAAAGCCACATTTCCGGCATTGTTTTTGTAACCAAGCCACGCGTAATTTCGACCTGTATGGAAAGAAATTGCGCTATTTGCGTGTTCTGATTCATATTTTCGTGTTCGCGCTTCATTTTCTGCGTATTGTACGCTCGATCACAGCGCTACACGCGTACAGTTAAGGCGGTGTCGTCAAACTAACTACCCACTATTATTAATGCAACGTGTTTTCAAAACCGATACAAAAAAAAGGCGTGACGCTACATGGCAGGTCGATTAATTTCAACGCTAAGTCCACTTAAAAGCGAGAACCCCTCTACAAATCACCAAGTGGGTTGTTCGAGGAACGCGAAGCGTAATTAATTAATCGCGTACAGGCGCCCGTTGTGAAGGATAGTTAGTCTCGTTTGTTTTAAACAAGTCTCCGAAAAATTAATAGGATGAGTTCATTAACGCGCATGCAATATTAATGGTCCATTCAGCGAATCCGGGACAGAAGAGCGGCTCCTTGGGGAGCGTTTCATAGGACCAGGCGTTCCATATCACAAGGCTTTCTTTCCAAGCACGAGGAAATCCCTGGCGCGAGCTTAACCTCTGTAGCAGAGAGAGGTTGCCGACCACGCCTGTACACACACCACAGACTCACAGAGCGGAAGATCCCAAGCGAATTTGCGAATAGACAAGCAGATAAATTCCGCCATCGTCGTCAACTCTCCCGTTATGCGGCGGCGCAACGAGCGGCGGCGCAACGCGTAGGAGACAGGTCGAAGCCATCGGACAGTGCAGCTATAATTGCGTACGCTCAAGCGGCAAAAGGACGAAGCTAGTTTGGTGCGGTGTTGCGGGAGATAAAACAGCTTATAAAAAATGTCCGGCCCGCCCTGTGAAAGATGTCCAGCGAAACTTTTGTAAAGCACTACACACGCTGATGGGGGAGGGTATGAAATGTTCCTCGTCGTCTCGGTGTGGCTAGTACTTGCGCTCGCCTTCTCTGGCGGCAGAGCTTGACGCATGCGCTCCCCTTCGCCTCTTCGAGAGCAGCTGCAAATCTAGTTTTTTTTACCAAGAACACATAGGGGGAGGTTCCATTGTTCACAAGCATCTTATCATCTATCGTGCGGTTTCGATACTTGTTCTGTGTTTTTGTTTTATCGAATACTGAACTCTATGCTGTATGCCTGATTGCGAAGAAAGATTGCGCTGGACTTCTCTGGCGGCAAATGCTGGGCCCTGCCTATTGTCTGACAAATGCGCTCCGCGTATCGGGCGAGGACTGCTGGATCCTGCCGGGGTTTTTTTCATAGCGGGTAACAGGGCGAAAACGAGACGAAAACACGAAAAGGGCTGCTCCCCTTTCCCTCTTTTCGTGTTTTCGTCCAGTTTTCGCCCTGTTACCCGCCATGGAACAGTACCAACTAGCCCTGCTTACAAAACTCCAGGTTTTTTTTTATTTTTTTTTTACGACTCCATTATTTCCGACCAACTAGAAGCTAACAGCTTCGCTGTAAAAATCGCTTTTCCACCAGTGAAGGTGGGCAACCGGCGAAGCTTTTTAGCACACGACATGAGCGGTGACATATGTCTAAATTTGCATACCGTGGTGGAGCGCGGTTAGGCCAAATTTGTCGAGCGATAGCTCTTTTCTCGCGCCGAGAACGCGCAGTGAACGCGCTAACAATTGCGCCGCAAGAAAGAACCCAGACGCTCCTCGGTGCTGTCGCAGGTCTACCAGCGACAGCGCAGTCATCTGGGATACAGCCGGCGTTTCGTTCAATATCCCTTTTTGATAGAACGCGGCCTTACTATTTCCCTCGTCCCCTTCTCCGCACTCCTGCCCTAGCAACGAACGAGCGATTAAAGGCCATCACTGCACAACGGCACGAGGCGCTGGCTTGACCTTGGCTGAGCTTGAAGGTCAAACTGACGCTACGAGGAACGAGCCATTTTGTGGGTTTGAATTGGAGCGAGCGAGCGAGCGAGCGAGCGAGCGAGAGAGAGAGAGAGAGAGAGAGAGAGAGAGAGAGAGAGAGAGAGAGAGAGAGAGAGAGAGAGAGAGAGAGAGAGAGAGAGAGAGAGAGAGAGAGAGAGAGAGAGAGAGAGAGAGAGAGAGAGAGAGAGAGAACTTTATTCAAAAGCCCGGTTAAGTGCGTTCGGTGACGACAGCCACAGCCTGCAGGTGACAATGGCAGCTCT
Organism: Haemaphysalis longicornis; assembly: GCF_048455015.1. Taxonomy (NCBI): domain Eukaryota; kingdom Metazoa; phylum Arthropoda; class Arachnida; order Ixodida; family Ixodidae; genus Haemaphysalis; species Haemaphysalis longicornis. Next base: position 82,014,978 of record NW_027526385.1, on the reverse strand, counting down.
TTCCGCGAGACTCTTCTGGGTCTGCAAGTCCCAGCTGCCCAGCGCCTTCTCCCAGAGCTCGTCTGAGGGGATCAAGGGAAAGGGGTCTTCAGAGCATGCCCATATGAGATGGGCGACTGTGCCCTTCGTACCACACGCAGGGCAATAAGGTGACGGATATAAACTAGGGTGAATATGGCGCAGTATGGAGCGAAATGACAGCGTGTTCGTCTGTAGTAGGCGCCACAGACGTTATTCGGCGTTAGTAAGATCCCGATATGCGGGCGGATACATTCGGCGGGAGAGGCGGTAGTGTGCGGTGATTTCTTGATAGCTTAATAAGCTGTCTCGGGCTCATCGGGCTCCATGGAAGGGGACGAGGCTTGGTCCTGCTGGGGTCGTGAGCTCTCTAGTTGCTTGGTTGACCGCCTCGTTACCCCCCAACCCTGTATGGACAGGAGTCCAGATCATTCGAATTGGAGTAGTAAGGTTCGCTCAAAGGCGACTATTAAAAAATCGATGCCAAAAAGCTGGCCGGCATTCATAAAATATGCTTCGCGTATCAGAGATTTCTAAACCACGCGAAGCCGGAAGAGTGATTTATAGCATTGATGTAGGCGAATTCGCGGGCGTTAGTCACAAAACCTTTTCTTGTAGGTGTTATCTGTTGTTCTTATCTTTGTATGCAATGAGTCTTATAACAAGCGGCGCAGTGAGAATTCATATCTAGTACTAGCATGGTAGCCCAAGCAAAGGTTTCTTCACTGACTGGTGATCGTGATAACCTAACGCATTATTGCACGCAGCCACTAGAATATTACCGATAACGGCATCCTTAAAGCTGCTTTTAAAGTCGGGGTTTCGATCATGGGGGCGGGGTTAGAAAATACGGCGTGTAAAAAAGAGAATGTTTATGTTGTCAACAAGGCTACCCTGATGCTGAGAAAGGTCCCGGAGCTCCCTGCCCGTGAGACAAGCCAGGAGCCTGGCGGCTAGAGCCTGAGGTCCACACCGCCGACGACAGTCGTTCGCGGTCCCTCTCCGTTTACCCAACCTTCTCACAACCTGGACCGGGAGCTCCTCACCCGAGCTACAGCTCATGACCACCACTAGGGCTCAAGATTACCTGGCGCACCTTCCTCACCTAAGGGCCACTCGCTAGGACTCGCCTCCCCAGAAATAAAAGTTCTCTCTCTCTCCCTCTCCTTCGGGGCTCCTACCCTTCACCTTTCACGCATCGCCGCGGTTGGCCACAGTTTATTCACGGCAGCCCGTGGTTTGTGGATCAGCCACTCATCGTCACCGAAATTGATCGAAACGGCGCGTGCGCGAAATATTTCGTCTATCGATGGCGTAGCACCAAGACAATACTTGATTACAGAATGCGATATAAACCTGGCCGAAACCAAACATTCGCGTTCACGTTTCGTACGTCGACCATGACGACGCATCATCATCACCTGCTCGCCACGTTAGAGTAGGGCAGGATCGTGATATGCTAAAGACAGGCAGTAGGGCTATTCCTTTTACCAATACTCCAGCAGCATCACTGCCTCGCCATACAAGGTTTACACCCACTTTATGTGCAGCCCGTTTGCCTGAGCTCCCCCTACTGAGCTTACACTCAGAGTGCACTGGCTGCATCCAGTGTAGAGTCATGTGCATTGGCCTCCTTTGGCTGCAGCCAGTGTACACATAGCTCCATATGCATTGGCATCGCCATATCGAGCTTACCCTCGGTGTGCCTTGGCTGCAGTTCGAGTGTAGCGCCACATATGCACTGGCCTCGCCTTGTCGAGCCTAAACTCAGTGCAGCTAGTGTATGCTTTTGTTCCTCCCGAGGGACGGTGACAGATGAGTAGCCTAGCGCAGTACAACGTCTATATCTAGTCGCGTCAGCGGTGAGCGTTAAGCGCCGCTAACAACACTAGCGCCGCTCTATAACCGTGAATCGCGCGCGCAGACGACCTCGGACGGCAAAATAGCGAGCGCAGCGATCTCGCCCCCAAAACACACACCGTACACACGATTATGCACGCCAAAAAGGGGCGAGGCACGCATACGCAAGGTCGCGAACGTAACTTCTGTCGTATCATAAAGAAAAAAAAAAACAAAACAAAAAAAAAAAAAAAAAAAAACGAAGGGGGCTGGGTCGCAAACACACCAAGAAGGAAGTATATACGGACGGGGATAAATAGAGGCGGGAAAAATGAATGGCGCCGGTGCTTCAGGGCGTTCTCACGGCCACCTCAAAACGCTCGACAAGACGAGCCCGCGCACGTGCGTGCGACCAGCGCACGTCTGAGACAAGCGCGCCTAATTGTGGGAAAAGACCGAATACGCGAGCCGCATGCAACTCCGCAATTCACGGCGCATACCTACGCGCAGTGGTTTGCGTACAGGTGCGGCTGTTTAACCGACAACAGATAACGAACAACTGACGAGCAGCTAACGAACACTGAACGAACAAATAAAATACGCGATACTGAAAGAGCGTCCACCGCCTCGTGCAACCGTTAAACCGAAAACCGCTAACGAACGGTTAACAAACAGATAACGAACACACAACTAACAGGCAACGCGTCCGCACGTATACCGCAACCAAAGAAATACAGCGAGGCCGAACACGTACGCTCGCACGTACACTTCCGACCGTCACCTGACACCCATTCGCGGTGCAAGTTAATTGAAAATCACCGGAGGCCAAATTCCTCCACTCTCGCAACTACACGGCACGGCGTATATAGTTAGCGTACACGTGTAACTCTTTAACCGAGAACACACAAGGAACAGTTAACGAACGGCTAACGAACAAGTAACGTGTGCGTACACCGCCACGGGGGCTACAGCGAGGCCAAACACGTAGAACGCTCGCACTAGCACTCCCGACCGCCACGGTGGGGGGAAACTTTACTCCCATTCGCGGCCCTAATGACCGCAACCGAGTTCGTTTAAATTCTCGCGCGCTGGAATCTCTCCGCTCTCACACGCAGCGTGCATGCCCCGTCTCGCTAACGTATACATGCAACGCCGAAGGATAGCGTGTACGCGCCGGCGCGGGCAGCGTTTGCAACAACACGGCCGGCCCCGTATTCTAAGCAGGCCACGTAGCCGCTGCCATGCATTGTGCTGTCTTAGGCACTGTGGCGCTGACCTTCTTGTCAACCAATCGGTGTTGTAGATTGTTTCCTTTTGTATAACACCGTACAGAAATAGGGGGGAAATGCGAGGGGCGCGATTCTTATCGCCCGACTGCAAGAGAGGCGACATCCATGAAGGAAAGAGACCCGCAGCGGTGGCGCAGTAAAGCGCAAGGTCGCGGGTTCGATTCCCGGCGCGGTGGCCGCTTTTCTGATGGACGCGAAACGCGAAAACGCTCGTTAAAGATCCCCAGGTGGTCAAAATTAATCCGGAGCCCTTCACTACGGCGCGCCTCATACCTGAAGCGTAGCTTTGGCGCCTTAAACCCCCAAAATTTGAATTTTTCTCGTTCTGTTGTCCGTCACGTGACTCTTGGCACATCCGCTCAGTCGCCGTTTACGTCATCTCTGCTGGGCGACCGACAGCTTAACTTTCTGATTATTTACGCGGTTATTTTCAAGGTACTGCCCCGTAGACTGGTATATTCGTTTTTTGGGGATGCCAATCTATCTAGACAACACTCCGGTTTAATACCCCTGTGAAACGTGCCTATTTAAGTGCACTTACACGGAGTGCACTCGGCTAAAATGTCATTCGGGAGCAGCTAAACGGCAAACGCGAATGACACTACACAAGGAACGCACTTTAATCTGAGTGTGGTCCCCAAACACACTTTACCGGGGCAGCTCGCCGAGTGAGTAATCTCGTGAACAGAAGTCCGAAAATCAGAAAAATTCACCTAAAACCGCGAGCGTTTAGATGATAATAAGTAACGTTAAAAGTTAATTATAGATATATTGCTTATTTACTTTTACAAAAATTGAAGCAGCGACGAAAAATAAGAAAATAACCTCTCTCTCAACAACGTGCCAGCGCCGCCTGGTGGGTGGCAGCCGTTCTCTGCGGTGTTCTCGTAGGTGGTTTCTTGTGGCCCTGTGATTGTGTTCCTGCTTCAGCCTATTTCCGTTGTATGCAACGCTTTCAGATAATTTCCCCCAAAGAATAATGCTGCTGTCATTCACTGCGCAGTGAATAACAGTGAAGATATCAGCGCCGGTGTTCAGTCGCCGTCCCCACTCTGTTTTTGTGGTCTTGTGCGATGCGCCGATTGCGATTTTAAACAACGCAAACACAACGAAATATTTACATTATTCCGCACGTGATAAAGAGGAGGAATTTCAAGTAATTTTGCGTAATATTTATGCCGGCTATCGTCACTGACATCACGGCCAAGGGCACTTTATTTCGTCGTTTAGCAGCGCGCAGCCTAAGTGTCACTTGGGAAGCCCGAGTGAACTCGGCGGAAGGGCACTTAAACAGGCACGTTTGACAGGGGCATTAACTTCAGTGTCCCTTTAAATAATATTTTACAACTTTGCTTTTTGCAGCCACAAACAGCTTTTGAGCTTGTTGGCAAGCCATGTTAAGGACAAGTGGAACGTTTCGCCGTGGTACGTGACGTTCGCTGAAGCGCGGTTTGCCTAGTAACTATAGCACCAGATTCCCATCTAAGACGACACTATATGGGAATGGGGGGTGGGGGGGAAGGGGGGAGCAAGTTTTTCCGCCGACATCGGGCGACAGTCAAACGCGGAGCGGATTAACCAGTTGTAGCCCTTTCTAATACCCGGCCCTATATTTGTAGGACGCAAAAAAAAAATGGAATACGTAAAACGCGCACGTATCTCCCACACAGAGAACAAGATCCCGCCGGATAATCACTCCGGTTCCGAAATGCAACAGAGCGGAACCGCGAAATTATGTCGCCATACAACGCGCATTGAGGCGCGATGTATACACGGAACCCGAAACCGCCTTACTAAGATACCGCCGTCACGTACGACAAAGGGGAAAAAAACAACGAAATACTCGCGCTAGCGAACAATAATTTTTCGAGCGATTGGGCGCGTTCGCGTAAATTATTCGCGTCCCTGGGACAAGAACGTGTCCGACGTCGGGGGGGCCGATATAACGGGGCACGCCTGTCTTTTCGGTGTAACGGGAACATCGTTATTGCGATATCCGCTACACCACGCGTGGGCGAGGGCGCTCTATCTCGCGCTGCGATCTCCCGAGACGTCGCAAGGCGGCAGGGAGGCCGCTAACGAGCCAGGCCCCTTGTGCGGCTCGTTAGAAGGCTTGCCGCAAGTCTGAGGAGGAGGGGGGTCGTCCGTCGCTTCTGAATTACGGACGCCAAGGCTGCGAAACGGTCCGGCGATGTCCTTTGGCGAGCGGCGCGGTGATGCCGGAAAAAGCAGCGTATAAATACGGTGGTTTCGGATTGGACTTGCGCCAACCGGGACACGGCGGCACACTTAGGGTCGAGAAGGTGCTCGATGCGCATGCGCGGTGGGCAATTGCCGTGTACACGCATTGGAACGCACGTACTGTGTGGTATGGACCTGAAGTGGACTTGCTCATTCTGATATGAGCAAGAGTGATAATGGTGTCGTTTTGTTCTCACCTTGTTTCTGTCTTGCTTTTTGTTTTTTCATGTCATCGTCATCATCCTGTCTACACCCACTGCAGGGAAAAAGCCTGTCCCATAGATCTCCAATTACCACGGTCCTGTGCTAACTGCGACCAATTTATCCCCGCGAAATTCTTGATCTCATCCGTCCATCTAACTTTCTGCCTCCCCACGCCACGCTTGCCTTCTCGAGGGATCCACTCTGCTGATGACCAACGGTTATCTTGCCTTCGCATTACATGCCCTGCCCACGTCCACTTCTTCTTCTTAATTTCTACTAATATATACTTAACGCGCATTTGTTCCCCGACCCACTCCGCTCTCTTCTTGTCCCTTTATGTTACACCTATCATCTTCGTTCCATTGCTCGCTCAGTCGTCCTCAATTTAAGCTGAACCCTCTTAGTGAGCCTCCAAGTTTCTGCCCCGTAGGCGAGTACTGGTAAGATGCATCTGCAATACACTTTCTTCTTCAGGGACAATGGTAGGCTGTCATTCATTATCTGAGAATGCCGGCCGAATGCACACCACCCCAGGTTTTTTCATGTATCATGTACATAGTATTGTTGGTGTTAAGCGAGTTGAAGTATTCAGTGTGAGTTTCCTCTCTTCACGATGAATTCCTCGATAGTTATAATCTTAGCCGATTATAAGTGCGTGACAGACAGTCTCGAATCGCTTTGATCGTGACATTACAATATAGCAGCGGTCGCCAAAAAGAACGCAAATCGGACGCACGAATCAAAGCGTGATTATAAGCGGGCAGCTTCGAAGTTAAACCGTTCTCGTTCAAGTATGCATACTTCATGTTCCCGCGTAGTGTCTCTCGTCTTTGTCGCATCTTTGTCGACTTCCTCTCTTCGATCTCCTCCCCGCATTCGCGTCTCGTCACTACCATTCGTCGAACGCATCGACATCGCAACTGTTCCTTGTTCCTGCCGTTCAGTTTTTGCTGTTCTTGTTTTAACCCTCGCCGAACTCTTCCAGCTGCCGGGGACTATGAAAATAAAAACGAAATATCCCGGGGGCCATCTCCACTAACGTGAAACCTTGTGAGGGGCGAAGAATGCCGTATATAAGTGTATTCTTGTCACCTTGGCGTTTTTGTCAACGGATATGAAACCGTTGGGGGGTAGAGGTATACAGCTTTTCTGTAAAAGTCTCGTGTCTATGAAACCCGAAGCGTTCTAGAGCGAGGCATAAACGAGTGTCCCGGTGTTTTAGCAGCGTGACTACATACATGAGACAACGATTACGACGACGACAGAAGACGCCAACATCCCCAGGCCCTAAGGAGCTTTGCCCCTAACACAACCTTCTTATATTTAAAAAAAATTGCTTTTGCTAACCTAATGAGCTCTGTCCCACCTTTGTGAGACTTTTTTTTAGCTCGGTTGAGCTCGGCGAGTGGTAACGCGTGAGTATGCTGTCCTCACGATGACTCTTAAAAAGTTGCGACCGTTCGACGCAATTGGCCCGTCACAGACACCTAGTGGCAACAGCACACTCTGCCTCCGTCTATGCTTCCGCACACCCCAAGGCTTACTTATATATGCGATCGATCGAACTCCTCAAAGAAACACAAAAACGCGAAAAAAAAAAACGGTTTCGCACAATCTGTCTGGTTTACGTCGAATGTCGCGAATTGAAGAGACCGTCTTGAAACGGCTGTTTTCGGTGAGTATAAAATGAAAAGAAAAAATTGGCCGCCTTCGCAGCTAAGATGCAACTGAGGAAACAGCGGAGCTGGTGGTCTTCGCTGACTTCAACTTGGCTTTTCTTTGGCTTGTGCCCCTTTATTAAAACAAAGGTGGTTAAAAAAACGAAGCTTTCACCATGCACGCCGGGTCAAATCAAAGTCCACAATCCACCCTCCTAAGGTCCAAAATCCAAACTGCCAAACTCCGACGCCAAGGTTCCCTTCAACTCAGCCAAAGCTCAAGCGAACGCCCGCGCTACGAACCCAACGGAAATGCTGAGGGCCCCGAATGTGACGATAGCGCGATCGGATAGATGCCCGTTTCACAACGCGCTGGACCCAGCTTCGATTACGACGCATAGGAAGCGTTTTTTTGGGGCGAAGCGCCTTAGGGGTTCGGGCTGTCGGCGTCTAATGTCGTCGTCGTAACCGTCGTCTCATGCGGTCACGGTACTAAAACTACGGGACACTCGCTTACGCCTCGCGCTAGAACATAAGTCTCAGTAAGAAAAACTCAAGACACTCGTTCACGCCTCGCGCTAGAGACTAGCTTCGTGCTTCAAAGACAAGAGACTTTTACAGCAAAGCTGTATACCTCTACCCCCCCCCCCCCCCCCTTAGCAGTTTCATCTCCGTTGGCAAAAATGACAAGGCACCAAGAAAACACGTATACACTCCATGCTTCGCCCCTACCCAGGTTTCACGTTAGTGGAGATGGGCCGGGATTTTTTAGAGGCACGCTCTCCCAACATCTGTTCGTAAGCTCCTTGTCTCCTCGTCACTTTCCCCTCACACTCCTCGGCCTAGCATTTCCCCCTCTCCACTTCGCCTGGAAGAGTTTTCTGTTAACGATCCGCACGGACAGACGAAAGCTTAACAGCTACGCCCTTTTCTTTAATTAAGTCACCGTTCTTTACGAAGCTTATGGTTTCTGAGATCAAAGCCGCGCCGCCATTTTGTGCCAATTGGGAATAAGGAACACCCGCTGTAACGACTCGGCAGTTGTCCCCGTTCGACTTGCGATGCTCTCGCACGCCAGTGTGCTTCTTCCTGTACCGTCGCTGTTCTCCACTCACTGAGGACTATAAACGCTTGCAGCGTTTCGCCTCTTGCTCTTCCTCGTCGGAACGGAGGCGACACGCCCGCAAGCCGCTCGCCAGTCCCGCTACCTCGATGAGACGGCGGCCGTATACTCGTACGCCTCGGCCTTAGAGCCACAAACGGTAGCAATCCGTCTATTTGAATAGAACGATGACCAACAAGGAGCATCTCAGAATGGAGCAGCCACTGCCATATTCTGCAACTTAGTCGCAACCATGACCAGCGGGGTACATACCATATCCTAAAATTTAATCTCGACACGCTCCCAATCGCTTTCTGAGTAGAGTTCAGCAAGCCGCGCGGTCAAGCAGCCTTCAAATAGTGACAGTTCAATGCTCTCTCCTTCAAAGAGACCGCCTCTCGACAACCTCGGCCGCTCTAAATTGATTGAAGAAAGGCTACAGCGTAGCGGCCGCAACTCTTTCTCAGACAGTGTACACACGGACGCGTGGGAAACACAACTGAATCACGAGAGTACTGGAGGCGAGAGCAATGCAAACGGTCCTCCAAGCCCCTTCTCCCATTCGAAAAAGAAGGAAGAGAGAAAACCGCCCCCACTGAAGCACTCTTCACGGTTCGACCACCACGAACAGGCCCGGCGTGTCAACAAGACATTCCGAACGGCGGCCGCTTGCCTATATAGGCAAACAATCGCCAAGTCGGTCAGCTTGCTGGCGGGCGTGCGGCCCGATTTTTTAAACGCGTTCACGCGGGCACACACACGCACACACAGGTAGCAATCGGCGCCCTCCCGCCGCGATCGCGGCGGACAATAAAGAAGCCGCGCGCTGAAAAAGCGCGCGCAGTTTAAACCCGCTTAATGCGCCCGGCACTCCAAAAGTACACACACGTGGCCGCCGAGCGAGTTCGGCGTTATAGGCCCGGTTCTTCTTCTTCGGTTCTTTCAATAAAACCTGCTAGCCCCGATAGATACCGCCTACGCTCGCGGTGGAATAAGTATAAGGGGTTTGTACGGTCCATATACACTGACACAAACGTTGCGCGTTCGCTTCGGCGAAAAGAAAAAAGGAAAAAAAAAAAAGAAAACTGCACAGAAAGCGTTGAAAGTAAGCTTTTTTTTTTCTCTTTTCTTCACTCGTAACTGAAACGGCTCCTTGGAGATTTCTATACGGACTTGCCGTAAAATGAGACCCCACAAGAGACTCGCTGGGGAGGCCGGGATTATTATTACGCGCTGGCGTGGAGTTGCACCGTTAAAACGGGCAGCCCCGAACGGCGACCGCCGAAGCACTCGCCGCATGAATTCACACGGGGGAAAATATAGTGGCAGTACACGCTATACTCTGCCGATCGAACCGGATAAATGTATAGGGAAGAAAAGAAACCGGGGAAAGGGGTTCGCAGCGTGGGAATTCGCTCTTTACAATTGAGCCGACATTCCGTAGCGCCCTGCATGCGTTGCGTTTTCTTTTTTTTTTCGGCAAGAACCCGAGAGCCGTCAATACTTTCAGGAAGAATTTTTCGTTGGCGCGCGCGTGCCGCAGTGCAGGCATGCAAACCTGCCTGAGTGTGCTTGCGTCACCTCAAAAGGGTTGCTTAACGAGCTACTGGTAACTTTTTCATTTTATTTTAAGGCGAAATCCTCAAATGACTAATCAAACATGACATGTGACCCTAGTCGGCGGCGGCGCGATAACACCAATGAAACCGAAACTTCGTAAGTGGCCGTTTTGGCGTGTTTAAGGTAAAAGAACAGTTTCGTTATCATGCGCCTGATCGTATAAAGACATTGGAAGAAACAAATTTGTCAAGAGGAACAAGTTGGGCGCATAATCGCGCTCCCAAGTGATAAGCAACTCACCCGTCTTACTGGAAAAAAAAAAAAAAAGACACGGCCGCTGCACTTTTACAAAGTTCACTTATGGAGCGGAAGCATCGCGTCTTCCGAAGCACTTTAAAACTTCTGAGATGAAACAAATGAGGCAAAGTTAAGCACAATTCAACCTGGTTTTCCCGAAACCCGATTTTTCGGTCGACTACCCGTCTATGGGGAAACGCATTAGTTTTTTTTTTACACGACGCCATCGGTTCCACTAAGAGAGATTTCACTTTAATACTCCATCAGGGTCGTGCTTGTATACCCTAGCTACCAGTACGCAACTAATTGTGAATACACTTGGAGTCGCTGAGGTGTGAGTGGAGGTATCAGCCAACAGCGCCCGGAATTTCGGTTAGGGAAAGGTGGCCACACTGCTGGCTCTTCATGCTGCGATCTGAACTTTCGCTCAATGAGAGAACCAAACTTAAAGATCCAAACGTGCCCAATAAGCCTACGCTATACAGGGATGCGACTCTATCAGCGTCACCATGTATTTTTTAGAGCGAAGCTGTCTACGGATAGGGTCCAGCAGATCGCCTCCGCTAACAGACGATATAGACAAGAATGATGGTTGATGATGATTGCTGATGATTGCTATTGGTTTCCCCTTTGTAGCGGGGTGATGACGTGTCATCTTACCAAAAAGGACTAATATACCCATGTTTTATCTACTCTTGATTTAATACTAGCGCTGCTTAGGGCAGGCACCAAAAAACTTGCTACGCCCAAAATACTTTTTTTTCTTCCTTTTACAGGTGGTAACTGTCCTAGGCAATATTCCCCTCTCTGCTTTTCGTCCACCAGCATTCTAATCTTCTTTTCGTCCCCTCGACAGCCTTGAGGAATCGGAAGCAAATCGGAGCGCCACGTTGCGGCGCCCGCTCAAATCATTCCCGGGATCGTAAAAATGTGCGGGTATGAAAAAAACTCAGCGTATGAAAAAAACTTTCATCGCATGAAAATTCTCATAAAAATTTAAAAGAAGCCCCAGAGCTTTTATATTTTTTTATAGGACGGCATATTTTTCCCCTGAACAGATGTCTGCCCAGCCGTGCACTCTTCATTAGAGGTGAGGCCAACTTTAAAGGAATCGTCGAAATTTTGATCTTCGTAAGACGGCTTTCCCACACTGACGGATGCACTGTGAAGCACGTCCATCCTCGGAAGGAGTATCATTTCAGAAAGTGGCCCCAACTCCCGTTTTATAAAAACTATACCGAAACATATTATATTACAGTTAGCGGCTAAGCCGACTCAAACACTATGCTTCGTTTTATTTACTTTTCTTGGAAATTATATAGTTCGAAGGGCAGTTGTAAATGTCGCGGAATTCTCGTCTGCTGCCAATACACAGGCTTCCGCGGGAGGGAAATGGGCCGCCCCATGTTTGTCCGCTGGAATAAAACTGATTGATTGTGGGGTTTAACGCGCCTACGCAACGCAGGCGATGAGGCGCGCCGTAGTGGAGGGCTCCGGATTAATTTTGGCCACCTGGGAATCTTTAACGTGCGCCGAAATCTCGTACACACGGGCGTTTTCACTTTTGACCTCCATCAGAAAAGCGGCCGCCGCGGCCCGGAATCGAACCCGCGACCTCGTGCTCAGCAGCACAACGCCTTAGCCACTGAGCCACCGCGGCGGGTGCTGGAATAAAACTCCAGTTCGTACAAGTTTCATTCGGCTAATTAACTAGTAAGTATATGCCCAATTGCTAATCACAATCAAACGCGCTTTGTTTGGTGTTACGAGCTTTGGGGGAGAGCTCTGACCAGCTGCGACTTCAATGATCAGCGCCTGCTCGTGTTGACGGCCCGAAGAGCTCAAGGGGCCTTAGACTACGGCCTGATCAAAACATATTGTCCCTCACGTTGAGGCTCGGCGGCACAGCTTCACTGGTCATCCTTCTTCGCGGAGTAGAAGGGCACTATTTTGTAGCATAAGCTGCACTGGCCGAGGTTGAGCAGTTTCGCGTGTGCCGTGAAGGGCCGTTCTGCGCAAGCGCGAGGTACATTGGATTGCATTGGCTTGGATTGGTTTGGCTTGGCCTGGATTTGGATTGGATTGGATTAAAGTGGATTGTGTTGGATTGTGTTGCGTCATAGCCGCGGCAGGCGCACTGGCGCCGGCGCGTTCCCAGGTGTGCGCCTCAATTGCGCAGTAGCCAATTCTGACGCTGCACATGAGCCGCTTGATAGCCGTTTCGCGTGGCGCGTGAAGAACCGTGCTGAACATGCGCGAGGAGCAGTGACTGGACGGGACTGGACTGGACTGGACTGGATTAGACTGAAGTGGATGGACTGGACTGGACTGGATTTGACTGGATTGCTGAACCTTAGCTCACGCTACGTATATCCTGGCATAACAGAGCTGAGCCACTACTATTTTTTTTTTCGATTTTCAACAGGCTCTAATCATTTAACTGATCAGCACACGACGCAGCACCGTAAGGTATCGACTCCCAGGTTCCCGCCGCCGGCTGCGCGGTTCACGCGGGAGAGGAGGAAACGCCGCATCACGGGCGCACGCATGCGCAGTATATACCTGCAGTTCTTGTTCCTGCTCCTCGATGAGCACCTGCTGCTGGCGCACCGTCTCCTCGAGCTCCTGGTTCCGCTCCAGCAGGGTCTTGCCCAGCTCAGCCGCCAACTGCAGGTCTGCACAGGGCAAGGGAAAAGGAGTTCAGAACGTCAGTACTGGTGTTAAATTCGTATACGATCAAAATCACGCGCCCGCACTCTCCCCACGAAGCAAGATTCCAGTTTGCAGAGAGAGTGCGGACAACTGTATAGGCGCTCACGCCGTAACGAGTACACACACGCTTCGTTATTCCGACGGCCATCGTGGCTGGCCAGGTCATCCCCGAGCAACCCCCGCATTCCTAACTAAATGAACGCGGGGGCTGCCGGTTTATTACGCATATTTTGCCTAAAACGTACCTGCTGTTTTCTTCGTTTGCGCTAAACAACAAGGAGGTGTATGACAAGCGCCAGCGATTCACGAGTCTCGAACGCTTATGACTATATAAACCGCTTGTTTTTCGAAGCCTCTGTCACGGGCTCTACTTGGGTCCGTTATCTCGCTGCGTTGCCCGATTGCGGCAGTCGCTTGACGTTGTGACAGCGAGCTACGACGACAAGGTTGAGCCCATAAAGTGTTCTGCGCCTTAAAACTTCGCTTCCGAAATACATTTCACAGGAGCGTGGACAGCTGATTAAGTTGGGAAGGTTCATTTCGGCAAAGTAGACTTACGGGAAGAGAGCGCCGGAGCAAAGTACTCGCAAGGCATCATTCAGTGCAGTGGCAGCAAGCGTCGAGGCCACTGGCACGAACAGCAGCAGCGCGCAGTGAACAACCTCGTCCTCTTCGTTCCTGGCCACCCCAATCAGTGCTGCCTCAGTAGCGGCAATCATTATTACCACGTCGAGTTTGGATATGGATTGACCCTTCACGATATGGATTGACCCTTCACCTCGCTGGCGGCTCTCTTCAGTGTTGCATGTTGCACTATATTTCTAAACGTTTCTGATGGAGGCGAAAAGCAAAAACGCCCGTGTGTACGAGACTTCGGCGCACGTTAAAGATCCCCAGGTGGTCAAAATTAATCCGGAGCCCTCCCTTACGGCGCGCCTCATCGCCTGCGTTGCGTCGGCGCGTTAAACCCTACAATCAATCGTCATATTTCTAAACGTAAATTGTGCAGGCCTAGATCCGCCTCTGTTTACTCCTACTTACGAGCTTTGGGGGAGAGCTCTTACCAGTTCCGACTTCAATGATCAGCGCATGCTGGTGTTGAGGGCTGTTGAGGCTGGGAAAGCTCAAGAGGCCTTGGACTGAAGACTACTCCCCGTTTATGTGCGCAATAAACATATTTGCTCTCTCTCTCTCTCTCTCCCTCTCTCTCTCTCTTCTTACACAAAGGTAGTTAATGTTCCATGTTCCTGCAAGCCGGAAGAATCATAGGTAGTTTGAATTATGCGGCGGAGATAGATCACGCTGGTCAAGAAAAAAAAAAAAACATCCTGAGGCTAATGAACACATTCTTCCGCAAACGCAAAAATCCAGGGCCATCTCCACTAACGTGAAATCTGGGGAGGGGCGAGGCATGCAGTGTATAAGCGTATTCTTGGCGCCTTGGCGTTTTTGCCAACGGAGATGAAACCGTTGGGGGGTAGACGTGTATACAGATTTTCTGTAAAAGTCTCGTGTCGTTGCAGCACAAATCTCTCTAGCGCGAGGCGTAAACGAGTGTCCCGGTGTTTTTTTTTTAGATCGCGTTATGTACTAGCGCGAGGCGTAAAGGAGATTCCCGGTGTTTTAGCGCCTTGACTACATGAGACGACGACGGTTACGACGACGACGACAGGAGACGCCAACAGCCCGACCCCCTAAGGGACTTCGCCCCTAAAAAGAACTCGGAAGACACCGTAGAACCTTTTATGCTTTGTGAATGCGAAAGAAACGCCGCTGGCTGCGCCTTCATCTTTTGCGCTGACAGAAATTGGGGCGGTTGCGCCGCTGTGTGAGGTCAAATTGAGCCGCTTGCCCAGGCATCGCCTAGCAACGCGGTACTTCATTTGTGTTGTCGTTAACGCGAAGCTCGTGCTATGAAACGCTTCGAAGTCGCGTGGTAGGCATCTTTCAGACGCCGAAGCCAACTTTTTCGCGCAACGAGCCATTGAATGTTTTCACTTTAAAATCCGCCTTGAAAGGGTGCAACCCGGCAAGCCTAGTTACGCTGCGGTGAAGGCTGAATACAGGAGAAAAAGTGGCTCAAACAAAAGATGGACCTTCATTAAGCAAATCTGTTGGGAAAGTTGGTGCATTATGATTCAAAAAATAGAGCGCGACTTGGGCAACGACAGTGGCGAGGGAGCTCTTGGAAGCGTTTTATATTAAGAAGAAAGGGGACAAGTGTGTCAGCGATACTTCTGTGTTTTTGCGTGCCAGCGAGTTTGAATTTTTGAAAACGTCACTTTGATCATGTTCTCTGGTTGATGCGTTCCATGTAGTGTACCGAAGTGCGCGTGCGCATGCTCCTGATGATTCATGTATAAATATGAGACGATGCCTCAATAAATGTTAGTTGCAAGTGAGCGCTTGTCCCGTCGTCCTTCTTTACCGTCGTTGTCCAAGTCGCGCTCTATTTTTTGAATCAAAAGATGGACCGGTATCGCACGAGAAAACTCTAGAGCCCTACCCAAAGTTTATCCATGCACGAAAAATAAACTAACCATTTATTTTAGAGCAATGCCAACAGTAAAAAAATATATTTTTGCTTAAAGGGACTCTGCAACGCTTCAGATAAACACTTTCACCCTTTCCGCCGATCCTGGAAGAGCTGTTAAAGCTGTGGTTACCGCCAGCTGAGAGCGGCAGTGTGCGATTTGCTCGGCCCAGCAAATACGCCTTGTAGTTTCCGGTTTGCTTTTGCCGCGTTTTTTTTTTTTTCTTTAAGTGGCTATAACGTGCGTTCATTGTTGCAACTGAAGAAAAGCCGGCCAACAGCCCCTACATCGCTCTAATTACGTCATTCAAATGTTCGAAGAACGACAATACCACGAAAGAAAGAAAAAAAATTCAGCGCGTTTTCAGGTTATCCGATTGGCCGGTAGTTCGGGTTCCCTATTTTAAGTACCGGATGCGCTTGCTGGCTAGGTTATGAAAGAATTTGATATTTATAAAAGAAATCTTGAAAACAGTTTTTTCAGGGTCCCTTTAAATTATTGATGCACCTGCAAAGACTTTACAGGTCCATAGGAGGGAGGGGAGGCAAACTGCCACACGTTTTACACAAGTTCCTGCGACCCTGGCATCCACTTTGTAAATGTTTGCGCGGACCTCAAGGTCTCGAGGTATTTTAAGGGATCTCAAGGTTTGCGCGTATCTCAAGCACAGGCATAACGCCTCTCATGCCTGTGTGCTACACGGAAACTTTCAATTGACAGTACACTGACTCACAAGTGCGTCCTATAGATACAGACAATGCACCAATCGATAAACAATACCTTCGAAAGGCCTTCAAAACGGTCGTGTAGCGCAGGAATTAGACACCTAAATATTAAAAGGCGCATTCCCATTGAAATCCCGCATCAAAGAACCGCACAACAATTACCACACCCCCGTCGTCACCTAATTTACGAAACAAGAGTGTCGGCCCAGTAACTACTCAACCCGCCGCAGGGTTGCGATATTTGACCTGCAGTAGTCAACGCAAAAACACCGCGACCGCGATGTCTGACGAAGCGCTTCTTAAAAAAAAAAAAAACGCACAATGGAAATTGTGACAGCGTGTAAACGGGCGCTGTATTGCAAACGTGTGTCACGCTGAGTAGCCGACATGTCAGCACGACGTGTACTACGAAAGAACACGCGCACAGCTTGCTCCTGTGTTCTGCCAACGGTGCGACGACAAAGCGCAAACGACACGACCATGACCGACAGGCATTGTCTCGAGCGTTCCGCCTCATTACCGCTTTTCTTTTAAGAGCGAATGCTCTTTATAAGCGACCCCAAACCATCCACCGCCGGCGGCGGCGGCGTCGGCGGCGGCGTCGGCGGCGTCCGCAGTGCTCCTCTATATTTAAAAAAGAAACAGCATCCGGCGCCAGGTTTCGATCCGAGGACTTTGCGGGCCGCAGCGCGACGCGCTACCGACCAAGCCACAGACGCGACGGTGATATCAGTGTTAGACGCGCCTTATATCTTTAACGCATTCAAACTACGTCGTCAGCGGCGTGCGTTGGCGACTCAGCGGCGTTATAGCGGCTTGATAACTGCGTGGTGTACACGTGATACTACAAACCCGATGGAAGAGATGGAAGAGAAGGCGGCGAGGGGGTGGGCTGCGGGGGCCGAGCGCAAGCGCCGCAAGCGGGCCGACAACCGTGCATTCGCACTTTCACATTCTCCCCCTCGGGGAAATGCGGGGGAATTTTTTGTGACAAAGCGTCAGATAATTTCCAACCTTCTTGCGGCATCCAACATCACCCTCGCCCCCTCGCCAAAATTCCTAACTAGACCGCGCCTCACTGCTGTGCGACCACCCGCTGTTTCTTTTTAATGCGAAAAAATTAAATGGCTCGCTGAGTGAAAAACCCCGCGTCAACGTCGGCGTCCCTCGTGAAGCGTCCCGTAATGGAGCACGGGTCGTTCCATAGGACAAGGAGTTCCATAGCGCGAGCTGTCTGTCTGTCTGCCTGCCTGCCTGTGTCTGTCTGTCTGTCCGTCTGTCAGTCAGAGAGAGAGAGAGAGAGAGAGAGAGAGAGAGAGAGAGAGAGAGAGAGAGAGAGAGAGACGAAGCGACAGCTAATTGCCGACGTTGTTGTATGATATCCAACCTCTCTATCTCTCCCCCAAATTTTTAACTAAACCGCCTCACTGTCGCTCACCAGTCGAAGTAACATCCGCCGTTCCTTTTTTTTTTACGCAATTCTGGGAAGAAGGAATTTTTTTTTTGTCGAATTTCAAGCCTGTACGCAGTAACACCACCTTATAACGAGATCGGTTTATTCGAATTTTCGCTTCCCCGGTCCCGAATTCCATGCACGAAAAGCAAATCCCTGTTTTTAACGGAGCACCGCTTGCAACGAAGTCAGTTTGATGTTCCAAGATTATAAAATATAAAGTATTCTAACGTGTAAATCCTCGCTATAACGAAATCGATGTGTTCGAATCATCCCTTCCACAGTCCCAACCACCGTGCAAAAAAGCAAATCATCCTCGCTTTTTTTTACCGAAGCACCGCTTACAAGGAAGTTAGTTTGCTGTCTCAAGGACTTCAATATACGGAGAATATGTCGCGCACCAAAGCCGGAGCCACCATCACGCGCTGGCACATATCTACTCATTTAAACATAATGAAGAAGACATAAAAAAAGAGAACACGATGAAAAGTGCACCCTTTATGTAGTACAGCATTTTACTTTCTTTTATTATTTCGAGGTGGACGAGCTTGACGCTTCGGAGTTACGCCTGCGTTATGCTGTGCTCCACATGCTGCAAGGCTACGCATTAATTCAGAACACCTGGGAATCTGCGGAGTCCCCCTAAAAGCCTGAACGCGACCCAGAGCCACGCAAAAGAAGCAGTGCACTCAAAAAACGGCAAGGACTCGTCGTAACAGCGCGGAGCCTAATCGGGGCCAGACGTCAGTCCGAGGCTCGCCGCCTCATTTTACGCGCCACCGCGCATGCGCGTACACACGCACACAGATGCAGCTAACCTTCCGGCTTTAGCACTCAGACGAACGAGGGCGCAAATGGGGGTGCAAGGTCGGCCGAGTTGCACGTTAAGTTCGCCAAATGGAGGGCTACGTATACAGTGACGTGACGCAGATCGTGAGACTGATTCCAGACCAGACGCGTCAATCGAAACGACGAGGATCAGGTCGCGCTCCCCCCTCCATCGGCGCCGTCAGAAACGTGGGAACCCTGTCTGACAACATCCGCAGGTTCCGGAGCGTCGCTCACTTCGCCGCATAACAAGAGGCAATTCTAAAGCAGTTCAGTTGGCCACGCTGCCCTCGTCAAAAGCGGAGCGATCGGAAGACGCCAACCTACCTGTACTAACGCGATAAATTGAAATACGAACAACGGAGCGCGTGGCTTTCAGTACATAGTGCAAATTTAAAGCACAAAAAATTTAGACAGAAGACGAACGAGACAGGGACAAGCGCTTGTCTTTGTCTCGTTCATCTTCTGTCTAAATTTTTTGCTCTTTAAATTTGCACTATGGATTACCAACTAGATCGAACTCGCACGTTGTTAAGTTATATTTCAGTACCTGCCACGCCTCCTGGCGACTGGCCGCGCATGCGCAGTGCGAACAAGTTACGAGAGTTCGTGACCAACCTTGATATGGAAAGGTCATCGTATTTCCATCGTGTGTTGGGCGCTCAGCACGAAATAAAAAATTAAGGTATATAGCTCTGATCGCAGCAACAAAGTTAGATAACGCTGGCGTGTGCGGGCGCCGAATTCGGTGGGAAGACAAAGCAAAACGCTCACATGCCGAACGACGGTGTTTCCATATCAACGTTGGACACAAACTCTCGCAACTTCTTCCCACTGCGCAGACGCGGCCCGTCGCCAGAATGCGCGGCATGTACTGAAAGCCCGGCGCTCCGCTGTTCGTATTTCAATTTATCACGATAGTACGCCGAAGTGATCAAGCAGCAGCAGGAGCAGCCCTCAAAACTGTCGTGAGGTTCGCCATGATTGATTGATTGATTGTGGGGTTTAACGCGTCGACGCAACGCAGGCGATGATGCGCGCCGTAGTGGAGGGCTCCGGATTAATTTTGACCACCTGGGGATCTTTAACGTGCGCCGAAATCTCGTACACACGGGCGTTTTTGCTTTTCGCCTCCATCAGAAAAGCGGCCGCCGCGGCAGGGAATCGAACCCACGACCTCGTGCTCAGCAGCGCAACGCCTTAGCCACTGAGCCACCGCGGCGGGTAGAGGTTCGCCATCCGACGTCTTGTCACGTCATTGGGTGTGCGAGCGATACGATCGCTATAGATAGGACGACGCAGGCTTCACTGCGAAACTCCAACGCAACGCCTGACACTTTGCTTCGTCGAACACTTTCATGCGGCTTCAAAATGTAGTTTGTCTCATTTAGTCATTCAGTTGAACCGACTTGAGCAGGACTATGGCTAATTTACCAAGACGTCTAGCAAACGTCTACGGCCCAACCTTATCTCTAATACATGCGCCCTCAGCGGCCGTCTCGCGAACTGCCCCAGTGACGTCACAAATGGTTTGTAGTAATTTCCGACACTGTCCCAGGTTTCGTAATTCTGATTTTAACCCATTCTGCACAAGCGCAGTTCCCTTGATCTGCTAAATTTCTCACCGCTGACTAGCGAGTGTTGTCACAGCCGATGTTTAGCCAATCAGTTTTAGCTTTCCGCGTGTACCATGTGTTCCGTGCGCACCGTTTGTACCGGGACCCGACTGAACATGTGCGCATTCGTTTCGGTACGGCGGCCTAGTTCCGCTGACGGGCAGCCGGCCCTCGCCGTCCCCGCACGCGCATGCTCAGTAGAATCACGGTACACACGGTACGCACGGAACACACGGCACGCAAGGTAAGCTAAAAGTCGGTCAATAGAGAGTGATAGCAGAGCGGAGAACCGGTCCCGGTACGGTACCCGGTAGGCGACCGGCGCTACGGCGCGTGCGCAGAGGCGTCAAAACTGGTCGTGCGCGCGCGCAAGTGTACCGGGTACCGTACCGGGACCGGTTTTCCGCTCTGCTATAAGTCTCTATTAATGGTGCTGCGACGGAAACGGAATTCTCGGAACGCGGAGAAAACACCGCTACAAAGCGGGAATGTAGCAGACTATATATCTACGGGCGCCGATTTACGGCTCCCTGCGGGTAGGGGTTGCGAGCGTCAGCCATAAAAACGAATGACCTGTAACTAACGCCGCCGCAGTTGGTTTTGGTTGTTGCTCCAAGGAACGCTCCCGACGACGCTTCCCGCCACGCAAGCAGCGCCCCGGCGCCTAGGCTCTGTAGCCCTCGGTCGCCGCATTTATTCTGTAACGCTGTTGTATTTTCTCTGCGAGCCGTCATTCTTGGGCTCAATGAAAGCTCTGCAAGCGATCTATCTTGGACAAGCGCAGTGCAATCAAGGAGCTGGCGCAAACAGCCGTTAAGGAGGCAGTGAAGGCGACACACAGCTTTGTTCAGTTGGAGCAGTGCTTCTCAACGATGACTGCCCCGGGGACCCCTTTTGGGCTTGCGAAAGTGATGGGGGACCCCCCGATGGAGATTAAGTTGATCGGAGTCATAATGTCAAACAATGTGCACTTGCAGCTTACGTCGCCCACGGACTTATCCAATGCCCGCCTTTTCTGCTGCACGTTCATGCGATGCGCGTCTTAATGTTAAACAATTTGCTATTGAATCTAAAAGTCTTCTATACACCTATATGTTGCTTTTATGTTTCTGTTTTTTTTTTTCGTTCCTATAGCTGGCGTGTTGTGCAAAAAGCAGATGTTAAAATATGTGCTACGCGGGGAAACTAAACGTACATGTAATGCGGCGAAGCCACCTTTTTGCAATGCAAGCAAGTGCTGGCCAAATCGAGAAAATAATGGCGGGAGGAAGAGTTTTCAGGAAGGCTTCGCGGACTCCTTGGGGTCCGCGGACCACCTGAGTTAGGGAGAACTAGCCTCTGGTAACTCACTAAACTCCATTACATCGACTAAAGGCGATTTCTGAACCGAAAAAAAAAAATGTAAGAAATATTGAAACCATTTCAAATTTCGCGCCACAGTGACCTAGTGTGGGCAGGAGTGACGCAGTAGAGGTTAGCACTAAAAACGTACCTATCAGTGTGTTAACTTCCCGTTAGCATTCAATTGACATGAAGCGGCACTGGAGGCCACACTATAATTGCGCAGTTATGTTTCTTCGTGGTGGCTTAGGTCAGCTGCGGCCAATCGCACAAACAAGATTCCGTGACGTCAGAGAAATGACGTCAGAGAAAGTGGCTGGGGAGTCGCCCCTGCTTCATCTGTTTCCCGCAAAAAGACCCTGCAACACTTTTCTTACACTTTTTTTTCGAAACACTAAATGCCCGCAGAACGTAGTCAACCAAGGCATCCAGTGCTTAGAATAGGGGTTTACAAAGCACCTCAACCAAAAATTACTGCTCTATGCCCATCAGATAACTTAGTAACTAGCTCAAAAGATGTTTCTCGCTTTCCCGGTTTTCGCGTTCCTTGAACGCTGGAATTATAGTATTTTCGCGCGTATAACCCGCACCAAAATTGCCGAAATTTCAGTGGAAATGTAGGAGTGCGGATAATGCGCGGGGGTTTGTCCTTTAGAACAGCTTCACCGCAATGCGCGTTGTGCCGTGAAGCTCATACGCAGTAACACTGACTAAGCTTTCCATGGCAGCGATGGCGCAAAACATACAAGGACAAAGAAAAAAAAAGCATGGACGAGCGCAATCTACAACTGAATTTTAGTGAATTTTGACTCTTGCCTCGAAGTTACTGTATTCTACTTGTAAATATATATTTTTTTCTGTCTACATAGTATGTGATGTGCTGCTTGAGCAGTAGCTTTGGTGCAGCCTTTCCTATATCAAATGTGCGGCAATACGCGATGATTCTTTTTTTCTTTTCCGGCGGGCGTAAAGTGGGGGTGCAGATTATCTGCAGGGGTGGGTTATACGCGCGAAAATACGGTACGTGATTGCAGTGTTGTAGCGGCTATTTGCCGGATTTCTTTCAGTTGCAGCAATGAACGGATTCGACAGACACTTTAAAAAGAAATCCTCAAAAGCAAAGCAGAAACGGACGGCATCTGGTGCGACACGCAAATCACGCAGTGCCGCTCCGTGCTGGCGATAACTGCTGCTTTCGCAGTGCTTCCAGGCGCGAAAGAAACAGAGAGAGCGTTTATGCGCAGTGTTGCAGAGTCCCTTAATATCTCGCTTATTTTTCTGAAGTCCGCGGTGAAATTTGGTATCATAGTTATCGGGACAAAGCAGTATTTTTTTAAAATAAACCTGACAGAATACCAGTTTGAGTCAGGTGTCAATTGTAACCTGGTATCACGTGTCCCGACCAATGGTGTCAGGTGTCGCCTCGCGCGAAAAGCAATCGCCTTTGCGGCGCCCTTCCTTTTATGAGCCCCGCTTTCTGCAATGGTCACCGCCTTGTGGGCGAATAGACCGTGGGAACGTATTCAACGGGATTGTAATCCTTCGTCAGATGCGAATAGCCGTAAATAACGGTATGAAGTGCGCCACAGAGCAGCGCGTTCAATTCGGCAAAACTTACAGCCATCTCTGTCCCTCTGGAAGAAGACGCTAGCAAAACGTAAGCGTCGTCTTCTGCACTGGGCGAACATGCCGGCGAAATAAAATCCCCTCAATTTCCAAGGAATATAACGAAGTTTGAGACAACTGTCTCTTGAATAGTTCTGAGGGTGACAGCTGCACCTAGTTCAATTATTTGACCTAGTTTCCTTTTGCATAAAAAGAGGGCGCTGACGAAGCCAAGTTTCTTTGCCGCAACGTTAGCAACATTCGTAGTTCGTTACGTCGTTGAAAGTTTTGTTTCTTGTGTTCTCACTATCTTTATAGTTCCATTGCTCCAAAAGTATATACCGACACACACACATGCACACACTTCATGCATATTATATATATATATATATATATATATATATATATATATATATATATATATATATATTGCTTTGTTACCAGCCATGCCATTTGAGCAGCACTCCGTCAGAACGTCTGCGGGAGGTCAAAGGGTCACGGATAAGCAGCGCATAACGAGAAGAACCCACTTGAGGCCTTGAAAACAAGTAAACAAACAGCTAAGACCAGAACGCGTCACGCCATTGACCGCCAAGCGTATACCGCGGAATTCCATATTCCCACGGCCACGCAAAGCAGCAGTCACAAACGTCACCCCCTTAGCGTCCGCCAACGGCGCCGCCTCGCCGTCTTTTTTTACGATTATTATTTTCCCGTCCAAATTCCTCCCGCCGTATTCTTCCGGCTCACCCGCGCGGAGGTTGCGCCGACGGGAGACGCAAGGTCACCGATTTCGCGCGCTGCGCCGCGAATATCTTTCCCTCCCTCCCTCCTTTCTTTTTCCACGCCAGCGCCGTAACAACCGCGCGCATTTTTTCTGACCCGGCTAACCCCCGCCGTGCAAAGCCAACGATCCTTCCCAGCGCTGAGGAGGAGGAACCCACGGGTGGTCTGAACGGGCAGCAAGCGGGCACAGATGACTGAACCGCCGGGGTGCGGCGGCCTCCGTACGCCACGGCATAATAGGAAGACGCGCCTGATCCTCGTTCTTCCGAGGGGGGGGGGGGGGGGGGGGGGGGGGGGCATGCACCGGATTCCGGTGAAGTCACGCGTTCATTACACAAGCCGGATTAAAGCGAAGCTCGCAGGATTAAGTAACGAGGGCGTGCGGATACCTGGGCATGGGGGAGAAGTGTAGAAATCAAGGTTTAGGACATGAGGCGACAATGTGGTCCTCAATGCGACGCAGTACTACAGGTCAGCTGAGTTTGGACACCCGCGAATCTCTCCGCAGTGTGGGTAACGTGCTCTGCACGTTCGTTTCAAATGCGAAAGCATGTCTATGTGGACTAAACTAGGAAACCTTTGTCTTTCCGAATTTTCATGTGTCAGTTTTACTGCATAGGAAAATGCTGTGAATAGAAGGTCCTAGGGCTATCATATTTGGTACACGACTGTTTATACTACCACAATAAATGTCTTCCCAGTAATGCATTTGCCCATAGCGGTCAAGCCGACTAAAGCGGTGAAGACCCTTGAGTCTTCAAGTGTCTTACCAGCAACGCATTTGTGCGCAACAGTGAAGCCACTCTCAAAGGGCTCGGCTTATAGCATAGCGGCTTACGCCTTTATCCCGCAATTCCCATTTGGGAGTTTCGGCAAACCTTTGCATTTTGCACCAATTACAGGTACAAGTATGGACAGCGGAGATGGAAATCGAACCCGGGACCTTGTAATCAGCAGCTGCGCATCATTGTGGCCGCAAAAATGGGCTATGGTTTAACGCAGTACAGAAAACACTGACCAGCCGTACGTATAGCCGTAAGCAGTACTACCATCCTATTCGCCGAATCCAAGCGCCTTTCCTGTCCATATACTCCGTTTCTGTGGGAACAACAACAAAAAAAGTTGGCATTTGTAGCGCGGGCTCTTAAATAGGGCGATATACATTCTTGATGAGATTATTACACAGACTCAAAGAGGATATCGCAGTATTCGCAGTAAAGGAGGCGCACGGCGCGCAGGCAACACCGCACACATAATTAAATTTCCTGGCAGTGGCCCAGTACCCCGCGTGTACCTGAAAATGACATATTTACTGCCTTCCAGCCACTAGTCAAATATTTACAAAAGCCAGTAACGAAGCTGTTACCCCCTTATCTAATCACCGAGAGTGCACGGTGAGCAAAATACTAGTCTCAGTAATATTTGCATTTTGATTGATTGATTGTAGGGTTTAACGCGCCGACGCAAAGCAGGAGATGAGGCGCGCCGTAGTGGAGGGTTCCGGATTAATTTAGACCACCTGGGGATCTTTAACGCGCGCCGAAATCTCGTACACACGGGCGTTTTTGTTTTTCGCCTCCACCAGAAAAGCGGTCGCCGCGGTCTTTTAAAGACAACCTTTTATTAAAGCTGCGACTGATAGTTATTCACGATACGCCCCAATATATAACTTCCCGCTGTTATATAAGCCGCTCGAGCGGTTTAACGCCATAATTTGTTTGAGGATAGCGCCGATGAAACACGAGTTACATGTTTTTTTTTTTTTTTTTCAAACCACACTACTTCTGTAGAAGCCCCTGTACTGACAGCAGACGGGAATTGAAAGTTGCTTGCAACTGCAGAGTGAACTAACTACGAAAAATAAATGTGACGACAGAGTCGTGTTACCGGCAAAGTGCAGTATCTATTCGAAAACATTCAGATTAGATTCATAGATATATACGGAGCCTTCGCGAGGAGGTTGGCTTTGCCGTAAAGCCCGTTCTGTCATCGTCTTTGTCTATGCCAGGGGTCTCAAACACGCGTCCCGCAGGCTGCATGTGGCCCGCTGACCTTTCGAGTGCGGCACGGCCCGTTCATGAGTGTCTTCGTTCATTGTTTTGTAGCGTAAGCTACACTGGCCGAGGTTGAGCAGTTTCGCGTGTGCAGTGAAAGTCTGTTCTGCGCAAGCGCGAGAGACATTGGATTGGGTTGGCTTGGATTGGATTAAAGTGGATTGTGTTGGATTGTGTTTCGTCATAGCCGCGGCAGACGCACTGGCGCCGGCGCGTGCCCAGGTGTGCGCCTGAACTGTGCAGTAGCCAAGTCTGACGCTGCACCGGAGTCGCTTGATAGCCGTTTCGCGTAGCTCGTGAAGAGCCGTGCTGAGCATGCGCGAGGAGCAGTGACTGAACAGAACTGGACTGGACTGGATTAGACTGAATTGGACTAGACTAGACTGGATTGGACTGGATTGCTGGACTTTAGCTCACGCTACGTATATCCTGGAATAGCAGAGCTAAGCCACTACTAATTTTTTATTTGTTGTCTTTTTTTTAAACCAAATGCGCGAGTGCGCTCTTTTTTTTTTTTCCTTGAGCCACCCAATGCGGTCACCATGTGTGGAAGCATCACCATAGAACAATTGTTTTATATTTCAGAACCGGCGTCCAGGTTTTAGTCGTTCGGGAGATCGGTATCGATAGTTTCTTGAATCCTTACGCCAAATTCCATTCAGAAATGAACCGTCATATTGACAAGATGTGGGAGAGGACTTGTCTTTCAAAAGTCCGCGTTAGGTGACATTTTGATATCCCCCCTCCCCCCCCCTCGTTTCAAAATTCTTCGCTGCCCCGGCCCTTGCGGAACTGACTGCGGCTCGCTCACTGACGTGAGTTTGAGGCCACTGGTCTATACAGACATCCGAGACGACTTATCCACAGGGGTGGTACGGTATAGCTATAAAAAGAACCAATGCATTATGTCTTATTTTAAGCGTTCCGCTTGCATACGCCGGGGCTCGCAAGGAAGAGCTTCATGCGTTACATCTTTGCTTAATGCCAAGGTCCGCAGCTCTATCTGTAGCCTCCGGCGAATCCATAAAATTTTCATGTCTACAACGACTGAGAAGCGGCTGCCTTCCACGAAGTTCTTTCCGTTTTACGATGCACAGTGCATACGAGATTGCCGCGGCGGCGCACTTACGTCCATTTATGCGGTCCGCAAAAAAAAAAAAAAAAAAAAAACCAGCATGAAGGAAGGTACTGTTTCAATAGCTGAGCCAATCCACTGTTGCCGTATTCAGGTGGCCGCGCGAAATATCGTTAATCTGTTCGAATAACTAGTGCCACTTCAAAGTTGTTGAACTGTTCTAATCAACCACGGCGTAACAAGTCAAAATTATGCACTGCTAAAAGGGACGAAAATAAGTTTTTTACTTAAATATTTTTGAGGAGGTCTTAAACTGGAGAACACAACTGCGTAAGCCCGAAATACTTTCGTTTCTTCGCTAGCACCTCCTGTGCACCCAACCTCCTTTAATTCAAACACACGCCCCCCTTCCCAGCGTCACACTATAACCGGATCACGCATGTAGCTTCAAACGTGGTACTCCAACAGCGAGCCAAGGACCAACCCTGTCCCCGCCACTTTTCATCCGGCAATTATGCAACGACCCTCGCAAGTTAACTTCGAACCGTTCAGTCGGAGAGAATTGTGGGAGGACGACACTGGCTTCGCACGCACAACACGCGATCGTTCGATCATATCTCAGCTTCGAGAAAGCCCTCAAGCGTTCCGATCGACGAACCGGCGCCGGATTAAAGCCGGGGAAAACAGGATTAGGATTAAAGACCAAACGAGGAGGAAGGAGAAGCAAGAGCAGCAAAGATGAAAAGGAGAGCACATAGAACCCCGTCCCGTGGCGCTCCTTCCTATCTTGTTTCTCTCTGCAACGTGACGTCGAGAACAGCTCAGAGATAGAAAAGAGCCACCACACGGCTTCTCGTCGACGTCGTCGACGCCGCTTCCGGGAAGCGGGGAAGCCGGCGTCTTGTCCGCCCCAGCTACCCCCGACCGTGACAATTCCATTGCTCGCACACCAGCCGCCTGACGAGACACTGTGGCGGGAAAAGATGAGAAAAAGATGGAAGCAGCAGCGGCGGCTGAAGCATGCGCGGCGCATACCGCTTCCTTTTAACTCTCACCGCGCTTGTAACGACGACGAAAGCGCAGGTGGAGGCAACAGCATACGGCGCTCGAACGAAAGGAGAAGGCATTGCCTTTGTGGTGCGAAGATGATCGTTTCGTAAGCACACTCCGTGCGTCAGCGGCGGCTGCAGATGCGAGACGAAGATCACCTCTGGGGGTGAAAGGGAGAGAACTTCGCTGAAGTGAACTGGCGGCTCTGACTTCGTCTCCAGCCATTCTGAAAACATCTGCGGCTTATAACGGCGACTTAGTTCTCCGCTGGCTCAAGCGACCGCGGGCGAAAAATCTTACACTGAGGCGTTGATTTGTTTTGCGACTCAGTTCTAATGTTCATGTACGGGTAAACCGAGGCGTTGATTTGTTTTGCGACTCAGTTCTAGCGTTGATTTGTTTTGCGACTCAGTTCTAATGTTCATGCACGGGTAAACCAAGGCGTTGATTTGTTTTGCGACTCGGTTCTAATGTTCATGTACGGGTAAACCAAAGCGTTGATTTGTTTTGCGCCTCAGTCCTAGTGTTCATGAACGGGCACACCAAGGCGTTTATTTGTTTTGCGACTCAGTCCTAATGTTCATGTACGGGTAACTGACTCTTGCTCCTATCTACTACGACGAAGCACCGCAGAGGCGAGTAGTACCGTATTTACTCGCATAATGATCGCACTAGCGTAATGATCGCACCCCCTGAAGTTTGTCGTCTGAGTTCGATTTTTTTTTTATTTCCCGCCGAATGAACGCACCCTGAACTAGCCGCAGCATTATGTCGTATGCGTGCCAAGTCTAGCTGATGATGGTCGTTCGTACCTCTGTTTCCTTCCCTTTCAGAGGACGTGGCTGCTTTATTGCGGCGGACTCGCCAATATTAGCGATATCGGCAAGCATACGTTCAATATTGATGAGGAAGAAACTCTCACTAAATGTACATACTGTACTCACAGGACAAAGAAAAAAAAAAAACACGCTCATGTTGCTGCGTCGGCAGCCATGTTTGTTTTGATGTCCCCGAGCTGTCACAGTGGCAGCCACTTATTGGTCGAACTGCTGTCACCTCGCAGCAAACTCGTTCCGGCGCGTTCCGTAATCGATGCAAACACTGCATATTGCGTCACTTCGCAAAGCAGCTAGCGGTGGTGTGCGGAGTTCTTATTACGTTATTGATTATTTTTATTATGTTCATTTAACCTATCGCAAAAATTTGGCCCACAACTTGCTTGCGTTTTCTGTGCTCAAAAATTTTTAGCGAAAAATTTACCCCACGTAATGAACGCACCTCCAAATTTGCATCAATTTTTTAAAAAAAAAGAGTGCGATCATTACGCAAGTAAATGCGATAGTTTGTGTAGGGAGAGAACGATCGACTATAGTTGTCCGGTGTTGTAGACCACTGCCAACACCCAGAATCTTCAAAAAAGAAAAAAGAAATATAATGCAATAAAAATTACCCAACAGAATACAAACACCGGTCCGCGGCCGTAATGGG
Source organism: Haemaphysalis longicornis (assembly GCF_048455015.1). Taxonomy (NCBI): domain Eukaryota; kingdom Metazoa; phylum Arthropoda; class Arachnida; order Ixodida; family Ixodidae; genus Haemaphysalis; species Haemaphysalis longicornis. The sequence continues at coordinate 81,985,503 of NW_027526385.1, read as the reverse complement.
AACTGTTCTACATGCTTAAATAGCTACAGTTCAAACTACTTAGTGAAATCAGATTTTACGAATGTCCCGAGTTAACGAACCAATTTGGATTCGCTTTAACAAAACGCTTTGCTCGGCGGGTAGGCTCGCGGCTGAAACGAAACGAGAGCGCAGAATGAGAGGGGCGAGATATAAAAATAAGTAAACGGCACAGGCGCTCACTACCAACGAGCTTATCAAAACGAAATAGCAGGACGTTCTTTTTTTATGATTAAACTATTCAGTAGTGAGCGCTTCTTCAGTCTACTACTTTTCCTGTCTCGTTTCTCGTCGTACTGAGCTTTTGTTTCGTTTCCAAATCCGATTTTCTCTCCGAAATTTCTCGGCTCTCGACTGCTCTCGATTTTGCAGACTTTCCGATATGACGAGCAACTCTCGTAGCCGGAATTCAAAAGTTCATCCGTAGGAAAACAAACTTAAAGGGACCCTGCAACACTTTCGACAAACGCTTTCACTCTTTCCTTCACGCCTGGAAGCACTGCGAAAGCTACAGTTATCGCGAGCACGGAGCGGCACTGCGTGATTTGCTCGTCGCACCAGATACGCCTTCCGTTTCTGCTTTGTTTTTGTGGCTGTATTTTTAAAGTTGCTATCGAAAAGCGTTCACTGCTTCAACTGAAGGAAAACCGGCCAACAGCCGCTACATGGCCTCAGTGACGTAATTCGAGCCGTCGAAGAACTTCAAGACCGGAAAAGAGAGAAAAATCTTTTGAGCAAGTTTACAACTGATCTGATGACCATTGAGCAGTAATTCTTGCCTGAGGTACTTTGCGACCCCCTAATCTAAGTATTCGGTGTGTTGAGTGACTACGTTCTGCAGGCATTTAACATTTTCAAAAAAGTTGAAAATGTTGCAGGGTCCCTTTCTGTTAACAGCATGTACCGCTTTTCTGAAGCGCACTTGTCTGTTTTTTTTTTTTTTTTTTTCACCAGCTTTAAGCTTTGTAGGACCAGTGCTCTGAATCTCGTCGCTTTCATCTGACGTCACACAGAGCATGAGCAGTGGAGGAGAAGCACTGCAGACGATTTCACGAGACCTTGCTGCAGAAGATACCGGGCCTTCAAATGTATTTTTAGTTCTCCAAAGAGCGTTAAAAGGTCAAGTACTGCTGTTATATGTGCTTTATATCGGTGTTGACGCGTACAAGGAGTGATACATGAATACCACCAAGATGCAAGTAACGCGAGCCGATTTTAAATGTGATCACGCGTCGGATCTCACATTCTCCTACCTATGCCCTCTTTGCTTACCAACATGCCATTTGCTTATAATCACGTGCTAGAAGACGCGGCAAAGTACCAGCTGTTGTGAACGCGCTCGCTTCCAGTATCAATCATAGCGCCCTAACAAAATCCCGTCATTGTTCGCCAGGGGCGGACACACGCGAGCGCCACGGGCTAACAGCCTCACACCACACGGCTGAACGCTTGGAGAGTAATTCAAGGTGTAAAGGCAACATTTAAATACAACCACCTCAAACCAATTTCTCGACGCAATAAAGTGTGTATGTCGGTCTGTCTCCATCTCCATCTCTCTCTAAGTAGGTACAGTAATTGAGAAATGAAACGCGATAAGAAAATATGAATCAGAACAAGCAAATACCACAATTTCTTTCCGCACAAGACAAATTGACGCCTGACTTAAATGCAGTAACAAAGGTGGAAAATCTGGCGTTCCAAATATACCAATTATTACTAGAGCTTCACGACCAGCATTTTTCAATCTTGCGCGTTCTGGTTCATAGGTTCGGGTTCCCGTTTCATTTGTCCATGACAGTCCGTACGAACAAACATGTATGCATGCGCGTGTGTGTATGTATGTATATATGTATGTACGTATGTATGTATACAAGTATGTAGTATGTATGTATGTATGCACGTATGCACGTATGTATGTATGTATGTATGCATGTATGTATGTATGTATGTATGTATGTATGTATGTATGTATGTATGTATGTATGTATGTATGTATGTATGTATGTATGTATGTATGCACGCATGTATGGATGTATGTGTGTATGCAGGTGTGTATGAATCTGCATGAATGTATGTGTGTGCGTATGCAGGTATGTATGTATGCATGTACGTATGTATGTATGTGTGTATGCATGTATGTATGCATGTATGTATGCATGCATTGATTGATTGTAGGGTTTAACGCGCCGACGCAACGCAGGCGATGAGGCGCGCCGTAGTGGAGGGCTCCGGATTAATTTTGACCACCTGGGGATCTTTATCGTGCGCCGAAATCTCGCACACACGGGCGTTTTTGCTTTTCGCCTCCATCAGAAAAGCGGCCGCCGCGGCCGGGAATCGAACCCGCGACCTCGTGCTCAGCAGCGCAACGCCTTAGCCACTGAGCCACCGCGGCGGGTATGTATGTATGCATGCCTGTGTGTATGTATGTATGTATGTAACACAGAAATAAGGGTTGGCAGTCGAGAAAACCTCGGAAAGCAAAGGGGAGGATGTGGTAGATCATTGAAACAGATTAAGAATTTGGAAAGAAAGAAAGAAAGTGAAGAAAAAATGCCCGCCAGGTGGGATCCGAACCCACGACCTCCAGAATACCGGTCTGGTGCGATAACCACTACGCTACCGGCGGGGCGATTTTCCCATTCACTTTCTGGGGTATTTATGTTAGGTATGTTTGTTTCCTGTGCTTGGGGGTGGTAGCCAGCGCCATTCGGACTAAACGGGGTGAAGGGGACCTTCTTTTTAACCCCCGGGTCGTGACTCGAGTGTCTACGACATGTCCAGAGTGGTCGACCAGCTTTGAACCCTCTTAAGCTCCCTTTGGCAACAAGACTGCCAGAACAGAGGCCCTCGCTATGCATGTAGCGAATCAGAATAGGAAATGAGGGGCTCGTTGAAAATAACACAGAAATAAGGGTTGGCAGTCGAGAAAACCTCGGAAAGCAAAGGGGAGGATGTGGTAGATCATTGAAACAGATTAAGAATTTGGAAAGAAAGAAAGAAAGTGAAGAAAAAATGCCCGCCAGGTGGGATCCGAACCCACGACCTCCAGAATACCGGTCTGGTGCGATAACCACTACGCTACCGGCGGGGCGATTTTCCCATTCACTTTCTGGGGTATTTATGTTAGGTATGTTTGTTTCCTGTGCTTGGGGGTGGTAGCCAGCGCCATTCGGACTAAACGGGGTGAAGGGGACCTTCTTTTTAACCCCCGGGTCGTGACTCGAGTGTCTACGACATGTCCAGAGTGGTCGACCAGCTTTGAACCTTTTTGAACCTTTTTGAACCAGCTTTGAACCCCTTTGCTTTCCGAGGTTTTCTCGACTGCCAACCCTTATTTCTGTGTTATTTTCAACGAGCCCCTCATTTCCTATTCTGATTCGCTACATGCATAGCGAGGGCCTCTGTTCTGGCAGTCTTGTTGCCAAAGGGAGCTTAAGAGGGTTCAAAGCTGGTCGACCACTCTGGACATGTCGTAGACACTCGAGTCACGACCCGGGGGTTAAAAAGAAGGTCCCCTTCACCCCGTTTAGTCCGAATGGCGCTGGCTACCACCCCCAAGCACAGGAAACAAACATACCTAACATAAATACCCCAGAAAGTGAATGGGAAAATCGCCCCGCCGGTAGCGTAGTGGTTATCGCACCAGACCGGTATTCTGGAGGTCGTGGGTTCGGATCCCACCTGGCGGGCATTTTTTCTTCACTTTCTTTCTTTCTTTCCAAATTCTTAATCTGTTTCAATGATCTACCACATCCTCCCCTTTGCTTTCCGAGGTTTTCTCGACTGCCAACCCTTATTTCTGTGTTATTTTCAACGAGCCCCTCATTTCCTATTCTGATTCGCTGTATGTATGTATGTATGTATGTATGTATGTATGTATGTATGTATGTATGTATGTATGTATGTATGTATGTATGTATGTATGTATGCATGTACGTATGTATGTATGTATGTGTGTGCATGCATGCATTCATGTATGTATGTATGCATGTGTGCACGTACGTATGTGCGTATGTATGCATGTGTGCATGCACGTACGTATGTATGTACATATGTGTACGTACGTACGAACAAACGTACGTACATACGTGTGTATGTATGCATGTACGTATGTGTATATACGTACGAACAAACGTACGTACGCACGTGTGTATGTATGTATGTGTATACACGTACGAACAAACGTACGTACGTGTGTATGTATGTACGTATGGGTATATACGTACGAACAAACATACGTACGTACGTACGTACGTGTACATGTATGTGTGCACGTCATAGAACGATGGAACTACGAACACAGTGGGCAGAAAAGAGAAAACATAGTCACGCTCACTATGGCCTGAACCGCTCACACAGTATCCAGGATACAAAGACGCCAAAAATACGATAGCTCCTTCCGCTCTTTCCGAGGTTTGATGCACTAGGACGCCAGACACCTATCGTGCACTTGATTTCGAGCTCCGAGGACCAAACGTAGATTGTGTAAAAGCTATGGATACCAACGAACGAACGTTCGTTGGTATCCATTCGTTGGTATCCAACGTTCGTTGGTATCCAACGAACGAACGTTCGTTGGTTGCAACGTTGCAGGTCCTGTTTCTGCAACACTCGGGTCAGCCATACACCGAGATTAAAAAAAGCTGGGTGGATCAGAAAATCTGCCTCTACAGTACTCCAAACGATCTCCAAACGCCAGGCACTTTAAAAGGCTCAGAAGGTAATGCCAACCCATATAATCGGTGAGGCAAACCCAGCGCAGAAGACACGCACCACTGTATTGACCAATGCAAACAATGTCAGGCATTGTGTTACCCCGTACTCAAAATTACGTCAGAACTGCTAGCACTGTGCGTAAGCTGCGCTAGATACCGTTGCTGCGTCAGAATGAGAATGCGATGACTTAGGGGACGTTTTTTTTTTATCTTATTCCTCCAATTTTTACACTTTCTCCCTCAAGTAACGTGCACTTCCCCAGAAGTCCGACATGATCACGTGACACTGACATCTCGCTGTTCTTTTTTTTTAACCGCCTCATACGCATATGTGGTTACCGCATCGTGACGCAAATACAATGACGCAGTATACCGTGCATCGTTGTGCTTGCGTCACATTGATAGCTATGCACGTTCGTTGTATACCCAACGTGCTCGAATTTTTGCTTTCGTACGAAATGGCTTTCTTTACGACGCTATTTCGCGGGACTCAAGCGACAGTTTTGACAATGCGAGCGGGCAAGGCAGTCCACAATCTAGCCTGTAGCCGCGAAAACGGAAAAGAAAAAAAAATGCATCCGCGTGACAGGTGTGCCGACGACGTGAGCTCCATCCTCTATAAGTTTCTTAAATGCTTGTACAACTTACACAACCTTTATAAGTCGGTTCAGAAGCTCTATAGCCGTTGCTTCTTTCTGGGACAAATCACCACATAAAAGTATTCGCTCGTGTGAGTTGAAAAAGAAAAAAAAAGAAAAAAAGAGCTAAAAATGAAATATGCAAATACGCGTTCTGTATACTTCTTTTCTTTTTTGTTTCACCTGCGCTATGGCCAACAAAATTGCAAAAATTTTCATGATTGTAGTAGAAGTGAAATATTTTTTCCCTGGCTTGTGCTATGTATGTAAACTGTGCCCACAAGCATTTTTCCCCGGTAAGGGACACCATTCATATATGCGCGTCGGACACCTCGATTTTAAGCTCCTTATTCGCGGATGTTTTTGTTGCAATTCCCATGCGCTCTGTTATACCAGCAGTTCCTGCGTAAATGAAGACGTTTTTCAGCTGAACAGAGAAGACGCCTTTCAAGATCGGCAGCGCGCGCTCATCTCTAACCTTCAAAGAGTTACGGTAGCGTGGAGGATTTTCTTTCTCTTGCGTTATTACGTGCATGTGCGTGACACTTCTTTCACATCTCGGTTGTGAATTCTAAGAGCTGGTATACAGTTGTTTGCATTGTAACATTTTCCAGTTGCATAAATATAACTGCAGCTTTGATTATTGAATCAATAAATTATATATTAAAGAAGAGGGTGTGGGCTCCAGTCTGAAATGGATTGATTGATTGATTGATTGATTGTAGGGTTTAACGCGCCGACGCAACGCAGGCGATGAGGCGCGCCGTAGTGGAGGGCTCCGGATTAATTTTGACCACCTGGGGATCTTTAACGTGCGCCGAAATCTCGTACGCACGGGCGTTTTTGCTTTTCACCTCCATCAGAAAAGCGGCCGCCGCGGCCGGGAATCGAACCCGCGACCTCGTGCTCAGCAGCGCAACGCCTTAGCCACTGAGTCACCGCGGCGGGTCAGTCTGAAATGGAGCGAGCCGTTCTGAGGTAAAGGCAAAAGTAAAAGAATACCGTAAATCGGTATTACTAATCCGCCAGGGATGTAAAATAAACGTTCCGTTGTTACGATTAGCCCGAAATAAAAACAACGCCTCTCAAATTCCGAAACGTCGATATATATCTTACTCGTGGTGTCGTCGTCTTGATGGTAGTAGAGGTAACGGTAGACAGAATCCATGGTTTTCTTCCTTCGGACACCAACACTGCTCCGTTTTCCACGTCACTTTCCCGTACGCGTTGTTCTCAAAACGCACCGCAAAACACACGAGCGCGCACGTTGTACACGAGAAACTCCAGTACACAAGCACACTGTGCAGAGCCCACGGTTTAAAAGCCAGGGGCTGAAAGAGTCTACCGTCGCTAACGCCGCAAACACTGCTTTGCGCTCGAGATTGAAGCACGACGAGACGTGGACGCAGCTTTCACGGCTGTAGCAACGGAGACGAGTTGTCCGTGGTTGATTGACATCTTCACACGCCGGCAAAGAAACACCACCACAATTTCATGACAAAAAAAAAAGAGATAGATAAACTTATGACTAAAGCGGTATCGTCACTATCGGAACAGTGACGACGTTAGGCATGAGTAAGAGAAGGAGACGTCACCAAAAATACAGGGGGTTGGCTGATAAGCGCAGTTTCAACGCCCAACCCAATCACCAAGTCACCAATCACCCTACAAATATGCAGGTCCTCTTTTAAGTGGACCGCACCGGCAGGTCGTTATCCCTGACCTCTCACGTTCAGACGTTGTTAACAAACACACAAAGGACGTCAATCAGGAGGACGCGCGGCGACGTATCGGAGAGCGAACGGGCGAGGAGCCGAAACGTCGTCACGCTAAGTGCCGCAGCCGACGGACATCCGACCACATTTCAAGCCAGCACGCATTGTCACATCCCGGTCCCACCGAGGTCGCCAGATGCGGAGGACAGCCGACGACTGTGCAGGCGGAAGTAAACAGTTCCTCCTTCCTCCGGAAGAGACGGTTGTGTCACTTTCGTCGCCTCCTTTCTTCCGCCTGCGTAGTGTCAACACAAAGCCCGGGCCAAATATCCTCTCCGTCACTGATTACGGGTGCACGGTGCCGGCGAACCGATTACGATCTAACGGCAACGCTCATCAATAACAAAAAGCAGAAACCGCACGCTCGTGAACGTGACCTGGGTACCGCTCGCACCTTCTTCCACCTACATCTCCGGCGTCGTGCGAGGACTGTGCGGCAACGTTGTTCAGGGCTTAGGAGAGCACATTCCGGGAGCGCCAACTCCAACACGATTTCTCAAGAGGGCGACGATGCGTTGCACATTCCACTCAGTCACATCTTCGCCTCGCAATTTTCTTCCAGGACTACGGGTTAGAATCGCAGGTCTTCAGGTAAGAGCAGTTGGACCGTCAACGGCACGCAAAGACACCCGTTACCGCCGATAGCTTGAAGAGCGAACAAGATGCGACGGGGTGTTCCACATAAACGGGGGTTGGGACAGGGTGTGTTCCACATAAACAGGGGTTGGGACTTGGCTGTCACTAAGCGGACAGAAACGCCGTCGGAATGACACCCGAGTCGAAAAGAAGCAGACGCGGCAGTCACCGCTCCGGCGAAGAAGACACAGCACTCGGTCGGGAAGCGAGCACTGCAGAAGAAACCGGCGCGCACCGAGCACGAGGATTCCACAGGTGCCGCCCGAGTTCCTTCCAGACAGCTGGCGTGCGGCGACGGCAACGCCGGCGTCGTGCAGCGCGGTGGAACAGGACGCGACTGCGGTGCGACGACGGCCTGCCGACACTCCTCGCACGCCGGCAGAGAGAGAGAGGAGGCCCGTGAGCGCGAGAGAGTAAACGAGGAAGAAGGGCCGAGCAAGCAGCACAAATCGTGTGTACGCCGCCGCCCGGTGGAGCGAGGGGGGAGTGACGGTAAAGAGAACGGCGGGGCTTCGCGCTGACCATCAAGGTGGCTGTCTCTTGGACGAGCCCGGGGATGATCTCGCGGCCCGTCGCGAGAGGCAAACAGATGCGGCAATGGAAAGCGAGGTGGGATTCTCGATGAAGAAGAAGCGGTGAGGTGAAAAGAAGGGAGCAGGAAACCGGTTGGATGCGCGCGTGGACCCGCGCACCTTTCCCGCGCTCCGGAGGAGCAAACACCTCACGGAGGTGAAGAACGCGAAGGCACCGTGGCCCACCGATTCACGTGGTCGGGCAGGAGCTATTTGCTAATGCTACGCCCGATGTATACACAACAACTACCGGGATGATCTCCATAGTGATTGCGTGTTTCGCGTAGAGAGGTAAAGAGGGGAAGGGATGTGGGGTGGTTCCGCCTCCGACTACATCCGCCCGAATTCCAATTCAAATCGCGGAAGATGGGATATCAGATCGCACGGACGAAATATGTTGCTTGAGTTGATGTCAAACGCCGACGGGTGCCTAGAGATCTGAGATTCAAGGCTCAGAGCTCAGAACTTACGGAGGTGAGAGACGATAGGAATTTAATGTAATTGAAAGGTACATGGACAATTGCTAATACAAATTTAGCTCCCATCACGTTTATTGACTCATTCGCTAAAACGTTCACTAACTAGCTCAACGTTCGTTTATGCACTTGGCTCAAACACTCGCTGGTTCACTCACTCACTCACTCACTCACTCACTCACTCACTCACTCACTTCTTCAAACCCTCACTCTATCAGTCAATGGGCATAATTCACCGCCGTGCTAGCATAATCATCATCATCACCAGCCTATCTACGCCCACTGCAGGGCAAAGGCCTCTCCCATGGATCTCCAATTATCCCGGTCCTGCGCTAACTGCGGCCAATTTATCCCCGCAAACTTCTTGATCTCACCTGCCCATCTAACTTTCTGCCGTCCCATGCCACGCTTGCCATCTCTAGGGATCCACTCTGTTACCCTTAATGATCAACAGTCATCTTGCCTTCACATTACATTTAAAGCAAATGTAATTTAAAGCAAATTTGTTTTTTAGCCGTTACTTGCTTTAAATTACACTTCTTTATGCTAGCATGCCCTGGACGTCGGCAGGGTATACTAGCATAAATGAGTGTAACTTAAAGCGAATAACGACGAACAAACAAATTAAAAAAAAAATGTGATACAGAGAGGTGCGAAACCATTGTGCGGCATACAGAGTGACCAGCGAAGAAAAGCTCGAAAGAAAAACATACATATTGATACCTTCCCGCTCAAACGGCAATTTAATGCCAGCGCCCATCATGAGCCGAGTTCACGCGCTACCGCTGCGATGCCAGCGAGCACGTTTCGAAACAACCGCCTCGACCGGTACAGCTGCCGTCTTCCGCAAAGCCCACGGCACGCAACAAAGCCGGCGCACAAGTGCGCGCTCCGAAGCGCGTGGCGCATCCGGACGAGGTGGCCGAGAGGTTAAGGCGATGGACTGCTAATCCATTGGGCTCTGCCCGCGTGGGTTCGAATCCCATCCTCGTCGTCATTTTTTTTTTTTTTTTTACTCTCGGCGCAGTGAAACGATTGCCAAACCTACACCAACATCCAGTGCCAACACGTACTCAGTTTTCGTCACAGCGTGCAAGCCAACTCCACCGCTTACACATCGGTTTCAAAACTAATAGTGCAGAATTTACACGACCCGAACACGCTTATAAGGCTTATTAATTTCGAAACGTCCCGTCTTGGCTTCATTCAACCCCTCACTGCTTTTTTTTTTTTTTTTTCGGAAAGAGAATACGCGCTTTAAACCATTCAAAGTTGCAGGTATGCCTCACCAACCGTTTACCCCGTGCGTGTTCGCATTTCTATGAATAGTTTATTAATTTAGTGTGGGATATAAGGAAGTTTTTTTCCCGATAATGCACAAACTTCCTTAGCTTCTCATCCAGGTAAAAATTTTTTTGTGACTGGTCTGCGCTACCGATGGTGTCATTGGCGCACTCAACAGGGTGATTTAACTGTCCCACACAGTTCCGCGTCCCACATATTTAATATGTTCCGCGTAGTCCACATATTTCAGATAGCCCACATATTCCCACCGTCCACCATGTTTCAGTCGCCCAAGTTTCAGATAGCCCACATGTTCCACATAGTCCACATGTTCCACATAGTCCACATGCCAGATAGCCTATACGTTCCCCATAGCCCGCGTGTTACACTAAACCCGCATGTTACAAGAAAGCCGAAAAAAACATTCCATTTTTATCAATGTTACATTTTGAAAAGACAAATACAGTCCGCTCAGTCACTCAGCGCTTTTGTCTTGCTCTCACTGTGACCCTATTTCAAGCGCTCTTTGACCCGCCAGCCCTCTCAATGGCACCTGACTAGCCCAACCGGACCAACTAGCGGAATCACCAACTGGCCTTGGAACACGACCAAAATCGGTTTATTATCAACTGACTTTTTTTTCGACCCAGTAATAACGCTTTACCGATCGCACAATCAGACTCCTTTAAATTATAGCTTTGTAAAGGTTTTTGTCACTACAAAACCTCTGATCACGGTGGCCAACGGGCACTGAAATATGTCCACACACGCAGATTTCTTCAATTTAATCGCAGCTTGATAACCCCAGGAAACGCTTTAATTTGTTAAGGTTTCGAAACAACAGAACCTACTGGCGTGATGTACACCAAACGAAACACTTAGCCGTATAGGAAAAAAAAAAAAAAAGAAAAGCGGCAGTTTACCTGATTACTGTAGCAGACGTAAAATTTCAGACGTATTGTTCAGCTTTTGAATGGTTTTGCTATTCCTTGGTGAGAAACGACCCTGTTTCGAAACATGTAACGAAGCTGCATCCAGCATGGACGCTCTTATCACAAATAAATTACAAGCATAGCTTTATTTCTGCAGCTAGCTATTCACATTTTTCGCGCCCTTACAAAAGCAAAACCACACAAAATGTGCCACGTACACGCTGAGTGCCCGCAGAAAAAGACCAGCAGCGAAACGAAGCTGCTTCTTTAAAGGACCCCGTTAATAAAATACGGACCACGGTGGTGCTGCTACTCAACGAGCAGAAAAAAAAAAAAAAAAAGAACAGCGATGAGACGAGGCTGCTGCCTTAAGGAACCCCGTTTAGTAACATACGGACCACGGTGGGGCTGCTATTCAACAAGACGCTAATACTAGTAGAAGCATTGAGAAAGTGCTTGCTGGTCAAAGAAGTTGGGCGCGCTTCTGCGTGTGCCTCTGCTTCTCGGGTCATCAGCGACATCTGGGTCGTCCTCATCAGACCAGCCCTCCCTAAGATCAGGTGTTGTCCCTCTAGAGGCGAAGAATCCCACTCTTTACTATAGCACACAGGCGCGTCAGACTATAGTGACCTGTGCACTAATCCGCCCCTATCGATCATGAGAGAGCTGGATCGCCCTTGGTATACGCTCCTCACTAGCGTGGTTGGTGATACGTTTTCATCTTTTTTAACACTGGTAACGTCACGGCATGTTCTAGACGGTTTTGCGCATGCGCAGTTAGATTATCCTGTCGACTGCACCTGTTAAATCGGCGCTAGCCCGGCCGATTGATAAAGTGACAGCTCCTAGGTCTACAAGGAGAGCGTTTACTGTGTATCAAACCCGCGGCACCATCCCCGATGGTTGCCTTGAAATCGACCGTTTAACACTTCCTATAAACACTTACACTCTTGCCTTCGCGTCTTGAAACGCCGCGAGAGCTATAATTATCGTCAGCACGGAGCGGCACTGCGTGCTTTGCTCGTCGCAGCAGATCCGTCTTCGGTTCCTGCTTTGCTTTTGTGGCTTTTTTTTTAAATGGCTATCGAATGCGTCCATTGCTGAAACTGATAGGAAGCCGGCCAATAGCCGCTACACATCCCTGTAATGACGTAACACCAGCGGTCGAAAAACGCCGAAACGGGGAAAGAGAGAGAAATCTTTTGAGCTAGTTTCAAAGTTATCTGATCGGACATAGAGCAGTAATTTCTGGCTGAGGTACTTTGCGACCCCCTCACCTAAGTACTGGGTGTGTTGGTTGACTGCGCTCTGCAAGCACTGAACATTTGGAAAAAAGTGTTGCAGGGTCTCTTTAAAGGGCACTGACCTTGCAGTGAAGCCATTTGGCGACCGTAAAGTTATCTACATGTAAATTGAGCGAAGGACCTTGGCAGGAGGAGAGAACACGGGCTGGGCACACCAAAAGACTATAACGATGCGCCACAAGAGGAGGAGGTATACGAGGGGGCACACAAAGCCGTCAGAGATACGCAATACTTCGTTCCCGTCGCCAAAAAGGGCTTGGGGAAAACCATGACGCCAGCAATTTCCGGCTCACGTGTATGCAGACATGTTTCGTCTCTGCTCTTCATAAGATAGCGCAAACAGCGGCCAGAATGCTTGCACCACCATGCCCATACAAGACACGCTCTTTCACCATTACGACAAAAACTGTGGCGACGATAAAGTGAATCCTCAATATAGCAAAGCCCTTTGGACAAAAACTTAACTCGTTATAAGCGGCATTTCACTAAATGTAGGTTTATTGCTCTCCATGTAATGTAGAGGGTAGGGGGTATTGAAAACTTCGAATAGAGCGAAAATTAAGTAACGCGATTGTGTTGTAACGAGGAACTTGCTGTATGCGGTCACGCGGACAGGAAACTGTTTCGCGGCTCCCGACGTGGTGACGGTGGTGGTGACGAGAACCCTACCACTACAATCTTGGTCACAACATCGCAGTCCTTAACCGCGCCTAATCCGAATCCTAGCTCCACTGATTTCCCAATCTTGTTATCTGGCGCACGCTCATTTCTCTGCACTGCTCATGCCATAGTGAGTTGTACTCGATATGAAATCAGGTCCAAGCGTCTGTTGATTTGATTGATTTGATTGTGCGGTTGAACGCGCCGACGCCGCGCAGGCGATGAGGCGCGACGTAGTGGAGGGCTCCAGATTAATTTTGACCACCTGGGGATCTTTAACGTGCGCCGAAATCTCTCCCACACGGGTGTTTTTTCCAAGCGTCTGTGAGCCGTACCTCAGCGAGCGTGACATCATGGAGAGGCTGGGAAGTGTTCCAATTCCTAGCTGTTTGGACTCGCGAACAAACTCAGAACGTTGTCTGTGATTGAGCAAACAGATACGTTTTTTTTTATATATTGGAACAACACTGGCTTTAGCCGTTACGACAAAAACTACGGCGGACAGCGACGCTCCTTTCCCACTTGGCTTGGCTAGTCACACGGCTTCTTTTTTGTCTCGAAGTCAAAATTAACAAAAAAGGGTAACTTTTTTTAAAGGTTCTAAACAATCGCTGACAAGTAAACGTTCTTGGAGCTTCAATTTATAATAACAAAACAAGTTCGATTAATATTTTACAGTAATATTGTTTTTTGTTTTTTTTTTGAGCCAGAGGCAACTTTTCAGCCTGTTAATGAGCCATGCCTACATGACGGAACGCTCGCTGAAGCCCAGCTCCCCTAGACGGTGGCGTCAGATTTCCCTCTAGTATATATTAGTATGAAACTCTATGGGTTACAACGATGCCTTCTGGGTAACAAACAGACTTCGCTGAAAGCGATACTTCGCTAAAACCAGGATGTGCTTTCTATGAAATTCGGCGGGGAGCATGAAAACGTGGATTAAACGAGATTTCAAACACAGCAGTTTCGTCTAAATAGGGTTTACTGGACCGTAAAAGTTTCATACTTGGAAGAAATGGGATCAGACATACGTTTGAAACGCCGCCCTCAACACGCCCACTAGAGCCACGCTGTTTTTTAAAGCTTTCTTAGCGGTACCGATGGCGTCCTGTCAAAAGACTAATGCATTTCTCCATAGACCGGTTGGTCGACCGAAAAGCTATCTGGATAAGATCTCTGGACACACGTTGCGTGCGTAAAACCGGGATTCCATTGAGCAAGAACGGTTACCTAAAAATCGCAAAAAAGGAACGGTTCTAGATAAGACAATGCGCGCATGGATCACGAAGAAGGGGTATAGTAGTATACCTTTATCTAAAAAAAACCACGCATCGGTATACGATTGATTTGATTGATTACGAGGTATACACAGGCGCCGACGGTATACACAAGCGACGAGGCGCCCAGTAGTAGAGGGCTCCGGATTAATTTCGACCACCTGGGGATCTTTATCGTGCGCCGAAATCTCGTACCCACGGGCGTTTTCACTTTTCGCCTCCGTCAGAAAAGCGGCCGCCGCGGCCGGGAACCCAACCCGCGACCTTAGGCTCAGCAGCCCAACGCCTTTGCCACTGAACTACCCCGACGGGTCACGTATCAAAATAACCATTTCAGTCACGAATTATTATATTCACTGCAGAAAAATTCCAAACTTGGAGGTTTAGCATTTTCAAGTGTCCAGACGTATAAAATAAAAGTTCAGTCTCTGTAGATTACTTATTACGCAAATGGCGTCGCGTCCTGATACGGAGACACCATTACTCAATCCTGCTTTTCCCTATAAAAAATAATGAATATCCTGAGGGAATTTACAAACAAGGATGTGAAATATTAAATTCTGCACATGAAATAGGTGTTTTTAGCCTGAGGTGTTTTTAGGCTTTATAAATGATTTACGCCGCAGTAAAAGAGAACTTAGGATGGCAACACACCGGAGCTCCCACAAGACATGGTGGCGTCCATTTTGAAACAATGTTAACGAGTGCGGTTGCGCCATTCCACATCACATGGTGCTACCTTTCCCTTCCGTAGGTTTTGAACATCAGCCGCACCGCTCTGCAGCATGAACTCTTTTCGTTTTCACGAGGAAAACGACGAAAAAAGTCGCGTCTCCATATGGAGACACGGTGACTGAAAGGGATACATTTAGATCGCTCGTGGACGCGTTTGCTTAGTGCGCAAAAAAAAAAAAAATCGTCGCACGTCCTTCGTTTGCGATTTGGGTCTTTGGAGATTTGACGATCCATTGGACGCCCTTTCAGCGAAGGTTGGACGCACTTTTAGCTTTAGCGCTTCTCTCAACGTTTTTTGTTTTTTTCGCAAGGAATGGTAAATCTTTTGCCTGGGCAAAGTGCTAGCTCCTCCCGTCGTGATCGTAACAGTTACGCTACGCCGCACCGACGTGGCACACACCCGTTTCGCACGATTAAATGGGAACCCGGAAAGAGCAACGTATCAGGCCACACCGGTACGCCAACAGTACTCACACGCAGAGTGAGCGGATAACATGTTAGTGAGCTGCTCATGCAAAATCGACAGGGAAAGAAATCGGCCGAGCGCTGCAGCCACGGGGGAAAAAAAAAAGGGAAACACCATAAGCCACAAGAAGTCAATAGAAAGTCACGCGAAGTATGACTGCAGCAGAGTTCCCAGGAAAACTGCGAGCGCCAAATCTCCATCCTAAGAGGAGACTTTTTTTCTTTTTCGAAATGAGCCATATCCACCTAACGCTATTTTGCGAAACAAGCGGAAGTTTGTTACCAGACCTAAACGCAATGCCGTCAAAGCTATCATACGATATATTTTACATCTGAGCTAGGGCAAGTTTATGGCCGAAATCGAGGGTTGGACGGAAACCCGTCTGGTCAGGAAAACACATGACAATAAAAACTGGCACCGACCAAGAATGTTTAAAATCTGAAAAAGACGTTTCGGCTCCCGTACCGGTGCCTTGTTCACAATCCAAGTCCAATCCTTGTCCAAGATTGTGAAGGCACCCGTACGGGAGCCGAAACGTCTTTTTTGGATTTTAAACATTCTTGGTCGGTGCCAGTTTTTATTCCCAAGTTTATGGCCACAAGTAATTAAAAATCATGCCATAAATACGAGCAATATTGCAGTGATAAGCTTGGATTTGGCTTGTATTGAACTGAAACACTCAAGTTGATGCGGCATTCTTATAAAAACCTTTATTTAAATTAACTTTCCAGCATGGGGTGATTGAGTTTTGGCTGAAAAGGCATTAAAAATATGAAACAGGGCTCCAAGAACAGTAGAACTATACATGGAGAGCAGGTGAGTCCTCTTTCCACCATTAGCAGCTCTTTTCGAATTCTTCCCTCGGATAGCCTTTCTTGGGCACCCACGAAACAGTTTCAACAGTCAAGCCAAAAGCAAACGCCCCTCGGGCAAGTGGATTTGGCTCATTTTATTTGATTTGATTTTTTATTTCTTGGCAAAAACCAAAGGGAGGCTGACACTAAAGGCGAACGTCGCCTGACAGAGGCCTCAGCCACCCGATTTACAGCGTACATAACAACACGTCTGTTGACAAATTTAAGCATGACAGCACTATCGTAATAGAGAAATAGCACAAAGCAAAGTCATTACTACATTTCTTATGTGTTATACAAAGTGATCCGTGAAACAGCCGGATCCGGCTCATTTTCGATACGAACTACGACCTGCGTACGCGTTTTCAGGGGGCGTCATCTCAATTTTCTAGCCACCCCTTTTTTGGGGGCGAAAGTTGCCGAGTTTTTCTTGTCACTGCAGTTTTATCCGAGTTAGTTTCGGTTTGTGGATCAGGCTCATTTCGAAAAAACAAAGCGCCTCACTTACTCATTGGGCTGTGCTAGCGCCGATTTAATTAGCGCACTCGGCAGGATCATCTCACCGCGCATGCGCAGGACAGCCCACGACCTGCCAAGATGTTATCAAAGCTTAAAGAATGAGAAAAAAAAAACATTTTCAGCTTTTCAGGAGCGATTTCATCATTGGGCTGTGCTAGTGCCGATTTATTTGGCGCAGTCGGCAGGATCACACAACTGCGCATGCTCTCCACAGTATACAGGACCTAGAAAGATGTTATCATTGCTTTAATAAATGAAAAAGTCTGCATGCCACTATGTGACACGATCGCTGCTTCGAACGTTTCCATATATCACCTTTCCCCGAATCTGTCGACAGCCCCGATACCAGTATATTCCGTTGCGCTGCGCGTCCCAGATACTTCAAGTAAAGCAACACAGACTGCGAAACCGTGTATCGAAACCCGTATTAAACGTATACATTTTAGCGAGCGCCGCCTACTGAAGCGAGAAATCCACGTATCGTTACTAAAGCTGCCGTCGCATCGATACACCGAACCGTTGCGACACGCAACTGAGGAAGTATATGGCGTATGCCGCTTCCTTATTAATGACCCTCACAATATAGCCAGTGCGGGAGGAAGGCGGGTGGTGAAAGCAGCGCTTATTCGTGCTAAATCATCCGCCGTCCAGCGCCGGTATCAAGCGGCGAAGGCTGCCGCACGGCGGCACGAGGAAGGGATTCGGACCACCATTCACAGAAGGGGGCAGCAAAGCGGCCTCGACCAAAAGTCGTGCAGATCGCAAACCGACGAATAAAAGCAAGAAAATAAGGGGGAGGGGGCGGTGAAAGCAGAGCGGCGCAGAGTCGCCGCAACAAAACACAAACAAATTAGAAGAATGGAAAGGAGAAGAGCGCGAGTCCAGCACCACACGATTCGTGCGGGGAAGAAGGCTGTCGTCCACATGCGGACAACGAACGGACCTCGAGGCGCGGCGCGGAGCCTTCCTCGCCGTTTTCCTCATTTTCAAACGCTCTCGGGGCAGCGGGTATTATACGGAGCGAAAGGCGCTTCGCAGTCCATTAGGAAAAAAAAGTAGTGGCGTGCCGCTATGCCCGTCAGCGTACCCTATCCCCTCTGCTTTTCATTTTCTCGCTGACGTCAGCCGGCGCGCTCTCGTCGACAGCCGCGCGCGCTTGGGGGATGCTGCGGCGGACAGAAGCAGGGGGCTGGCAGGCTTTTAACAAAGGGAAGCAACGGCTAAGTGACCACACAGCGAATTTAGAGCCCGCAGTGGCGTCGGACGGGGGCCTGCAGCGCTTTCGCAGCGCGCACGGTTGTAATTACCCCGGGTAGTGGGGCTCTAAAATTGTATTCTCCCGCGCACGCACGCCAGGTCGTGCGTCTTTCTGAGAGTTGTAAGCGACGGGGAAGGACTACGGAGCGGATTAGAAGTAAGTGAAGCCTAAGGAAGAGAGCCTTGTGATAACCAACGGGCGTATACTCTCTCTGAGTTCAAAGGAAAACATCGAGAAGGTTGCACAAAAGAAAGAAGGGATTCGCACTACCGAAACGCTGACGAACAATTTTCAAAGGACCGTTATCTTAAACAACCACTTCAGCAAACCCATCCGCAATTTATTCCTCTCTCCATCATGGACTGATTCAACTCGGCGGCGAGATCATCGCCAGCTCAAAGGAGCATAGGGATCGCTACCCCAGTGACGACAAGCACGATGAAGACGTGCGCGTGCAGAGGTTTGTCCTGACTAGCTGTTTGCTAAGGAACGCTGGTTCATGCGGGGAACTGATCAGTACGGGGAAAGTTATCAGCTGATGGCAAAAACAGACAAAAGAACCACGAGGCGATCGTAAAGCGGGCCTGATAAGGTGTCGGCAGTCCACGCCAGACGGTTTCGGGCCCTTCTCTCCCCCTCTTCCCCCACCCTAAAAATCTCATCGCATCGCGATCTTACAGCACAGCTAAAACCGAAGAAAAAAAAAAGCACTGACAGCGAGTCATGTCGCCGGTGTGCGTGTGTATGTGTGTGTGTTAAAATTTTCGGGTTTAAGCAGCCCAAAAAAGAAAAAAACCAACGTGTTTTATCGCCCCCAGTTCCGCCAGGCATGCAAAGCGGTACCAGCAAAAAGAAAAAAAAGTCAATGGGGTGGGGGGACAGCGACAAAAGAGAGAGAGAGAGAGAGAGAGAGAGAGAGAGAGAGAGAGAGAGAGAGAGAGAGAGAGAGAGAGAGAGAGAGAGAGAGAGAGAGAGAGAGAGAGAGAGAGAGAGAGAGAAGACGCCAGCGTATGCGCACTGACTGTGACGATCTGTAGCGACGAGCTCCGTGTTTTTTCCCCGTCCTGGCAAAAGAAGAAGTCCGCCGTCCCTGTCATGGCTATTTTTCCACGTCCAAGGTCTCTCCGTCCTCAGCTTATGTCCGTTTGTCGCCAGTGCTTACGTCTTTTTCCCATGGGGAAATTACGCGTTGGCTCTACATGGGCGAGGCCACGACGACCGATTCACACACTGGCGCCGACCGCGTAAATGTGCGGCCCAGCCCGCATAGCAATGAAGCCCCCAACAAAGCTGCGGACGCTCGTAGTACTCCTAAATGCTCGTAGGGTTTACGCTATACGTTATAAGGTATACGCACCATATACGGTATTTTCTAAACGCTAATCACCCCCTTTCGCCGACTTCAGCATAGATAACGCTCCTAAAACGTTGGCTGTGGCTCGAATGTAAGCAAGAAAAATATTCCAGAAACCCGAAAGTGGGAAATGTCCACGCCTTTACCGTGCTCTTACCCAAATTCACGCATCTCCACGAAGTGAATCATGACGAGTGGGCGAAGCACTGGTTCTTACCGTAAATCACCCGTGGCATTGCCCACTCGCGCATGTAAATGAGTGACAACGCGTGTGCACAGTACATACATTTCCAATCCAATCCAGTCCAAATCCAATCCGGTACAATGATCCTCGCGCATGCGCAACGCTGTGTACACGGACGCCAAGCCCCAGACAAAGCGAGGTCCTAAGGGGCTCCGCCCCTAAAATTCGGCTTCACAGCTTTACCCAGGTGCACTGATGAAAAGCTGATGATGATGAAAAGTAATATCTTCAGGAACAATATAACCATTGTGATATTCAAGTCCGATGGCTCTAAGGCGCTTCATTAAATACCTCCATAAGACCCCGCGTACCCCCACAAAACACTGTTCACCAAGCCGCTTTAAAGTGGGCCTCACTACTAGACACATACGCATTGCTGAAAAAACGTAACTTTCTGCGCTGTATAAGCGGTCTTGTATGAAAATATGAAGTCCGTAGGGCTATTTATTGACATAATTTCCTTATCAACGAGGCGGACCGTGCTAGAAGGCTACTGATTAATCTGGACCACTTGAGGCCCTCGCATCTAATTACAATATTATCTTAGGCGCCAAGCTACAGTTGGCCTAAGAGGGGAAGAACGAGGGGGGGGGGGGGCACCGTAATACGAATCAACCTAGATCCCATGGAGATGTTTAACATGCGCCGAAATCTCCCCACATTGGCGTTCTTCGCTTTTCACCTTCATCAGAAAGGCAGCCGCTGTGGCGGGGATCGAACACGCGCACACGCACTCAACAGCACAACTGCTTAGCCGCTGAGCTACCGTGCCGGGTCACCTACTTCAAGGATTACGGGTTCTGAAGAAAAAAGAAGAGCGGGGGGGAGGGGGGGAGGGGGAGCGGCAGTTAGAATCGCGAAAATGCGGTAATACCGCGATTCGGAACTGTGCCAAATCGTTCCCCCAAAGGCGGAACCCCAATTAGGACACGCGTCCGAATGGAGAACCTTGTTTTTGTCGTCCAAAGAGGGCCGCAAAGAAAATTGTCATTATCAGAGTTTCGTTTCTTTCTTTTTAACCAGCGCTATAATGGGCTTTGGCGTATACAGAACCCTATATTTTTGCTGTGTCCATTACTAAACGTGTACGAGGCCACGTGTGCAGTTAAAACTGCATTAGAAGCTGTAATCGCAAGTCATTTTCTCGATTTCCAGACACGCCCAACCAGGCCGCGTTTCAGCGTATTTTGAAAAAAGATAAAAAGAGAGAAAGATAACACTCTCAGAACGCAGAACGTGAGTTAAAGGAGTTTTCAAATGTCTTGGGGCAAATATGCAAGCAACTGGGGATGCCAAATTTAGAACATGGTAAACGCGTTAAAGCTGCAATGAGGTCGTCGGACTGACTTCGTTATAACCGGTACTTCCCTAAAACGGGGATGGTTGTTCCCTGCACTGCAGTTCTAACCATCAATGACTTCAAAAAAGCAATAGTTAGAATCAAGCGCGCTTCAACAGTTATAGAGTTTACTCTATGTATGTATGCACATATGCACGTATGTATGCACGAATGTATGTATGTATGTATGTATGTATGTATGTATGTATGTATGTATGTATGTATGTATGTATGTATGTATGTATGTATGTATGTATGTATGTATGTATGTGCATGTATGCATGCATGCATGCATGTATGTATGTATGTATGTATGTATGTATGTATGTATGTGCATGTTAGCATGTATGTATGCATGTATGCATGCGTGTATGCATGCGTGCATGCATGTATGCATGCATGTGCATGTATGTATGTATGCATGCATGCATGCATACACGCATGTATGTATGTGCATGTATGTATGCAGGTATGTATGTATGCATGTATGTATGCATGCATGTGCGTATGTATGTATGTATGTATGTATGTACGTATGCATGCATGTATGTATGTATGTACGTATGTATGTATGTATGTATGTATGTATGTATGTATGTATGTATGTATGTATGTATGTATGCATGTATGCATGTATGTATGTATGTATGTATGTATGTATGTATGTATGTATGTATGTATGTATGTATGTATGCATGCATGTATGTATGTATGTATGTATGTATGTATGTATGTATGTATGTATGCATGTATGTATGTACGAATGTATTTGCGCGCACGCGCTCATACGCAGACGACAGAGCGCGCGACGCTCACATACGCGCAGCAACCTACCGTCCCCATGCGGCCCAATAATTGCAGCCTCGTGCCCGGGAGGCGTAGCGCAGGTAGAGGAGAAAGCTGACTGACGTCCGCACATCGTACAGGCGTGTCTACAAACTCGCGTACAAGGGGAGCAGGAGCACATGTCTGTCTGCGCCTCGCGCGCCACCCAGCGGCGGTGGCGGCTAATAATAGCACTGCGTGGCATGGCCAGCCTCGGTGCGCTGCCGGCGAACACATTAGCGATAACAGCCGGTGATCGTCCAGTCTCAGCGAGACAAACCCCTTCGGGGCCGATCCACCTTGATATATATGGCCGCGGCGCTGAACCCGCAGGCAGTACAGCGCAGTGCAGAGCATCAACCTATACCGGGTACGGGATAGCACGGAGCGCTGTCCCAGACCCTAATAACAGAGCCTAACAAGAGCTGCTCCTACAAGAGCCGGCGATAATACTTATTACAATAGTCCTGAGCCTTCCGCGAAAAATTTGGCGAAACAAACAAAGGAACGGTGAAACCTGAGAGCAAGGACTTTTCAAGTGTTACCCACCCCGCGAAACAAGCATGCAGAGTTAATTAAATTCTCTCTTGAAGCTAGTAAACATGAGGTAGCGAATGACTTGCGTATACACGAGTACCAACAAAGAAGATCTGGCCACGAAAAAATGTTCCTGATCAGTAATGGTCCGGGTGTATGTCAAACTATATAACAAAAAAGAAAACCGTCAAAGGCGCTAAGCAAAACGACATGTTCAGTATACTAGCCAAGTCCAAGACATTAAGGGAAAAAAAGCGAAAAGAAAAGCAAAAGAAAATTCTTTTACGTAGGACTCAATCAGCGCTGCCAAACGTCTAAATAAGCAGCTGTAATCAAGAAAAGAACCATTATTTTTTAACATCCCGGCACAAAGGCCCTGGTGCTTTATTCTTTCTAATTATTATCGCACCACCAGCGCCACATCAATGAAAACAACAATATCGTTACCTCTACTTTCTCCTCGCGGGAAAGTGTTTCGGCTGTGACAGTTTCACAAAATGTACCACCACAATGCGTTACTTCGGAATAGTAATACGACACCGCACGTTTCAAATTTCGCGCCATAGTGACCTAATACGGACAGGAGTGACGTGTTGTAAACCAGCACTAAAACACATTTACAGGGTTTTAACTGCGCGTTAGAATCCAAGTTATACGACGAAACGAAAGTAGATACCTTACTCCAATTTCAAAGTCATGTTTTTTCCAGGTGACTTTGGTCGATCGATTAATTATGCGGTTTAAATCGCCGACGCAACGCAGGGGATTAAGCGCCTCCGGATTGGATTGGAGATTGGAGGGGATTGGAGGCCTCCGGATTAATTTAGCCCATTTCGGGATCTTTAACGTGCGCTGAAATCTCGGAACACACGGGCGTTTTCGCTTTTCGCCTCCATCAGAAAAGCACCAGCCGCGGCCGGGAATCGAACCCTCGTCCTCGTGCTCAGCAGCACAATGCCATAGCCACTGAGCCACCACGGCGGGGAACAGGTGACTTAGGTAACAAGGCGTTGTGCTGCTGAGCACGAGGACGCGGGTTCGATTCCCGGCCGCGGCTGGTGCTTTTCCGATGGAGGCGAAAAGCGAAAACGCCCGTGTGTTCCGAGATTTCAGCGCACCGTATTAAAGATCCCCAGGTGGTCAAAATTAATCCGGAGCCCTCCAGGCGCGCCTCATCGCCTGCGTTGCGTCGGCGCGTTAAACCCTTCAATCAATCAATAACTCCCCTTCTTAATGTCCTTGGGCGTTGAGGGAAAACAAACAAACAAACAAACAAACAAACAAACAAATAAATAAATAAATAAATAAATAAATAAATAAATAAATAAATAAATAAATAAATAAATAAATAAATAAATAAATAAGAGGCCATTGGGTGTCGCAGTGACGTGTCCTATCAACGTGGGGCAAATACGCCATTCCATAGCATTGGAATATAGCATCCAGCGCTCAGCCGACCGCTTTGCGTCGTCGCCTGAAAAAAATACGGGACGCTAAAGGTCCGCTCAGACCGCACGCAAAAAAAGCTTCCGTGTTCTAAAGCCTGCTGTTAGCACCTCTGCCGGCGCATGCTGAGCAAATGTAAACCAACACATGACTGTGACAGCCCTGACCGCCGAAAAACGCCGAAGGATGATCGCCGAAAAACGCGCAAGGTAGAGAGGTACGAACGGGCCTTCAAATAGTTTGTGCACGCACGGGCCGTTAAGGTCGTCCTTATACCTCGACTCGTGCGGCATCTAAGCGGCCCTAATGCTGCGCTCAACTCTCCCGCAACGAAACCAGCCAGGTGCCGCGGGCCGTATACGAAGCCTCACCCCCGCTGCCTCTCAGAAGCTGTTCCAAAGGGCCGCATGAGAGGTTGACGACCAATAAGTCGGTCCTTATATATACCCTCGGCGGCGCCGGATAATTAAAGGCTCGGTCGGCCCAGAGGGCGGACAAAATGGGGTTACTCAATCAATCGGCGCCCGCGTTGAGTGCCCGTCGGGTACGCCCACCTGCGCAGGTGTCACCCGTGGCGAAGCAAAGCTAGGTGCCTACGCGACGCTCAGGCTGAGACGATGTGCTCCGCAACGGGTTGACACGGATAGCAGCATAGCGGACAGTGGATGGCGACGTGTGCATGACCCCCCCCCCCCTTCCCCCCCGTTATATCGAAGTCATTTTACCCGAAGAGCGTCTTTATACGAATTTTACACGGTCACAACTGGGGTGCAGAGAGAGCAAGTCGTCTCCGTGTCTAACGAAGGATCGCTTATTACGAAGTTAATTGGCCGCCCCGGGGACCTCGTTGTGAGGAGTGCTTTCTGTACTTTGAACGCCCGTGTGTACGAGATTTCGGCGCACGTTAAAGATCCCCAGGTGGTCAAAATTAATCCGGAGCCCTCCACTACGGCGCGCCTCATCGCCTGCGTTGCGTCGGCGCGTTAAAACCCTACAATCAAATCAATTTCTGTACTTTGAGTCTTCGAAGATCCGGTATACTCCTCCCAGAAACTTGGGCGAAATTTTTACTAAAATGGAAGTCGAAATTTCGAATTTTCGACTAAAATTTCAGCCGAAATTTCGAATTTTCGACTAAAATTTCAGCCGAAAAAAAAAAACGACGAAAATTTCGCCCAGCAACCTGGGCGATATTTCGACTGCAGCAAACACTCGCCCTAAATACAACCGATCACCACGCAGTGAGCTGAAAACGGGAGCGAAAAGGATCGATCACTGCGCTCGAGTGAACGGACTAGACTGTCTTCGAAGTGGTTACACCGACGACATACTCTCGTTTGGCAACAGGGAGTGTCCAGGAGGGGCGGTACCCGCGGACGATGGATCAAACGCGAGTTTCTACGAGAGAGGCGCCCAGAAGACATAGGCCGACCCCATCTCGTCCATCTGATGCGATCACCAGCCCGGCAGGATAACTGAAGAGGCACTTTCGAGCCGGAGCAAGACCGTAAAACCTCAAGACAACCCGAGGAGCGACCTCTTTCTCGGTTCCTCCTCCTCCTACTATACTACTCATCCGCTCCGTTGCCATCATTTAATCGCTCACGAGCACGTCGAAGAGGAAAGTGGTGTCGAACTGCGTCCCACGCGGGAGTGGCACACGTGCACACTTCAAAACGACGCGCAGGAACAGGGGCGATGCGACTGGGGAGCTCCTGGACGGAGATGGAAATCTGGGCACGCCATTAAGGCAAAGCACGACGCCAGACGCCCGGACAGTGGTATAGGCAACGCCTCTCGCTGCGGGGTTTATTGTGGGCGTCGGCAGGAGCGGCTGCGTATCAGCGGTGAGCCAAGCGCGCGAAGTGCAAATGCCTCGGCACACATCTCGAAGAGTGTCGCACGCGTCCCTGACTGATCAAATGGAGCCCTTAATTAAAGAGGCCATGGAGACGTAAAAAGGCTGCCTTGCCTAAGTAACCATGGGCATCCCCGATTTACCGATCCTGGTTAGTCCACGGCCAATCTCAGGACTGCTTTCGGACCGGAGGTCCCATTAAAGTACACTGGAATATCGAGCCCCTTATTGCGTCCGGGGCAGTTCGGGCGTGGTCCGGGATTGATAACCGAAGTGGGTCAATGATACTAATTTTATCGCAAACATTCAACAAGTAATCGAGATATGAAAGAAAGCAGACGAAACAGTGGCAGCTCCCCAGTCATTTCCCGGAGTTTCAGGGGCGAAGTCCCTCAAGGTCTGGGGCTGTTGGCGTCTCCTGTCGTCGTCGTAATCATCGTGTCATGTAGTCACGGTACTAAAACACCGGGACACTCGTTTAAACCTCGCGCTAGAACGTAACGCGTGCTAAAAAAAAACACCGGGACACTCGTTTACGTCTCACGCTGGAGCGCTTCGTTTACGCCTCGCGCTTGAGAGCATCGTGCTTCAAAGACAAGAGACTTTTACAGCAAAGCTATATACCTCTACTCCCAAACGGTTTCATCTCCGTTGACAAAAAAGGCAAGGCGCCAAGGACACACTTACAAACTGCATGCTTCGCCCCTCTCCAGGTTTCACGCCAGTGGATATGGCCCTAGGATTTCTTTTCTTTATGAAGATCAAGAATATTGTTAGTGCGATTGGCGGCCGGACACCTAAACCACCACTAAGAAATATGACTCGGTGATTACAGTAAGGCATCCACTTCCACTTGACCGTGCCACTTATGCTGAAGCGCAGTTAACGCAATTACCTTTCCGCTTTTAGTTCTGGCTCCTTTTGCGTCCCCCCTGACCCTATTAGGTCCCTGTGCGGCGAAACTTGAAAACTTTTCAAAATTTTTTTCGCGTTTGTTCGATTACATAAAATGTCTTTCGTCTGCAATGGAACTGAGCGAGTTACCAAAGGCTATACTTCTTTCTAACTGGAAAAAGTTGTATTTGTTCTTCACGGTCCCTTTAAAGGAGCCATGAAGACAAAATACAAGTTGGGTTTATTAGAAAGACTGCTTAGTCCCGATAACAATGATACCGATACCATCGCAATCTTCGAACAAATAACGGAGATATTAAAGAAAACGTGTGAAGCAGTCGCGACCCCCTAGCCAATTTCCCGCAACTTCTCTATGACGTCACGGAACCTTGTTTGTGCGATTGGCGGCCGCCTAATTGACCTGTCGCGAAGACACATGACTGGACGTCTGTAATGGGGCCTCTAGTTCCATTTGACCGCATCACTTGAATGCTAAAGTGCAGTTAACGCACTGAAAATTATGTTTTATTGTTGGCCCGTGTGACGTCATTCTTGCTCATAACACGTCACTGTGGCGCCAAATTTGAAAGTTTTTAAATGCTTCTTGCTTTTTTTTTCGTTAAAAACATCTTTTGTGGCTGTAAGGGAGCTGAGTGAGATACTGAATCCTAGATCTTTCAAATTTAACGAAGTTGTATTTTCTCTTCATGGCTCCTTTAATAAACCGCATTCCCGCTGCAGCAAACGTCTACTGCTAACCGATACTTGCGCGAATTCCGCACGTACTATCCTGTTATTCGCCGCGGCACGTTGGGCTCCAATAGAGTTTGTTTCACTTCTGTACAGCGTTCACGTATGCAACTGTGAAAAACATACGTAACCCGTGCACGCCCATGTAGTTTGAAACCCTTTTCAGTTACACGTACGCGACGCACTCCGCACGCAGGGCGTTTGGATGCACGCACTCTCTCTCCCCGCGCATTACTCCTAGCGCCATCTACTAACAGACACGGATACTACTGTAGCCACTCGTGATCTCGCGAGCCCGTTGCTATGACGACGACAAACGCCACTTGGTCAGGCTGAACAGCTGAAAAATCGCTCCTGTGTCTGAAAAACGAAAGCTGTTTGTCGGTTTAAAATTCAGGCGAGGGTAAGAATGGGCAAATTGAAGGTTATAAATCAACAGCTTACAACAGGATATCGCACCGGGGGATTAGCGACGAAGCTGTTTTCGCTGCGAAGTGGGAGGGCAGAACGCCGCCATGTTGGTCAACTCTACGTAGTCGGGAGCAACGTAAAGGACGCAACGTAAAAATGAGAATCACACGTACAGCCTCCCAAAATTTTAATAATATAGCGGGAGCGACGACCGATCGGCATGCCAGCGCATTATCACGGTGTTCTCCGGCAAAATAGGCGAGGGTACGCGGTACGCGCACCCGCATAAAACTATCTGCTGTGGGAGCGTCGTCTGCTCCGCTGTTCTTCTCAGACCAACACACCCCCTGTTTTTCTTATCTTGCAAGGCCGTTTCGCTACCGCCAAAGGTAGCTGAGCAGGGTGGGGCACAAGGTCATACAGATGCAGTGGCAGGGGGTGCACCACTCCTAAGGAAACAGCGTAGTAGACGACACTCATGCAGCAGATAGCCCTATGATAGCGTGCATGCGCGTACTCTCGACTATTTCGCTGCTGAACACCGTAATAAGGCGCTGATATGTCGGTCGGTCGTCGCTCCCGCTATATCATTAAAAATTTGGGAGGCTGTACGTCCGTTACCCTCACGTGGGTCCTCTGCGTCCTGAGCAAGCACACTATAGTCGCCCGTGAAAGTAAGTATACGTACGTGGAGCTTCCACGTACATGAAGGACTCTGTTAAAACTGTCTAATGTGGTGGGTTTTGACGTCTGCTACAAGCGCGTCCCGACTTTTTCCTGTAACACGACCCCCACGCCCGTGCACCGGGCGTCGGTGACAGCGAGCGGAAAGCTCAGCGACAGTTTCGTGTTTCAAGGGATCCTTTGTCCGCCTGATCCAGCTAAAACAACAAAATGATCAGGCGCCAGTCCCGTCTTCCTGGCTGTGCGACGAGGACCTACGCGACGTCAACATGTGACAATAAAAAGTAGTTGTCCCCTTTTCCTCTCCTACCGTGGCAAGATCCCAAAGTGTTCAGATATTCTGGCCGCGGTGAAGAAGCCAGCTTTCACGACTTGCTAACAACGCTTCAAAAGCACACACTGTGCTTTTTATACCTTAGAAGGCTCCCCTAGAGAGAATTAAGCGAAGCAAGTAACCCGTCACACCCAAA
Source organism: Haemaphysalis longicornis (assembly GCF_048455015.1). Lineage (NCBI taxonomy): Eukaryota > Metazoa > Arthropoda > Arachnida > Ixodida > Ixodidae > Haemaphysalis > Haemaphysalis longicornis. The sequence continues at coordinate 81,956,569 of NW_027526385.1, read as the reverse complement.
AATATTCGCGCAGTTAGGCGCATACCGTATTTTCGCGGATATAATCCGCACCCCCCACTTTCAGCCCGCCGGGAAAAGAAAAAAGAATCCTCGCGTATTGCCCGCACAACAGATAGAGGAAAGGCTGCACCAAAGCTACTGATCAAGCAACACATCACATTCTATGTAGATAGAAAAATCGTATATTTAGAAAGTAGAATACACTGGCTGCAAGGCGAAAGTGACAATTCAGTAATATAAAATTCAGTTGTTAGAGTGCGCTCGTCCTTGTTTTTTCTTCCTTGTCCCTGTAGGTTTTGCGCAATCGCTGCCATGGAAGGCTTAGTCAGTGTTACTGCGTAGGAGCTTCACGGCACAACGCGCACTGCAGTGAAGCTGCACTAAAAGAAAAACGTCGCGTATTATCCGCGCGCCTACTTTGCCACTGAAACTTTCGCATTCTTGGTGCGGGTTATACGTGCCAAAATACGGTACATGCATCCTTGAACGACCCCTAAGGCATCTCTGATATTCAGAATTAATCATGAGACATACACAATTCGACAGGCACATCATTTCGGGAGCAACTCCATGGCACAAAAATCGTGCGTTTTCACGTAATTTCTTGGGGCGATTGTGCTACGGGCAGTTGATGCGTATAGCAGCTTTCGTTAATCATCCCATCGCCGTGTTTACAATAAAACTCCGCTATTAAAGGGACCCTGAAACATCTTTCTTAACTTTTTTTTTCGAAATGTTAAATGCTAGCAGAAAGTAGTCAACAAACACATCCAGTACTTATGTTAGTGGGTTGCAAAGTACCTCAGCCAGAAATTACTGCTCTGTGCCCATCAGATAACGTAGAAACTTGATCAAAAGGTTTTTCTTTCTCTCCGGTCTTGGCGTTCTTCGAGCGCTCGAATCACGTCATTACAGTGGTGTAGCGGCTACTGAGTGGCTTTTCTTTAGTTGCAGCAATGAACGCATTCGAAAGCCACTTTAAAAAGAAAACCCCAAAATCAAAGCAGAAACAGAAGGCGTATCGGCTGCGACGAGCGAAGCAGGCAGTACCGCTCCGTGCCCGCGCTAGCAGTATACCTTTCGCAGTGCTGCAGACGCGAAGGAAAAAGTGAAAGCGTTTGTCGGAAGCGTTGCGTAGCTCCTTTAAGTGCCCTATTGTGGGAAAAACCGGAGTTGCTGTTGCCCAGTGCAGAAAACGCCCACCACTACAAAAAGTAAAAAAAAAAAAAAAAAAAGAACACCTGAGAGTTTGTCCGGGAACGGAGCCCGGTATCTAGCGTAGGATTCGCGTGCGTTACTGTTGGAGTGGCAGCGCTAGAGTTACCCTAGTTCATACGGCACTGTCGTCATCTCACGTGACAGATCGCTTGACGGCGCGTGAGTAGAACAAGTGCACGCCAATCACGGAGAACTCTGATACTGCGGCAGCTGGGCGGAGCACGTAAGCAAGACTAAGTGCCCTGGGGAATTTTTTTGTGGCTTTACTAAGCCCGCAAAGAGGTCCGTGTGGAGCTATAGGGTCGAAATGGTCGCCGCGGGACGTTCACCTTCGGGCGTTCACAGTCAGACCCCGCGAACTACTGGAGCGGACACGTCACTCAACATCGCCAGACAATGCTGTTAATAGAGGGCCCTCCGCACCAACGGTTGCACATCCGTTGGGCGTATCCGAAGGGACCTTACTGTCTTTGTTTTAAGCATTATTTATTGTTCGGAGACCAAATGTCCGAGCGCGGCACGCAGGAAGCCACAACGAGAAGCTCAGCACCCGCAGGAACGTCAGCGGAAGGCAAAGCTGTGAATTTAAGAGAAAGATTTAATGGAAGATGTCCTGTTCACAGGCCTTGCAAAAAATGTTTCACTTTATTTTTTCGCAACAGGAGATGTACCGTAACATTCCATCAATTTACGGGAAAAAATGTACGGAACACGTCCCATTCGGCGGTGTAGCGGGAAAATCTCGTTTTTGTCCATAACAGGAAATGTCCCGTAAAATTTCATCAATTTACCGGAAAAAATTTACCGGGCGGAACATGCTCCGTTTGTCGAGAATATGTACAGTTCCCACCCAGAAACGGTTACTGTTTCGTGAAGTTCCGACAACTTACGAAGAAGAAAAAAAGAAAGACCGGCACAATTCCCCTTGGTTGCCATTACAGATAATCGGCGGTCTGCATTCCGAAACAGACACCGCAGTCTTCGCAGCTCCTCACCCCGACGCTTTCGCAGAGAAAGCACCTAAGTTGTTAGTGTATAGTGGTTCTTCACTGCCAAACAGTTAAAGGGACCCTGCAACACTCTTTGAGCAGTGCAAGTAAACCTGCGCGACGTTTAGATTACACTGCCAGGAATACCTGAGCCAAATATTACACGTGCACGTGAAGCGGTGAGCGCGCAAATCGATGTGAAAGACGCGGAAAAACCAACCGCTCTCTCTTCAGTTGTCCTCGTTATGCATGGCCTAAGGGACGTCACATAGGCCATGGCTGCCCGATCGGCTGTCACTGGTCAACTTCGCGGCTAGATTCTCCCATTTCCGTCGTCGTCATCGCTGTGTACGAACCTCTTCTATGCCTGAACCTGTAGGCACAGTTTTGCCGTTTCTTTTGTGTTTTGAGTGCGCGCAGATTTTGAGTGATGAGCTCAATACTTCCCTTTCAACGGGACCACTCGACTACAAACGTTTATTGCTTCAAAAACGCCCTACCAGTCCGAGCGCGCACTTGCGAGCAGGCACCCATGCCTGCTTTTTTGTGGCACCAGACCGAAAATAGGCCCCTCCGCGTTGCGGAGAAAAGGAGAAAACTACCCGGCATGTGATATATCGAAGGCCGCCGAAGAGAACGCCGCGAGCCGCCCCCCTCTCCGGGAGAGAGCGCGCAGCTTTCGTCGCGCTGTCGCGGACGAGTTGAGGGAACGATTATGCGCGATTTCTCATCGCGCGTAGTTTCGTTAATTGTGAACCGATTTTCATAATTCTTGCGTTAGGAGATTTCTGGGACAATAGACTTTATCCCAAAATACATTACTAGTAGTCGATGGCAAGTGTTGCAGGGTCCCTTTAAAAGCAGCCCGGTAGGCTTCACACGTATTATTTCGCAATCGAGGTTAGAGGGCCCCGATTATATTCGCGACTAATAGAGTCGACAGTAGAAATAACTACAAGAAGCAACAAAAAAACTAACTGGAAACGTAACCTTCAAACAAAAATCGTTAAAAAAACGAACGGGTCGACAAAACACAGTTAAACCATTGCTACAACGAAGTCCTGGCGACAGAAAAACTGGGTTCATTACAAGCGATACTTCGTTAAAAGCGAGAAGTTGCTCTGGGGGCCATAAAGAAAGTTAAAAAAAAAACCAAGAATTTGAAAAAAGCGCATTGGTAGCAACAAGGCTTACTGTATTTGTTTTTGTTAATTGCGCTTTCATACTTTTATGTTTTATTTTTTCGGACTCATCTTTGAAATCCAGTAAAACATACGCGCATTGATGCTGTTCGTCATGGCATAAGGGCGCAGCCTGTATATCGTTAAAAAGTGCTTGATTACGCAGTAAGGCTATGTTCAGACTACCCACGCAAAAGCCATATCGTGATCTATGGACGTAAAAAAAAAAAACCGGCATGTCACTCATTTCGGTTCGCTGAGACATCAAATGGCGTCATCCTCGAAAGTTATTACGACAGTTGCGGCAACAGTCTGAACACGACCATACAGCCCGAAGCGTCTTAACTAACGGAAGACAGAGTCATAATCGACGCGGATTGGATCGTCGTTTGTTAGGACCCCACCCGGCGCACGCATGTGCGCTTGAAGGAGAAACGCGAACTCCTCCATGGCGAACTCCAAATCCGATCGCCCCCCCTCCCCTTCCCCACCTCCCCCATGGAAAATACAATACACCGGATGCAACGCAAAGCCCCGCAATCGCGCTCAGCACTCCCAGTTGGCTTCTCGTCTTCGCGCCTGTACACAGTCGGGCGATTGTTGTGTATATTGTAGGCGCAGAGACGTCACACAAACGGTTGGTTGCACTGCCGTTAACAGGCCTGGCTTTGTGCGCTCAGGAACACGTAATGGCGAGAAACGTACGAGCGCCAGTGACGCAAATTATGCATCTGAACGACGTAGAGTTCGCTGCGATAAATGCAAGCTTCTAGTGGTGGCATGGCGTCGATGTAAAAATAATTAGGAAGCAGAAAATGCAGTGAGTAGGCACGGCGACGCCAAGTTTTTAGGTCGCCTCCAAGAGAAGGTTTTTTTTTGGAAGGGGGGGGGAGGGGGGGGGGGGGGGGGGGGGGGGGTGGCCAGATCCAGAAACCGAAACTAAGCCGGGTAGAACTGATGTGACAAAAAAAAAAAAATCGGCAAATTTCCCATAAAAAAGGGGTGGCAAGAAAATTGTTGAGATAAAGCACTGAAAACTAGTACGCAGATCGTGGTTTGTACATAAAATGAGCCAGATCCTGCTGTTTCACGGATCAAAATAAACCAAATCCATTTGCCCAATGCGAGTTTGCTTCTTGGCTTGACTGTTCAGAGTGTTTCGTGTGTGTTTTCGGAATTTCCTTTTTTTTTTTTGCTTTTCGGAGGTGGGCTATTATTAATTCAGACGGCAATTATATAGAGATCGGCGAAAGATCCGTGCCCATATGTCAACGACGAAGTCAACGAAAGAAAAAGTGAAATAAATGAAACTAATTAGAGATGTGAAACTGACTTTTTTTCGTCTAACCTGTCCCTACGAAATAACTCTGGTTCTATTCATTTTTTTTACTCACATATTTTCCATTTTATACTACTTAACGAAATACCCGTCGCTTACATGCCCTGGTAAACCTCTCTCTCTCTCTCTCTCTCTCTTTCTCTCTCTGAGAGTATGAACCACTTGATAAAAATGAAGAAGATATGAGCAGCCTTCTGGTGAAACATTTAGGAAATTCATGGCACAACAATGAAAAGCTTGCTTCCTTCGTGAGTGCCTTCAGGCGTGCACCCCCAAAAAAGTTATCGTAAAGAAGAATTCGAAAAGAGGTGCTAATGGTGCCAATTTAAGAGGACTCAGCTGCTCTCCATGTATAGTTCTACTGTTACTGTAGCACTGCTGGATATTTTTAATGTCTTTGCAACCAAAAATCAATAGCACCGTGCTTGAAAGTGAATTAAAATAACGTTTTCATAAGAATGCCGCATCAACTTGAGTGTTTCAATTCAATATGAGTCAGATCCAAACCTATCACCTCAATATTTCTCAAATTCACGGTATAATTTTTAATTACTCGTGGCCATAACCATCCCCTAGCTAATATGTAAAATATATCATATTGCCGCGAACCATGCATTGGCTTGTTTATTTGTGTTTTGCTTTTGCCGCCCGGCTGCGCCGATCTATGTTATCGGTGTTGTCTGCGTGCCAAGGGAAGCGCGCGTGTTCCGTTCCTTCTGCGCCGCATGTGTTATCCCTTCTGATAGGGAGAGCGTTCCGAACTAATGTGAACAGCCTAGAATAATCTTCGTTGATCTACAGTGTTCTGGATACAATTCGACTATTCCAGAAACCCTCGCGCCGAGTGATAAATTCCCGCAGAGCAGATGCCCCCGGCATTCGAATCGTCGACGCTCGCCTTCGCATGTCACTTCGTTGACTGCAGCTTCGCCGCCTGTGTATTCTTTGAGTTGTTAAGGGAGCACAAGTTCTCTCCAATAAACTTGTTTTCCTTGAAGACACTGCGTCGTCTTTGGCCACGTGACAATATAATAGCTTTGACGGCGTTGCATTTAGGTCCGGTAACAAACCTCCGCTTGTTTCTCAAATTCAAGTTATGTGTATCTAGCTCATTTCGAAAAAAAAAAAAAAACGCCTAAGATGTCTTCTCCCCTTCAACATTACGGTTCTTGTGTTCTATTCCCCGCTGACAGTGGAACCCGCAGCTTAGACAATTGAGCTTTCCCCGTCCTGCATTTCTGCATTACCTGCATTTCTCCCAGGTGTCCTGCCGTGCCAGTGGAGTTGGACAATGGTTAGCTGTTCCACGTACATGAAAGGTGAAGCAGTTTAATTTTGACTGAATCGTCAACTGAGTCCTAGAACTAACGTGACTCCGATTCGAGTCGAAATGCATACACCGGCTAAAAAAAAAAGAAGCCGTCTTTCATAGATGCAGCAATAACGTCGACACTGTCGCGTTACTAAAGAGATAACGCGTGTGACAGTTCTTATCGCAGTCGAGATCCCGCATGGGAAAAGTAACGAGTATAATCGAGACTTTATATAAGCTTTATATAAATTTTCCTCCGTGCTACGAGACGCGTCGTAGGCGAGAGCGCTTGAGTCATTTATATCTCCATTGGGGGGTGTTCTCTATCGCGAGGAACCATCTCGCGAAAACGGCGGGCGTTTATACTTGCCATATCCAACATAAGGACAGGCTACACGGGCGGCAACCCAACTAGCGACCGCAAACTTGCGCTCAGCCGCACAATTTTGCCACTACGCACCTGCAGCGGCTTCAATGGAAAAGAAATTATGTACTACAAACTCCCGACTTAGATTTGCCAGAGAGAACGTAAGCATCCTTTCTACAAGCCTATCTCCACGCGTACTCTTAGGAGACCCTGCAACACTTCTTTCAACTTTTTTTTTCGAAATCCTAGATGCTTGCAGAACGCAGTCACCTAACACACCCAGTTCTTCGATTAGGGGATCGCACCTCAGCCAAAAATTACTGCTCTATGTCTTATCAGATAACTTGGAAACTTGGTCGAAATATTTTTCCCTCTTTCTCGGTCTTGGCGTTCCTCGACCGCTCTAACTGCGTCATTAGAGCGATGTATCGGCTATTGGCCGGCTTTCCTTCGGCTGCAGCAGTGAACGCATTCGATAGCCACCTTAAAAAGCAAAGCTGAAACAGAAGGCGAATCTGCTGCGACGAGCAAATCACGCAGTGCGGCTCCCTGCTGGCGATAACCGCTGCTTTCGCAGTGCTTCCAGACGCGAAGGAAAGAAAGCGTTTATCGCAAGTGTTGCTGAGTCCCTTGAAGGGCCCTTTATTAGTACCCCATATGGGATGTACCTTCGAAGCGCATGGCGTCTCGCTTTACGGACGGACAAATCTCGTAGTCTAAGAGTGCTTAGATTGAAAGCACTCTGTGGCGAGGCCTAAAAGCCGATGAAGGGACTTTAGCGAGGCCCCACTGTGTTCCCCGTAGCGTTCATACGTCTCAGCACCTCGCAGCCCCTGCAGAAACCAAGAGGCCGACGGGAGGGTGGTTAGTTTTCGTAGCGTCCTCGCCGCCGGCTGTATGTCACGGCGCACTTTCGGCGGCGGGCAGTGAGTGGGCAGCGTGACCGCGCGCCAGAAAAGAAAAGAAAAAAAATTGTCCAGGAAGGCGAGCCGACGCAGACACGATGGTGCGTTGAGACAGGTCAACAACCCTCCGCCCCCAGCGATACCGAAAAGGGCAAACGAACGGCGAGGCGAGAAAACGCACACAGCGGACACCTTTTTTCTCTCTTTTGTATTTCGCGCCAGCGAGCGGCCAGCGACGCTGACCCAGCGGCGTGGCGCTAGCACCCCCGCCACCTCTACCAGGACCCGCTCCACAGCGCGCACGAACGTTCGCACGACGCCCAAGAACAACACGACAGGTGACCCGTGCCAGATAGCCCACCGCGCCGCCACGACCTGACAACCCTCCCTTCCCTCTAACCCCTTATTCCTCCAATCTTTCTTGTGAGCACGCGAGTGCGATCCCTTGCGGCGCTAAGACACAGCGGGCAACGCGTTCAAAGTCCGACGAGCACGACGCCGGTCGCCAGCCCGCGGCGGGGTGGCGGCGACTGTGTCGCTCTTGTGGTGGTGCAAGGAACCGTCGTTCCCCTTAGGACCTCTCATAAATCACGCCCGCAGGCTTCGAAATGAGGTCCCTTGGGACACGCCGAGTGGTCGAGAGTAAAACAAATGAAAGTAAAACGCAGGTGGAGGCAATGCTACAAGCTTCCCGAGGATGTAATTGCGGCGCTGGCGTGTTTAATTGTCGCCGGGGTTACTTCTCCTTCGACTGTTTTTGTTTTCCTGTTGTTTGGGCGGGAGCACGCGTGTGAGCTCGACTATAATGAGGGGCATTCTTTGGAGCCATTTAAACGAAAACGAGGAAGAGACACGGCGTGGGAAGAACGGGCTTCCGAGGAATGCTCGCTGGCAAAATTCCTGACGTGGGAAGAAGCAGCACTGAAGATTTTACCGTAACCAAAACATAGGCAAAGATCTCCTAGTTGTTTTTTTTTAAATTTTTCTAGGATTTTTCCTTATTTTTCTGAAAGCGCTTTTTGCGTCGTTTCTGCCAGACGACTGAGCCACGTTCTGACGTACGCGTTCATTCTTTTACTTTCTCAGCGAGCGAAACCTCTGAAAAATGGCCGAACATAGAAGACCATCCGAATGCGATGCCAGACGGGTCATAAAGGAAGGCGGCAAGATGGTTTAATTAAAGATAGATGCATACGATGAGTTTGGAAGCGCGTGCTTTTCGTAACAGAGCAGCGAAAGATATGAAAAGGGACTCCCCGGCGCGAGACCTTTAAAGGGACAGACAACCGATTTTTGTCGAGTATATATTCTCTATCCCAAATGAAAGGGTATCACTTAAAGCACCTTGACGAGAAACGGTTTTGCTGATAACGCCCTAGAACTTTTTAAATCGAATTTTTTTATCTACGAACCGTATGTGTCCCTCCTAAAACTAATGTTGGCAACCATGACATAGAGTAGCTCGGCAACATACTTTTGTCTGTGTGCGAAATAAAAACCGATATTTAAAAACGTGTTCCTAGCTAAAAAAGTTTGAATCGGAGGCTTTCTTGTTCCTGTATGTGTTTTCTTAATGCAACAGTCTATTTTGCACGAATGCGCCATCTGTTGGGATAGACGATAGGTAGAATCTGGCTTCACGTTGTGGAGGCGGGAAGTTCGATTCTCCCCGGGCGCGGCGTTTTTTTTTTTTTTTTTAAGCTGCCGTTGGCGTGTTTGGAAACTGAAATAAAATATTTTGGCAGAACAAACGTCTCTGCCTCAGGCAGAATCGTCAAAGCTCCTTCACTGGGTCTGTTTACTGAACGCTGCCGTTGATTCTGGGCATGGAGGCTCAGTTAGCCACACTGAGAGCAACCCAGCGGCGGCGGGCGGCGTGTCTAAAAAAAATTTCAAAATAATGCTAAAAAATACATATACAAGTTAACCGTATACAAATAATTGTGTTAAAAGGTTTTCAATACGTAAATAAACGCTTCAGCAGTTACAGTAGCTGCTAGGTTTGCAGGTCACGTGACAGGGACACATATTGTAGTTCCAAGTTTCGACACTACGAACCACCACCCTTCCGTTTTCAGGAAGTTTGCTGCCAAATTAAAATTATTTCCGCCAGTTTGTTTAGAAATTGCTTGTGGTTACCGGGCTATATAAAACGCTGGCTTTCATGTGAGCTAGAGAACATATACGCGACAAAAATCGGTTGTCTGTCCCTTTAACGCTTAAAAAAATTCTAAATCATCTGCCTGAATGTTCCAAGAAGTGAAGCAAGCAGATAAATTATCAGGATACGAACAGGCAACAGATGCTCACGAAATTAGAAGTGTCCTTACAAATGTTGCCGCATAGTACACTTCGTCGCCTGCAAGACAATGTTACAGATCACGAAAACTAGAGCTCCAACCCGCACACGCACAAGACCTTAGGAAGCGTCATTCCTATTAGCTAAGCCGAAGTCAGAAGCAACCGAACGGACGCTTCGTAGACATGTAAAGTGACTTTCAAAAAATTCCCGCGTATATGCTCACTTCGCCGCAAATGCCGTCGAAAGACGTAAGTCTTCTGCCGCCCCTGTCACGTGACTCCTTTTCCGGTCTCCTCTCCCACCCCTCACGCTTTGTTAAATTCATTTTTCCCGCGCTCGGACTGCTCACGCGCCATCTGTTGGGACGGCGAGCATCTCTCTCGCCTTTCGCCGACACCGTTTTTAACACGCTCTTTCTTTTTAACCCGAAGGTGCCTTACTCCCGGATACACGAAGATTTCGCTTACGTCATATCCGTCACAAAAGTGACGCCTGTACAAAGGAGCAAGTGGTCTGTAAAGGGTGCACCCCTGCACACACGGTCTTCTTGCGGGGAAGCAACCTTTAGTACAGGAGAGTGCGTTATACTTAGCGTTCTTTGTTTTCGGGTTTTATATGTTAACACGAACGTGTTTCATGCCGGGATACACCAAGATTTCACTGACGTCATATCCGTCACGGAAATGACGCCAGTACACCTTTGCCGAAGCGGCCAGCCAGCAGGACGTCGCTCGCCAAGCACACCCACCGACCCGCAAATCATGCTCAGCTGGAAATTTCGTTGCACATTTCACTTTCGTGCTTTACCGATTCCAATGACAGAGAAATCAACCGATGTTTTTCATCAGCTATTGTAAAAACAAATCCAACGTGTACTCCCCATTATGTAGTTATATTTTGCCTCAAGAATGCCCGAGACATCCTATGCGCTGAATAAGGTCGACAGGCATGAGCCATGGAAGCAGATACGCGGTAAGCAAAAGACGGACGGACACGCATGCAGACCGAAATTCGCACGTTTACGTAAACGTCTTATAATTTTACTCTACCCATGTTATCACCCGAAGCCTTACTCCACCGCACAGTGACGTCCTTGTAAACGTGGCCATGTCAGAACAGCAGACTACGCGCGATGATGCAACAAGCAGGCCTTTCGTCCAGTCTATACGGGTTTTGGCGGTGCTACGCATTAAAGTAGGCGGAAGCGACAGGAGGCAGGTACCGTCGCTCCCTTTACTCGAACACACCCAAGATCGCTCACACGCACGAAAGTCACTTCCGGCAATAAGCATCTTCAAGACGGAAAAAAATACACACATCGAAAAGGGGCGGTTGCCGGCAGCTTTTTATTTTGTTTTCACCCCGTCTGAGCGCGATAAACATGCCTTCCGGGAGATTTGGCTCACGCCTTCAAGTGTGACCGGTAATCGGGGTTGGACAGCTGGGTGCGCCGACGCCAAGGTGCGGTCGGGGCAAGGCTCAATCATGCACGCGTCCACTCGCGAACACGGTTTTTCCTTAGCGCGAGCAGAACGAAAACGCACAAGGCGCGCTAATCGGCCGTAGGGGGTGTAGCGACTGCCAGCGATTGTAGAGCGAGTTACTGTAACTTTCCTGTTCGATTCGCCCAATTATTAGTGTCAGTGCGATTCTTCGCCGATAGCGACATCAAAGGTGCGCCGGCTCCGCCAGACATCAAAACGCCCGAACCATAACGATGTCGCAATTGACGCTTCGCCCAAGCATGCGACTTTTAAGCAATACGTAGTACATACAATTTGCCGCCGGGTTAAAAAAAAAAAGACCCCTTTCACCCCGAGTTGCCGGAACGGCGTTGGCTACCCCTACCCCCGCCCCCCCCGCCCTGAGGCCTAGTTGACATGGTATCGGACCGGGATTCCGGAGGTCGTGGGCTCGGGTCCCACCTGGGAGCATGTTTTAGGGGCGAAGACCCTTAGGGGATGTTGGCGTCTCCTGTAGTTGTCGTAATCGTCGTTCGTCTCATGTAGTCACGGTACTAAAACACCGGTAAACTCTACGCCTCGCGCTTGGGCGCTTCGTAACGTGCGCTAAAAAACACCGGGGCACTCGTTTACGCCTCGCGCTAGAGAGCTTCGTGCTTCAAAGGGAAGAGAATTTTACAGCAAAGCTGCATGCCTGTACCCCCCACTTTTCGTTTCATTTCCGTTGGCAGAAACGCCCAGGCGCCAAGAATACACTTATACACTGCTTGCTTCGCCCCTACCCTAGTTTCACGTTAGTGGAGATGGCCCGGCATTTTGCTCCACTTGCTGTCTCTCAAACGTTTCAATAAATATACTATAAACCTAAAGGACCATCAACTCTCTCCCCAATGCCTTCATTGGCTTTCTGGACTGCTGGCTTCTCTCTCTCTCTCTCTCTCTCTCTCTCTCTCTCTCTCTCTCTCTCTCTCTCTCTCTCTCTCTCTCTCTCTCTCTGCGCGTGCGTGCGCGTTAGCTAGCACTAACAAGCTTAAAGGCAGCGCTCCCTTGGAAGTTTCACCCTATACTTTTCCACCGCGATCAATACCCCTCTATTCCGCGCTCTGGCGGTCTGACCGATCACTCCAAGAGGGGCGCGGAACACAATGCGGTTACGAATAATGGCGAACAAGAGGGAGGAAATCTGGCCGCGACTGCTGGCGCAAATTAGCCTCAGTGCCAAGCAGGCCGCTGTACCTGAGCACCCAAATGTGAAGTTTATGCAAAACTGCGAATGGTACGGCGAGACGAAACGCCTAGCCCCCTTCATTATTAACCGCTGCTCCTACTGGCAGAGGCAATGGACGTACAAGTTAGGCGCACCTCATTAGCTCGACCGAAACACAGAACCAAACCTACTGCCGTCGAGTCCCAATGCTTCGGCGTTCTGAGAGCAGAGTCGTCGCAACCCGCAGGGCCAACCCGAGAGCCGTAACGAGACAAAGGCGATCGAGCTCCGGAAAATCGCTCTTCTGGTCCGGCGACCGCTGGCGGCGCTTTCTGGAGAACAAAAGCGCCGCAGTTCGGCCGAATACACCCCGCAGGGTTCGGCCTCGCACCACTCGAATGAGTTGCTAATCACTCACGCTGATCGGTACACCGCGCCCCGCGTGGCGGCGGCGACTCGCTTTAAAAATGGCCCCAGCCCGCCGCTGTCCCTCACAGCACGTCACCTGGATGCATAAAACATCGGCTGCCCCCGCGGAGAGCGCAGAGGGACACGGCGGCGGCGGCCGCCTAATCGTGTGACCGACCGGCTACGCCTGAGAAGCGGGACAAGACGAACGACGCCGCACGCACGCGTGCTGGGGGGAATCGAACCGCGGACTTCAGGTTCGCGCGCCCACGATGTATAGGAGAGTCCTACGGCGCATACCTGCTGAGGGGTGTACGACTGAGGTTGCGCCCTGGTATACTGTACAAAGGACGTATGCGAATATTCCATCATCATCGTGTTTATGTCAACTGCAGGACGAGGGACTCTTTCCGTAAACGTCCGACTGCCCCTATCTTGCGCTGTCCGAACCAAGTTTGTGTGTGTGCGTGTGTGCTTGTATATATTCGTCCTTTTATTAAAGGCCTCCATGTGATCCCATGTATCCCAATGGAGTGCTGTACACCGACCCTTTTTCAGGTCACCTTTACCGCTTTGCGCAAGTGCATGGCTGGAAAAACATCCATTCGGGGGAAATGCAAGTGATCTTCTAACAGCGAATTCAAGTGTTTAGCAATTCGTTGATTCCGGTGTGTCACAAAACTCATTATAACAGTATAAAAGAAAAGAAATCACCGGAAGTATTCGAAGCTGTGTCTGGTAGATCAACGGAATTAGAGTCAGTTGTCTTACCCGCTCGGCTACGGCCGTGAATTAGTGCCCGAGAGCCAAACGGCTTACTCACTCGGCTATGACTGTGGGGAGAGGAATCATGCCACTTTCTCGACACAGAACACGTGATAGGGCACACGTTGCACCTGCGGGCGCCTAGTTTAAGTGCGCGCGTTCTACACAGATTGGAGTACAGGTCGCTGCGGCAGCGAAGAAGAAGCAAATCGGCTGCAACCACGGTCGTGAAGGTTGCGTACAGCTTCGCTACCCTCAAGTCTTAAGCGTTCGTGTGAGCTTCCTTCATTTTATATGAAGGTACTCACACCTTATGACCTTAAGTAAAGCTTGGTGTCTGGCAAATTGGTACAGCATCGGTGAGGGATATGTGAGGGATATAGATAGCCCTTCCAAGCCAATGCGCAAGGTTTGGGCATATTGTAGGTTTGTAGGTTTGATTGTCATATTGTAGGTTTGATTGTAGGGTTTAACGCGCCGACGGAACGCAGGCGATGAGGCGCGCCGTAGTGGAGGGCTCCGGATTAATTTTGACCACCTGGGGATCTTTAACGTGCGCCGAAATCTCGTACACACGGGCGTTTTTGCTTTTCGCCTCCATCAGAAAAGCGGCCGCCGCGGCCGGGAATCGAACCCGCGACCTCGTGCTCAGTTTGGGCACATGCGCAAATTTGTGACTTGATCACGGGGTGCCCGTTTAGAAGATTCCATTGCCCTGTGGTCGTTGCTACATCCTCCAATTGGGCCGATGCCCCAAAGACAGGACCAGGGAACACCGATACGCACGCAAGCAAGTCAGAGCGGTAGGGAATCTTTCCGCACAGCGAGAAACGTGCAAATGTGAAGCTGCCTTCCACGAGACCGCAGTTTAGTTTCGTTCGAGTGACAAAACTTCACGGGAGGTATACGAAACCTTTGCCATGATGTTGAACCGCGAAGGAGAGAGCGTCAGCTCCCCTTTCAACCCACTCACTCACTGCGCGTGGGATAGTTTTTAGAGGAATCTTTTTAGCGGCAGCCAGTGCCACTGGCTTGATTTACGTAAGCATCTCTTGTTCCACAGCATGTTTCCCTTTCCCAATTTTCGCATTAATTGCTTTTATAGCGCTTCCTCTTGTCTCATCTATGCCTCTACAGCCCCAGAACAGGCCGATTTCAGGAAGGGCTCCCGAACTTTAGATTCCATGCTACGCCTCTAGAGCGTCGTACCAGGATCGAAATACTGCCTGGTCCGGTATATAACACCGCCGGATACCACGGGAGGTTCTGCTAGATAGGTTAAACCATGCTAGATAAGGCTCCCTGGGACACAAATAGCATCTCCTCACCAGACCAGGATTTAGCAACCCTGGTTGGGTACATTTGCTAAAAACCTCCCAATCATTACACAATCACTCTATCGGCCTCGAGGCACTCGATAAGCGTGGCTACAGATCTTTGGGACATGCTTTCGTCCTGCAGTGGACACAACCAGGCTTAAGATAAGATAGTGCTTCCTCTAGAATATACGCTTTGCCTCGATTAGAATAAAACCAGTTGCAAGTTCGCCGTTTTTACGTCAAAGTGTACGTTTTTTACGCGTGTTTCCGTAATAATTAGTCCCAGCGCGACCGGCCCTCCCTCAACGACACCCTTTAAAAGGATTTCAAAAATCGCGCGCTCCGAATCCCACGTTGCGTAAGTAGTACACGCTTATACAACACGCGAGGGGCGTATGAAATTCACGGAGAAGCGCCGCGGCATCTCCCTGTCAAGCGCGAACGACGGGCGCACCTGTCTTGCGGCCGACCTGCCGTTGCCGACGGGACCGTTGCGACCGCTGGAACCAGAGTGCCGGAGGCGTGGGAGACGAGTCGGCTGTGGCGGCGACAGAGCAGCTCGAGGACGACGACGAACTTCCTGCAGCGGCCGCGGAGCGCAGGAAGACGTTTCCTTAAAAACGACCGGTACTTGTAAAGTAGGCGAACGGTGATCAAAGCATGGGAAGCGCTCCAGGGGGACTCGCCTGTTAACATTCTTATGCGACTTGCTGATTCACGACCCACGGGCTTAAGAATCATCGTGCATCATAGGAAAAGCTTTACGGATGGATACAAATATTCACCACGGGCTTAAAAACCAAAACCATAATGCACCATGAAATCTTTTACAAATGAATACAAATGGTTACAATGGCCTAGCCTGCTTATTTTCGAAATACGTGATCTCTGTAATGACATAAATACACAAAACTCTCTCTTGCTAGACAACTAGCCCCGTATAGTGAAAACTAAATAAACCAAATTGTGTTCCTTGTCTATTTTCTTGTTTTATTAAATAAGCGATGTATTTCTACAAGAAGCAAACTAGGTAATTGGGAAAATTTCTATGGATTTGTAAACTCTCTTCGTATTCGTACGCGATGTCATAAGAATGCCATCAGGTGAGTCCCCTTTAACAGCACCGTGGCATAGCCCCTCCCTTACAGAGCTTTGTACGGTCGTTTAGACGCTTAGCACGAACATCAGATTCGACTTCGGCCTACAATATCTCGAAAAATTCTGTTGACAAACTGTTCAAACGAATGTGGATGACTTGAGTGCCCCGTTAAACTTCGGAAAAATGCAACAGTTTTGACTAAATTATCTTACACTAAGGCAGGAGGAGACGATACCGTATTTTCGCCCCTATAACCCGCACCCAAAAAGCGAAAATTTCAGTGCCAAGTAGGGGTGCGGATAAGCGGGGTTTGTACGTCAGTGTACCTTCACGGCAATGCCCGTTGTGCTGTGAAGCTCCTACGCAGTAGCACTGACTAAGCCTTCCATGGAGGGCGATTCCAAGAGAGATCGTGCAAAAAAACAGCTTCAAAAAATGCTGCATCAAAAACAACATGGATGGAACCGAAGATGAACTTGTGTAAAACAGTGAAGACTGCGGCTCAAGCGATAGCTCTAGCGAGAGCAGTGACACCGAGTGAATTGTGACTGTCGCCTTGCAGTCACTGTAGTCTACTTGCTAGGTACAGTATACGCTTTTTGTGTCTACACAGTCCGTGATGTGTTGGTTGAGCAGAAGCTTTGGTGTAGCCTGTCCTGTACCAAATGTGCGGGCAACACGCGAGGATTTCTTTTTTTCTTTTCCGGCGGGCCGAAAGTGGGGGTGCGGATGATTTGAAGGGGCGTGTTATACGCGCGAAAATACGGTAAGTGGCTAAAGCCTTGCTCCTGTAGCTAAGACGGTGGACGACTGTGCGCGAAGCTAGTCTCGTTCACGCAAAAGCATAGAAATGCGCAATGTTCGAATTTCGGTTTTGTGCACCGCAGATACAGACCCCGGGACCCCGGCCGAAAGAAGCGCGTAGACCAGGGTTATACAGTTTAATTCAGACCGCCGCGGGGTTCTTCGACGTGCGTTCGCAACGTGCTGCCGCACACGGGCGATCTTGACGGCCTGTACTGGATAAAAAAAAATCACGTCAACCTAACTCTGTTTACTTGCTTTATTACCCTAACGCGTCTTTAATTCTAGTGAGGGAAAGTAATTGGTGAGTTGCCTGCCTATTCTCTGCTTTGCTCGTTACGCAGTTAAATCTCAATGTTACGAAACGCGGATCTTACGCATTTGATTAATTAACGAACAAATTCGCGATTCCCAGCGTAGTTTCCCACAGGCTTTTCTAGACGTTTTCTAGATGTTTCTCATAGATGCTTTCCAGATCTAACGACGGGCCCGTTCTAATGAAAAAGTTCGCAGGTCCTACTGAGTTTGGGAAATCCAAGTTCCGCTGCACAGCTCATTTGAATGAAGATGGCGTTAAATGTAGTGAGTTATTCCGACGAGCCAAGCCAATGTTGAAAACGAATGAAATTCGCATTTTGTTTTCATGGCCCCATTAACAGACTTTTATTTTCACGGCGACTTTTATTTTCACGGCGGACCTGTCCTGCGCTAGGTTGTGACCAAAACTGCGCGCGTCTATCGGGTCGTGTCGACAAAGAATAATCGCACACGCTCGCTCTAGAGACAGTATGCAATGCTGAGTAGGTCTCAATTTATTGTAGGTATCTTGAAAAAACAAAAATCCGCTGAAATTCTAGACGCCTCTAGAATTACGGCGAGTTTCATTTAACTCTCGTAATTGCTTAGTTCACGCTGAACTTGTAAGCGTTAGTAATACACTGCCGTCTACGGGGAACATGGTGACAGAAAAGGACTGTGTAGTTCTTCTTTTAACAGCGAAGTTGTTAGAAAATCGTAATTTTCCGTGTCCGCAGTTAAAAACATCGAGAAGTTGCCGAGCGCGCGCAAGGGACCGCGGCGACCACCCGACATTTAAGAAAACCAAGATTATGCCAAGCGCCCGTGTGCGCGTGCCTCGTGACGACCGCCTATAACATGCCCGGCGCGTGTTTGTCAAGCCATCTGGTGCTGCCATCTAGCAGGACAGCCGGTAAAGTTTGCGGGCGTAGAATGAACTTTGAAATGCTGCAGCAGGATCAATTGGGAGTTGCACTGCCGCCACAAAATTCGTGCAAGCAGAAATCCCTACCCAGTCAAACCCGGTTGAAGCAGTTCACGCATGCTGCGGTGACATTGATCTGCGCGGCAGCCACAGGGTTCGGGACGATCATGCACTGGGTTAGTTTCGAACATTGAAGTCCCCTGCCTGCAGATCCATTGGACGGAGGCTTTGGTAGTGTTTTGACGGCGGGGGGCCTTAAGACAATCAGTGATGGTGATGATGATGATTTTGTGGTGCTAGAAACCAGTTCAATTTTTTTCAGCGTTGAAAACAGAGAGGTTTTTTAAACATAGCAGCTGCTTAGCAAATCATTATTTTGCGTGTCCGCAGCTAAAAATACCAAGAAATTGTCCAGTGCACGCACGTGAGCGCAGACCTTGTGGCGACCGCAAGGCCGTTAACAAAACCGAGAAAATGCCTAGCGCTCGCGTGTGCATGCCTCGCGATGACCGCCCAGTGGCCCTGCATGCGCACGTTTGTCAAGACAAGAAAACTCACTTGGGAAGATCGGCCAAGATTGCGGCGTCCACCCGGCAGTTAAAAAATTAGTAGTGGCTCAGCTCTGCTATGCCAGAATATACGCAGCGTGAGCTAAGGTTCAGCAATCCAGTCCAGTCCAGTCCAATTCAGTCTAACCCAGTCCAGTCCAGTCCTGTCCAGTCATTGCTCCCCGCGTATGCTCAGCACGGCTCTTCACGAGTCACGCGAAACGGCCATCAAGCGGCTCCGGTGCAGCGCCAGACTTGGCCACTGCGCAATTGAGGCGCACACCTGGGCCCGCGCCGGCGCCAGTGCGTGTGCCGCGGCTATGACGCAACAGAATCCATGACAATCCACTTTAATTCAATCCAATCGAAATGCAATTCAATCCAAGCCAATCCAATTCAATCCAATGTCCCTCGCGCTTGCGCAGAACGGCCCGTCACGGCACACGCGAAACTGCTCAACAATTATTTCTCAGCGAATAAACATACTTGTATTTTGCCTGCCTGGCCCATTTAAAGTCAGCACGATAGCCAAAAAAAAAAAAAAAAAAAAAGATGCCCCGTTCGCGCCTTCTGCCCTTCCGCTTACAATTCCTCGTCACGGGACCACAACTTGAATGTGGGGGCTACGGTTACACCCGGTGCTCGCCACGCACCAACACCGAGATTGCTCCCGGTGTTCCGTGAGGTGTTTAATATGTCCCGTTCGCGCGTTCTGCCCTTCCGCTTACAATTCCTCGTCACGGGACCACAACTTGAATGTGGGGGCTACGGTTACACCCGGTGCTCGCCACGCACCAACACCCAGATTGCTCCCGGTGTTCCGTGAGGTGTTTAATATGTCCCGTTCGCGCGTTCTGCCCTTCCGCTTACAATTCCTCGTCACGGGACCACAACTTGAATGTGGGGGCTACGGTTACACCCGGTGCTCGCCACGCACCAACACCGAGATCGCTCCCGGTGCCCCGTGAGGTGTGGAAAACGCCCCGTTCGCGCGTTCTGCCCTTCCGCTTACAATTCCTCGTCACGGGACCACAACTTGAATGTGGGGGCTACGGTTACACCCGGTGCTCGCCACGCACCAACACCGAGATCGCTCCCGGTGCCCCGTGAGGTGTGGAAAACGCCCCGTTCGCGCGTTCTGCCCTTCCGCTTACAATTCCTCGTCACGGGACCACAACTTGAATGTGGGGGCTACGGTTACACCCGGTGCTCGCCACGCACCAACACCCAGATTGCTCCCGGTGTTCCGTGAGGTGTTTAATATGTCCCGTTCGCGCGTTCTGCCCTTCCGCTTACAATTCCTCGTCACGGGACCACAACTTGAATGTGGGGGCTACGGTTACACCCGGTGCTCGCCACGCACCAACACCGAGATCGCTCCCGGTGCCCCGTGAGGTGTGGAAAACGCCCCGTTCGCGCGTTCTGCCCTTCCGCTTACAATTCCTCGTCACGGGACCACAACTTGAATGTGGGGGCTACGGTTACACCCGGTGCTCGCCACGCACCAACACCGAGATTGCTCCCGGTGTTCCGTGAGGTGTTTAATATGTCCCGTTCGCGCGTTCTGCCCTTCCGCTTACAATTCCTCGTCACGGGACCACAACTTGAATGTGGGGGCTACGGTTACACCCGGTGCTCGCCACGCACCAACACCGAGATTGCTCCCGGTGTTCCGTGAGGTGTTTAATATGTCCCGTTCGCGCGTTCTGCCCTTCCGCTTACAATTCCTCGTCACGGGACCACAACTTGAATGTGGGGGCTACGGTTACACCCGGTGCTCGCCACGCACCAACACCGAGATCGCTCCCGGTGCCCCGTGAGGTGTGGAAAACGCCCCGTTCGCGCGTTCTGCCCTTCCGCTTACAATTCCTCGTCACGGGACCACAACTTGAATGTGGGGGCTACGGTTACACCCGGTGCTCGCCACGCACCAACACCGAGATCGCTCCCGGTGCCCCGTGAGGTGTGGAAAACGCCCCGTTCGCGCGTTCTGCCCTTCCGCTTACAATTCCTCGTCACGGGACCACAACTTGAATGTGGGGGCTACGGTTACACCCGGTGCTCGCCACGCACCAACACCGAGATCGCTCCCGGTGCCCCGTGAGGTGTGGAAAACGCCCCGTTCGCGCGTTCTGCCCTTCCGCTTACAATTCCTCGTCACGGGACCACAACTTGAATGTGGGGGCTACGGTTACACCCGGTGCTCGCCACGCACCAACACCGAGATTGCTCCCGGTGTTCCGTGAGGTGTTTAATATGTCCCGTTCGCGCGTTCTGCCCTTCCGCTTACAATTCCTCGTCACGGGACCACAACTTGAATGTGGGGGCTACGGTTACACCCGGTGCTCGCCACGCACCAACACCCAGATTGCTCCCGGTGTTCCGTGAGGTGTTTAATATGTCCCGTTCGCGCGTTCTGCCCTTCCGCTTACAATTCCTCGTCACGGGACCACAACTTGAATGTGGGGGCTACGGTTACACCCGGTGCTCGCCACGCACCAACACCGAGATCGCTCCCGGTGCCCCGTGAGGTGTGGAAAACGCCCCGTTCGCGCGTTCTGCCCTTCCGCTTACAATTCCTCGTCACGGGACCACAACTTGAATGTGGGGGCTACGGTTACACCCGGTGCTCGCCACGCACCAACACCCAGATTGCTCCCGGTGTTCCGTGAGGTGTTTAATATGTCCCGTTCGCGCGTTCTGCCCTTCCGCTTACAATTCCTCGTCACGGGACCACAACTTGAATGTGGGGGCTACGGTTACACCCGGTGCTCGCCACGCACCAACACCGAGATCGCTCCCGGTGCCCCGTGAGGTGTGGAAAACGCCCCGTTCGCGCGTTCTGCCCTTCCGCTTACAATTCCTCGTCACGGGACCACAACTTGAATGTGGGGGCTACGGTTACACCCGGTGCTCGCCACGCACCAACACCGAGATCGCTCCCGGTGTACCGTGGGGTGTGGAGACGCCGTGTACGTGTCACGTACACAGTGCACCGCCGCAAGTGCGGTGTACCACGCCTGTGTGCATAGGCGAGCGTAGCTCAGCCCATGCGTCCGGCGTCGGTAGAAGCAAGGCCCAGTGCGGCAGAAGCGTGGCTCGGCGGCCAGCCGCGGTTCTCCGGAAGTTCGTTGCCATGGAAACGGTGCTCACGCGGCACCTGGGAGATGCGACCGCATTAAGGCCGGCTCCATCTCCGCCATGGTCAGCGAACTCCACACATCTGGCGAGTGGCGACGAGACGATGGCAGCCCAACTCGGAAGCAGGCTCACCCGGTGTCTTGGAGGTACGACGATTGGCAGCAGTGATGACTGGGTCGTCGAGGGCGCAGCCTCGGACCCTGCATCAGCTGCCGCCGACGTCGACGCGCCGTCGTCGACCTCGCGCTGTTTCCTACACCAAGGCGGCGCTGCCGCCAAGCGAGGCCTCCAGCGTTTCCTGCACCAGCTTGGCGCAGTCGCTGGACGCCTGAATTCCACGAAATTCTCGAGGAACCAGTCGGCCATCATGTCGTCGAGGCACGGGCAGAGGATCGGAACGCCTTGTTCCGACATCGTGACGACGTGCCCGCACTCGCGGCAGATGGGAGGCTCCACGGCTGGCTGCGGCCAAGCTTCGGCCTGGCTGGGCCCAGCCATGGCTGCCCCCTTGGCTGCCCAAGGGGGCGAAGGTCCGCCGAGGAGACACTGGATGTGGGTGTTGTGTCCAACACACACACACACACACACACCAGTGACCAAACGACGCGCTCCGAGGAATGCGCAGAGCTCAGGCTCCAAAGACTCGAAGGCACCACGAACACGACGGACCACCCACAATGGGCACTATGTCACGGTTGTTGGACCCTTATATATATAGCATGATGTTGGGGTGGAAGGACGATGTGTTTTTTGTAATGTGTGACAGGTTGACACTAATGCGTAAGAAAGAAGTGTTGTGGACTAGGCAAAATTGCACGCTGCTCGAGGACACGTTACGTGAGAGGTTGGGCGGGCGATGTGGTGTGGGTGAGGGGCAACAACCGCTGGGCCACCTATCTGGCGCAGTGGGTACCAGAGAATTAAAAACGATTATAATGATATAATGATGGTATGATGATGATGATGATGATGATTGATTTTTTATGGCGCAAGGGGGATGGAAAACGAATCAGGGGAACAGCATGGACCCGGTGGAGGGACCCCCTACAGAAGTTTGCGGGCGTAGAATGGACTCTGAAATGCTGCAGCAGGATCAATTGGGAGTTGCACTGCCGTCACAAAATTTGTGCAAGCAGAAATCCCTACCCAGTCAAACCCGGTTGAAGCAGTTCACGCATGCTGCGGTGACATTGATCTGCGCGGCAGTCACAGGGTTCGGGACGATCATGCACTGGGCGAGTTTCGAACACTGAAGTCGCCTGCCTGCAGATCCATTGGTCGGAGGCTTTGGTAGTGTTTTGACGGTGGGGGGCATTAAGACAATCAGTGATGGTGATGATGATGATCATGATGATTATTTTGTGGTGCTAGAAACCAGTTCAGTTTTTTTCAGCGTTGAAAACGGAGAGGTTTTTTAAACATAGTAGCTGCTTAGCAAATCATTATTTTTCGTGTCCGCAGCTAAAAATACCAAGAAATTGCCCAGCGCACGCACGTGAGCGCAGACCTTGTGGCGACCGCAAAGCCGTTAACGAAACCAAGAAAATGCCTAGCGCTCGCGTGTGCATGCCTCGCGATGACCGCCCAGTGGCCCTGCATGCGCACGTTTGTCAAGACAAGAAAACTCACTTAAGGAGATCGGCCAAGATTGGGGCGTCCACCCGGCAGTTAAAAAATTAGTAGTGGCTCAGCTCTGCTATGCCAGAATATACGCAGCGTGAGCTAAGGTTCAGCAATCCAGTCCAATCCAGTCCAATTCAGTCTAATCCAGTCCAGTCCAGTCCTGTCCAGTCATTGCTCGCCGCGCAAGCTCAGCACGGCTGTTCACGAGACTCGCGAAACGGCCATCAAGCGGCTCCGGTGCAGCGTCAAACTTGGCTACTGCGCAATTGGGGCGCACACCTGGGCCCGCGCCGGCGCCAGTGCGTCTGCCGCGGCTATGACGCAACAGAATCCATCACAAGCCACTTTAATTCAATCCAATCGAAATCCAATCCAAGCCAAGCCAAGCCAATCCAATTCAATCCAATGTCCCTCGTGCTTGTGCAGAACGACGCTTCACGGCACACGCGAAACTGCTCAACCTCGGCCAGTGTAGCTTACGCTACAAAAACAACCAAGAAAATTCCGAGCGCTCGCGTGTGCGCGCCTCACGACGACCGCCCAGCGTGTCCGGCCCGTGCTTGCAAGCCAAGGATACCCAATTAAGGGCAGATTGGTCAAGATTGGCCAAAAAAAAAAAAAAAAAGAAAACCACAGCGTTCGCCTCAATTGTGGGAACACTTGCTCGGAACGAGAAAGACAGGTCATAGCGTACGCCCCTCCAAGGTGATGACCAATGATTATAGCTTTGAAAAAAGAAAATAAAGGAAGCTCACACTTGTAGCAACAATGATGGAATGAAGGTCGTTGCGGCAGCAAAGAAGAAGCAATTCGGCTGCAGTCGTAGACTTAGTGAAGGTTGCGTACAGCTTCGCTAACTCCAAGTCTTACGGGTTAGTGTGAGCTTCCTTCATTTTTTATCGTAACTATGCCGAAATAAATTGTACGCAAATTAATTTATAACTAATTCTAAGGAAGTAATGTGTGTGTGTGTGTGCCTTTATTCGATCGATATAGTATAACGTTCCCGTACATATACAGTAGAATCTCGATAAACGGAAATCGCTAGAACGGAACTGCCGCCTAAACGGAACAGTAGCCTGTACGTTGGTTGGTTTTGTATTCGTATAACGTAAAAAAGCTCTCGGTAATCGGAACTAAAGTCTCCACGTCACCGCATAAACAGAACTAGAACTGGAACTTCTTGTGAAACTCATTGGCATGAGAATCAGCTTTTTACGGTTCCGGCTGTTTCGTTTTTTTTTTTCTTCTTCTTCATCCACGTTTTCTTTTTTTAGTCTTGTTGGCCTCGTAAGCCTCGTCTCGTTAGTGGTCAGCCGTGTTAGCGCAACGAATGCAACATCGCAGTTCTTGTTCCAGTACTTCGGTAGCGACTCAAGACTCCGAGGTTACAGGGCTCAGCTCCTGCCGCCTCGTTCGTGCCATCGTGGTGCTATTCGCGCTTCATTACCGCGTTGCCGTCTTCTAAATTCGGTGGCTCGTAAGCACGCGCGAAGTTGAGCCTTCTACAGCCTCCGTGAAGATGCAGTTGCAAGGACAAATAATGGATGCATCTTGTAGTGCTCGACGACTCATTTTTGCCAAATCAACTTTGTCAATGCTGTACCTAAACCTCTTGTTTTCTTGGTTTCTGAACAAAAAAAAAACTATCAGCTACATTCACCTTCTAGTTTCTAGAGTTCCATGAAATGGTATTAAGAGTGTGTACGCACATTAAGAGTGTGTACGAAAGAAGCGCGTAGACTAAGGTTACAAATTAATTCAGACCCCCGCGGGGTTCTTCGACGTGCGCTTGAAATCTGCTGCTGCACACGGGCGTTCTTGATGGCCTGTAGGGGATTAAAAAAATCACGGGAGCTTAAGTCTGTCTACGTGCTTTGCTCCCCTAACGCGTCTTAATTCTAGAGCGGAAAACTAATCGGTCAGTTGCCTGCCTATTCTCACTTTTGCTCCTTACGCAGTTCGATCTCATTGTTACGAAACGCGGATCGTATGCATTTGATTAATTAACGAACAAATTCGCGACTGCCAGCGTAGTTCCCCGTATGCTTTTCTAGACGTTTTCTAGATGTTTCTCACAGATGCTTTCCAGATCTAACGACGGGCCCGTTCTAATGAAAAAGTTCGCAGGTCCTATACTGAGTTTGGGAAATCCAAGCTCCGCTGCACAGCTCATTAGAGTGAAGATGGCGTTAAATGTGGTGAGTTATTCCGACGAGCCAAGCCAATGTTGAAAACGAATAAAATTCGCATTTTGTTTTCACGGCCCCATTAACAGACTTTTATTTTCACGGCGACTTTTATTTTCACGGCGGACCCTGTCCTGCGCTAGGTTAATTGTGACCAAAATTGCGTGCGTCTATCGGGTCGTGTCGACAAAGAACAATCGCACACGCTCGCTCTAGAGACAGTATGCAATGCTGAGTAGGTCTCAATTTATTACAGGTATCTTGAAAAAAAAACAAAAATCCGCTGAAATTCTAGACGCCTCTAGATTTACGGACAGTTTCATTTACCTCTCGTAATTGCTTAGTTCACACTGAACTTGTAAGCGTTAGTAAATACGCGGCCGTCTGCGGGGAGCATGATGACAGAAAAGGACTGTGTAGTTCTTGTTCTAACAGCGAAGCTGTTAGAAAATCGTAATTTTCCGTGTCCGCAGTTAAAAATATCGAGAAGTTGCCGAGCGCGCGCACGCGACCGCGGCGACCACCCGACAGTTAAGAAAACCATGAAAATGCCAAGCGCCCGTGTTGCGTGCCTCGTGACGACCGCCTACAACGTGCCCGGCGCGTGTTTGTCAAGCCATCTGGTGGTGCCATCTAGCAGGACATCCGGTAAACAAGGCGCAGCAGTCCACTGCAGACTGAACGGTGCACCTGAAGTTCACTCGAAGACCCGTCCTTCTGACTCACGGTAGACGTCACGAAAACGAACGATTTGGCGGGAGAATGAAAGTAATTATTTCTCAGCGAATAAACCATCGTTTGCTGCCGGACAAGCGCTGGGGGTATACCATACCATGCTTGTATTTTGCCTACCTGGCCCATTTAAAGTCAGCACGATAGCAAAAAAAAAAAAACAAAAAAAAAACGCCCCGTTCGCGCGTTCTGCCCTCCCGCTTGCAATTCCTCGTCACGGGACCACAACTTGAATGTGGGGGCTACGGTTACACCCGGTGCTCGCCACGCACCAACACCGAGATTGCTCCCGGTGTCCCGTGAGGTGTGGAAAACGCCCCGTTCGCGCGTTCTGCCCTCCCGCTTGCAATTCCTCGTCACGGGACCACAACTTGAATGTGGGGGCTACGGTTACACCCGGTGCTCGCCACGCACCAACACCGAGATTGCTCCCGGTGTCCCGTGAGGTGTTTAATACGCCCCGTTCGCGCGTTCTGCCCTTCCGCTTACAATTCCTCGTCACGGGACCACAACTTGAATGTGGGGGCTACGGTTACACCCGGTGCTCGCCACGCACCAACACCGAGATCGCTCCCGGTGTCCCGTGGGGTGTGGAAAACGCCCCGTTCGCGCGTTCTACCCTTCCGCTTACAATTCCTCGTCACGGGACCACAACTTGAATGTGGGGGCTACGGTTACACCCGGTGCTCGCCACGCACCAACACCGAGATCGCTCCCGGTGTCCCGTGAGGTGTTTAATACGCCCCGTTCGCGCGTTCTGCCCTTCCGCTTACAATTCCTCGTCACGGGACCACAACTTGAATGTGGGGGCTACGGTTACACCCGGTGCTCGCCACGCACCAACACCGAGATCGCTCCCGGTGTCCCGTGGGGTGTGGAAAACGCCCCGTTCGCGCGTTCTACCCTTCCGCTTACAATTCCTCGTCACGGGACCACAACTTGAATGTGGGGGCTACGGTTACACCCGGTGCTCGCCACGCACCAACACCGAGATCGCTCCCGGTGTCCCGTGGGGTGTGGAAAACGCCCCGTTCGCGCGTTCTGCCCTTCCGCTTACAATTCCTCGTCACGGGACCACAACTTGAATGTGGGGGCTACGGTTACACCCGGTGCTCGCCACGCACCAACACCGAGATCGCTCCCGGTGTCCCGTGGGGTGTGGAAAACGCCCCGTTCGCGCGTTCTACCCTTCCGCTTACAATTCCTCGTCACGGGACCACAACTTGAATGTGGGGGCTACGGTTACACCCGGTGCTCGCCACGCACCAACACCGAGATCGCTCCCGGTGTCCCGTGGGGTGTGGAAAACGCCCCGTTCGCGCGTTCTGCCCTTCCGCTTACAATTCCTCGTCACGGGACCACAACTTGAATGTGGGGGCTACGGTTACACCCGGTGCTCGCCACGCACCAACACCGAGATCGCTCCCGGTGTCCCGTGAGGTGTTTAATACGCCCCGTTCGCGCGTTCTGCCCTTCCGCTTACAATTCCTCGTCACGGGACCACAACTTGAATGTGGGGGCTACGGTTACACCCGGTGCTCGCCACGCACCAACACCGAGATCGCTCCCGGTGTACCGTGGGGTGTGGAGACGCCGTGTACGTGTCACGTACACAGTGCACCGCCGCAAGTGCGGTGTACCACGCCTGTGTGCATAGGCGAGCGTAGCTCAGCCCATGCTTCGGGCGTCGGTAGAAGCAAAGCCCAGTGCGGCAGAAGCGTGGCTCGGCGGCCAGCCGCGGTTCTCCGGAAGTTCGTTGCCATGGAAACGGTGCTCACGCGGCACCTGGGAGATGCGACCGCATTAAGGCCGGCTCCATCTCCGCCATGGTCAGCGAACTCCACACATCTGGCGAGTGGCGACGAGACGATGGCAGCCCAACTCGGAAGCAGGCTCACCCGGTGTCTTGGAGGTACGACGATTGGCAGCAGTGATGACTGGGTCGTCGAGGGCACAGCCTCGGACCCTGCATCAGCTGCCGCCGACGTCGACGCGCCGTCGTCGACCTCGCGCTGTTTCCTACACCAAGGCGGCGCTGCCGCCAAGCGAGGCCTCCAGCGTTTCCTGCACCAGCTTGGCGCAGTCGCTGGACGCCTGAATTCCACGAAATTCTCGAGGAACCAGTCGGCCATCATGTCGTCGAGGCACGGGCAGAGGATCGGAACGCCTTGTTCCGACATCGTGCCCGCACTCGCGGCAGATGGGAGGCTCCACGGCTGGCTGCGGCCAAGCCTCGGCCTGGCTGGGCCCAGCCATGGCTGCCCCCTTGGCTGCCCAAGGGGGCGAAGGTCCGCCGAGGAGACACTGGATGTGGGTGTTGTGTCCAACACACACACACACACACACACACACCAGTGCCCAAACGACGCGCTCCGAGGAATGCGCAGAGCTCAGGCTCCAAAGACTCGAAGGCACCACGAAGACGACGGACCACCCACAATGGGCACTATGTCACGGTTGTTGGACCCTTATATATATAGCATGATGTTGGGGTGGAAGGACGATGTGTTTTTTGTAATGTGTGACAGGGGGTTGACACTAATGCGTAAGAAAGACGTGCTGTGGACTAGGCAAAATTGCACGCTGCTCGAGGACACGATACGTGAGAGGTTGGGCGGGCGATGTGGTGTGGGTGAGGGGCAACAACCGCTGGGCCACCTGTCTGGCGCAGTGGGTACCACAGAATTAAAAACGATGATCATGATATGCTGGCATGATGGTTATGATAATGATTGGATTTTTATGGCGCAAGGGGGATGGAAAACGAATCAGGGGAACAGCATGGACCCGGTGGAGAGACCCCCTACAGAAGTTTGCGGACATAGAATGGACTCTGAAATGCTGCAGCAGGATCAATTGGGAGTTGCACTGCCGCCACAAAATTTGTGCAAGCAGAAATCCCTACCCAGTCAAACCCTGTTGAAGCAGTTCACGCATGCTGCGGTGACATTGATCTGCGCGGCAGTCACAGGGTTCGGGACGATCATGCACTGGGCGAGTTTCGAACATTGAAGTCGCCTGCCTGCAGATTCATTGGTCGGAGGCTTTGGTAGTGTGTTGACGGTGGGGGGCCTTAAGACAATCAGTGATGGTGATGATGATGATGATCATGATGATGATTTTGCGGTGCTAGAAACCAGTTCAGTTTTTTTCAGCGTTGAAAACGGAGAGGTTTTTTAAACATAGTAGCTGCTTAGCAAATCATTATTTTTCGTGCCCGCAGCTAAAAATACCAAGAAATTGCCTAGCGCACGCACGTGAGCGCAGGCCTTGTAGCGACCGCAAAGCCGTTAACAAAATCGAGAAAATGCCTAGCGCTCGCGTGTGCATGCCTCGCGATGACCGCCCAGTGGCCCTGCATGCGCACGTTTGTCAAGACAAGAAAACTCACTTAAGGAGATCGGCCAAGATTGCGGCGTCCACCCGGCAGTTAAAAAATTAGTAGTGGCTTCGCTCTGCTACGCCAGGATATACGCAGCGTGAGCTAAGGTTCAGCAATCCAGTCCAGTCCAGTCCAATTCAGTCTAATCCAGTCCAGTCTAGTCCAGTCCAGTCACTGCTCCCCGCGCATGCTCAGCACGGCTGTTCACGAGTCACGCGAAGCGGCCATCAAGCGGCTCCGCTGCAGTGTCAGACTTGGCTACTGCGCAATTGAGGCGCACACATGGGCCCGCGCCGGCGCCAGTGTGTCTGCCGCGTCTACGACGCAACACAATCCAACACAATCCACTTTAATTCAATCAAATCCAAATCCAATCCAAGCCAATCCAATCCAATTTCCCTCGCGCTTGCTCAGAACGGCCCTTCACGACCCACGCGAAACTGCGATACCCAATCATGCGGATTGGTCAAGATTGGCCAAAAAACGAAAACCACAGAGAGAGAGAATGGTTTTATTGAGGTAAGGAGGCCAGATGCCCTGGGGGGAGAGAGGTCAAAAGGTAGGGGAAAGAGCAGTTCAGCGGTGCTCCCTGTTCAGACAGTTCTCTTTCTCTGCATATTAATGCGCATGCTCGCTGTTCATATGCGGTTCACAGGTCACTAGCTTGTTTTCTTCTCAGTTTTCGCACAGAGATCGGGCAGATGGAGCGTGCTTGGTGCACTCTAGGGGAGTCGGACAAGCTGCTACACCATGTTAAAGAGACCATTCTCAAGAGCGCATTCAGTAATCAATTCAAGGGTTGGTGGATCTTCCCGCACCCGGCGTATGTGTTCGGATTCGGATGTAGGTACCGGGCCAATGGCTAAAAGCTGCTCACGGCCTCTGTCGAAGGCGGGACATAGCCAGATTAAATGAAATAAATTTGGTGTGCCATCACAACCACAGTGTGGGCAGTGGTGGAGCTCGGACCCTGCAGGGGCTGTCCATTTGTAAACGACGTGAGGGGTGTAGGCCGCATTGGCGTAGACTTTGTTTGCGAATATTTCCCCCGAGCGTGAAAGAGGCTTTAGAAGGGCGAGGACTCCGTCCGGTGTCGCATCTTGCAAGCGTTGTCTGCTTAGTTTCTTTAGATACCGAAGCCGAAGTTGCCAATCCGACTGGAGTTGGGAACCGCGGGAGGTGCTTGAAGTCGCTCCCTGGCAGCAGCGTGTGCCTAAAGGTTGCCATGTGCACTCATGGTGTGTCCCGGTGTCCAGGCGATGCGAATAGTGAAGCCTTCTTGTTGTAGGTCGCGTACCGAAGTCAGAATTCGGGTCGCCGTGCTATTAGGCGCGAACGCACGGTTCAGCTCCCGAAGTGCGACGTGGGAGTCCGTGATTATTCTGAACTTCTTAATGGAGAGGGTGGAGGAATGGGTAGCATTTCGGCTGGCGTACCCGCAAAATTTCCTGCCATTTTTCGCGGGGCTACCATGGTTGCCAGACCAGGACTTCCCTCTGTTGATTAGCTTGCATCATAATACATTCGTGGGTACTACAAACGTATTGGGGCCCGTTTATAAAGGCCACGGATCTGTCAGCCCGCTCTGGTAACAAACCCCTGCGCGCTCGCGCCGTGGCTCGGGCTCGGTCCCGGGTTCCTTATTTTTTTTCTCTCTCTCTCTCTCTCTCTCTCTCTCTCTCTCTCTCTCTCTCTCTCTCTCTCTCTCTCTCTCTCGCTTTGTCCCTAGGGGAGGTGCTACAAACGTATGGGACCCGTAAAGGCAGTCCGTAAAGGGGAGCGCAGTCTTGGTATGCCAATCATGGTAGCCCCGTGGAAAAATGGCGGGAAATTTTGCGGGTACGCCAGCCGAAATGTTACCGAGGAATGTTCGCCAATGTGCCGGATTGCTCCCAAAATTCCCAGGAGTTCCACTTCTTCCACAAGCCCGTATGTATTGGAGACGTGACGGGATCCATTTATTTGGGGGATATATGTAGAGGTCCAGGCTATGGCCGCCGTTCTTCCGTCAACCGCAGCGTCCGTGTAAATGTCTGCCTCATCGTCGGCCTTGTCGTTGACGAGGGTTCGAACATACTGCTCTCGGGCAGTTTGATGAGTTCTCCTAATTGGTCTGCGACGCGGGATGCCAATCGAAGGTCGCTCCCACGGAGGAATGGGCGGTGGAAAGTTCATTTGGTTAAAATTACTTTTTAAAAAAGTTGATCCCATTCAGTAAGCACTCGTCCCTGAGGAGAATGCTCCACATGATTCTGAAATCGCAGCTTTGTTTCCTCTATAAGGGTATGGAGGGGTGGAAGGGGGACCCACTTGATACAGAATATCGACTCGCGTGAAGTTAGGAAGGCCACTAACCGCACGGAGAAGATGGCGATTTAGCTTGTGAAGGTCAATAACATGGGACGGACGTAGATCATACACTGGGAAGCCGAAGCATAATCGTCCAAGTGCCACTGCGCGAGCGAGCATAGTACAAGCGTGTTGGTGTGCCCCACCATATTTACTGGACAACCGGGTGACCAGGTGTAAAGTAGAGCGCCAGGTCTTCCTAAGTTGGGCTACCCATTGTTTCGGGCTGTTGCAACTGCTAACGGGAACACAGCGTTCGCCTCAATTGTGGGAACACTCGCTCGGAACGAGAAAGGCTCCAGCGTTCGCCGTAATCGTGGCATCGCTTGCCCGAGCGAGAAAGACAGGTCATAGAGTACGCCCTTCCAAGGTGATGTCCAATGATTATCACTTTGAAAAAAGAAAATGAAGGAAGCTCACACTTGTAGCAACAATGATGGAGTGAAGGTCATTGCGGCAGCAAAGAAGCGGCAAATCGGCTGCAGTCGTAGACTTCGTGAAGGTTGCGTACAGCTTCGCGAACTCCAAGTATTACGCGTTAGTGTGGGCTTCCTTCATTTTTTATCGTAACTATGCCAAGATAAATTGTACTCAAATTAATTCATAACTAATTCTAAGGAAGTTATGTGTGTGTGCCTTTATTCGATCGATATAGCGTAACGTTCTCGTACATATACAGTAGAATCTCGATAAACGGAAATCGCTAGAACGGAACTGCCGCTTAAACAGAACAGTAGCCTGTAAGTTGGTTGGTTTTGTATTCGTATAGCGTAAAAAAAGCTCTCGGTAATCGGAACTAAACTTGCCGCGTCACCGTATAAACGGAACCATAAATGGAATTTTTTGTGAAACCCATTGGCATGAGAATAATCTTTTTACGGTTCCGGCTGTTTCGTTTTATTTCTTCCTCCATGATTTTTTTTTTAGCCTCGTTGGCTTCGTAAGCCTCATCTCGTTAGTGGTCAGTCGTGTTAGCGCAACGAATGCAACATCGCAGTTCTTGTTCCAGTCGTTCGGGCTCGATTCAAGACGCCGAGGTTACAGGGCTCAGCTCCTGCCGCCTCCTTCGTGCCATCGTGGTGCTATTCGCGCTTCATTACCGCGTTGTCGTCTTCTAACTTCGGTGGCTCGTAAGCACGCACGAAGTTGAGCCTTCTAGCCTCCGTAAAGATGCAGTTGCAAGGACAAATAATGGATGCATCTTGTAGGGCTCGACGACTCATTTTTGCCAAATCAACTTTGTCAATGCTGTACCTAAACCTCTTGTTTTCTTGGTTTCTGAAAAAAAAAAAAAACTATCAGCTACATTCACCTTCTAGTTTTTAGAGTTCCATGAAATGGCATTAAGAGTGTGTACGCACATCAGTTGGCACTTTCCAACATCTATCTCAGTAAACGTAACTCCTGTTAAAGGGAACTAATTTTTTCGGTCCCTTGAAGTTCCGTACAGTCTACTGTATCTTGATACAGTTCTTCACCAATACAGCTTCTGTGGTTTTCCATCTTCACAGTAGTGGACGGTCTCCAATTTTGTTTCTTCGCCGTCATCCGATAAACCGTCGTGGCGGGGGGGAGTGGAGTACAAACAGCGATGTCGTGCTCAGCAGCTCAACGCCCGGCCGTTGAGCAACCAGGCGTGCCGCTGAGCCGGCGAAATGGCTTAGCGCAAATTCATCTGCTCAGTGTCTTGAAAAATACCGTCTCTAAATTCCGCAACCTCGTTCTGTAATCAATGCAAGTTTTTTTTCAGGCAAAATACGTGCTCGTCTGCAACCGCACTGCCTGCGCAAACCGCTTGCTAGACGTGGTTTATACATTCCGGCGCAAACAGCGGTTGCGGAAGATACGGACCGGGCACAACGTTTACGGAGGCGGTTCGACGTGCGTGCCGTTGGAATTAATGAGAGGATGGAAAGGGCGACCACAGACTCTTTAAACGGGCCATGCAGACAAAATACAGGTTTGTTTTATTCGAAAGCCCCCGCGTTTTATAGTGCCCCAAGCGCTTGTCCGCAAGCAAACGATGCTTTATTCACTCATAAATTAATCAATTTAAGTTGGAATTTTGGTTCTCCCGCCAAATCATGTGTTTTCGCGACGTCTGCAATGACATCACAAGAATCGCTCTGCAGACGATTGCGGAGCCTTGTTTACCGTTAGTCAACCTAGATGGCGCCACTATACCGCGGCGGGCCGTTTCCTGCCTTTGTTTTAAATGCAGAGCATTTCTTAGCCTCGCCTCTTCCTGCGTCGGACGGCGTCAACAGCTCCGCGTCCGCAGCAGGTGCGCCTCTCCTCCTTCCCTCCTCTCTCTCAACAGCAGCTGGCGCGCGCATGCGTCGTAGTCAGCCCGTTCGCTCCGTCGCGGTCCCGGCGTAACAGGTGCGTGATAGCAGCGTGGTGGGGCGTGGAAGGGCGCGCGCTGCTTGCGCATACGCGCTCTCCCTCTACTGCGCGCGCTGCAAATATACAGCGGCTAGCGGTCGCTCGTGCTTCAGTCACTGCGTTTCTCCTTCCTTCCTCGGTTGACGCTCGCTTCCACGTTTACTCGTGTCTGCTACTCCAGCATCACGGAAAAAGCGATGGAAGCAACACTGCCTTCAACCAGTACCGAGGCCCCAATGCTCTGCATTTACTCGTGTTCCCCTCGCGGGAAGGCGCGGGAATTTTTTTTGACCATATTTATAGCTGGCTTGTTTTTGTTAAGGAAGAAAATCGTTTCGTGAAGCATGGTCGGTGTTCGTTCGACAAACAGGGTCACGTAAGACACCGTCGTTTACGCCAATCACCCAGTGTCTCCAGAGAAAACCCCAAAGCGTCGCAGTGCTGTGCAGCTAAAACAATCATAGTGCGTGCAGTATCAACAGCAGTACGCATCGGTACTTCTATGTTCGCGTGTACTTTCGTAACTTCCGCTTTTTACCCCACCATTCTTATTGCTATAAACAGAATGCGCCCTCAATTGAAGCGCATATAGCTCGTTCGGCAAGCTTGTAAGCCCTGCCTAATTTGCGTTTGCCTTTGGCGGCCTCAACCAATCGCAGAGCTGCCACATATGACATCATAGGTTCTGTTGCGGAAAATGAGCTAGTAGGTCGCATGACAATTCCCCTGTTTCCTAATTATACAGCTTATTTGAGCAAAGTGTACGTTAAAAGTGGCGTCAGTATGATTCTAACGAGACAATCTTCCGAATGAACCAAACTCGTGTTTTGTCTGCAAGGCCCCCTTAAAAATTGCCATCATTTCCAACAAGGATGTACTCGACATGAGAACAACAACAACAACAACAAGAAAACAATCCTAGGTGCACTTAAATCTACCTCGCCTTCGCATCCCCCCGCTCGAAACTTCGCTTCCACCGTTCGCCAGACCGCAGACGATTGGACACTGCGTACCGAAAAAGTTACGGATCCGCGTTGCGGTAGCTTCGCGAAATCAGCGCGACCAACACCTATATCGCCAGGGGAAACCCTAATGCTTTCGGATTCAAGACACGTAAGCAGATTTGAGTGCACCGGAAATTCTTAAAGCGAAAACTTCCTTAGTGGGGCCGATGACGTTCTGCCAGAAAAACGAATGCATTTCACCGTAGACCGGTTGGTAGACCGAAAAGCTCTGACAAGATCTCTAGACACACGGCGCGTGCGTGAAGAAACCGGGCTTCAATTGTGTCAATAGGTTTACTTGAAAATCTCGAAAAAGGAGCGGTTGTTCTAGATAAGACAGCACACGCATCGATCCCGAAGAAGGAGTACTCTGCCTCGTAAACCCCGTATCGGTATAGGTGGTATTCATTGAAAAGTTTAGCTGTCAATTTCATCGTTTGGCAACACTGGAGATGACCACGGACATGGCCGAAGCGCCACGGACACGGCGCGGCTTGTGCCACTGCGGCGGCATGCACGCCGAAGAAAAAAATAGTAGTGGTTTAGCTCTGCTATGCCAGGATATACGCAGCGTGAGCTAAGGTTCAGCAATCCAGTCCAGTCCAGTCCAGTCCAATTCAGTCTAATCCAGTTCAGTCCAGTCCAGTCCAGTCCAGTCCAGTCCAGTCACTGCTCCTAGCGCATGCTCAGCACGACTCTTCACGAGCCACGCGAAACGGCTATCAAGCGGCTCCGGTGCAGCTCAGCCTTGGCTACTGCGCAATTAAGGCGAATACCTGGGCACGCGCCGGCGCCAGTGCGTCTGCCGCGGCTATGACGCAACACAATCCACTTTAATCCAATTCAATCCAAATCCAAGCCAAGCCAATCCAATGCTCTTCGCGCTTGCGCAGAACGGCCCTTCACGGCACACGCGAAACTGCTCAACCTCGGCCAGTGTAGCTTACGCTACAAAAATAACCCCCGCATGCGTCGTCTGCTCCGTTTTAACCCGATTCTTAACGGCGGTGTCAACATAGTTGTCATTAATCGCACTCACACTGGAGTCGATCAGGCACTTCTTGGCGTTCGGCGGGCTAGAGCTTGGAATGCCCAACCCATATCACGCGCTTAGCACGGACAAGTACCGCCATCCCGCAGAGCCCGACGTAACCAGTGACGGCGCACTCACACGGTTGCCTGCATGCGCGCCTCGCTATTGAATACAGGCTATACGTTTAGATCGTTCGTAGATGCGCCTACTTGGTGGGCGAGAAACCGTCGCGTGGCTTCGTTCATCGTTTGCGACTTGGGTCTGTGAAGGTTTGACAATCGATTGGATGCACTTTCAGGGACGGTTAGACGCCCTTTTATCTATCGCGCTTCGCTCAGCTTTCTTCAGGAAGGGTTGGTAAATTTGTTTTCCCTCTCGACATTATTTTGTTCCCATTTAAAGTACCCAGAAAGCCCTGTACAGCGTTGCCTCAGCGTAGCGTAGTGGTTGAGCGACTTCCCTGCGACGGCGTCCATGGGTTCTATTCTCGTTCAGGCCGCAGTTTTTGTAGCGTAAGCTACACTGGACGAGGTTGAGCAGTTTCACGTGTGCCGTGAAGGGCCGTTCTGTTATGGTGTACTAGAATGTAGTACACTGTAGTTCTGTGCAAGCGCGAGGGGCATTGGATTGGATTGGCTTGGATTGGATTGGATTAAAGTGGATTGTGTTGCGTCATAGCCGCGGCAGACGCACTGGCGCTGGCGCGCTCCCAGGTGTGCGCCTCAATTGCGCAGTAGCCAAGTCTGACTCTGCACCGTAGCCGCTTGATAGCCGTTTCGCGGCTCGTGAAGAGCCGTGCTGAGCATGCGCGAGGAGCAGTGACTGGACAGGACTGGACTGGACCGGACTGGACTGGATTGGACTGGATTCCTGAACCTTAGCTCACGCTTCGTATATCCTGGCATAGCAGAGCTAAGCCACTACTATTTTTTTCTTATTAAGTTAGGAGCGGCGCGAGGGTTTTTGCAGCCATCTCGCAACGCCGGGTTTTTCGTCACGAGGAACCCACACAATGTTTTCGCCTTTCAAAAAATTAAAGCCGATCCACTCAACGTGAAAGCTGTCCGAAGTGCAGAGCAGTGATTCGCCATAATGGGCTGTGACGCCGTTATCCGCTCACTTTTACCACCCATCACGCTCTTCGCCGCCCTGTCTCATTGCTCTCCTGGTGAATTCAACGGAGGCTTGTCCAGCGCATTTCAAATTTCCCGCCTTCGCAGTGCTCATGCGCCCCCTGCCCGAAACTGCGCCAAAGGGAGTCATGTTCTTTTCATGCTCACGTTTCCTCCCACACGTGCCGGGGTTGCACAGCCACTTTTTTTCGCCTACCATCGCAAAAACCAACCCAACGAGCGTTCCTAACTAAGTGAATACGGGCGCTGCCGGTTAATTACGTATATTTTCCCTCAAATGTACTAACAAGTTTTTCCTTTTTTTTTTCTTGCGACAGACAACGGGGAGATGCATGACAAGCGCCAGCGGTTTACGAGTTTCGAACGGTTATGACTATATAAACCGCTTGGCTTTCGAAGCCTCTCTGGGACGGCGCGACGACAGAATGCCGTGTGGCTTCTACTTGGGTCCAGCGAGCGAGCTACGACGACAAGGTGCACCCCTAAAGTGTTCTGCGCTTAAAATTCAGTTCCATTCCACTCTATAACGGTGGATGAAACAGCAGAGTTGTTTGTCGGTGATAGGTTGGCGAAAAAATTGCCGCGCCGTCGTGCCGCGGAAGCGTCAGCAGGATTATGGGTAGGCTTTACTGCGCAACGCACAATGTGGTAAAGCCCGCTTACAAGGACCATGCCTTCGACCTGCCACCTTTTAGGGGCGCAGCCACTTTGTGGCTAGGGCTGTCGACGTCTCATGTCGTCGTCGTAACCTCCGCCTCATGTAGTCGCGGTACTAAAACAGCGGGACACTCGTTTACGCCTCGCGCTAAAACGTAACGCCCACTAA
The DNA here is from genome assembly GCF_048455015.1 of Haemaphysalis longicornis. Lineage (NCBI taxonomy): Eukaryota > Metazoa > Arthropoda > Arachnida > Ixodida > Ixodidae > Haemaphysalis > Haemaphysalis longicornis. The sequence goes on along the minus strand of NW_027526385.1, from coordinate 81,918,324 downwards.
AAAAACACCGGGACAATCGTTTACGCCTCGCGCTAGAACGCCTCGTACTTCAAAGATACGGTACTTTTACAGAAAGCTGTATACCTCTACCACCGAACAGTTTCATCCCCGTTGCGAAAACGCCCAGGCGCCAAGAATACACTTTTTCACTGCATGTTTCGCCCCTCCCCAGGTTTCACGTTAGTGAATTTGGCCCGGGAATATTTTTTAAGTCGGTTTCACTGGTTAACACAAATGCATTGCTCGGAAAAAATTTCTGTATTTGAAGGGGGGGGAGGGGGGGGGGCACTAAACGCTACTTTGAGCCAAAATACGAAGCTCCAGAAGCGAACAGGCGGACGAAGGGAGAGGGCGCGCAGAAGTGAGAAGGAAAGGAGCAGATTTTCTCGTCCTACGGACGCTAAAACAAAATAAAGACAGGGGAGTCAGCTTAGCTCCGCTGTTGAAAAAAACAGTGCGGTATAAAGTTTAATAAACAACAAGATCGCTGCGACAGTGTTGTTTATTCTCTCTGAAGCTTTATTTAGCGTTACCGATTAACCACGAATATAGCAACGACCTAGCAGCTTCATTCCTTCCGAGCAAGTTTTTATGTTCAACGCTGCATTCAAGGCACGCGAAGACAAAATAAACAGAGCGATAGAGCAGACCTGGTTCTAGTTAGGCTTCACTGGCTCTCTTTTCTGCTGCACGCGCTGCCCGTGCCTCTGACAATAGACTCTGAGTCACGAGTTGATGCGTATGCATAGATTCATCCGTCCATGATAACAATAACACAGCCGGTGTTTACGGTCGTTGCTTTCCTTTCGAGAGAACTTTTATAGCGGAGCGCTGCATAATAGATTAAAGGGATCCTGGAACACATTTTTTCAACTGTCTTTGAAATCCTAAATGCTTGCAGAACGTAGTCACCCAACACACCCAGTACTTAGATTGGGGGGTAGCAAAGTACCTCAGGCAGGAATTACTGCTATATGCCCACGAAATAACTTGGAAACTCGCTCAAAAGATTTTTTTCTTTCCCGGTCTTGACGTTTTCGACGGCCCGAATTACGTCACTGAGGCCATGCAGCGGCTGCTGGCCGGTTTTCCTTCAGTTGCAGCAATGAACGCTTTTCGATAGCAACTTTAAAAATAAAGCCACAAAAACAAAGCAGAAACGGAAGGCGTATCCAGTGCGATTAGCGAATCACGCAATGCCGCTCCGTGCTGGCGATAACTGTAGCTTTCGCAGTGCTTCCAGACGCGAAGGAAAGAGTGAAAGCGTTTGTTAAAAGTGTTGCAGGGTCCCTTTAAAAGCTTCAGCTACGACCTTTCCGCCATTTTGGTGGTATAAAAATGCGCATCTGCGTTCCAGCTCCCAAGAGATATTGAAGTTTGGTTGTGTCGTGAAACCGTCTTGCATTGAACGCGCGAAGAAAGCCGCTGAAAAGTGTTGCCAGTTAGCTTGAAAGGCGATAAGGAGGCGTACTGACGTTACTTTCGTGGCTTAAGAAAGGCTTAGCGCACAATCTATGTCTGGAAGGATACGAATGGATACGCAAAGGATGTCCGGAATTCACATTAAAGAGCCGATTGGAATGGTCTGTCAGTACGTCGTGTCTTTCTGGTTACGGGACCATTCGAAGTCACTTTTGTATGACCGACAGTCAACTCATCCGCTTCTTTGCTCGTACCAACGCTCAGTTGCTTCTCAGGACGCACAGCCTTCGTCAAAAGATTCTGGGCCCTGTAAACGTTACTAGGACACCAAGAAACCCAAATACAAGCTCACTTCTCACGTTAAACTGAACTGTTTTATGCCAGAATGCTGGCGAAAGCACATTTCTATCTTGCTGTCATAAAATATTTCGTTTAAACCTCTACGATCACCTTTTGCTTTGAAATATTTGTCACCCAAAACCTGTTGGTACGACCTAAAAAAATTTCAACCAGATAGCACATTATTTTTCAGTGAAAAATGACGGAATCTGTCATGATAATTTTATTCGTCGTAGCTTGTCGCTATAACTTGAAGTTAAAAGAAAGGAGGTGGAGCACATGCGTCTCCATTTCGGGACGTCAACGAGTGCAAACCCACGGCCTCCTGTGATACGTTCATTGTCCCGCAGCATTACGGTATAACCACACGTATTCGTGACGCCCCTCGTGATCAGCAAGGCATAAACAAGGGCAGGCTAAGGGGTCCTCCAAGGCATAACTCAAGCTTCCGCGAACGCCTCCGCAAAACCTAGTTCCTTTTATATTTCCGCCCAAACCTTGGCGGGGATACAAAGGGTTGTTTTGCCGCACGGCTTGCGCGCACTCGGCGGGCTTCTCTGCACAATCGGGCGCGCGCGCTAGAACGCTGGCTCTCCCGCGTGACACCGGAGCAGAGCGAGAAAGCCAGACACGCGAAAGGCGAGCCAACGTGCAAGAACGAAGAAAGCCGGTACCCGCCTGTCCACCAAGCGTAAGCCTACCGAAAGTCACCGCATTAGTTAGCAAAGCTAGGATAACGAGCAAAATGCTCTGACAGTAGGAAACGCGTCACCATCCTCGCCCCCTTTGACTGTGAGGATGCCAGTCACTTCTGCGAGCCAAGATTCCCGACGTATCTATGATTGAGAAGTGCTGTTCCAGACGACCAGAAACTAAGGCGCAGACCAGAAGCAGGAATTACTGTGTCAAACCTTACTGCGGGGTTCGAGATGCGAAAGTTGGATCGTTTATTACGAACACGCATGAGAACGGAAGCCCGCCAAGACCGTTGTCAGGCGCAAACCGTTTGACCACGTCGCGGTTCGCTAGCTTGAGAGAAACACCCCCGTATTCTTGCAGTGCATCTCGAAGGGTGTCGAACTCGCAACCTCCCGCTCAGAACGTCGCGACAAATCAATGCAAAGGAAACGCGTCACCGGGAGGCAGGGACAGAGAGAGAGAGAGAGAGAGAGAGAGAGAGAGAGAGAGAGAGAGAGAGAGAGAGAGAGAGAGAGAGAGAGAGAGAGAGAGAGCACAATAATCATGCGCATAGTCAAAGCGAAGCCTCGAGCGTACATAAAAGCGAACGCGTGCGCGCAACGAACGCGTCCGTCAACGCCAACGGCAACGCGTCCTTGTCCCATAGAGACTGCGGGGACCGTGGATTATACGCTCACAGTCATCGCGTCGAGCCGGTCCGTCGAGACCCTCTCTGCGCGTATTACGGCAGCGGTGGCCACCGTCGGAGGAAAGAAAGAAAGCGCAAAATGCCACGTTTCGCATAAAATGCGGCATTCGTCGCGACGTCCTTAAGAAATCCTAGAAGAAGAACCGACTCCTCCGCGAGGACTCTGGCGACAACGCCGGGGATAAACAACGCGCAATTAGTCGCGCACGCGCGCTCACTACTTTCTTTCCGCGTCTAATTTGTCTTGCAATCCTTCAGCGAACGCAAAGATTGGTCGGCGCGACGAGAAGAGTACGGTCAACGCAAGGATGGCACGCAAGCTCGCTCGTTTCGCAAGGAAGCAGCGTGCCCTCCTCAAGGCTGCGACTCTCGGTGAGGGCCGAGGGAAGTTTTCGTGCCAGCCCAACGTTCTGCGCGGTGAAGTTTCAGCGCTGCGTTACTACGCAAAGTGAATGCGTGATTCGAGATTAGGAGTCCTCGCTGAAGAGCTAATAACACAGAGAGGAAGAGGAAGAGGAGGATGGGAACCGCAATGGTTAAGTTAACGTATACTTGAGAACTAACAGCGAAATCGTCGGAGACACCCGGAGGACGCGACAGCGGTGAAGTAATTTAAATTCCGCGGGGAGATTGCCAACTCCAGATTTGATGGTGTTTTTTTTTTTTTTCGGAACGCCCGACGATGACGGGATCAGGCGGCAAGAATAAGAGGTGAGAAAAAAGAAGATGCGGATGTGCTTGTTTTGTTATCTCGTGTCGTCTGGTGACGTCCCTTAAAGGGATAAAAATAGTCTGAACAAGTTTCACGGCAGAATAGCCCGTTTATATACTGCCGTGAAAAACAAATGAACGCCAGCTAGAAACTCTAGGGAAGGTAACGTTACCTTCCCATTATAAAACGCTACTTATTTCACCTTCCGCAAACCAATTAGTCAAAACGTGAAAGAATACCCGGGGTAGTTAAATTTATGGAAATTAATAACGCGGCACTCGAGATGCTAGACAACGAAATTGCCCTCGTTTACGCGTTGATTCTGGGTGATATAGGAGCCAGGAAAGTTGCTGCAACGCAAAGGTTTCCTGCTTCATAAACACCTCTTACGAGTCCTGAGTCAGCGGTCGTCCTTGTAAGGCCAGGCCAAGGGGAAAATGCCGCGAAAGGAAAAAAAACGGACGTCACTCGCCCCAGTCGACAGATTTCCTGACATTCGCGGTGTAGAATAAATAACTATATTGCGAGCGCCGGCAGAATGCATACCAGTTATAGCTTCCGGACAATCGCCATCCTCTGACAGGGCATACTATCACCGTCGCATAATCTCCATCTTCCTATAGCCTCCCCAATCATCATCGTGAATTCTTGGTTGGGTCTCCCTCGGTCCTCGCCTCTACGTTTCAGACGGGAACCGTCCTTGAAAAATGACGCTCCCCGTCCGAAGTGAAGTAACCGCCGAAGCAACGTTATGTTTTTTTTACTGCACCCCTTTTTTACCTTCGAAACCATCTGTTGCCATAAAATACAGTTATATTATAAAGCAAGCTACGGTCGTCCACAGGCTTAGCTGGAACATCACATTCGACTTTAGCGTAAAATGTCTCAAAAGGTCTGCAGAAAAAGTGTCCAAACGAACGTGTAGGACTTAAGTGTCCCGTTAAACTTCAGAGAAATGCAGCAGTTGTGACTAAATTACCTTAGGCCAAGGCAGGATGGGACGATAAGCGGGAACAGCGTTGCTCCAACTAAAACGGTGGATGACTGTACAAACTCGCAGTCACAGGCACAAACGTACAGAAACATCAGCGACGTTCGTTCAACGTGTGCCCGACTTTCTAGTCATTCTATTGTTCTGCGCTGCTTTTGCGAGTTCGCTTTGCATTCACGGTAGTATTCCCTGTAAGGGTAGAAGCAATGGTGTAAATATAGGTGCCTATTTACACCTGTGAACTTGCGCCTACAGGCATGCGGCTACACCCGACATCCAACAAGCCGATTTACCGACTTTTAACGCGATTTACCCGGATACACCAAGATTTCACTCACGTCATATCCGTCACGGAAGTGACGCCAGTACAACGAAGCAAGCGGCCTGTAAATGGTGCACCCCTGCACACAGTGTCTCCTTGCGGCGAAGTAACCTATAGTATTAAAGAGTACGTTATACTTAGGGTTGTTCGTTTTCGGGTTTTATATTTTAATACGCAAGTGTTTTATGCCGGGATACACCAAGATTTCACTGACGCCACATCCGTCACGGAAACGACGCCAGTACACGTTTGCCGAAGCGACCCGCCAGCAGGACGACGTCGCTCGCCAAGCACACATACAAGACAGCCGCCTATCTGGAAATCATGCTCAGCTGCAGATTTCACTGCACAATTCACTTTCGTGTTTTACTGATTCCTACGACAGAGGAATCAACCACAGTTTTTTTTTACCTCTCTTCTTGACACTGCGTTAGCTGTTTAAGGCGCTTGCCCTAAAGCTACCTACATACATACGCACAAACATCGATCATGCAAGCGATCTGAGCTTTCGTTAGCTTCGTGGGCGATCTGGCCTCGGTGCGGTAGTACTCCACAGCAGTACGCTTCTCGTTATCACTGCAGTGATCCGCTAGCGCCAAATATCGGTAGCCATCATGGAGAGGCCTCGGCTGTCTCGAAGGCCAACGTCGCCAGGAAAGGTTCGCTACAGTTTCCAACGGGTAACATGTGCAAGACGAGATCTCCCTTACACGAGGGAAGTCTCCATCCGCGCGAGATGTTATCTATATATCCTGCCTGCTTCAGAATGCTCCCCAAACTCCACCACGGCATCTACGTTCCGATTCAGCTATTTTGAGCTGCTGAAATAACTTTGCACTTTGTAATGGGCGCACGAAGCCTGCAACAAACGATCGGAATACGTCCTCATATCATCATTATCATCAGAAACAACGTCGTCGTCGTCCGTGAGTCGTCACATAACCATCAGCACCATCATCATCACCGTCATGTTTGTGTCCACTGCAAGATGAACACCACGTTCTCTTGCCTTTTCTGTCTAGCGATGCCTAGCCCACTCTTTATCACATCAACGTAATACCCCTCATTTCGTATAACCTGCCGGCAGGCCGCGATCCCACACGCTGATTATTTCGGCCGTTATCATTATTCCGCGGCCCGTGCCGAGCTCAGACTTGCCGGAAACCGGAGCCGCCCGCCACCTGCCCTCGTATATTTTCCGGATATCCATCTACGTCTGGCACGTCAATCCCTGATTACTCCTTGATCCTTTGCGAGTGCGAGGCAGACGGAGCCAAGGCGAAGCCAAGTGCATTAAAAGTGATCATCATTAGCAGACCCCGCGAATGCAACGAAAACCTATTTCCCTTCCACGCCAGCAGACCCCGATAGGCATCTGCTTTCCTTCAGGCGTGTTATTAAAAAGCGTAGGGGACAGCGTGCGACCCTTTGGGCACCCCCGCCCGCAACTTCCAGCGATGTTAGCGTCCGATATTTTTAGACGATGAGCGCGCTTGCGCGCGCCAGCGCGCACACGCCCAGAGCACACACACACATGTCCAGCGGGAAACGCGCACGTGCTGCCAGCGCGCGAGTCCAGAAATACGAGCGGACGAACCCGAGCGCTCTCGTCTTCCCTGCCGTCGCGGTGTAGCACACGGACCGCAGAACAGCTGCGGAAGAGAATGAAGACGGCGTTCGTCAAGGTGGTGCCGCGGAGCGCGCGCACCTGCCATTTTTCCTTTCCTCCGTTTGTATTGGCGCGCGTCGAGCAAATATGCAGATGCGGCTGCGGCCGCGGAGGTATGAATAGAGCGGTTTTAGCGGAGCGTATACTCTCGTTTCCCGCGCCACTCGTACCAACGCGTGTAGGGTTAAGTTGACCTGAGCAGCGCGGAAATCGCGTTTTAGCCACGCGTGCCGCGTTTTAGGTTTGCCCACTTTAGCTGCGCGTTTGCGCTGCTTCGCCTTATTTCTTCAAAAAAAAAGAAAAAAAAAAAGACGCGTAACAAAAAAAAAACAACTAAAAGTCACACAGTAAGCCTCGTTATAACTGAATCCTAGGAAGGAGTACTGTTGGACTAGTTGGTAGGACTTCATTAGAATACTATAGCTTAAAGAACGGGAACGAAGACAAGAAAGACGATGTTGTAAATTATTTATATTTTTTTGTGTGTCTGAGGTGAATGTTTTTGGTTTTGTGGTGGTACATATAAAAGGTGCAAGTTTTCCGGATTAAAATTTCAGTTGGAAGTTAGCGCTCGTCCCGTCGTCTTTCTTGTCTTCGTTCCCGTTCTTTGCGCTATAGTATTTTAATGAATCCTAGAGGCAGGAAACTGACTTTGTTATAAGTGGCATTTCGTTAAAAGCGGAGATTACAGTAAAAACTCGTTAATTCGAACTCGGTTAATTCGAATTTCCGGTTAATTAGAACTCACGCCCTGGTCCAGGCGCAGAGCTGTACATTTCAATGGGGGTCGAAAACTCCCGATAATTCGAACGCGTCGGTATCCAGAAAGGTTAATTCGAACTATGAGCCCCTGGTTTCCACCGCTCCTCGCAGAAGAAGTCGGCCCAGAGTGATAACAATGTGTTGCAAATCCAAACCAAGCCAAACTTACTATAGAGATGCAAAACAGCGAAATAGCAAAACAACAGCGTGGCGCGCGCGCTACGCTTCTGCAACAGCTTCTTTCGCCTCTACTGCAGAGGCCGCCGCGACACCGGCGGCAGTGCTCCGGCGCATGCCATTATTATTTACGAAAACGTTATTTACGAAATCACCTGGCACAAACGTGTAGTACTAGCGCCTAATTTGCGATAACGAGTCCAGAGGTGGTTTCTTTGTGTTCTGCCCGCGCAGGCGCGATTTTCATTCATTTTGGCGCCCGCCCACTAATTCGAACTCCGCTTAATTCGAACAATTTTATGGTCCTGGTCGAGTTCGAACCAACGAGCTTTTACTGTATTTGTTTTCCCTGGACTGCAGTTGGGACTTTTATAGAACTTCGGATTAAACGAGACTTGAAATAAGTGAGTTTAGTTATATTGCTGTTTAGGATTGCTGTATATTTAGGATTGCTGTATTCTGCTAACTTAAAACGGAAATGTGCTACGCTGTCTCAACTGCTTCTTCACAGGTGCACGGTGACCAACTTTCGAGATACTGTAAACCCGCGTTATTCAGAAATCCTTTTATTCGAATTCCCGCTTCGCTCGGGGTTTTCCCACGGTGCCAACTGGAAGGCAGGGAAAGCGAACGACCGGTTTTTACGAAGTAACGCTTATAACGAAGTCAGTTCCCGCCTCGAGGACGTTGTTGTATAACGAGTGTTTATTGTATTTTACTACCAGCGGTAATGTGTCGCGGCTAACGAACCGTGCGGCTACACAAGACGCACGTTCGACACAGGGGCGGCGCCAAGCAAGTTCCTAGGCGAACGCAATTTTTAACAAGTCCAGGCGGTTTCAAATCCTCGCCTTTCAAATCCTCCCATGGGCGAGCGCACAGGGGGGATAGAAAGAAATACGAATAACGGAGCGCACACCTCCACGCCTGCATCGCTATCTGGCTGCAAAGTCAGTAAACTGCGCGTGCGCAATTTTCATTTATCGGAAGCACTTGATCAGTGAGGCGCCTGCCGCGAGGCATTTTTTGATTGATTGATTGATTGATTGTGGGGCTTAACGCGCCGACGCAACCCAGGCGATGGGGCGCGCCGTAGTGGAGGGCTCCGGATTAATTTTGACCACCTGGGGATCTTTAACGTGCGCCGAAATCTCGTACACACGGGCGTTTTTGCTTTTCGCCTCCATCAGAAAAGCGGCCGCCGCGCGAGGCATTTTTTCACGCTGCGTCACCACAGAGCTGGTTGACGGACGTGCATGCTACAGCTGCATCCAGCTGCATCCTCTTACCTGCTATGTTCGGAAGCCAAGCGCGCAGCTTGGCTTCCGAATATAGCAGGTAAGAGGCACGCTGGCACGGGGCTCGCTTGATGACGCACGCGCGTCTAAAATGCCCGATGAATGAAGGAAGGAAAAATTCGATTGATTGATTGTAGCGTTCAATGCGACAACGCAACGCAGGCGATGAGGCGCGCCGTAGTGGAGGGCTCCGGATTAATATCGACCACCTGGGGATCTTTAACGTGCGCCGAAACCTCGTACGCACGGGCGTTTTCGCTTTTCGCCGCACTCACAAAAGCGGCCGCCGCGGCCGGGAATCGAACCCGCGTCCTCGTGCTCAGCAGCACAACGCATTGGCCAGTGAGCCACCGCGGCGGGTGAAGGAAGGAAGGAAGAAAACTTCCATACGGAAGGCCCTCTGCTCACTCGAGTGGCTTTATATATATAGCTAAAAAGTTTACAAGTTATAGATAAACATGTGCGCCGAGCGTTTACTCAGGCATTGCATTCACTAAACAAAAGTTTGAAGGACCGTTGAGCCGACCTAAGTTTGCTTTATAGTTGTTTAGTAAAACCCAAAGTTTCAGCTCCGCATGTCATCCCGGGCAGTATGCACTGGTTGAAGATTTTTCGTTTGAGTGACAGAGGTAGCTTGCTTTTGATTATTTGGGAGTGCTTGCCGAGTGCTCCCCGACCCATACCTATTCGGTGCCGGATTTCTCTCTCGTGGTTGGGGTCAGCCCCAACCATCTGCCTGGATTCCCAACAACCCAGAAAGCAGGCTGGGTTTATAGAAAAGGGTATCCTCAACCATGAATCACATCAATGTCGTAAATCAAGTTATAAAAAATTCCGCAGAATACCCTAAACCTCTCTGCGTGGCCTCTATACTACGAGAAAGCGTTTGACTCAGTACACACCGCAGTCGTGCCGAAAGCATTGAAAGACCATGGAATAGAAGAGACCTACATAAGGCTTCTAGACGAAATATATGAGGAATACACGGGAAAGATAACCGTCCACAAGCAAAGCGATAAATTCGCGATCCGAAAGGGAGTGAGACCGGGAGATACAATCTCTCCAAAACTATTCACAGCGTGTCTGGAGGGGATAATCAGAAAGCTTGACAGGGAAAACATAATTTTACGGATAAACGGAGAATACTTGAATTTGAGGTTTGCGGGCGACATAGTCTGGCGGAGTGAGAGTGCAGAACGCATGCAAACAATGCTTGAGGAACTATACAATCAGAGAGCACGGCCGTGGGGCTAAAATAAATATGAATAAATCGAAAGCAATGAGGAATAAGCACGCCGAATGCGCCCTCTTCACCTTAGGAAACGAAACTCTAGAAGAAGTAAGAGTATAACCAACGTTACTATATTCTAGTAACGTTGTGTATATAACGACCTCAGACAGATGGTTAGTGCAGCCTGCGCTATATACGCTTAAACTCCAGTCCTGCTCAGAGGCGACAGAGCGTAAAAAGGAGGCCCTCAAAATAGATGACGGCGTCGCTTTTAATCAAGCACTTACCCTAAGAGTAGCACGCACTCGCAAATGATCAGGAAAAACCGCGCGCGCCTTAAGCTTACGGACTTCACGCCCATCTAGACGGCGCAGAATGCTTTGGAGGCTGGGCACTCCGATGTTTCTGTTTCTTTCACCCCCCCCCCCCCCTCCCGCACATTCTCCGGCGCACGAAAGCAAAATTTAGAATTTTCAGGACGTTACGCCAAGGAGGTAGTTAACCTACCTTAGTGAAGCGGACGCCCCCCTTTTTCCGCTATACGAGCGCTCCTACAAGCTCGAGATGGAATTTTTAATGCGTAGCATTCTTTGCCAAGTACCCCCCCCCCACTTCCAGCAGGACGGTGAACCCCTCTGCATTTCCGCAAAAATGCAGATATCGCGGAAGTTCCACCTGTAATCGTTATAATCGTAAATGGAGATAACTGGCCACGCGAAATTTTGAAGAAAAAAAACTAACAAATAACAAAATTACGAAAAAGGCCGTAACGTGTAACGCCCTGCATTTCCACAATAACGCAGATTTCGCAGAAGTTCCACCTGCAATCGTTATAATAGCGTAAACGGAGATAATTTGTCGGACAGGATTTATAAAAAACCAATAAATTTGGCTGTAAAGAACTCATACACAAGACAAGCGGCATAGGAATTCTACGCATTAGTAGACAATTCTCAGAATTTCAGCAGATTTTTTTTTTGTCGGGCCACGCCTGCATCGGAATGTCCGTCGACCAAATCTTACCCGTATAGAGATCAGCTTTCATGCTAACGACTACGACAAATCATGGAACAACCACATGTGGGACGGCGATGCATATCGTGTCGTAACCACCCTGGGAAACACGGTAGAAGCAACATGCCTGTCGGGCAATCCGAAATTAGACCTCTTGCAGATGGCTCATAGATGTCTGGCAGACGGCCACGCGCACCTGCAGATTGGGAAGGGCAAAGCTGGTCAAAACGAAAGAGACAAGGCGAGCGCTGCGCGATGCAAGTTAACGCGCCACCTGTCTGTAGATGGCTGATGGTGATGGTAGATGGTGACCGTCATCGAGGTCACCTGCGCCCGGGTATACATGTCTACCCGCAAATTGGCGGCTGCCTTAGAAGCTGCGCCTTTATAAGCAGTCACTGTAAGGGCCGTCGTCACCTGAGGGGTTCCCGCGCTGCCGCTGACGAAAAAATGGCCGTTTTTTTTTTGTAGGTGCGGTTGTTTTAGTAGAAAATGCGTGATGCGCCATGCATACAGCGGAATAAGAAACAGACACGATAGTGGTGATGATGATGACGACGAAGATTACGTGTGTGTGGTCACGTAATGAATGCATTTGTTAAATGTTTTGACCAATTTCTTTTAGACGGGGGTGAACTCGGTTCTTTCTATCGGTTTCGAGCAATACACTTTGGCGCAATGCGTGTAAAAATGCCGCGCAACGCTAATTATATAATAACCCGAGTTTCGCAGCCTCCGAAGATTTTCACGAAAAATACGCACTCAACCTGCAAATCGTGGAACCCAAATAAAAATGCATCCCACGCGGAGGTCGCGCCACACTTCTCGTATACGTGTGGCGCGACAAACTTGTTTGCCGGGTGTCTACAACTCAGTCAGTCTACAACTTCGCTGCAAAAGTCTCGTGTATTTGAAGCACGAACCTTTCTAGAGCGAGGCGTTGGAAAACGAGTGCCCCGGTGTTTTGGAACCGTGAACAACATGAGACGACGACGACAGGAGACGCCGTCAGCCCGAGCCCCTAAATGTATTCACCCGTAAAACTATTTCCGCATACGACGACCTGTAAATGAGAGCGCTGATCTATAAGCTATAGGTGTGAGAATATTCGAAATATAGAATAGAATCAAATAAGTAAAGTCTCGTTCATAACAAAATCGCTCATTACGAAACTTCGCTTTATACGCACGCATGGAGAGCTAATTATCCCGCTTTTAACAAAGTATTGCGTATAACGAAGCCAGTCTCCTGTCCTCAGGACTTCGCAATAATCAATAACGAGGGTTTACTGCCGTTGTTATTCCATTCCTATTCAACAAATTCGAATAGTCCGCTCTGGTCAAATATTCCGGCGCACTACAATTAATCACGAGTGTATCGGCTGTTAAAAGTTCTGCACTCCCACCGTGTCCTCCAACTTACCGCTGTCTTCCGGAACACACTTAAACATGAACCGGAAGTTAGTTCCTCCTCAACTTCCACAACCCCTGGGCGATATATAGAACTCAAAGACGTATGAAGGGGCGGCCATCATTTTTCAAGCCATTGACATTCGTTAATAAAACCGCCGCCGCTGCCGCCGCGACTCCCACGCCTGTATTTCGGGCTTCGTAATCCAACGATGTAGGCCAACTAGTGTTTTTTTTTTTTTTTTCTCGTTTTAAACATCACCGCCGGCCTATTTAAGGGCAATTAGGAGATCGAACAAGGCTTTACAACAGGAGAAAAACTAAGCAGGAACACAGCGAAGCGAGACGGGAAATGAGAAAGAGGAGGAGAGCGAAAACGAATTCATTGCGGCCGATGCGGAAGGGCGGCTTCGCGACAGGCGCGAAAAGCGGTTACTTTTCGAACGACAAACCGCCCGGGTCCTACTTTCGCCACGCGGAAGAAGCGTGGACCGGCGCCCCTCTTCCCACGTGTATACGAGCGCGCGTCGTACATGGCGGATATATATTCGCGCGAGAGGCTGGCTGCGTACTCGTTCGCAAAAAGGAGGACGGGAGAAACCAAGTCGAAGACCAGCCCCTCCTGCGCTGCCGGCGGAAAAGCAAATGAGAAAATGAGATAGTGAGTGGGAGGTCGAGTCCTTTGTACAGCCACGCCTCCATCGACCCTTTCAACTTATTCGCCGTGAGAGATGCCATTTTATCACTGGGCTGTTGTGCTAGCGTTGATTGTGTTTGCGCAGTTGACAGGATCAGCTGATGTGCTGCAATGTACGTGCGAAGATGTTATCAAGGCTTAAAGGCACTCTGCAACACTTCGGAAGAACGAATTCACTGTTTCGTTCGCGTCTGAAAGCATTCTCAAAGCTGTAGTTATCAACAGCACGGGGGAGCTGCCTGCTGCGTGGTTTGCTCGTCGCAGCAAAACTATCCGCTATCCAGTTCTGCTTTGCCTTGGTGGCTTTCTTTTTAAAAGTGGCTATCGAACACTCTAAAAAAAAAGCTCGTAAAGGAGTAGTAACGGCTGTTTTCACTAACTCCTTACGAACTTTACTACCCTTCAGAGCGGCAAGTAGGTCCTGCCACTAAGTGTGGAATCGTTACTAGTCTAGACCGTGCACTTAGTAACTGCTGCGTGTTTGATACTTAATACCCCAGCTACACTAGGGTCCGAATGTCATTTGAACCAAATGTCATTTGACTCAAATGGGGTGCTTCGAATGCCATTCAGAATCCGCCATGCTACACTACAATTTCAATGGCATTTGAAAGCTTTAGCATTCGCTCGCCGTGCTGCATGGCGCTGCTGCTGTCGAGTTCTGTTTTTACAGAATAATGCAACAATCAAATTTAGCGGCAGTCTTTCGTATTAAAATGATATGAAATTAACAGTAACGTAAACTTTGACACGGTTTTTGCTTAATTCTGAATCCCAATCGAGGTTTTTTGTGCTGTCTGGCCACACTGGTTCGTTGCTTGCTCGCGCTGGTGCCGAGAGTACGGAATTATTACACCTTGATATCACGATTTAAGTGAACGAGAAGTAAACAAAGCCCCACAATTAAGAATATTTTGCTCGTTTTAAGTACGCCAGTAATGTATTTGTTTATGCTGACTTGGAACGCTGTGCGCGAGAGTGCTAGAAATGGCATTTGAAATCCCAAATGTCTCCCTCGGTGCTCATTTGGCTCGAATGTCATTTGAGCCGAATGGCATTGCAAAACCTAGTGTAGCAGCACAACTTGGCATTTGAGTCAAATGACATTGGGACGCTAGTGTAGCAGGGGTATTACATTCACTCACAGTAACAATTTCTATGAATTATTCAACATAATAACTACATAACTACAGCACTTTTCCTACTCCAAATCACGATTAAAAAGTTTCTGCCAATCCGCACGCTGACTTGTACACGCTCACATTAAAATGCCTAATTCTAATTAACGACAAGCCCACCGACTCTCTCAGGGGACTTTCCGCTGCTGGCTATAAGAGCAAGAAGAGCAGATGTGTTTCTAAGGTAAATAAGTTATACTCGCTCTCCTCGTACATTCCGTTGGTTTTCTCGGTCAATTTATGCGTTGGTTGTCTAAGTGTGATATGTGCGTGTTGAAGGTGTCTATGTCGCGCTGAACGCTCAGCTGATACACATTGTCCCGCGTAGCTTTTTACTAGGTTATGCGTGGTCAGTTAGTAAAATCCACTAAGCACCTAGATTATACTGGGACAAGTAACTGGTTAGTCTTCTGTTAGTAAGTGCCACGACCTTTTTTTTTTAAATAGTGAATGCGTTCACTGCTGCAACTGAAGCAAGGCCGGCCAATGGTCGCTACACACCGCTGTAATGGCGTAGTTCCAGCGCTCGAAGAACGCCAAGACCGGGAAAGAGATGACAATCTTTCGAGTAACTTTCTAAGTTACATGATGGGCATAGAGCAATAATTTTTGGCTAAGGTATACTTTGCGACCTCCGGATCTAAGTACTGGATGTGTCGCGGTTGACTACGTTCTGCAAGCATTTAACATTTCGAAAAAAGATTTAAAAAATGTGTTGCAGGGTCCCTTGAAGTCATTCGCCCAGGGAGATGCCAGTTTAGCACAGGAGGGCTGTGCTGGCGTTGATTTCATTGGCGAGTCCAAAGCCTCAACAAACGGGACTGCCCAAAGAACCAAGTTGAAGACACGCTGCTCAAGATGTGGGCCATCACCAAGGAGGCACACCGCGTATCAAGGGCCTAAAATCTTCCCACACCTTCCTCCTTAAACCATACCGCCATCTCTATTAATAAAATTTATCATTTTATTCGTGCAGTCGACAGTATGACCCAACTGCGCGCATGCAGCACAGTCCAGAGAACGTGCCAAGATGCTATCAAGGATTAAAGAACGAAAAAAATATTATCAGTGGCTTAGCTCGGCTATGCCAGGATATACGTAGCGTGAGCTAAGATTCAGCTGGTTATTCTTAGCTTTCCTGGTTGCCTAGGATTACCTGATTACCACGCTTACTCCTGCTAAAATGATTTCCAATCCAATGCAATCCAATTTAATCCAATCCAATCCAATTGCGGCGGCTCCGGCGCGCCAGCTGTACGCCGTGAGACGTCACTGCTCTTCGCGCATGCGCAGCACGGGTCTCCAGGAGCCACGCGAAACTGCTCAACCTCGGCCAGTGTAGCTCACGCTACAAAAAATGTCTGTCCACCTCGCAGCCCTTTCTTTTCTAGCGCTTCGTTTGATCCTCTCACCGTTTCCGGAAGCGAAGCGGGCTTTTTTGGCTCCGAATAAACTTAGCGGCGCTTTAACACCGCAGTGCGGCGTTCGCTGCTTTTTTTATTATTATTTTCCTCCTCAGTGCCTTCGCTACAGCCTCTAAAAGCAGCGACGTAATCAGAGAAAAGGGTCGGGGCGAGTGCGGGTCCTTTGTCTCGGGGTGCTGCGGTTGTTGCACGGCGTGTTTAAAGCCCAGCTCACACACGAGCACAATAACGAGCTGCGAACTCTTCGCGATGAAAGCTATCGCCCAAGGCGTCAACAACACGGCCGGAAGCTTGACCACCGGAACGGAGTGACCCCGGAAGTGAAGCCCGAGCCCAAAAACATCGAATTTTAAACGAAGCTTTCAACAGCCGAGCATTAACCGACCGCCACAAAAAAAAAAAAAAAAAAAAAAAAATCGAAGCCTCAAGAAAGAAATAGGGTTAAGGAGGTCCTGGGAATCGAACTTCAGCACCTTTACGCCGTGAAACCGGCAACCGAACCACTGGACCACCCCAAAGGCCTGAGGGGTTAAGCATAGTTAAGCAGGGCGGGGAACAATAACTTGTGCAGACAATTGGAAAGAAAAAAAAAACGCTTCCGGCGGTCGGAACCGAACCTGGGTCCCTCGCGTTTTGAAACCGGTGTACATGCAACGGAGCTATGATTGGGTTCCGGTGCACAGTGTTTTCTTTGGCTTCGTAGAGCGAACGAAACGATCCGGGACTGACAGCCATGAAGAGCTTCCCGCTTCCAGCTTTCGCTAGTGGTGCAAGGCTGGAGAAACAGCCGAGCTAGGGTCCGTCTCCCTTCGTCGGAGGCCCGGCTGTTGCACCCCGCGGATCGTTTTGTCCGTATAGGCGTAGGAATGCAATGACAGCTCCGTCGCATATACGACGGTTTCAAAACGCGAGGGACCCACGTTCGATTCCGACCATAGGAAGCGTTTTTAACAACGGAGCTGTTGTTGCTGGCCCAAATGTGTGCGGAGTCATAAAAAAAAAAAAAAAAGAACAGTGTCACAGTTACTCTCGCCGTTTACCGAGGACATGAGCATGCGCTTTACGATGAGCGGCTGGCGTCGTCCAGGCTTGCGCGTGGCGCTCGCAGAAAATACCAAGAAAACAGTCTGCGCACGTCAGCGCCTCAAGGGGGAACACAAGACAGTTGGCGCTACAGACGCCCAGTTCGCGAAGCCGGTTGCCGCCGGTTCTAGCGCGAGCTGACACGTTTCACTTTTGGAGAAATGTGAAAGAGAGCAGACAAGACGATCCGGGCCCGCCAGTCATGCATGAGGAAGACGATGATACAGATGGATATGACGATGACTACTACTACAACAGTGCGACGCGACCATGGAACATGCAAATAAACACAAACCTAATACAATGCGTGGTGGCGTGCCCTTCAGTGAAGACATGGCATTAAAGGGGCCCTGAAAGGCGTTTTGAGCACACTAAATTGACTAGCGCAATCGTTAGATTGGGTCGTCAACATCATCTGTGCCAAGTATTACTCTTTTACGCGCAGCGGAAAGCTCACACTTTTGTTGCAAAGTTTGTCGCTTTTTTCTCACCCTTTCCTTCGTGTTTTTGGACGCCGCCATCTTCACATGTCTACATCATCGATTCCCAGATGTTCGTCATGAGCTAGACATCCTGCTATTGGGCGGCTTTTTCACGCACTTCTGGCAAAGAGATGAGTCGTCTGCTCAGCGTCGGCTCGCCGGCTATCTGCCAGCGGAGTGCCGGAGTGCTTGGACATTTTACGACAAACGAAACAAGTGGAAACAAACGCTTAACCGTTTGTATTGAATGCAACAGGGCCATAACACGACATGAATATTCTCTTACTTGAGTACGTTCCATAAAGAAAACGTTGAAGCCCCGTGGAACTTCTTTCTTGCAATCGCAGAGAACGCCCTGAGCCGAATGCCCGGGTTTGACGCATACATTTTATTCAACTTCCAAACAATCCAGAGATGTGTTTCGAACGAACACAACGTCACAACATGCGTTGCAAGTCCGAACCGCGATTGACAGACGATGGGTTGCCTCCTCCTGCCCCTCGTAAATTCGGCACTCACCTCGCGCGCGGTTTGCGGGGACGAACAGCAAGTCACTTAGCCACGCACACTGCACATACCCCATGCGAGGTTGAGTCGTACGCCGCTCGAGAAAGATAATCCAGACCATAGGAAGCACTATCCACCCGCAGAAGCACAACGTCGCATTTTATCGCGAAACAAAGGCGTCCACAACACACAGACCATCGCCTCCTGTAATGCCAAACGCATCTCGCACTTCCAAATGGGAGTGAGTATAGTATGCCTGCAGTGCCCATATGCCGCGAGGTGGGGCCCCAAGCTGAACCGGGATCACGCAACCGTAACTGACTTCTAGAGCGGTTTGTGCCTTGTTTCTAGGGCAACCGATGTTTGATATTATCAAAGAAATGGTGCTCGCTCCAGCGCTAGAAAGCTCAGAGCCGCGGAGGAGCATGTTTTGCCAACGTTGCCGCTCTCCACCACGCGTCGCCCCAAGCTGAACTGGCGTTTTGTGCACGGGTTCTGTATCGGTTTAAAATGTCTTTTTCACATGCCGCCGGCAGGAATTACCACCGCCACAAAATAAGACCCGGCACCAGCGGGGCCACATCTGATACGGCGCTTTTTGGATAAACAGTGCGCTGTGCATCCAAGGGAGCGAGCGCAGGATCCTCCCCGTGCGGCTGCGAGTTCGCCGCCGATAAAGAGTCGCGTGCCGCCGATAGCAAAGTTCTGCAGCAACGTACACCGCGAAAGGACAAGGCTAGGCCGCCGCACACATGCGGCCAGATTTTTCGTTCGCTTTTCCAGCCTTGAGCGGAGAGCGGGATTCATGGTGTCAACAAAGCTTGCCCGTAGCAGACGGCTGTGTGAGCAGCGCAATAGCGGAAGTACGTCACCGCCGAGGAGCGCAGCATCATGGGAGGGAAGGCTCGCTCGCCGTCAACAGCGGAGAGTAAGTTGAAAGGAGAAGGAAACGCGGCGCGACGATAATACGCGGTTTTTGATTTACGATTTCTCAGCTAATACTCATCGCTTCAACAAAATTTTTGCGGGAGGAGATTGCTAATACATTGCTTTATTTGGTTACATGTACATCCACGCATCGGCGGAATGTATTTCAGGACCCCTTTAAAAGAAATCCTACAGCTTCGCTATATGGTTCAAGCCTTGCGGCCCTTAGTGCAAGCCCAGTCGAAAATGACGACAAGAAAAATTTCTGTGTAGTACTGTCGTCTTGTCATATTCTTGTCATGTCGGGATTCTGATGTCTGTCGTGTGTCGTATTCCCGTCATCATTTTGATGTTCCGTCGTGTCGTGATCCTGATGTCCCATCAGTAGTTGCACAGGATATGAATGTTATTGCCTATTGTGAAGAGTAGAGTAAATGTGAGTTCTGTTGCGACAAAAATGTTTGTCGTTGCGAAAATTGACTTTGTCGCTACGACAGAAATGTGCGTCGCAACAACAGATGGTTTTGTCGTAACAACAGGACTTCTGTTGTCACAACAAAGTTTTTTTTTGTCATGCGACAGGAATTCTTGTTTGGTTTTTGTGGTATTCCTGTTGTGACTTTAGACTGGGAAATTTGCCAGTTTTTTTTTTCTTTCACTTCACCCACGATGATCAACATCATCAGAGAAACCTGTAGTGCGTGTCTGACGCGACATACGCCATCAGTGGAACATGGAAAGCTTCGCTTTAAAAACTGGAGCCGGGGACATCAAAGCTTTGGCCTGTTGGTGCGCCGTCTCAATGGCGCCTACAGCGAGAGAGGTGGGCGAATGAGACAGGAAAGGCAGTCACGTGGCAGCGGCGGCAGAAGATCGTCTTTCGACGACAACTGCAGCGAAGCGAGAAAATACAAGGCCTTTTTTTTTTTTCTGGACACAGATGCAGCTACAGAAAAAAAAAGGCCGCGTATCTGCGCCTCTCGTTGCATATGTCGACGAAAGGCGATCTTCTGCCGCAGCTGCCACGTGACTGCCACTCGTCTCATCCGCCCACCTCTTATGCTGTTCCTCTCCCGTCTCGTTCGTCCCGATATAACACGCTAGACATCTGCTCAAGTCGATTTAAATTTACCGCGTTCCACTGCTTCAGGTCGGGTACCTCGACGTCAGCGCTGCCGTACGGCAGAGACGCGAGTAAATCGAGGCACCCTAGTTCAAAGTTTATAGAACCACGTTGACCTACTCCACCAGCGTTCCAAGCGAAACGTGGAACCTATCTAGATCCTTCGTTACTGTTGCCGTTTGAGTTCTTAAAATGCCGCCAGGAGTTATAGTGGCGCGGGCAACAGCAGGCGACGGAGTGATATTTTTTTTCAGCTGTGCAGTATTCCCTTTGCTATCGCAAAAACGAAGCAAGGAACATTGCAAATATCACTTATGTATTTATTCCTTGCTTTGTATTTCCGTAACGTCTTGCTCTTGTTCAACAATGTTGACAAGTATGAACATTGCCACCGGACCTAATTAGACGTTTATATTTATTTGGCTGTGGGTATATAAAACTATTGCGCAACTTCTGCTTCACTTTGGCCGGGTGGCTGAATCGAGTAACATAGAGACAAACAGACCCGATTTTCTGGGTTCAAGTAGCCCAAGAAAGGCTATCGCTTTAAAAAACGTCTAGAGGAAAATCGCGAACCGAGGCGCACGACGTCAGCTGTGTGCTAAATGCCCGTCATGCACCGAGACACGAAGGTGAAAACACTAGCGCGAAGTCGAGAGCAAAATACCGGGCGTGCAGGCTGGCCAAGTGAGTCACAATGCAGAGCGCTGCAGAGGAGAGCGCAGACAATGGGGCAGCACTGTTATGAAGGACAGCTGAGACGCCTTCTTTTGTTAGCGGGGAATATACCTCCTTGAACGGGGGGGAAATCTGTTTTTGTTCACACTGCTGACAGCACCCTGTTTACAAGGTTTTTTTAAAGAAGTTTCCGAGTCAGTGACCAGCTCCGACATTTCTTTTTCTTGTACCTATAGAGTCCCGATGAAAATATCAACATCGTAAATATCGTAACTGACCGCGGCGCTGACATCTGCGGCACAGAAATAAGGTTATCGAAGAGGGGGAAAAAATGAGCGCGTATCTGTTGTGCCGCTGCAAATGTCGTTGAAAGACGATAGTCTTTTGCAGCCCCTGCAACCTAACACGCTCCCTTGAATGCAGCCCCCCCCCCACCCCCCCCCCCGCTCTTCCCGATTATATCATCGACTCCCCCTAACCCCTCGCTACTCCTTGGTTAATGCAATGGCGATTTTATCAAGTCAATTCAATTTTCCCGCGCTTGCACTGCTCTCGCGCCATCTGTTGGGACAGAGCGCAACTGGTCGCCCCCCATTTTTAACGCTTGGATTTATTTTTTTTATTTCCTATCGTTAAAACCAATCTATCGTATATTACCGATTAAAAAGCGTTGCTTCTGTTTTTTACGTACTGAAGTTTTGCTAAGCCACACGCCCAAGTTTTCCTTGGTTCGCCAAACGGGTACAAGTGCGATTTCGGCCAGCAGTTTTAGTAAATCGGAATGGCGTTGCCTATATATACTTCGCGTGAAAAGTTTTGACCGGTCGGCTGAATAGAGTTAAAGGCACAGACAGATAGAAAAACCAAATTTTCGCGCTAGGCAGTCCAATTATCACTATCGTAATTAAAAACAGAGTGAGGGATCGAACTCAGGGGCGCGCGGTCGAACTCAGTGTTGAACTTCGATGACGCCACACGGAGCGTGGCGTTCGATGCACTTTAAATACGAACTAAGGGTGCCGAGAGGATGAATAAAACACAGAAAAAGCCCCCCCCCCCCCCCCCCCCCCCCCCTTTTCCTTGACAGCGCATGCTTCAAAAAAGGTGTGCGCGCACGAGCGCCCCTAGTTTGGAAACATAGCGCTATTTGGCGGGCGATTCACTAGATGCCGCAAGCTGACATGAGGCGCCAAGTCTGAACCTCAGGGACAGAAGCGCACCGTGCGGTAGAAGTTAAGCCACTGTCAGCATCATCGTACGGACTTGGTCGCACTCCTCCCAAGAATCGGAATCGGAACCGAAGATCCTCCCCAACCTCTCTTTTGGAATTTAGCTGCATTCGGTGTGCGCGTACGCTGTTCTCAATGCTTACTTCACTGCTCTGCCACGCGTGAACGAGGTGCACTTTTCCTTAACGCGTTAAAGCAGAGTTTAGAGCATGCGAGTGAGTGGATAATAAGATTGCGAAGTTCATGAGACGCGAATCAATTTACAGCCACCGACCACGGTTTGCCTTTACTCTTTTTTTTTTGCTTTGCTCTCATCCAATAGACCTTTTTGTAAATGAGCAGCCATTAAATCATTGCAACGTGATAGCACCGATTTAGCTGGCGCACTCGACAGGATCATCTCACTGCGCATGCGCATCCAGAACATGCCAGCATAAGTTATCAATGTTTGAAGAATGAAAAGGTCTACAAGTTATAAACAGCGAAGGAAAAACCTGGACGGGAACAGCGCAATAACTCACACCTCACGCCTTCGAATGAGCAGCCGACGGTCATTTAAAAGGGCCATGAAGCCAAAATACAACTTTAATTTGCTAGGCTGCAGTACCTCACTCTGCTCAATTCCAGCAAATAAATACGTTTTTAACTGACAAATCGCATGCAGTACAGAAAAACTCAAATTTCGCGCTACCGTGGCGCGTCATGGTAGGAGTGACGTCATATGGACCAGCACCATAATTATCAACGCGTTAACTGTACGTTCTGTAAGATTCTGTGACGTCATGGAAAGTTGCCGGAAAGTGACTGGGGAGGCACCACTGTTGCACATGTTTTCTTTAATGTCTCCACTATTCGTTTGAAGTCCGCGATAAAATTGGTACAGTTGTTATCGGGGCAAAACAGTACTTTAAACGAACCGAACTTGTATTTTGCCATTTAGCCGACGAATTCGCCCCAGCTGCATCTCATCAGAGAACGTTACGCACAAAACTGTCTTCATAAATGGCCGACGACAAGTTGCTTAGAATAACATGACGGGAAATGAGCCTCCCATATGAGGATAATACGGGTGGGCGACATCGCAGCTAAAAATAAGAGCAGCGGCTGGGCATGAACAGACAACCGGCGAACCATCAGGGGTATCAGAGAGGCTACCGACAGACGGAACTACATAAGTAAAGGACGACCGTTAGCTCAATGGGGCCGGTATAAAATCTGAAACTTTAAAGGCAAGTAATGGACCAAAGAAACGGCTGCAGAGTAGCACGAGAGAGATGGCCTTCGTCCCGCAGTGGATACAGGCAGGTTGATGATGACGATGACAGCCACGCTCTCATAAACACTCATTTTGTGTGCTTACGTACGCGCGCGACGTGGGTGGTCTGAGAGAGCGAATTTCCACGCGACAGTGGCTTTCCAGACGCGGGACGATTTGCACATCGTTTCCAGCGCAAACGCATCTCGTACGGAACTGCTTACAGCAAACGGAAGGAATGTGGCCGCATTCCTCGGTGGCGCTGCGATAACGCGAGCGGGCGCTACGCCACCGTTTCGTGCAAGCAAGCAAAGCCTTCGATCGCGTGCCCAAGGTTCGCGACGACTTCTTTCCTTCCGATGAAACCGTGCTCTTATATCCCTTCTCGTAGAAAAACGTTGCGCGCAGCCGAGAGAGCCGACTTCCTTGAATAAAGACGTGAAAGAGTCTGACAACTGAGCACAGGAAAACCTCGTTATAACGAAGTCCTCGGAACAAGGAATAGAATTCGTTATAAGCGGTGCTTCGCCAAAAGCGGGAATGCGTTCCTCTTTCTCTCATGCACTCGAGACTGAGAAAAACTTCTCGTTCTACACGGTGCGAATTTCGCCCGCGAATTCGCAGATGCGACGGCGCTTGTGCGGCAAAACGATCTAGTTCTATATTTCCATTGCTGCGACAAATCGGCAAATGCCACGTTCTCAGGAGACGTTCGACTGTTGCAAACATTTAAAAATGTGTCACAGCAACGTGAATACATCGTTTTGCCGCACAAGCAGCGCCGCATCTGCGAATTGGTAGGTGAAATTCCTACCATGTAGAACGGCAAGTTTTTCTCAGTCCGAAGCGACAATCCGATAAGGCTCGTTCTACTAGCATCGAGCGAATTTCTCCTGCGAATCCACAGCTGCGGCGCCGGCTGTGCGGCAAAACGATGTATTCTCGTTGCTGTGACAACTTTCTAAATGTTTGAAATAGTCTAACGTATCCTGTGAACGCCGCTTGGTATTTGTCGCAGCAGTAAAATTATGAAAAATAGATCGTTTTGCCGCACGAGCGGCGCGCAGCTGCGAATTCGCAGGCGAATTAAATTCACACCATGTAGAACGGGCTTAAAGCGAATTCCTTAGACAAAGGTTTACTGCATACTTGGAGAATTATGACCTGCGGCAACAATTTTCTTTTACATAGCGAGAGAGAGAGAGAGAGAGAACATTTTAATGAGCAGAAGCTGCGTTATGGTTTATCCCTCGGAATTTCTCAGTTTCGTGGAGTGTCAGCAGAATGTGCTTTGTCGCAAGGCCAACATTCTCACAAATGCTCCACAGCTCTCAACCTAATGTAGACATCGTACGAAAAAATCATAGTTCCACTAGCCGCTAAAATGACTATACCATTACACCTAGAGCTACTCCCTGGTGCAGCTATGCATCCTTTTCGCGACCTTGAGCGAGTAAAAGCGTTCCGTTAATTAGTGAGACTAATTACACCGAGTTTCATTTGCCTGCCAGAATTAGTTCACAGCAGGGTAGTAAACAATCTGGAATACTCGTAGTCAACGCATGGGCTCATGCGAAACGAGTTACAGAAAACGGCTGTGATTCGTGTTTCGTTGAAGACAGCCCGATACAAATTACACGGCGTTGCACTTCCCAAACGACTGGATAACCGCGGGTTGTTTGTTTCAGCAAGTATCACGTTCATGGAGTATTTTTCCTACATGATCACGTTTAACTAACAGTCGCAGTTTCGATACAAATAACACGAAGCCGCCGCAATTACCAGCTGCACCATAAAGCAGCTGTGAAACGGACAGACCCCAAAACCGGATAAAACTGTATCCCTCCCAATTTTCATCAAGCCAATTAATTCCAGAATGTTAAATCGCAAAGTAGACAGTCGTGATTCGTTCGTTCCACGCGCGGGAATTGCGCCTAGGCCAATACGCTCGTAACTAATGTGCCGTCGAATTTCAATTCAAGGCTGAGTTGTCATTTTTGATTGGCAGAGTCGCTGTCGAATCATATGAAGAGCGCTGACTGTCAATCCTTCTTTTTCTATTTGTTTAGTCGGAACTACACTCGCTTTTATCCCCATCATTCCGACATTTGCTAAAAGGTTATCGCCCCTACGACGCGTCGGCTAGACATGTCGGTAATGTCGACGCGGAGAATGACCGAAAACGAGTGACGTCACCTAAATATGAGCAAAAAAAACATGAGAGACGTTCATGAAATCGTCGTGACGTCAGAGGCAAGCTCTGCACTGGCGGGAAACCGGCGTTAAACGGGTGGGGACTCGTTTGCGCACAACGAACGCGAAACAAAAGAAAAAGAAGATGAAACAGGAGAAAGGAGGCAGGGCGGAGTAAACGAGAAAGTGAGAAACGATGATGGCACGGCGAGGGAAAGGCGCTCGGAAAAAAGCATTGACACTGATCGCATACTAATATCCCTCCATTTCTGTGGGCGCGTATCTGGGAATCGTCGAGGCGAACGCTCTCAAAAGAGAACGCGACGAGAAAAACAGCCCTTGCTGTACTTTTTTGTTAACTTCCCTTTCTTCGGGTCGATTTGGGAAACGTCGCAATTCGGTGGCACTGCGCATATTCGAAAACAGCTTTTTCCTCTTGGAGCGGGGAAAACTCCAGCGCAGCCCGTAACACCGATCTGAACATTGCGGGGTGTCACAACACTGCAGCTTTAGTTTAATTAACATAAATAAAAATCTAAGCCTGCGGGGGAAAACGATCGGTTGTCAAAACAACACGACTACCATATGTGCCGTCAACGAAGAATGCACTCCCGATATCGGGCTGCTAGCTTGGATTTAGACACGGTTACACGGAGAATACGTCGGATTTCGAAAACACGTATTCGTGACAATCGTCCACAAAAGACACAAGTGCACGCCGAAAAAGCAAACACACCACGGTATTGAAAGGTATCAGCTGTCAGTCCAGTTTCGCTTAACGATCTGATCACGTTTGCCGCATCTTCGAACACGGCGAGCGGCGTGATTGACAAATCGCGCGATGGTCACGGGAGGAAGGAAGACTTTCACCCGCGCAACTTTTCCTTCCCGCTTCCGAAGCGTGCCAGCGATCGCCTAGCGGTCCGCAGTCCGAAGCCGGAAAAATGTAGGTTCCGACTTTGAGTTAGGCCTACACATGACTCGAGCAACCAGCTGAACATGCGTGCGGTGCTACGAATACGACCGAATCAAACTCACCCGTCTCGTACCATTCCTGCGCTGCGTCGGTCGAGCTCGTACTCGGAGCTCGAGACAGCTTGTCACCGCTCTCGGGACCGTCCTTGTCGGATTTCATAATTGCATCCGCAGGAACACACACACACACACACTTCAGGGCTGTAGTGAGGAAAACCGCACAGTGCGTAGCAGCAGCAGTGTTGCAGCAGCGCTCGCTTTGCTATCGACGGACACCAGTCGGTGCGGACGAGATTTGGGTAGCCTTCCGTCGATGGGGCCCGCCAAACGAACTGGCATATTGGCCGCCGGAGGCAATTTCGGTTTCAGCCTAAACACAAGCACGGCATATCTGGGACAAATACGGCAGCCAAATACGTAATCACATTCGCGAGCAGACGGCTACAATTTCCCTTGTATTTTCTTCTGCTTTTCTGCCTTCTAGCCCACTGTAGCTAGACCACAAAGAAGTCTTTCGCTGACACAAGATTTTATACTCGAATTTGCATGTTGGGATTGTCAACTATTAAAAAAATAAGGCCTAAAAATTGTTTTGTGAAAATATTTATGTCGTAAATATTTTGTTGTGAGCTTTAAAAATTGTTTGCAGAATTAACGCGAGGTATTTGCCGGCTTTCAACTCACCGCGGCGCTGCAGTCGTTTTATCCCTTCCCACAGTGCATTGCGCGTTTTGTTGTCCGCCATAACAGCAGCGTTGTTCTTTTTATCCGCGTTTCAAAGCGTTGCCGAGAGTTTACAGGGGGCCCGGCGGATCATTCATTGAGCGTATTTCCACGGCTCCAGCGTCGCCATGGCAGACAAGATAGACATGTCCTTAGACGACATCATCAAGATGAACAGAAGCCAGTACAGGACGACGAGAGGCCGTGGACGAGGAGCGGGCCGGGGCCGAGGAGGCTCGGGCTTTGCCGGTCGAGGTGCTGCACGTGGATTTGGGGCCGGCGGTGGAGCTGTTCGAAGAGGCAACCTCCGAGGACGTGTTCGTCAGCAGCCGTACGCCAGAGTAAGAACGCAGCGCTTTTTTACTTATGTACCCTAGACGCGCTGCGACCACGATTCCAATGCGCGCTATCGGCGCGCCGAAGTGCTTTTGTAGGCCTTTGTCATTTTCATTGAGACTGCGTCGCTAGCTGGCGCCCCGGCTAAACTAGTGTTAGGTGGTCTAGTTTTAGCAACGGCGCTGGGTGAGATTTGCCCCGTCGTGGCGCGAACGCTGAACGTGCCCGTTCCTGTTCGGGCAGGCGTCGTATATTTTTTGTGCGTATTCGTCGCTCGGCGGATTCGGCGGCGAACGGAGCCGCGCGTCACGTCAGCGTCTTGTTTTTGCTTTGTTTAGGCCAACCACAACAAGTTTGAATGACGTCGACATCTCTAGCAGCACGTTACGCGTTGCAAGGGCAGTTGTTCGAATGCCGATGCAACTTATTTTCGACATTTTAAGGATAATTAAGTAAAAATGGTTCAAAAGCCTGAAAGTACATGGTTATCGCCTCTACATGGGTCTAATTATTACCGTTCAGTGTTTGTAGCAAGTGTGGCCACATTTTTCTGTTGTGTTATACTGGAATTGAATTTGCGCTGTTTAAATAGTTCTGCCAAAATTACGCTTTTTTAAGCATGACGGGATGTTTACGAATACTTTCTGGACGGTTGCAGAATACTTTATGCGCTAACAATCCGTGTATATAGTCCCGATCTTACGTGTAAAAATTTTATTTCGTAAGCAACAAAATACGGCACGTTGTGTATACAAAATGGCGCCTATTAGTCATTTCAAATGACAACAAACAATTTTGTGAAGGTACGTGCTTTGCTCTTTTTTTTTTTTACCCTAAATTGGGTTTTCCAGAAAAGAAATTCCAATCATTTGACAAGAATGCGAGGCGTACAAGTGTACTGTGAGAAATGTGTATTTTAAAACTCTAGATCACAATGACCCATTCCATTACGTGGCCTCTCAGGTAATTGGAACTGAACAAATCACTTTTTTTCCCCCGGGAATTCCCCAAAATATCGTCTTTGCGTAGGTTGAAAATACAAATTGTTGTAACCATCTTTCATAAAACCACATGGCTCATTGACAAAACACAGGCTTAAACGTCTCGTCACCTTAGGGTGTTGTGAGGGTAAAACCAGGTAATGGGAGGTCACCTAAAGCTTCCTGCTACTTCCATTAAACAGCAAAACGCCATAAATGACTAAGTCCAGATGGTGCGCTTCTACAGATTGTCCTGATTTGACGCCTTTACCTCTTGTAAAAATGTTGCTTTCCCAGCATTTCGCCTATTGCGAAAAGTGTACAAAAGGGCAGTGAATTCTACCTTCCACAGACTGCTTGCACAGGATCGCACATCTTGTTTTGAGGTTGTATACCTTGGTTGTCGGTCTTGTAAGATTTTCCAGATGTGTCGAGGTCAGGAAAAAGTTCCCATGGGTGCTTCACTTAGCAGAACAGCGTTAATTGCGGTGGCTGTTGACATTATCAACCTGCCTAAGTTGCAGAGGTGTTCGGGGTGCAGTGCAAGGAAAACATTGTGCATGCAATGCTGTGTACAGGTGGTTCAGAGGCAAAGCCTTCCACTGCATATATGCCTTGAAGCTCCAGACCAGATACTGGACCATTTTGTTACAGTAAAACCTCGTTACAAGAGACACTTAAAGGGGCCCAAGAAACATGTCTCTTGTACGCAATGTTACTAACACGGCAAACATAGGAAAATCAACCAAACCGTCTTCATTCAAATGTCTCTTGTAACGAGGGTTTACTGCATTGAGCTTCGGTTTGGATACGCTGTGTTGCGTAGGTGCAAGAAAAGGACACAACACAAATGAATGGATTGCACGTGTCCATTTGTTTCTGTTGTTTTGTCTACTCATATTTTGTACCACCTACGGGTAACAATGTTTCCAAACTTAACTTCAACATGTACCAAGTGACCCAAAGAAGTATGAGCTGTATTTGTTGTGCCGAAAGGTTTTGTAAAAATGGATCTGATAAGCCCACCTCTCATCAGTCTGGGTTGGCAACTTTTGAGCTGCAGCGGGGAAGCTCTTTAGACACCTTCAGGGAACAGCGCGAAAAACTTGGGACAGAGAGAGGGCAAACAGATACGAGCATTGTTTGCCCTCTCTCTGTCCAAGCTTTTCGCGCTGTTCCCTGGGGTGTCATGTGTACCCAACTAGCCCAAAGTCAAGCTTCAGTAAGCTCTCTAGGGTCTGGTCTTGCACGTCGGCCAGCCCACTTCAAGCTCAAAAGACAAGGCCCGGTGTGCTCACCCTTCCCCCGCCTTCTGTCGCAGCAGAGCTTTGGGCAGCAGCAGGCGGCCAAGGAGCTTCCCGACCGGTGGCAGCACGACATGTACGAGGGCGTGGGCGTGCGGCGCACCCTGGCGGGCGGCCTCGGAGGCGCCGGCATGGGCCCCTCCAAGCTGCTCGTCTCCAACCTGGACTACGGGGTCTCCGACGCCGACATCAAGGTACACCCTGCCGCCTCGCCTGCTTTGCACGCATGAGCCTAGAGATTATCAAACACTCCTTTCCTGCTGCATCGTATTTGCATTACTTTTTCTTTAGACACGAATTACTTAGGCAGGCGAACCAGCCTCAATTCACACGGCAGCTCTTTTTTGTGTGCGCCCGTTGGCAGGCGTCATGCTAATTCTTGTTCCATCCAGGCAGGGTGCCGGGTTAGTGCCGCTGCTGTTCTGGTGACCGGGGTTCGAATCTTGCATGAACCCAATTTATTTTCTCTTTACAGTGGGGGCCATTTTGGTAACATTTGTTTTGATGAATGACAACTATGGTCAGTTTTCGTGTTTGGTGAGACATCTAAGGCTTCCGTTTGAATTTCACTCAATGGCTTTTCCTGGCACTGAAATTAGCGACGTCCGTGTGGTTGTCCACCTTGTGTACCAACACAGTAGTAGCACGAACAAGGGGATTGACCAGGTTTGATGAAACGGATGATCAGATCATTTCATTCATCCAATTGTAAGCGGTCAGTTTCATTCATTTCATTCAGTGGTGCCAGGTGACGCCGACGTGGCAACAAAGTTCTTGTGTAGTGGCCCTACAAATTTTTAACATTTTAGTTCTTTTTGATGTATATATTAGATTGGCCTGGAAAGTGTTCTCATTGAAAGCAGTTGTTGTCGCACTTGTATATATTGTTAGTGATGTGCGTCCCATTACTGGAAATTCTACCACTTGTTCGAGAAGTCTGACAGTGTGCTGCAGGTAAACGGGATGGACATCCCTGGGAGCTTTCTGACATTGCAACAAGTGCTAGCTTCCCCATTTGTTCCTCCTGGCCCAAACTACGAAAAGTGTGACGACCACCGCATGATATTTAGCATGAAAAGGTCTATGAGCTTCACTTGCTTCATCTGCGGCATCGTGAAGTTCACCAAACTGCCTTCAAACCTACTAGCGTCATGCAAATGAGGAAGCCCTGTGCCGTCCACTGCGCCGCCGCGGCTACAAATTACATTGAGTGCTTACGCAAGCTCGGCTGCTGTAGACTGTAGGGAACGTCATCAGGGTCGCAAATAAGGTCCGGTTTTTTGGCAACTGTGATTCTTGCTGCGATCACCACATTGTTACGGTTTGCCACAGCCTAGGGACATTGTCGTCAACACTTACGAATTTGCGTGCTGTTGCGGCACCAGGAATTTTGCATGGGAATGCTGACAGCTCTCGAATTCACTCTCGAGGCGCTCCACGCTGTCTTTTTTTGTATCCGAACATCTTCGCTCTGTGGAACCAACCTCAAAAACACGCACACGACATCTGCTCCATAACGGCCAGGCTGAGCTGCTGTGTATACGTCCACTTGGTGTGCAATGAATGGCTCAAGCGGACTCCGGGTAATTTCAAATTTCGACAGCGTCTGCAACCGATGGCTTCTTTTCACTGGCCTCCACCGGCCTAGTCATGTCCGCCTTAATCCTTAACTCCAAATTCTATTGTTTTTCGCGACCATTGCTTTGAAGACACGCCGCCGCAGACAAAACAAACACGCACGACGTCGGGTTTCCATGCCAGCAGAGCTGCGCTGAGTCGCAACGCCTCCCGTCGGTTTCCACGCCCCCTTCTCCTTTCGCATCCAATCATGCGTTGTGTTCTCATTGTCATGAGGCTATCCCCATGTTACCAGTGCCACCCAAGTGACGCGATGCGCGAGAAGTCATCATCATAGTCCACAACTCCGTCGTGATAAGCGCACGTGCAGGGGCGTTTGAGGCGCGGTGTTCAATATGTTGAATGTGACTGTAACCTTCTCTTTGGCGGTCTTTGCCCTTGTTGGCCTTGCGCCATTAAACCCGAACCGTCATATCGAATGTGACGGTGGGTAAGAGTCTGTTTACATGCCTACAGAGGTGCTATACTCTTGCATAGGATTTTCAAGGGGATGCTTGGACTGTTCGATATATGCAATAATGTGATCTATCCAGGATCAACTGTATATTCACACATGGCCCGTGTCGGACAAAGGTTTTTGCTATTGTCTTGCCTTTTGGGAGATTGGCTAGGAATTGGGAGCTCTGAGGGGCAGTGTGCCCACTTCACAGAAATCACACAACTATGAATTTGAAACTACAAAGTTGTTTAATAATGTCTGTTGCGCAGCACTTGACCGGAATGGTATGCGAGTGGAACAGATGCACACCAGGTGCACAGAACCCTGATTCTAGGGATGCTGTGGTGTGTGCGAATCTGCTTGCTGACGCATTTCGTGCCGTTATGATGAAGAAACCAGAGGGAAGAAAGAGGCATGCAGGTTTAGCAGAAAAGAAGGCGGTTGAAGCACAATTCACACCAACGGACGAAAGCGATGCAAATGTGATGTTGCAGCAAAGTGACCATAGTCAATTCCCCGTACTGCCCCTTTCTGATGTCACATCCTCGTGTGGTTCGTTTTGTGTGCGAATTTCCTATTGCTTTGCTTCTTTTGTTGTCTTGGTTGTGTGTGGTAAAGTCCTGCCTTGTGTGTTTAAATTCGTGCTTTTGTCAGTTAAGCTCAGTTGGATGTTAGCGCTTCTGCCCGTTATGTCTTCCCGCGCTTGTCCGTTTTTTCCGCTTCGTAAAGTTGCGTATCATGTTACCAGACTGACGTGCCCCGAGGAATTTTTTTCTTCACATGTCTGTGCACGCACATATGGGTTGCATTGGTTCACTAGATAACATAGAGTACTGTCACTGAGACTTGCGAGTGAACAACTGCGGCCATTTTGGTGTTTATCAGTGTTGCCGGATTGCTGCTTCCCCGGCCTCACCGCTAACTTTGACGAGGTCATTTGTAAACAACACTTCCAAAGGCGCAGCAACCCTGCATCTTCGGACGCACTTCTGCAGCTATCTTTGAATCATGTTCAGAACAATGTCAGTAGCGCGTAGCTGCAGAGCAGGGAGGACAAGCTGAGACTGCTGTGTAAACAAATGTCACGTGATCCGAACTGACCAATGATCATGGCGAAAGCAGGGAACAATAGGAGAATGGAGTGCCGATACTCTGTAACCTTATCTAGTGACACTAGGTTGCATGTGCCATTCAAAGCAACCGTGTACCGTGAGGTACAATGCATTGTCTAGTCCTTGGGACAGTACCTACAGGCCCGGTGAAGATTTTGCTGCCGAGTAGACCTACATTCTCTTCTTCTCGTGGGGGCTGGATTGCAGGAGCTGTTTGCCGAGTTTGGTCCTCTGCGGAAGGCGGCTGTCCACTACGACCGCTCCGGGCGCTCCCTGGGCACCGCCGACGTCGTCTTTGAGCGGCGTACAGACGCTGTCCGCGCCATGAAGCAGTACAACGGCGTGCCCCTGGACGGTGAGTGGTCAGGCACTTGTTTGCACACTCATGGGAAGAACAGGAGTGGGGACAGGGGGAGTGGCTGCGGGGTGCCTAATTTTCAGACACGCATGCACAAAAAAAAAAAAAGCCACGTATCTGCTCGCTTTGCTGCAAACGTCAAATGACCCTGCCGTGTAAAAGCCGCCCGTTTCTTTCCCACCCACCTCTCACACTCTTCCCCTCTTTTCTCGCTCCTCCCACAATAAATGCGGTGGAAGTTTGCTGTGGTCAATCCAATTTTAATGCGTCACACTGCTCGCATGCCATTTACTGTGACCTTTTGTTCCTTTGGGTGTTGTTGCTACTAGGCCTAGGCTCATGTGCGAGCTGTTCTTGTATTTTTGGGTCAAGGCATTGTTTGAGGGTGTTTTTTTTTTTTTTATTTGCTGAAGCAAATATTGTTCTGAGAGTGCAAAGGTGACGACGTCTCAAACGACGACAAACCTGGAAGCTTGCGGCCGGCTGGGCGCTGCCATGGCCACCATGTACAGCCATGAGCAGAGGTTTACGGACCAGGAAAATGGCAATTTTAGGTTATTTCTCTTCCGGTAGCAGCCCAACCAACTGCCGTGCACTTGCGAGATGTATAGTTACTGAAGTAATGAAAAATACGGCACAATTGCTGCTTTCGGGATCTGTAATCTTTTGCTCTTGGGTGTACATACTGTTAATAAGGTTGTCATGATCCTTTACCATCATCCGTCTCATTTGGTCTGCTGCCATGTAACAATATGAGGGATACCTTTCTTTTTAATCAAAAGAACACTGTGTAGTACAGTAAAACCTCGTTACAAGAGACACTTGGTTACAAGAGACATTTGAATGAAAGTGGTTTGGTTGCTTTTCCTATGCTCGCCATGTTTGCAACACTGCATACAAGAGACCTTGGTTACAAGAAACGTTTTCTTGTAACGATGTTTTACCGTACCACTTTTGTATTGTCTTGCCTCAAACGTGTCTGTTTTCTTTTTGCTGAACAATGTTGACAAGTCTGTATTGCTTCCAGATTTAGTGGTTTGGAAAAGATAAAAAAAATTTATTCTTCAAGAATTTTAACTTTTTCGCCTTATGGCTGATTTGCGGGACAGACTCGCAGACCAGAATGTGCGCGTCTGAGTAGCTAAAGAAAGACGGTCGAATTTAAAAACCCCACTCCTGTGGCGAGGTTTCTGTGCAGGCCGGGAGGGAGACGGCAGCGACGTAAATGTCCGCACAGCGTGGCGTGTGTAACAACCATCCCCTCCCCCCTCAGGGCGGCCGATGAACATCCAGCTGGTGACATCCGCCCTGGGCGCAGCAGCGGTGCTGTCGACGGCATCGCGACTCGGCTACGCGGCCACTGGAGGAGCCGGAGGAGGTGCCGGCCAGTCGCAGCGACCTCGGGGAGGCTTCCGGTGAGTGTCATTACCCGCTCGCCTCTCGCGAAGTGAGGGTGGTATGACAGTTGGGCTTTTTGTTCTTGTACCTTGCTACACGACGCTTGAAGACAACCACACTAGGTCATGTGTCTCCTCTTCCGTTGTCGTAGTCGTCAAGCACTTTGACTCGTGCGAGGGGGCTTGGAACAACGAGTACGACCTTCTTCGCTGCTGGCTGTAAAACAGTGGATGCGGTAACCTAATTAGGTGTGGTTGCTTAGTGGCTAAGGCATTGTCCGAGGATGCAGGTTCAGTTCCCGGCCGCGGCGGCCGCTTCTCCGATGGAAGCGAAAGGGGAAAACGCTGTGTGCCCGAGATTTCGGCGCACGTTAAAGATCACCAGGTGGTCAAAATCATTCCGAAGCCCTCCACTAGGTGCGCGTCATCACCTGGGTTAGTGTTGGCATGATAACCCCGTTATCAAAGATCAAGGGCGTGGGGTCATTTGTGACCCTTCTTGTGGGTGGGGGTGGAAAACGAAGACATCAACAAGTGTGCCTAGATTTCGGCGCCTGTTAAAGATGATCCCCTGGCAGTCAGAAGTAATCCAGAGCTCTCCATTTGGCACGCCTTGTAGCCCAAGTGTAGTTCTGGCAAGTAAAGCCCCGAAAGCCTGTTTTAATTTGACGCCATATGTAACAAACTTGGCCTTACTCTTTCTTGCTATAGCCCACCAATTTTGTAGTTCTGTTGAGCAAATAACTGTCCGCACATCTATAGCAGTTGTCTTTTGTGGGAGAAAAGTTTTGTTTCCTGTATCATAGAGGTAACTCGAGCCAGTTCGGGTATATTCCAGAAAGACTGGCCCCTACTGCCAACTGAAAGTCTTATTCAAAGGAATACAATAGTTTGCTTTTGGTCAGAGCCAGTTAGGATAGAGCAAGAGGAAGATTAGACAGATGCCTGGTAGCAACGCATGCATTATGCCTTGGTTTGCATTGCAGTGAAGCTGCATATCATGGGGAGATGTGGGTCGAAAAATCAACTTTTTCTCTCGGAAATTTCAGCTTTTCTGTTTTCAGTTGTGTTAGAACATTCAGTTTTGCCGGGATAAAAAAATCAAGCGAAAATTCTTAGTAGAAGTTACAGAAAAATGCATCTAAGTTGTTTTCCGGAAGGCAGTGTCTTTTCATTTTGCGCATCGCGAGCTAGTGGCACTGTCTGTCATTTGCAGTCGCTCAGGCAGGTGGAGTTGTCTGTGCCCTTTCGAATGCAGCATCCGATAGGGGTATGTGCAAAAGAAAAAGATACCAAAAGAAGCGTTTTTTCAAGCACCCTACCAGCCATTTAAATTGCAAGCTACGTCGCGTAGTACTGTAGCGAGCGTGCCATTGGCTAAAGCAGCACCCACTTGTCGCCATGGTGGCTCAGCTTCATCGCGAACCGTGTCGCGCTGCAGTTTCTTCGATTATTTTAACGGGTTTACAAGATCCGGAAGCACTGAATCAGGGGTGGTCTGAGTAGGGTTGACGTTGGGATCGACGAGTGGCTACGTCCGGGCGCAGTGTACACACTGTGTCTGTTGCAGGCATTCAACAAAGTCTTCCTTCCTTCCTTCGCACGAGTATGATACGGAGTGATGTCAAGTGCATCTAAACACAACAGCATCCTGAAATGTCTCGACGGCCGGCCTAAGCAGAGCATCGTCGCCGACCACAACTGTGATGAGGGCGGCGCAACTACGGACATTGTCAGCGCTTTTCAAAAGG
Organism: Haemaphysalis longicornis; assembly: GCF_048455015.1. Taxonomy (NCBI): domain Eukaryota; kingdom Metazoa; phylum Arthropoda; class Arachnida; order Ixodida; family Ixodidae; genus Haemaphysalis; species Haemaphysalis longicornis. The sequence goes on along the minus strand of NW_027526385.1, from coordinate 81,881,802 downwards.
ATATGCCATATTTACTCGATTCTGCGCGCACGCGCACACACACACACACACACAACACACCCTTTTTTTTTAGCGATCGTGATGTCCAATTTGAGGGTGGGTGCTTAGATTCCAAAAATTTAAAATGATGCCCTTCCCCTCCCCTTGCATCACACACTTTTTCGCAGCAGTGTAGAGATGAGGCGGGCGCAAAGCAGCGAACATTAGAAAAACGCAGACACTGAATCCGCTGTGACCTGCGCCTACATCTGCTTCTCATTCACGAGTAACACTCAAGTCTGCCGCACGGCTCAAGCCGCGGTTCTCACTATCCCACAGCAGGTTGCCTGCTCTTCCGTTGAAGGGGTTGGCAATTGAACATTTCTCAAACCACTTGGCCGCAACGTCAGCTTGGACCCGCTTCCACACGTCTGAAGTCCACCTTGCGATAGTTGGCGGGGACGCTTTTTGCAGCTTTCCCGACGTGCCGCGTTTTTGTTGCGTAGTGTCGAGCCTGAGCTCATGTCTACTTCCGTTTTCACTGCCGTGCCTCCACTTTGTCCCGGCTGTGCACCAGAAGCCGATAGTGCGCCATTCCAGCAGCTCTGGCTCTTCAACAGAGCGAGGAAGCACAGTTGCTGGCCTGGGCAACACGCACTTTTTCGTAGAAAAGGGGGTGCTTTGATTCGCATGCAAACTTTTCTCTCTTTTTTTTGTCTCCTGAAAGTAGGTAAAGGTGCTTAGAATCTCCAAAGTACGGTAGTTATCGAAAAACAACGAAAAGGCAAGTCAGAGGCCACTGTTCTTGTACAGTGCTATGCGCCATCATCACGTTCGTCACACTTGTGAATTAAAATTCAAGCAAAAATACTAACTTAGAAGTGACAGAGCACTCGCATACAAACGGCAGCAGACGGAAGGACGGAAGACTCGTACTTTCTCAGGCTTAAAAGGAGTGGGACGTTCCGTGTGTTGCCTGGACACCGCTTCGGGCATATCTGTGCGCGCTTTTTAATTAACAAATACGCTTCAAACTTTCAAAGGAGTTTTTCTTATTTTGCTCCCACAGTTTTATGCACTTTAGATCGTTGGATTGCAATGAAACTTGGCACACACACTCTTAAAAGCATGCAGAGTGCACTTCTCTAATTTATTTATCAATATGTACTCCTCACCTCTGCAAAAACACCATACAATGTAGGACTTACGGAAACACGAAGCTGCGAGGCATTTCTTTTTACTTTTTATTGTAACACTTTTTCTCTCTTTACTTTCGGATCTTAAGGGGGTACGCGGGTCTTATACCCCTGTCAAACGTGCCTATTTAAGTGCACTTACACGGAGTGCACTTGGATAAAATGTCATTCGGGAGCAGCTAAACGGCAAACGCGAGTGACACTTTACAAGGAACGCACTTTAAGCTGAGTGTGGTCCCCAAACACACTTTACCGGGGCCAGCTCGCCGAGTGAGTAATCTCGTGAACAGAAGTCCGAAAATCGGAAAAATTAACATAAAACCGCGAGCGTTTAGATGATAATAAGTAACGTAAAAGTTAATTATAGATATATTGCTTATTTACTTTTACAAAAATTGAAGCAGCGACGAAAAATAAGAAAATAACCTCTCTCTCAACAACGTGCCAGCGCCGCCTGGTGGGTGTTTTGCTCCATGGCAGCCGTTCTCTGCGGCGTTCTCGTAGGTGGTTTCTTGTGGCCCTGTGATTGTGTTCGTGTTTCAGCCTATTTCTGTTGTATTCAACGCTTTCAGATAATTTCCCCCGAACAATAATGCAGCTGTCATTCACTGCGCAGTGAATAACACTGAAGATAAAAGCGCCGGTGTTCAGTCGCCGTCCCGACTCTGTTTTTGTGGTCTTGTGCGATGCGCCGATTGCGATTTTAAACAATTCAAACCCAACGAATTGTTTACAATATTCCTCACGTGATAAATAGGGGGGATTTCAAGTAATTTTGCGTAATATTTACGCCGGCTATCGTCACTGACATCACGGCCAAGGGCACTTTATTTCGTCGTTTAGCAGCGCGCAGCCTAAGTGTCACTTGGGGAGCCCGAGTGCACTCGGCGGAAGTGCACTTAAATAGGCACGTTTGACAGGGGTATTAGAATGGTCAAAAATGGCCAAAATATCGATTTTGAGAAAATCCAATTTTTGGAATTATTGTACCTTCAAGCACCTACCTTCAAAATATCAACGCGAAATTCCATCAGGAAATACTCTAAAATCATGTTTTGAAACGCCTCGAGGGCCACGAAATGCCCCGAATTGGGCAAAAGTTGCTTCAAATTCCCGCGCGCCCCGCGGGCGAAGCAGCCGACCGATCGCCGCCATCTTGGTCTTGTTTTGACGCTTGTTTCTTTGTGCGCATTTTGCGATATCTCAAAATGGCGTCGCTTGGGTAGAACGACCGCCCTTGCCAGTTTTCCGAAGGCACCTTCTCGGCCGCCGATTGGCTAGAGCGGGCGCGCGCGGTTTGAGTTCGCCATACGACCCCTCCCATTGGTCGGCGCGACTGCTGTCATGGTGGTCGCCATCATGGCGTCTGCTACGCGCGTCTGACGGAGTCCGCTCTTCTGGCGCGGCGCTCGCTTAGAGCAGTTTTTTTTTAGTTTCTTCCAATTCTTCCATCGCGTACTTTCGTGAATGATGCCAGGAGACGTACGTTTGAAGAAGACGACCCGTCATGCGCACGGGAAGCGAAAGCGTCATCCGCCTATCCCAAGGTCGCGGTGCGACTTCGGGCCGCTCGACTCCGCCGGATGAGAATCGTTCGCCGCCTCGTATTGCCTCGCCTGCCCCTTCGCCTGACCTCCGGAATCCATACCTGGTCCAAGCACGTCCTGCCTGCTTGACACGAGGTATTACACGGCGAAGGAGATCGCCGCTCGTACGGAACACGCGGACGAGGTCAAGCGCGGAATGGAGACCAAGTCAGCAACGCAGCGGAAATTCAACCTCCTTGAAGTGGATTTGGCGCACTCAGAGGAAGAATCCGGCACAGATTTTGTCTTAGTGGATTTTGCAATGCTGAAGGACCTTTTTGCGCACGTCAGGTGCGGCAAGTGCGGGCTGGCGGCGCCGGATTTGAGGAAGCCTGACCGGCAGTACGGCCTCGCCTTGAAGCTCCAGGTGACGTGCTCGGTTTGTGAACACCATGTGGAACGTTTTTCCTCGCCAAGGACCGAAGGATCTGGCAATATCACTCTTTTTGAAGTGAATATGAGGGCTTTCAAAAGTATTCAAAGCATCGGGAAGGGGGTGACTGCTCTGTCAGATTTTTGTGCTGGTATGAACTTGTCCCACAGCGGCCTGCACCACAAGACATTCCAAGCGCACTTGAGGAAAGTGGTTCAGGTTTGCGAGGACACTGCAGCAGCCTCTAAAGCTGACAGTGTGCGTGCCATCAAGGACTTGTACTCGGACCTTGGTCAGCCGCCAAACAACATAGATGTGATGTTTGATGGCACGTGGATGACAAGGGGACGGTTGTCACACATTGGAGTGGGCTGCATCATTGAAGTGTACACCGGCTTGGTGATTGATCATGTAGTCCTCTCCAACTTTTGCTTAGGTTGCGCCATCCGACCCAAAGCTTCAGATGAGGGCTACGAAGATTGGCTGGCAGACCATGAGTGTCAGCGAAACATTGACTGTGGTGCAGGACGCATGGAGGTAGAGGCAGCCCTGATAATGTTCAAGCGCTCGCTCTCCAAGAATGGGCTGCAGTACACAACCGTGATGTCCGATGGAGATAGCCGCACCATGCACGGCTTGAAGGAAAAAGGCGTCTATGGGTTTATCTCCATAGGCCAAGAAAGTTTGCCTTTCGGCTACATTTATTTTCCCCAAAAGACTCTTTTGAGGGCCAACAACATGATGCATTTGCGGAAAACGCACTGCGCAGTGTCCCACCCCTGTATCCTCTCAAACTTCCAGCATAAAAACCGCGAATGAAATAGCCTCACCAAAGAACAAAAAAAGGGGGGCACCTAAAGCAAGTTTCACCCTCACACTTTTGCCGTACCCAATATTCTGGGTACCACAGTGCACTGTAATAGATGATGGCACTTCACGAAGGACTGTTGCAGTTTTCACGACGCCAGCAAGACACCACCAGATTTCACAACGCTAACAAAATGCCAACCGATTCGAAGTCGATAAATTTTGATAAATTCCTGATGGGGTCCGTTACTTGGCCTTTTGTATCTCCAGTTCTAGTTGACATTTTTCGAATCCAAAGACAGATTTGAAAATGGGAAGAACATGTCTTTGTTACTGGGAAATTTTGAAGCTACACTACTGACGGTTCATCTCGTAACACATGGCCAAACTTCAAATGCAGTTTTCTCAGTTTCATATTTTTGGTCACTTCCCTCAGCCTTACGCAGCTTTTTGGAAACTTCTTTTTGCTTCATAAGGTCAATCTTGGTACCATTTTTTTCAGTACAGCCTGAGGCAGCCGATGACATTCTTAGTTTTTCTGTTTAGGCTATGCATAAATAATGACTTGCAGTTATTTTGATGAGCCAAAATATCCAATACTGCCATTTTTTGTACTTGACATATGTTTTTATGATGCCGTGACTTTAGAGAAAAACGAAGAATGTCATCGGGTATGGGAACTCTCTGGCTATCCATTCATGTAATTAAAAGCGACAAAATGCAATGCGAAAGTTCATTAAAGCTGCGTAAGAAATTACCTAATTGCGGTTCAGACTTTGTGTGATAACTTTTGAACTAACAGCACCAGCTCAAATATAATTGCATATTTGAAATCTACAGAGAAACGCACATCCGTGTGCAAATTTTCATAAGTTTCTACCCATAAATAAAAAAGTTAGTTTTAAGACCCTCGTCCCCCCTTAATTGCACAATGTGGTTCATAAGGAGCCTAATTAGATATCGCATGATGCAGTTGGTAGAATTTGTGGTGGTGAAAAAGGGGGGGCAAAAAAACCTTTGTCGAATCTCGTTGAAAATGTCGGAATAAAGAAAGCTCCTTGCATCGAGGGCTTACCTGTAGTGGCACATGTGCAATGAGTGAACACACGAGTGAAAAGTAGACAAATATTTCTTCGTGCATATTTGCATTTCAAGCTACACCACGCCCATCATTAAGAAAATTAGTCAGTTACGCACGTCTTTGTTTCAGGTCCTTTGGTGGGCGAAACGTGCCCTGGCTCACTATGGTGCTCAAAAACGTAGCAACATGATGCGCACACTCTGAACTAGTCTAGACCACGACGACTCTTCGCTGCCACGGCTTTCTTCTGCAAATGCTTTTTTTGCATCAACACGTTTATCAACCAATCAGCACAAATCAACCCACCAACCAATCGCTTGATTGGCTATGGCAGACTGAAAGGGAAGTGTTGCCGGAGCTCCTGCCACGGCCACGCAGAACTCTCTCCTCCTCGGAGGAGAGAGTAGTTTGGCCGTGCTCTGGCAACACAGAAAATTGCCACGTGATTCGAGGCATTTGCAGAGCGCGGCATGTTAGAATTGCTGGGCATTTTCGGCCATTGAAATATGCATAACTTTGCCGGGATCGCGGCATCAACTCGAATAACAAGATTCGACTGTATTTGCTACTCGTAAACCGTGCCCAACAACACTCCATTGTATCTGTGCAGGGGTAGTGCAGTGTGATGAACGGAGGTGCGCCAAATCACCTGCTGTCATGCTCCATGTTGTCGATTCCTTTGAAAGGATCATCAATTCCAAAGTTCTATGCCAGCCTTCTGGTCAAGCATGTTGGGAGGTGAAACTTTGGTAGTTTTGTCTTGTCGCACTGTCTAAGGCTTTGCACTCTCTCCATCTACTTTCAGGGGCCGTGGCAGAGGCCGGGGCGGCCGCGGCGGCGCCGTCCAGCGCAAGGTCCCGACCGCCGAGGAACTGGACGCAGAGCTGGATGCATATGTCAACAAGATGGAGTAAAGCAGCCGGTGAAACCAGCGACATTGGAAGCACGCGCCCTGCCCGTTCCCTACGACACCCTTCGTTTTAGTTGGCACCTAAAAGCAGGCCCCTGGCTCACACAAGCGGAAAACGAAACAGAAAGTTAGCGGGGACGGTGCTTCGGCGTTTCGAGACATCTGTGACTGATGCTGTCCCGTGGCCTCATCCTGAAAGAAAGCGCCTTTCGACTGCCTCTTTTCCTATTTTCTGAGTTTTCTTTCTTTCATTGCTTTCGGGAGGGCCCCGAGAGCACTTGCATTCATTCCTCATTTGCTTTTGCTAGTTGCGTTTGATGTCATAGCCCCTAGCCTATCACCCATCATCGATTCATTGGCAGCCATGGGTGGACACCATCATAGCTCATACGCAAATGCGGGCTCGTGTCGGGCTGTTGTAGTAAATACCCTCGGGCAACCCCGCAAAGAAAAGAGCGTTTTAGTACAGTACGTTGTAAGCCATACGTGCACTCATGTGGTGGGACTGTACACAGTTTTTACCGCTCGGGAATCCATTCGAAAACGTTTTGTTTTGCGTTTGGTGCAAACGTTTCTCTTGTGTGTGAGCCTTGGAGGAATAAACGGCTATTGGAAGATTGGAGCTGTGTGTGCGGCGTTGTTTGACGATGCGTACCAACTGTGTAGGAGGAAATGAACTCTCGTTGACTTAAAGTTGGTTCCCTCACCGGTGAGTTGGTAATGCTGTGAAGGAGTGCTTGCAATAAAAGCTGGCATGTGCCACAGTGTGGTGTAATGTGTTGGCTGAACCATACAGTGGTGGATTGTCTTGCCAGTAAACATTTCAATCCGTGTATGTTAGCAGCTGCCTGGAATTTTCATTGTTAAAGAAGCCATGTAGAGAAAATACAACTTGGTGTAATTTGAAAGAACTAGGATTCAGTATCTCACTCAGCTCCATTACAGCCCCAAAAGATGTTTTTTAACGAAAAAAAAAAGCAAGTAGTATTTAAAATCTTTCAAATTTTGCGACACAGTGACGTGTTATGAGCAAGAATGACTCCGTACGGGCCAACAATAAAACATAATTTTCAGTGCGTTAACTGCACGTTAGCATTCAAGTGATGCGGTCAAATGGAACTCGAGGCCCCATTACAGACGTCCAGTCGTGTCGTCGTGAAAGGTCAGTTAGGTGGCCTCCAATCGCATGAACAAGGTTCCGTGATGTAGAAAAGTTGCAGGAAATTGGCTAGGGGGTCGCAATTGCTTCACACGTTTTCTTTTATATCTCCGTTACTTGTTCGAAGATTGCGATGATATTGGTATCATTGTTGTCGGGACTAAGCAGTCTCTAATAAACCCAACTTGTATTTTGTCTTCATGGCTCCTTTAAATGTTTGAAATATGCGCCAAACCAACCCCTGGGATATGAGACGTGCTGCAGTGAAGAGCTCCGTGTTAATTTTGGCCACCTGGTGGTCTTTAACCCCTTGCAGGCCGGAACTTTTACTCGCCTTCCGGTCTGTGACTATTTTGCCAGTTAGTGGTGCCGCAAAAAAAAAAAAAAACGCAAACTGTGCAAAAAACTCTCGGGATATTTATTTCTGGCATTATTCTTGCAACTCTTATACCGATATTTAAGTGGCACGTGAAACAGCAGCTTGAAGCGTTCTCGTTGGTTGAGGCTAGGGTTACAACTGCCAGTTTTGCAGAAAAAAGTTTCCCTCCTGCCTCCTTTGTTTTTACATCGCTACAAGCAGCACAGTCCTTGCTGCTCAGGCCTTGGAGCTTGTGGATGAAATGGCTCGCCCCATCTCGCCTTTTTTTTGCACTCCATATGGGACCTCGGATCACCCACCAACTGTTGGATGAGGTTGCAGTGGTACCACGCGGGTTTGGTGCCCTTTCTCAACATGATTCTGCAGCTGTGTGCGCCTGCAAATAAAACTGCTGACAATGGAAGCCTCTAGATGCCAGGAAAAATGCTTTTGCCACCATTTTTGTCTTTTTCACAGAGTAATGATCTGCACGGTGCTGTCTTTACAGCCATCGTGGGCTTCGTCACTTGCTTCTGCCAAATCACTGCCATCACTAACTGATGGAGGCACGCTCTTCCTCACTGAAGTCATTGCTTTCGCTAAGTGCACCACTGTAGAACGCACGTGGTGAGAAAGAGGCCATGCTCCTTAGTGAACAGCATGCACATGAACACTCTGGAACCCAGAAAACCCATGCTGAACGTTGTGCTGCACCCTAGTGGAAAAAGAAGAAAACTTCAACAAAGTTCACTTATCCCTCAAGAGATGGCACGTCATGTATGCAAAGAATGCGGGTGCATGTCAGTGAGAAAGAAAGCGAAATTTAACACCCAAGTCTGGCGTGCCCCGACAGCGGACTGCTACGGCCATGTTGCATTTTCAGGCAGGGCCCAGCAGAAGACCACAAAGGGCTAATGTGTACTGAAAAATTTCATTCTTGTGGTTACTGTCGTGGACTTAAGAGCAATAGTAAGAGTAGGAGATATTCTAAAAAACATCTTTTAGTCTCAGAAGATGGACATTTGAAAGCTTGTTCTGTACTTGGATGCTCTCCACACATCATATTGGACTTCATACAGCAACAGGATGGAAGGAGCATTGTGTGGACTACAGCCATCAAACGGGTTAACCTCATCCATAATGTGTTTTGCTAAGTCGCCCACAACACAGGCCTCAAAAGATAAGCTTTGCAAAATAGTGTAAGCAGTCGTGCTTTCCAGTTTTCTATGGCCTTGACCTGAAACTAGCAATAGCTCCGTGCAGTAAATTGCTCGCTGCCCTCCGTCAATTCCTTGAAAATGAGGCAGGTGTGCCTAGTTGCCACTCTTACAAGTTGCTTTGCGTTAAGTCTAATAGTGCTTTGAATGCTTAAAGGAGCCATGAAGACAAAATACAAGTTGGGTTTATTAAAAAGACGGCTTAGTCCCCATAACTTTTACCCACCTTCCGGCCATTCCGGTCTGCGACTATTTTGCCAGTTTGTGGTGCCACAAAAAAAAAAACGCAAACTGTGCAAAAAAACTTGCACGATATTTATTTCTCGCATTCTGCTTGCAACTCTTTTATCGATATTTGAGTGGCATGTGAAACAGCAGCTTGAAGCGTTCTCGTTTGAAGCGGCATCGCAATCTTCGAACAAATAACGGAGATATGAAAGAAAACGTGTGAAGCAGTCGCGACCCCCTAGCCAATTTCCCGCAACTTTTCCATGACGCCACGGAACCTTGTTTGTGCGATTGTCAGCCGCCTAACTGACCTGTCGCGACGACACATCACTGGACGTCTGTAATGGGGCCTCTAGTTCCATTTAACCGCATCACTTGAATGCTAACGTGCAGTTAACGCACTGAAAATTATGTTTTATTGTTGGCCCGTATGACGTCATTCTTGCTCATAACACGTCACTGTGGCGCAAAATTTGAAAGTTTTTAAATACTTCTTGCTTTTTTTTTCGTTAAAAAACATCTTTTGGGGCTGTAATGGAGCTGAGTGAGATTGTGAATCCTAGTTCTTTCAAATCACACAAAATTGTATTTTCTCTTCATGGCTCCTTTAAGCATGGCTTGCCCTAGTGATACTTGAACTTTTTTTTTGCTGCTTCCCGTCTTCTTTGATGGGACGTGCATGTCTTCTTTGACATTCATTTCCAAACTGCAGACTATTTGGAACTCTGGTGACAAGCTACAAAGATGTGATATTAGCTTCATGGAATCGGCACGACACCCGCGAAGCAATGGTAAAGTATCGCGAGGCGACACCGTAACGCTACTGCATTCAAAGCATGTAGGCAAACTGAAGTGCTTCATGACTTCTCGAGTGTTACTAGGCTTTTGAGCAAATTTTTATGGGAGCTTGCTGTCAGCTGTGCTCATCAAGCATCCGCAGGAACACTTGAACTACGACAGCAGCAGCCAGAAGTGTGCGTTTGCCTGACGCTGTGATCGGGTTCAGCGACAACAGCAGTGCAGAGAGGAGGATGATGGTACGGTGACGACGATAAGAAAGGATACAGGATTTCATCTGCGCACCACATTTTTTTACTATCACTGGGCCGCAGGTGTCTTGGGACCCTATTGCGATTGTGTTCATGTAGTCCATAAACAAAAAGAGCTGACCCACATGCTTTCTCAGCTTAGAATAGGCTACCCACCTTCATTTTATTATACTTTTATCAGCTTGAGTAACTGTTTCCACAACAGCCCACAGGAAGCACTGCCCACAACGTGCCACTGCACCAACACTATCAGGAAATTGGCCTAGGGTGATGATAGAATTTCGTATCAACAGACGGCCAGGAGTAACATTCCCACTGATATGACAAAAAATTAAAGCCGTTCCACTCAATGCGAAAGCTGGCGGAAGTGCAGAGCAGCGATTCGCCATAATGGGCTGTAGCGCCGTTACCTGCTCACTGCTACCCACCCAATGCAATTCAAATTTCCCGCCTTTGCAGTGCTCACGTGCTCCCTGCCTGAAACTGCACCAGCGGAAATTTTGTTTCTTTTTGTGCTTGCTTTTCCTCCCACATGTGCCGGCATTGTACTGCCACTTTTTTTCGATTACTGTCGTAAAAACCAACCCAACGAGCGTTCCTAACTAAATGAATGCGGGCACTGCCGGTTAATTACGTATATTTTGCCTCAAATGTACCTGCAGTTTTCTTGCCGCTAAACAACGGGGAGATGTATGACAAGCGCCAGTGTTTCACGAGTTTCGAACGATTATGACTATAAACCGCTCGGCTTTCGAAGCCTCTCGGTTATGCCGCGACGACGGAACACCGTGTGCTCTACTTGGGTCCAGCGAGCGAGCTATGACGACACGGTGAGCCTCTAAAGTGCTCTGCACTTAAAAAGCGATGTCCCTTTTAGACGAGACTTTAAATTGTGAAAAGTGTCCGACCATAGCATTGATGCTGTGAGAACAACAGATGTATAACTAGTAGTATGATTGGAAAAAACCAGTCGTAAAACAGGAAGACATGATCAACTTTCAACCATGTCTTGCATAAAGAGAGCACAGTGGCCGTTTTTATAAGGCATCGGTGTGCCTGTGCAGCTCTAAGACATGCAACTGCTCCAGACCTCTCCAATGCCCCCCTGATCGCACAATCGGTAAATTCCTCAGACATTGTTACAGTTGTACAAGTTACAAATTATAATAAAGCATAGTGCAAAACCTCGGGTCAGCAAAATAACTGGCTTGCCACAACACGCTCAACAAATTGTCAAGCGATGCTGTTCAAACAATACTGCAGTAGCTTAAAGGAACGCTCCACTTTTTAAATTTTTCTTTCAAACATGAAAAGTGTTGTGTCGGGCTTAAACAAAGCTGCTAACTTCTAGTTTCTTCTTTGCTTTACATAGAGATCAGCTGATCTTTGAGACATTAGTGAAACTAGTACCTCCAGATCAGGGTAGTAATGCCGCTGCAAAAGTGTATTAGTGTAATTAAAAGAAAAAAAAGGGGGGGGGAGGGCAAGAAGAAAAGAAAACACCTGCACACCTGTATTTTTCTTTCCCTAAAAGCCCTCACTTACTGTGCTTCTCACTACACTACGAGTAGTACCTCCCTTGACAAAATTTCTGCATTCAACCTTCTTCAATGCAATGCAATACGCATAGATGTGAATGACCACGGAACTTCACCTAGCAATATATGCGCCAGAATCGCTTTCCACACAGCAGAACACAATTCACAGTGACCCGTCAGGAACCTTTTATTCACATAAAACATAATTTAGGAAAGCCGCAATGTGCAGCACACATTCCAACTGCTTGCCCGCCCTGGCATCTCCCAGACAGCAACAATAAATTTTAAAGGGAGAAACATAAAAGCGAGAGGCGCCCAGCAGCTGCCTCCCATTCCAAGGCCTGAAAAACTGAGCTGCAACTCATTCGTCACGATGATGCCAGGACAGAGCAGTCAAGATCTGCCGCCCCTCGTTTTCTAAAAGCCCGTCTTGCTTGGCCGCCGTCGATCACATGTCGGCGTCGTCAAACTGACCCTCGGTCAGTTCGGTCCAGTTGGGCTTCCGGCGCGACGAGAGGGGATGCGTGTGGCAGGGCACGAACACGTTCGGGTTGTACTGGCTTGGCCTAGAATCTGTAAAGGAGGGAACCAACCACCCCATAAAACAGCATGTTTCAATTCACGCCACAAGTTAACCCTTTGAGGGTCGAATTTTTTCGCCAAATGCGTCCCCCCAGGGTCGATTTTTTTTTATTGCTGATTTGAATTCTACAGACGAATCTATATCGAGGAAACATAATCAAACATTTTTTTGGGTGACCGTAAAGTGACAAAAAAATATTAGTAGGACTTGATTGCTGGCTAATTGGTTCATGATGTACGAAAGAATAAGTTTGTGTAGAAGACGAGGACAAAGAGACGCACAGGACGACCGCTCGTCCTGTCCTCTCGTCTCTTCGTCCTCGTCTTCTGCGCAAACTTATTCTTTCGTACAAAAAAATCATTTGTGTTGTTACGTACATGTGGTTTATTATGGCGTTTCAGAAGAAAAATTCTAGATAAAAACGAGAGAGTAACAAGCCGGCAGCTTTTGAGTGAATCGAAATCAGATAGACGTCAGTTTCGTGGGCGCATAAAGCGGGAAGCGCCCGGAGGACGATACCGAAACCAGCCGCTGTGCTCCCACCGGCGAATCTAAAAACCCAATAGACGTTAAAATGGAAATTATTTGGAATAACAGGCATCAAGGTGACCGTGATCTTGACAAAATTCGAAGTTTTTAAGCACCGAAACCCTGCCGTGCTCTGCACTGTGTCGGCGCCATCATGACTGAGGTAGTGCAGAGTTGTAAAAGTGGCAGGTCAGCTGAGATTCGCGTTGGCGCATGCATCTCTCTGTTTTCAGGTCTTCTGAACAAAATCAAGAGGGGACACGTGTCGCTGGCTAATGGCAGTGCTGCTGTGCTTTCTGTATAATTGGAAGCTCAGTTAATTTGAAGTTTTTTGCAGTTCGCGTGGTATTTGTATTAACGTGAGTCGACTGTATGCATCATAATCCAGTGCGTGTCAAGGGGTCTTGAAGGTGAAATACAACTTCGTTGAGCTTGAAAGAACTACCATTTGTTCACTCAAGCAGCCCCATTCCAGCCATGAAAGAGGCTTTTATAACTGAGAAGACGCAAGAATTAAACGACCTAATTTAGCACCACAGTGATGGAATGTGGGCACGAGTGACGTATCACAGGCAAGCATTAAGGGGGGACACCCCTCTTAAAACTATTTCTTTTAATTTTTAAGTAAACTCTGTGAAACTTGTCAGTCTTGCTGCTTTTCCCCCACTGATTTCAAATATGGCATTATTTTTTTAGTTAATCAATTAGGTCCCGAGATAATTAGAGGTAATTAACCATTTTTGGAGGAACAATAGACAAAACTGTGTTGGTAAGAAAACTTTAATCTTTACATTTTCCAACACCATGAACACTGGTGAGTGCAATAAGACAATCAGTTTTTTTATGCGTCGCTTGGAACTAATTTTACAGCTCATTAAACTTCAGTGTTTGAAGTTGGCACTCAAAATGGCTCCTTGCCAGTGTTGCCACCAAGGTTTAATGAGCTGTAAAATTAGTTCCAAGCGACGCATAAAAAAACTGATTGTCTTATTGCACTCACCAGTGTTCATGGTGTTGGAAAATGTAAAGATTAAAGTTTTCTTACCAACACAGTTTTGTCTATTGTTCCTCCAAAAATGGTTAATTACCTCTAATTATCTCGGGACCTAATTGACCAACAAAAAAAATAATGCCATATTTAGAATCAGTGGAGGAAAAGCAACAAGTCTGACAAGTTTCACAGAGTTTACTCAAAAATTAAAGTTTTTTTAAGAGCAGTGTCTCCCCTTAAAAACGTAGTTATTAGTGTGTTAATTAACTGACTGTTAACGTTCAAGTGATAAATTGCATCTACGAACGGTCTAAATGCATATCGATACTTGGTTTATGATACAAAGGTACGCAATTGTACTCCTTCTTTATGATCGACGCGTCTATCATTTGTCGTGTCTAGAACAGTTCCTTCTTTGCGATTTTCAAGTAACCATTTTGGCACAATTGGAAGCTCAGTTTCACGTACGCACAATGCGTACACAGATCTTATCAGAGCTTTTTGGTTGACTAACCGGTTAATGGGGAAATGCATTAGTTTTTTTAACAGAACGCCCTTGGTGCCACTAAGAAATCTTTGCTTTAATACCCGCTCAGTTGTCTTGATCGTGTTGCTTTAACCCTTTGAGGATCACGGCCGTATATGTACGACATCGGCAAACATTTCGAAAATGGTCAATGACGTACATGTATGGCATCGCTTGTCTCTTTAAGAAGCGCGCCTCTTTCGCCAACTTCTCTTGCTTGGCATGGGCTGCCACACTGCGGAAATACGTCAATTTTTTTTTTCTTGCGCCGATGGCTCTTCTTTTCTTTTTTTTTCTTTTTTTTTTGTGTGTGATTTACTTCAGCGGCGCGCTGGGTATCGCTTGCGCATCCGGTAACGAGGGGGTGCGCTGGGTATCTCTTGCGCCAGCCACAGACCAAGGGCACCTGCGAAACTGATGAGGCGCTTATCTCGTTTTTTTTTTGTATTTTATAAGGGTGGTGCGCCACCTATCGCTCGCGCATCCAGCCGCATGCCCGCGCGCAGCGGCTGGTTTCGGTATCGTCTTCCGGGCACTTCCTACTTTTTGCACCCGCGAAACTGATGTCTATCTGATTTCGATTCACTTAAAAGGTGCCGGCTTGTTACTCTCTCGTTTATATTTAGAATTTTTTCTTGTGTTACTCATGAATAAACCACATGTATGTAACAATACAAACAATTTTTTTGTCACTTTATGGTCACCCTTAAAAAAATTACAATAATTTTTTCTCGAAATAGATTCATCCGAAGAATTTAAATCAGCAATAACAAAAATCCACCCTGGGGGGGGGTAGCATTTGACAAAAAAATTCGACCCTCAAAGGGTTAAAAATTTGTCCCCAGCTCAAGCAACAACAATGTGCAGCCTTCCCTATTCCTTCATGCAGTTTCTGAATCACCTGTCTAGGTCGACTGAACTGTTTGGACACGTAACGTAGCGTCCCGTTTAGACACGGTGTCACCGCCTTTCAGACTTCAGAAAGTTTAGTGCCAAATTAAAATTATTTCCACCTGCTTGTTTAGAAATGCCTCATGGTTGCTCCGGTATATAAAATGCTGGCTTTCATACCAGCTAGAGGACATGTACTCCACAAAAATCGGTTGACAAAAATCGGATGCGGTCAGCAGACGATCAGAGGCGTGCACAGTAATGCTTTACCCTTTAAAAATGCCTATTAACTCTTTCACAAAAGCAAGTGCATGATTATGATAATGTTTGTTTGTTTTCTGGCGCAAGGGCAACGAAGGCCAAAGAGCGCCAACACAATGGTTGTGTCCTTTCTGGTGTAAAATTTTAAGTAAAATAGAAATGTGATAAACTACTGCGGGGGAGTGTATAGAGCCCCTTATTTAAAAAACAAACTCTGGAGTGAGCCAGATGGTTATGACGCTCAATCAAAGCTACCCCCACTGAGGGGCTTTGCTAACATGTGTGGTATGAGATGCCTTTTAAAAATCCAATGTCTCCAAGGTAAGCAAAGAGACGTTTACTTGGAATGAAGGGTTTATCGCCTAAAAACAATGGTGGGTAAAGTGGAATCATGTGAGTGTACAGTTCCCGGAAATGCTTCTTTCTCGCACTGTGGAAGTGCGGACATTCAATGAGAGCATGCATTACAGACAGACGATGTCCACAACTGTTGCATCGTGGCAGTGGGGCTCCATTTAAAAGATGGGAATGAGTGGCATATGTATGACCTACACGTAGACTGCTCATGTACACTTCTGTTCTGTGATGTTTTTCTGTGTAGTAGCTGCCAATTTGGGGTTTTATAGTGTGGAGTTTGTTTTCTGCCTGTGTGTCCCAGTGTTGCTGGCAGCGTTTTCGTAGCGACTTACGAATGAGCGGTTTTATGTCAAGATAGCACAGCTGAGGAACATCAATTTCACAGCGCAGTGCTGCTGCGGCGGCGCTCTGGTCAGCGAGCTCATTGCCAGGAATTCCGCAGTGTCCGAGCACCCAGCACACTATTATGATCCGTTTTAAAGCATACGCTGACATGATTTCTTTAATGACCTTGTTCAATATCGCATTTCTACTTTTTTGCCAGAGCGTAATGCTGTTACAACAAAAGAAGTCTGTGAATATAATGGATTGTTGTGTTTTTGTTTGTGTTATGTGTTCCACAGTTATTAAAATAGCATGTGCCTCTGCCGTAAATATACTCGTGTTCCTGTTTAGCGTTCTTGTGCTGGAAAAGTGGGGACCATGTGCCGCACATGCAACTGCAGTGGAAGACTTTGAGGCATCCGTATAAAAAGCAGTGTATGGGTACTTTGTATTGTAAGTGTAGAAAGTGTCGCAGAATGAGTTCCTTTGGTGCGTGTCTTTTGTCAATTTCTTTGAAAGACACGTCACAGATGACAGGGAGCAGATTCCAAGGTGCAATAAACTCAGTGATGTTTGTTTGGTAGGTGTCGGTCAGGGTAACACCAAGGTCCTCTGCCTCTGCTCGCACTCGGAGAGAAAAGGCAGAGGGAGTGAAGGACAGCTCAAAAACAACCTTTCAGAAGTGTTTTAAACAATAGTATAGAACGGGTGATTCCTCATCGACGTTGCTCTCACGTAGTACAAAAGTGCCATGTATGTGCGTTGGTGCTCTAAGCACCACTGGTCGGTCTCAACATACAAGCTTTCTATAGGGCTTGTCTGGAAAGCCCCAGACGCAAGGCGGAGCCCTAAATGCAACACTGGGTCGAGCATTTTTAAAGCTGTTTTCGAAGCAGAACCATACACCACACTGCCGTAGTCTATGCGCGATCGCACTAAACTATTGAAAAGACGGAGCAAGCATGTCTTACCTGCACCATATGATTGGTTGGATAGTGTTTTATATTGTTCATGGTTTTAGTGCACTTAATTTTGAGTTGTTTAATGTGGGGGATAAATGTGAGCCTTTTGTCCAGCAGAATACCCAGAAACTTGTGTTCATTTTCGATGGGATTCACTACATTATTAATACGGACTTCAAGGTCAGGCTGGACTCCACGCTGCCGAGAAAACAGTACACATGTGCTCTTTTCAGGATTAATCTTAAAACCATTTTCATCTGCCCACTTTTCAAGTTTATTAGCACTAAGTTGTAACTGCCACTCGCAGATTGACGGATTACAAGACTTATAGCTGATTTGAATATCATCAACGTAGACTGAGTAGAAAATTGTGGGTGGCAGTGCCTTTTAGAGTGAGTTCATTTTGACAATGAAAAGTGTACAACTCAGTACTCCACCCTGCAGGACCCCGTTTTCTTGAGTGTGTATTCTAGAAAGTGATGCTCCCACCCTTTCTGCGAAAAGTTCGCTCAGACAGATAGCTTTCTATAGTGTTCAGAATATTTCCAGATACACCGAAAGCTTTGAGGTCACGCAGGATGCCACAGCGCCATGCAGTACCGTACGCCTTCTCCAAGTCAAAGAAAATAGACATACAGTGCTGCCTGTGGACAAAAGCATTTTCAACATACGATTCCAAGGCCACAAGCTGGTGGGTTGTAGATATTCCCGAACGGAAACCTGCCTGGCAGCTATCTAGAATACCGTGATATTCTAAAAAGTACATGAGCCTTCTATTGACCATCTTCTCGAACAGTTTACTTAAACATCTGGTAAGTGCTATTGGCCGATTGCTAGAAGGAGAAGAGGCCTCTTTCCCTTGTTTAAGTAATGGTACCACAATTGCCTCTTTCCAAGCCCATGGAAGATGTCCTGCACTCCATATCTTGTTAAACAAATAAAGGAGTGTTTCAAGGGTGTCTGCGTGGAGGTGTTGAATCATTGTGTATATGTGGTTTGGTCTGCACCTGGTGCCGATGTCTCACAAGTCGCCAAGGCAACCTTAAGCTCGTGGATGGAAAATGGACAGTTACTTGTAAGAGTCTTGTGACGATTTCTCGATGTCCCTAATGGATTTACGTTCAGCAGATGTTTTGTACCTGATAAATCTGTCTGTGTAATGTGAAGAACTTGACATAAGTTCAAAGTGTTTGGCTAGTGTGTTTGCCTGGTCTTCTAATGTGTTGTCAGTGGTGCTAACAAGGGGTAAGGTTGTTTTGTGCCCTTTGAACTTTCTTATTTGGTTCCACACCTTGCTTGTCAGTGTAAGACTTAATAGAACCCACAAAAGTTCTCTAGCTGTTGGTTTTGGCTTCGCGGCGAATACGCCTTCCAACTGCCTTGGCACGCTTGAAAGCAATTAGATTCTGTGCCGTTGGGTACCTTCGGAAGTTTCCCTAGGCCTTGTTTTGCACTTTGCGTGCGTTTCAACACTCCTCATTCCACCAGGGCCCTCTGGGATCTTGAGGAGTACCGGAGGTTTGAGGGATTGAACTCTTGGCACCCTCTATAATGTGGGCGGTGACAATTCTAGGAGCTTCATCGATATGTAAGTGTTTTATGAATGTGTAGGACAGCTGTGATCTTTGCTTAAGAGCCACCCAGTCTGCACGGGTTTCTTTAAGCCTTTTACGGCAAATAGAACTGTCAGAGAGTATATAGACACTTAAGAGTGACAGGAAAGTGGTCACTTCCATAAGGGTTGGAGTCCACATTCCACTCGAACAAAGGGAAGAGGATGGATGAACCTATTACTAAGTCGATGTGTGAGTAGGTGTTGTGTGTTGTGCTGTAGTATGTTGGTTTCTTTTTATTAAATATACACGCACCAGATGAGAGTAAGAATCTTTCAATGAAACGGCCCCGGCCATCTTCGCGTTCAGATCCCCGCACTTTGCTGTGGGCATTAAAGTCGCCCACCAGCAGGAATGGATCCGGTAGCTGGTTAATTAAGTATTCAAATTCTGGACTGCAAAGGCAAAAGTCAGGGGGAATATATATTGAAGCTATCGTTATTAACCTGTCGGTGATTATTACACGTACAGCAACCACTTCGAGGGTTGTGGTCAAAGGGGCGAATTGACAGGGAATAGAATGTTGTATAACTATAGCTACACCACCAGAGGAGTGAGAACAGTCGTTCCTATCTTTCCTAAACACAGAATAGCGCTTCAGAAATTTTGTTTGTTTCGATTGTAAATGCGTTTCCTGAAGACATAAGATGGTTGATTGGTTTTTATGAAGAATTTCGTATATGTCATCCAAGTTTTTCATTAAGCCCCTGCAGTTCCATTGTGTAATGCATTGTACTACCATACGTGTTTAAAGAGAGAGTGCAGCGTGTATCTGCATGTTGCAGACGGGTGGTGTTATCTATGTTACTGAGCCTGCATTAGGGTCAGTTATGCGCGGAGCTGGTTTTTTCCTATGACTGATGTTGCCACGCTGCTCGTTTTGCTGAACAGCTGACCGAGCTGGCATGGGTGTTACGTCCATCTCTTCATCCGACGCAAAGGAGTAAATGCAGGATCTCCCTCCTTTTGCCGTGGACCTCGAGGAGTTGCACTCGTGTTTGCCGCACGGGCCAATGGCGGCTGTAGCGGTGTTGTGCGTGTAGACGTGGACGCAAGGCTCCCCACCTCGCTGCCTACTGTGCCCAAGGGCGACAGCGCAGCAGGAGCGGAAGGCAAGCCGTCTCCACCTACAGTGTTCGTTGCCACCGCAGCCGCAGTGGAATCCACAGGCTGTGGTACAACATTTTGGGCAGCAGAAGCCAGCCCAGTGGGGGGCGGGGGTGGGACCAGGTCAGCGTTGCAGCAGTGGGTCGCCACCGAAACCTGACGCCGCCCCACCCCCCGGTGAGCAGCGTCAGCATAACTTCCTGAAAGCATCGAATGTCTTTTCCGAGCTTCTGGGTAAGACAGGTTGTGGGTCACTTTGAGGTTTATGATTTCTTTCTCATTTTTGAATTTTTTGCAAGAACGGGAATATGCGGGGTGGGATCCTTGACAGTTAGCACAGTGAAATTGCGTTGCATTACACTGATCTGTCCGGTGGTCATGCTTCGAGCATTTTGCACATGTGTTTTGCCCTCGACAGTTGTTGCTACCGTGCCCGTACCTTTGACACTTGAAGCAACGTCGCGGGTTTGGAATGTACGCCCTTATCTGACAGTGGAAAAACCCGGCTTTGACAGATTCGGGGAGCGTACTACGATCGAAAGTCAAGATGATATGTTTGGTTTTGATCTCATTTCCATCGCGCCTCATTGTGATACGTCTAACACCAGTCACTCCTTGCTCACGTAAGCCCTCAAGAATATCTGCCTCAGTTTCATGTATGAGTTTAGTTTCCGGGAGCACACCTTGGCAGCTGTTGAGGGTTCGGTGAGGTGTTACCGTGATCTGTAAGTCACCTATGCTTGTTTGTTTTAGAAGGTTAGCAGATTGTTCCCTCAGTTCTGACCTCAAAAAGCATGTCACCAGATGCAAGTTTCTTTGCTTCATAGTTTTTTCCAACTATACCTTCAATGAACTTGGCGATCAGGAACACAGATTTCTAAGTTATTGGGGTGGCTTTGTCAGCAGTCTGCATGACTAGGAAGCGAGGAAAGTTGTCAGGGTTATTGAAGACGAGGTTCGGTAGGGGTTTAAAGGTTGCTTCGGTGCGGGCCCTTTTCGGGGCCCGATCATTTGGCAGAAGGGGTTTAGATAATACCATGCGCCACAGTATAAAGCAGGGGACGGGGGTACTTTCTTCTTTGACTTTACCCTGATGGTCAAAGAGGTCCCGGAGCTCCCTGTCTGGTAAACGGACAGGGAGCCGATCCGCCGGAGTTTGACTTGGACTCCGACGGCCACCGTTTGAGGTTTCTACCCTTCACCTTAGAACTCATTACCACAGTCGGTTACAGCGTGAGTACGGGGGCTCGGGGTCCACGGTGTCGCCAACACCGTCACCAAGATTACTCAAGGTGCCCCGTTCGGGGCAAAAGCAAATGCAAAATAATGCTAATAATATTCGTAGTGAGACAAGAAAAGGTCAATAACCCTTTAACTGCCACTACTGAGATAACTCGTGAAACCACCCACGCGCACCCCCTGCTACTCCCGAGTATGCTCGTGTTCTTTTTTTACTCACTCCCTGCCACTCCCCCGAGACAACTCGTGCGAAAAAAAAAAAAAAAAAAAATAGCGTTCATGTCCCGCCATCTATGGAGAGGTCACCTAAACACACAGAACTTTTAAATTAAATTTTAGACAACAGATGGAGCACACGCTTTTCCACCAGCGTCGCTTCGTATCGGCAGAGCGCAGCAGCCATGGGGAGTCAGCGCGCCACGTGCGTCCGCGCTTTGACGGACGAAGAAATTCAAGAACTGCTGATGAATTCTGACTCGGATGAAAGTAATAGCGATGAAGGAGCTCAGCTAAGTGCCTCGCCACGCGACGACAGCGAAGAATGCTACCGAACAGTTCCGCACCAAGAAGGTTTTCTAAACGGCTGGACGTCCTACTTAGCAGATCATTTTGTTAATTATTGTGGTAATTACATGTAATTAGTGAGCCTTTCTTATTTGAATAGGATAATCCTGAATAAATATCTTCACATGTCCTGTGGAGTACCATGGTGCATTACTAGCCCAAAATTTCCACTGAACCAACATGAAAAAATACCCGGCAGGGGGTGAAGAGCAGTCAGAAAAAAGCTCGGCAGTGAAAGGGTTAATACAATAAGTTTTTTTAGGAAAAAACTTTCAAAAGCAAACAGTCATAAAATTACCAAGCATTACAGTCGACAAGTGTGTTGCTTGCCCGGTGGCTTTCACTGCACAAGGCACTTGCCGATTGCCACGGATGGCAGACTACATGACTGGTGTATCGACAAACTATCATCTCAGCAGTGTAACGTTCTCTTACATGTGTCATATCAGCCTGTTAAAGCGAAATACTTGTTGTCACAGGCTTTACGCTTTGTCACAAGTGAAAAAGTGCTTGTGTTCCAAAAAACTACACTTTACACTAACTAGACTATAAATACGGCATACCGGAGTCGGACGTGTCAACAATTTCGCTCTCCCAGTCTTCGGGCGGGGCGTCGTCATCTTTGGTGTCCACGGTTACTCCTTCTGTGTAGATTGCTTCAAGCTCCGCGTCCAGGTCTGCAATTGCATTAAAAAAAAAAAGCACAGAGGTAATTTTTTAATCCTACCATTACCCGTTGAGACCTTCAGCTAATCAAACAACAAAATTAGTTCAAAACTTTTGCAATCGGCAAAACCTGATCTTTCCTGGCAGGTGTCCTGATGATGGAAGCTTCAAGCGAGAAAAACGGCACTGGTTCATTCCCAAAGACAGCAACGGGTCGATCGGTGCAAAATTCGAACTGCTGATATGCCTGGAGCACATCTTAGACTTCTATCTCTTGCACTCAGAAGGGTATTGCACTGGTAACGAATGGTATTGCACTGTAAGCTTACACTACAATCAAGTCAAGCTTCCCAGGTTGATAGATGCATTTCTCAGAAGTGCGGGATCAAGGTTGAACAACAACACTACAAACACACTGATGACACAACAAAAGGCCAGCAGTTGGGCCTGAAGTGCGACATTTCTCGTATTGCCTGAGAAACATAGGGGGGAGATGTCGGGTCTGGGTCACCTTAACCAAAATGACACTCAACATCTGCCAAGTTGTACAATGCAGGTCAGACTCCCACTTCCATCCGATTTCTCCAATATCACAGAATCGTTTCTTACTGGGCAATTGCATGGAGGGCCTCAAGTTACATCTGATTGTATCCCTTAAATGGTGATGCACAGTGAATACGATTGTATTTTGTTTTTGTGGTCCCTTTAATGCAAGCAGATAAGTTGCGTGGCAGCAGTGAAAGAACTAACAAGATTTGAACACTTTTAACTAGATTTGAACACTTTTTTCTCTTCGCCAACAGCTATCCTGACTCACAGGTCATTAAAAACGGCCCTCCAAGAATAAGACGCACCAAAAAATTCCTTAGTCACATCAATCAAAATCTCACACACACACGTTGCAAAACACGCTTGCCGCACAGCAAGACAATGCGCATCACAACTGACAGGAAAGAGTGGGGGGGAAGGGGTTAGGCTTAACAACACTATCAGCATCAGCGAGCTCTTCCACTGAACAGGTGACACCCCCTCCTCCCACAGTTTATCTCCATCCCCTCGGTCAGGCACCTTCATCACAGTCGCCAATTCCAGCGTCGCTGTCGTCTGCTTCCGCACCGTTCAGCTGCCCCTCGCCGGCTTCGGCTTTGACTTCAGTTGGCTCGGCACGTCCGTTCACAGGCTTGTCTACGTCACGACACCCACCGTCTGTCGGCACGACCACTGGTGCTGTGTCGCAATGTTCACTGTTGGACGCAGGGGAGCTGGGGGGCTTCATGTTTCGGGAGCACTGCCCTGCAAGTCACGCGCACAAGAAAAAGGGTCTCAGTAATTGGGCTACTGTGAGGTCAAAGATGGAAGCGCGTTGCTTTTTTAAAGCTGTCTTTAATTTAATAAGCCGCACTTTGTTCCTTTAGCAAAAAGCGGACTATAATACGCTCTATAATATGTATGACTATTATATATAATACGCCACTGGGCTCTGCTTGACAAAATGCATGCGGCCAAAAAGCTCCTTCAGCTGCCAGAGGGAAGTTGAACTGCCACATAGTCACTTGTTGGCACTGATCAGAAATGCTGTCTTATCCCAGTCACTACCGATAACTTCACCACAACAGGTTGTAATTGCACCTTTCTTCCTGGATACAGCACAAGCGTTAAGAGGGCTCAGAAGTGCATCGAGAATTTCGCGACAGCAGAATGCAAGCTTCCTCCTACGAACTCTTATCTAATCCTAATGCCATTTGAAAAGCTCGGTTGGTTCAAATTAAAAGACATTTGCGTACAATGTGAGTGTCTAGACCTAATGAGCTTTGAAGTCTTTAGATGCTTTGCCCCAGGTCTGAGAGAGCAAAAGAATATGAAAGCACAAACTAATTCTTTGGCAAAAGAATTTTTTTAGTGCAATTATTCTTACTCTGTTCAGTGCCGTTGCTAGGCACAGGAGAGAGTTAATTTTTCCACTGAAATTTCAAAGCTCTCTACGAAGAGGTGGGCTAAGGAATGCAATTTCATTTAAAAAATTTCTGGCTTTGCAGTTGGCGAGTTGAAACCATCAAAGGCCATTTTCATTGTTTATTAAGTTGATCATGGAAAAAGGAAGGGAAGCTGTCAATGAATAGAAAGCCCTTACTTACGGACGACTGGCTCTCCCGTAACAAAAGAAACGATGTCAAGGAGTGCATATCTGTCCTACTCTAAAACTTCTATTGGCTGCTAATGTTGTCTTACTTTTCAATAAAACAATGGTCGTACTTTTCAATAAAACATATACACAGAACAAGTTCACACGACTTGACGCCCGTGATAACTGTTAGGAGCTGGCTTACATCACACTTTTGTTCCACAACTAGTCTTCTTGGCCCTATACAAAGCTTCGAGCAATAAGCACCCATCCTAGCAAGGAAATAGTTTCGTAAATGTGAGGCCAGAGATAACTTTAAATTTGGCCACTGCAGTGTTTACTTTGGAACCTCTTTCTGCATATTGGTTCGTATGGCACTAACCAAGATAAAATAAACCTCATTTTAATGCTTCAATATAAAAAAACTAATGTCAGCTTCAGCTAAGGCAAACTGTTGGATCTTTGGCTTAGCTTCCAATACACTGTGTTAGAACGGTGGTTTGGGCTAGTTGGTGGTGCATACTGAAATTCGAAACAGCGCAAAAAGACGGGACAAGGAAACGACGACACAAGGCGCTGACTAACAATATGACTTGCGCCTCTGGCCACGTCTCATATCAGCGTTGCTACCATTTAATCAATGCACGTGTAATGTTTTGTGTGCTATGTTCGATGCACTTCTTTTTATCGTGTTCTTTTTCATGCCTCCTCCTTTTTTTTTTCTGAGTATATTTCGCAACCCGCGCAATAAACCAACCATTTGTTAGTCAGTGCCTTGTGCCGTCGTTTCGTTGTCCCGTCTTTTTGCGCTGTTTCGAATTTCAGCTTCCAATACAACAATGCACCTCAGTGGTCATCACTTAATGGCAACGATGACAGCCAACTGCATTCTGGGACAGCGCAGCTCCATAGGAGTTACAACCAAAATACAGAGCACACTAGAAAGAAGGAAAGAGTGACAACACAAGCACTGCTCTCAATCCAAATTTCAGGGTTGCACTCGTGTTGTTGATTCCTTTATGCAACGACCATCTGTACGTCGCACATTTTCGTCACAAACCGCCAACTTGCAAACTAACACCTTCCAGCCACAGGTACCCAAAACAGTTATTCTATTCGCATTCAATGTGTAACTGATTTCAAAAGTGAAACAGTGCGGAAGCTTCGTCTGAAGAGAAGACAGTCACGCTGCCTCAAGCAATGAGGATGTGGCAGTTTTGTCGTGTCACCAGTGAGCGGGAAGCAAGATTAAGTTGTACGAAATTCGTCTAGCCACACACGAGCACGCCATTTACCAATAACAGGCACAAATACAAGGCGCCCCATAGCAACATATGGCCCTGCAGTAAAACTGACGCGTAATAATCTAACTAAACACACGTAATCTTGGGTCCAGCTGTCCTCACAAAACTTGTTCACACAGCCCTGCACCTGCATCTTTGATTCGCATACCCATCATTTGACTAGTAGCTACTGCACAAGACTGCACACTCCCGCGCTTTCTGTACTGGCATTGTAAATGCTCCTTCTCAAATGCTCCACTCACACTTCTACGCACTGAACTAGCTGTCACCCAAAAAGACCTGTAGCGCCCACACCGGTATACATTTCTAAACACGCGCAAGAACAGCGGCGAACAGCGAGTGATCGATTGATGGCACGACGGCTCGCTGTTGTCAGCCGCGTTGCAGGTGGTTAATACCGTTAATACTGAAATGGGGTCAGACGCTCACGGTACATAAAAGCCGTGCGTTGCGTATCGTCCCTTCGGCACCTGTAAAGGCGTGTCCAACATTACACGACCTCAAAAAAAAAAAAAGACTATATTCGCGGACGCACCACGAACACGCAATCCAAACAAACGCTGCTACGTGTTTTCAAGCATGGTGCACCCGACGACGCGACAGCGTCGCAACAAACGCGCATTTTGTTACGACTGCACTACAAGTGGTAGCAGTAAAGTCCACCTTCATCATCGCCGCAAGGTCCTTTTCTATCGCTTCAGGTGAATGATACGTAGCAAAGTTTGATCAATGTGCGAAACGCTAGCGGGAAAGAAAAATTATGCGACGCCGATGAACCACCGCATGTGCCTGCTCTATGACCAAGTTGCACGTGTTGATGCGCCATGCAACAGTGCTGCAAAAGGATGCAAAGGGCAGCCGTTAAATTCAAAACACCATGCCTGCAGGATACACGGGTACTTCGGCTCCGGGAATTTTTCAGGCCGCGGACCGCGGTTGCGCGAAGACCACCGGCTGCTGGCAATGCACCACGAAGCCCACCGCTCCCGACGCACCGCGACAACTTCGTTGAAACGGCTATGCTTAGACTTGGCTACGACTAACCAGCCGAGAAGCTGCCAACTTCGGTTGTTTCTCCCGTCAACGATGTCGCCAGCACCATGGCAAAAGCGAAGTCAATAAATACTGCTGTCCTTTTCAAACAGCCTCCGATTGCGTTTTGACGGAGGCGACGGAGAGACGGAGACAGGCACGGTTTTGGATGTTTTGTGTACATCGATAGACGGCGCGCCGGTAGGTGTTTTCTGCAGTCTAGTACTCTAGTACTACTCTCTTCTGCTTCAAAGGGAATGGCCGCCAACTGTAGCCGACTGTCTATATCTACCTGAAATAGCGCGTGTTTTCAAACAGGGTAATGGATGACTGAATGAGTATTTAGGGCACTCTCTGTGCTCTCTCGTCCATAGAGTTTCATTAAAAAAAATATCAATGCTCCCGCCTGCTTTAAAGGGTAAAACCGCCAAATGCAGCTGACTGTCTACTCGTATCTTGCGTAGCGCGCGATTTTTTTTCATAGTTAGAAACTGAACGAAGTAATGTTTTAATCAGTGGATTAATTTGAGGTGCTTGAATTTCGGGTGATTGTTTATGGAGTTTGTAGATGACCTACTGTGAGGTTAAAATGCTACTGCTGCGAATGTAGCGTCGGAATAACTAATTAATTACAGAGAACGGCCATCGTCAGTTTCAGTTTCCATTGCTTGGAGCTCGGAGGACGCGTACGACAGAGCTACACCACAACCACGCGTTCTGCATGGCCGTCAAATATTAAAACGCTCCGGTAGCCGGCCGGCCGCGTTGTTTTTACTACTCCTCCGCCAAAGCTGAGATTTTTGGGCAGCCTGAAGGCGTTGGGCCGACCATACCGGTAAATATTTGATGGCCGCTTTCAAGGTGCGGATAACGACTTCTATGTTGCGATGTCAGGCTGTGTTATCAACTCTTTTCCCGTATGGAGAACTTTGGAGAACACGGTGGTTCTACAGCGTTCATTATTCCTTTTACGGCGACAAGCGACGTCGAATGCGTGTTTATTGCAGAACTGCGATGAGCTGGTATATCAAGCATTGCGAAAGCTGTCGCTCCGCTTGAATGCTTGTTACAAGTTCGTATCCAAGTCGGTAAAAATCGTATAAATTCGTATGCAAGTTACCCCTTCAATGCTAGCATGCAGTTAATGCACCGATAACTTCAACTCTAGCATTCTCCTTAACACATTACTCCTGGCAAGAACAAACCCCTCTGTCCATTTATTAGGCTTTATTTGTCACACTCTCACCGCGTATGAAAACGCTGTGAATAAAAGCGCCTTGAGGTTTAGGACCTTCATATTTTAATGGGGAACAGGTTACAATTGCCCCTCAAGAATGTTTTCCCAGAAATGCAAGTAAGCAAAACAGTGAATCTGGCTTTAAAGAACATCAGTGCACCGGTATTTGTAAATATACGTGGTGTTTATGGGGGTATTTAGTACTATAAGACCCTAGGGTCTTCATACTAACTCAGTATTAATTTTTAATAAAATTGGCTCCCCACCAAAGCACTCTTGCTAGCAGTGAAGCCGACTCTAAAGGGTATCAGTGCGTAGCCACTATGGCGCTCCAAAGGGATAGCTGAGGCTTTACGGAGGTGTTAAAGACGACAGTTTTTCTTGGGATACTTAAACGCAGAAATTTTGGTCTGTAAAAAGAGAATTTATTACAAAACCACATATCAGCGCGCAGTGTCTGGGACACGATTCAGCCGGGCGGCCAAAGTGAAACCAAAGCTAAACGTCTAGGTCCGATGGCAATGTTCATACTTGTCAATATCGTTCAACAAGAACAAGACGTTACGCAAATATGTGGCAGGAAATGAATACATAAGTGATATTTGCAGTGTTCCTTTATTAAAAAATTCAAGGGTGATTGGTTTTTGCGGTAGCAAATGAAATACTGCACCAATCGAAGAAAACCGTCGCCTGCTGTTGCCCACGCTACTATTGGCGGTGAGCGCGACCACGGGCGGCGCTGCGAAGCGCGCCTCCGTGACGTCAGCTTAGGGATTCTCGCATTTGTCGTCTGCTTCAGTCGGGCTCGCTCTCCGTGCTGTTTCGTCGCGCTCGGTTCACGTCTGATGCTTCTCCGCACCAGATTTCGCGCGTGCGTAAATTTATATTATAATAAAAGACTTAAAATCGCTGAAGGCGTGAGTTGAAGTATAGTTTTGGACACCACTATGGAAGAAACATTGCCAGCGTCGCCCCATTCCTCATTCCTTGCGAAGCCGGTCCGGTGCGGAGCGTGAAGAGTCGGACCTGGGCGTCAGATTCTGTATTCAGCAATTTTTCGAACAAAGTGAACAGCCAGCTGATAGTAACCGACAACAGCGAAAATAGAAGACCAAAACAAATTTCAGGCCTTCGGGGCTGTCGGTTTGACAGAAGGAAGTACGATTCCCGGTAATCATTTGTAAGGTAGAACAGTTTTTGCAACCTTTCCGAACGCTCGAAACTATTACATCACATTACTTTAAGTTGTCATGGCTTGAAAGTATGCCGACATGCACTATATACGGCGCGCAAAAAATGTAGGTTGAGTTCCAAATAACGTACTGTGTGCATAGGCGCGTGCTCGTTTTATACCAGGCTTCTAACCAGTATGGATGTTTATTGAGCAAAACGAGTAACGTCTACGGTAAAGATACAGTAACACTATGTTTGTTCAGACATGGGTGATATTTCGGTTTCATTTCTCACAGCCATATCGCCCCAGTAGTCAGATATGCGTTATAGGAAAACTGTATTGAGGAGGAGGAGGAGGAGGAGAAAAATTTATTTAATAGTACAGTCGAGCTGATTAGTTGGCCGGGTCCTCAGTCCAAGACAAGAGAGTAAGAGTAATTTTCTTTAATTCATAGAACGCCACCCCAAGTAGACCAGGATTTGTTCTTTACGCCTGGAAGGGTTGGAAAACGATTAAGAGTGGCTTGAAAATATTAATCGGTTTCGATTCTTGTAAAATACGCACGTATACTACTTATTACGTTCATTAGCGAGTGTATAAAGCCTTTAACACCGTAATCATGTCATAATTGTTCGGGTTGAGAGCCAGTTCGTTATGATAACGCTGGTTACAATGGAAATTCGGAGCACAAAAGCCGCCTTCGAGTACTCTGGACAACGTTCTGTGGGGCGCGATCGCGGTGGCGTAGCACAAACCTTCTTGTATTTGCATGTGAATAAACACGCTGCCGACAGGCACCTTCTGCCGACAGGCACGCTGCCGACAGGCACCTTCTTGCACGCAGACATGACGAAAGCCGATTTGTGAAGAAGGGAACGTATGCCATACAGCCTGAAGAAAATACCCACACTATATCTTTGTGAGATTCCCAAACATCCCCAAAACTTCTTATAAGACATTTGTGAAGGTGCACAAAAATTAATGCGTTGGACACAAAAACAAAAACGATTCATCTCATACAAGTCAAGAACAACGAAAGAAATAGAAGACAGCAGTTTTATTTCCTGCTGTGCGATGCGCGTGTAGGGGCCCCCTGCTTGGCACGTAGCATTCGACTCTTAGTATTCGCAAGAACATCTCAGAAATACTGAAAGATGCCTTCGCATTTTGAATACTTATCGAGAAACTCTGAGCGCGGAACATCGTGAATACGCTAGAAAGGACGAGTTACACACGATCTTCTGACCGATGCTCTTTGTTCTCTCTTCGTGTGTTGCAAACTTGTAGAGTATACAGCTTGAAATTATTCAGATGTGTCAGAAGCTGGCACAAATAACTTAATTAATGAAAATAGGCGTTTTAATACATTACACCATCAAAGCGGGCGATTTCTAGCGCAGGCACTGCTGCCCCTCAGAAGCGGAGCGTAGCAGACGACAGCGGCGCGAGTCCCTAAGCCGACGGCAGAGCTAGAGGGCGCCACTCAAGCATCTCACCGCCAATAGCTTCTGGCGGCATTTAAGAAATCAAACGGCAACAGCAATAACGGGTTCCACTAGATAGGTTAGGTTAGCGTCACTATTAGCGTCACTAAATAAGGGTTATTTTAGTGACGCTAGGTTAAATCATAAACGAGCAGTGGACTACGGGAATAGTTCCCGGCCATGCATGCGCCTTTCAATTATTAATCCGATACCTAAACCGGGAAAGGATCCGACAAAAGTCACCAATCTCCGCCCAATATCACTGACACCAACCATATTCAAACTCGTGGAAAGAATGATACACACCAGGATAACCCACTACATCGAATATTGCAATCCAGGCTTACACCCGTCTCAGGCCGGGTTCAGACCCAACATTGGAACTCATAATAACCTCTGGCTGCTTCGGAGGGTCCTGAACCGAAACTCAAGGGACCACCAGACTACATCCTGGCAGTCGACATGAGGAAAAGCGTTCGACAATGTCAAGCAGGAACAAATTCTATCCAATCTGGCCGGGATTTACCCCAATCAGCGTGCTCTCGATTGGATTTCCAGATTCCTGGAGGCCCGACCAATTCGACTTCGGAGCACCAGCAGTGTCCAGCCTGTGACATATTATCTCGATCGCGGTGTCCCTCAGGGCTCGATTTTGGGTCCCCTGCTCTTCAATGTAGCCTTGCTTACTGTGGCCCAAGAACTTGAAACCAATACTGGTGCCCGCTACAACATTCATGCGGACGACATCTCCATTTGGACAGAGGGATGGGACCACTGTGGAAATATTGAAGATATGGCCACCGAGCTCCAGGCTGCGCTAATTGCACTTGAGGAAACTCTTCCAGAACTAGGACTTACCTTAGCGCCGGAGAAAACGGAACTCCTCTGTGTCAATGGAAGGCGGAGTGCCCTCCTGGCAGGGGAAGCAAAAACGTTAACACTGGGTCAACATGAAATCAAGACTAATCACGCACATGTAAGAATTCTCGGTATTCCTATACGTAGCTACAACACGGGCCACCATTGGATCATGGAACTCAAAAAAGCAATGGCCCGCGGTCCTACACGCAATCAAACGCGTTTCCAACAAGTTCGGCGGAACATGACAGACAGCCTGCACTATCCTTTTGAGATCTATTGCAGTTGGTAAAATCGCCTACGGGGGTACAGTCGTAACCCTGTCAAAAACAGCTGAAAAGACATTGCAAGTTCTCCACCGACACATCTTTCGGACTATCACGGGCCTTCCCAAGTTCACCGATCTACGGAAGCTTTGGGACCTTGCACCCCTGCCGCCAATCGAGGACATCCTCAGAAGCGCTCAGTCGTCATTGGACAACCGACTGCACCTCACAATACAGGGCCAAGACACCTTGCTTTGGGACACCTGACGAGTCTGTACAGAATCCCGGGTCACTCCAGGCGAAACAACAACCTTGAGTTTTCCTACCCTGCACCCATCCAAGACTTGCACGCCCCCCGCAAATGACGTCACTTCAGCCAGAGAGCACCTCTCTTATAGGCACAATCAACACAACGCCAATGCAGTATTTACTGAAGCCGCTCTCGATGGATTTCGTCTGGCCTTGGCCTGGTACAAACCCTCGACCAGAGAAGCCAGACGTTACGTCTGCACACTGGACCACGCAACACCTGCACAAGTAGAACTTTTGGCTATCTGGACAGCTCTGAGGGACAACACCGGGCCTTCCGTCATATATACGGACTCATTTGAGGCACTACGTAGAATTGAGGACCCAAAAACAGAGGACGCCACTGCTCAACGCATCCGCCAGATACTTCAGCACAAGCAGAGGAACGACGTTGACGCTATAGGGTCAGCTGGACGCCGGGACACGTCGGGGATCGCGGTGGTGGTAACGAGGTGGCACATAGTCTTGCCACCTCACAATCTGGAGTTCTACCTGTACATCTCCAGCCTCTCCTGCTCGGATCTCCCGACCTCCGCGACCACCCCTGCGCGGACTCGCTGCCAGGCGGCCACTGCGAAATGGCGCGAGTACGACGCTACCTCCGGTTTCTTTACCGTGAGAGATTAAAAACCATGACCCCTCCATAAATCTTTAAGGATTTACCCCTCAGTCGATCGCAAGAAATATTTATCAACAAAATACTGGCCAACACGGCCAATACACCTCATATCATCCATAAATGGCAGACACTTGCTGACCGGAAGAAGGAAATTGGCACTGCTGCCCCCTGCACATGTACTTTTTGTCACACTGTGTGTGAAGCAAACATGGACCATCTTGTTCTGCACTGCTCCGCTTTTGATACTTATAGACTGAACCATAATGTTTTCAAAATTCAGATACAGAAGCATTACATAGGGACATTCTCGAACATCCCTGGTGACCTTAGCCGAGTTTGGCGTTGCCAGTGGCCTGGCGAGCGTGATTTAGTGGGCGTCTACCTCCCTCCCTATTCCCCCTATTCCCCCTATTCCCCCTTCAGCGACCTTCGGCCCTCCCCTTCCTAATTTATCATCATCAACCACGTTCCGTTAGGAACGCTCGTGGAGTAGGGCAACGTGGTTCTATGAACGTTAATTCGTAGTATGGTGCCCAATTCACGCGCGTCTCCACCGTACGGCAGAGCTGGCATCGAGGCACCCGACCTGGAGCGGTGGAACGCGCTAAGTTTAAATTGACTTGAGCAAACCTCTAGCGTGTAATCTCAGTACGAACGAACGGGAGAGGAACAGCATGAGAGATGAGCGGGAAAGAGAAGGGAGGCCTTTACTTGGCAGGGGCGCCAGTCGACTATCGTCTTTCGTCAACATTTGCAACAAAAGGAGCAGATACGCGGCCATTTTTAATTTAAGAGCATTTGACCATCATAACTTTGTATCAAATTTCTTATATCGCCCCTGGGAAAAATGCGTTTATAGGAATACACCCGTCTAGAGTAGTAACCTACTAGAAAAAGGGCTTGGTATACTGATATCCTTAGGCATACCTGGCTATTGTTTAGGTGCTTAATAAAATGACCTCGGTCCTTTCTACTTCGGTGCCAGCTGCTTATGTGGAACCTGGAAAAATGTCTCCCTAGGAATGAGTATGTATGCAGTAATGAGGCCGATTTTAGAGGTGCTCGGTGACTAGCAGAGTGGCCTTAACATTTCTGCCACAATGCTCACTTGGTAGTTTACAATTTGTTACTAACGCTTGCCGGGTAATCAATAGCTAGTTTGTGCGTGCGTGGGTCGTGCGTGCGTGTGTGTGAGTTCGTGCGTGTGTCTGTGTGCGTGTGTGTGTTTCGTGCACCTTAGTGACACATAGATTTCAGTCAGAAATTCTCTGCTGTGAAGATTGTTCGGCCTGGACCTCTCCACAATCCTACTTTGGTGCACCACTACTGCTAAACTGCCTGCCGCCACTTTGTTAGCCATTACCCTAATTGGATATGTACCCCTCAATAATAAGGCCATTATTGGCAATTCATCCACAAGCAATATCTGATTCTTATCCAGTTCTATTATATAATTCAATTGTACAGGCTGACTATATAGGGCTATGAGGTGGGCGTGCTATCCCCAAGAAACTACCCCATTTCTTGGCAAATCCCCCTCGTGGGTACCGTAAAAACCCGCGTATAATACGGACCCGCGTATAATACGAGGTGTAATTCGGGGACAGCAAAATCAGAAAAAAAAGTTTTCATCCGCATATAATACGAGGTAAAGAGCACAGAAAACATTTATTGCACTGCAGTTACCCTTCAGTCATTGTCAGTTTTCACTGGCACTGTCTCCCGACGTCCGTTCAGTCATCGTCAGGTTCGCTGCCGCTGTCTCTTGAAGTCGCCTTGTTGGAAATGTCTTCCCACAGAAAGTGGTCCTCAGTGCCATCAAGGGCGTTCGAGATGCCGCATTTCTTAAAAGAGCGACTGACGAGCCTCTTCTGGGATGCTGGCTCACGCATCCGCGATCCAGCCACAAAGCACCGCTGGAGAAGCCCGCGTCAGCCATCCGGTAGCTGTCACTTACGAGTGTCCTGACCTCATCCACGCTTGGTAGCAGGACCTGACGTAGTCTTTGAAAGGCTTGTTGATGCAAACGTCTGGCGGTTGCAGCTGGGATGTCATTCCTCCTGGAATGACAATGAGTTCTTTGCGGGTTCGCGCAACAACTTCTTCACGGAATAGGCCAGGTGGCAGCGAAAGGCGTCCAACACGAGCACTGACGGGAACCCCCAACAGTGCTCCAGGCCGCCGACACCACACATGCTTTATCCAGTCAAGCACCAGTTGCTTTCTCCACCCGCGAATGCTGCCTTCGGTGACGCCGAACTGCCGTCCGGCTGCGGCGCAAGTTTTGATGGTCTCGGCACATAAAATAACTTTTAAATGCAGAGCATTTCAGTAACTCACGATGTCACCCGCGCTGACGTCCGTAGTCCGCACCGCACCCCTCCCTACTATATAAAAGAAAATACTATCCGGCGCCCGGTTTCGATCCCTCGACCATGCGGGCGGAACGCAATATACATGGTGCTCTACCCACTGCGCCACAAAGCCGACACAGAGTGGGACGCTAGGAACGCGCCTTATATCGTTGACTCATTCAAATTACTGCTGACGAGCGCTCTCTCGTCAGCAGTTGCCACAAGTGCAACAACATTAACGTAACCCAAACTACTTATAACGTCGTGCACCCCCGGAAATGCTCTGCATTTGATCGTTCCCCTCGCGAGGGGGATGTTTCACTGCGTCTTCTCTCGGTCGCGGGACCCGTGGCGCCATCCGGCGGAGGGGCGGCACAACTCGTAGCCCTTTCTTTGAAAAAGCGCCTCGAAAGCGCGGCGAATATGAAATAGGGATGACGCGCTTTCTTATGTCGTCGCACACCGCACACATTACGTCCAGCAAAAGCAGCTCCGCTGTTTATGTAATGATTGCACTTCCGCTTTACATGCAAGTTTATCTTTACATCCGACGGCGCCCGCGGTACGGATGTGTCATTGTAAGAAATATTTGGCTTTGCCCGCACAGTCGCTGACCAAGCCCGCCACCTCTTTCCCGGCAAGCGTGCCTGCCTGACCCTTGGCCTGGCCTGTCGACTCCGCTACCCTTGGCTGTGTAGCCCAGGTGTCGCCGACACTAGCCTTCGATGTGGGAGGAACAGCGGGGCTCGCGGTCGTGATTTCACAGGAATCTCCCGCCAGTGAGACAGATTTTTTTTGTTTTTCTCCGATGTTTTCTATACTGAGTTAACCTTTTTTTGGGCCGCAACGTTCACTGCTCCACGAACTAGTCCGCAGAACTCGCGCAGCCTGCCACTGGCGCGCTAGCGAGTTCTCGTTGGCGTGCTGTTGCCATAAGCACCGGCTGCTTGCGGGCAGTGGGCACAGGCCAGAATCAACAGACCCTTGGCCTGGTGCGAACACGCCTTTTTCCGATACAGGCATGAGTGAGGCAAGCTCCAAATATTGGGGAAAAGCGCATGCATTTGTGCGTTATGCGGGGACGCGGAGGGCGGTCATGCACTGCGTAGGCCTCGGCTAGTGAATGCTACGATTCCAAGCCGTCCTGGGAGGCTTATCTTATGCATTTTACAGCTGAAAACATGGCAGAAGCGCGGTACTACGATTACTGGGATATTGAGAATGCCCATCCAACGACGCCATCGGATGTCAAACATGTTGTTTTACAGAACCGAAACCGAAACTTGTTTGATTGCTAACCTTGGGCATCGTCCAATCACGGTGCCCCCTCCTCCCAACGTCGAAGCTTGGTTGGTGTGGCCGCCGCAAACCGCTCATGGTAGTTTTTCTTCTTTCGAGCTTTGTAAAATAATTACGATTTGTCAACCGGATAAACGATGAAAAGTGTGCTAATTTGAGCCAGTCTACGCAGTGCAAGCAAAAACGGGAGCTTGACAAATTCACTTCAGTGTCCCTTTAATGTCCTACCTCTCACGTGTTCATTGCAGCATACATTACATCTGCTAATTTTCTGTACTCGCCAAATTAGTGCCTGCATGGCTGCCTTTGCCAACCCTCGCCTCACTTATACAAACCTTACCCAGTTATCTGAATAGCATAATGTATTACTGCACCAAGCTAACACCAACTACGGTAAGCAATCTGCCCATTTTTCAGTCTATGGAATTCTCTGCCGGTCTCAAATAAATCATCGGAATCTGAACACACGTCTTCCGGGTATTTTATAACCGTGTTCCTCGATATGTACTAAAAAATTCCTACCGATTCCTGTTTTGATTTGTTGTATAAGGGAAGTTTACAGTAGGGGGACGGCCGAGAAGGGAATACTAATTATGTGTGCACAGTACTAATACTAATTATGCACAGGAAGAAAAAATTTTGCCGAATCGAAGTTCCCAGCTCCCCCTCAGACTGGAATTTTGCCTAATTTGTTGTGACCGTCGCTCTGCAGAGCTTGCACCTCCGTAGAGGGATGATTTCGCCACCATGAAGCCTGGTGGGGTCTTTAACGTGCACTGAAGTCTGCGAGTACACGAGCGTGCAAGCATTCACCACCACCACATGAATGCTACCCTTTCCGCAGAGCGCAGTTAGTGCAGTTCCGCAGAGCGCATGCCCAGCCGCTGCACACGCCACGCAGCGACCGAGCCCCTGCGGAAGGGGGAGGGCATCCCCTGGGAGAGGAGGATCCTCCTGTTCTCCAGCTGGCGGATGGGGCGGCCACCAAAGGCAGAGCTGTGTTCTCAGCCAGGTGGTGGTAACAGACGCGCCCCTCTCCTTTGCGACCTGTGCGGTTAGCCCGTCTACCACAGGGATGCCCCCAGTATACAGCTGTTATTAGGTGCCTTATCATGTTAGCGAATACACTGTGGAGGAGTGACAGTAACAGGAAGCTCTAGCAAAGCATTCTGGGATGCAGGACCTAACGTGTGCAGTGCTGTCCCCGTTGGGTCACACGTTTTGCATATTTAAATGAGTCTACATGCAGACCACCGAATCTAGAAGTGACGTTACAAAATCTGGATGTAAATATGTACAGGTATTTAGACAACTGTCTACTAATACAGAGCATTCTTAGGCCTTTTGACTGCATTGTTGTATTCTATGACCAGATATTGCTATGAGGGGACAAATACGTTCGGTTGTTTATTATTTTAATTGCCGCTGAATACTGCCTTCGTGCACCCGACAGCGTGATAGACTTGCGGTGAACGTGCCGATCCTTCGTGGGGTCAAAACAATCAAATTGGCGCCGGCTGAGAGAAGCAGCAGCGAACTAACGCCACCGCAAGATAGCCCACCCTCCGCTGAAACCGAAACCGAAAGTGCAAATCTTCGGCTGAAAACTTTGGGATCCACATATAATACGAGGCACGAATTTTACATAGTAAAATTTGGAAAAAAAAAACTCGGTATTATACGCGGGTTTTTACGGTATGTTCCATCAGTAGAGGAGCAACATCAACTACAATTCAGTCGCGCTTTGATTCGCATGGGAAGTGAAGCGCGATAATAGGACGACGAACAGCCCTTTCGTTCTCCCGCAACCTGAAGGAATTAGTGCCCCAGTGAAAGCCGACATTTACGTGAGGAACCTGCCTGCCGCCACCCGTGCTTCATATTGCAGCTTCCCACCTCACTCATTGCGTACGTACGTGTCCTCAGCACAGAAGTGTTTTAAACGCGCCGTCTTGCGCTGCTAAACCCTGTCCACTGTGGGTGGCACCCGCGTAAGGGTGACACTGCCATATATTTATGGATGCTGGGAACTTCAATGCCTCGAGTACCTTAACTGGCAGTGCCAGCCATAACACCCCCGGTGGGTCTGCAGGAGAATGCACAGGTACTTTCGATGACATCTTAGGAAACGCTTCCTGTGACGGCGAGTGTCCACAGGGCTGTCGACAC
Organism: Haemaphysalis longicornis; assembly: GCF_048455015.1. NCBI lineage: Eukaryota > Metazoa > Arthropoda > Arachnida > Ixodida > Ixodidae > Haemaphysalis > Haemaphysalis longicornis. Next base: position 81,843,482 of record NW_027526385.1, on the reverse strand, counting down.
TGGGTACGCGCAAATGTTATTTTGGCTCCAACTAACCTGCCAGCCAACAAGGTGCAGGCCATTGCTCTTCCTCTCTTTCAAGCCTCCTATGGTAAACACGGAGGAGGTAATTTCCGAAGATAATTTTCCAACGTTTCACTGCTTGCGCCATCTTCTGGAACCTTTTGTTACTGTTCAACTTGGAACACTGGCACCAGGTCCAGACTCTGCGCATGCTCTCTCTGTGTTTTAGTGTCAAAATATTGCGTTCAACGCGTATATTCTTTTTACTATCGCAAAAATCAATCAGCCATGTATTTTTATTTAACAAAAGTTTTCTTTTTGCTCAACAATGTTGACAAGTAAGCACAGTGACACTAGATTCAGTAGACCGGGAGTGTTTGGCGTACATAAATGTCTCGTTCAATTTTCGGTTCTTTTGGGCAGGCAGGCAGGCAGGCAGGCAGGCAGGCAGGCAGGAGGGCAGGCGGGCAGGCGGGCGAGCGGACGGGCACGCAGGCAATTTTCGGGCTTATTTCTGAAATACTACCGTCTTTAAGGCTAGAAGTGACACCAGGAAAGCCTCTTCCTTTGATGGCGTCTTTAAAATGTGTACGCACTTGGAAGGGCAGAGGTAAAACAAACCGATGGGGTAGTCATTAGGAACAAAGCCGGCATGGGGTAGTCATTAGGAACAAAGCCCCCCCCCCCCCTCTACCCCCCCTCCCCCCAAGCCGGATACTGCCAGTAAAATGCTTCACCCATCGTGCTCCTCAATGCACTTCTCGCGTCATGAACAAACTGTCTGTAAGCATGTTGTTCCTGCCTTCTTGGTGTTGAGGTTCCACTCCTTCAAACGGAAGTCTGTTGGCTACATTCTGATAGCTTCTTACGGGACTTGTTCAGCTGGCCATGATGAACTGGATGTCTTCGATGCTTAAAAATAGACGCAAAGTAGCTGGAACAACTTTATTTTTTTCTGCGGCAAATTCTGCCCCGTGGGTTCCTCAACGAAGAAACCGAAATGGTACGTGCCATAAACAACGAGACTGACGATGCCCCAGGGGATGATCCCGGATGTCGTACATTGCTGAGCCAACTCACATGAATCAATCTACTGTCGTCCGTGTTACATTGTTAACATTTAACATGCAGCGCCTCACACGGAGCTGATCTTTGTGCGTTGTACAGGCCTCGTGCAGCGGCAGGCGGCTACGGCCAGGAAAAAAAATGTAAAGTTAGTTCTGGGCAAGCGGACGGGCTCAGACAGCATGACTTTGTTCCTTATTTCCTCGCTAGTAGGCCTACTGGCCGTCTTCGTGGGTCCAATAGTCTTCGGCATGCAGTTACCTCCGCTCAGCGATACTGACTGCCCTAAATCATCCTGTTGTTACCGCCCGGCAATCCAAACTTAACACAGTACGTGCCTATCAAGCTGTAGGCAGGATTCAATGAACAGTAGATAGAATCATCCACGAGGCTTTCCTTGAAGCATGGCAGCACGTGGAGCAGTTTGTTGGTATCCCGCAGTTTCCTTCCTCGGAATTAAGGCCCAACTGGACGAGTTCAAGCGTGTTCGACATTATCGCGTACCAACTCGTAAACTCTAGACTCGAGCTCAGGGTTATCAAGCCTCACCAGAACACCCCGGAACCCAGTGACCACGGCGGCACAGTTGTACAGCTGGGCGAGGTACATGATGGTGTAGAACTATTCGTCCAGGTTCCAGGCGGTGACGTAGGTGTACTTCTGGATGATTTCCGTGATGTCGTATAATTGTTCGCCCAGGTTCGGGAGGCGACGTAAATGTAATTGTGGACGAGGGGCATGACGTCATAGTGCTTTTTGTCTTGGTCCGAGGCCCACTCGTTTAGGATGGTGAATGGCTAGGAGGGAGCTTTCATCGCGTCGTTCACGTCGTTGGCCCAGATGCTAAGGCGTACAGAGCTGGAACGAAGCATGACGAATGTGCTCCGACTTCAAGCTGCTGCTTCTTCATGTCTAACGTAATGGCCCGCACCTTGTTGGCTGGCAGGTTAGTTGGAGCCAAAATAACATTTGCGCGTACCCAGTGTCGACAGCCCTGTGGACACTCGCCGTCACAGGAAGCGTTTCCTAAGGTGTCATCGAAAGGACCTGTGCATTCTCCTGCAGACCCACCGGGGGTGTTATGGCTGGCACTGCCAGTTAAGGTACTCGAGGCATTGAAGTTCCCAGCATCCATAAATAAAGGTTGAAAGCATACAGGCATTTATGTCGCAAGGGCAGCAGAAGACTATCGTCTTTCGACGACATTTGCATCCACGTGAGCACGTACAAGCAGCCAGTAATTTTATTCGTGACTGATAGATTGTGCAGGCTGAGAATCTAAAAGCTGGCGATCTTCTTGTCCAACCATCAGGCCTTGCTCTTCTTACGTGTCAAAATATGTTCGGACAGTTCTAATCATTGTGGGCTCTGTGTCCTTCGATAAATCTATTTTCGTACTAAACATGTAGAAAACGCAAGTTGTTATTGCGTTTTCTACGTGTTTATTGAGTAAAAGATATACACATACACTTGCAACACAAGAATTCCCACAGACAAATACCTTCAAGTGTAACAAGAAATTGTCTGATTGACATTTATATGATGCTGCCGAAAATGTTCACTGTTCCCGGAAATTTTGGTGGTCATTGTGCGCAACTTCACGACCTCTAGAATCGGTAAAATATGAAACTATGGACATAGCATCTAATGTAGACGACAATTGGTCTTTATTATTCTTGATCACGCCAGTTAATTTGCAGAAAATCACTGCAAATGTTTCTGCTGACAAATCGAGGGGCATTGGTTCCCAGCCTCACGCTTCCACGGCTGTGGCATCAATCCCGCAACTCACTTTTCCCTGCCCCTCTCCTCTCCACTGTGCTGCCACTGTGGAGCCTTGTGTGTACCAGTGTCCCAGTGTGTCCCAGTGTGTCTCAGGGAAGGGGTGTCTCAGTTCACCCCTTCCCCACCTGACCCATTCCTTACGCCAAAGCTTTGAGAGTGCGCCCTCCTCCCTCGTCATCCATCAGCAGCTAGTGGAGAGGGTGGTAGACACAGTGAGGAGCAATGGAGTCCTGAAATAGAGAAGCCACCCCACGGCAATCCTTCGATGCCACACCAAGATTTTTATTCCTTCTGTTTTTCTCTCGACTCAGCTTCTAATTTCTTTTGAACTCGCTGTCGCCACATCAATTGCCAAATGCCATTGGCTGTGGCAAGCGCCAAAAGAGCTCGGGTAAATTAGATAACAGGGTAGGAACTCATGTATACATTCGCAGCAGAGATGAAGAATTCATATGAATTATGCAGATAATTTCGTTTATAAGAATAATGCTTCGAAAAATCAGTAAATCATGCCTAAAACTGTCCTAAACAAGATGATTGAATTAAACCGCACCCCAACAAGGGCAACGATAGGGATCTATGCGGCATTCTAAAGACATGGGGTCCAAATTATTGTACAAGACTCGATATTATGCAATGCCAGCTTTCGTGCTGAAACAATTATCATTCTCCGTCGACAAAGTCGTTGGTCTGCCGCCTGTAGTCGTACGCTGCATTGATCTTCCCTTCGCCGGTGGCCCCCACTCTGTTCGCCATGGCCATGATGTCACTGGGCGAGGAGCTCTGGACATCGATGCTGTGGCCGAGGAACCTCAACGTGTCCACAATCTCCTGTAGCCACGGAAAAAGCGCCGCAGTTAAAGGGCAGCCCAGTCTAAAATCACTGCAGGAATACGGCAAAAACCTAACAAGAATTCTTGTCGTACGAAAAAAACTTTGTTGGGACGGTAGAAGTCCTGTTGTTACGACAAAGCCATCTGTTGTTACGACACACATTTCTGCCGTAACGACAGAGTCAATTTTTGTCAACGACAAACATTCCTGTAGCCACAATAGAACTGCCACTTACGCTACTCTTCACAATGGGCAATAACATTTAAACCATGTGCAAGTACTGATGGAACATCAGGATCGCGACAGGACAGGAATTGGGCACGAGGGATCATCAAAGTCAGGACAGAAATACGACACACGACAGAACATCAGAATCACGACACGACAAGTATACGACAAGATGACAGTACGACACGGGAAAACACATAAAACTACAAAACAATTTTCCCGTCTTTTTCTACTGGGAGGTAAAAAAGGCTACATAAATAGGTTTCAAACGTAATAGTCGCGTATGGTTCGAAAGGATGTGTTTATATCTGAAACATGGAGTCTGTACTGAGTAACGTGTCCATGCTTCTGCTGTAGCTACTGCCGAATGAGGTTGGGCGTACCTCCAAAGAAAATAACCGCCGTATTATAGCCTACCAAAGAAAAGCTTCGACTGGTTGGTTTCAATGCTTGTGGTTTCCTGGGTATGGAAATTAGAATAAAAGAAATAAGTATTTTTCCTCGAGTTATACGTCATCAGCAAGGCAAGCTAAAACGTGCTGCAGGGGCTCTGATAAGCTTGGTAGTAAATCTGAAGCAAGTTTGTTATGTCAGGCTAACTATCGATGCCTCACGCAAAGCACCCTATGCTCTTTTTTACACCAAGTTTGCTCCAATAAGCGTTTACTACAACTATTACTGTTCAAGTTGGACTCCAATTACAAGGCCTGAAGAAACGTGCTCTTTAAGTTGCATGCAAATTTGGTCAAAAAGTGCATTTCGCAAGTGTAACCCTTTCCGACCGTCGACCGTACTCTGACCTCGCTGACAGTGTCCTCGATGAAAAGCGTGTCCGGTACGAGCTGGTGGTGAAGCCGGCCAGCGTCCACGGCCTCCTTGACCGTCTGGTCCATCCACAGCACCCGCATTATCACCTTACACGGAGAGGGTGAAGGAGGGAGACACATATCAATCATCACCAAACGCGATGCGTGCCAAAGTTGGCGCAAGAATGGTTAGATCTTGCAAATGTAGACTATGCAGACGGTGTTTCATGAATGGTAGCTCCTGCCTGCCACATTTGCGCTCAGGCGGTGACGCGCCATTTATGGCGGAGCTGAGCGACCAAGCGGCGGCGAAGCAGCCGTTAAACCCTCACCCAGTCGCGTGGTACCGCATCGGTGAGGCCCCGAGTGAGCGCAGCTCCGAAGCCTCTCCGCAGTGGATCAAGTGGAGTGATGCCACATCTGCCACGCTTGCGCTCCGGCGGCACAAGGTCATTGCGACGCGATGAAAGGCCTTGCGAGACGTTTCGTAGCAGAGCTTTCGCTCTAACATGCGTTCCTCGCCCAGTTTTCTACGTACGACACGACACATTGACATCGTCAGCCTGACGTGATACTCCCTAATTGTGTGAGGTTTGTACGCCGCAGGGTTGACGGGCTGAGCCATGAGTGAGAGAGGAATCCTATTTCTGAACCACGAGTACTAGTACAATCATTACGAAACTAAGCAGTACGCAAATCGAGGGGGATTGGATTACCATCACAATCCCCGTGAGCGAAAGTGACGGATCGGCATAAATTAGAGCGATATAACATTGTCCCTTTATATTGTGGAGCGGGGCGATAACTCTTTTGTCAGGTTTCAGGATTGTGGAGCAGTGTATATGCGCCTGCCCGTGTGTATAGTGTGTTACATCGATAAATGGGCCTCCGACGTAGAAACTTTTCTTAGGGAACCCTATACTGCATTCGCGCTGAAACTTTACATGGAGGTCACATTATGCGGCATATTTGTTTTAAATACAAGAACACGAGTGGAACTTATATTCTTATTTAGGAAACAAATAAAAACGATTTTCGCAAACAGAATACATGGGCGCCATGTTGACGATCTTGACCGCAGTTGTAGTGTGGCGCCACCTCAGGTATCCAGAACAAACCACGCGATGCCCCGAGAACCTGCCGCCATTCCTACAGTAAACAAGCATCACGTGTTTTGGTCTGGATAACCGAGGTGGTGCCACACTACAACTGCAGCCGCGACCTTTGGACCCTTACCGCGGGTCCACAAGTGCTCCCGGGTGGATTGGTGGCGGGACAGGCGCCGCACGATCACTCCCAACTACCATTTACGTGGGTGAGCTTGAATGTGATTTCTGCCTAGTGCTCTGAATGTCAACGTGAAAGAATTCAATAAAGCGCGGTAACAGCGGAGCTGTTTTCATCAGATTTTACACGCGTGGAACTGGCTTTAATTTTTCGTAATTCTCGAGTATTTCTGCGTTCGCTCAATGCGGAAACCCGTGTGCCCACCGGTAACACTTGCTATGCTCCACTTCCGCCACATTATCACTATTTCATTTAAAAGTCTACTACACCTGCGCGATTCCGGAGACGATGCGTCCCCCACCGCTTCCGGAGGCCAGCATGGCGACCCCTCGACCGTCCTGCAGCACGATGCAGGGCGACTGTGATGACAGCGGCCTGCGCCTGGGCGAGACCTGAGAAGCGAAATGGTTTCATCTCCAGCTCAATTCTGCTTCCCCAGAAACATTCCATCGTTCGCTATAAAGAAAGAGATGCTGCCTCTTGATATCCCACCTTCGCAACATAGACAAGCTGCTCTGATGTAACCCTTCATTAGATTTTATGTACAAAACAACTTTGCGCTCAATTCGGTCCCCATTCGTTCAATCCTTTGTATACAGCTCAGTGCTTCATACCTTATTCGGTACACTAGATGGTTCGATCGTCGGCTTAAATCCATCCTTCTCCTTACTAGTCTCGCTTGGTTCTGCTGTACCGCTCCGGCTCCGCCGTTGCCGATCAAGGCAGATGGACAGTTGAAGCAAGCACCGTTTCTTTCTCCGCCACCAATCGTGTACAGAATCTCGCGGGACAACGTTTGACTCGCAACAAGAACATGGCCAAGGTGGTGTCATTGACTGTTACTCCTCTCATGGGGGATAACTGTGCGCTTCCACTGCCTCTAGCCTGAATCAGGCTCATCGTTAAGCCTAACCAGTCTGCTTACGATGCAGGTTAAACCTGGCCAAGGTGGTGTCATCGACTGTTACTCCTCTCATGGGGGATAACTGTGCGCTTCTACTGCCTCTAGCCTGAATCAGGCTTATCGTTAAGCCTAACCAGTCTGTTACAGGTTAAACCTGGTTAGGCTTAACGTTAAGCCTGATTCAGGCCCGAGCTCTGCAGGGTCTCCCTGTTTACTCGGTGTTCAGTGTCTTGTATTTTCAACCTAAAATGAGCCCACACGGCAATTTGTTACCCGTCTTCTTCGTTTGACTTCCAAGTTCCGAAAGTCATTTTAATTAAACCATGTTTAAAGGACTGGGCTAAGTTGTTTCTGTTCTGGCTGTCCATTCTGCTCCAACGAGAAAAATTCTGCACTTCCTGAATGCACGCCGTCAGATTTACGTAGTCTACCTTCTCACGTTGTTTTTGCTGTAATTGGTAGGTTGACTCTTCTGGAGTTAGGAAGTCTGTATTAGTCGTGTGATATATACTGACGTGTCGTGGTACTCGGTGCGTGCAGCCCATTACGCGTCACGCCTCGACACTCGTGAGAATGACGCCTCTTCAGAAGGCGCCAACTGTTACTTGTCTCCGTTCTTCTAATTAGTACGCCTTTCAGAACACCATTCGAAGATCGAAAGAGTCAGTGATTACCACCGGGGCAATGCGGAAGGGAGGAGGGTTGTTTCCGAACAAGAGGCCAGTAAAGGTAATGGTGGATAGGAAAGGAAAGCACTTCGGATAAAATTGCAGGATAAATGTCGAGGTTGTTGTATGTGCTCTTTTTCTGTTGAATCAGCGTGTCTTTAAATGAGCCATGAAGACAAAATACAAGTTGGATTTATTAGAAAGACTGCTTAGTCCCAATAACAATGATACCAATATCATCGCAATCTTCGAAGAAATAATGCAGATATTAAAGAAAACGTGTGAAGCAGTGGCGACTCCCTAGCCAATTTCCCGCAACTTTTCTATGACGTCACAGAACCCTGTTTGTGTGATTGGCGGCCGCCTAACTGACCGGTCGTGAAGACACATTACTGGACCATTGTAATGGGTCATCTAGTTCCATTTGACCGCATCACTTGAATGCTAACCTCCAGTTAACGCATTGAAAATTATGTTTTATTCTTGGCCCGTATGACGTCACTCTTGTCCATAACACGTTACTGTGGCGCAAAATTTGAAAGTTTTTCAATACTTCTTGCATTTTTTTTTCGTCAAAAACGTCTTTTCTGACTGAAACGAAGCTGAGTGAGATATTGAATCCTAGTTCTTTAAAATTAAACGAAGTTGTGACGAAGTCGTAAACGAAGTTGTAAAAACGTGTCAGGGTGCACTACAGAAATTGTCATTTTTGAAAGGAAAGTTGCGTAATACCCGACCTGCTGTAGAAGTGATGCATGCAAAGCGTTTGTACGGCCAAAGTTGCAGTAAGCAGATGTCATTTCGTGCACTTACCAGCAATACCCGATCAGTAAAATTGAAAGGGCACAGAACTTAGCTTTGCGTTTTATTTATTGTGTTTACTCACGTCACTCTAGTGAAATCACCTTACGTAGCTCGGCTAACCTGCAAAAGCTTTAGCAGCGCAGGATCATATCTAGCTTAAATTTTCTTTGGAAAATTTACTACGGACACTTTAAATTGTCGCGGCAGTACTACCTCGAAGAGCCTTCGAAAATTTACCGAGAACACAACAGTAAAAGTACTGGCAACCGGCTAGCCGCATTGTTATTGATAAGTCCTCTTCGTTCCCTCGTGCAATTTCGCACTGGAATAACTTTTTTGATGGAACAGTGTACTCAGTATCTTTAGATGTATTTTCTCAGCGTATTAGAAATACACATTTTTGTTGAAGTTGCCTGTTTAATATTGAAACACGTTATGATTACCTTTGCTTATGTGGCATTCGTTTATGTCTATAGGACATATATCAATGCCTTCTATTAGTGTGTGTTGCTCCCTTTAAAACTACACCAAGCAATATTGATGTAATGTCGTGTTAAATTGAGTTGTCTGCACTTCTTTGTGTTCACACCTGCATGAGTTCGAGAAGAACCTGAATTATCTGTAAATAAGAAACAAACACGGCAGTGTGAACACGAATCACGAAGCTATTGCGATCTTCTTTTCACCGCGTCAAATTACACCTTCGTGCTTTTTTTTTGTTGTGATAATTTACAAGTGTGCCTAGGCATTTTCTTATTGCGCGTTTTTATGTCTATATATTTGGTGCGGAATGAACAATAAAAGGACTTTTTAACGTATTCGTACACTTCTGTTTTGTTAGTAGTGCATGTTCTGTGATTAGGCTTATCCCGGCGGCACCCGGTATGGTTTGCGTTGCTCTCAATCAGCTCCAGCTCGGTTCTCTGTGAACCTATTTGAAATTAGCGTTGGAGCTCCGAGAAGTCGTTACAACAATTTTTTTTCAAATTGAAATAAGACTTCATTGAAAGTCATACAATCATCACATCATATCATATCCTATCATGACATCATACCAGCCTTTAACCAATCATCGATTATAACGGAACGCTTCAAATCTTGTAACTTTACAGCTTCAAAGTGCTTTAAATTTATTTTATCCGCACCTGTACGACAAGAGGAGTAGACATACAGCCAAGACAGGAGTAAGGCGTTTTACCTGGTTTCGCTGAGTCTGGGAAAGATTGAACTGGTCGAACTCGTGCGGCAGGTCGAAGTCCAACATGTCGTTGTTAAAGATAATGCCTGTGCGACGAGACATAACCAAGGAGCCGAACCTGCGGCGCACGCATGTGACGCGGTGCATCAGTCTGCGACTGTCAAGACAAACACTATGTTTACACCCGACAGGACCGACGCTTGGCACAGCGAACAGACCCCAACTCGTCACGCTCAGCCCCAGGGTGTAAAGTTCTTCTCAACGAAGACCTCAATTAGTTCCGCGTCATCGCTAGCGTTCCAGAATATTTGGTGGAATAATAGTGGAAAATTTTGAAGCAGTTCCACTTGACGCGAAAGCTGTCGGAAGTGCAGATCAGTGATTCGTTATGGGGGCTGTGGCGCCGTTCTTCGCTCTTCGCTTACGCTCTTCCCCTGTCTGTCTTACTCTTTCCTTGATGAATCGAACAGGGGTTTGTTCAATGCAATTCAATTTTCCCGCCTTCTGAGTACTCGCGCGCCTTCCCCAAGGACAGCTCGCATCCTTTCCTTTATCTTTTGTTTCTTGTTCTGCCTGCAACGGCATGCGAGGGAGTTCTGTTCTTTTAGATGCGAAGCGTCTCATGCTCGGGGCTGTGTCCCTCCCTCCCTTGTCGTTGTCCGCCGTCCGCACACCCACTGCGCATGCCTGGCCAGGCACCGCTGATGATGATTGTGGCAGGATGCTCCTAGGGATTGGCCAACCAAAGAATCCATCACGAGATAGCTTCGCGTTCAACCACCGTCGTCATCTTCCCATAGGGGAACTCTGAGTACCACACGCCCACTGCGCATGCCTGGCCAGGCACCGCTGATGATGATTGTGGCAGGATGCCCCTAGGGATTGGCCAACCGATAATGCGAAGCATCTTAGGGTTAGAGACGCGACGGTAGCCGCTGCATACTCCGCTAGGGGCGCCACTGTAGCTTCGCGATATAAATGACACGCGCGCGCGCTCCGCTCCCCTCATTCTCCTCCGGAAACGGCGCGATCGAAGTGAAAACTAATGGGAACTTGAGTCTACCCCATGGTGGCTTCGCATACTACTCAGGGTTCCCCTACGGGAAGATGGTGAAGTTTTTTTGTGTTTGCTTTCATCTCGCACGTGGTGGAGCCTTTTTGCGAGATGTTGAACGGGTCGTTTTTTGTTCGGCGGCCACATTTTTTCGCTTACTATCGTAAATACAAACCCAATGGGCATTCCCAACTAAATATACGCGGGCACTCCTGCTTAATTACACATATTTTGCCTCCAATGTACTTGCACTCTTGTTTGCTCTAAATAACGGGGACATGTATGACAAGTGCCAGCGGTTTCATGAGTTTCGAACGGTTCTGCTTATAATATAACCTCTTGATCAAGCATCCTCTTAGCCTTTGGCCAGAAGGATGAATCGAGGAAAAAGCAGGCATCTTTTTGAAGCCTCTGTTTGGGTGCGTGAAGGCCACGGGACCCTGTTTGGGTCCGTGACGTCGCGTGGCTGCGGTGGCCAGAGAAGCATTACCGGGTGCAAGCTACGACCAAATACCGGGCTCCTAGAGTGCTCTGCAATTAAAAGGTTGGTTATTGAGAGATTATATGTTTGCGCTTCTCGGGTGTGGGGTGCCAACGTGTTTCTTCGTGATGTGGTGAAGTGGGCTTGATGATCCGTTTGGGGCGGTATTTGGAGAAGATTTGGTGTTGTGTTCTGGGTTCCCTATCTGTTACGTTATCAGCGTCATTGTCTGCCCTCGAAATGGTGGCCCGGGAACATAGGTGTTTAGGCAGGCACGTAGACTCTGGTCCATCGGGCGAGTTACGCTTGCGGGAACAGAGAGTATGTGCTTGTGTTGAAGTTATCTCACATGGAGTTGATTGAAGAGGCGACCACGACGGCGTCCCCGTTGTCGGCCAAGAAGCCGAGGTGCGCCGTGCCGAAACCCAGTGGTCCACGGAAGGGTTGGCCGTAGTAGCTGGGCTCCGACGACGGGCCCAGGTGGCTGGCGATGATGCTCACGATCTTGGCCGCGGTCTCCTCGGACACCGCATCGGCGATCACCTTTATGTAAAAAGCCAAGTAGAGGGAACCCCCCCGCTGCTACTCGCAACGTTACTTAGTAACGTTGGCTGCTCCGTCTTACGCAGGGCTAAAGGGCCAAAGACATGTGCGGAGGGCGGCGCGTTTCCACACGTGTATTTCATCTCCGGAAATTAGTCTGGCCGATGTTCAGGAACACGCATCAAGGCTACAGAACCGGTTTCTGAGAGGAAACAAAAACACGTGCGGAAATGCGTCGCTCTCGGAACATGTCTTTGGCCCTTAAGGCCGATTTCTTCTTCTTCCGTGCTGCAGAATAGGAACTCAAAGAAAAGTGTTCCGTAGGCCCCTCCTCCCCAAAAACGGTTGTACGGAAGAGAGGACGAACACGGCCCGGAAGCGGTTTTTACTGAAGTCTTTCTGTTGGTTTAAGTTCAATGCTGCAGTATGGAGAGAGAAGAAAGCGCGCTTAAGGCGTTGCGGTACTTGGCGAGACTTAAAGATTGACTCCAGGAGCGACAGCTCCTTCCATGACGCTGGCGAAGAGTGATTCCTTTTTCGATCGATGGAGTAATCGATTAAGTTTATTTTGAAAAGGAAAGACATGTGTATCTTATGACGAAAACTGGCCCCAAGCGAAAATATTAAAGCAGTTCCACTCAACGTAAAAGCAGTCGGAAGTGCAGAGCAGTGGTTAACCAGCAAGAGGGGCTTTGGTGCCATTATGCGGTTATTGCTACCACCGCTTACGCTCTTCTACTCCCTATATCACCCCTCTCTTGATAAATCGAACTGAGGTTTTGACCAATGCAATTCAAATTTCCCGCCTTCGCAGTGCTAGCGTGCTCTCTGCCAGGAACAGCACAAGCGGGAGTTCTTTTGCGCTTGCTTTTATATCGCACGTGCCGGAGTCTTACTGCGCAGTTTTGAACGCATCGTTTGTTGTCTTCCGCGGCCACTTTTTTAGCTTACTACCGTAAAAACAAATCCATCGAGCGTTCCTAACTAACTGGACGCGGGGGCTGCTCGGTTAATAGGCAGTTTTAGAATAGGGGAAGCCGGCGTTGGGGGCCCCCAAGAAGTTAGGGGAACCCAACCGCAAGGCGCTCGCGCGCGGCGAGTTTTAAAAGAGGGGCGCCCCCAACAGCCCGCAACCGCCTTGCGTTGCTCGGGTCGGGTTGGGTGATGGGAACTTTAAGCTTAGCATCATGGCGGATATTTGATCGCCGCAGTCTGTGCAACTGCGAATGACAATCCGTAACACAACTTTTCACCGCACTATTAAATGCAGAGCATTTCAGTAACTCACGATGTCACCCGCGTTGACGTCCGTAGTCCGCACCGCACCCCTCCCTACTATATATATATATAAAAAAACACTATCCGGCGCCAGGATTCGATCCCTCGACCCTGCGGGCGGAACGCAATGTACATGATGCTCTACCCACTGCGCCACAAAGCCGACACAGAATGGGACGCTATGAACGCGCCTTATATCGTTGACTCATTCAAATTACTGCTGACGAGCGCTCTCTCGTCAGCAGTTGCCACAAGTGCAACAACATTAACGTAACGCAAACTACTTAACGTCGTGCGCCCCCGGAAATGCTCTGCATTTGATCGTGCCCCTCGTGAGGGGGATGTTTTTTCTTCAGGTCTTAGCAGCCCGTGTCGTGTAGGTGCAAGGCTATGTAAGCAAATAAAAAAAGCAGACAAAGAATAGAAGCCAAGCCACGTGACAGCAGACGCAACGGTGTGGGTTGTGGACGCAGCTGTTTCTCAAGGACTTGGGGAGAACAGCGAAGGCTTAACAGGGGCGCGAATTTGGCTGCTTTCTTTCTTTCTTCATCCACTTTCTCGCGTGTGGAACTTTACTTCAGCTAGACTTGCCGGTTGAGCGATCGGTGACCAAGACATGTTCCGTAGCCGTTTCGATGCTTCCGCGCAGATGGCGCCATTTTTTGGCCGCTCGGCGCACCGCGCGCCGCGGTGCCGGTCGGACCGCCCAACCTCCGCGGCCGGTCAGTGTAGGCATAGCATCGCGGCCGATATCTGATCGCCGCTTTTAAAATAAGCTCTGATAACAATACCTAGCACAATTTTTCACCACACTAACACCTAGTTGCTCGCATGTGGAGCTTCTGTTTAGCGATCAGATTTACTAGAAGAGTGGCGACAAGCTGTTCTACCATAGTACCGTTGTCTGCGCCCGTTCGAGCCGCTTAGTGGGCCGTGCGGGCAGGAGATTCTTGGCGCACGATAAAGCACGCTGGCACAGTCTACATAAGCCTTCAGCCTCTTCCAATATTGCTCTAAAACGCGAACTGGTGCAGTCCAGCTTTGGTAGAATAGGTGCAATGACCTTAAAAGGGCAATATTACCCTCCCCACGCAACATTAATTCAACAGCAGTACTCGCCGGGGCGTCTGAGTGGCTAATAGGTTGCGGTGTCGAGCCTGATGACGCGGGTTCGATCCCTTCCTTGGCGACTGCTTTTCAGATGGAGGTGAAAAGTGAAAGTGCCCGTGTGTCGAAATTGCGGCGCACCTTAAACATCCCCGGTTGTTTGAAATTAACCCGGAGCACTCCACTGGGGCGCACCATACAGTCCATGTAGGTGTAGATTGGGGAGTTATAGCCCATAATAACTGAACGGCAGTGGCGACAGGCCTTGAATCACGGCAGCAGCACCGACTGCTGTGAAGGAATACCGGTTTTGTTGAATGTTGAGTCTAGCGATCCTCAGCGTCGCCTCGAAAAACAAGAGCTTTTTTTTTTTGGTTTGTCGTTTTCGATATTCCGCGCGTTAACTCTCACCTGAGTCATGTTGAAGAACTTCGGATCTCCGAGGACGCTCCGGCGGCTGAAGGCGAACTTCAGCGCCTCCACCAGCCGATGTGCCGTCATGCTGTCGCCGGAGACAGGGGCTGTTCCCTCTAGCAGGAACCTGCTTATCACGCCTGCGAAGGAAAAAAATGCCTGGCAATCTCCCCTAACGTGAAACCTGGGGAGTGGAGAAGCACGCAGTGTATAAGCGTATTCTCTGCGCCTTGGCGTTTTTGCCAGCGGAGATGAAACCGTTCGGGGTTAGAGGTATGCAGCTTTGCTGTAGAAGTCTCTGGTCTTTGAAGAACGAAGCTCTATAGTGCGAGGCGTAAACGAGTGTCCCGGTGTTTTTTAGCATGCGTTATGTTCTAGCTTTATGCCTAAACGAGTGCCCCGGTTTTAGTACCATGTCTACATAAGATGACGACGGCGACATGAGACGCCGACAGCCCGAGCCCCTAAGGAGCTTCGCCCCTAATGAAGGCCAACCATTCGATAGAAGAGGGTTAATTAACGGTGATGTACCCGACGATTAAGCGCATTCTAATTCATGACAGTCGAAAAAATCTAACCAACCCCTCCACTAAAGAGAACAGGGGTGCACACGAAGCTTGTTACCATTCAGTACAAACCAGCCCAAAATTCAAAACTCCGAACCAACTCTTAACTAAACCCAAAGCCATGCCCAATCAACCCCAACCCAACCCCTGTCCCAACCCAAAGCAAACCCCACCCATCTCAATGGCTGAGCTTCACCAGATCTTTTAAGACTATACCACAAACAACAGATAATAACCCGTCATCACATAAATAATCACCTCATCACCTTACCATATGCATGCAAATTCACTCCCGCTGGCGTGTGTGCTGTCACATTGTAGGTTGTATTCACTAGAGAGGCACGTATGCAGGCAACCTTATGAGCGCGTCGTCACTGGTTACGTTGGGCTCCGCGGGATGGCGGTACTTGTCCGTGCTAAGCATATGATGTGTGCCCGACGTTCCAAACTCTACCCCACCGAACGCAAAGTAACGCCTCGACTCCAATGTGACTGCGATTAACGACATCTCTGTTGACACCACCGTTGAGAATCGGGTTGAAACGGAGCAGACTACGCACATCGGTGTTTTCTTTTCTGCCGCGTGCGGGCGCAGTGGCACAAGCCGCGCCATGTTCGTGGCGCTTCGGCCATGTCCGTAGCCGTTTCCAGTGACGCTAAAAGTTTCGGTGAATACCATCTATATTTCTCGGCAACTTTCAGGTCAGACGCTCATCTCCCGGCACGCAGCGCGGCCTATCAACGGCGGCGTCGTGGCAACGACGCAGTGCAAGGATAAGTACTAACGCTTTGCATATGAATACAGTGTCGAAATGGCTCAATGCTATGGATGTTGGCGTCATAGCGCGATGGACCCAGATTGTTTTCCGACTTTGGGGAGGTTTTTTCCTGAGGCGTTTGGATTTTGGAACATCATCACGAGCTTCCACGACACAAGTGAGTCAATACAAGCTTCGGTGGAAAAAAATTCCCCTGCCGATAAGCCAGCTGGTTTCCTGCTATACTTATGGCCGGAGCACGCAGGGAGAGCCGACAAATCTATTTCTTCGCAGAATATCATCGAATAACCCTTTTGTTGCCCCTTAAGTTGCTCGTATGACTCATACAGGCACACGTTAGCGGTGGTTGGGCCGGGACCACTTTTGTGGGCCGGCGAAACCTAGTAACGGGAACGTCGGACGTGGTGGATGACCGTACGCGGTAGTGGTAATGACTATCCATACGTCACTAATACCGAATAATTTTTTTGTTATATCAACAGCTTATGGTAGAGTGATGCGCACACTTCATTCACGATTGGCCTTATTTTCTTCAAAGCCAGAGTCTCGCACACCCAAAAAAGGCTATTCAGGCTCTGAGCGGCGCGAGTGCCGCGCCACTGTATACGAATTTCAACAGTATTCACGGGGAAAACGCGGCGTAGTTCCACGGGCGCATGCGATGTACTGGCCTCGCATGAGCAAGACCAGGACATAGGCGATCGCGTACAAAGTTCACCGCAATGGAAAAAATCGGAGCGCATCCTCCTTTGTGAAGAGGGAAGTCCCGAGAAGCTGGCACTGCGGTGAGATTTGCTATGTCGGGGATTTGCTACGCTGAATTATAAGGACAGTGGCCCGATCTCTACGCCACAGACTAAGGACACACGCGATTGGTGGGTGGAGACAATGACGTTTCACTACAGCGTGGCTAGGCCAATCACGGCGCAGGCTTTAGCGCACCGCACAGGTGACCGCCGAAGAGCGGGCGGCATTGCCCGATGTCGGGAGAAAGAGAGACGCCGCTCCTGGCGAGAAGTACACACGACTCGGGAAAGGGGAGACGGCGGTGAATAGGAGAATGACGTGGCGCTGTAACTATACTGCCTCCGTGGATGGTCATGGTTTACTGTGCCAAACGCAATGCGGCAATGCCAGCCTACAAACAAAAGCCGTTGTTTGTCTTCCGCACTGTGCGTGTTTAGTTTTAGCGCTCAATCTTGAAAGTACAAAAACCACCCGCTCACCGACTCTTTTAAAGTGGGCTTCACGTCTGAACACAAATGAATTGCTGAGGTCATATCTTTAGGGGCTTTATAAGCCGTCTTATAGCAAAATACGGAGACCTGAACACCTTCTCTTTTATTTTTATATCAATTTTTCGTACCCCGAACATACGTCGCTGTGTAAACTGCCGCTGGCGCGAGACCCTGAAATGCCTACCATACACAGCTTCGCTGTAAAAGAAGGCGCGGCTGTTCACTTACTGAGGGCGATGCCCACGTAGATTCCTCCAGCTGGCGGCCGTGGCACGAGCAGCGTGTATCCTCCGGCAAGCGGGAAACTGATGGGCTCGGTCACGTTAGCCTCGTACGATGCGAGGTCCTCCTCTGTGATCACACCTCCTGCGAGGACAACATCGCGTCGTGACGAGGCCTAGCCTTTTACCACCTACTCGCTTAAGTTCCCGAACTTCCTGCCCTTGCGCCCCTGTCGTGCTTACGAAAACTTGAAATGGCGAAGCCGAGCTGCTCTATATCCTCGCAATTCTGGCAATAAGCGAAAT
Source organism: Haemaphysalis longicornis (assembly GCF_048455015.1). Lineage (NCBI taxonomy): Eukaryota > Metazoa > Arthropoda > Arachnida > Ixodida > Ixodidae > Haemaphysalis > Haemaphysalis longicornis. The sequence goes on along the minus strand of NW_027526385.1, from coordinate 81,825,913 downwards.
ATTGTTTTAGTGTTGTTGAAACGCACGCAAGACCGACGTCCATTTCCCGTCCAAAAATTGAGTCACACTACACGGCACTCCCGTAACTCGCAAGGACACTATCCGTGCCTTAGACCAAGGAGCTCTCACATCCCTGATTGATGTGTTCAACGCACCGACGTTGTACTTGCTCTGTGAGGCGCATCCTAGTGGAGAGCTCAGGAATAATTGTGACCACCTGGGGATCATTAACGGCCCGGGGATGATGAAAACACAATATTGTATGGTCTGGTCCCAATGAAGTTTGAAGTTGAAAAGTTGAAGTGTATTTATTTAAACAAACAAACAAAAAAAGATACACGTACAATGTACACACGAACCCAACAATGTTGTCAAAGGGTCCCTGCTCTTCCTCCACCTCCTCTCAGCTCGTCTAATTTTCCAGCAACGTAGGGGTAATATAACAAAATACTACCGCAAGTGTTGTGTGCACAGTCAAGCCATTTGCATGCATTAAAAAAAAAAGTCTACTGTAATTTCCTCCCATGTGTGCAGTACGATTCCGAACTCACAAGCCGCCAAAGTTAACCTGAGGAGCTTGCTACAAGAAATCAAGACTACAATAAGATAGACGCTTGTCAACTGCGTGCAAAGTTGTCAGAGACAATTGTCGATTGGTTAACATTTCGTTGCTTGTAAATGAAACCTTGTGCCATAAAAGGTAAATCTTACATAGGAATCCGTGTTAACTTAAAAATAAATCACAAAGTCTTGGTAATGTGAACAACGAAGGAAAAAATTAAAGCTGTTCCACTCAATGTGGAGGCTGTTGGAAGTGCACAGCAGTGGTTCGCCATAATGTGCTGTAGCGCAGTTATCCGCTCAGTGCTACCACCCAACGCATTTAAAATTTCCCGCCTTCGCAGTGCTCGCGCGCCCCCTGCCTGAAACTGTGCCAGCGGGAGTTCTGTTCTTTTTGTGCTTGTTTTTCCTCCCGCACGTGCGGGCGTTGCACTGCCACTTTTTTCGCTTACTCTCGTACGAACCAACCCAACGAGTGCTCCTAACTACATGAACGCGGGAGCTGCCGGTTAATAACGTATATTTTGCCTCAAATGTACAGTCTTTGTCAAACTTTTGTGGGCCACGGCGACCGTGGCCGGAGCAGGCACGCGGCCACGCAGCGGCGCTCCGGCTGCCGCTATCGGCTGGTAGCGCGGCTAAAGAGAGAGAGGGGGACTTTCGCTCTTGCCTTGGTTGTGTGGCTAGCGTGACAAGAGCAGTGCGGGGCACTTCATTTCAGCGCAGGCGCTTCGTGCCGGACACACGAAGACAAGAGCGAAAGTTCCCCTCGCTCTCTTTAGCCGCGCTACCAGCCGATAGCGGCAGCCGGAGCGCCGCTGCACGGCCGCGCACCTGCTCCGGCCACGGTCGCCGTGGCCCACAAAATTTTGACAAAGACTGTACGTGCAGTTTTCTTTGCGGTAAACAACGGCGAGATGTATAACAAGCGCCAGTGGTTCACGAGTTTCCAACGCTTATGACTATATAAACCACTTGGCTTTCGAAGCCCCTGGGTTACGCCGCTACGACAGCCGCTACGACGGAACGCCGTGTGGCTCCACTTGGGTTTAGCGAGCGAGCTACGGCAAGGCGAGGTCCTAAAGTGCTCTGCACTTAAAGAGGCTGTACAAACTATAGAACGGCAGATATTTGATCGTGACGCAGCTTCCTAAATTCAGCGACGGCTTGGGAGGGTGCTCCGGGATTTCCACGACATCAAAAAATGAACTTAAGGCCTGTAAAGCGTGCTTACCCACGATCACACTCTTGATGAGGGAAAGCCAACTGCGTGGAAGGAGCGAAACCCCGTGCAGATGAATATCATTCCAAATCAAGTTCGCGTAAAAGCTTTTAGAGCGAAGCTGTGCATGCCTAATCTTCCAGGTCTCATTCCGGTGAATCCCCTTTAATCGGCGCCTTAGTTTTTAGCTAAGGCTTCCACAGGGACGGCATGAAGATGTGGGTTTCCATTGTGCTGTCAGGGGGATGGACGCCTGAAAGGTCGTTGGCGCCTCAGATTAGTTATCTTCCGTACAGAAAACAGAAAATGAACTTCACTGGCTTAAAAAAGATCAATTTGAGCACCATTTAATTAGAAAACTGGGAATCCGGGCTATGATAGTACAAACCTGGGATTTCCTATCTAGACAGCGTTGACAGAGAGCCCGACCACGTGGTGAGTATTGGAAAAAAAAAAAACAAGCACGAGGGCGGAATATTATCTATGGGAATAAGCTAAGAGGCGTTGCTCAAGAAAAGACATTCTCCAAACCTTCTCACTTGTATCATTTTCGTTCCGGCATTTGGGTTTGAATGTTTGGTTTCCCGCATTTGCTTTCGCGCATTTTGTTTGGGATATTTGGCCCGAGCTACGCTGGTTTTCCATCTCAACCGAGGGGAATGGTTGTAGATTCTTTCCTTAAAGGAGAGACGCGTCGGTATTGTCGGTAAACGACACTCTGACGACGAGTACGCCCGCTCAAAGGGGATCATAATAAAAGCTCAAAAACAAATGAAAGGTCGAAAAAACCATTTCTACAGACGCAGTGACATATGATCTGGGGCTAATATTCATCAAAATATTTCTTATATGAACGCGAGCAAGAGCAGGAGGTCACTTTGAGTTTACATCAGCGACAGCTTTCGAAATGTTCTCAAGCGGCACCATTTGTAAGTGTGGTTTCCCAGAGTAAACCGTACCTTCGTGAGCGAGGTCGCTGACGATGGCCCTCGCCAGCTCTCCCTGGTAGAAAGAAGCCTTCCTCTGGGCTAGTTTGCGCAGCGTGTCCGCAAGCTGCCACTGTACGACGAAGTCACCGGCTTGGAGTGGCTTCGACTTGCGCCAGAAGATCTCGCTGCGCCCACAGAAACGACATCGTGGCGCTAGTGAGAACCAGTGTTGCGGAATAGGCATCTCCATTATTCCAATTCAATCCCGAGGAATTAGAACTTGTCGTGATTCCATTCCTTTCAATTCCTCGGAATGAATTGACGGAAAGTTCAATTCCATCCCTTTGATTCTTCGGCGTAAAAACTGCCTCAGGTGCTCCTCTATAGGAACGCAACATGAATCTGACGTGATCATACGAGTTTAAAACTGCAAAGGTATGCAAAATGTGTCACTAATCGCAAACGTTGGGAGGTGGTAGAGGGTTGGTTACATATCTCGTCCAAAACAACTGCTCAATACCATAAAATACCGCCCCTTCCTAACGAAAATATAGAGAAGCGGGACAGCTAAAAGTCCTCCCAACTTCCACTGAAAGTGAGTCTAACCGATCGTCAAAACTTCTAACACGCAAACCGCAAGCGAAGAACAAACCCATGCGACGATTTTTCGCTCACTAAGCAAACACAACTACGAACGACCTAAATATACACCATTATGTGGTTTATGAGATAAAGGTATACTATTGTAGTCCTTCTTCATGATCGGCGCGTGTGAATTGTCGTATTTAGAACCATTGTTTTTTTGCGATTTGCAAGTAAGCGTTTTTACGCAATGGAAGCCCAGTGTCAGAGAGAGAGAGAGAGAGAGAGAGAGAGAGAGAGAATTATTACGAACAGAAGGGTTAAGGAGACGGGGTGGCCACCAGTCTGGTGACGACTAAGCGTGATTCCGTCTCGCTAAGGATGGAAGCGAGAAAGTCCCGGTGACGTCACCAACAAACAAAACACCAAAATTAAGCAAAAGCTACGCAATCAGGAAAGTTTGCAGGTCAGGTTTATTTGCAAACCTAAAATGGAAATCAATAAAAACTTTTCATAGAATAAAACCTTTCATTTTGCAAGCACCTGTGGACGTCTTGTACGCAAGTTGCGCCATCTGTTGAACACTAGATAAAACGATGAAAAACAGGAAAAAAAATGAAAACCGAAAGGGAGCTCTGCCCACCATAGCTCCGCCGGCTCCGCCTAATGAGTTAGCGAGTTCACCGCTCTTCTTCCCTGCCGCAGCAAGATTTCCCTTCGAACGCGCCATTTTCCTTATTCCTGGTTTGCTCGTTTCAAAGGGTTCCTTCTCAGTGCGAGGGTCCACTTTTTTTTCCTGACGGAGTGAGTGAGTACACGGACAACTTTCTGTGGCAATCATAGAGTTTCGTACAATATACTTACTAAGAAACTCTATGGTGGCAATGGAAATAAAGCTATGGACGGAGGGGGAAGCGGGGCTAACTGCTCTATGTTAGTGCGCCAAACTAGTTCCCAATAAACTTTTTTCGGTTTCAGTTTCGGTGTGACCGATACACATTTGATACAGTTCATTTCTTCGCATGACCTCCGTGGTGAGTGCGCTGAACCACGATCACCGAGCACGCAGGCATATTGGCGTCTCCTTCCCCACGCTTCATTTGTTTGTAAACACGAGCCAACGCTTTGACTGGAGAACTCAAAACGACCGTGGACTGTACCGCTCAACACTGTACCGTTCAGAAGTGAAGTGGATTTTGTCAGCGCTGCCGTTCTGATGGACTGCGCTGATTTGCGAACTCTTCTGAAGCTCAAAACTTGGCAACATCACCGACATGTATAGCGTGCTTAGCGCGGGCGCAGTACACCGAAAGAGCAGCGTGCACACATGCTTACGTACATGCTCGCTTTCGCCGGCGAAGCGGCTAAACTAACGGACTGCGGTAACGGCGGAGATTCCCGGTTGCATCAGTCGCACTTGGGCGTACACTTTGCAAACCACTTGCTTCGTTTTCTTTGAACAGCGAGGTTCTCGAAAATCCTATGCGGAGAATGAAGTGGCGAGCTGCCGAAAGCCGTCGAAGAAGACGCCATGTTTTTTTTTATTTGGGAGGCCTCAAACAAAAAATCCGAAAATTAGAAATTAATGCTATCTGTTTCATATATTCTGGCTTGTAATTTAGTGGCATTATCAATCCAAGTCTAGAACAGAAGAATTATATATTCTTGAATTGCTGAGGTTACCACCAGCCAATTATTTTTGTTTGAACTAATTTCAGGTCGGCAGCAAAAAGGCGTGGTTCGGCTCCGTAGCCCTGACTGCATTGCCCCAGAAAGTTGTCGTTATTGGCAGCGCAGAAAGCGCAACTGAGTGGGTCAAGCCAACGCCGCCTGTATAAACAGTGCCTAACGCGTGAGCGAAAAATGGCCAAACAGCCACTCTCCTGTTGCTCTCTCTTACCCTTCCCCGCTCCGTAGCCTTCCAGCGTGCTTTCGTGTCCGCCAGCCAGCGCCGCTTCTCGGAAACTATGCAAAATAGTGGAAAGTTTGTTTAGCGTTCCCGAGGCGGCGCTCCTACGCCTTCTTGTTTTTCACCATGCCTGTCTGTCTTGGTCTGTCACTGATAAAACTTTCTTTGTCACGAAGCAAATCCCTTGCGCTGCCGCAGGCTGATGCCGGCTTTGCGCGCCTATCTACTCGGATCACAGGCCCTGAAATTTTCTGAGTGGGGCATCCCCCCTCTATCCCATCCGCATTTAGGTATTGTTTTGACCCCCCTGTCCGCACTCCGCATCGGTACGCACTTCTAAAATTGAGGACTGTACTGTAGAAGCGCCCGGACAGCGTGGCGGGATCCAAGCTGCTTATCCTTTTGTTTCCTATAATTTTCTGAAGTTTACAAGCACGTGATATTATTGGAAAGTAATCGTAGAAGTGAGCGCCTGAACAAAAAAACGTGCACGCAATTTTTTTCTTCTCTAAATACTCCAGAAAAAAAAATATCAGTAAAATAATGGCTGCCCCATCCGAAAATATCGTTTTTCTGTTAGCTATATGTCTACCCGACAATCAGTATGTTCTTAGACTACTTCAGTCCGCCTCCGTCTTTATCTTTGGAAAAATGCAGCAAGTATGAAGCGAGCGACACGTTGAACGAGATCCCCAGTGCGCCACAGAACTAGCGCCCCGTCGCGGCTAAGATGTAAGCGAAACGGCCGTTGAAGCCCAACAGGCAAGCTGACAGACACACGTCGTAGAAGTGGGTGCAGCGTTCGCGACTCGCGAGCAGTGACGTAAGGCGAGATGTCCGCCGGCACGCGCCACATAGCGGATCAGTGCCTGAACTAAGCGTCCCTACCCTTCCCATTGAAAAGCGCGCGACGCGTCAGGCAATGTTAATACAGGCGGCGTTGGTCAAGCGCTACGGCATGGCTACAAACACCCAAATTGTGCCACTGGCGGGCCAACAATGCTTACGCAGCTCACTAAAAGGCGTGAAATGGTATGCTTGATGCCCGACGTTTCGTCGATTTTGTCGTCCGACGCCCGTGCCGAGCAATGCAGCCGACACAGTTCACATTCGACCCTTTTTTCCGTGTGCATTAACAGATGGCGCAACACGCGTAAATGATCTCTGAAGGTACTCGAAGAAAGGAAGGTTTTATTCATTGAAAAGTTTTTAATCAGTTTACATTCTAGGTTTACAAATAAACCTCACTTGCAAACTTTCCTAATTGCGTAGCTTTTGTTTTATTTCGGTGTTTTCTTTGTTGGTGACGTCACCGGAACTTTTTGGCTTCCGTCTACAGCCAGACGGAATCACGCGGCGACTCAAGCAGCTCGTTCAATCAAGAGCTCTTGGGTGGACAGGTCGGAGCTGCCCAGCGCCTCCTCCCACTGCTCGCTGCTGGTGATTGGTTGGTGATTGCTGGAATGGGGACATTGAGGAGAGGGGAATTCTAACGGGTCAATGGAATGGAGAAGGGATCTCGGTGGGAAGGCTCCCGTTTGAAGCAGTTTCCATGTTCGTAATTTATGTTGGCGAAGAGATGTATGGGCGGGTGGGTAGAGACGACGGCAGAGACGGTAGTGCTCTGTGATATCGTTAAAAGTGATCAGCTTGTCTCTGGTGGACCTGGCGCCGTGGTGGGGGAAGGGGTTCATGCCGGCCCGGTGTGTAAGCTCTCGGGCCGCCATGTGTGCCGTCTCATTTCCCTGAGGGGAATGAGGGAACAGGAATAGAGGGGAATCCCCTCTAGCCCTGCATGGGCAGGGGCCCAGATGAGTTCCACCGAGACAGTGGGTGGATTTTGCTGGAGAATTTGGAGCGCATCCGAAAAGATATTGCCTCGTGAAAAATTTTGAATGGCAAATTTCGAATCTCAGATTATGATTCTAGCTTGTGGCCGACAATTAAGAACCAGAGCGATTGCCAACTCTTCCGCCTTAGCTGGGGAATCAGTGCGGATGGGGATGGCATTAACCGGGGTAGAGTGCGGGTGGTTGATAACTGCCACCGCGTAGGCATTTTGATGCCTGTATTCTGCGGCAACTGCGTAGACGATATCGGGCCAAATGGGTAGCTGTCGGGCGAGGGCTCGAGCCCTTGAGATTCGTCGTGGTGCGTTGTAAACCGGATGCATATGCCCGCGCAGAGGCCAAACGATAAGATGCTCTCGGATATCTGTCGGTATGGAACATGCCTCCTGCACCAGGTCTGAGACAGGGATATTCTGCGGCTTAAGTATTTCTCGACCTGGTTGTGCGTGCTCTAGGCGTTTCCGCTGTGAGGAGAGGAGCGCCTCGATTAGCTCCTCAGCAGTATTGTAGACCCCAAGATCATTAAGCCGGGCAGTGAAAGCATTCTGACGTAGCTGCAGAGCCGCTCTATATGCTTTCCGAATGAGGCAGTTGATTTTAGTGAGAGAGAGAGACAACTTTATTACGCAATAATGCGAGAGTGGTTCCTTAGTCCAGGAGCCCATGAGCTGTCCAGGCTGCCGCAGCCCTGGTCACAAGCAGGAGCTGGTCCTCAGGTCGACAGCTGGACAGCAGTATCTCCCACTGCTCAGGGGAAGGGGACGGGTTCAGAGGCGGAAGGTCCGAGTTTTTTGTGCAGTCGAATAATATGTGTGCCAGAGTTCCTGGTTCGTGGCAGAATTTACACTTATCAGAGTACTGTGTAGGAAAGAGTAAATGCATACGGATGGGGTGGGGAAAAGTACCTCCTTGAATTTGTCTGAGTGTGATTTCTTGGCTTTTGGTCAAAGATGTGTGAGGACTAGGGAAGGTCTGTCTCGTGGTTCGGTAGTATTGGGTGATTTCTTGGTAGGTGAGGAGAGGTGCGGAAACATCCCCGGTCTCAGCGGCTCGGTGAGTGAGGTCTCGAGCCTGTTGATGAGCAAAATTGTTGCCCGTCAGTGCAGAGTGGGCGGGAGTCCACACAATGTCCACCCGATGGGCAGGCGGATGTTCATTCAAAAGTCGGTTTGTGGCGGGGGCCACCCGTCCCGACAAGAGCCTGCGGCAGGCGGCTTGCGAGTCCGTCAATATAATCTTGGAGGTGGTTTGGGTAAGGGCGAGCGCAATAGCTAATTCTTCAGCGTCCAGGGAGGAAGTTGTCCGGATTGAAGCGGTGGTGATGAGGGCGTTCTTAGATGTTACCACTGCCGCCATAGTTTGGTTATCTGAGTAACTGGCCGCATCTGTGTACATTACGTCGGATCAGCTGCTGTAAAGTTTTTCGTGGGCTTTGCTTCGGGCTTCTCTACGACCAGGGTGGTCCGGATTTTAGTGAGCTCCGTTTTGCTTGCGCGAATATAGGGCAAGGTATAGAGGAGCGAAAAATGCCTGCACGAGGCTGAATCTGTCTTTCTCGCCCAGACCTCGGTTTCGATTGGACACCCTTCTGATGAGCGCTATCAGCTTGTCTACTTGGAAACTTAATAGCCTTATGACTTCAGAATTGGTTCGATTCTGCTGAATAATGAGGCCTAACACCTTGAGTTTTGGGACCTGAGGAACGGGGTGACCCTGTACCAGAATTTCGAACTTACAGGTTGCAGAGGCTGCCCTTTTGGGAGGGAGATTGAGAAGCTCTGATTTCGTGGGAGAGCACATGAGACCTGCCTTATTAGCCTGAGTTAGACCACGTCTGCGCCAGCCTGAAGGGTGCTTTCGATGTGCGCGTCGCTACACCCCGCGAACCAGAGCGTAATAGCGTCAGAATACAAACTAAAACGGAGATTTGGGATTTGTTTCAATTCGTATGCTAGTGGAAGGATAGCCAGATCGAAGAGGAGGGGCGAAATAACGGCTCCTTGAGGAGTGCCTCTGTCTGCAAGAATAAATGGACCATCTTCATTGTGACCAATCCGTATTGTAGCGGTACGCGCCGTCAAAAATGCTTTGACGTAATTATACGTTCTGTGTCCAGGATTAGTAGACGCCAGGCCAGTAAGGATAACAACATGTGTCACTGTGTCGAAGGCCTTTTTAGGTCTAAAGCCAGAAGTGCTGTAGTGTCTACCTTGCTAGTCGAGTCTACCTTGCTAGTAGAGCCTTTCGTTACTCTTGCAATTTGATTTCTTAAATGCCGCCAGGAGCTATAGTAGCGCTGGCAACAGCAGGCGACGGTTTTCTGCAGTTGATTTAGTATTTTATTTGCCATCGCAGAAAACAAGCATTCATGAATTTTTTAACAAAGGAACACCATCACTTATGTAATGATTTGCTTCCTTATATTTGGGTAGTATCTTGTTATTGTTCGACAATGTTGACAAGTATGAACATAGCCACCGGACTTAGACGTTTAGATTTAGCTGTGGGTATATAGGCTATTGCGCAGATATTGTGCCACTTTGGCCGGTTGGCTGAATCGAGTCACAGACAGACAGGCATACAGATAGACTGAAATTCCTGCATTTAAGTAGCCCGACACAGACTATAGCCTTTAAAGGGGTCCTGAAATGCCTTCCGCCGATGCATGGATGTACATGTAACCAAATAAAGCAATGTATTAGCAATCTCCTCCTGCAAGAATTTTGTTAAAGCGATGAGTATTAGCTGAGAAATCGTAAATCAAAAACCGCGAATTATCGTCGCGCCGTATTTCCTCCTCCTTTCAACTGTTTCTTCGCTGTTGGCCTCCCCTCCCATGATGCTCCGCTCCTCAGCGGTGACGTACTTCCGCTATTGCGCTCCCACAGACTGCCGTCTGCTACGGGCCAGCTCTTTCGGCTTTTTCATCTCTGTAGACACCATGGACACAGGCTGGAAAAGCGAACGAATGACCTGGCCGCATGTGTGCGGCCTGGCCTCGCCCTTTCGCGGTGTACGTAGCTGCAGGGCTGCAGTTGGTATCGGCGGCGAACTCGCAGCCGCGTGGGGAGAATCGTGCGCTCGTTCCCTTTGGTGCACCGCGCACTGTTTATCCAAAAAGCGCGGTCTCAGATGTGGCCCCGCTGGTGCCGGGTGTTATTTTGCGGTGGTTGTAATTCCTACTACCGGCGGCATGTGAAAAAAGACATTTTCAACCGACGCAGAACCCGTGCACAAAACGTGCCGGATCGGATCGCTTTATCAGCGGCGATGAACGTGAAGGCGAAGAGCAAACCAACGCTGCACTCGATCAGCGAGAACCCGTGTTCTGACAAGCTGCACCCATGTGTTGCATTCAACACTGACGGGAAAGCGTTTGTTTGCACTTGTTTGGATAGTCGTAAAATGTCCAAACACTCCGGCACTCCGCTAGCAGATCAGCCGGCGAGACATTTCGGAAAACATTTGACAGATGGCGCCGTATGCATTAGTGTGTCGCTACGCAAAACTGATGAGACGCTCTACTAAAACTCCCATCGCGGTGTCACCTAGCGGGACGCAAAAATTTAGCGTTTAGCGTATGCAAAGGCCACAAACGCTGTACTAAAACTCTATTAGCAGCAAAATAGCGTGCATATGTGAAACCGCTTGCGTTTTAAAAAACTGCATGCCGAGCGCGTACGTTTCAAACCTAGTGACATCGTTTAAATACACTGGCAAGCACAGTGTAACGTAGTCAGATATCAACCGTATGCTCAGGCGACAAGCAAGAGCTTGTTTTATGTGGGGCGGAGATTGCGCATAAAGGCCCGTTCGCACTTGCGACGAAATCGAGTGAGAGCGGCAGGAATTCCGTCGCTTTGTCGCGCGACGATCGTTTTTGTCGAATGGTCGGGACAAATTTTGGTTGCGCGACAAAATTCCCGTCGCTTTCGCTCGCTTTCGTCGCAAGCGGGAATGGAAATTTCTGCCGCTGCCGTCTGCTACGCAGCTCGGAGGTAACCGCGCGATCTGCTCGGGCCGGATGAACGCGGACACTCCCGCGCGGCAGCGCCCCAAGCGGCAGACGGCCGCGTACATCGCTCCCGGCGCCCGCCTGGAGCCCGCCCTCGGCACACTATAGCCAGTATATTTCAGGCACTATAATGGAGGAAAGATTTTTTGCTTCCGATGAACCTAGTTCTTTGCCCCTGTGTTTTTAAATACGTGAAGTGGTTAGCACGTCGTCCTCACGCAGCTCTGTATCGTCGTAGCATCGCTGATTGTCCGAACGAAGCTTGCAGCTAAGCCTATGCAGCGACCGAAGCTGTGTGTGTGTGTGTGCATCGCCTCCTGTGTGTTGTGGACGCGTTCGTTTCGCGATGAAATGCGACATTGTACTTCTGCGGGTGGATAGTGCTTCCCATGGTCTGGATTATCTTTCTCGAACGACGTACCACTCAACCTCGCATGGGGTATGTGCAGTGTGCCTGGCTAAAAGCCTTCTCGCTTGCGCGCCAGAGTTGTGACTTGCTGCTCGTTCCCGCAAACCGGGTGTGAGGTGAGTGCCGAATTTACGACGGGCAGGAGGAGGCAACTCATCGTCTGTCAATCGCGGTTCAGACTTGCAACGCATGTTGTGACGTTGCGTTCGTTCGAAACGCATTTCTGGATTGTTTTGAAGTTGAATAAAATGTACGCGTCAAACCCGGGCATTCGGCTCAGGGCGTTGTCTGCGATTGCACCAAAGAAGTGCCACGGGACTTTCTTTATGGTACGTACTCACGTAAGATAAAATCCACGTCGTGTTATGGCCGTGTTGCATTCAATACAAACGGTTAAGCGTTTGTTTACACTTGTTTCGTTTGTCGTAAAATGTCAAAGCACTCCGGCACTCCGCTGGCAGATCAGCCGGCGAGCCGACGCTGAGCAGACGACTCATCTCTTTGCCGGAAGTGTGTGAAAAAGCCGCCCAATAGCAGGATGTCTAGCTCATGACGAACATCTGGGAATCGATGATGTAGACATGTGAAGATGGCGGCGTCCAAAAACACGAAGGAAAGGGTGAGAAAAAAGCGACAAACTTTGCAACAAAAGTGTGAGCTTTCCGCTGCGCGTAAAAGAGTAATACTTGGCACAGGTGACGTTGGCGACCCAATCTAGCGATTGCGCTAGTTCATTTAGTGTGCTCAAAATGCCTTTCAGGGCCCCTTTAAAAGATACAAGGAGGCACTGGCTAGATCCAAGTTCGCCGCACGTTCGCGCGCACAGCGCCGACTGCGCGAGCAGTGTCTCTTTTGTCCTGCGGTGAAATTGTGCGCGCGTTCACTGCACGCTCTCAGCGCGAAAACGGAGCTATCGCTGGACAAACGTGATTTCACCGCGTTAAAGCGACGCGAAATGTTTCCGAAACGCCAAGTTCTCGGTCCCCGTACACCTTTTTACGCCCGTTGAAACTTCGACATTTCCAAGTGTCAGATAAAAAATGCAGTCTGGTGTCCATACGCTCAGCGAATTGCCGCTTAGCTAAAATCGCCTGAGTGAGTGAATGAATGAGTGAGTGAGTGAGTGAGTGAGTGAGTGAGTGAGTGAGTGAGTGAGTGAGTGAGTGAGTGAGTGAGTGGCTGAGTGAGTGAGTGAGTGAGTGGCTGAGTGAGTGAGTGGGTGAGTGAGTGAGTGGGTGAGTGAGTGAGTGAGTGGCTGAGTGAGTGAGTGGGTGAGTGAGTGAGTGAGTGGCTGAGTGAGTGAGTGAGTGAGAGAGTGAGTGTTGATGCCTACTTGTCCTTACTGGTATCGATTACAGGATAAAACGCCGTCAGTTAACCTTGATCCCTCTTCAAGCCATACCTCAGTGCCGTATATCCTATGTCCGGCTTGGAGGCGATAATGGCAGCCAACTCTGGGCCCACAGCAAACCCTCCGTGCGCGAGCTCGATGGCGCCATGGAACAGTTCGGCCCAGGGCACCGCGGTGCCGGTCAGGTTGAGAAGCGCCTCCAAGGCCTTCATCTGACCAGGAATGGCCACGTACGTAGCTGCAAAAAAAAGGAGGATAGTGCTTGTGGTACAACTTCGTGGAAGCAAGACTCAGTAGCGACGCAAGAGAAAAATTCTTCGGCATTGAATATACGCTCGTAGCAATTTGCAGATATATTATTCCAGCTTGGCGGTATCCGAGTTTCAGCGGAAGACTTCTGGCTCTTATTTTGTTGCATCCATACTCATGGGTGCCCCAGCCGGACTTCGCCACACCCCCTGGCGACACAGGTGCTTTGCCGGTGCGGTGGTGAGGAGGGGGGGGGGAGAAGGAGAAGGAGGATAAAAAGTTATTGCACTGAACAGCTTGTAGCTGGGCGAGATCCTCTTCCAAGACAGCTTTTGTTCTACCCACTGTCTTCGCCTCTCGATCATCCACAGCAGCCTAGGCGTTCGGGTGGGAGCTGCAAGTTCACTCTTCGACTGCTCGCAGGCAGGACTGGGAACTGGATCCAAGAATGGGCTCTATTACCAGTGCCAGGCCATATGCGATGGAAAGTAGTGCGTTGGTCGCCGTATCTGCACAGGAGGGTGCAGGGTGGTTCTGTGGGGGGTTCCCACAGACTACAACGCCAATAGCCTTATATGTGGTGAGACGCGCGGAATACATGGCTCAACGGTGCTCTGCCTGTCGCGCCATCCGTCTGCTTGACGGAGCCGCCATCTTCAGGTCACGCGAGAAAGTTTCCATCAAAAGATGTCGCGCTAAAAATGTGTGCAGGAAGTAGGGGTGCTAAGTTTCAAGCTTGCGTAAAGCAAATTGTCTGCTCTGTTACAACGATAACATCAATCCCACTCGCTTATGTATCGGTTTGTTGCACTGCACAATATAAAAATAAAGGGCAGGAACACAACACATACTCGTTTTGGAATGTTACAAAGGCAGCCAAGCACAGATTCGACCTGAAACAATTTTGTCTTTGTAGTGAGACAATGGGTTCGATAAGGAGCTTCCTTCCCTGCAGACACGTCTCCCATTTAAGGAAACGTGCGGGCGGCGACGCCCTACTTTTCTTTGGAACACCGTGTCTGGTCTCGCCCGGTAAGCCCATGCACTGTCTCATGGTCCACAGTAGTGAAGCGTCATATCACGATCCGCTTTAGTGCCATCCCCCATTTTGTGGAGTTAGTGAGGGCTAGTAATGACGTTCTTTAACCTTGAAACGTTCCGGACCATTTAGAGTTGGGTCAGTATCTCTACAGTTGCATATGCATAAAGAGCGTTTTTCACACCTACTCGGACAGGGTGTGGGTAATGGTCCCCGTCCATGTGACCTGTCGGTCACGCCTTCCTTGCGTGTAGTCGTTTGAACACTGTGCAATGCACTATAACACCCAAAATGACGTCATCGCCAGAAGTGCGGCCTCCAAAAGTGTCCCTCTTCAGTGACAACGCGCCATCCGGAAATTACGTCACTGCCGTATAGACATATGCCTTTAATGCAAAATCAGAAGGTCACGTAGAGATCACCTGCTCGCGAACGCTTCGTCTTCTCGTAGAAGGCCCAGGTTGCAGCAGCCGGAGCGGTTTCTCGGCCGTCGACTACGTACGCCTTTTTTTCCTTCCTGCGTGCAGCGCAGACAAAGAATTTGGTAGGTGCAAGTATTGTCGCGAGATAAAATATAGAGTAGCGTCACTGAGGCACGCAAGTGAGCAACAGCGTCCATTTTGGTGTTTATCAGTGTTTCCGGATTGCAGCTTCTCCGGCCTCGCCGCATAATTTGACAAGGTCATTTTTAAACACCACTGCTGAAGACGCAGCAACACGGCATCTTCAGACAGACTTCTTCAGCTGAAATGCTGCTACACGCGTTATCTTTGAATCGCGTTCGGAACGAAGCCAGTAGCGCGCAGTCGCAGAGCAGGAAGGACAAGCTGAGACTACCACAGTTGGCCGACAGAAAACGTATAAACAACAAAATGGCGGCGCCCATGAACCGTCGCAGTGTAAACAAATGTCACGTGATGCGAACTGACCAATTATCACGGCGGCGCCACGGAACAATAGGAGGAAAGAGTGCCGATACTCTGTAGCCTGATCTAGCCACACTAAGGGCCCTATTCTCGACTGCGCAAATTCCCAGGGAAACTGGGAATTTGCCGGAAGTTTTTTTTTTCTGATTGGCTTTCATCTTTGATCACGTGCTTCTGGTTGACAAACATGGAGGAATTGGACGTTTCAAGACGTCCACGGGCACCAGAGTTAAAGTTTACCTTATCGCTCTTTATTGAAAGCGCATAATTCTTGGCCGGCAATGAAAAACTAGACTAAATGGACCGGGCATGACAACGTAGGCCTGTCTTTGGTATTCAACAACAATAAGACTTGTACGTCACGCCCTCTCTGCGATTGGCTGACAAGGAGTGACGTAATTTAACCGTTGGCGGGAGAGAACATGTCACACATTGGCAACTTCAGCCTGCGTAAAAGTGACGTAATGCTACGTAACAGCATGAAAATGGCGGCTGCTTTTACCACTTTTGCCAGAAAATAGGGCAAAAAAATTCCCCGACCTTCGGTGCCGCGAAATGTCCGTCAGTTTGAAGCAGGCGCAGTTTCGCATGACGTGCGGTTTAAAGCATGTTTTCTACCAAAAGAAATAATAGATTCGACTGCTTCGAAGTCAGCGATCACGGAGCATACAAATAACGCGCTGTATTTTGCTTTTATGTTTTGCAATAAAATAAAAAAAAATATTTGTTTGGCGTAACCGCAACATAAGAGGGCAGTACAAGCCTCTCCATGACAAAGAGAACCAATGCATTAAATTTGTCCACACTCCTCGTGGTAAGCTGCTGGATCATATGATCGAACTCAAGAGAAGAATAACAAAGAAAAGTGACTGTTTTGTTCATTATAGCGCTAATAGGTCTAGCTTGAGGAATGAGTGAATCGGCGACATCGGTGCGCTCCGCGGTTATCAGGCAGTGCTCTTCGCTGTTCATATGTGTCATAGAAGCGATGGTCGGGGCCGTCTTTTTCTGTGATCACGCCATGAAGTTGTAACATAGCAGCAGACGATAGCGTGGCGGCAGTGGTGGTCGGGAAGGTGATAACGCAACAAAGCTTGCATTGAAGCATAGAGTTTCTTAGTAAGTATACTAGAGAGGAAACTGCGCCTGGTAAGCCATGTGGGGTTCATGGGAAGACCCCCCTTTTCGGCTTGGGCTTGGCATAACAATTGGATTCTTGAGCGGTTTTTGGGATTTGATTTCTTCACTATGTGTTAACACGTTTACAAGCTACAAGGAAGCCGAAATCCTGCCTGTTCTGCGACAGCCGTTTTCGGTGAAACGGCAGGTTGTACGTGATCGCACCTGACGTTGCTCATGTTGCAGTCGAAGGACATATGACTGAGTGGGTAATATGCCGCCGCGAAATTTGTAGCCCACGAAAAAAAGAAACAAATCGTACTTCGGTGAAGACAAGATACGACAGATACGGGGGCTTGTATGCATCCTATCTTGTCATCGTCCACGACTGTTTAACGCCACGTTTTCTTTTTTCTTGTTAAACTAGCTGACGGTCAGTGCACCGGTTCACCACTAAGGCAAAGCTTTCATAGGCACGCTCAAAAAAATTCCAAACTCTTGAAACAACTTATTATTTGAAATAATGGTAAAATTAATAAAACCAGAGTCTCTAATGAGTTCCCCCCCTCAAATATTAACATTGTTCGTAACTACAACCTTGGCCTAGGGAATAGCAGGCACAACCGTTTCGGCAAAAATACGCTTTACTTCCTTTTTTCTTAGTTTAAAACAGCCTGTTTTTATTTTCCACATACATAATTGCACACTATTCTTCGCGTTCTTGAGGCACTTTGTTTAAATTTGCGGTCAATAAAACGTTTCAATCCAAGCCAATGATGAAACTAAGGCGGGCGCGATGTATAATGGCGGCCCATGACGACACAGACGGCCTTGACGTGAGCCGCATAGACGCTAGCGCCAGATTCCTCTCTAGTGTATATTGTAAGAATCTCTATGCATTGAAGTAGAGAGCCCAACTATGTTACTAAAAGCGATTGAAATAAATAAATAGATACGGTAACAAAATTTTCGGATGTTCGTTAACTCAACATCCACCTTTCGCTCGCTTTCGAATCAACGTTACTCGAACGCCTTGTGGTGTTGACGCCAATTATGACCTGCAGCAATGTGTTTCACTTGCCAGACTCAGCTACCGTCATAATTTTTGTAATACATGCCAAGGGTTTTTATATCTTTTATGGGTAATATTTAATACCTTGGTTGTGATCTTTATGAGTGAAGTGTCAAATTACGCTGCATATCGTCATAGCTATGGGTGCACCTTTCTTAATAAATATGCTGTCTGGGTAAGCCGATATTTACATAAAATGTACACCACTTCAATAGTTACGCAAAAAATCCCTGATGACTGGCGCATGGCAAAGATCATTCCAATACATAAATCCGGTTCCAAACTAGAATCTAGTAATTACCGCCCGGTCTCATTAACCAACACGTGCTGCAAGATATTAGAGCATATAATTTTAAAGCCATTATAACACATCTAGAAACTAACAACCTGCTCTACTATCGGCAACACGGTTTTCGATCTGGCTTATCAACAGTCACGCAGCTAGCCGAGATTACCAACGACATTGCGAATGCACTGAATGAAAGAGGACAAATAGACGCCGTTTTTCTAGATTTCGCAAAAGCATTTGACGTCGTTCGCCACCCTGACCTAATAACAAAAATGCATGCAATTGGAATTGAAGATAACATTATTACATGGATAACGTCATATCTACACAACAGCAAGCAGTTTGTTGCTGTGAACAACCACACGTCCAACAGCCTGAACGTCCTTTCGGGCGTACCACAAGGATCAGTCTTAGCACCAATTTTATTCCTTATCTACATCAACGACATTCCTATGGGCATTGGCTCATCCGTTCAAATAAGGCTTTTCGCAGATGACTGCGTCGTGTACACAAGGGTAAATCGAACTGAGGACCAGATTAACCTTAATCACTCATTAACAAAAATTCAAGCCTGGTGTTCCCAGTAGGGAATGACATTGAACGCGAGAAAAACCGTAGCCATAACTTTCACGAATAAGAACAAACCACTCAACTTTGCTTATACATTAGACAATTTGGAAATTACTAAAAGCGATCAAGTTAAATATTTGGGAGTAACATTAACATCCAACCTTAATTGGGAACCACATATAACTGCTATTTGTTCGAAAGCGCAAGGTAAACTGGGTTTCCTAAAGAGAAAACTCCGTAGCACCCCCCCTGCAGTAAAGTTAACCGCCTATAAGACCCTGATTAGACCAGCACTAGAATACGCAGATATAATTTGGAGTCCTTATCAAAAAATTCTTATTAATAAAATTGAGAGAGTACAAAACTTAGCAGTTCGATTTGTGTTTTCCGATTACGCCAGGTATACCAGTGTTACTAATCTGCGTAAAAGAGCCGAACTTCATTGTCTTTCCGAACGGCGAATACATTCTAAACTTAAATTCCTGTATCTCCTCTATCATGGGAATTATACAATATCCAGATCAGACCATCTTCTTGAACCTTTCAAGCATTCCACGAGAACTAACCACAATAAGACATTACGAATGCCATCAAGTAACAACAACATCCACAAAAACTCTGTTTTTCCGTCATCAGTTGCATATTGGAATCAACTTCCATCATTAGCTGTGAACTGTGACACAGTAGAATCTGTGGTAATCCGGCAATAGTGGCGGTGGACAATCCCGCGCGATGGACATGTTCCGGCGGAGTATGAAGATGTGGTGCGAGATGAGATAGGATGGAACATGGCGGACTCGGCTGGGCTACGTGTGTGCAGCCGGATCGGCTGAGCAGTGGACCTTGGCGGAGCGGGACTCCCAGTAAAGGTGTGATCGAGGGGGCTCAGTGTCTTTCTGGGGAACCGCGGCCGGGTGCAAGAACTCCGGTACCACATTTGGCGCCCAACGTGGGGCTGGCCGTGGTTCCTGGGAAGGGCGTTGTGGTCTTCTTCCTTGTTTTGGTGTTCCGCGGTGGGCATTTTGCGGGGCGAATTACGTTGGCATTTTTGAGTGGCTCTCAGGATTTTTCGGTAGCCCTCCTCGCGATTTGAGGCTTCTTTGTAGTGGCTTCTGTTGTTTATAACCATTTTTTCTTCCCGTGTTCGCTTCGCGGCTCGCGAGAGCATTTCTTCCCAGGGACATGCCTGCCCGTGGAGCTTCTACCCGTCGGCGCCCCTTGGTTGCTTCGCGTGAGCCCGCAAGGGATGCGGACGCCACTGGGCTCGTCGGCGTGCTCCACCCGATCATGGACCTCTGCGAGAACCTCACGAACCGGCTGGCGGGTCTCGGGCTAGAAGGCGGTGGGTCCGAGCATGGGTCATCGTTCCAGCCGAGCATTTCGGTGCCACGGTTCACGGGCTACGATGACCGCAAGACCGTGGCGGACTTCCTGAGCGATCTCGATGTTTACAAGACGGCGTCGGGTGCTTCGGACGAGTACATGTTGACCCGTGTCCTGCCGGTTGCCCTGGAGGCATTGGCTGGTCGTTGGTGGCGCCTCCAGACCCCGTTCGCGTCCTGGGCTGACTTCGAGGCACGCTTCCACGAGGAGTTCTTGCCTCCCGACTACGACTACCGCATCCGCCGTGAGCTGGAGGCACGTACGCAGCACCCGCGCGAAGGCTTTCTCGAATACATTCGAGCTATCCAGAAGCTCTTCAAGCGAGCTATCCCGGGTGCGTCTGACGCGGAAATGGTAAAGCACGTCTTGCGGCGTTGCCATCCGCGCTTCCGACCTTTCCTGCACGGTCGTGATTACTCCAGTTTGGAGGAGATGGCGCGATCAGCTCGAGCAATCGAGGACGCTCTGATATCAGAGCTGAGTTATGTACCCCCTCCGCCAGTAGGGGAGGCACTTGAGCCAGCTTGCGCATGGAGAGACACCTATGAGACTTCGCCACAGCGAAGTCCACAGCCGCGTACGGTAGCGGCGGGCTTGAATCCCCCCCGCGCACGAGGTCCTTCTGCCCTTGGCGACAGGCAGTTGGAGCGCGGAAGACCACTAGATGGTGCAGCCCACGGCGGGAACTCCCCGCAGCGGTTAGAGCCAGGGTTCCTGCGTTGGGAAAACAGGCCCTCTTTACTGGCAGGCTCACCGCTCTCCGACCCGAGTCTCTCCCTTGGGGGTCGGCAACGAAATCCTCTGAACTCCAGAGGTCCTTCTCGTCCGGTCGTCGAGACGGGAGGGTCGCGGGGCTACGTGCCCAATGGAAATCAAGCTGGTGGCTGTTACCAATGTGGACAGCCAGGACACATCCGTCGTGAGTGTCCGCGTGTGATGGCTGGTCGCCGAAATACAAATAGCCATCGAGATGAAGGAATGCAGCCCGAGGAAATGATGGTGACTAACCCATCACTGAGTGGCCCAGAATTGGCTGGTGGCGAGGACTGGTGCTCTTTACCCACTGCTTGCCGTGTTGAAGCACGCACACAGCCCATAGCACCACATCTTTCTGTTCACGTTCTTGGAACGGATGTTTCTGCATTGGTTGATACCGGCGGCAGTTTGTCGCTCATTGGTGATACTGTCTTTGAACTTTGCCGAGCACGTGGTGTTAAGTTGCGCCAATGCAGCACCCGTTTGCAAGTGGCCAATGGTGCTGTTGCTCAAGCACGTGGTGCTGTGCGCTTGCACATTTCTTACGCAAGCAGAAGGTGTCGGCAGCGCTTTACGTACTGCCCTGGCTTGGCAGTACCCATGATTTTGGGCCGGGATTTCATTATTCGCGAGGGCCTACTGCTTGACTTGGCGGGAGGTGGTTACAGATTGGGCAATGACGCAGAATTTATACCTTTTCTGGCGTCAACGCATATCTGTACCGTGCCAAGGTCAGCCGCAGTCACAACGAAATCCGTGTTGCCTGAGCGAATCAGGCAGTTGCTTGAGGAGTGTCCTTGCAGTGACTATGAGAGGGAGCAGCTCGCCTATTGTGCTGGAGCCGTTTGCGGAAATGTTCACGGAGGCCCCTGGGCGGACAACGGTCCTTCAACATCGCATTGACACGGGTGACGCCCCTCCTTGGAGCTGCAATCCACGGCCACTCAGCATCCAGAAGAAGGCGAAACTGGATGTCGCCCTTGACGAGATGCTGAACACGGGGGTTGTGCGGCCGTCGCAGAGTGCCCATGCATCTCCAGTCGTGTTGGCGCCAAAAAAGGACGGCAGTGTGCGTCTCTGCGTGGACTACCGTCGTCTCAACGACGTAACTGTAAGAGACGCATATCCTTTTCCTGCCGTAGAATCCATCATTTCCTCGCTTGGTGGTGCCCGCGTGTTTACCACTCTGGATTGCTCACGCGGCTTTTTGCAAATTGAAATGCACCCTGATGATATTCCTAAAACCGCCTTCACATGCTACAGGGGTCTTTTCGAGTTTGTGCGCATGCCGTTTGGGCTGAAGAACTCCCAGAGCTCGTTTCAAAGATTAATGGACATCGTCCTTGACGATGTACGTTATAAGTACGCGATGGCCTATATGGATGACGTCATCGTCTTTTCGCGCACCTTTGAGGAGCATCTCGTGCATCTCAGAAATGTGCTTGACCGCATGAAACGCGCCGGCCTCACCATCAATCCTAAGAAGGTCCAACTCGCGACAACCAAAGTTGAATTGCTCGGCTTTGTCGTGGACAAGGGAGAGCTTCGTCCTAACGATGCCAAACTGAAAGCAATTACAGAGTATCCGTGCCCGCGTGACTTTAAGAGCTTGCAGCGTTTCTTGGGCATGATAGCCTTTTACCGCAGCTTCATCCCTCATTGTGCGGAGCTATCACGTCCGCTAAACCAGCTACTACGGAAAGGCGTGAAATGGCAATGGGAAGAGGCTGAACAGCAAGCTTTTGAAGCACTGTCTCGCGCAATCGCGGCAACAGCGGCGTTAAGGATACCGGACCTTAACAAACAATTTGTCTTGCAGACCGATGCTAGCGACTATGGACTGGGCGCAGTGCTGATGCAGGAGTTTGAGGGCGTTCTCCGTCCGGTCGCATTTGCTAGCCATACGCTCACTCCGGCTGATCGCAATTACACGGTCACAGAACGTGAGTGTCTAGCAATTGTGTTTGCACTAAAGAAATTTGACATGTATCTTGACGGTAACTCTTTCACCATTCAGACAGACCACATGGCATTAACGTGGCTGCAGCGTTTGCAGAACCCTGCTGGTCGTCTTGCGCGCTGGGTGCTTGCGCTTCAGCGCTACGATTTTACTATCCAGCACAGGAAGGGTTCGCAGAACCAAGTCGCTGACGCGCTATCGCGCGCGCCCCTGCCGCCATCCTCGGACGCGGAAGCGCCGGCGCTGGTGGCTGCAGTGGATGCTGACGCACGCTGGGGTACGCTGGTGAGCAGGGCAGATCTTCTCGCGGCGCAACGTGCCGACGGACTCTGCCGTAAGATCATTGAGCACGTCGGGGCACAGGGCGCAGCTCCCACCAGCAACAGCGGTGAGTTTGATACATATGTGTTGGCGGAAGACGGTCTCCTGCTACGGTATATCCCGCAGGACGATGACGAAGCTAATTCCCCATACCGCGCTGTTGTACCGCGTAAGCTTCGAAGGGCTTTCATCCGTTACTTTCATGATTCAGCTCTGGCTGGACACAGCTCTGGCAGCAAAACTTACGAGAAGTTATGTCGGACTGTCACGTGGCCGGGAATGAGGCAGGATGTGCTGCGGTACGCCAGGAGCTGTCACGTGTGTCAGACAGCGAAACCCCGAGTCGGTTGCCCGCCCGGATTGATGCAGTCTGTTGAGAGTAAGAGCCCCTGGCAAATCGTTGCTTGCGATATCATGGGCCCTTACCCCCGCAGACTGCGTGGGAATTGTTATTTGTGGTGACGGACCATTTCACGAAGTGGGTAGAGCTGTTCCCGCTACGTACCGTCAATACACCGAATGTATGGAGGTGCCTAATGGAAGTGTTTTCGCGCTTTGGGTTCCCCGCACAGCTCATAACGGATAATGCTACGTATTTTACGAGCAAATTGTTTGAGGACAACTGCCGAGCTGTAGGCGTGAAACACAATCGTACGACCACCTATCACCTTCAGACAAACATAACTGAGCGGGTGAATCGCAATCTCAAGGCGATGCTAATTGCTCATACGGAGCAACACAAGGATTGGGATGCTAAGCTGCCTGAGATTGCATTTGCCACTCGCACCACGGTGAATCGCTCAACCGGGTTCACGCCGGCTTATTTGAACTACGGTCGGGAAATGCCATTTCCTCTTGACAGGACACTTCCAGAAACGGAGGCGGGTTCTGGTCTGTCGCCCCATGCTGTGGCCGTCCGCCAGCGCCTGCGCGACGCGATACAGGCTGCCCGGGAGCAGCTTGACGTTGCTCGTCTCCAGCAGGCGGAGCAGTACAACCGGTGTCGTCGAGATGTTCAGTTTGCGGTTGGCGAGAGAGAGAGAGAGAAAATGACTTTATTGAAGGTTCCTGCGGAGGGTAGGGACCTCGGCCACGCAGGGCCTGCCCTTCCTAGACGAGTATTAGGTCGTCCCCGAAGCAGTGCCTCGCGGGCGTCGGCGCGGTCGGTGCGTGGTGGGTGTTCGGGTGTTGACCCGCCGACCCCCCGACGACGCTTCCCTGCGCTTCTGCCTTGCGAGAGCAGCCTCGAGCCGCTGGATAGTTCGTAGTTGCACCTCGTGCTCACCCGAGTTCATGGCATACGTAATGTCCTCGGGCAGGCGCGTTGCACCGTCTGCCTCCAGCGAGTGTCGTTCACATCCCCACAGCAAGTGGGCTAGCGTTGCGTTCGTTCTCGCGCACACACTGCACAGCACACTTTCGTAGACCTCTGGACACACGTGGCGCGCCAGCACCGGGGTGATCACCGAGTTCGTTTGTAGTTGTCTGTATAGCACGGCTTCCGCTCTGGTGAGCTTGGGGTGCGGGGGCGGCTTGAGTCGCCTGCCGAGCCTGTACCACTGTAGTATTTCCCCGTACGACGCGAGGGGTTCTTGTTCGGTTTCTGGGTGCCCGTCCGCCGGGGAGGAGCGGGGGGGCGCCTCGCGGTTGGAAAGTTCTCGCGCGGCGGCGTCCGCTGTCTCGTTGCGGTTGGGGTGCCTGCTGGCTTCGACGCTCGTGTGCGCCGGAAACCAGCGGATGTGGGTGACCGGCGTCGCCAGCTCGCCGGACGTTGCACGACACTGCACTGTACTCACTGCCCTATCGCACACTGTGTTCTTAGCGTAGTTCGCGATGGCCGAACGCGAGTCACTAAGCACTGTGGTACACCGCGGGTGTGTTAGCGCGAGCGCGATCGCCACCTCCTCTGCCTGTAAGGCGGTCGGAGCACGGACACTGCACGCACTGTACACATCACCAGTTGTAGCCTTCACCGCCACGGCCACGTAGGTGTTCGGGCGGTCTGGGTATCTCGCTGCGTCCACGTAGAGGGCGCCCGTGTCGTTTGTGTGCGCCTCGGTGAGGGCCTTGGCCCTGGCCGCCCTGCGTCCCGGATTGTGATCGGGGTGGACGTTGCGGGGCAGCGGGAGTACCTTGATGCGTTGGAGCATCTCTCTTGGGAGGCTCTGTGTGTTTTGCGGTTCCGTCCCCGCTCGGCCGCGGCCGTAGCCAAGCCGTTCGAGGATATTCCTACCGGCCCTCGTGGATGAGAGGCGGTCGAGTTGCGTTGTTCTCTGGGCCTCGCTGATTTCCTCCAGGGTGTTATGGAGGCCCAGTTGCAGTAGTCGTTCTGTGCTGGTGCTGTTGAGTAGCCCCAGCGCGGCTTTGTAGGTCTTGCGAATGGCCGCGTTGATCTTGTCTCTCTCGTGTTTCTTCCACGGGTGAAAGGCCCCCACGTAGGCCACGTGGCTCATGGCGAAGGATTGTACCAGCCGTAGGAGGCTGGTCTCTTTCATTCCGTGACGGCTTGTGGATATGCGTTTGATGAGGCGGGTGGCGATGCCCAGCTTCGTGATGACGCGGTCCACCGTGGCACCGTTGCTTCGGCTTGCTTCGAGGAGCATGCCAAGGACTCGGAGGTTGCTCACTTTGGGGATGACGGTGCCGTCGCTCGTGCGTAGTGTGATCGTGGTGGAGTCTTCCTCTGCTTTCTTGCGGTACCTGCCCGGTGGTGGGATGATGAGCAGTTCGGACTTTTGCGGGGAACACCTCAGCCCGGTGTTGGCCAGGTGGTCTTCAATGGCGTCGACTGCCTCTTGTAGTGTCGTTTCGATGTGGCCGTCGCTCCCTCCGGGGACCCACAAGGTAATGTCGTCGGCGTAGATGGTGTAGCGAACCTGTGGGATCCCCGAAAGTCGCTGGGCCACGCCGATCATCACGAGGTTGAAGAGCACCGGCGAAATCACCGAGCCTTGGGGGGTGCCTACGCTGCCCAGTTCCCTCTCTGGTAGTTGCAGGTCGCCCGCTTGTATTTCCACCGTCCGGTGCGACAGGAAGTCGCGGATGTAGTTGTATGATCTCTGCCCCAGGCCCAGGCGCGAGACCTGCGCTAGGATGGCTGAGTGACGCACCTTGTCGAAGGCGCTCTGTAGATCCAGGCCCAGCACCGCCCTGTTGTCTTGGGTAGGGACGGTCACGTCAAGGATGTCGTGTTGTAGCAGGATCATGGCGTCCTGGGTGCTGAGCCTTTCACGAAACCCCAACATGGCGTCGGGGTAGAGGCCTTCGTCTTCGAGGTAGCGCTGCCATCTGTTGTTGAGGACGTGCTCGAGCACCTTGCCCACGCACGATGTGAGAGATATCGGGCGCAGATTCTCGATGCCAGGTGGCTTGCCGGGCTTGGGGATGAGGATCGTTCTGGCTGCCTTCCACTGTCGCGGGAGGGTTCCCGCGCGCCAACACCGGTTGAAGTAATCCGTGAGGGCCGCGATGGCCCCGTCGTTGAGGTTGCGGAGGGCTTTGTTGGTGACCCGGTCCGGACCGGCCGCCGACTTGCAGTTGAGGTTCTGTAGGGCCGCCCGGACTTCCCACTCATCGATGTCGCCGTCGAGGGTTGGGTTGGCCGGGCCGTGATATCTGTCGTGATTCTCGCTAGGTGTGCTCGGGAGGTAGCGTTCGTTGAGGCGTTTGCACGTCTCTTCCTGCCCCAGCTTCTTGATGGTAGTGTGTATGATTTGATCCAGGCGGTGTTGCTGGTACCCTTTGCTCTTCGTTTCGTCGAGGAGGTGGCGGAGTAATTTCCAGGTTCGACCCTGGTGGAGCTGCCCGTCCGCCTCGCTGCAGATGGCATGCCATCGCTGTGCGCAGAGCTCGCGGCTGTACTTTTCGATGGCGCGTCCGAGTTCGGCCACCCGCTTGCGTAGTGTGCGGTTATGGCGTTGGCGTCTCCATCGTCTCTGTAGGGATTGCCTGGCCTCGATCATGTGGGCCAGGCGGCTGTCGATTTGCTGCACGTCTTCGTCCGTTTCCACTTCCGTGGTCGCGAACGAGGTTGCTTGCACGATGTCTTTCGACCACTTCTCGATGTCCGTGATCTCGCCCTGCGGTTCCAGGCACTCCGCTCTGAAGCGGGTCCAGTCGGTGAGTTTGTGTTTTCGCCGGCTTCCGTTGGACCTGACGGCGGAGGTTGGTAGGTCCAGCTCGATGATAAAGTGATCACTGCCCAGGTTGTGGCCCGTGTTCCGCCACTCGACCCCCTTCTTAGCCGACGTCCTCGTGCGGACGAATGCCAGGTCCGGGTTGGTGTCGCGCGTGACGGAGGTGCCGATGCGGGTGGGCGCCGCTGTGTCCGTGTGGAGGGTGAAGCCGGCGTCGGCCGCCGCGTCCAGCAGGTCTCTGCCCTTGACTGTAGTGCGGTGGTAGCCGAGCTCTTTGTGTGATGCGTTAAAGTCCCCACAGATGGCGATGGTGTCTGTCGGTGCCGTGCGTAACGCCTTGTGCATGAGTTTGCGACATGGTTCTCCGGCGCACTCATCCACTGAGCGATGCCTCACGCAAGTTTGCCGCGTCGCTAGCCCCTAAATGGGAGGGCCCTTTTACCGTAAGCGAGAAGCTGTCTTCCATAACGTATCTTTTACGCCACAGCAGTACAGGTGAACATGCAGGCCCGGTTAATATAGCAGACCTTAAACAGTACCACGTGGACTGATCTGCTTTTGGCCGCAACGCCTCTTGTTTCTCAATGGCGTCTGCGCACCCGTCATGTTAACTTTCTATGGGATGTATCTAGAGTATCCTTTTTAGGCATTTTTTTTTGTTTCGGATTACCTATTCTTGTCCCTGAATTTGATGATTGATCAGTACCACGTGATGCGCTTCTTTATTTTTTTAATTTTTCCCCCTGCTAGAGTTGTATTTCTTTCCGGGAGTTAATTTTTGCTTCTTTCGCGTCCAGAATCCATTCTGGCATTCGCTCCCGCTGCGCCCGCATTCACCGCCGACCCGTGTGGAGGACTTTCCCCACTGCCACATCCACATGTGCGTGGTGCATGACCCGGTGGCATCCTAAGTTCCTGACTCCCTGGCCTTGGGGCTACCTTCTTGGCTCCACGGCTCTTGCTCCGGGCCGTGCCTGCTCTCTACTCTCCACTGTGCTACCTTGGCGTGTGTGCTGTGGGTCTTGAACCGGACGTTTGGGTGGTGCTCTCGGTTCCACTCCGGCGCTGCGTACCTCTCGCCGGGAGGCCCTATCTGCTACCTCTGGTACTGTTGAACAGACCGTCATCGGTTCATGGGATTCCTCCAGTGGCGCCAGCGATCCAGCGGCGTCCATGGCTGTTCCTGGGCTGATTTGATCCTCTGGCTGCTGTCCCGGAGGATGTCCCGAGTTCCAAGATTGCTGTAGACATCTCTTTCGTGGACTGTGACGTCATCTTGGGGCTCCGATGCGGATGCTTCGAGTTACTCTTTAACTGTCGGTTGGCTCGAGGACTGTGCGTCGGCCTTTTCTTCGGAGGGGGGGAGAGTGTGGTAATCCGGCAATAGTGGCGGTGGACAATCCCGCGCGATGGACATGTTCCGGCGGAGTATGAAGATGTGGCGCGAGATGAGATAGGATGGAACATGGCGGACTCGGCTGGGCTACGTGTGTGCAGCCGGATCGGCTGAGCAGTGGACCTTGGCGGAGCGGGACTCCCAGTAAAGGTGTGATCGAGGGGGCTCAGTGTCTTTCTGGGGAACCGCGGCCGGGTGCAAGAACCCCGGTACCACAAATCCTTTATTGAAAAGATTAAAACTATAAGTTTCGAACAACAGACGCAAATGTACTAATAGAGGACTTATTGTAAGCAGTTTTTTCCCTTCGATTGGATTTTACTTTTCCGCATGATTCTGAACTTTGCATTCTGACACTGTTGTTTTGACTACTGGGAATTGAATAGTTTTTTTTTCTTTTCTTGGATTGTATCTGTGCCTTTCTGTACGTGACAACGTTGTTTGTATTACCCATTGTACCACTCCTGCTTGGACCAAGAAGGTCTGCAGTATATTCAAATAAAATTAAAAAAATTACGTCACTGATTGCTTACGTCGGGCTTACGCAAAAAAAAAAAAACATGGTGAATTCTCTGGGAATTTGTGCCGTCGAGAATAGGGCCCTAGGTGCAAGAAGCAGGAAATGTAGTTGTGCGCTTTTCGCGATGAAAAATAATTAGCAGTTGCTTAGCTCGCCTGTGCCAGGATATATGTAGCGTGAGCTAAGCCTCAGCTGGTTATTCTTAGGTTTCCTGGTTGTCTAGGATTAGCTGATTATCGTGGTTACTGCTGCTAAAACGATTTCCAATCCAATCCAATCCAATCCAATCTAAGCCAATCCAATCCAATTCAGTCGTGGCGGCGGCGGCTCCGGCGTGCCAGCTGTGCGCCGTAAGACGGGACTGCTCCTCGCGCATGCGCAGCAGTGCTCTCCAAGAGCCACGCGGAACTGCTCAAACTCGGCCGGTGTAGCTCACGCTACAAAGTCGTCCCGGACTTCTTACTTGTCCGCATCCATCAACAGTTTTTTGCGCTTTAACTAAAAGTGTGGCGTTTTTATGCACCTGAAGTAGCGCTGTGTTCACGGTCAACCCGCTGGCAACATCTTAAAGACCTGGTACATGCATCCAAAAATCTCTGTAAAAAAACCCACGCACAGCTTCGAAAGAAGACAGCAATAAAAAAAACTATTCGTTGCGTTTCTCTTTTCGTGTGAAAAGTGACTGAGAGACACCACTGCTCAATTTGTTTTGCTCCATATCAAGATTGATTGCTGGAAGTCCGTTAAATTTTGTTTATCCTTATGGGGTCAATGCCGCTTTCGCATGAACTGAACTCGTACTTCGTCTTCATGATGCCTTAAATAATGATCTTTTCAGCGAAGTGCCACCACAACTGTGTTCTATTGCTGGTGTCGTGGAATTCATTTTTGGAATTATTTTCTGCACTCTGGATTTTTTTTACATCTTTGTATCTGACTAAGGCTAACCCAGAAGACATGTGCCCGACCTGCGATTAGTACCTGCCAACTGACGGCCGCTTGCTGAAATGCTCAGACCGCGGGTACACCTACCATCTAGGTACCTGCTCGGGTTGCTCAGAAAGCGACTTTTAAAGGCAAAATGAAATATGCACGAAGGTAGTGGCGGTGCCTCCATTGGCGTGCCTCCATTGGCGTGCCTCCAAGACGAAAGGCACTGGAAAGGCCGTCCCAAAAGCAGATCTGATGTCTAGTCTGGCAGAGATTTTGCGTAGGCGTGATGCCTAATCCTGCATGCCCAGCCAGGTTGACGGCGTCAAGGGTTCCATTGAAATGATGTCGAAAAATAACGACGATATTCTAAACAATCAGGCAGTGCACGACAACGAAATAAATGATATAAAAAAGACGCACCTCCGTGCTCGAGAGAGGTCGTGCTAAAGACGATGTTTACAGCGTCAAGTCATCGCTGAACGACCTTGAATGGCACAATCGAAAACAAAACATTGAGGTCCACGGAGTCCCGAAATCCGACAATGAAGATTTAATTTCCGAACTTATGATGTAGCGACGACCATAAATCTGCCTCCGCTCTCTGGAAATGACGTATACGCTGTACATAGGCTTCCCTTGAGATCAGGATCTGAATCAGGTATCATAGTTCGCTTCTACCTTGAATTGCTTCGAGACGAGGTTGAAAAAAGGAAGGTTTTGCGAGAGTCAAAATCTTGCGTTTCGATCCCAGAGAACATGACAAAACTGAACCGTGAACTACTTCGTTGCACGCGAGAATGGGCAGAGGAAAACGGCTACCGCTTTTCTTTCCTGGCAGACCAACAACGAGATCCTTGTCCAAATGCCTGTAGGTGATCACCCAACTGTAGTGCACAACAAAAGACACCTTGAAGAGCTAAATGCTGCCTAGTGCGCTTACGCGGCTGTAGTTTCTCTTTTTCCTAATTTTTTCCACGACTTCTGCTGCAAGTAACCAAGCAGATTTGTTGGAACTTGACGTGCTTAACAATCGGCAATATTGCAACTGTGTTCATTTCAGTCTAACGCCTGGCAAAAATAAATATAATGATCTTGAATATTTTTGTAGCTGTTCCGAATAGCACTTTGATGTTATCATGCTTTCTGAAACGTAGTTTATGTATGAAGCAGACGTTTTTAAAAGTCTAACTACCTCAACCGAAATTCCAGAAGAGAAGGTGGGGTGTCGATGTGGATTTCCCGTGTTATGGAATGTGAACTGCTCAGCAGTTTTCGTTGTACGACACCCCATGATGAAACGTTAGTTCTTCAGTGTGGTTCGCAAGCGTTTGGTGTTTGTTGCCCTCCGCCTCTCAGCACAATTTCAGAGTTTCTTTCCTTTCTGGATTTTTAAAAATTCATCATTAAACGCGGATATAGCCTAATCACGAGTGGTGACCTAAATATTAATTTTCTCGTCGATAGTAGAATGAAGACAGAATTTGAAACCTTGCTCAATATTTAATCCTGTCGCAACAGTATAAAAACCGCTACACTACTAAGAGCTATGCTTCAGATATTCTCTTAGACAAACAATAAAGTTGTTCTAGGTATTTTCATTGATTTCACTAAAGCATTTGATTACGTCAATCACGATATTCTCCTTCACAAGCTACACCGATACGTATTTCGCGGGGACGCTTTCTCTAATGTCATCTTATCTATGCCATCGATCGCAGTTCGTTGAAATTGGAGAATATATTTCAACAACAAAATCAGTTAGGTATGGCGTGCCCAAGGGTAGCATTTTAGGTCCGTTTATTTTTATTTTGCACATCAATGAGATTGTTAATATCGATGAAACAGTTAAATATGCAATGTATGCCGATGATACACGTTAATTTTCCTTCAACAGCTCAGGTATTGATTTGGTAAATCGCACAAATAAGGCTCTCGCATTTATTAGCACGTGGGCTAATTAGTGACTAGCAGTCACTCCCCAAATAGTAACAAGATTGTTCAACCCTTGTCTACAAATATCACTACGTCCAGAGGAAGTTTACGGCGTAGTTGTTATTATTCATCGCCTTTCTTTTGTTTGTGTGTAAAAATTGCATGTGTCTGTTATGCTACCCAAATTTGAGTGTGTGAATATATACGTTTGTACAATGCCCTAATCTTCTTTTCTATATTCGCAATGTTTAAGCATCTTGTATTCTGTATCCTGGTAAATGCCTTGTATCGTAACGTTTTACCCTATACTAGCCTTTGGCTACGGGTCCAAGCAGTTTTTTTGAACTATCAGGTTGGATATAAAAATAGAATGAAACGGAATGAAACAATATTTTAAAACTGAATGCTAGCAAAACCAAACAGTATTGTTTTATCCACGTCGTAAAATCAGCGCAGTTGCACATATTGTGATCAATCAGACTCCAGTCGAATTTGTTAAATGTTTCAAAACACTAGGTGCATATTTTGAAGAAGCGATGTCATGGAATAAGCACAGTGACTACTTAATACAGAAATATCCCAGGCCACTGGTCTTATGCGCCGTTGATGTTATTACTTTCCATTCAAAGTTAAGCTTCTACTTCCTGTATTTTGTGCTCTATGCTTAACTACCGAGTCCTAATATGGGCTCGGGCACAATAAATAAATTAAACAATAATAAATTAAATTAATCTGGGCACAACTCGGGAAAATATAGGGAAACTGACAGTTTTACAAAATCTAACTATTCGCCCAGTCAGCAAGGCTCCTTATTTTTCTTCTTCTATTTAAAAAGCCCATTGTTATTCTCATGGATTCTATTTACAGTTATAAACTTCGCCGCTGCTACAAACAAGTAACAGTAAATAACGGCGCACTAATTATTCTAGCTGGTTTAGAAAAGTTCTCTTCGATATATTCCACCTGCAATCCAGAAACCTGGAACGTAAAAAAAAATGAAGAACGAATTATGGTGAACAAATGTTGCGATACCGATTGCCGTCTTTAATAATTAATTTTCAAGAAATTTCTACCACTACTTTTAACCATGTACGCATCATCTTTATACCGAACTCATGATGAGGTTACAAGGATAAATATTTTCCTTTTTCTCGCTACTGTATTTGTAGGTTCCTATTTTTTCCAAACCCTGTTTACAGTGTATTTCGGTACTGCTTATACTCTTTTGTTCGTGTTGCTTTTTGTTATTATTGGCCAATGGCCCTTGCCGCCTGTCCCACCCGGGCGCTGACGCTAGTGAAGCTGTTATGCGCCTTTTAGGGGTGAAGCCCCTTGGTGGCTGGTGCTGTCGCCGTCTCCTGTAGTCGTCGTCGTCGTAATCGTCGTTCGTTTCATGTAGTCATGGTACTAAAACACCGGGAAACACGCTTACGCCTCGCGCTAGAACGTAACTCGCACAAAAAAAAAAGAACACCGGGACACTCGTTTACGCCTCGCGCTATAGAGCTTCGTGCTTCAAAGCCAAGAGACTTTTACAGCAAAGCTGTATACCTCTACCACCCAGCGGTTTTATCTACGTTGGGAAAAACGCCAAGGAGCCAAGAATACACTCATACGTGCACTGTATGTCTCACCCCTCCCCAGGTTTCACGTTAGTGAAGATGGCCCGGGATTTTTTCCGGGCTCTCTTTGCGGGAACATGTTTGTTTTTTTGCGTTAGAATAAAACAAATAAAATAAAATAAAATAAAATAAAAAAGCCACAGCTGCCGAACTGTCGGTAATCCAGTGATGCACTCAGTGGCGAATATCGATCACTGTGTAAATGTAGGTATCCCCGCGGGGAATGCCAACACCCCCTTTGTTCCCCCATTGTTTACGAGCACGAAGAAGTCATTATGCTTACGCGTTGTAGTAGACGGCGAAGAGGCCCCCTCCGATGCTGCATCTGTTGGGCAGGGCGACGCACATGCAGAGGGTCATAGCCACAGCCACGTCACCCACGGTGCCGTTCTTTCGCAGTATGTTCCTGAACAAAGAGACGGGGCCCTGCACTCAAGTGGCCGCTTCTCCGGTAAGCTAGAAAAGACTGCACTTAT
The DNA here is from genome assembly GCF_048455015.1 of Haemaphysalis longicornis. Classification (NCBI taxonomy): domain Eukaryota; kingdom Metazoa; phylum Arthropoda; class Arachnida; order Ixodida; family Ixodidae; genus Haemaphysalis; species Haemaphysalis longicornis. The sequence goes on along the minus strand of NW_027526385.1, from coordinate 81,792,386 downwards.
TGTTAACCTTGTTTATTGTTGTGATAGTGCGTCTAGCGTCCGTAGTTTTGCCAAATTATTATGACATATGAGTATCGCTACAGCCGAGCAAAGATGATGACCTGAGGCAGGGGCGAAAGCACGATCCTATTTTCCTGGGATCGTGTTGAAAGTACAACTAAAAACGCGAAGGGAGAAAACAAACAAGGATGAGAGGCTTGCACAACGAATAAATACTAAAAAAGACGCGAACCCTCCAAGCGTTTCTCACGGGGTGCGAAGCGCGTCAGTAATCGATCGCGTGAAGGCACCTACGGCTTGCGATCGTTCGTTTCGTTTGTAGGGCTAGTATGCATGATGGAACCAGCGGGGGAATATATTTGCGCGAGCTTCAGTCACTTCGAGGCAACCTTGACCCACGCGAGGGACGAATTGTTCTCAAAGGGAAAGTTCCGCATGCTGGAACCGGGATGATGAATGCACGCCACTGGTGTACTCCCGAATTTTTGCTTGCGTGCTTGTGTGTTGGCTCCCAATTAGAGTTTGTGTTTTCGTTCTGCCTGTCCCGCTTCAGTAGTCGCGTGTTGTGCACTGGGACTGCACCATGCTCACCTGGTGGTGTTCCTGCACTCGCGGTGTCCCACTACAGCCCAGCGACTGAAGACGCCCATGACGGTGCGCGACCTGGGAACTGGCCGAGGCTGTCTTCGGCTCATCAGGATCGACGCCAGCCTGAAGGTCAGAGCCGACATCACTAAGAGGGCGAAGACCACGCCGAACGCCGTGCACGCACATCGGTTCCTCCGGCGCCGATCGAAGCGCTCAGTGGGTTCCGCATAGCCGCTGCATCCCACGAGGCAAAGCGCTGTGATTACTTAGACCTTTTTCAGCTTTTCCAGCCACAAGTACACACTCGGCTTTTCTAGGGGGGGACGAAGGGGAAACAGATTGAGGGAGTTATTGCATAGGAAATAGCCACTCTGGCTGAATGGGCTTGCAAACTTTGCCAGGTGCTGGCAGTTGTGCTTGATGGTATACGGTGATCGCAGCTGCCACGCCTTTCAAGTTGCGCTGACTGGAGTTGCGCTGACCCGAACTGTTTGGCCGCCAAGCCCACGCTGAGCTTAAGAAACATTAGTACAATAAAAAAAAAATGCTACCCCGAATGGACAGCTTGCCTTCACCGTCCAACATCTACTCCCCTTTTTCAGGTTTTTCATGTCCCGTACTGCGGCATTGGTTAGCGGTTGTAGCCCTAGTTGGGGCCCTGTAGCGCTTTCCGCGACTTGCATTCCGTGGGAGTGCACGTTAAGTCGTGGGAATAGGAAGCCCGTTCACATTGCAGTATATTCTGTACAATATCTAAAATATAATCTTAACTGAATAAAATCTCGTACACCAGATAAGAGCATTGCATAGATGACTTACGCTTTCCCCACCGACAAAATGGCTGCACTCGAGCTGGGGCTTGTTTTCGATTGTCTAAGGGTTGCTTCGGAGGCGGAGCGCCGTGCAGGGTTCGTCTTTTCCGTGGGGCTGGTACCAGTTCCGTCACTAGACAGCAGGCCATGACCCTCCGGTGAACGCGTACCACCTGGAGACACGTGTCCAGCCAACCCTGGTATCTTGGCAGCGTTTTTCGTTGCCGTAGTGCCACTCCCTTTATGACGTTGGTTTCCCTTAGCACTCAACCGCCGCTTGGTGTCATCGCCGTCTTTCTCTTTGCCTTTCCTACTGTGCCTGCGCGGTTGGGTCCCGAGACTCGCGGGCGTCTTGTTGAGTGGCTCGAGGTCGTGAGGGGGCACGTCAGGCTGCTCGCTGCTTGAACGAATGAGGAGGCTGGCAGGGTCCGCATTCGGATCTGGATTGCCAGACTGTCCTGAAGCGATACCCTGGTCTGCAGTGGACGACTTGACCTCGGTTCCGCCAGAAATCGCGCTGAATCCGGAAGCGAGACTTGCTATTTCCGGTTGGCTTCGAACTGAATGCTTGGAGCCTGGACGTGGCCCGTCAGTGTGTCGTTTGGTCTTGGATGTGTTGGGTTTTGCCACAACCGGCTGTGTGGTAGCTTTGCGTGGGGCGGTGGGCCTCGAAGATTTTTTGCTCTTTCCCACACTCCGCGTGGGACTAAGGGACGCCATGGGGCTGTCGACGTTCCGTGAGTGCCTGTGACAACAACGTTTGGTTGGGTAGGCTTTTCGAACTCAGTACAGACAACACAAGGCAAGTTGTAAAAGTGAGACATATCATTTGTCCGCACACTGTGCTGTCAAAGTATGCTAGCACCAACTTGCTAGCAACCTATAGATGGCAGTAAACAGTCTGTTGTTCAGCATAGCGCTGACTACTGAGGCCGTGCTAATTTCATCTCTCCTGTTGTTTTGTTTTGAATGAGCGCTCTCATTCTGTTTCTGAAAATATGGTTAAATAGGCGCAACAAATGCCATAGTGCTATATTCCTGCTCTCGTAATCAACAAACTGCGAAGTCCAACGTACTCTTCCTTACCCCTACGTTACTCTGACCCCCCGGTGCTTTCGACGAGCCAAAGATGTCTCCCAACGCTACCGCTAGCTGCTAAGTGCTAAGGTGTCGCCGCACACTTACGGCCGTCGTTTCGGTCAGGCAGGAGGCTTTCGACCGTTGTTTCAGGTTGAATGACAGGCGCAAGCTCTGCAAACACTGTTAGCGCCAAGGAGAAGACGAAAGTGTCGGAAAAATGGACTGCTAGCCTGGAACGGCGTTCCTTGACGAATGGCGCCTGTTGTTGTTGTTGTTGTTGTTGTGCCTTTAGATACGGCACATACCCAATCAGGGGATCGGCCAATCAACAGAGGACGTTTAAAATAAATGGAATTCTTATCTAATTACGAGACGCTTAAAAATAATTTAGACCGGTTGTAGAGATTTTTGGTTCCATAAACGAAATAAAAAGTAGAAAATCAAGGCAAGAGTGACCAATAGCAATCATAAAGTGAATTTATTGGAACTTTCAATGAAGCGAAGGAGGGCAGAGCATACATCCAGAACCCCATTTCCGATGCCCGGAATGATAGAGCCAGCACTGTTAGGGATATCCCGAAACTGCAAAGCGGCACCTCCAGGGTCTGACGTCTGAGACGTGAAAACGTCTACATGTCAAGACGTAGTGTTTCACAGACTCGCCTTCGTTAAAATAGCTGCCCAAGGATGCTTCTTCTTCTCCACCTTGATGATGTTTGGATTTTAATGGTGCACGGCCAACTAAGGGCAAAGTCATTTCATGAGAGGGACATGAAAGTAAAAGTAAAGCATTTCAGCAGAAATAGACACAATGTAATGAAGATGACTTGTGTAAAGGGCCAGGCTGTCAAGATACATGATACGAAATGAGATGCAAGAATTTTACCTGGGTAAGAAACTCAAAACGCGTTTGATTGAGAGAGAGAGAGAGAGAGAGAGAGAGAGAGAGAGAGAGAGAGAGAGAGAGAGAGTGAAATAGCTCTTTAATAGAAGAAAGCAGAGAGGTCTGCAGGCATGTATTCGCCTACATGCTACTCTGCGGGGATGGGGTGGAGGAAGTAAAGGCCCTAAAGGAAGTAGGGCGAAAGAGAGGGGAAAAAAGAAGAGGTAAAAAAGAAGGCAACATGGAGTGTTCCGTGGGTCACGTAGAAGTCCAGGTGTTCTCACAGGATGACGATGTTGAGTTCTACAGTGTCTCTGCGACGCCGATGTCGTGTAAATAATCAAACAGTGCATCTAACACTTTTCGCTGGGATGATGGAGATGACCATGGTCCAAGAAGAGCTTTCAATGATAAACGTCCATTGTTGAGAACACGGGCTCGTCTCCTAAAAGGTATTACGAGCGTTGTGGAATATGTGGGGTGTGTAGTAGTGGGAAGTGTTTGCGTCGTGTTGTCAAGTGCCTTGCATTGAATAAGTATGTGGATTGCGGATACGCCCTCTCCACACCCGCTGCACATGGGTGTTGGGTGATCCAGAGAGCAGGGGGGAGTGTTACACGTGTGTGTTGCCTATCCGTAACCTTGCTAATAAACAGATTTCTGTCAGGAAAATTGTGTAGGGTCGAGCCTCAAACCTAGGACGTTTGGCGTGGAACGATCCAATACGTACTAAATTCAAGCGCAAACAACTCGTTCTGCAAGCTTGTGCGCCCTACCTAACTTGTGTGTGCTTTTGCTGGTGTCAGCCAATCACACAGCTGCCCATTATACGTAATGGGTCTTAGTTTAAAAAAAAATGAGCTAGTGGGTCGCGTGACCATTCTTTTTTTCTTATTTATGTAGCTCAGCGTTATTTTAACATGGCAATCTTTCGAATGAACCAAACCTGCAGTTTGACGGCATGATCTACATATGCATGCCTGCTCAATTTTTCTACAGAAAGTGAAAAAAAATACGTGTTGAAAACAATATTGTGACCCCAAAATACGAAAACAGCTCGCGCTAGCGTGGACCTTGCGGCAGAGTAGCAAGAGCAGCAGAAGGTTCCAGCAGATGGCGCCAGCAGTGGAACGCGGGAATATTTAAATGCCATAAGCTGGAATGGAGGAGAGTGAGAGGAGGGCGGTAAAGAGAAGAGCGGCATTTTCGGGGCAGGGGCGGCAGCGGCCGTCTTTCGGTGGCAGAAATATGGTACCCAGGCTTTCGACGACACTTGCAGTGAGCTGAGTACATACACGAACCATTTTGTTGTCAATAGGCAAGCTACGTCTACCTCCCTACTAAAAGAACAGTGCCGCGCCTAGCGGAGGACACCGAGTCGCCCCGGCGTGACGTACTGACTACGCCCGTGAACCGAGTACTTCATTCACTTGGTTGTTGTTGATGATAAACTTTTTGACACACACACACACACGCACGCACGCACGCACACGTACACACACACACACACACACACACGCACGCACGCACGCACGCACGCACACGCACACGCACACGCACACACACACACACACACACACACACACACACACACACACACACACACACACGCACACACACACACACGAAAGACCCCAAATCCCAAATTCCGGGGTCATTCACTTGGTGGCATGATGATGAATTTTCTACTCTCTCGCTACATGTGTGCGCATGGATGGATTGTTGCAGATGTAGAGAAAAGCATCTATTTATTTATTTATTTATTTATTTATTTATTTATTTATTTATTTATTTATTTATTTATTTTTACTGAGCGATCAATCGATTGATTGAATGATTGATTGATTTAATGGGAGTTAACCATTGCACCTCTATGAACCAAAAGCCGCTTGGTATGATTTTTTCTCTCATAGAACTTATAAACCTGTGGGGATACCACTTTTTCCTACAAATAAGGTTGAGTGTTTTAATAAAATTTATATGCAGAACTATCCAAAATAGTGGACAAGGTATGCATTAGACGGCAAAATAACCTCCCAGATTTTTCTCTACCTTGGTTTCCATTTCCGGCCCCCGCAAGTATTTTCAGATACCTTACAATAAACAGCACAGATGTAATTGGGATGAATGAAAAAATCAGGCATCACTATTCCAGAAATATTGAACAAAAATATTTATTGACACGTGGTCAACGCTTAAAAACGAAGATTTGTTTCGAAGATATCGCATATCAATGCACCGTGCTTCCCAATCACGGAAAAATTAGGAAATGTGGTGGTATGCTTGAAAAATAAGATTGTATTTATTTATTTAGTTATTTATTTATTTTGCAAATACTTTTGTCTCAACAAAAGACAGCAGGAGTGGATGGACGTTACACAAAATATTACATCTACAACACCGGTATAAGTCACAAATAATATGTAACACCTACAATGCACTCGCCAAGCATAATTCTATCTTAATAAATACATACAGTAGACTTTCGATAAACGCAACTTCAAGAGACGGAAAAAGTTAGTTCCGTTTAACAGGAGTTCCGTTTACTGAGATAGATGTGTGAAAGTGCCAATTTATGTGCATACACAGTCTTAATACCATTTCACGGAACTCTAAGCACTACAAGGTGAATGTAGCTGATAGTTTTTCAGAAAGCAAGAAAACAAAAAGTTTAGGCACAGCATTGACAAAGTTGATTTGGCAATAATGAGTCGTCGAGCACTACAAGATGCATCCATTATTTGTCCTTGCAACTGCATCTTCACGTAGGCTATAGAAGGCTCAACTTCGCGCGTGCTTACGAGCCACCGAACTTAGAAGACGCCAACGCGGTAATAAATCGTGAGCAGCACCACGATGGCACGAACGAGGCGGCAGGAGCTGAGCCCTGTAACCTCGGGGTCTTGAATCGAGACAGAAGGACTGGAACAAGGACTGTGATGTTGCATTCGTTACGCTGACACGGCTGACCACTGACTAGACGAGGCTTACGAGGCCAACGAGACTAAAAAAAACACGAGGAAGAAAAAAAAAACAAGAACAAAAAAGCCGGAACCGTAAAAAGCTGATTCTCATGTCAATGGATTTCACAAGAAGTTCCATTTCTGGTTCCGTTTATACGGTGACGCGGAAAGTTTAGTTCCGATTACCGAGAGTTTTTTTATGTTATCTGAATACAAATCCAACCAAATTGCAGGCTACTGTTCCGTTTAAGCGGCAATTACGTTTAAACGATTTCCGTTTATCGAGATTCTACTGTATATGCAAACCCAAACAAAATTCGTATAAATCACGGAACGTGGTCTTGCAGGTCTTAGCAAAACACTACAGCCGGGGGACGTCGTACGACGCGCATTAGCTTGTGGCGTTTTTCGGTTGTTTGTAGAAAAAGAATTTCTCATGAACCACATTGGGGAAATATTCTTCTTGAGGCCAGGTTTGACCACGCAGTTTTGAAATAGAAAAGACGAAGCTCAGTGCCTAGACGGTTGGCATTTAAAGACCCATCAACCGACAATACACCGTGTATCTCTATATACAGGTACCTTAATTGCTTTGCCGCTGTGCGCTCATACAAAGCAGCCTGTTCAGCCCGTAGTACGCGTTACGCTGCGAGAAAGTTAGCATAATATGCATCCTTATTCTTATCTGGTTAAGGCTAAGGCACTTCCGTGTCGTCACAAACAACGTTTTCTTACTGATTTTCTACGTAGCCACAATTGCAGCGCTAAAACACAATTGCGTTTATTTTACAGAAGTAGCTGTAGCGGCGATTAAAGTTGAACAAAGGCTGGTGAGTGCGTTTTTCTTTAAATTATTATTACTAAATCTTCTAGGTCTCCTCCGCAGAATATACAAAAAACGTTGACTGCATTACGCGGTGCCACGGTGAAATAACAATCGAAATATGAGCGCATAATCCAGCGCTAACGAAGTACAGAACATGGCAAACGGAGAACCGACGTTACGGCTCTTCCATCGCACTGCTTCCCTCCCGTTTCTTGTACTTCATTCCAAAGAAGACAGGTCGCTGGGGTTTGTCAGAATGTTCCTCGTGCGTCTCGGCGCAGGTCTATCGTCTGCCGGGCTTCTGTGTGGCTCCTCCGAGCTTCTGGTTCGCTCTTCCCTTCTAAATACAAAAAGGGAGAGAGAGAGAGAGAGAGAGAGAGAGAGAGAGAGAGAGAGAGAGAGAGAGAGAGAGAGAGAGAGAGAGAGAGAGAGAGAGAGAGAGAGAGAGAGAGAGAGAGAGAGAGAGAGAGAGAGAGAGAGAGAGAGAGAGCGCGCAAAAAATTTCAGTCTCTTTTTAACCGCCAATATGAACAAATGAATAAGGTTATTATACAAGGACGTCACTCTGGGCGGTTGGGGAGATAGGGGTAGATATTTGCGGTTAGGGGTCGATAAAGGTCGTGTTCTGTTGACGAAGTGAGCCTCCTCCACGAAGCTCTAATATCAAGACATTTCACGCGCAAGGTTATACCGCATTGTTCAATAGCAAGTTTGAAGCTAAAATTGCTGTAAAGTGTCCTTAAAGGAACGCAGACATCCGCGTCTTTTCGAGTGCGTTGTTTGATTGATTGATTGATTGCAGGGTTTGACGCGCCGACGCTACACAAGCGATGAGGGGCGCCGTAGTGGAATGCTCCGGGTTAATTTTTACCACCTGGGGATCTTTATTGTAGTAAAAAGTGCGCCGAAATCTCGAACACAGGGGTATTTTTGCTATTCGCCTCCATCAGAAAAGCGGCTGCCGCGGCAGGGAATCGAGCCCGCGTCATTGTGCTTGGCAGCGCAACGCCTTAGCCTCTGAGGCACTGCAGTGCATTTTCCTCTAGCTCATACAAATTCCGGAAGATGATATAGAAGGGTAACTACAACTAATTTCTGAATAAATCGGCGTAAATCATTTAATTTAGGGTGCAAACTTTTTGTAATCTTAAAGGTGGCGCCATGTAGTGTCGTAACGTGCAACTACATTTTGTATGCAAACAGCTCTATTTCGGGTTCGATGCGTGACTTCAAAATCGCGTAAGGGAATGGGAAGGACTGCATTTTATTGTCGTTTTCGTGAGGGACAAGTTTTAAGTGCCGAGCACTTTAGGGGCTCGCCGTGTCGTCGTTGCTCGCTGTAACGGTAGATGTCAAACGACTGCCGGAATCAGGCGGTGACGCGAGATAACGGACCCACATACAGCCCGGCGTTCCGTCGTAGGGCGTCCCGCAGATGCCTCGAAAACAAAGCGGTTTAAATAGCCATAACTGTTCGTATCTCGTGAACCGATGATGCTTGTCATACATCTGCCCGTTGTTTAGTGTAAAAAAAACTGCAAAACATTTGAGGCAAAACATACGTAATTAACCGGCAGCCCCGACGTCATTTAGTTAGGAACGCTCGTTGGGTCTGTTTTTCCGATAGTAAGCGGAAAAAAATTGCAGAGCAACACCGGCATGTGCGGGAGAATAAGCAAGCACAAAAAGAACAGAACTCCCGCTGGCGCAGTTTGAGACAGGGGGTGCGCGAGCACTAAGGAGGCGGGAAATTTGAATTGCTTTCGCGGGTAGCAGTGAGTGGATAACGGCTCTACAACCCATTATGGTGAATCACTTTCTCTGCACTTCCGTCAACTTTCACGTTGAGTGGAATGGCTTTCAAAACCCTGGGTTACGCCGCGACGACAGCCGCTACGACGGAATGCCGTGTGACTCTACTTGGGTCCAGCGAGCGAGCTACGACGACAAGGCGAACCCCTGAAGTGTTTGGCACTTCAAACCACAAAGCAAGCATCGAAACCGCATGATGAATAGTAAGGCGAGGGTGAACCTTTGCCGCGAAAGTTTGAACAAATCGTGCCAAGCAGGCAACAAAAGATTTATTCCCACAGTCATTAGATACATACCCGCCTACAGCAACACAGGCTACCTCACAACAGAAACACATGAACAACCCTTGGACACCCGATTAACGATCGCCGAGCTGTTTACGGCAATCAGCCAGTCAGCGTCAGAAAGCGCGCCAGGACTTGATGGAATTACATGCTCAGCGCTCAGAAACCTCCCTGCCAACATCCTGGAACAATTACTTGATTGGCTCAATGACGGCTGGCTTAATTCTTTCATACCATTGGAATGGAAGGAGTGTTTGGAAGGCTGAGAAGCAACCAGGCTGGTTGGAAAGCCTGAAACCAAGTTCACCTACTTCAAACGTCTTCACAGCGATGGAGCACGTGTTTTTTAACAGAATTAAATGGCACCTGGAGACTAGTAAACCAGCTTCCGGACACGCAAACTGGGTTTCGCACTGACCTTTGCGCACAAGACAACTAGCTGGCTTCTTCACCAACAAACGTTAATAAATGCTCAAACGTCAGGCGACCATAAGATCGTCGTAGCAATTGATTTACGGAAAGCTCTTGACTACGTTCTTCAAGATTCCGTCGTAGAAGAAGCGCGACGTCGAGGCCTATCGGGAAAGACCTTTCTGTTGATACACTTTTCCTTCGAAGAGCGAAGCGTTTGTGTCGCATTTGCATCAATGTGGGGCGGGTTTATGGAGAGAAATCTGCAAACCGAATAGGCGTACCTCAAGGGGAAGTGCTGCCTCCCACACATTTTTTAATATGGTCATGGCGGACTCTCCACCTACGCTGGACAAAGTTTCACACATATAACCACCGTACCACGCAGTCTGTTAACACCTAAGCACACATGCCTTGTGAACGCAAAAGCGTGAATGTCCAGTTCAACGCCCGCGATGCCTAGCTTCCGTCCTGCACTGTCGGAGGGTTTCGAAATCTTGCCGCTTGAGACGGTCTGCTGTGGGACCCGCCTTAACTCTTTCGGATGGCTTCGATCTGTTTCCTAGACGTTGCACAACTGCCCGTTCCCGCTGCCGTGCAATGGCAGAGCTGAGAACGATGCTGAATTCCGCTGCCTGTCACTCTTCCCAGGTGGAGTCATTCCTTCGTTCCCCTCATCTTCGGGTTCTGCGTGGACGGGCACCTCTCGCTGCTGCTGGGTGTAGGCACGCGCTATGGAAAGCCTCGTGCTATGGAACGCTTCCCAAGAATCTGTTTCGCGGCCTACGCCACTGGGCCGGCTTTGTGGCTCCATGGGCTACATAATACTGTCGCATTGATAACGAAAAGATCTTACTGCTAACATCGAGAGAGAGCTTGCCCTGCTTACCTGGGTGATCGCGTGTCGCCGCTCCGACCGTAGTACGTGGAGACGACGAGCGCCAGCACGCAGCCCGCAAGGCCCACCATCAGGTACAACCAGACGCTGAACCAAAAGGCGGCCTGAAGTGAACGGCAACAAAGCGGACGGGAGTGAGCGTGAATATAGGACTGCTGTGGACATACAATACATCCAAATGAAATTAATCAAGAATTGGCTCCTTATGTAGTTTCTTTGCTGCAAATGCCGTCTATTGATAGCCGTCCCAGCTGCCCCAGGAGACCACCCCTTCCCGTCTCAAGCTGTTCTCTTCACCTGGGTCCAGAAGTGACTAGAGGCTCCGAGAGTAACTCGCGAGCAGTGGAACGCGGCAAAATTGAATTGACATGAGCAAACTTCCACAGTGTTTATCGGGAAAGAAGCCAAACGCGAGGGAAAGAGCATGATTGATGGGCGTGAAAGAGAAGAGGCATTTACGCGGCAGGGCGGTGAAGACTGTCGTGTTTTGACATTTGTAGCGAAGAGAGCAGATATGCGGCCCTTGTTTATTTATCTGCTATAGCAACAAATTGGCCGCGTATCTGCAGCTCTCTTCGCCTCAAATGTCGTCGAAAGACGACAGTCTTCTGCACACCCCCCTCCCGCCTTGTGAATGCCTCTCTTCTCATACTCGCCCTCCTCGCACGCTCTTTCCCTCCCGGTTCGCTCCTTTCCCGATAAACACAGTGGAGTTTAGCCCAAGTCAATTCAATTTTGCCGCGGTCCTCTGCTCGCCCCATCTACTAGAATTTTTTGTTTCTTTTGAACTTGGAACAATGCAACCAGGGGGCGCCGCAAGCCGTTTTTGTAATTTGAGTTTAAAATATATTTTTCAAGACGTATTTTTTTTTTTTGCTATCGTAAACATCAAGCACCCATGCATTTTGATTTAGGAGAACAAAGCAAATGTCACTTATTTCTCGATCCCTTGCCTCAGGTATAAAGATGTTCTCTTTTTTTTTTTTGCTCAGCAATGTTGAAAAGAATTAATACTGCCGCCAGATTTAGTAGTTAAGGAATGTTTTGCCTATATAAACTTCTCGTTCAAGAATTAAAGCTTTTTGCCGGACTGTTGAATCGAGGGGCAGTATGGGCAATTAAGATTGACAAAAAAATTTCGGGTTTGAGTAGCTCAAGTGACAATATCGTCTTTAACACGAATCACACGTCAATTTTTACCTACAAAGTATGGTGCTGTTGCCAGTTGTGTACGCATTACTTGCCTCAAATATGCCCAATGTTTTCGCTTTGCTGAACAAAGTTGCTAAGTATGGTGCACTCCATCAGTTCGAGTAGTTTGGAACGGGTTTTTCTGTATATACTTCCTGTTCAACTCTAGTTTCAACTTTGCCCGGTGGCTGAATCAAGGAAGGGACAGACACACATTCCGATCTTTTAGCGTATACGTAGCTCAAGAAAGACTATCGCCGTCAAAAATCGAGACCGACGAATAGACCAAGTAATTCGTTTATTACTACAGCAAAGATGTTGGGGGTACGCTGGCGGCATTTTTTTTTATTGGGAAAGCAATATTGGCTTAGACCAGCGAGTTCAGCCGTGTCAGAATTTGACCTTGACGTGATACCACGTGACTCGCCATAGCCGAGATGATGATGCTTAGTGGCTTCCCCTTTGTAACGGGGCGGCGTTGCACAGCGGCCTTAGTCGCAACGCCACTGTACAATCACCTCGCCAAAAAATACAAACAAAATAAAAAATAATGTCAAAATAAAAAGAAAATACTTTTACGAAATTTTTATGCTAGTCTGACTTCTTTGTTCGCATGTCTTCCCAGATTGTTCTCTGCTCTTTTCCCACAAACATTCTAACCTTCTTTTACTAACCTCTACTGCTGTCCAGTTCACGTTTCCGCTAACCTTAAAGCCAAGGGCTTCCGGAAGCTGGATGGCTCCATCACTGAGCACTGGACGGATACTTTTGCACTCCGTTACAATATGTCGCATGGTTTCTGGCTCATTTCCGCAGCCTGCGCATAGTTCTTCCTGTACCGGCTCGCGGATAAGCGTTTTTGTCCGCAAGCAACCCGCTCGGGCTTCAAAAAGCAATGCACTCCCTTTGGTATTATCGAATAATTTTTCCCTTGTGATCTCCTGCTTCCCGATTCTGTAGATATCTAAGGACTTCTTCGCATCCATCCTCTTTTTCCAGGTCGTTGTTTCTGTTTCTTTCACTTAATTTTTATTGCCTTGGTCGTTTCCCCTGCACTTCCAGGTTTCATATACTTTGTCCTGAGCCTTCTGGTTCTTTTCCTCCATTGCGTGTCCACGCTTTTCATGTAAAGATACCGTAACACTTTGGCCACCCATCTCTGATCATCCAGATTTCTAAGTCGTTCTTCAAAACATTTTGCTCTGTGCTTCTCTCACTTCGAAGGATGCCCATCCCATATCTCCCTGCACTGCCTCATTTGTTGTTTTGCTGTGGGCTCCTAATGCCAATCAACCTACGGCCCTCTGATTTACTTCTAGCCCTGATTGAATCTCTGATTTGACACACACTACGGCGTTTGAAAAGGTGAGTGCTGGTACCATTACTCCCTTCCAGATTCCTCTCACTACTTCCTATCTGTTATATCCCCACAGTGCTATGTGCTTCATGATAGAGGCGTTTATTCTGCCTTTCATTCTTAAATGCTCCTCATAAGTTTTTAGATACGCCTTACCTTCGTTTAACCATATGCCCAGATATTTGTATTCTGTTACCCACGGTATTGCTGCTTTTTGAACGAATACCGATTCGTTACGGGCGTTGTCATTAAAAACAACTCCCGACTTTGCTGTGCTAAACTCTAACCCTAGTTCAGTGGCTTCTTCCCCGCAGATATCTGTGAGCTGTTGCAGACACTGTTTGCTATCTGCTAGTAGTACTATGTCATCTGCATATATCAGTCCCGGGATATGTTGTTCCACTTCCTGTCCTTTGCGGCTACGACATAGATTAAAACCTATTTTACTGCCTTCAAGCTTTCTTTCTAGTCTAGCCATGTACAGCATGAACAGCAATGGCGACAGAGGACAACCCTGCTTTAAACCTCTATTTGTGACTACCGGTTCCGCGCACTTTTGGTCTTCCCAGGTAATTTGCACCTCGCTCTCATTGTAAATTCCCTGCAACAGCTGTATAAAGTCCTGGCCTAATGCCTCCCGCTCAAGTATGCTCCATAGAATTTATCTACGTTGTCGTAGGCTCCCTTTATATCGAGAAATGCTATCTATAGTGGTAGATCCTGAACCATTGACACCTCTATGCATTGGGTTAGGACAAATAAATTGTCCTCTAAGCGTCTGTCTTGTCTGAAACCATTTTGTAGTTCTTCTAGTATGCTGTTCCCCTCTATCCACGCCTGTAGTTCCGCTTTTATAGCTTGCATTGCCAGCCTGTATGCCACTGAGGTTACTGTAATAGGCCTGTACGAATTGGCATCAGCCCTGTCTCCTTTACCTTTATATATCATCTTCATCCTGCTCTTACGCCAATTGTCCGGTACTTGCTTATTTTTCATCACTTTTTCGATTGCTCGAATCATTTGTGCCTTGCTTTTTGGGCCCAGTAGGTTGACCAGCCGAATAGGAATTTCATCCGTCCCTGTTGCCGTATTTGCTGGAACATTTTCTTCGGCTTTTTTCCAGTTTAGATTCTCCAACTTTAGCTCTCTATCTGTACGCACTTCTCTTGCCCCACTCCCTGAATGCTGTAGCCCTCTCTCCGTTCTTCTGAACTTCTCTTGTATCATTGAGCGTATGTGAAATACCGCTTCTTCCCCTTTTAGTACCTGGCCTTCGCCGTTTATGACATGACGTTGTACTTCTTCGGTCTTTTTCCTTAGTTCCTTTACATGATTCCAAAACTTTCTCGGCGCGCCTTTAACCTTTGCCCGTATATTCGAGACCCATCGCTCACTTTCTCGTTTAAGTTTTTGCTGTACAAGTTTTTGTACTTCCAGCTTCTTAAGGCGATACCAATTCCACCTCAAAGTTATTTCCTCTGTTTGCATTCCCACTCGCTTGGCCTCCCTGTGCTCTCTCGAGGCTCTCTCCCGCGATGATGATGATGATGATGATTAGTGGCTTTCCCTTTGAATCGGGGCGTCGGTTGTCAGCAACCGACTTGCCTGTTTTATTACGTTTACTTGCCCTACTCCCAGCTAACCTATAGATTTGCTTCCTCCCTCCCATCTCTCCCTCTTTTCTGTTTTAAACTCATCGCCCCCACCCCCCTTTTTTCTCCCCTCGCTGTTCTAAATTCTTGTCCGCATGATTACTCCGCCTGCGTACCCATCCCTTCCCTACTTTTCCTCCACCACCGCTCCAGTCGCCTCTTCGTCACCTCTATGGCCTTGAAGTTGAGGTTCCCCCTCGCCCCAAATCCCAAAGCCTCCGCCAGCGTCGTTTCCCCCTCACCCCGCGGTGGCCGTATCTCTGTGCAGCTCCTGACAATATGGTCTATAGTTTCCCGATCACTGCCGCAACATGCACACGTTTCATCCTGCTGCCTGTAGCTACCCGTGTATGCCCGGGTTCTCAGGCACCCTGCCCGCGCCTCGAAGAGCAACGCACTGCCTCTCGTATTGCCATAGAATCCCTCCTTCTTAATTTCCCGTTTCTCTGCCCTATAAGTCTCCAGGGTTTTTTTCGCTTCCATTCTCTGTGCCGACTTCGTCGTCTCTGCTGCCTTTACCTGCTTTTTAACTGTTGTGTAAACCCCGCTTTCCCCTACCGACTTTCCGTACCGCTTGGTCAGCTGTCTGGTCCTCCGTCTCCACCGCGTGTCCACGCTCCTCAAATACAGGTACTTAAACACCCTCGCGGCCCATTTTTCGACCTCCATGTCACGAAGTCGCTCCTCAAACGTTATCTTGCTGTACCGCGGCGCCTGCGGTACAGCGGCACCTGTGGGCAAGTTGGAGAAGTAGGAAGAGCGACCAGCTCGCCAGGCGGAAGGAGACACGTCGCGAAACCACGAATGTTCGAGACGTGAAGACGGGCTGGCCGAGGGCTGATCATGCAGTCAGCTACCATCACTGATGAATCGAGTTGTCCGCTGTTGCAGCTTCGTAGATGTCGCTCGGCTTAGTAAAGAGTTGAAGTGGAAACGTTAGTATGACCGCTCGAAGCGGCAGGTTGAACCGAGTGAATAAGAAGAACTTCGGCGAGCTAAGCGTCATGAGAAGGCTGCAGAAAAACTACAGCGACGAGCTTTAGAAGTGGCAATAGACTCTTCGACCCCAACTTCGACAACGGCTTCGGAAACTGATACCATGAGGATAGTGAGTTCTCGCAGTACGGACTATTCGACGATCCATACCGTTCGGTTGGCACATTGTGCTTCGGCTGCATTCGCTTGCATAACCGACCAAGCCGAGCTAAGCAGCCATTTTGTGCCGTCGTCATACTGAGAACAATACGTTTTCAGTCAGAGCCAACTTTCCTGAGCAAGCTAAGTATGTTTGATCCTAATGCAGATATTTTAAGAATAATCATATTGCAGTTAGCGCTAGGGCACCGATAATTTACCGAGTTTCTTTACTTGTCAAGTTTACAGCCGAGACTTAAAATTTCTATCGGTTGTCGGTACCTAAGTAAAGTAACCAAAACAGGTCTGACGTGTTCTAATCGAACTGGACGGAAACAAATTACGTGACACTTTATTTCCCAGATGACTGCACAACCGTGGCTAGAGCTGTCGCGAAAAATATCACGAATAACTATCAGTCGGAGTTTTATTGCCACTTACATGAATACGCATCTCCTAAACACCATTCAAGCAGCATATTCGAATTCGGCAAAGCCCCCGTGAAAGGAACAGCCCCATGTTTGTCTGCTAGGTAATACTCTACTCCCAAATTTAAATAATTAACTTACTCAGAACAATGGTAAACCTCTAGTAAATCGTGTTTTGTTTCCTAAATTTTTTCAGTGTTGCACTTGCATGTACGCTGTTAAACGATTGACACACTTTTTGTCTATAACTGACACCCTTGCGCCCTATCAAAAAATAAAGAGAAATAGATTTGAAACGGTGTAATTAACAATAAAACATCATGAAAAGGGCGTGTATTCTTGTGTTTTTGCTGTGGTGCAAGGGCGTTATAAACAACAAAACACCATTAAATGGTGTTTTCCTTGGTATTTTTTGTAGTTGTAAGGGTTAAGGGTGTAAAAAATTTCAGCATGTACAGCGCCAGGTCAACAGGATTGTAAATAAGCTATTGTGAAATTGCAATTCATGTGCATACATATTACATTCGCACGTATGTGTCGTGTTAGCGATTTCTAGATTTGTCTTCTGTGCCGCTATCCTCAGGAATATCACGATAAGAAAATCGCTCACAATTTTCAGCCTATTGTCGCAGTAGGGTAAAACGGGAACACGTTCGGGGAACATTACCTACGCACTGTAAAATGATTTACACCTTTCTGTCTTCAAGTAGCACCCTTAAAGGGACACTGAAGTGAATTTGTCAAGCTCCCGTTTTTGCTTGCACTGTGTAGACTGGCTCAAATTAGCACACTTTTCATCGTTTTTACGATTGACAAATCGGTAATTATTTTACAAAGCGCGAAAGAAGAAAAACTACCATGCGCGGTTTGCGGCGGCCGCACCAACTAAAGCTGTGACGTTAGGAGGAGCGGGCACCGTGATTGGACGATGCCCAAGGTGAGCAACCAAACAAGTTTCGGTTTAGGTTTCGGTTCTGTAAAACACAACCGGTGGCGTTGTTGGATGGGCATTCTCAATGACTCAGTAATCATCGTACCGCGCTTCTGCCATGTTGTCAGCTGTAAAAATGCATAAAGATAAGCCTCCTAGGACGGCTTGGAATCGTAGCATTCACTAGCCGAAACCTACGCAGTGCATGAACGCCCTCCGCGTACCTGTAGACGCCCAAATGTCATGCGCTTTTCCCCCATAATTGGAGCTTGCCTCCCTCATGCCTGTATCGTAAAAAGCGTGTTCGCACCAGGCCAAGGGTCTGTTCATTCTGGCCTGTGCCCACTGCCTGCAAGCAGTCGGTGCTTATGGCAACAGCACGCCAACGAGAACTCGCTAGCGCGCCATGCATGTGCCAGCCTGCGCGCGTTTTGTGAACTAGTTCGTGTAGCCATGAACGTTGCGGCCCAAAAAAAGGTGAACTCAATATAGAAAACATCGGCGGAAAACAAAAAAGTTAACTTACAAAAAAAAAAAAAGCACGTACCCGCGGGGATTCGAACTCGTGACTTGCAAAACATTTGCGGTGACATACCCAGCGCCCCAGACTACTGAGCCACGGAGCGGGACGCGAAGGCCTTCCTAATATAGGGTATGTCATGAATGGGCCTAGGACCAGCTAGAAAGTCACGAGTCGGTAATACGTGCGCAAGTAGGGATAGCTTTATGCGTGGAAAATGAGAGCAGAAGGTAAGAGAGTGGCGGAAACACAGAGCGGAAACGAGACTACAGGAAAGAGCGTTAAATGCGGTAGCAGGCTAACGAAAACTGTTCGCTGAAGAGAGCAAGGGAGGAAACGTCCTACATGGTCAGGATGCGCAGCAGTCCAACGAGGTCTCCTCGCGAAGTGCGTGGGATCGGCCGATGCACCACGGCGCGGCTTGCTCGCTGAGGAGTCTCACGTCACGTCGGGTCCGGACACGGGACAGCGGCCGGACGTCAGCGACCATGCACTGTGGTTGACGGCTCGATGGCCCAGCGGCGGTTGTGAGCCGGTGTTTCCCCGAACCGCGCTCTCTGGCCCAGCGCGTCACCACATCCAGGCACGAGCCAGCAGACAGACTTCGGTAACCGGACCAGCGGCCGACGGCTCTCCGGCGACAGCAGCGGTTGAGACCCTGGCTTCTAGCTCCAAGCGATCACAGGGCCGCGCTCACTCGCCCAGCGCGTCAAATGCGTCCGCTGAACCCTTGCTGATTCGATTCTTCTGCACGCACTCCATGCAGCCGCGCGCTCGGTCCCTTCTTCCTCGTCTTTCACAGGCACTTCATCACAATGACCCCGGGTTTAAGAAAGTTGTTGGGAAGCAACAACTATTCTATAAAAAGAACAGTCATTTAGAGGCGCGGAGAAGTTCCGGGGAAGCACAATAAAGTCCACAGTTCACGGCAGCACTATCAGTCACAATAGAACACTTAAAACGCGCAACGCACGAAGTTACAGGAGGAAAAATACAAACTGAGTAAAGAAACAAAGTGACGTCAAAAACAATCGAAGAACACACTATATACAAAAGACGGGTGGCAGGCGAGGATTAACCCTACCCATGTTGGCAGCCCCTGCATCGCCAGTCCGGTAGTGACCGGCTTCAAGAAGACCAGTGCGTCAGTGACTTGACTCTTAGATCCTAAGATTCTGGCGTAGCCGTCAGGCGCCTCTGTACCAAGTTCGCGAAATGGTCTTTGCGGCCTCGTAGTCGTTTCATTGTCGTATCGGAAGGATTCTTTCGCTGCCCGAACTTGGTGTTCTTGTAATGGCTGGACGTATCATGTGGGCGACCTTCTGACTTGTTAACGATGATCCGAGTGTGATGAAACGGCGGCGACTGAGTGAATACGTTGTTGTACGCGGTTTCACAGTCTAGCCGTCGGACCGTCGACTTGGTAAATGTATCGTTGGACATGCGCGAGGACGTTTTGCTCTTGAAAGTTTCTGGGTCTGGAACGTCTACGCCTTGGGTACAGCAAGTTGGCATGTCTCCTGCTAGTGCCGAAGGTCCCGTCTTTCTTTTGCGTACATTATGCGGACAGGTTCCGCACGTTCTGACAAAGTGTCGTACGTCTCGACGTAGGTCTGGCCAATAATACTCTTGCATAACGCGGTCGGTCGTCCTTCGGACACCTTGGTGCCCCGCCAAGGTGCTCTCATGGGCTACTCGAAGGATTTGTTCCCGCAGTCTCTTTGGAACGACGACTTGTTCAAATTCTCTGCCGGAGGCAAGCTGGTATTGGCGGCATAAAACATTGTTGGATTGAAGAAACGAGTACATCTGTCCTTTTGCCAATGAAAACGTCTTCCCCAACTTCCGGAAGCAACATCGGAGGGTCGGGTCTCGTCGTTGTTCTTCGGCCAGCTCTTCTCTTGGGATGTCGGCGCACCTGATTAAAGGCACAGTTAGAGGCGTAACCTTTCCCTTCTCTGTATTCGCGACAGCCGGAGCCAACCGATCGGTGGGCAGCTGAGTGGCTATTGCGGCCAGTGCCACACGTGGGCCATGTTTCCCTCTGAGCGGCCAGTAGGGATCTGGCATGTGAGATTCCCTCACACCTGGAATATTCCCGATCACGACATCATAGATTAGCTTGTCCAGGCAAGCGGCGGTAACCTCGCCTACAAAGTACGGGGTCTGGACGTATATGTGGGCCTCCGGGAGCTTCTTGACTGTCCCGTCCAAGAGCATTAACCGGGTAGTTTTTCCCGTTAACTGGGTTACTGCGACCAAGTCGCGTCGGACAAGAACGGTATTACTACCCGTGTCCCGCAAAACGGTGACAGGCTGTCCGAATAATCGCCCTTCGACCACTGGCATCCCTTCGGCTAGGCAAGAATGTTCTTTTACGATGCCACAAGAATACTTGGTACAAGCATTCTCATCGTGCTTGTCATCGAACTTGATACACTGCGGTTGAGCTTCCCGGGGCTCAGTGAGGGCACAAGCAGCAACCTGCTCTGTTCCACTCAACCCATGTCCGTAGTGCTCAGCTTTATGCCCGTGGAGACCACGCGTAGCGCGACTTGCCGGTTCTCTCAAGGAGTTGCGGCACTCTCGTGCACGGTGCCCTGGGCGGTTGCACAGAAAGCATTTCGGTGACGCTTTCGTTTGGGCGTCTGCCGCGACTTTAGTTGTATCCCGGGCGTCATCGGAGACCTTCCCGAGGTTTGACAAGTTTTGCGCTTCGAGGAAACGATCCGTCGCATCGGCAAGGTCGCTCAGCGTTTTGCACTCGCGTTCTTTCAAGAAAATCACGAGTTTAGGATGGCAGCAGCTGATGAATTGTTCCCCGATGATATGGTCACGGAGAGCCTCGAACGTTTTCTGAATGTTCGCCATCTCTACCCAATGGTCAAAATAACCGGTGAGTCTCGCTGCAAGCTGTTTTCCGGTTTCACCATCCTCCGCCCGCGCTTTCCTGAATTTTTCCTGATAGCCTTGGGCTGTAAACCGGAAACGCTGAAGCAACGCCTTCTTTACTTTACCGTAGTCAAGAGAGTCTTCTGCGGTCATTCGGCCAATAATGGTAAGCGCCTCTCCACTTAAGCACATGCTTACTGCAAGAGCCCATTTGTCTTGCGGCCATTGTTGCCCTGTTGCTACGCGTTCAAATCGTTGCAAGTACGCGTGCAAGTCGTCGCGCTTCTCGTCAAACAGAGGAAGCAATTTCTGTGGGTTGATCGCATTCATGGCGGCAAGAGCTTCATTTCCCGCGGCGGGATTCGATGGGTTTGCACCGCCCTCTTGGAGTCGGATTCGTAAAAGTAGCAGTTCTTTCTCCCTTTCCGCGGCTTCTTTTGCCCTTTCTGCGGCTTCCTTCTCCCTTTCAGCTGCTTCTCGGCTAGATTCCCTCTCGGCGGCCCTTGCGGCACGCTGCTCAGCACGTTCGCTATCTACCCAAGCCCTAAGCTCTTGACCCGAAAGCCCCAGCTGAGTTCCCGCAGCAATTAACTTCTCAATGTCCATGCTTTCTAGCTAACCTTACAGGCGCGTTCGCGGCTTACCGACTCCTTTCAGCAGATGTTAAGTATCCTGGCAGGCTCGCCACTTTTTGTCAGAGAGCGCGTCACCTGGATGTGGTGACGCGCTCTCTGGCCCAGCGCGTCACCACATCCAGGCACGAGCCAGCAGACAGACTTCGGTAACCGGACCAGCGGCCGACGGCTCTCCGGCGACAGCAGCGGTTGAGACCCTGGCTTCTAGCTCCAAGCGATCAAAGGGCCGCGCTCACTCGCCCAGCGCGTCAAATGCGTCCGCTGAACCCTTGCTGATTCGATTCTTCTGCACGCACTCCATGCAGCCGCGCGCTCGGTCCCTTCTTCCTCGTCTTTCACAGGCACTTCATCACAGGGTATATATTGTACAACCGGTTTACACTTTATTTAGTTTTGGCATTTCAAGCAGCTTAGGTGACTATTTGTTGTACTGCGATCGTGCAGTAAGCGTCGCCCGAGTTTCGACAGTAGCTTACGTCTAGCAATTGCATTTCGTAGACGGAAAAGCGTTCGCAGATGCGTAGTCGTGCTGCTGACCGCTGTGCTTGTTCGCCCAGCGCAAAAAAGTGCTTCCCGCGCCCTAGTTTTACGCTGTACGGTAAAAATATCAGTTGATTTTATTTCCTTAGTACCTATATTGGCTTCGCTGACTCTTCCCCCGCCTTCAAGAGGCCTTATATTTTCCTACTGGCGTACCAGTCAGCGAAGCGTCGCATGTGCGCTTGTGCAGCACTTGTGTGAAGCGAACTTGACTTGGAGCTAGATACAGTGTACAAACAAACCAAGTAAAGAAAGGCACATTCTTCCATTCACAAACGTGTCCTGGCTTCGTTTCAACTAAGCGAACGAATTGCGACCAAGCAATTTTTTTTTAACCTCCTTGATTGCGACGACCTGCCGGCGGCCGGCGGACGAAACGCTGGGCCGACTGACTCTGTCGGCCGGGGAGCCGTGCAGTAGCGCAGCCGTGGCGCAGCCAATTGCCAGCTCATCCCCTCCTGACGTCACACGAAAACGCCACAGAAAATGGGCGAGCGTAAAGAGAGGAGGACAGCATTTTCGAATTAGTTTTTCTACTAAATAAAATCGCGTAAACGCGCCTAGAGTGGTCGAAACATGGCCTGGGGACTCCGGACTACAATTTGCGCTAGTAATCCCGCAATGTTTACATATCACTTCAGTGTCCCTTTAAACCTAATCAAAAGCCAAAGACAAACACCCTTTTAACGCGTTTAATTAATGGTAAAAACGCCCATGGAGGGTTGCTTCCTGTATGTTTTGCTAATGTGTAAATGCTTTAGTTATACACAATTATTCACACATTTTACATAATTTGAATTATTGGAAACGTAACACGGTTAAGGATTCCATGTAGCAGATGTGGAATGCGAGGATGAGGTTGGGAGTTTCCTGCTCCCCTGATTATGAGGGCGGACTACACTGTAAAGTCATCTACACCGTTAAGGCTGTAAAGCACTGTCTGTAACTAACACCCTTCCATCCTGCACTGTAACATGATTTGCACTCTTAAGCATGTAAATCACTGTCTATAACACCCTTACACCGGAGCATAAAAACAAAAGACAACACTCTTTATGGTGTTATGCCTAGCAAGAACACAAGAGTACACCCTCCTAAAGGGTGATTAAATGTTAATTGCACCCTTCTGAAGAGTTTTTATTTTTTGATAGGTTGTAAGCGTGTTATTTATAGACCATAAGGGTGTAAATCATTGTATAGTCTGGCAAAAAAAGAAAACACATTTTTATGGTGTCTTATCCTTCCCACCCTTAGACCGCAACCAAAACACAAAATTACCCCCTTTTACAGGACGTTTTATTGTAATTAAACACTTTCAAAGGTGTTTTTTTTTGTTTTCATGGGTTGGGAGGGTGTTAGCTATTCGCCCCGATATCGAACACAGTCGGCCCCTGGCGGCGGCGGGACGAATCGCTCGTAGTGTGGATGGTGCTCTCGCGTCATCTGCTCACTCACGTTGCGCGCGACGCAAGACGCGTGCTACACGCGATAAATAACTAACAGTATGTGCACTTGTTTGGCCCTCAGCAGTGCCATAGTTGCCTCTGCTTGCGGATTTTGTCTAGAAACGCAATAATCAGCGGCCGTTGCGGGATAATTCGCTAGTTTAGTTCCACGAGAAATCGTAACCGTTGTCACCACTTGAGCGTGAAACGTGTTATAAACATTGTTTCGACACATTTCACTTTTCTCATTGATGAATGCAGTTGCCAGCCGTTTCGGCAACGTCAAAGGGTGCGTTTTGAATGTGGCGTGGTGGTTGCTTCGAGGATGAAAGTTTACTACAAGAAACGGTTAAGAAGTGACAAGACCTGTGCATGCCCATGCATTTGCCACACCCTTGTAAAATTGCGCTGTATCCTTTTAGAAAGAGAAAACAAACACAAACAATTACGCTGCACACGACCCGTGCGCTATCGCCCATACATTACGGGAAACGTATTTTACACCCGCAAGCGCCTCTGTGATCGAATTCTTCACGTACTTTTGGGAAAATAAATGTCATTTTTGGACAGTCGTGCTTATACTGTGTCGTTAATTTTACGTATTATTTAAAATACGTTTCTGTAGAGGCGCAATAGTATCAGAGGTATTTCTCGGTAAAAGTGAGCAGTTCTGAGTTCGCGTCTCTCATATTGCATTTCGTGAGTCATTTTTATATATATACCATTTTCAAATACCGACGTGAATTACCTTGTCCAGAAATGTGTTCCAGTTAGCATAACCAAATGCCTAATACGACGTGAATTACCTTGTCCAGAAATGTGTATCACTTAGCATAACCAAATGCCCAATACGGTCATGTCTTAGCCTCTTCAGGTGGACCAAGTTTAAAGAAGGAGAAAAAATCGCGTAAAATAATGCCCAAATAATGTTTCCCACATGTGTGAAAGGTGTGTGCGACGACTCGCTGGATTTTTTTACTTTTCCCACACTTTAAATACCATTTAGAAAAAGGCGATACCCACCCCCCCCCCCCAAAAAAAAAAAAAAAAAAACGAAATGCACAGAAAACTTTTATCCGTGCCTTGTAACCAATCCTCAAGAATTAAATGCCAAGACAAAAGCGAGGTTCAGTTTACAACACAGAGCAGTTAGCGGGAACCCGTTGCGCTGTTTCGTAATGAGAAATGAAAAGGAACGTTTTACTACATCTGCAACACGGCAACTTCATTTGCCATTTTTATGGTTCGTAAGCGACATTACGCAAAAACGCAAACACATCTCGCTGTTCTAGGCCCCTGTTAGATTTTAAAAGGACAACAAATGGTCAACAGTGCAACCGCAACAGAATATCTGTGCTTACCGTGAGGCCCCAGAAGCTTGCTTTACACATTGTAAACCTGCTCTTCACTTTGCAAGCCTAGCTAAACATGAGATGTTGATTGTACTGCGCGCGTTAGCAATTTATTTCGCAAGTTCACTTGCGACGAAAGCCATAAATTAAATAAGTGATCCGACACCATAATTCAAACCTGCCTTCAGAGTCGCTAAAATTTCATTTAACTAAAGCTGCGCGGAAAAGACTAGTTAGAACGGTTGTATGGGATAAAATTCAGTAATTTTATGTTGCCTTTCGAACACAAAAAATATCGTAAGCTCTTAGAAAAAATGTCGGGGCAGTTAAGTGCTGTTACCATTTTAGGGCATCCCACAAATGCAAGAATGCGTCATTTTACCAGTGAAAGCGATTGAAACTGCTGCTGTAAACTGAATTCCAGAGATCGAGGCTTCCTGATTTATGCTTTTATTGAAGGCTCGAAGCCATAGTCTCGAAAGATTGAGCTTGCTACGAACCACGGCGTACAAGTTAATTGTCATTACTTCGGCCGTTCTGAGATTCTCTAAGGGCCTTTGCTTTTTTGGCGTAGTAATGAAAACTTATTGCCGCTTCGATGCAATACATTGATCGTTGAGGAAGCGAACTACAGCATACCACTCTTGCATGCCCCTTTCATGTGCACATACTGCGCGAAAAAGGCATGAAGCGCGCCTACAGTGTGCATTCTCCCGGACCGCTCAGCGGAGCATCCACACTAGCAGCGCGACGCTGTCGCCACCTATATGTCGATCCCGCGGCGAATAGACAAAGAGGGTGTAATTAATTTTTCAGTGCAAATAAAAGGAAGCTAAGTCGCATGTAGAAGCTTGACTACTCACAAGACATATCTTCGCTTCTCATAGCCAACCGTCCCCATTCCCCAATGCCTGTCGTCATTTGGAGCTTGGGTTGGTTGGGCTCCTTAGTGGCTGCGCTTTTGTCAGCCATCTTGTCTAAGAGGCTCCCGCGCTTGGGGCAACTTACCGTGGGCCTCACGCCACCGTCGCATGCAGCCTCCACCGTCGACTTGTATAGTGCGAAGGATGGGTGGCAGTCGCCCACGCGCTCGAACACCTGCGCGGGAAGATTCAAACGCCCCTGAAGGATTGCGAGGTGGGAACAAAAGGAGCCGACACCCGGAGGCTAAAAAACGAATAAATTAGCTGGTGTTGGTAACCATTACATGGCCTTTTGAACGACAATTGCCCATGACAGATCTGACTTTCATTTGAAATAACCAGCCTTGGTTAACTATGCTAACGGTAGTTCTGTCCGAGGGATGTTACTTTCACCAAAAAAGGATAACAAGTGCTAAAAAGCCTTCAAAATTCCCGCTAAATACAACTGAAGTGACGTCATCGCGGGCGTACTAAAACAGAATATGGAAGTGAAAGTGCGTTATACTCTACAGCGTTCAGTAGCGGCGATCAAACGAAGGCGCCGGTAGCAACAGAGAAGCACAACTGAATTCATCAGTGTACTTGGCTAGATATCACACAAGCAGTTTTTGTGACGTCATAAGAGCCTGGTTAGGACGTGGCTGGTACGTCACAACTTTTAATACAAATGCATTTTGTGACCCATGAGGCAAAACATCGGCGTTGTGAGCAGCGGATGGCCCCAAAATTCCAATTGCATGAGCATAAAACACGGGTTTTAAACAAAAGGGTGCTAATTGGTGAGATAAAACAACAACAAAAAAACCAACCACCTCCCAAATGGAGATGTGAAGCCTGATGATATAGGAGAGCTGGTTGTCTTCACTAGGTTTAACTCAGCTTGCCTTAGGTCTACCCTTTTCTTATTTAGAGAAATATTGTTAAAAAACGAAGCTTCCTTCATGCAAACTGAGTAAAACCAAAGTCCGCAATCGACCCTCGCAAAGTCCGAAATCCAAGCTGTTAATGTCCAAAGCCAAAGTACACATCAACTCAGCCAAGGTACAAAGCCAACGACCGCGCTGTGAACCCAAAGGAAATGCTAAGCGCCCCGAATACAATGATAGCGCTGTCGGATAGACGTCGATTTCGTAAGGCGAGGAACCCAGATTTATTTCTGAACACAGGAAGCGTTTCTTCTTCAGGCACTCACTCCCAACACCTGCTCGAGGGCTGCTTGCCTGCTTGCCCCTTTCCCTCACTCTTGTTGGCCTGACGTTTTCCCCTCTCCGCATCGCCGAGCGGAATTCCCTGTTAACAATCCGCACGGACATCGAATGCCTAAATGGACTCTGGAGCGCACGTCCTCTAGTTCATATGAAAGCCAGCGTTTTAAAGCTAAGCCTTTTACCTCTACTCCCAAATGTTCTGTCCCGACCGTCGGTGTCAACAGAAAACTCCCGCGAACAAATAAAAGAAGTTAGTGGCACCACCAGGAATCGAACCTGGAACGAATAAAGAAACGGAGCGAGCGCCCGTTGTCTTACCAATTGAGCTACGAGCCCACGCGGAGACGGGAGAGACAGAATGAATGAATGAATGAATGAATGAATGAATGGCTTTATTGAGCAGGAGGCCGTAGGCCCTGGTTGGGGATTGGGTCAGGAGAAAAAAAAAAGTTTACAGTTAAAAGATCACTGTTCGATGTTCAAGTCATGGCTATAGCCCTAGCTCCTTTCACATCTGTGTCCGGGCACATAGATTAGAAACACGCATCACACTGCCTTGAACAGGCCACTCACAATCGCGTAGTTCGCCACACACTCAAGCGCGGAGGGGTCCGATCTAAGTAGGTCGAGGTGATCTTGCTCTGAAGATGGCGGGGTGAATTTCTGGATCAGTGTATGTGCCCTCACCGAGCACATCTGCGGGTTTACCCCGTGCGTTCACGCTGAATGCCACTTGACAGCATCACGCGACCTCTCGCGCCGCTGTGCGCTCTGCCCACGGCACGTGTAGCGGCCGTGTGCGCGCCTTGCGCATGCGCTAGGAGTTTTTAAAATTAAAGAAAGCTCACACCAACGCCCGCCATTTCACTTCTCCGTCTCTGCCGCCGATCTCGTCACCTCTGTCGGTGGCGGAATAGACGGAGAAGTGAGGTCGTCTAACGCTGGGTTTGAGTTTCTTTTAATTTTATAAAAAAGAGCTTCCACTCATGTGCTTCATTAATAAAACTCAACCAACCACCGTTCATGAATCATACATTGATTTAATCTTTGCAAAGAATATCTCTTTGAAGTAATAAAAGGTATCGGTGCCTTTCACTTGCCTCCGGTTTCACTCTTTGTAGATCCAATTGTGCGAATTCAAGTGACGTCGCATACGTAATCGTTTTTGGTGTCGTTTACAGCTTTGCTTTTCAACCACCTTCACATGGTGGATTGGCGCGCATTTTTATGTAGTGGAGTAATGATGAAAATAATTTTAATTTATTACTAAAACTTCTGAAGTATGAAAGGTGGAGCTATGTAGTGTCTGAAGCTATGTCCCTGCCTTTCTTGTCCAAACGAGTCCGTCGATTTAAACGCTGTATAAAAAAACGCATGAAGGAATAGGAAAGGTTGAGCAGTATTGTTGTTCTACCCGGGCACGAATTTTTAAATACCTCTGTTAAGCTCACGTGTAGTTAAAGGTAGGTTGGCGCACTAATCACTCTTTTGGTTGACGGCATTCCTTCTAGTGGGACTCGTATAGGTGGTAGATTTAAAAACTCCGGTCTAAAATATTCTGTGGGTGCTATTAGCAAAACTGTTTTGGATTAAGGTGTTTTGAGTGATGCCCTTTCGTTTGTGATAAAGAAAATGGACTCTGCCAAAGCGGTTGTCTGCCTTAACTCTGCCGTTAAAAACTTCAGTGCCGTTGAAAATTTAAAAATTTAGAATTGTGAATTTAGAGCCTACACTGAAAATAACACCCTTACGGCCTATCAAAAAACAAAGAGGAAAATCGTTTGAAAGGGTGTAATAACGATAAAACAACCTTCACAATGGTGTCTTCTAGTGTTCTTGCTAGGGTGTAAAGGGGAGGGTATCGCCAAAGACCCTTAACGGGACCCTTAATCGACCAAGACCTTTAACAAGCGCTTTTTTTGTTTTCTTAAGTACGGTGTAAGCATATTAGTTGTAAACACCGGTTTACATCATTAAGGATATAAATCATTTTACAGTGTCCTGTGAAAACCTAAGGACACCGAAGCTGTATCCGTGGATACCTATACCTGGAGGTATTTTTGTGACCTAGACACTACACGTTCGTCGAGGCCATTCCATACATGCAACTTGAAGACACAGTGCACACAACTTCCTTAGAAATATTTATTATATAACTTGCTTGGGGGTAGTATCCATGAAAGAAGAGTTACAGCCATTCTTTTGTAATCGTATACTCCCTCCTTACAAGGTCATGTAGTTACAGAACACTGCAATTCTGTAATGTTTAAGCCTTCACGGGGAACTACTTAATTTTAGCAAGTAAACGGAACTTGGTCTGATGATAACTAATCTCAACAGCCGACTTCAGTATAATTTTAGTGAGATACCTATGTTAAACTAAGAGCCCTGTGTTGTCGACGCCACCCGACGGACGCAGGAAATTTCGGTCACAACAAATCAACGCGGACCCTCTCTGCTCTAAGAATATCAGGGAATTCCACAGCCATCCTGGCGTTCTTCAGATGTAACTAATTGAAGTGGGTAAAATAATCTCAGCGTAATAAAGGAATCACCCTAAGGGCCAATTTGAGGATCATTTTAAGGCAGTTTTGATTTTTTTTCAAGGCACTGTTGAGCGATTCTTCATCGGCGCGACCCGATAGAGGCACGCACTTTCAGTCAGTACTTCGCGCAAGGCAGCTTAGCTGCAACGCAAAACCAGTGAGAGCCCCTCCTGGCTCAAAAAATGCAACTTAATCCCTCAGCTTTCCTGCACTGAGAAATGATTTACACCCACTGTTTATAACTAACACCCATACACCCTAGCAAAAAGATAAAACCCCCTCTAATAATGTTTGGTCGATTATGACACTCTTATGCTATAGCAAAAACACAAAATGCACTGTTTAAAAGGGTGTGATTTTCACAATTACCCACTTTAAAAGGGTCAATTAGTCACACCCTGTTAAACGCTTTTTGATAGGGGTAATGGGGATAGTTATAGACAAAATGGGCGTAAATAATTTTACAGTGTGGTGTTATCCGGAGCATGCCGGACTGACTTGCACCGCGCCTCGTGACAGAAAGTGCTTCAACGTCGGTTGTACCCCAGTTCCTTCAAAGGCTAAGCTGGTTCCAGAACGAAAGTACGCCAAAATACACTTGCTTGGGTTTTGAAGTGCGTCACGTATTGAGCGATGTCTTCCATGAAGCCATCCTTCATGTGTATCAGCTGATCCTTGAGCCCATTCAGAGCGGTTTCGAAAGGTCCCACTAGCGCGGTCCAATTGTCGAGGTGCTCCTTCACGTATTCCTGCGTTGCGAACAGCACGGTGATAGAGCACGGTGAACTTCACGTAAATGCGATGTTCTTTCTGTTAGAGGTCTGCACATGTGAATGCCCCGCACAAGCCTCGGCTCAGTGACTAAAAGTTCGCACTACTAACCCAAATTTCAAGGTCTGATGAAGCTTCAATACGCGAGCTTTACAGCGGTACACTTGAGATGATGAGAGTAACTTAGGCGTTCTACGCTGATTTATACGCAACCAACTTTAAGCTAGGAGACAGAACCGGGGGAACTAATTTGGTTCGGGAGGTTCGAATAGGACGGAAAGACTAGGTGGAAGTTGGTAGGAGAAGACGAAATATTAAAAAGTCACATAAAAGATGAAAGTGAATGTGCTCGAAAAGTATGCAAACTTTATTTTAAGAATACGCGCATCCTGTAAAAGATCCTACACTTAAAATAATTTACACCTTTTTGTTCTAAAACTAACCCCCTTACATACGATCAAAAACAATGAAAATCACGCTAAAGAAGGGTGTAATTAACGTAGAAAACTCCCTCCAAAATTGTTTTATTCTCGTATTTGTCTCCCGAATTACAATGGATCATCTAAAAGATGAAAGAGACAATTTGAGCTAGAAGTATGCAAACTTTATTCTAAGAATACACATATCCTGAAAAGATTCCACACTTAAAATAATTTACACGCTTTTGGTGTATAACTAACTCCCATACACCCTATCAAAAACAATAAAACCTACCATAACGAAGGGTGTAATTAACAATTAAACAAAATTTAAAATGACATTTTTTTGTGTTTTTGCTGGGTATAAGGTTGTTATTGACGACAAAACACCCCAAAGAGGGTTTTCTTTCGTTTTTATGCCCCGTGTAAGGGTGTTAGTTCAACACAATGGTTTAGACCCTTCAGGATGCTAATCATATTACCGTGTAGAATAATGGACTCATAACAAGATTGATGAGGTTACAGGGGCGGTATTCTCGTAACTGTCCCTTTTGAAAACGTCCCTTTTGCGTTCCTTTCATCGTGACTTACTTCCTGTTAAGCAGTGGGCCTTTGACTCAAATACCGTAACTGTTCTTGCAAACACATTTTTAAAGAACTGAAACCGTATCAGAGTATCTTTTATGTGTTTATTGTTGCGCGAACGAACCAACAATAAGGCGACGAAAAATCGTCTGCTCCGAGTAGCCCCGGCTCATAGCTCCGCCGTGCTTGCATGACGTCACATTCGAGTGTTCGCTTTTAGCCAATCAGGGCTCGCTTAAAAGGGACACTTTTGAAAGGGACACAAAAGGGACAAAACACAGGAATATCGCCTCAGAGCTTAAAAGGGCCATGAAGACAAAATACAACTTTGCTAAAATTGAAATTTGGCAACTTATTGTGCTTTATTCCAGCCACACAAGACGCTTTAAACCAGGTAAGCGCAAGGAATAGTGAAAAACTTTCAAATTTCGCACTATAATGAGGCAATATAAAGAGTAGTGACGTAATAAAGACCGAAAAGTATGGGCCACTACTAAAACATAGTGATACGTGTGTTAAATGTGCTTCATCACTCAAGTGATTTCATCAGATGGAATTAGTGGCCCCGCTACAAACGCCCAGGGGTGTTACGCGGCTGTGGCGGAGGTCGCCGTCCGCCAATCCCGCCAACAGGATTCGGTGACGTAACGGAAAAACCGCAAGAAAGTTTATGGGGTCGCCACTGCTTCATGCGTTTTCATTATTATCGCAATTATTTCTGTGACGTTCTCAATAAAATTGGCATTACTGTTATTGGGACAAAGCAATGTTTTAATGGATCAACCTTGTGATTTGTATTCATGGCTCCATTAACATTTACGGACGCTCCACGGTGGCTCAGTGGCTAAGGCATTGCGCTGTTGAGCACGAGGTTGCGGGTTCGATTCCCGGCCGCGGTGGGCGCTTTTCTGATGGAGGCGAAAAGCGAAAACGCCCGTGTGTACGAGATTTGGGCGCACGTTAAAGATCCCCAGGTGGTCAAAATTAATCCGGAGCCCTCCACTACTGCCCGCCTCATCGCCTGCGTTGCCCTCCAATCTATAAACGCATTAGCATTTACGGACCCATCAGCGTATGCTGTCGGTTGTACACAAGGCCTTCACCAAGGTAATCCATGACTTCGTGTAGCGTCAAAAAAGCGAAAGAGTACACAGGGAGGCGACGGGCACAAGCACTAGCCCAACCAACTAGTCCAAATCTAAACTTTAATAAACTTCACCAAGGTAATAGTTGACCTCATAAGCGACACCCAGGATTTTAAACAAACTAGAGCAGTGGTTCTCAGCCATGGATGTGTCGGGGACCCCTTGTGGACTGGTGGAAGTGATGGGGGACCCCTTGCAGCAGAGGGGGGGGGGAGGGGGGGGTACGTAGGTAAATTAACACAACTGGAGCGTGAAACAGGTGCCTTTATTGCTACCAAAAACATCAAACAAACGTGCCACATCACTTCATTTTGGACAGTTCATCAATACGCGGCACAGTCGCGCTTAAACAGAGTTGCATATCTGCAGCCGCATTCAACCTGTTTCGGTATTTGCTTTTCAAGTATGCAAGTCTGGGGAAAAAAAAAACGGGTGAGGGTTTTGCGGATCCTAGAAATGGCTTCGCGGACCCCCTAGGGTCCGCGGAACCCCATTTGAGAACCACTGAACTAGAGAAACGGCTGCATTTGGAAAGGCTAGTTATTCGCAGTTATGTCATTAATTATGCTTATAGAGGAATTGGTGCAAATGAGCCCTTAACATGGTAGTTTCAAGTTATGAAAAAATATATATAATTCGCTAGGTGGGAAGTGCAGTAGTACTAATGAAATATTTGCGGCAGGTTCTAGGAGGGCTTATGCACGAACGTAGGGGCCCGTTAATCCCTTATACGAAAAGTGAGAAGCTTTCGATTTCGAAGGACACCAAACAAGGGGTCACCATGTTGCTGGAATTGTCCACAGCCTTTTTAACGGGTGTACTTAGGAAAATTGTTGAAGAGAATTCAGAGAGGCGAATAACTGAAGTGTAATTGAGCTCCTTGAAATTTTTAGGCCACACTGTCTGGTTCAGCGATTCGGGAGATGACATGGAAAATATGCTTCCAAAACTGTGCTCGAAAAGCTCCGTCGTAGGGTTGGTTATGTACGGATATGCAGGATACGTTTATATATAACCAATCATCAAGCCTGGGTTAAAAATCCTTTAAGAGATGGAAAAGTAAGACTGCCTTTGACAGCCTTCAAACAGTGATAGCAACTGATATTTTTGAACAACTAAAGCATGCTGGGGATAACAAGATCGTCAGTGGGTTATCAAAAGTATGCAGAAAAGACAGCGCCAAATATTTGCAGAGTAAGAAAATTGGGAAAGCAGTACTTATCGTTTATACAAAGCCAAGAATATTGCAATGGCTAAGATTGCTTATCGATTTCAAGGAAAGCAAGTAATGAAGGGTAGAAAGTTGATAACTGTGTGGGCGACAATGCTAGCAGGCAGGGAATCTAGTTTATCGGCACAGCAAGGGGAGAATATTGGTGTTTCTTTGTGCGAGAAAATATAGGTTCTATCTTTTGATCATGGTCCGTACGTGTGGAAATTATGAACAGTATGCCTGATCAGTTATGGACAACAATGGTGTAGAACCTATGGGTTCTGACGGCAATGACTTAAGGACGGAAACGTGACCCTTTACACACACCTTAGAAGGAAACTTCGGTCAGCCCAAAAAACCTTGGCAAGATGGACGATTGTTGCAAAAGCATTTCTGCCATAACAGACTTAGAGAGTGCACGAAGCAGCTGTTTCCTCCTGTCCTATAACGTGGTCGAACAGCGGCTCTCTCCCATCGAGGGGCGTAATAAAAACAAAGGGCGCAGCGTGAGCGCCGCCGGCTGAAGGTCACTTGTGACACCATGAATGACCTTGAAAGATGTAGCCTAGCAGAGCTTTCGCTCTAAATAAAGTCGCGGAGGTATAATATCAGGCTGCGGTTGTACGACCCCGCCAGCAGAAGCTTGGTGAAGACCATTGACTGGCATGGCCGTTATTGCTGAACTGCCCAATAATTTGTGTCATTACAATAACAACGGTTTTGATATTATACCCCTCATCGAACTGTCTGACTTTTCTGCTTATTCATCTATACCTGCTCAGTAATTCGATTGCTGGGTTTAACGCGCCGACGCAACGCAGGCGATGAGGCGGGCCGTAGTGGAGGGCTCCGGATTAATTTTGACCAATCTCGTACACACGGGGCATCTTTGCTTTTCGCCTCCATCATATAAGCGGCAGCTGCGGTCGGTAATCGAACTCGGGTCCTCGTGCTCAGCAACACAACGCTGCTCAGTGAATCAATGTGTGATAGCATGCTATCTTACGAGCAGCGCTGACATATTAGACATCGATGCTTAGTGTATCGATCAATATCGATAATATTCATAATACCGTGTCTCTAACACAGTGTATTATCGTGTATTACCGTGTAATACTGTGTACTGATAATATCAATATCAATAATACTGTGTAAAGAGTGCGCCGTATAATGAAACAGTTTACTTGCATTTAGTGATACATCTCCAAAATAATATTCTCTGTAATCTTGTAGTGCTTGAGTGTTACGACTGCGTACTCCTTTAGAAATCGATATTACTAACAAATGCATACGTCTATGTTACATTCTAATGAAACATAAAAAAATAAATCGAGTAAATGAAAATGAAAACATAGTTTGTATGTGATGAAAACGGGGCATGGTTCATTTTAATAAAATAACTAACGTTGATGTATGCATAACCATACACCAATACCAATATCAATAATACTGTACGCATTATTATTGAATGGTGTACGCATCGCCAAAAATAAGAGCACTGATCCGTCAAACACACGTGTACGGAGATTCGGTTACAGTTCAGCCTTTGGTACTCACGTTAAGGTTTTTCCCGTTTACGGTGGAAGCGTTGCTCATACCATCTGCGGCTTCAATGATAAAATCCTGAAAAAAAAGCAATCGCTGCACGCACTGACAAGGGCAAGGGTATTTTATTGCTTTTGAGTTGTGTTTTCGAAAATATTACATGTTAAACCAGTTAACAGTACCCAGAATTTATCTATGGGGAATTCCCACTCCGTTGACTCAACGAATGTCACTAAATTCGCGGCGAGGATGATGCTACACTGTAAAATGGTTTACACCCTTTTCTTCCACAACTAACACCTTTACATCCTATCAGAAAATAAACACCACCCTTTGAAAAGAGTAATTAACAGTGAAACGCCATTTGAGTGGGCACTGGAGCAGCAAAGGGGCCACAGTGGCTCAAAAAATTAAAGCCGTTCCACTCAACGTGAAAGCTGTCGTAAATGCAGAGCAGTGATTCGCCATAACGGCCTGTGGCACCGTTATCCGCTTACTGCTACTACCCATCACGCTCTTCGCCTCCCTGTCTCACTTCTCTCTTGATGAATTGAACGGAGGTTTGTCCAAAGCAGTTCAAATTTCCCGCCTTCGCAATGCTCGCGCGCCCCCTGCCTGTAACGAACAGCGCGAGCGGTTCTCGCACGTGCCGGCACCTTACTGCGCAGTCCACAACGCGTTGTTTTTGGCGGTCCTATCTCCCCGCGAGGGGGACTCGAGTAAATGCGTCGCATAGGGGGTGGGTGTATTGCGTTAACGTTTAGTGTTTGGGGAGTTGGTGATAGTGAATGCGTTGTATCAGCAGCTTCTTGACGTAGTTTGAATGAGTCAAGGATATAAGGCGCGTTCGTAGCCTCCCATTCTGTGTCGGCTTTGTGGCGCTGTTGGAAGAGCACCGTGTACATTGCGTTCCGCCCGCAGGGTCGAGGGATCGAAACCAGGCGCCGGATAGTATTTTTTTTATATAGTGTAGGGGGAGGGGTGCGGACAACGACGGTTCGGACTACGACGGACGTCAACGCGGGTGACATCTTGAGTTACTGAAATGCTCTGCATTTAAAACCGCCTCTGCTTGTATCACAGGTCCTGCTTCCGCTCCTGGCCTGTGCTGCGTTCCGGCACAACAGCAGCGCAAGTGGTTCGTCGCTTTTTGCCTTCGCTCCGCAGCATCAAAGTTACGGACCGTCGCTGGATGCTACTGCGCACATGCCTTGGCTCAGCGACACTCTTCATATCAAGCACATCACCGGAGTGACATCAGAGGCACCCGCAGCATCGACTATAAAAGGCTGGCGTTCCCCCGGCATCGTCAGTGGGCACTGGAGCAGCAAAGGGGCCACAATGGCTCAAAAACCGCCTCTGCTTGTATCACAGGTGTGTAACAACATCGCATTGTACGTGAAAATAAGTAGCAACCGATGTTTATTGCTGTTACCGTGCCCACGGGTGCTTTGCGCTGTTCTGACAGAGTATATATTGTGCTGAACTTTTGTTGCTGTCCGGGGACGTGGAAACGAACCCTGGTCCAACTAGTAAAACTCGCGCTGGTTCTAGTAGTGTTACTGACGACAGTAGTACTAGGGATGGCAGCGAGATTTTGAGCATTTTAAAGACTGTGCAAGCGCAAGTAACGACAATACAAATAAGCAATAACGAATTGAAGGAAACTGTTGCGCAGGTTCATGTAAGTCAAAAAAGTATTGAGGCTGGACTGGCTGCTATCGGAACTAGACTGACAGTCGTTGAAAAGAAACTGCAAGCTTTAGAAGAGATCGAGGTTGATGTGCAGCCTACAATTTTTAAAAAGCAAAATCATTTTCTCCAGTCTCGAGTTGATGAACTTGAAGATAGGGCTAGGAGCGATAACCTTATTTTTCATGGTTTGCCAGATGGAAAAGAAACTTGGGATCAAACAGAACAAAAAAGCCTTGGCTTGCTCTCATCTTGCCTTCAGGGCGAGATATGTGGCATTGAGCGTGCGCATCGTCTTGGACAGTTTTCCCCTTCAGGATGCCGTCCAATAATAGTTAAGTTTTCTAGCTTTAAAACAAAAGAAAAAAATTCTTCACGAAAAGAATAATCCGAAAGTGCGCAATGTCAACGTTACCGAAGACTTCTCGCCTGCAAGACGCCTAGTTCGCAAAAAAACTAGTACAATTTGCCAAATCGCAGCCCAACTCTCCGTCCTTCAAACTAAAGTATAACAAACTTCTTCTAAATGATAAATACTACGTTTACGACCACGTAACAGATTCCGTGATGGAAGCAACCGCGCTTTATTCCCATGAAAACAATACTCCCGGTGTATCCGCACCCCCCTCCCGAACAACCTCCGGTTTCACCAAGATAGCGGATAGCGAGGGGTAGTGGTAGCAGTTCCCATTCTACGCATGCTTCCATTTTATTCACGAATATCAGAAGCTTAATCAGTAAGCGCACTGAAGTGTCAGCAGCAATTAATTCTTCATCTGCAGATATTGTAGTGTTAACGGAAACTTGGCTCCATAGGAATATACGTGATAGTGAACTTTTTGATTCATTTAACCAGTTCCATCTTTATCGCCGTGATAGGGACGCAAGGCAAGGGCGCGGTGTTCTCGTGGCTGTTAAAAAGCAATTCGAATCCTTTTCACTTAATATACCGTCGGTTTTAGAAATCGTGTGGGTATCTGCTAAGCTGTCGTATCGCAGAATAATTTTCGGTGCACGCTATCGTCCACCAAATTCCTCGCTGACGTTCGTTAGCGACCTTCACGACGCTATAAACATGGTTGCATCCCGATACCCAGCATGTCCTATTTTCTTACTGGGTGATTTTAACTACCCAGGAATTGAATGGTCGGCCTCAATACCATTTTCGACACCGTTTTCATCTAGTACCCAGCAATTTATTGACTTATGCTTAGCCTTTAACTTAACACAGTTAGTATCACAACCTACGAGAGTGACGCCAACTACCGCGAATATATTGGACATTGTTCTTACAAACTGCCCTGATCTGTGTTCGCAAATAACGTACATGCCCAAACTGAGTGATCATGCCCTTTTAAACTTAACTGTAACAATTCCAGTGCAAAAACGTTCCAAAAAAACAAAAACCATTCGAAATTATAACAAAGCCAATTTTGCGGAAATAAATAGTGAATTGCATTTATTTATAATTGATTACTTAGATGGGTTCGATGAACGATCGCTAGAATGCAACTGGGCGTTATTTAAGAACAAGATCATTGAATTAACAGATCGCTTCATACCTACTCGGGAAATACCGTGTAATTCGAATGCTCCCTGGTATAACCCAAATATTAGGCGCTTATCAAACCGAAAGAAGCGGCTGTACCGTCTCGCCAAGACATCTCACAGTATTTATAGGTGGTCCTTGTACCGCTCAGCAGTCAATGAGTATATTGCAGCGGTCAAAACTGCAAAGCAAAACTTCTTGACAAATACGATGCCTAGCTTTTTGAAAAATAACCCGAGGAAATTTTGGCGCGTCGTCAACCCTACGGAAGATTCTCGAATAACGTTAATTGACGCAAACGGCGAACCAACGCTCAATAATGAGTGTGCTAGTGCGCTGAACAAAGTATTTTCAGATGCTTTCTCTTCCAGTTCCACTTCTTCTTTACCCAACTTTAAGGGTCGGGCCTACGTAGCGATGTACCCTCTGCTAATTGACCCAAATGGAATAATTAAGATTATTGACTTCTTCCGCTGGCGTTGATGGTATTAATTCCAAAGTCCTTAAAAGTACCAAACACAACTGTTGTATTATCCTAGCTAAACTTTTTCAGCAATCACTAGAACAAAGTAATATCCCTGATGATTGGGAAATAGGCAAAGTGTTACCTGTCTTTAAATCTGGAGATAAATAGACCCCTTTCAATTACAGGCCAATATCTATCACTAGCATACCGTGTAAAATCTTTGAACATATAATTTATTCTCATGTTGCCAACTTTCTTGAATCTAATTCATTTTTTGAACCCGCACAGCACGGCTTTCGAAAGTCTTTTTCATGTGAAACCCAGTTAATTTTATTTACTAACAAGCTTCACTCTATTCTTGACAACCGTTCCTTTGCCGACTGCATTTTTCTTGATTTCGCAAAAGCGTTTGATAAAGTACCGCACCCGTTACTTCTTCACAAACTAAGAAATATAGGTCTCGCCACCGGCATAATCAATTGGATTGAGTGCTTCCTCGTGCATCGCCAGCAATTTGTCAGAACCAATGACACCATTTCATCTTTAAGCCCGGTTATTTCAGGTGTACCCCAGGGCACCGTTCTGGGTCCACTACTTTTTCTCATCTACATTAATGATTTGCCTGAGTGTGTTTCATCATAAGTGCATTTATT
The DNA here is from genome assembly GCF_048455015.1 of Haemaphysalis longicornis. Classification (NCBI taxonomy): domain Eukaryota; kingdom Metazoa; phylum Arthropoda; class Arachnida; order Ixodida; family Ixodidae; genus Haemaphysalis; species Haemaphysalis longicornis. Next base: position 81,753,037 of record NW_027526385.1, on the reverse strand, counting down.
CGCTGACGATTGTGTCATTTTTAGGAAGATTGATAACGATATTGACATATGCACACTTCAGTCCGACATCAATTCCATATCCCATTGGTTCAGTACATGGCAAATGACATTAAATACTAATAAATGCAAATCAATGCGAATTTCCCGTATCGCTACTAACCCGCACCCGTACTTACTTAATGGGAAAATCCTCGAAGCTGTTACTTCATATAAATACTTAGGCGTTCATATCACTGCTGACCTATCTTGGAATCATCATATTGATTATATCACCAATAAAGCCAATCGAATGCTTGGCTATGTAAGACGTAATTTTCATTCCGCTCCTTCTTCTGTAAAACTGCTCCTTTTCCAATGCCTTGTCCGTTCACAACTTGACTATGCTTCATCTATATGAGACCCATCTACTGAAGTACTGATTAACCAGCTAGAAATGATTCAGAATAACGCCGCACGATTTATTCTTTCTAACTACCAGCGAGCAGCCAGTGTCTCCAGAATGAAAACTAACTTGAATCTCCCATCTCTGACGTCACGACGAGAAATTGCACGTTTGTGCTTATTCCATAAAATATATTCACACAGCATGCTTCACAACGCACTACTTAGTCCCCCTTCATACGTATCTTCTCGTTTAGACCATGCTCACAAAGTTGGTATTCCTACTCTCAACACCAAAGCCTTTTCTCCCTCTTTCATTCCACGTGCCTCTAGGGACTGGAATCATCTTCCTTCTGATGTCGCTACGATTAGCAACCCGGGCTTGTTTCATTCCGCTGTGTGCAACGTCATCACCTAGATTTGTCTATTGTCTGTAGCGATACAATGGTTCCTGCCAATCCCACTTGTTTTGCTGTTTTGTTTTTATTGTGTTTATTTTTTTATGAGTCTTGCCAGGAACGCCAAAACTGACACGAAATTGCAACTGGCCTCCTGTATTTCTCCTTACAACATGTATACCTTAGCCGCGTTTCTCACGTTGTAAAAGAATGATTACAACCTTATTTACTGTTTTACGTTTGTTTTAGAGGTGATATGTACTCGCAATGTGTTCGTTGTACTGCATTTTTCTTATTTCTTGTTATGTATTCACCCACTCCCCTCTTCAATGCAATTGCCTTGAGGGTACTCCAAATAAATAAATAAATAAAAAAATGGTGTTGTGATTTTTATAGGGTGCAAGGTTGTTTTAAACGATAAGGATGTGTTCCTTTGCTTTTTGTTAAGGGGTAAGGGTGTTAGCATTGGAAGTGGTTATAAACAGTTACTTACACCCTTAAGGTTGTAAATAATTGTGCAGTATATTCCACCCGCACCTTTTTTTAAATATGCATGTTAATAGGCTATAAAAACTTCAGAAATGCCTGTTGTTCGCAGACGACCTTATACTGTATATAAGCTAGTTCGGCGTCAGCGTTTTCCAGAGACCACGACGCAGTATGAGCACATAACGAGAAAGCGCGGAAGGTGAAATGCGTGAGATGAAGTGGTTACGGTACGCGGAGTTCTTCAATCCAGTCGAACCTGCGATGAATACGAAGTAGTATGAAGGTTTTCGACAAGTGTACCGTCAGCAGCACAAGTTTACGGACCACTAAAGCAGCAAGTTTTTTTCTTGTGGAACTGCTTCACACAGGCAATCTCCTTTTGTGAAGACAAATTCATCCCTACCAAAAAGAAACGAATAAAACGCCAAACGCCTTGGATAACTCTAGATATCATTCACATTAAACGGAAACAGAAACGGGCGTACAAAAATAACAAGGACCCTCTTGTTATCGTTAAACATTCTTCTCTATTGAAGCAGAGAATTAAAATTTCAAGGAGTAACTTGTTTTCAACCCCGCTCACAAGCTTTATGACGTAACAGCCACAAAAGCTTTGGTGGTTCTTATGTAAAACTGAAAATCCAGTCTCCCGAATCGAGATCGACGGCAATGTAGTGGCAGACGACCACGTAGTTGCAAATTATTTCAACAAGTACTTTCTGTCGGTATTCGTGCATGCATCGAAGCCACTTCAATTTGTACCCCAATACTTTCCTTCTATGCCTGATAACTCAATCACCCGAGAAGGCGTTCTTAACTTGCTGCTGCAAATGGACGTGAAGAGATCTAGCTGGCCCGGACAATGTGTCCAATTCGTCCTTAAAACGGTATGCCGCGCAGCTGACCCCTTTTTTGTGTGCTATCTTCACAGCCTCGTTCAGAACATGTCAATTGCCTGCTGACTGCGTTTGCGCTAGGAATAAACAAATCTACAAATCGGGCAATCCACTGCATAATTACAGGCTCGTAACTGACAAGTACATGCCGCAAGCTACTAGACCATATCATTAATAAAACTATTCTAACGTACTTGGAGAATAACAACCTGCTCTTTCCTAAACAGCATGGCTTTCGTAGAGGACTGTCCACCACAACAGAATTCCTTGAAATCACCCACGACTTCGCATCGGTCATTGACTCGAGGCTCCTAGCAGATGCAATATTTATTGATTTTGCTAAGGCCTTCGACCGGGTTCCCCATAACAAATTATTAACGAAAATTAGACTGACAGGCAAAAATAGTAACGTGTTATCATGGGTACAAGCCTATCTTTCGCTTCGCACCCAAGTTTCTACAATAAATAACGCAAACAAACCAACTGCTCGTCTACATGCTGTCCGTTCTCACTTTTTAGGTTGTGCAAAGTGGCTACATCGATACTGCGCCTGTCCGGGTCACGCTATAGCTGCTATCAAACGGAAATCAGCCGTAGCCTGTGGGAGAGTTTCCGGGCCACCACATCGGCAGTTCGTTCAGCGTATGCTGCCTGTATTGCCTCTGCGCCTTGGCGTAGTTGGCGATAGCGCAAGTGCATCACCTTCGTCGCTGGGTCCATCTGCACTCGGTCTATTCCTCGAACTCTGCGTGGTGGCGCTCTGCTCAGCCTGGGTACTCCTCCCCCTGCTGCTTGGCATAATAAGCCCTCCGCCGTTGTCTTCATCGGGATTTGCGACCAACCAACTGCTCGGCTACATGCTGTGTCCGTTCTCACTTTTTAGGTGAGTATTTTTTTGACCATTGTAAAGAGATTTGCTCGAGCCAGAGTTCTTATTTGGGTCGCAGATCACCCGTCCTTTGTGAGTGCACATGGGTAATGACTTGTCGTCGTACCACGCCCGAATAGGTAGCTTCTCTCCTTGCACCAAGTTGAAGTCAAAGTCGGGATTGTGTTGTTGCTATGTGCTTCCACGTCGTTGCTATCCTCGCGCGTCACTTATTCTGGCTATCGTTGCGTCAAGTCTACTGCTACTTTCAAGCGATGTAGAATTGAACCCCGGGCCGGACAAACTCGATGCCATTCTCGCCAAGCTGGACGATTTGGGTTCACCGAACACGAAGTTTCAGAGCGAAACTAGGTAGCAGCTGAGCGATATCGCGAACAAAATAGATGGCCTAACGGAACGCGTGTCAATCCTAGAGGCTGCTGCCAAAGGATATGATGAGATAAAGTCAAGCGTTCAAGAATCTTCCACCAAAATTAACAGCCTGCAAGACACCGTGGCCCTTCTTTCTGGCTCCCTAGATGAGCTTGAAAATAGATCTAGAAGAAATATTTTATTATCAAAGGAATTGCAGAAAATAACGAAAAGACCTGGAACGACATTGAAAAAAACAGTTCGCATTTTTTTCGAAGTGAACTCTGTACAGAAGTAGGCGACATTGAAAGAACTCATCGTCTAGGGCGCCAGAGGGAAGGCTTTGACAGGCCTATCATAGTTCGTTTCCTGAATATCAGAAGCAAACAGGAAGTTTTTTCAAACGCGTCGAAGTTAAAGGAGCGAAATAGCGAAACGAAAGTGTGGTTCGAAGATGATTACTCTGCGAGGATGCGTGGTGTGAGGAAGCGCTTGTGGGCGCGTTCGCAAAGTGCACCGCCAACAAGGTAAAAAAGTTCGTCTTAACTATGACAAGCTTTTAGTAGATAAGCAGACCTACATCTATGATCCAGCTTCTGATGCCGTAGTATTGTACGTTGCTGTTCCTTCTGATGCCACGCAAACGTCCTCTCCTTAATGACGTAAGTGCAATAGCAGCCCCAATTCTATTCACAACAAACCCGCGCCCGTGTCATTACTGTTGGGAAATTTCCGCAGTATATTGCCGAAATAGGACGATCTCATTACTGCCATCATCACGTGCAGTACGGACATAATAATAGGAACTGAAACATGGGTCTCCGACGACACGCCGGACAGCCATTTGTCATTTCATCCACAATACAATATCTTCAGGAAGGACAGACTTCACGTGGTGGTGGCGTGTTAATCGCTGTCCGAAAGTCGCTCCACTCTGTCCACGTCCCTGTTCCACCCTGTTCAATCGCGACATGTTGGGCTCTTGCTCGCTCCGCTTCGACATCTTCATGTGTTCTGATTGGTATTCTAACACGGAATTCTTAGCAACTCTTCAAGCCGAATGGGTATACGCTGTATGGCTCTCGCCACGCCTTCTAACGTTATCAAGATATCGAGCATTACGCCAAACTCGGGGTGAGAGGGGATATACGGAGACATTTATTGTTCATATCCGCGCGTTCCTACAATTATGGCCGGCGACTTTACTTTTCGTGATATTGATTGGCTTAACAATCAAGTAGACAGCTCGTCCTCAACTAAGCACGAATGCAACAACTTCCTGCCCTTACTAGGAACATTCTCATTGCAACAAATGGTTAAGGAACCCACTCGTGGCGAAGCCATCCTCGATATCTTGTGTGTACTAGTCGATATCGTGTGCATTACAGTGAACGTTCTTGACAAAATCAGTGACCACAAACTAGTATACAGTTCAACTTTGACTTTATATCTACTTTTCGTAAGAATTATAGGCAACACAAATTTATTTACGATTATTCCAAGGCAAGCCTGTCCGCAATCAACGAGTTCCTCAATGAATCGCTGGTACAGGATGAACACAATTTCAGGTCTAGAACTGTAGAACAAAACTGAGTTTTATTTAAGGAAGCCTTGTTGTATGTCAGGGACCATTTTGTGCCAAGCCTTCGTGTCTATCCTTCAATCCCGAGCCCCTGGTTTACACGGCTTGCAAAACGAATTATTGGGAAGAAGCAACGCGCCTTCAAAGCTGCCCAACGTTCAAATCACTCCGATGTGTAGCAAAAATACAAACAAGCCTCGCGCATCTGCAATGTCGAAATTAAAAAAGCAAAGGCGGGGTTTTTCTACAAAACCCTTCCAACCTTGCTAAAAGACAACCCCAAGCAATTCTGGAACACCATTAATCCTAATAAACGTAATGACAGGAAAAACCCCGCTTCAACAAACCGACCTTCCCTGTTGGAAATAGCCGATTCGCATAACACAGCATTCTCCTCTGTTTTCACCACCGAAAGCTCTCTGCCGCCTCTGCATGTCCCCTCTCACCCCGAGTGTGCCGTAATGCTCGATATCTTGATAACGTTAAAAGGCGTGGCGAGAGCTATACAGCGTCTACCCAACAGATGTAGTCCTGGTCCTGAACAAATATTATCTAAATTGCTAAAATTAACGGTAACCAAATCCTCCTCTTTTCTTTGTAAGTTATTTCAGCAATCCATCGACGAAAACTTACTACCTGGCGATTGGAAGCTCGCTTTCGTTGTTCCTATTTTTAAAGCAGGAGATCAAACTGACTTTTCTAATTATAGGCGCATATCTCTGACCTCTATACCTTGGAAAATCTTGGAACATATCTTGTACACGCAAATTATGCAACAACACTCTTCCAATAATCTACTTTTCCCGAATCAGCACGGTTTTCAACGTGGGAAATCCTGCGAATCTCAATTGTTTGAATTTATTACCGACACACACCAGCATACACTCAGGTAACCAAACCGGTGCAGTCTTCGTTGATTTTAGATGCGACTGCATCTCATTCACTCGTCTTGTCCCTCCATACGGCGTTGTTGTCCGTCCACACCCCTCCCCCTACACTATAAAAAAATAGTTAGCGGCGCCCGGTTTCGATCCCACGACCCTGTGGGCGGAACGCGAGGTACATGGTGCTCTTCCCACTGCGCCACAAAACCGAGACAGAATCAAATGCTACGAACGCGCCTTATATCCTTGACTCATTCAAACTACGTCAAGAAGCTACTGATGATGGGGCTATGATTAACACTTGCAATAAAAGAAAAGAAGCTCCCACTTACAGCAACAATGATGGAGTAAAGGTCGTTGCGACAGCGAAGCCCCAAGCATACCACTTAGAAAGATTGACCAAGATTGGCCAATAAAACATAATAAAAATCATAAAACACAATAATCATACGCGTTCCCGACACGTTTCACGCGATTTCAGAATCAATCCAACGGAAACACCAAGTGAACCCCACGATGCGTCGCATCTACACAGGGTTCCCCTCGCGGGGAGGTGGGCGCAATTTTTCCAAGGCTTTTCATTTAGTTACTCACCAGCGCCTAGTATCAAAACTACGCAATTTTTACCTTAAAAACAGCACGATCATGTGGATACAAAATTTCTTATTGAATAGATTACATTGTGTCACAAGATACCGTCTCTTCACCTGTTGCCGTCACGTCTGGAGTTCCGCAGGGTTTCGTTTTGGGTCTGCTTTTGTTTCTGATGTACGTAAATGATATTCCAGATTTCATTTCATCCAACATCCGTTTCTATGCTTATGACTGTGTATTGGACCGCGCAATTAAAGACTGCAACGATTCCCTACTACTTAAAAATGACCTAACTCGGTATCATCATGGTGCTCCAAGTGGCTGATGCGTGTAAACACTGAAAAAACTAAGGTGACGTTTACCAGTGTTCGTTCTCCTCTCTCCTGCGATCATTATATTTCTGATTCCCACATTGGACGAACAAACCATTACAAATACCAGAGTCCTTCAATGGTAAAGCATTGAAGGACTCTGCAAATACCTATGGGTAATTCTCACGTCAAATCTATCATGGAACGCCCATATTGATCACATTACAAACAAAGCAAGTAAGACTTTAGTACTTCTACGTAAATCACTTTTAATGGCAACGTGGAAGACAAAACTCATGGCTACAATACATTTGTACGTCCACAGCTTGAATACGCGGCTATCATCGGAACCCTCACCAGACGTACCTTAGAAAATCTCGATTCAGTACAAAATCGCACTATCCGCTTCATTCTACGTAATTACAGACGGGAAAGCATTACGCTACTCCGAAACAACTTGAAATTACCCACTTTAGGACAGCGTCACGAAAAATTCTGCTGCAGCATTTTTTTCAAGTTATACCATGGCGCATCAACGTTTCGTTATTTGCATATTGACCCGGCAACCCACATCTCCCCCCGTACCGATCACCCCTTGAAAGTGTTTATACCGTTTGCACGTACCAACATGTATAAATATTCACCACTTGCATTGGAAATAAAGTTGTGGAATGATCTGCCTTGGAACACTGCTGTAATAAGTGACTACGACGCGTTTTGCAATGCCTCATCACAGCTGTAAACATCCTTTTCTCAATGCTGTCAGTATATCAGAAGTATTGTTTTTTATGCTGTCTGTATATTTGTATATTTTTCTTTTTCCTTTTGTATTGCCTGACACCTTCAGTGTTATTTATATTGCGAACCTCACCTATATATGCAAATATTCGTACCATTTTGCACTAAGTATCCTCCATGTTCGCTTTGTTTCTCGATATCTGTATCCCCCCCTTATGTAATACCCCTGTTCGGGGCCTTTAAGGGTACTCTCAATAAAAAAAAAACAAAAAAAAGTGCAATCCCTCAACCGTAATTTCCGGGATTCGGATCAGTCCTTGGGCATATATAAATGATATCTATGCATGTGCAGAACCTTGAGTGAATCTTCGGGTTTTTGCCGACGATTGTGCAACTTATACCACTGTGCGGAAAATTGATGGCCAATTGCGATTAAATTCATCTCTGTCTAACATCGTTACCTGGTACGGTACATTGGGGATGAAAGTAAGCGCAAGTAAAACGACATTCATTACAATACATCGAAAAAAAAAAGCCAACTCGGTATTTTACTTACAGCCTAGCGGGGAATAATTTAAGTCAAACTGATACCGCGAAATATCTAGGCGTAACGCTGACACCTGACTTAAGGTGGACTGCCCATATTGATAATGTCTGCTCAAAGGCATATAGGCAACTGGGTTTTTTTACGCCGGAAACTTTCCAGAGCACCGGCTGATGTGAAATTCACTGCATACAAGAGCCACATACGACCTATTTTTGAGTACTGCCGCAAGGTCTGTAGCGCTTATCAGGCGAACCTCTCTTACAAACTTGAACGAATTCAGAACTTGGGTCTCCGGTTTATTTATTCCAAATACTCGAGGCACGAAAGTGTAAGTGATTTGCGCATCCAAGGGCATGCGCATTCCAACTTTGGAATGCAGGCGTTGAGTCGCCGATTTAAGGTTTATGCTCGTGATTTATCACCGCGGTTTGAAATTAGACACATACGAGTATCTAAAACCACCTTACCATCATTCCAGTAGTACAAAGCACAGTAAATGTGTGAGGCCATTCATTTCCCATTGTGACACTTTTAACCATTCTTTCTATCCGAGGCCTATCGAAATGTGGAATAGGTTACCGCCTGAGGTTGTAAGTATGAATTGTGTCGACGGTTTTGCTGAAAAAGTCAAGGAACTTTGGTTGCACAGCAATGCATAAATAAAGCATAAATATGCACCATGTCTCTTTTTTGTTTATTTTTGTCTCTGCAATGTATGTTGGCTTCATGTTAGTTGTGCATAAATTCTGCATTGGGTTTTTTTTTTGCTGTTTTTGCGTTCAGTTGCTCATCAGTGTTTTATTTATGTATATGCTCTGACAATCTGTGTACACTACTCTTGTGTTTTATTTTATGCCTACCTCTGTATGGGATCAGAAGGGAAAAGGTTTGGGCATGTTGGTTCATCGTCAGACGGAAAACGGAAGACGGAGACTCTGTATGGGCCCGACAAAGGTTCAAATAAATAATAAAAATAATTCCGGGTCCTTTCTCTGCCGTGCGGCCGACAGGGCATTCTGTACGGTATTTCTGCTATTTTTTATTTTTACGGCATCTCACATGCATAGCGCAGTTTGTGGTCCGCTTCCGGAAGAGAAATAACGTAAAATTGCCATTTTCGTGGTCTGTAAACTTTTCCTCATGGCTGTCGTTACCGCAAGGCCACCGCTCACCATTTGATCCTTGAAATTCTTCTTGTCAGCGCCAGAGATGTTGTCCAGCTCCGCGATTGCTTTGGCAACATTGGGCTGAGCGGCCTGCAGATCAGAACACTTCCATTAAACTCATTGCAGCGTTTACCAGCCTATGTACAGCCTCCCAAATTTTCAATAATATAGCGGGATCGACGACCGATCGGCATGTCAGCGCCTTATCACGGCGTTCACCGGCAAAATAGGCGAGGGTACGCGCACGCGCAAAGAAATATCTGTTGTGGGAGCGTCGTCTGCTCCGCTGTTCTTTTCAGGGACACACACCCCCTGTTTTTCTTATCTTGCAAGGCTGTTTCACTACCGCCAAAGGTAGCTAATCAGTTTGGGGCACAACGTTATTCAGATGCGGTGGCAGGGGGGTGTAAAACTCGCAAGAAAACGGCATAGCAGACGACACTCATACAGCAGATAGCCCTATGCGCATGCGCGTACTCTTGCCTATTTCGCTGCTTAGCACCGTGATAAGGCGCTGACATGCCGGTCGGTCGTCGCTCCCGGTATATTATTAAATATTTGGGAGGCTGTACAGGGTTGCTAAATAGTTTCCCAACAGATAATCTCCCCACTTTCTGCCATACTTCGCATGACGTTTTAAAAAAAGGACAGTTCTTTGTGTGGAGGAAGAGGGAAAAATTTGCCCAACCTCACTGACTTGCCGTCACGAACTCTGATGGTAGCAGCGAAGCTGCCTGGCCTTCCGTAATCACGAGGCTAAGTTTCATAGAACTTCTTGAAACCACTAGGCCGAGTCCCGTTCGCGCCAAATTGTTTTTGCCGTGTTTTACTGGTCGCGCCATCTACTGCAACTTCTTGTTACTTTTGAACACGGAACGCTGCAAGAAGGGGGCGCCACGAGCGCTTTTTGTTTTTCCCTGCGTATGTTTTTATTTGCTACAGCGAAAAACGAGGAGCCGTGTAGTTGAATTAAAAACACAGCTGCAAAAACTATCACCTTTATATTGATGTCTTGCCTCAAATATGCTTAATGTTTTCGTTCTTGCTCGATAATGTTGAGAAGTATAAGCCTTGCCACCAGATTTATTTTTTGGAAAGACATTGCCTACACGAGCGAGTCGTTCAAGCATTCTTGTAACTTGCTGCACGCGTGCCTGGCGCTTGTTCTCCCCCTGGCTAGGCCATGCCCTCTCCACATCGCTGCTGCCGCGTTACCACATTCCGTCCCATAAAAGCCTCAACTAAAGAAAGGTAAAAACACCTTCATCCGCTTCAGAATTTATCAGCCGCTGTTGTCATTAGGGTGAACTTCTACTAAATATAGGCCGCACATTCACACATGTAGTTGTCAAAACGTTAAGGCGGAAGCGGCTTCGTGGTTCAAGAAGGAGCGCCTTGATTCGGGCTTCAGCTGAAAATTCATTTGTATGACTTGCACGTGAACGACAGAAGCTTACAGATACAAACTATTCTCGCATGTAGTCACCGTTTGTGCATCGTAATGGACTATCTTTGCTTTTTATATGCCGCACGCTCTGAACTAAAATGTAAGTCTTTTTTGAAGAGAAGAGCTGTTTAGGCTTGAGGTCTGGCCGTGCCGAACGTGAACAGAAAACGCAGATTCAGCGCGCGAGAGATATAAGCAAGAACAAGAGCAGAGCTTCCACTCGTGCTTTTTCAGGCACAGCAAGAATGACAAAGTGAAGGAAGCTCACACTAAGACTCGAAGGTAGCTCAGCTGTACGCAAAAATAGCGTTTTTCCTCTTTTTAACCTCACGGCATTGGTTAAGCCTCGCCGCTGTACGGGGGACCGCAGCTGCATGTTTGTCTTCCTCTACCGCCCCCGGTTCTGCGCCGCACGTGGCCTTCCTTCGTGGTACGCGCTTATTATGTTAGCGAGGAGTAGTAATGGATTGTTGATGATGATGATGGTTTGATTTTTATTGGCGCAAGGCCGACATGGGCAAAGAGCGCCAAACACAAAGTTATTTGATGAGGAGAGAACACGAAATAAAATCACTTAAAAGACTATGAACACGGCTGGTGTAAAGGGCCAGGGCGAAGAACAAGAGTGGTTAAAAGATAAATAAGGTGGCTGGTGTATAGGACCAGTGATAAAACTATCAGTGGTATGAGATGAGTTGTAAAAAGTGAACTTCTGATAGGAACTTAAAGGTGCGCTGAACAGAAAACATGGCATCGTCTCCTAAGAAGTATGACGGGTGTGGTGGAATATGTCGTGTGTGTAGTTGTGGGAAGTGTTTGCGTCGTGTAATGTCGAGTGCCTTACATTGTATGAGGATGTCGATCACGGTTAGGGCCTCTCCACACCTGCTGCACAGAGGTCTTGGAGACCCTGTGAGCAGGTGGGAGTGTGTTATATGAGTGTGGCCTATCCGTAACCTAGCAAGGGTGACTTCAGTGTGTCTGTTGTGTGTGTCAGTCGTGTATGGTCCAGTAATGGATTGTTACAGGGGATTGTAACTGATTTTACAGGATTCTAAGTGAGGCGTACTTACACTGCATTTTCTCCAAAGGGGGAATAGTTGTGTTCCTACTCTGAAGAGGGTTAAGTGACTTAAGTCAGGAAGAAGCCTCGTGAGCGTGATTAGGACTTGCCCATTAAACTGTCTTGATTCCGCCATCATAGGACCATCATTTGATCGTGGATAAATGTGCACAATTTTTGCAGCCTCTCGTTTGATTGGCATCCTGGCTTTGTGAATTTAACGAAAAAAGGCGTGCCGCACAACTCTACGAAGAAGTGCTATACTGCGCAGAAACAACTCTTGCAAGAATAAAAACCTGTAGCCTACCTACCGGTGGAAATTGAGACGCACTCTGGCTCAGTGTGTTTCTGGTGCTGTTCAGTGAATCTGTGATGTTCTTGGCGTCGCCGGCCTGGACAAGAAGCAAACGAACACACACATGAAGACTTGGGAAAGTATGTGGAGTGTGCTATGCAAACGGTTCAATAAGAATCGCTCTTAAGAGTACCGTATCAGCTGCCTGCTTTGTTTCTGTCAACATGTATTACCGTTCTCGGCGTAACCACCGCGTCCTTCGAGGTTGGAATATGCAATGCGGTGCAGACAACACCAAACGACAATTCGGAGGGACCCTGCAACACTTTCGATAAGCGCTTTCCCTCTTTCCTTCGCGTCTGGAACCACTGCGAGAGCTATAGTTATCGCCAGCACGGAGCGGCAGTGCGCGATTTGCTCGTCGCACCAGATACACCTTCTATTTCTGCTTTGTTTTTGTGGCCAACAGCTGCTAGATGGTCTTAGTGACTTAAATCGAGCCGTCGAAGAACCTCAAGACCGGGAAAGAGAGAAAAATTATTTGAGTGAGTTTAAGAGTTATCTGATGGGCATAGAACATTAATTTTTGGCTGAGGTACTTTGCGCTCCCCTAATCTAAGTACTGGGTGCGTTGAGTGACAAGGTTCAGCAAGCACTTCAGATTTCAAAAAAAGCTGATAAAAGTGTTGCACGGTCCGTTTAATAGAAATTCGCCAGCTGTCAGAATTTTTGAATTAATTCTTAATTTTATCACATTTTCCACGTGCATACGTCACTCAGTACACCCCGCCTTCCCACCTTTACTTTCTCAAAAAAGTGGCGCTCCTTTGTGGTGGATTAGTGGCCAAAGGTTAGAAGCATAGCAGGCTGCCGAAGGGTTGCTCTAACGTGACGCAGAAGCTTCCGATGTAACTGAGTAATCGATGCTTGGTACATGCACGGCATGCACCTCGGGTGGCAGAGTCTGTGACAATGCGCACTGTCTCAGCATGCGTTCCTACTTATAAAGCGTTGTCCAATACCCACACCGAGCGTGTATGTACTACTAGGTGGGTATGTAACTATTTGTTCGGATAAAAGCAACAACTGTCGCCAATGTGCCAGAGTTAGAATAACGTTTGCTATTGAGTTCTTACGATGCGAACGAGTACATTTAGCTTGCTTTAGAATGAATACATTTTCCAGTGTGTACCGGTTGACGATTTTACAGCTCAAAGCATGACGTTAGGCCTAATGTCCTACGTTTAGGCGTAACGTCGAGCTGGCCTCAAACGTGTCGTTAGACCTACGTTGACTCGTTGCGCACCTGCGTCGCCCTCTTTCTTTGCTGCGCATCAAACTTGGGCAAGCGAGTTTTTAACTGCAAAATAATGGAGGCTTCATAAATACGGTATCATGACGAGCGACTCTCAGGTGATCAAAACAGTAAGCAGAATCCGCGACTTGGGTGTCTTGACGGATTCTAAACATCGGTTCGCATCTCACGTTAACTATACCTAGCTGTATCATCTCTTCGCTCTCCGGATGACATATTTCGTGCAACGAGACTTCTGTAGAGAATCGTGATTTCTGTAGCCCTCGACAAAGCGCTCTTATGCTTCCGAAGATGGAGTTTACATCGGCAGTCCGGAGCTGTATGAGTGCGTCGTCATCGATGCGCTTGGACGGGTTGCAAAAACGGTTTTCTCGCATCTTTTATCGCCGCTACACCCCACATATAAAATGCGCTTTGAACGACGAAATTAGAACTTATTTATTTTATAATTTACTTAAATTAGAATTTATTTTTTCTCTTTAAGTGTATCCGCTCCAAATTCGAGAGCCCAAAATTAGTGAGCCTTGTTTAGCTTTGGGCGCCAATGCGAGCACTCCGTCCCCACATGTGCTTTGATGTAACAGCCACAGAGAGGCTGTCTCCAGGGTTCCGAGTAGAATGATGATGGGTTTGTGTCTCCTCGGACGGCCTTTCTGCCAATAGTAAGTCTTTCAAGCGGGATCCTAAAAAAATGCAAGTGTATGTAGCTAATCATGCATCCTCCGCACCATATACTATACCTACCCCGATTCCACGATTCTGCTCTCTCGCAGCGTTCCACAGTTGTACATTTTGCTGTTCACGAACACACATGTGCATGTATATGCACACACGCACACATTATATATATATATATATATATATATATATATATATATATATATATATATATATATATATATATATATCCGAATTGGTGTCCGAATTGGTGAGGTATGAGGTATCGAGATCAAATCGAGAGGCGTGGGTTCAGTCCCCACTGTGGGCGCGTCCTTTCTTTCCTTCTTTCGTTCTTGCGTAAGTTTTAAAAAAATGTTAGCTGTCCGCTTTGTTTGGGGCAGGCTTTTAGGCTGACATCGCCGGAGGAGTTCCGCGCATTCCCATCGTGCTGCACTTGTACGGAAAGAGAGGTTTACACCAATGACCAATGTACTCCGCAGTTCATACCCATATTGTTTGATTTCTCTGTCGTTTTGTACTTTTCATGAGGCACCAACCAAGCAGGCCTAGTGCTGTTGGTGGCCACCTCCGAAAAACAATAAGCAATTTATCACTGCAAATCTCAGAAATGTCCGCGTCGGTTGCCTACATTGGTCTTCACGAGAAGCATAAACCTACCTCGGCGTCCTAATTCGTAACTCTACGCAGTGTGGTGCAAAATCAGAGGCGTAAGTGTCGGAACCTGCGGAACTCACCGCCGTCTTTAGAACCGTGAAGATGTCCGGCTTGATATGCACGTTTTTAAAGTCCTCCAGCTCTTTCTGTAGGGACGGCCCTACCGTCAGTGTCGGGATATTCTCGCCAAGTTTTTCGAGGGCGTCGATCTTGGGTATGTCCCCTCCTTCCTCGAACAGGGCGAGCCAGGGACTCGTGGCTCCCAGAAAAGCTATTGCCATTCCCCGGACAATGTCCTTGCCAATGACTTGGTAAAGAGGGAGGTGTTTGCTCGAACACTGCGCCAACCGCTGCAGAATACCCTGCAAAGCCTCCATCGTCAGCTGCTTTTGAAACAAATCCAACAGCTTGTCGGGGACGTCGAGACGAGCACTTGCTACGCCTTGCCGTTTGTCCCTTCCCTCTTTTTCTATCTGCTGCAGTTGGTGACCCATCCTGCTTTTGTTGGCTACATACTGGCCAACCGAAATGACATCGCCAGATGAAAGCGCCGTTCCAAACCTCTCGTTTTTCTGAAGACTGACACCGCCCGTGTGCAGAATGTCACGAGGGTGTCCCCCATGGCCCTGCACCTTCCGATCCACCTTGCTTTCTACAAGCACAACGGGACCCGTGCTGTCCTCTTCGCATCCCTGGCAATCGGCGACGTCACCGGCGCAGCCGTTGGGGCGATCGCCTGCCGTAACATCCTCATCGAGCTCTTGAATGTCGGTGGACGCGGCTGAGGGGAACGTCGCCTTCAACTGTTTGCTCTGCCATGTCCGTGGAGCCCGGCTTGATAATGGTAACGTGGAGGGACCTTGTAGTGTATGGGTTGTAGCGCGTTCCGTTCGAATCTTCCCGGCTAGCCTGCCTTGCTTGACCTCGACATCATTTTTCGCGCCGGTTGCCGAGCGCTTCTGGTGTGTCTGGTTGATGGAGGGGACTGTTGAAGTTGAGTGTGAATTACTTTGTCCATCTCGGCGTTCCCGCAGGCTGTTGCCAGGTTGAAGGCGACGGAGGTTGATTGACCCATCTTCCTGTGTGGCGGTCGCAACCAGGTGCGCTGGCATGGAATTGAAAGCAGGACATTCGTCAAGATACTAAGTTGTCGTTTCTGTGATAAGCGAATATCAAAGTATTAACTTAATCGCCTTATCATAGGGATTGCACTACTCTTGTGTTTGCTTTCAGTACCTAAACAAACAAAGTCCGCTAAGTCAGTGCAGAGCTTAAACTGCATGACTTGCAATAAGAGTAGGCTATGAAACACACTAGAGTAACTAAATTTAGTATATAAAGACAACGAGTATTACGTGTACGTATCAGGGGGTATGAAAATAAACTGTTTTGAGCAGTCTAAGGTCCAGTCCTGCGAAGGGAACCGTCAGAGAGGTACTATTCGATATAAACAGGCAGCAAAGCTGGGAATTACGACCGATAAATGTGAAATCCCTCTTTTGGGCAAGCTTTTAGACTGACATCGCACCACAAGTTTCGCGCATTGCCATCGCGGTGCCCTTGTCGGGAACCGAAAGGTTTACATAAATGATATGATGCGATTGTTAACACGAAGTACTCATACGCGCTTTCCGTGAGAAAACTGACAGTTCCATTTGAGCGAACGGTACACCTGAGAGAAAATGTTAGTTCTATAGGATCAGGAAGAGGGATCTGGCTGGGATGCGGAAGAGGGGAGGTCAATGTCTCCAGGGTTTCCCTTTATAGGAAAGAAGGGCTCATCGAGCTCTTGAGAGTCAGTTGAGGCAGCAGAGGAGAACGCCGTCTTCAATTGCTTGCTCTGCCGTGGCGGCGGTGTCCGACTCGATGATGGCAACGTGGACGGGCCTTGTATTCTATGTGTTGTATGTATTCTTTTCCTATGGCCCTGACAAAGCGTAAAAGTTAATAAAATCTGTAAAGAAATGTGCCTACATGCTGGGAGATACGCACTTATAGTCTTACACTGTATCCGTAAAAATTGGGCCGATTCTATTACCAGAACAATAAATGGGGCCCAAACAAAATCTCCTAATCCGAGTGGATAGATGCGCTAGAAATCTCTGTGCGGTAGTTGAAGGCATGAGTAAATATCCACCTGCTATAAGTACCATTGATCTACACATTGTGCTTCCAAGTCCTTGTCATGGCAGCATAATCGAATATTTTAGTACACAGGGAGCTCTTATAGTCTCACTATCGATTTCGGGCACCTTCTCTGGTTCCATTTTGATCCTCTCGAAAAGTTCGAATTGAAGTTGGGCGAATTTCGTTTCTGCGGAGGAGCACGAATTATTTTTTCTTTGCGTTATATTTTGTTCATACTTCGTGGATTCTGTTACCGCTCCGGGTGCACCAGATTAATTTGTTGCAAGGTATTTACCAGAAATTTTCCCGAGATGGCCGCTTGTAGGAAAACAAGCGTGCGTAGAAACCACAGTTTTGTTTGCCCAGCTCCTCCTTAGCTATTGGCATCTCTGGTTTTCCCGTCCAGTACAATTTTGAGCAGTTCCACCTTTAATGTCCGAAACCGCTCCCGCAATAAAAATCCTACAGGCGAAAAAAAAATGCGGAGCTGCTTTGGAGCAGTTCTGAGCCATCCACGACGAATAATAAAATAACCTTTGGATGTTTACAGTAGTCTGTACCTTGTCTGCCAGGAAGGTGTAAGATATAAAAATATGGGGGACAAATTAACATTCGAATTGCTTGTTTCCTCCTTATTCGCCGTTTTTTTGTGCCCTTACATAACAGCTTAGCTATTCTCATAACGTTCTTGCGCCCCGCGCAATCTTAATCGCAGTTTTTGAACCGTCAGCCACTTCCGTTGCGATCTTATGCCTTACGCTGAATTTGTTCGCTCTGCACGAAAATAGTTCTGTCCGCGCCAACACTCCTGTGTGGGTAATACACTAGGGTATACTTTCGCCGTGACGCTACCAGCGGCTACGTACCATCCTGTTCAGCGATTTCAGTGACCACTTCAAAACCATCGTCCTCCGGGTTCCCGTCGACTCCTCGGGGTGCCGCCACTGCCGAATGTGATTTATAGGCTCCGGTAGCGGTAGTGCCATTTGACTGCAGGACGAAAGCGTAAGTCACGAAGTTTATTCCATAATTATGCTTGACCAGTGTTAGCCTCACTCTGAGAAACGGGGAACGAATGAAGGTAACGTTAAAGGAGCACTACATAGCGCCCCGAAGGTTCGTATTTAACAGGCGGAAATCAGCATACGCTTTCATGACCCTAACTGTCAAATATTACAACTCTGAGCGCCTTAGCGGCCGTGCGAAGATCCAAAATGGTTACCTCGTTCTTTCCTTTTTTACCCATGAACTCTCGCCGCCACTGGAGAGCGGCCGTGATGCGGCAACAGCGCCGCTGCTGGTGCGTTACATCAAATGCTGCCGCCTATAGGCCTGTCTGGCTTGGCTTGTAGACGCTGGTTCGAACGATTTGCGTAGCTTCGAATCACCTGTAACCACCGTACCCCCTCTTGGCGAGCGACTCTCCAGCCTGGCATATTCTTTTATAGGACAACTGGCGATCGCCGTCATCTGTCGTGCACGCTTGTTTATTTTGTGGTTCGCGAGTAATATATACGCTCAAAAAATACCAGTGGCTTAGCTCGGCTTTCCCAGGATATACGTAGCGTGAGCAAAGGTTTAGCAATCCAATCCAGTCCAGTCACTGCTCCTTGCGCATGCGTAGCATGGCTCTCCAGGTGGCACATGAAACGGCTATCAAGCGGCTCCGGCGCAGCGTCAGACTTGGCTACTGCGCAACCTAGGCGCACAGCTGGGCACGCGCCGGTGCCAGTTCGTCTGCGGCGGCTATGGCGTCGCTCCTCTGGAATGCGGAGACCGGCGAATGTGCAAACACAATTCTCTACACAATCGTACTCTAATTGGATTGGATTTCCAATCGAATTCAATACAAGCAAATGTAATCCAATCCAATCCAATCTTATCCAATGCTCCTCGCGCTTGCGCAGCACGGCCGTTCAAAGTCCACGCGAAACTGCTCAACCTCAGCCAGTGTAGCTTACGGTGCACTATCAGGCGCTGTATGCAGGCGGCAGTGCTCTGCTCGTATGACGGCCATCATCCCTGCCCTCACGTCGACTCGCCGCTGCTTACCGCCGCATGGGTGCGCGCGACGCAGTGAAGGGGGCCCCATAGCGCTGCGTGCAGACCCGAACAACAAAGGTGGTCCGCAGGAGCTCGCTGCTCGCCAAAATTACTCTAGTGGCAAAAACAAAGTTGCGCGTGCAAGAAAAGGGGGCGGGTTTAGCCGAGGGCTCGTAAGCAGCGACCGAATAATGGCTACGATGGTAGACCTAAGGTTGTCTACGCGAACTGGTGCAGCTGAGGGTTGGCCGCAGGAGCGCCGCACGCCAGAAACACAAACAGTCCGGATGCCTTTGGTGGAAACTTTCCAAAACTCGCCAATGGAGGACGTGTAGTGTTCGGACCTCCCGGTCTTGCTCTCAGGCGCTAGCGCTTGCGGTTAATGTGAGAATGAATGTCAACGCGCAACCGGGCGGAGCATGCGTGTTCGCTGCTTCAGAAATCGTGACCTATTGGTGATCGCGGCGAATTATTGCGCGTTTGTGGGAGAATGAGAAGCCTTGACAGGTGCCTCGGTGATATAGAAATTTATTTACTCGAGTTGGCTGCCTTTCTTTGCATTTTATCAAACACACTTGTCCCGTGAAACTGTTCTCATTTAATGTCGAAAAAAAAAAACTGCGACCACTCGTCTCTGTTTCAGCGTTCTTCTGTAAAAGATTTGATGCATTGAGTTGAACCAATCAAAGCAACGCTGTCACGCTGCTGGTCAAGTCGTGCAAAAACTAGCCGCGCGGATCGACGAGTGCCGGAGAACGAGACACCATGAGCGCTGTCTTCCGAAAAATAATTATCTCGTTCTGCTCTCGTCCACGTGTGAACTTTTGAAGTGAATTACCAACGTTACCAACAAGTCCAATGTTCTTGAATGAAGCGGAGGTTTTGATTTCGGGTGCCACAAGCTGCATTTAGAGTAAAGGGGGAAATACAGTAGCTCGCGCACGTGATGCAAAATATTTATGTTAACAAAGTCCCCAGTTTATTGGAAAGAAAGTATATTTAGATAAGAGGGTATAAGGCCCATAAAGAAGTAATGGGTGCCGCAGTTTGAGACTATCAGCAGTAACTCGTATGTTGAATAACGCAGCCAGTGATAACAAAAATTGTCTAGAGAAGTCGAGCCAATAGACGTAAAACAGCGTAAACACAAAGGAAACACTCACAATGAGGCTAACACCCGTAGCGGGAAACGGGTTGCAACGCAGAGGACAAAAAATATTTAGCGTACTCTTCGCAACGACTACACCTTCGCCGCACCCGGATTACAAGGGAACCCCGAAGGAGGTCCTAGACGCCCCTTTCACCCGCACCGAACTTCTACGGGCCCTATCCAGCCTCACTCGCAACACCGCCCCGGGCCACGCGTCCGCATCACCTACATACTCATTCGCAATTTGGACGAAGAACACATTGACGTCCTCCTTGAATATTACAATCACCAAAGGGCCAATGGCACGCTACCCCCCCCCCCCCCCAATGGCGCCATGCTGGCATCAGCTTACTCCCCAAGCCAAACAAGCCCGTTAACCTGGACAACCTACGCCCAATCTCTCTAACGTCATGCACCGGCAAACTACTAGAGCACCTTGTTACACGCCGCCTAACTGCCTTAACCTGGACAACCTACGCCCAATATCTCTAACGTCATGCACCAGCAAACTACTAGAGCACCTTGTCACACGCCGCCTAACTGCCTTAACCTGGACAACCTACGCCCAATCTCTCTAACGTCATGCACCGTCAAACTACTAGAGCACCTTGTCACACGCCGCCCAACTGCCCACCTCAACGATACAGAACGACTCCCGCACACCATGTTTGGCTTTCGGGCGCATCTATCAGCACAAGATATTCACCTACATCTGAAAGAGGATATCATCGATAAGCTCAGCAAGACGCACCCCAGCACCATATTGACATTGGACATTAAAGGAACGTTCGACAACGTGTCCCACAGCGCAATCCTCGATCAACTACAAACTACAGGCTGCGGCCAATCCACCTATAACTACGTCCGCGCGTTCCTAACTGATCGTACGGCCACAATAAGCATCGGCCCCCATCGGTCCGATCGCTTTAGCACACCCGCCCAAGGAACACCACAAGGGTAAGTCATCTCGCCCCTGCTATTTAATATTGGTATGGCTGGACTCCCACCACTGCTCTTGAACATCCCAGGTATCTCCCACGCACTCTATGTGGACGATATTACAATTTGGACCAACAAAGGCTCGCCAGGCCTCCAACAAGGCAATCTGCAGCAAGCTACCGACACCGTCACTTCATATCTCCGCACATGTGGTCTTCACTGCGCACCAGCCAAGTCGGCCCTGCTAATACTCCGAAGTAGAACGCGGGGCCGCCCCCTTCAACCAACACCAGACCCCGAAATATCAATCGATGGCCAACCAGTCCCTAAAGTACCCACACTACGCATCCTCGGAGTGCAATGTCACCACGATGGATCGGGGGCAGCATTCCTCCACCTATCCACGCAAGACATCCTACTTCAACTGAAAGCCGACATCTTCGAAGCAGCCAGTAGGACCACCGCGAAGGCCATCCTCACATTAGACCTCAAGGGGGCCTTCGACAACGTGGCTCACACCGCCATTATGAAGAACCTCAACGACCTCGGCTGCGGCGAAAGAATGTACGAATACGTCCGTTGTTTTCTCACAGACCGCAAAGCTATCATCAAAATGGGAGTCCTACAATCCGACGCTTTCTCGTGCGGAAGTAGGGGTACGCCACAAGGCGCGGTTCTGTCCCCAATACTGTTCAACATCGCCTTGATTAACCTCCCAAAAGAACTGAACAAAATTCCGGACATCAAGCACGGCATTTACGCCGACGATATAACGATTTGGGTGGGTAAGGGATCGCTGGGAACCATGCAGGATTGCCTCCAACAGGCCGCAGACGCTGTCCATGCGTACGCAAAGCAATGCGGCCTCACCTGCGCGCCTCAGAAATCGGAGCTTCTCGTGGTTCAAAAACGCCACCGGGATCCCACCACGGACATTCACGTCATGTTGGATGGCATCATGATTTCCCCAACTCGAAACATCAAGATTTTGGGATTGACCTACCAGGGAAATTGTAAAAATACGCAACTAATACGGAAATTGGACTCGTCAACCGCTCAGATCGTCAGGATGCTCCGCCGCACTGCCAGCCAAAAACACGGAATGAAGGAACATGACATGCTGAATCTTGTTCAAGCTTTTGTAATATCACGAATTACGTACGTCACCCCATACGCCACCCTCCTGGCCGCAGAAAGGCGGAAGATCGATACCATTATACGAAAGGCCTTTAAACAAGCCCTCGGACTTCCGGCAAGCACTTCTTCGTCTCGTTTGATGGCGCTAGGGGTGCACAATACCATAGATGAGCTTACAGAGGCGCACCTGAACGCCCAGAAGGCGCGACTAAGCACTACCCCGACAGGCCGGCAAGTACTTATGAACCTCGGATACTCCCCTTTAATGGAAATGGAGAATGCCGAAGACATTCCACCGGAAATTAGGTCGAAGCTAAAAATTGCTCCCCTGCCATGAAATATGACCCATCAGCCCCATGAAGGCAGAAGAACAGCCAGGGCACAAACCCTTGAACGGATGTACTGTCACTCAAAAACAACAGTATTCACAGACGCAGCGGAGTACGCACGTGCAAATAAATACTAAAACAGCGGTTGTTGCCACCCCCACCGATCTTATTACTAGTGTCACCCTTCGCCAGGCTACCATCCTCGAAGCGGAAGAAGCGGCGCTCGCATTAGCAATAACCCAGACCAAAGCCAAGATTATTATTACAGACTCGCAAGCGGCGTGTCGGAAGTACATAGCCGGAAGGATTTCCACAAAAGCCCTACAGATCCTAGTCCAAAACCCCCCTAAAAGAACAGTCAAAATCATTTGGACGCCTGCCCACTCATCCCTTCGCGGCAATGCAGCGGCTCACGCTCACGCCCGAGATCTTGCTCGCCGGGCACCGCAAGAGGACGATGAGAGGACCAGACACGCACTTATTACATACAACGACATCACCAACACTACATGCCCACACGACGCACCTTCCCGCCACCGGCAGAAAAATTAACAAAAGAACAACAAGTCACCCTCCGACAACTTCAAACAAATACATTTCCACATCCCACACGGCTACACGCCATTCACCCCACAATATACTACCCCCTGTGCCGGCACTGCGGCAACCCAGCAACGCTCTTCCATATGGTTTGGGGATGCCCTTCAAACCCAGACCTTGCACCAATTCCCAGTCATACATACGAGCAGTGGGAGAGTGAACTTGCCAGCTCGGACCCAAGTAAGCAGCTCTGGCTTGCTGTAAGGGCGAAGACGGCAGGCCACACCAACGGAGTCCTGGACTGAGGACCCCGCCCACTTACAAGCTCGATGGATCTGTCCAATAAAGTTTTATCCTCCTCCTCCTCCCACGCCTGCAGAAAACGGTGGCTCAACTCACGCACCTAATACAACGGGTATGCTCTCGCCGCCACGGCCTCAAAGAGGCAGACACGTGTCGCATACTTCAAGCCATGCTCACAAGTCGCATTACTTACGGAGCACCTTATCTGGCATTGAAACGACAAGAATCAGCAAAGATTAACATCCTCATACGCACAGCATACAAGTCAGCGCTAGGCCTACCGGCCTACACATCCACAGATCTTCTCCTCCAACTTGGGCTCCACAATACCCTGTCGGAACTGTTTGAAGCCCACATTACCAGCCAGCTTCAACGACTTCAAATCACTGCTACTGGACGACACCTCCTGAACACCTGGGCCACCATACAGCTCCAACCCTCGAAACCTTCTGCAGCCTTTCTACACTAGCCCGAGATGCCATTCATGTTCTTCCACTACCAAAACATATTCACCCCGCCTACAACGTAGGTCGCCGCCAACATCGCGCATGCCTACTCCTCAAAAAGTACGGCGCCGACCCCGATACCTACTACACTGACGCAGCCACATACCGCACATACCCGGCCCATGCCACAGCAGTAATCCACTCAAGCAACACCATCACAGCCTCTGCCACAATACCGACCACATCCATCGATAACGCAGAGGAGGCTGCAATCGCTTTGGCCATCACCAACGCAGCTTCATCGGACATCACAGTGCTGACCGACTCCCAGTCCGTTTGCCGCCGCTACGCCACGGGACGCATCACTCGCATCAGCTCCAACATTCTAGCACGCCGATCATCGCTCCTAACGACCCGTATAGTGTGGATCCCTGGCCACACATCTCTTCCTGGGAACCAGGTGGCACACGCCACCGCCCTCGAACTCACTTGCCGGGCATTTCCAGAAGAGACCAACGACGTACCGGCCAACGAAGACCTAACCCTCCACCCCCTGTCCCCAACGTACTCCGACATCTTAGCCCACTACCGGAATTCCCGACGACTCTTCCCCCCCCCCCACACACACCCCTCCCTCACAACTGCCGACGCCCGCATATCGCGCCGCCTACAAACACAGACGTACCACAATCACACTCGCCTTCACTATGTCTCCTCCACCCTCTACCCACTCAACTGTCCATACTGACACTCTCTACCTAGTTTGGTCATGTCCGTCCAATCCCCCCCCCCCCTCCCCACTCCTCTCTCCCCCTCTCCTGACCATTGGGAGCGCGCGCTGCGCTGCGGCCAGCTCGAAGAACAGGAAGCCATGATTCTATGGGCGAAGACTGCAGCCACAGCCCGCGGCCTACCGGAATAGGATAGCCACCCAGTGCTCCACTTTTTAACCCAACTCCCCTCCCCTCTTTTCTTAATAAACGTTTTCAACAACAACGTACGCAAGTATATTATGAAGGAATCACTGATTTTTCATACACTTGCAATATCACACAAAAACAATACGTAAAAGTCTCACTTGTTTACTTATCTACGTCAACAGTTTTGTAATAACGTACATAATAATATTATGACAAAATACATAAATATTTTATGAGCTTTCCACTTTCGTATTGGCGACTCCGCTCCGCTTTTGCGTCGACTCATGACAGCCGAACTTAGGTTGCTTTCGTGCTTCATCCGGGACACGGGGCAGGGGGGAAGTTTCGCGTAAAGCGGGGACAGATGTCTGCCGAGCAAGGCGTATCCGCTCGCGTTTTCCCTCTCTGGAAACCGGTTCGGCGGCGGCCAGGAGCACGCATGGAGGCTACATAACCGGTTTGGGAGAGGGGAAAACCGCCCTCGGGAACGCATCGCTCGCCGGGCATGAGTTCGCATCTTTACCCCCGTATAGAGAAATCAAACTTATCTCGTGCCTTTCGTCTTTCGTAACACCTTTCGTAAGGCGTTACGAAAGGACGCCTTTCGTGAGTGCCCGAAAAGGATCAAAAAGAGAGAAGGTCGCAACGCGTTTCAGAAACCCTCCTTCAGGCGCCCATATGAAAAGCGCCCTTTTAGGAGCATGCTAGGCTCCTGCGGACGAGGCTAGCACGCGACGCGCCTATCCGCGTCCGGAGTGTGGGCGGGACTGGACTCTTGCACCAACACGGAAGGACGCTCCCGTTGCGCCAACTTCGATTGGATTGGATTGGAAAAAATTTTATTGGGCCGGCGGTTAAAGCCTTACACTAAGACTTCAGACTTAGCCGGAGTCGCCCTCGCCGTCGCCGCCAGGCCAGAGCCTCGCTTCCCGCCATCGGGTCGCTCGGGCTCCTGCCTGGTCAACGCTACGAGGACCCGCTGGATGGCCTGGATTTGGAGGTCTTGGTCATCGGATCGCTTCGCCTCCTCAAAGGCGGGTGGCAGTCTTCCTGTCGTGGATTCTTACGGGAAGTTGAGACAGTCCCAGACAATGTGCTCGAGGGTCGCGGTGGCTTTACGACACACCCTGCACGTATCGTCTGGGTGCGTCTCCGGGAACATCTTGTGCATTAGGGACGGGCTCATGATCGTTCTTGTCTGAAGCTGCCTGTACACGACTGCTTGTTCTCTGCTCAGCCCTTTGCAGGGCGGTGGGAGCGTTCGTCTCGCGAGTCGATAAGCCTGGGTTATTTCCTTGTATCCCGTCATTCTGTCTCTCGTGCTGTGCCACGGGCGTTCCCCGCTTGGCCAGGCGCGGCCTGTTAGTTCGCGCGCCCGGGCGTGTGCGGTTTCGTTGTGGTTCGCACTAACGTCCGACACCTCTCCTGCGTGTGCCGGGAACCACTTGATTTTCTTCTTTTCCACGATTGTTGGCGCCCCTCTCAGGATTTTCTCCGCAGCTCGGGAGACCCTTCCTCGTGCGAAGTTCCTGACCGCTTGCCTTGAGTCGCTGAGAACAGTGGTGCATCCTACACTCTTAGGCAAAAAGGACTAAAAGTTCGTCCTTTCGGGGACTAACGGCCTCTGCCACAATCATTAGTCCCTTTGGGGTCTAACTGCGAGGGGACGAACGGTTAGTCCCCCACCCGGATGGTCCGTTCCGATACTCCCCAAGGACGAACTGCGTAGAGTGCAGAAAAAAGAAAAAAACGCCAGCACCGGCAGGGATCGAACCCCCGACGCCCGAAATTCTACACAAGGAACCCGACGCGCTATCCGCTAGACCACGCCGCCGGATGGTTCCTGCGGCAGATAATATTCAAGTGTACAGGGTGTAGTTCTGTGCATAACGCAACAGAACCATTGCAACTGGTACCCGAATTTCTATCTGTGCAAGCGAACGTGACCGCGTTTTGCGCCTTGCGCTTAGCGGTTTGCTAGGTTTAGGGACTATTGCTCAGTTCGATTCGAAGTAGAGCCCCACAACCATAGTTTTTTCGTAAATAACAATCAACTCGTCGTCGCCTAGTTGAGATAGGTAGCTGGGCGATCGGACGACTCATTTGTTTCCGCACAAATTAGCGCAAGCTAAGTGCTTTCTTAGTGTTCGATACATATGTTAAGTGCTCTATGTAACGTATGTGAAAGGTGTCGTCTGTGTGAGTGTCAGAATAAGGAAACATGCCATATTTTCCTGCATCGGCGAAAGCGAATTTGGTGTTGCTTAGCCTGAATTCTCCAAATTCGCGTCGCTAGACGATTGCGACCACGAAATGCAAGCGGGTTTTACAGCAGTTGCAGCATTGTCATAGCTTTGGTGCCCAAGGCAATTATGTACCGAGTGTAAAAGATAACTTCGAGACGCTTACCTGTAGCGAGCATTTTTGTTTTGCAGTTGTCATCAGCAATATGCGTTTTTTCTAGTCTGTTAAACATATACATATTCATTACGCTCAGGAATCCACTTTTGCTACTGTCACTAATTTTTGAGTTACTGTTAAGGCGCTTGAAAGCTTTCATTGGCCGTTATTACCTCGCACGAATCGAATGCAACACAGCGTATCAACATAACATCGCCTAGAAGCGTATGACAATCGCGCTTCGCCGCTCCTTGCCATTACCTGCCGCTCTACTAACCCTAGGCGATTTTCTTATAACTAACATCAATATTTTCTCCCGTGGCACCATCTAGAGCACCCAGTGACTGCAATGCCTTGTGTTTTGGAAATATAAAACTGTTCGCAGACATATGCGCGAAAGGGCAACGACGACGCCATTAGGGGATTAACGACGCAGCAAAGAGACTAACTGCATGCGTTTCGTCTTCCCGTTACTCCTTATAGATCGGCGGGGACGAACAGTTAGTCCGAATTTATGCACACGGCACGTACTCTGCCGCAGATACTCCCTTTGAAGATGAACGGTCGCCCGCGAAGACTAACGGCTGTATTTTAGTCCCTATTTTAGTCCTTTTTGCCTAAGAGTGTAGGTCTTTAAGGGCCAGTGCTACGGCCACTTCCTCAGCTTCTTCTGGTTTGTCGCTTCTCGTACTGGCCGCCGCCCTGACGTTGCCTTCGGCGTCGACCACGGTTACGGTGAAACCGCTTCCGTTCTCGTACTCGGCTGCGTCTACGTAGCGGGCACCCGCGTCTCCGGCGTGTAGTTCCGCCAGTGCCTTGGCCCTCGCTTTTCGTCTGCCCTCGTTGTAGTCGGGGTGCACGTTACGCGGGATCGCATCCACCCGGATCATGCCCCTGACCTCGTCCGAGATCGGCATCTTGACTCCCTGTTGCTCGTGGTATCGAAGCCCCAGCCGTTCGAGGATTCTCCTTCCAGTCTTAGTTGTTGCCAGTCTCTCCAGCTGCGCCTTTCTCTGAGCTTCAATCACTTCATCTAGGGTGTTGTGGATGCCTAGACTGAGCAGTCTCCCGGTGCTTGTAGACTCGGGTACCCCGATGGCCGCCTTGTATGCCTTTCGGATGGTCCCTTCCAACTTATTCTTCTCGCCATTCTTCCACCTGTGGAAGGCGGCCACGTACGTGATGTGGCTCATTACGAAAGAGTGCACGAGTCTTGTGAGGTTCTCCTCGCGTAGCCCCCTCTTTTTGTTTGACACTCTCTTGATAAGTCTGATGGCATTGGCCGCCTTGCCGACGACCCGTGCCACCGTACTTCCGTTGTTTCCGCGTTCGTTGAGGAGCATGCCCAGGACGCGGATGTCTGATACCCTGGGGATCACTGAGCCGTCTTTGGTGTAGACCGCGATTTCTTCTCGTTCCCTTCTCTCGGCGCGCGTGCCTTCCTTGGGTCTGTACAACAACAGCTCGGACTTGGTCGGTGAGCATTTCAGGCCTGTGCCCTCCAGGCTGTCCTCGACTACTCTCACCGCTTGCTGCAGGGTCTCTTCCACTCGAGCATCACTGCCGCCCTCGACCCATAGGGTGATATCGTCAGCATATATAGTGTGACCGACGTTCTCCACCTCTGCGAGTCTGTTGGCGACTTCGATCATAACTAGATTGAATAGGAGCGGCGAGATCACCGACCCTTGCGGGGTGCCTCGGCTCCCGACCTCTTTGACATTCGTTGCAATGTCACCCGCGGTGATCTCTGCCGTCCGACCCGCCAGGAAGCTTCTGATGTACGCATGGGTTCTCTCTCCCATGTTCAGCTTCGATACTTGACTTAGAATCGCCGAGTGGTTGACGTTGTCGAAAGCTCCCTGCAGATCGAGACCCATTATGGCCCTCGAGTCCCGGGAGTCCCTGTCAACGATTAGGTGCTTCAGCTGGATCATAGCATCCTGCGTGCACAGGTGTCTTCGGAAACCAATCATGGTGTCGGGATAGAGGTCGTTGTCCTCCAGGTAGTCCTGCCATCGCGCCATCAATACATGCTCCAATACTTTTCCCACGCATGACGTGAGCGAAATGGGCCGGAGGTTGTCTGTGCTCGGCGGCTTGCCTGGCTTGGGGATCAGGATCATCTTCGAGTGCTTCCACTCCTTCGGTACGACTCCCGTTCTCCAGCACTTGTTGAAGAATTTAGTCAGTGCCTCGATAGATGCGTCGTCAAGGTTCTTGAGCGCCCTGTTCGGTACGCGGTCCGGGCCCGGCGCCGACCTGCTGTTGAGTTCTTGCAGGGCAGTGCGCTCTTCTTCTACGTTAATGTCTCTATCTAGCTTCTCGTTGGGTATTCCGAGATAGCCTCCGTGAAAGACCTTCTGCGTGGTGGGAATGTACTTCTCCATAAGCTTCTTTTCCACCGCCACCGTTCCCTTCTCCTTGATTTCCGCGTGTATGATCTTCGCCAGCCTGTCCCTCTGGTGAGACTTGGTCTTTGTCGCGTCCAGAAGATGCCGGAACAGATTCCAGGTCTTTCCGTTGTGCAGTTGTCCGTCTGCCGCGTTGCATATCTCGTCCCATTTTTGGCTGCCGAGCGTGCGGCAGTGCTCCTCTATCTTGCGGTTAAGTTCAGCGACCTTCTTTCGCAACCTCCTATTTAGCCTTTGCTTCGTCCACCTCTCCTGTATGGACTTCTTAGCTTCGATAAGATGGGCCAGTCTGCTGTCCATGCCGCCAACTTCGAAGTGCTCGCATAATCCAGATCGGCCGGTGGCCGGTCCGCGTAGAGAACATTAGGCTTAACATCGTAGCCGATATTTCGTCGCCGCTTGCACTGCGGCCGCGAATGACTATCCTTTGCGTAAATTTTCTCCACAGTATCACCCCTTTCCTCGAATGTGTAATTTGGTTTGCCCGATTGGTTGCATTCTAGAAAGCGGCGACAAACTGCAGCCGCACCGGCCGGCGTCGTTCTATTCGCGGAGCGAGCGCCATGGGCCGTCGCTGGCCGCATCGCGCGCCCGCCGGGCCTCTATGCGAGTGTAAACACGTATGCGTCTAGGCGGCAGGCTTGTGCACGAAGAAAGCGCTCGATTCATTGCTTCAATATGTATTTCTCGCAAACGACGCCCGAAATCTGACGCCTCAGCTGAGCTATCGCCGCAGCCCGCGATGCTGTTCGGGAAAAGGCGAACTTAAGGTAGCTCGAGAGCTACCTTAAGTAGCGCTTACTTTTCGGGCCGACAAGTTCCCGAAAATCGCACAGGCCACATAAGTTCAGTTCTCTAAACGCGTCAAGGCGCCGAAAAGTGTCATGAGGGCAAAGTGATACTTAGGTTAGTGAATACGAGGGTGAGTCTGACAGCGCACCTTGGCCAGTAGTTTCCGGAGGAGGAGGTGCAGTACAGACTGGTCGTCGAGAAAGGACAGGTCCTGGGCGGGCGCGCAGAGGATGCGGTCCACGGCCGATCCGACAGCCACAATCCCCGACGCGAGAATCATGGCGCCAGGGAAGAGGACGATGAAAAAGCTGACGCCCGCGCTCAGCATCCAGCTTCCCGAACGGTAGCCGCAGATCCCGCCCTTGGTGCCCCACACGCTGGACTGGTTGCCTGCCGCGGGAACGGAACATCGCGCGGAAGGTGGGCAGTGCAGACAATTACAGGACAACTGCACGGAAAATCTCGATTCTTGACAACCTTATCCCCGTACAGTCTGCCTACAAAGACAAAAAAATGCAAAATGTAACACCCAAAGTACCTGCATGAACGGTTCAAATGAACATCAAAGACAAGCGATGATGCCACCAAAATTGGGAAGGGCGTGGCCCTTGCGGCCAGGGTTAGGTGACGTTGCAGTCGGCTAGCGAGGGGCCCGAGAATAGGGCCCGAGCTTCGCGCTTGCAGCAGCCATAGCACAAGTGCGACCCGTGAAGTTCGAGCGGTTCTCCTGGTCCTCCCAGTTTTCCACACACGAGATGAAAGGGAATGAATTTTGAGGGCATTGCCAGATGATATGAGTTTCTCTTTCATGGGTTGCACAGTCGGGACATTGGAAAAAGGAGAGGCAAGGAACCACGGGCTGAAGGTGCACGTGAGCTTAAAGGAATGAGCCAGGGGGACGCGGCCAGGCCACCGACAATGCCTACCAGGCCTGGCCAGGTGCGGGCCGACCTTCCATCGGCTGCATCGTCCTAGTTGTACGATGCAACAACGGCGATGGTCCGGTACCTGTGGCCAGCGTCCACTCCCCGTTGACTTTCGCTTCGACGGCCCCGAAAGGCTATGTTCGAAATTATCCTGAGTACTTCCGGCGGCAGCGGCAACCACAAGGTTAGCCACCGAGGAACCACTTCGGGAGCGCAGTGCCTACGTAGTCCACACAACGAACGTGCGCAGTGACGCCGGCAGCAACGCGAGACGAGTACGGCTACCCCCGCGTCGCGGATACGCAACGGGTGCGCCGCGTCAGCGGCGACGACCAGGTTAGGCCAATCCAGTAGTCCTATACAGGTTAGTCCTATACATACAGGTTAGTCCTATACAGGCAGGTTAGTCCTATACATTCGTATAGGACCCAACTAGGCACTAGTTGTTGATACATTGTTTGGGACAGGATTATTATTCAATTAAGCGAGGAGTATTTGTGCAAGTAAATGTGCATTCTGTTCAACTCGCCAACGGCTCTTTCGCGTCCATATCTCTACTCCGGTAGAGACACCAACTACCATCACGTGACACCGAGACTTCTCGCTTTCCCTGTTTTTGAACGGAAACGTTTGAATGGTACTTTCAATGCTAAGAGTATTAAGCCTAAAAGGAAACGCTTCCATCGGTGACAGAAACATCCTTATTTATACTTTTGTCTGGTACCGAAAGCTCTAACGTTGTAATACGCACAAACTTCCGTGTTTATTCGGGCTTCGGCAATCAAATACCTCCCAGACAAATGAAATGCGTTCACAGTCCTGTGATCATCGTCAAGTCATCGAAGAGTTTTGAGTATTAAATTGAAATACAATATCCGGAGCATATTACAAATAATAAATTCCGAAATAACTTTTAACTTGTAGCAAGAAACACACCCCGAATATCGCGAAAAGATATGCCCGAGTTTTGCTGCAAATTTCATCGAAAGATGGTAGACTTCGGCTCCCCCTGCCGCGTAAATGCCTCTGTACTCTCGGCCGGGTTATCTCTCACGCTATTCCCTACCCGTCTAGCTTCTCCCACGACAAACACGGTGTAGGTTCACTCCATTCAATCCAATTTAGCCACACTCTAAAGCTCCCACACTATCTATTGGAGTGTTTCTTTACTGTAAACTTGCAATGCCGCCGCGAGCCCTCTTTGTATCTCCGGGTACAAATGTAGTTTCAAATAATTTTACTGTTTTCTATCCCGACAATCAAGCACACATCTATCTTCAAGTAAAACAACACGGAAAGTACAGTTATGATACTGATCACTTGCCTCAAAAAGGCCGAATGCTTTCTTTTTGCTCAACACTGTTGGCAAATATGAAGTATTTTTCCAGATTTACTGGTTTGGAAGCGTCTTTTCTATATAAACTTATCGTTCAAGAACACTATAGCTGTTAACTTCTGGTCGGGTAGCTGAATTGTGGCTGACAGACAGATTAATATTTTTGCGTTTAAGAAGCCCAAGAAAGACTATCGTGTTTAAACAACTCCGAAAACATGGAGCCCTCGATATAGCTTTACGCGTCGTCGACCTAACGGTGCGCTTATATATCCTGATCTCGGCTGCAGGTGGTCTTAACTACAGCGAGTGCCAGATTCTTCACTATCCACCCGGCACAATTTTGTTCCGTTGCATCTTCTACTGGGGCGTACAACCGCCAGCGAACACGTTTTAAACCTATCACCGAGAAATACGCTTCAGAATACACCGCGCTAGAGCCAGCATGCGTACATAAGAAACTTGCCCAGTAGTGTGATTGTTTCATCTCATTGATATCACCAAGATCATTTCTCATCGCACTGCTTTCTCCTTTTCTCTTTCAAAGACGATAGTCTTTCTCGGGCTACTTAAACCCAGAAACTTTGGTCTGTCTGTATGTCTGTCTGTCTGTGACTCGATTTAGCCACCCGGCCAAAGTAAAACAATGCGTGCGCAATAGTCTTATAAAGTCACAGCTAAATCTACCCGACTAAGTCCGGTGTAATGATCATACTTGTCAACATTGTTGAAGAATAACAAGACATTACGCAAATATAAGACAGCAAATTAATACAGAAGTGATATTTGCAGTGTTTTTTATAAAAAGTCATATATGCTTGATTTTTGCGAAATTAAATACTTCATAAACTCCAGAAAAAAATTCACTCCGCCGTCGCCTGCTGTCGCCCGCGCCACTGTAGCTTCTTGCGGCATTTTAAGGAATCAACCGGCAACAGTTACGAAGGGTTCCACTAGATATGTTCCACGTTCTGTTTGTAATGCACGTGGAGTAAGGAACCGTGGTTCTATAAACGTTGAAGTAGGGCGCCTCGATTCACGCGCATCATCGCCGTACGGCCGCGTTGGCATCGAGGCACCCGGCCTGGAGCAGTAAAACGCGGTAAATTTAAAATGATTTAAGCAAACCTTTGGCGTCTTTAACTTGAAAGGAATGGGACGGAAGAGGAACAGCATGAGAGGTGAGCGGAAAAGCAAAGGGAGGTATTTACTTGGCAATAGTCGATAAAGACTATTATATTTTGTCGACATTTGCAAGGAAAGGAGCAGATACGCGGGCAATTTTTTCTGTGATTGCGATGCTGAAAAATAGCGCTAGTAGTCCAGCACTCACACTATTGGTAATTTCGCTGCTGAGCACGAGGTCGCGGGTTCGATTCCCAGCCGCGGCGGCCGCTTTTCAGATGGAGGCGAAACGCAAAAACGCCCGTGTGTATGACATTTCGGCGCACGTTAAAGATCTCCAGGTGGTAGAAATTAATCCGGAGCCCTCCACTACGGCGCGCCTCATCGCCTGCGCTGCGTCGGCGCGTTAAACGTCACAATCAATCAAATCATAGTTTGGTAACTGGCAAGCAGATGTTACTCAAATAGACTTCGAGTGGTGCGATTGCATTCACTCATTATTATCTGCAAGATCATTTTCCTCTGTGTCGTTTTAGGCTTTTCTGTGTCAGACTGGGAGGCTTTCTCCATCACCCCTTTGTAGCCCTCCGTATACGCCATTTGCGTAAACGTGCCTCCTGGGTACTTTACATGCTCAAGGTTGTACTGTAGGTCCCAGTACATGTCTCTGTCACGGGTTCCTAGAAAGGCCACGACGCATTCATTAAGTACACCCTTTGTTGCGCAGAGGGCCGTGTCATAGGGGATGCGTGCTAGACTCGCGTTCCGCATGGACAATGTTCGAATCCCAGACCCAACTTGTTTTGTTTACTTATATCCGCTTTGCGTCAGCGGCCATATTAGAATCGTCGTTCGGTCACGCCAAAGTCGGATTTTCGTGCAAAGGGCCAATCATGAGTGCGAAGACTAATGGGTTCACAACGATGTGCCAAACACGTGTGCGGAGAGCGGTGCGTTTCCGCGCGCGTTTTCCCTCTCCTAAACCGGTCCGGGTCCGGAAACGCATCTCTCTCCGCATATGTGTATGGTCCTCACTGGGGTACAAACAACGCACACATCACGACTTGTGTTAGCAGCATGCCGGAGTTGTCATAAACCTGGTTTCTTATACGTCAGATCTAACCTGACCATATGGCAGACCTTCTGTCATTAAAAGTGAACGACTATAGCTGTTAATGACATTCTATTTGGCCGTGCGGGTATACATGGCGAAACAAATGTCATTTGATAGCGATAGTGGTGGCGAGTAGTAAGCTCGCAAAATTATAGTTCAAATGCGTCTGTAATGTTTTCATTCGTAATAATTCTTGAAAATAAAACAAAATTCTTTTTTTTTTAATTTAAACGAAGAAAATCACCGTTTAGGTGACAAATAGACATCACAAGCCGACACAAGTCCGCAAGAAATCCGTATCAGGGTAGCAGGGGAAATGGCAGTGCTTCGCTGTGGCCGCAATACAAAGAAGACAATACAAGTGTACTGGCAGTTTTTAGGCACAGTCTTCTTTGGTTTATTACTGAACTTTGTTGTCTAGTGACGCGCCACTGCTGTCGAGGCCGCTGAATGAGCTCCGGCCCCAACATCATTTATTTGTTGAATGCCATTCGCCTGGAAATTTTTTCGGTGTTCTCGTGTAGCGCCGAACTAGTGTCATTTAAAGAAAATGACATTTGCTCTCAATGTCATTGGATTTGTGGTGTGACAGGGTATAGCACGGACAACTTTCTACGCGGCACACGCATGCATTCAGGGAGGCACGGGCTATGCGGTGGAACTAGCCAAGGAGG
Organism: Haemaphysalis longicornis; assembly: GCF_048455015.1. Taxonomy (NCBI): domain Eukaryota; kingdom Metazoa; phylum Arthropoda; class Arachnida; order Ixodida; family Ixodidae; genus Haemaphysalis; species Haemaphysalis longicornis. Next base: position 81,717,644 of record NW_027526385.1, on the reverse strand, counting down.
TTGACAGATAACATTGCATACTGCAACGTTGTCAGAGATGTAGAAACTGTAGGGAATAGTTAAAATTTCTCGATGCACTTAGGCGTGCTTGCGTGCTTTGAAGTCTGCGTGCTAAAGCCTGGCGTAAATCGTGATGGGTGCATTTTATATACACGCCCCACCAGCCGACACAGCAGGCACGCTATCTAATTCTTTTTAGTCCGTCTTTCTAAACATCCATTTTGATCCACCATAATCCCTTTGATCTGCCCAGACAGCTTGATTAATCACTAATGAATCAATATTTCATCTTAATTTTTGCAGCCTATACTAATCATACATTTCAATCCACCTCAACCCCACCTTACTAATCATTACTATTAATAACTAATGAATCGTTATTTCATCGTAATTTTTCGTAATTTACTAACAGCGGCGCGATTTAGAGACTCGCAATGTCTGTGGGATGATGCCCGTCACGCCATGCGAGGGTACCCCGCTGGGCAGATAGATGGCGCCACCGCCTCGACGGTCGTCCAGCGGACGATCTCGGCTCGACCACCAGGGGCTGAGGAGGGAAAGGAGTTGGAAAGTGTTTATGTAATGAATAGCACAGCCATCAGACGGCCTTTCCCGCCATGGACGCCGTACGGTTGAAAGTATAGCCTCTACATACCTTATCTAGTGGCGCTGGAAGGAAGGTCCCAGTGCGCTCGCCAGTGAATGCCAGCCCGTACGCGCTTTGGAAACAGCGGACGCAGAAGTGCTAGAACGTCAGCGCTTGAACGCCAAAAACAGCTCCGCTGTTTGATCAGGTTTCACGATCGTGAAACTGGCTTTAATTTCTTATTCCTCCATCCATCTCTATCCATCCAACTTTAATTTACTTAACTAAACCCCACTATGAGTCACTAATTAATAATTCATTAAGTTTGGTAATCATTATTCGTCGACTGTACACAGCTGCCATTGTTTGGTGCGCTTCTTTGTGCCGTTCATGGCGACGCCGGGGTTTTCTAGGACAGCTTCCAATAAGACATAAGTCTTTCGCCTTAATAACATAGGAGTGACAAATTTCAGTTGCTTGGAGTGACTCGATTCTGGGCGCATCTGTTATCCACATCCACTCACCGATGGTGTAAAGGGCGATGACGATGACCATAGAGGCGAAGGAGGTGAAGGTGATGAAGCTGTACATGTACATTGGACGCGCCACTTCCTGGGGCGGAGCTTTTTCCAAAGTCTTCAGGGCACTCGTAATGGAGTCGATGATGGTCGACCCCACTACAAAGTCATGGGCATTGTCCAAAGCTTTCTTGATGTCATCTTGCATGCCAGTCACCTGTGCCTTGATCTCTGCGCCATGTCACGCGCGAAAATAACGATGCAAGCATGTGCCTGTTTCCAGACATTCGTGGCCGCCATTTACATCATCATCTATATCACTACTGTTTTCATCATTTTAATCTTAAGCACCATCACCATCATCTACGTTATCACCTGTCAGCGGTATACTTGAGGACAGACTTAACATAGCTACCATCGCTTCTGAACTACTTTGCTACAGTGTTGGCAACTCATTTCTCGCCATGCCAGCTTAGGCTGTGTTTAGTTTGGTTAGATCACACTAGGTTCCTGTCTAAATATTATTACTATAGTGCAGTATGTGCCCGTTTAGTCTAACCTGTACTTGACTTTGCTACCACCACCCTGATTTAAGCCCGCAATGTGCTTTAGTGCACGCGTTTGTACCCTCTCATTTCCGAAGCTTCGAAATTTCCGAAGCTTCGAGCTTTACCGAGAAGAAAAATTCCCTAAAAATATAAAGCCGTTCAAGTCAACGTGAAAGCTGTCGGAAGTCCAGAGCAGTGATTCACCGTAATGAGCTGTGACGCCGTTATCTGCTCACTGCTACCACCCATTACGCTCTTCGCTCCCCTGCTTCCCTGCTATCTTGATGAACTGAACGGAAGTTTGTCCAATGCAATTCAAATATCCCTCCTTCGCAGTGCTCGCGCGCCACCTGCCTGGACCAGCGCGAGCGGGAGTTCTCCCGCACGTGCCGGTACCGCCGGCGCCTTACTGCGCAGTTTGGAACACGCAATTTCTTCTTACTGTAACTTTTTTCGCTTGCTATCGTAAAAACCAACCCGACAAGCGTTTCTAACAAAATGAACGCGGGCGCTGCTGGTTAATTACGTATATTTTGCCTCAAATGTGCCTGCAGTTTTCTTTGCGCTGAACTACGGGGAGATGTATGACAAGCGCCAGCTGTTCAGGAGTTTCGAGCGGTTATGACTACATGTACCGCTTGTATTTCAAAGCCTCAGTTTGGGTCCTTTACGCCGTAACGCTGTGGGGCTCTGCTTGGGTCCGTTATCTCGCTCCACCGCCTGATTCCCGCAGTGGTTAGACATTGTGACAGCGAACTAGCTACAACGACACTGCTCTGAACTTAAAAGGGTGCCCAAGAGGGATTAAAATTAGACGGAAATTGGAAGTGAGCCAGTTCTTTGACCACGGCACAACCATACAAACTCGGTTGTTATTTAGGTGGCTAACACTTGTACCAGCGTTGCTTTCGCGGAACACTTCCTCTTACGCTATATGTTGTTGTGGATGATAAATGATGATAATGATTGCTGAGAAACTACGGGCTTGTAATCAGTCACTTATGTGACACAGGAAACCGATAAACCTTATAACAAAGTATCAATGGGAGCAGCAGCCGTACAGTACGCAACGATATCATGATAGCGTATTCCTCCATATACGTGCATAATAAAGTGAAGCTCTCTATGCCTCAGTGATGCTGTCCGGCGCACGGCAAATCGCACTGCAGGAAAACTAACTTTTTCTGCGGTGATGATCACGGGTGAAGTGCAAGAAGGTCTAGCGACGACGGGTTCTCCGGTCGAAAGCCTATGTCTTCAAAGTACAAAGTCGAAAATCCAAATCGCTATACTCAAAACGCACTGCAAGAAAGCCAACTTACACCATGGGCTTCAACAAAAGCGCATCAAGTGCCTCAAGAAAACAAGTGGTTCCAGTGGCGGGAATCAAACCTGTCACCCTCGCGTTAAGAAGATGACGTCTATCCAATTGCGTCATTCCGACACGGTTCAAGCAGTTTGGATTGTGGACTTTGACTCAGTTGCATTGGAGAAAATTTTGCATTTCAACCATTTTCAGCCGCCAGGGGGCTACGCTGAACGGGTGAGCTCCGTATGGGCTGTGCCTTTTCACACTTTCTGTGGCGTAAATTCAACGATTATCCTGCAAATAACCACAGTATCGGGCGTCCAAAGGCCCTAGCTGCCGACGGACATCGTTTCCTTGGGTTACTTGACCACCGCCTAGCTCATACCAGCCGGTTTGTTCAGCGAAGCGGGGCCACCCTGCTAACCCTACTTTGGAACCACGGTGCACCGTGGAGGAGCGGCGACGGAGGAGCCCAGCCGCCTCGCCCCCGCTCGGCATCCACCCGGTCTACCGGCACCTCAACCCCCGAGAGCCGGAGAAGCGCAATGGAGAGCATCGAAGTGGACGGTGAGTCCATCTCGCCCGATGATGAAGCCGGGTGGCTCACGAGTCATCGCCGACGTGGAGCTCGTGCTCTCGCGCAGCTCGGCATAACCCCGGCACACTCCCCCGGGCAAAAAGGGGCTGGCTGCACGCCAACCAGCCGACAGTCACGTGCCAAGAAAGCAGCAAGCCGGCAACCGCGCCTTCCGCGTCAGCAGGCCTTGCCGAAAGAAGACATCAAAGTCGTGCTGCGCCAGCGTGAGGGGCTCGACATCACGAAAGTTAGCCAGGCCTGTTTGCGCGATGGCGTGCTCCGTGCGACCGGCCTCAGCTGCAACGAGGCGGCGGAAGATCTCCTCAGGATCAACCGCGCAAAAAACATCATCGTGGCCAGCACCCCCAGCATGGAGCGTGCAAGTAAATACACCGCTGTCAAGGAGCTCCACTTCGGAGAAAATCCCTACAAGGTCACCGCTTACGCGGCGCCTCCCGAAGACACGACAGAGTACGACAGTGCTGACGACATCACAAGAAGTCTTGTCTACAAGAAGAATCCAACGATTCTGCAGGCCCGGAGAATGGGCCGTACTAATTCTGCCATTATCATCTTTGAAGGCACAACGGTGCCGCATTATATATACTACCGCGGCGCCGAATATCGCTGCTTCATCCACAAGAAGCGACACGAACTGTGTGACGGGTGCGGCAGGCTCGGTCATCGCGCGGACGTCTGCCCAGCACCCGACAAAAAGATCTGCAAGATCTGCGGCACCGACTCACCGCTCGAGAAACATCAATGCGTACCCAAGTGTACTCTCTGCGGACGGGATCATCCAACCGGCGACAAGAAGTGCCGACTGCGATTCCAGACTCCCTACGTTCTCAAGAAGCGCAAGTGGGAAAAGCAACAGCAACAAAATAACAACCGTCGACGACCACAAAACGGCGGGCGCAACGGAACTTCGACGTCGTCCATACTCCATAAGGACGGGCCGAGCGAAGCGACAACCAGCCAGCGTGGTAGATCGGGATCCTTCCCACGGCTTCTGCAGCATGAACGACCTATACGGGACGTGAGTCGCGGGCCAGGCACCAGGGACAACTCGGCAAGCAGTCAACACCTGCGACACCGGAGCCCCAGTATCACTGGCCGCCAGAATCACAGACGCAAGTCGAGATCCCTGTCTCGAAACGGAAGACAGCCGAGCGGAGGCAACCAAACAAACAAGGTGAGCTGCGCGAACACGGTCTCTCACGGAAAAGCCTCCCAAAAGCGCAGCGCTCCTCCCACAGGCGTTCCTGATTCTGAACATTCATATCAACAGTCCGAGATTACAAAAATTAAGCAGATGTTAGAGCTCGTCAACTCGGAAAACACAGCCCTCAAGGCGGAAATAGCTCTACTCAAGGGAACCAGTGCGGACTCAACGACATCCTATTCCCCACGCAACCTAGGGCAGGCGGATACTCATTCAGGACAACCCCACCAGGTCATTACGCCAGCTAAGCAGTCGCCTGAAATTATATCAGAACACAGCTCTGCAGACGCGATGGACGACTCACCAACGGGCTCTCCACCGCCGAAACGCAAGGCCAAAAAATCGAGCCCCACCAGTTATAGCCAGCCCGCACACTCGGACCCTAAAACATACGTCGATGAGGACATGCTCGGCCAATTTGGAGAAGACCACAGTAAGGCAATAACCCAGACGCTCAGCACAAAATTCAGGGCCATGCTGGCGGAATTGGCCGAAAATATCGGCTCCCAAATTTCTCCACTTAGAGCTAGGGTTACAGCCTTAGAAAGCACCACCACGTGGATGGGCAGGGATGGAGGAACGGGCCCCATGAAATCAACAAAACCCTACTCCCGTCCACCCTCAGCGGAAAGCTCCAAAAATCCTCACGACCACGTCTAATCGCTCACAGAAGAAATCCCGAAAGCCAAGTACGCTTGTCGTATGGCAATAGAACTGTCGAGCATTTAGGAGGAAACGCGCTCACCTTGAACAATTTATTAGGACCAAGGATTCAAGCGAAATGCCTGACGTCGTTTGTCTTCAAGAGACCGGTGTTTTTGCAAAGCTCAGCAATTACAAATCTTTCGCAGACGTAGAAGAAGACGCCGCTGGTGTTAACTCAAAGCAAAAACCCACGGTAGCCACTCTCGTGAGGCGAAACATTCCGGCGATTCGTCGCGATGACGGGGTGGGTGCGTGGTCTGCGGCTCACATCCTTGTTGAATTAATTCCAGACAGCAAACACAGAAAACAGAGCATATTTATACTTAACATATACAGCTCTCCTCCAAACGCCCACGAATTCGGTCAACTCTTCCGTAAAACCCTCGAACTGGCCAGGAGAAACACCCTAATAGTCGTCGGAGATTTCAACGCTCACCACACCGAGTGGAGATATAAACGGGACACGACTAAGGGGCGAAACCTCTGGCTCGATGCGCATAGAGAGGGTCTCACCTTAATCACTGACCCCACACGGCCCACCCGCATAGAAAACAGCGTGAGTGGCGATACTACTCCCGACCTCGCCTTCACGAAAAACACGCGCAAAGATGCCACGTGGTTCAAAAGTCAAGAAAACCTCGGCAGTGACCACTACATCGTCGTGATTTGGGTCGAATCCAGGGTCACTAAATACCCGTATGGTAAAAAACTCCACCTTATCGATTAGGACGCCTTCCGCAAAATACGAGCCGCCGAACGTACCTCATCTGACGTTGCGGGCAGCCCTGCCATCGAGGAGATATCTGACATTCGGGAATGGACAGAACAACTCTGCAGGGATGCTAAGCAGGCTACTAAAGAAATACCAGCAGGCCTTTATCAAGCCGATACAAAGCTCCTTCACATGTGGGAGGGCCAGCGCAGTTTGCACCAGAGACTTCGGAAACAAAAGCTAAATCGCAACCTGAGGCGGCGCCTCGCTACTCTCAATCGCGACATTGAAGATTGCACAAGTCAACTAACAAGTCAAAATTGGCACAGCACGTGTGATCGAATGGAATATGAAATTGGACTATCAAAGACCTGGAATATTCTACGGTGTCTCATCGACCCCGATAATAGTAAAAGCCACACAGAGAAACAACCTCAACATACTTCTACACAACTTTAAGGGTTCCGACACCGAGCTAATCAAGACAATTAAGGATAGATACTTCGGAGACTCCGCACGTGAGGTCCTCACTACACGGGACAGGAAAGTGCCCTCCTTGATCGACCCATCACGGTCAGCGAAGTTCGAGGGGCCATCGTAACCCTGCGAACCCGCTCGTCGCCATGTCCAGATGACATCACAAATAAAATGCTCCGAAATCTGGACGATGAATCAATTGAAGCCCTCACCCGCTATATGAACCTGTCCTGGGAGCGGGGCCAAATACCCGACATGTGGAAAACGGCAAAGGTGATTATAATTCCCAAACCAGGCAAGAAACTTCAGCACGAAAACCTCAGACTGATTTCGCTCACATATTGTGTAGGGAAATTAATGGAGCACGTCATACTCAACAGGCTCAACAGCTACATGGAGGACAACGGTCCTTTTCCGCACACGATGATCGGCTTTCGACCAAAACTCTCTGCGCAAGGCGTGATGCTTCGCCTCAAATGCGACGTCATAGACGGGGCGCGCTGCTCACCACTTGACACTAGAGCAATTTTGGGTCTTCACCTCACAAAGGCCTTTGACAACGTCAAACACTCGGCTATCCTCACGAACCTGAGCAAACTCAGTGTCGGGGCAAGAGTCTACGAGTACATCAGCAACTTCCTTTCAGACCGCACAGCTACCCTCGCTGTAGGGAGAATGGAATCCGATGCGATAAAGCTAGGGAACAGGGGGACGCCACAAGGCTCTGTCCTGTCCCCTTTTCTCTGCAACGTCGCTATGATTGGTCTTCCCGAAATTTTAAACCGAATTTACAGCCTTCAACATAGCCTTTACGCAGACGATGTCACGCTCTGGGTCTCCGGAGGCAGCGACGGCCACATTCAGGACACGCTACAACAGGCAATCGAAGCAGTCGAAGATTACGTCGGCCCTCGTCTCAACTGCTCTCCGCGAAAATCAGAGCTTTTACTATATCGACCAACCAGTCGAGGGCGGCGCACAGATAAGACCCCTTCGGAAGTCCATCTCTTCGCTGGTGGTGGAACCCAACGCATCCCCATAGTCACAAGCATACGGGTCCTTGGCCTTCGCATACAGGCAAACGGACACAATTCCGAAACCGTCCTCGCTCTCAAAAAGAAGGTCTCTCAAATCACCCGACTCATCTCCCGTATTGCAAACCGCCATCACGGCATGAAGGAACTCAATCTCGTAAGATTAGTTGAAACTTTTGTTCTAAGCAGCATAACGTATGTCACTCCGTTCTTAGACCTTAAAAAGGACGAAGAACACAAAATCGACGCTCTCATTAGGCGAGCTTACAAGCAAGCTATCGGGATACCGCTTACCGCATCGACCGAACGATTCGAGGGCTACACAATACGCTAAGCGAACTCATCGAAGCTCAACGCTTAGCGCAACGAGAACGACTTGCGTACAGCCCGACTGGACGGCACATCCTCGACTCTATTGGCATCAATTACCCGAGTACTGCCCCAACCAAGGTCCCACTTCAATCAGCCATAAGAGAAGGCATATCCATATCACCCATTCCAAAAAACATGGATCCCGTGCACAATCTGGAGCGAAGACACGCGCTGGCCAAAGCCCTCCACAAACAGTACGAAAAATCAGAGAACGTGGCATTCGTGCACGCAGCCGATTACGAAGGCCGCGCCGCCATGACGTTCGTGGTGGTCGATCGGCAGGGAAATTCCATAGCTTCCAGCTCTATTCGCACGAAGGAACCGGAAGTGGAAGAAGAGGTGACCATAGCACTGGCAATGACGGCCTCCGCAAATATCAAATATGTCATCCGTGATTCTAAATCTGCTATTATAAATTTTTCGAGAGGGCGGATCTCAACAGAAGCGTCTGCAATTCTTACAAATGCCTTCCGTCGCGATGCGCGGACCGGCAAAATCTACCTGATATGGGCACCTGCCCACTCCGGCCTGGCCGGGAACGAGTGCGCGCACGATGCTGCTCGAGGATTCACCGACCGAGCTGACATCGACCCTAACACCCCATTCGCCCATTCGCTCCGATGGTCGGGTAGGGATCGGCTCGTGTCCTACAGGGACATAAAAAATCACTTTCGTCTGGAACGGGCCCGTTTCCCCCCCGCTCACCCGTCACTCAACAAGAGGCAATCCGTCGTATGGCGGCTAGTTCAAACAAACTCATATCCAAACCCGGTAATGTATAACTACTGCTATCCGGGGAAACATTCGGATAAATGCCATAAATGTAAAGAAAGGGCAGATCTAGCACATATGCTATGGGCCTGCCCGCAGGCGGCTATACCCGCGCGCAGAATCACTCGGGCGGAGCAATGGGAGACCGTGTTGCTCAGCCATGACCCAGCAGATGAAGTCTGGGCCGTCCAGCTGACCGAAGACGCTGCTAGAGCCCAAGGGCTCTTGGCCGACGCCTAGGATCACCAGCCTCTCCCAATTAAGTTTTCTCTCTCTCTCTCAACCATTTTCTCTAAAGGAAGGCGCTTCGATTTTGTAACTGCAACTTTCTTTTAACGGCAACGGCAGCTCATGATGGACAATTGAAAGCTCACTTACAAGTGCGCCCTATGTATTTGCAATTCGGCTCTCGATAGACAGTTGGTTCGACGAACTTCGGAAGGCCGTTCAAACGGCTGTGTAGTGCAGGTAATAGTTTTATACCGCTAGACCTTGAGCCCAATGAAGCAAGTTCCCAAGCGCGTCACATAAACTGCCAGGCCCCATTGCAGCTTCGCGAACAAAGGTTTCGCGTTCTCAGTCAGGCTTGAAAGTATTTGCAAAGGTAGAGTTATCGCCTTGCGGAGAATATTTTCTCATCACTGCAGCTACATATTCGAGCCTCTGCTTGGATTTTGTTGCTATTTTATTTAAAGTTGGTATCGTAGTTCAGTTTTTCCCGCAACTCAAAGTAAGCCGGCTAATGCGTGTGATATTGCGCATGTGAAGACATTTAAACACTCGATCACATATTGCCAACACTATCAAAACACCAATACTGAGAAAGAAATGTTTTCCGCGAGTATTGAGTTAGACGGTGTGCATATTTTTCTAAGTTATTTCGTGTACGCTTGGTTTCATGACGACTGGACTCGCTTCTAGACTTCCTTATTAAAAATGTTCAGACCTTGAAGGTGATCGAAAAAAGGTCGGCTGTAACGAGACATCAAAACTTCAAGAACCACCGTCCTCTACCCTAAGAAATTCGAGCGAACTGAAGATGCACTAGGCCGACGAGCACAACATTTTCAATACTACATAAATGGACTTACAGGCGCTCAGAAATCATCACGTTACGGCCGGTACCCCAAATATGAACACGCCTTCACTACACCCGCAAACATATAGGCCAAACTGAGATCTTCCTGCCAGCAATTCCTGCCACAGATCGAGTGCCCTTCTAGCTAGGAGGCTTAGGTGGCGCCCCCTAAGGAGCTTGATAAGCTTGATTGGACCACACTGACCACATTACTCACAGTAAAACCACGCCGGGATTACTCTGCAACTCTACCAATAAGCCATGCAGTCCTTTCGCAACAGGCTCCAAAAGAAAGTTCTATCTCTCTCTCTCCTCTCTCTCTCTCTCTCTCTCTCTCTCTCTCTCTCTCTCTCTCTCTCTCTCTCTCTCTCTCTCTCTCTCTCTCTCTCTCTCTTTCTCGAAAAGACGGCCGTCACCTCGCAGGCGACCCTTTTCACCAACAAAAACGCAATGCGAACACTAACACACAGAAAGAAGCCTCCCCCTTCACCAGGGCAGCACGTCCGCATCCATGCAAGCAACTCATCTCTGTGCAGGTATATCCTAAAACAGTCGCAGGGCAAGCTCGTACTCCTTGTTACTCAGACCCAAACATTTTCGACACAACAATTTTCCTCGCCTTTCAAATTTTCAAATATTAGGGGACACCCAGTGTTATCGCATAAGACAGCAGTGCGGCGATATCTTGCCGCGGTATGCCGCTTTGCAAATTTGTGACTATGCTGGACGATGACTAGTGTTTTAGATGCGAAGCATCTCATTCTCGGGGCTGCGTCCCTGAGCATGAGTGTCCCGGGGCTGTGTGCGCAGTGAAGCATGCCCATATATGGAGGTACACTTCATGGCTACAGCCCCACGTTTCTTCACCGCTGCCGCCCTTTTCGGCTCTCTACCCAATCGCATTGTGCAATACCGAAGCAACGCTCTTCGGAGGCCACGTGTGCAGCGCGCTAGAGCCTGCTGGGCCGTGATTGGCGTAGCCAAGCTGTAATAAAAGGTCATTGTCTATAACTTCCAATCGTCTGTGCCCAAGTCCCCGACACAGCTAAACACCAACCCCAACATAGCAAATCCCACCAGAGCACCAGCTTCGCTGATGGTTGGAGGCCTCGAGTTTTTGCGTGAAAGCAACATAAACCGCTCAAGGATTCTGAGCTCTCGATTCTCGATATAAAATAAAAGAAAAACTGATTAAGATTTAGTGTTCACAAAGAAAATGCTCGGCACGTACTGTTCATTTCGTCCTGCGCCTTCTTTTTCAGTTCATCGTCTGTCAGAATCTGAAACGTACGAAATGAAAAAAAAAATTGAAAATATAAATTAAAAATTTTCAATGCAATCTGCAAACAAAGACTGCAGCATTGACTCATTCTCAAAGCGACACTGAAGTGAACGCATCAAATCCTTAGTTATGGCTGAACTGTTAAGATTCCCCATGCAGTCTAGTGGCCAAGCAACAACGCGCGTCCGTGGAATGTCCGAAAAACAGCCGAACATCATATGCCAAGTTTGGACGGCCACTGTACGGCCACTGTACGTCCATGTTTCGATGTACATTTGCGGACGTACAGTGTATATCCAGCTGCAACTGTACAAAGGATATGCATTTCCGTATGTACGAAGGACATCCTCCCGTGGACGTACAAAGTTACAACGAAGCATCAAATATTGGCGTTATTGGAATATAAAAAGAAGAACAAAAATATACTCTACTTTTCAAGTAAAATATTTTGTCCATCCATAATTGCAAGTTTCATCGTTATATTAACAAAATTAAGCGTAATTTTTAAGCATTTTTGAAGCACCTCACTGACTCATACGGTGATCCCTTTGGGGAAGGCTATATAAGCATAATAACAGCTAACGAAGCATGTGAAGCAAGTTTACTGCGTTCATGTATCCTTAAAGTTCAAAAAGAGCGGAGAAGCGGGCCTGGTACGATTCCCGGTACACCTGCGCTTGCGCACAACCAGTTTTTCCGCCTCTGCGCACGCGCGGTAGCGCCGGTCGCCTACCGGGTACCGTACGGGGATCGGTTCTCCGCTGTGCTATAACTAGAGAGTTTTCGCATACCGGGTGTCGTCCGCTAACGCTACTGCGCAGGGCCCGACTGGGAAGGTGAAAAAATCGTTCTGGTGGGGGGATTAGTTCCGCCGGCCGGCCTTCGCCATGCCTGCGCCTTCTCTCCACTGAGGGGCAACACCCTCGCCCTCCCCGCACGCGCATGCGCGGTCGGGTCCCGGTAACCCGCCTCCGTAGCGTGAGCCTCCGCTAGCCGCTATGCTAAAACTCTCTATTGTCTCTTGTCTGCCCGGTAATGCGCCGTTGTGCGGCGTAGTATTCGTTGTAGGAACATAGGTTCTCATCAATAAAACAGCTGCGATTCTGTAAATTGCTACGAACATCCCAAATGCATCCAACTTCGGACGTCCGAATGGACGTACAGAAGTGTTGAATCCAGACGTCCCACGGACGTACATCGTTATGTCCATCGCTCCCTGAATCGGACCGACTGCGGACATCCGCTAGAGACGGAATGGACGTACGTTGGAACGCCGACGGACGTCTGATGGTTGCTTGGGTACTTAAGTATACAGCGGATGTTTTGGGGCCTTAGATAATGGTTAATTAGCGCCAGAAGGGAAAACACTATGTGCTGTTAGTCGTCTCAAATAAGCAATGATAACGACGTCACAAATGTTTGGGGCGTGCTTTCATTCTATCTGAACCTTCGAAATTTTTGTTGTCACCCATTCCAGATTGCCATTTCTTTTCCGCTTTCGTTGTAAGCATGTAAGGTGATTCCCCTCAGGACTGTTAGGAGAGAATACAAACAGGAAAGCGCTAAAAGGTTAGTACTTGCGGATACAAGACGAAATGCTGTGCTTGGGACGGAGTTGCGGCTTCAAAGGACGAACTTTAGTTTTCGTATGAGACGTAGCTGTGTTGCTGTGCCCTCAGCCCCTGCCACACGGTACCCCCGCATGTTCCGGACTGGTAGAGAGAAAACGGCTTCATCGGGCTGGGTGTGGGCGGTGTGGTTTCCCATTTTGGCTAACCATGAGCCGTCATTGCTCCACCTGCCCTCTCGACCAGCAGAAGTTGGCCAAAAAAGCGGTATCTCTCACTGCTAAGGGGTAGCGGAAAGGAGGGAGGGCGGCAGGTCTCGAGTGTTGGCCCATTCCCATATTATCTACCTGAGAGTGGTTGTCTGATTACAAAAAAAAATAGTTCTACTTAGTGTGAAAGTTCCCGAAACAGCGGAGCTGTGGTTCTTTCGTGTGGGCTCGGACGTGTAAACGGGCGCTGACCAGAGCACGGCAGCGCCATCGCCACGCAAATTACACGGCCCCGCAAAGCTAAAAAAAGCAGAGAGAGGCGTCGTCCCCTCTCCCTTCCATAGCGGGAGGGAGACCAACCAGCCCCTGCGGTACCGCTGCGCCCTCTACGGAACGGTCTGGGAACAGCCTCGGCGGTGGTTCCGAGAGCCATCGATAGAGGCCGCCAGCGGGTCTGGGAACATGCTCCTAGATCGGCGGGGTGCATGACCGACAGCAGACGGACGAAGAGGCTAGACCTAAAACAGCTCCGTTGTTAAATTTTAACCGGACTGTGAAGTACGTCATAAAATGCATGCTGCATTGAGGAGCGCTCCCATTCAAACGAGCGCCGCCAAAATTCCCGCAGCGACTTTTGCTTTTATTTATAAGTGTTGCTCGCACCTTGGCAATAATGGTCATTACGCCTGAGGAGTCGAGCTTGTTCTTGATATTAAGTACGTCTGGAGGAAGTGTCACCTGTAAATAAGAATTCAGGGATTGTCAATGATTTTATCTTAGTAATGCTTGGCGGCGGGTTGTTGGCTTAACATCTTTTCATGGGAAATCGCGCTGGGTACTGCTCACAAAGCTGGACACAAGAAAGCGTTCACGTTTACGAGAAGACGGCGCCATGCTACTCACTTCAAAGTGTACCTTTCTTTTTTTGTGGTGCCAGTCTTTGTGAGAAATAACCAGAGGGATTTCTTTTCACAATGTGTTATCTTTTTGAAGCAAATACCATTCGATTGGAATTACCCCATGGGTTATTATAACTGAGATATTTATTTTAAAAAATCTTTTTTACTGTAGGCTTTAAACATTATTTTTTTCAGGTTTACCTTAACCGTTATATGGTACACAAAGATGCAGACCCCTTGAAAGGTACACGACGTGTTGCTGAAAAAGGTCAATGATATGGTACATGTATCGTAACAAAAAAGCATTCCAAGTGATCGCTAATAGTCCCGCCCTCACTAACTTCAAAGCATGTGCGGTCACAAATGATGTTCGTGAATTATATGCAGTAGTTGACTAAAGTAGGTGAAGTTTTCACGAAGCGAGAAAGATTTTGAAGGTGTTTTCTACACCCCACGCACACTGAACCTTCGTTTATAACGAAGCTCCTGGTACCTGGAAGAGACTTTGAAATAAGCGGTACTTCTTTAAAAGCCGGTGTTGTGGGATTTTTATACCCTGCAGGGGTAACCATAAAAGCAGTAACACAAAAATTTACATCAGTTGCAAAGTGATTTACAGCCTTTTTTATGGTGTAAATCATAAGGGTGTAAATTTACACCCTGATGGGTGAAAATTGCTGTATATAACTAACACCCATATATCCTGCCAAAAATACAAACGAAAACACCCTTTAATGGTGTTGAGCCACGAGTGCCGAAAAGCGAATGTCAAGGCGTTAGAAAACCGCTTATTGGTGATGCGGCCTGCTTCCGAACCGTTCCCTGTCAGATTGGATGCACAAGGTCCCGTTTCTTTCATTTAGTACCTCGTCATCTTCGCGGTCGGAGGAGGCAGCGGGTCGAGAAATTGAACAAGGGGGTTTTGTCGCTTAAAGCGCCCTTAACCCTAACAAAAACACAATACAACCTTTGAAAGTATCTTTTATTGTTAATTACACCCTTTCAAGGGATGCTTTTGTTTGTTTGATAGGCTGTTAGGGGGTTAGATATAAGCGAAAGGGTGTAAATCATTTTTCACTGTAGATTGATTTCGTTATAACGAAAGTTTGCCGTACATAATATTTCTGGCCTTAGTAAAGGAAAATGCTATTTGGCCCCTTAAAGTAAGCCGGGATCTAACAGACTCAAAGATCATTTATTTATTTATTTATTTATTTATTTATTTATTTATTTATTTATTTATTTGTTTATTTATTTAGGAATACTGCAGGCCAATTCTTTGGCCCCGGCCGGAGGGGCATTAAATAACCAATGATAAACATTGTTAATTCAAAAAGGATCACAATGGACTAGGCTAGCACAATGGGCAGACATAATGCCAAAACAAAAACAAGTAACAGAATCATCGTCAACACTGAGAACATAACAGCGTAAACTTAATAAAATGCTGAACACAAAACGCACAAACCATAACCTAATAAACCAACAAAAAAATGGAAGAAAAATAAAACAGCATAAAATGTAATAGCACCTTAATAACCTCAAAATAGCAAGCACCGACAAAACTGCGGTTTCTACAGGTCACAAAAGAAGCGTTCCAACTCTTGCAAAAAATTGTTGGCATTGACAACATTTGGTGCCAAGTCATTCTGTTCACTCACCGTTCTGGGAAAGAAACTATACTTAAATGAATTAGCCTTCGCAGAAATAGCGGTTAGGGCATGTTTAGCTGTGTGCCTTGTTTTTCGTGTCATAGCAGGTTGGATAAGATTTGTCTCATTTAGAGTAATTTTTCCTGAAAGAAACTTGTGAAGTAAGAGCAGCCGGTTTATTTTCCTGCGTGTTTCCAGTGTAGCAATAATACTATTCTTCATAATCGATGACGGCGAATCTGTCCTTTTGTACTTGCCAAAAATAAATCTTCCGGTCTTCCTCTGTACGCGTTCAAGTTTTAATATATCTTTCTTAACATGTGGGTCTCGTAGTACCGACGCGCATTCTAACTTGGACCTCACACACGCATTGTACGCTAAAAGCCAAACACTTGAAGTGGCATTTTTAAGTTTCCTCTTAAGAAAACATAATTTTTGAAAAGCTGACACGCAAATGTCGGAAATGTGCACTCCCCCACGATAGATTACCGGTAAGTGTTACCCCTAGCTATTTATATTTATCAACTTCTTTAATAGTGCTGCTGTTAAGACGGTAACTGCAAAAACTTTGGTTTTTTTTTCTTGTTACACGCAGAAGGGCAGTTTTTTTGCCATTCAGCGCCATGCCCCACTTCACACACCGGTCAATAATGGCCACAATAGTTGCCTGTATATGAGCATGGTCGCTTTCGGTCTCGATTGTTTTAAAAACAACACAGTCATCGGCAAATAATCTTATTGAAACATCATGTGGTATCACTTCTGCTAAGTCATTTATATAAATAAAAACAATAAAGGTCCTAATACACTGCCCTGTGGGACCCAGGAGGTGACTGCAGGAAGCATATTAGAAGAAACATTTTGCACTTGTACGAATTGTTTCCTGTTTTTAAGGTATGCGGAAATTCACCTAATAATACAGGGAGGAAGACCAAAGCTCTGCAACTTGAATAACAATTTGCCATGCGGTACCTTGTCGAAGGCCTTGCAAAAATCCATAAATGAAACATCCACTTGGTCAGCGGTGTCAAGAACACTGAACAAGTCATGTAACGTTAATATTAGCTGGGTAATAGTGGAAATACCTTGTCTAATCCAGTGTTGGTAAACTGACAGCACCTTATGTTCAACAAGAAATTCCTATATGTATTTACCAATCACATGCTCTTTTTGCAGCATTGGCTCGTCATTGAAACCGGGAGGTAGATATCAGGCAGAATATATCAGGCACTTATGTGCGGGAGTTCTGCCTCAGGTATGTCTAATTATTTCCTGGTGCTGAGCAATGCTGACATCCATTATGCATGTCAGCAGTTTAGTGGTTTGAAGAGGTACCAGGCCCCGTCAATTAAGCCTCAACATACGCGAATAGGGACATCACGAATCGTACTGCTGAAGAAAAATGTATAAGGTGGTAATAGTCGTTTTCACGATTTCGGAAT
Source organism: Haemaphysalis longicornis (assembly GCF_048455015.1). Taxonomy (NCBI): domain Eukaryota; kingdom Metazoa; phylum Arthropoda; class Arachnida; order Ixodida; family Ixodidae; genus Haemaphysalis; species Haemaphysalis longicornis. The sequence goes on along the minus strand of NW_027526385.1, from coordinate 81,700,680 downwards.
TTTATGCGATAGTAAAAGAGCGCTACACAGTTGCTTAAGATTAAGAGAGTTGACTTACGACCGCTGCGAATTTTCAGATTATATGTTGAACGTCCTGCGTGCATACAGGGTACTTCTTGTTTTTGGCGAGTTGATTGAATAAAGTGATCGACGAATTGACGGACGGACACATGTAGACAGACAGACAGACAGACAGACGACAGACAGACAGACAGACAGACAGACAGACAGACAGACAGACAGACAGACATTTATATTTTGGCGGTAGGTAAGCCTAACAAATAATCGTCATTGCAAACTTGCGAATACGTACGCTGGCTGCTTGAAGAATCTCGTTCGCCTTATCCTCAATTGCTTTGCACTGCGCAGGGCAAGTTGACGCCGCGTCCAGTGCCGCCTGCGCCGCCGCCTTGAGACGGTCCTGGACATTCCGCACCGCCGGACTCAGTGCCACGGACGTAGCATTGTCCACTAACTTCCCGATCAGGCGAAGGCCTGGGATAAATGCATTTCGACCAGTGTGAGACACGACCGGTTTTAGAGATCTGTGAAAAAGGCACCGATAAAGAACCCCCTATCGACACCAAAATATCAAAGCTGTGCAACCACGCACACACTCCAAGAACTCGAGGAGTGCTGGGCACTCTGTCTAGGAGTAAAAACTTTTGTCCCATATTTCACTCCCTTTGGAAGCATTGGGCGACTCTTCCGAGGAGTAGCGTGTGGCGGCCGAACGAGAGGCGAAACACTCCCCGTGGGATTTACTTGCTGCTTTCGAAGCGGAGTACTTGAACCCTGTGTAGGAATTGCAATGCCATCTCCAAGGCAGCGTTCCGTCACTCCCTTTAGGCGTAAATAAGCTCTATTGGCGGCGTTCCCGGATACTGCAGACGGGTACTACTACTCTCTCTTGGAAAGCATCTCGTTACGCCTCAAGAGCGTTCTGCTATTCCCCGCGAGGCAGCGTGCTTTCGCTCCGCCTGCTACTAGACCCCCCCCCTTCCCCACGATGGTACTATAGGCAGTTACAAGCAAACAAAACAGGACAAGCTATTTTGAAACATGGAAAAGAAGAAAAAACAAGCTCAGACTTTATTTTTCAAAATACCACAACAGTCGGTTCATTCTGCAATTTAACACAAAATGTGTTTGTGTTGTTGTGTTGTGTTGTGTTGTGTTTTATGGCACATAAGCAACTTAGGCTATCATGCGCCAAACAGAAGGTTTTGTGTATTTTGTGGATAATAACGGTTACATCACGTTACAGCTTTACAGCTTGCTTAGAATCCCTGCTTCCTTGATAAAACTAAAAACGGAGGAAATTTTAACAAGTGCGTTTTCTCCTAAAAGTAGACTGGGGTGAAATGGAATGTGTTCGTCGTAGAACAGCCTAAAATGCTTTTTTCTCAGGACCTCAAATTTCGTACATGAGAGTAACATGTGGTTTACTGTTAGCTCTTGGTCGCATTCCTCACATCTCGGTTTATCTTCTTTCATTAGAAGGAAGTTATGTGTCAGGTGTGTATGTCCGATGCGGAGACGACATAAAATGACTTCTGTGTAGCGCTCCTCATGTTTGCTTGATTCCCACTCTGCTATAGTGGGCTTAACTATGTGAAGTTTGTTGTCTGTTTCGTTATCCCATGAGGACTGCCATGTTTCTCTGAGTTTACTCCGTATAAATTTCATACAGTCGCTATGAGGAATATGTACTTGTGTTACTGTTTTACTACCAGCCTGCGCAGCACATGCATCGGCTCTCTCATTACCATTGATCCCAACATGGCTAGGAACCCAGCACAACTTAATTTCCTGTCCCTGTGTTTTTGCTGTCACTAAATTGTGTATTATGTCTCCTATTATGGGTTGAGCTGCATTTTTGTAATGTAGGGCTGTGATCGCGCTGAGCGAGTCTGTGTAGATAACACTTTTCGGAATGCTTTCCTTCCTTATTCTTTCCACAGCAACAGCAATTGCATAAGACTCCGCTGTGAAAACCGAGGCGCACTGAGGTAGTCTGATCACCTTCTCCCATTTACCTTGTATTATTGCACTCCCAGCATAGCATGCTGTTTTGGAACTGTCTGTGTAAAATGAGGTGTAGCCTTTGTATTTTTCGTTTAGTGCCAAAAACTCCTGTAATATGTGTTCACGCGGTGTTTTCTTTTTTTGAAAGTGTGTCAGTGTAAAATCGCACACAGCAGGGAATGTATACCAAGGTGGTAGTTGTTTTGTTCTATGGGCAGTCCCAGGTAATGTGTCCAGCATACCAAGTTCTTGGCATTTCTCTTCAAACCGAAGGAGCAACGGTCTAATAGCTTGGGGTTTGTTATTAAACAGTGTCCTAGATGGGCATTTCGTGACTATGGGATAGCACAGATGTTTCGGTAGTGAACGGATCTTTAGGATGTATGAGCACGTGAGCATGAGTCTTCTGTATGTAAGTGGCGGTTCATTGGTTTCAACATAAAGACTGCTAATGGGTGATGTCCTATATGCGCCAGACGAGAGTCGTAAACCTAAATTATGTACGGGATCCAGTCGTTTTAAGTAGGACTGCCTTGCTGAGCCATACACAATGCAACCATAGTCTAAGCAAGAGCGTACAACGGAGCGATAAACTTGTAGGAGGCATGACCTGTCGGAACCCCAGTGTTTACGAGACAGAACCTTAAGTATATTTAGAGCCCCGGATGCTTTCTTTTTCAAGATATTGATGTGAGGCAGGAAAGTGAGTTTTTTGTCAAATGTTACGCCGAGAAATTTGTGTTCATTTTGTATGGGCAAATTTATTTCTTTTAGGTGTAGGGTGGGGTCTGTCTGCAGGCCTCGTTTGAGTGAGAAAAGAATGGCGACTGTTTTGTGTGGTGAAAACTGGAAACCATTTCTGTCTGCCCATGTTGTCAGTTTATTTATGGTCAACTGTACTTGTCTCTCGCATGTCGTTACATTGGACGATGTGCAAGCTATTTGAAGGTCATCAACATAAACAGAATACATAATCGACCTTGGAATTATTTTTGATATGGAGTTCATTTTGACAACAAACAATGTTGTGCTAAGAATACAGCCCTGAGGGACCCCGTTCTCCTGTACGAAATTCCTCGCCAGGGTTGAGCCCAGGCGCACTTGAAATGAACGATTTGTCAAGAAATCATTCAGGCAGTTCAGCATTCTTCCACGTATGCCTAATTCTACTAAATCCCGCATTATTCCAAACCTCCATGTAGTGTCATAGGCCTTCTCGAGATCAAAAAAGACAGCAAGACAGTGTTGTTTGTGTATAAATGCTTCTCGTACGGCATTTTCAAGGCGGACAAGATGGTCAGTTGTTGAGCATGCTTTTTTGAAGCCGCACTGGTGAATGTCTATAAGTTCATTTGATTGTAGGACAAAATTTAACCTGGTATTCACAACTAGTTCAAAAGTTTTGGCCAGACAGCTCGTAAGGGCTATTGGTCTATAACTACTAGGGGAGGTTGGCGGCTTTCCGGGTTTTAAGAATGCTACAATAAAAGCTTTTTTCCAAGCTCCCGGCATTTTTCCCGATACCCAAATTTTGTTAAAAAACTTCAAAAGTGCTTCTACAGCAGGACCAGACAGATGAGCGAGCATTTCGTAATGTATATCATCTGGCCCGGGGGCGGTCTGCTTACCAGCCAAAAGAGCTCTCTTTAATTCTTGGAGTGTAATTAAACTGTTGTACGTTTCGTTTGTGCCACCAAATGTTGGCAGTCGTTGTTTCTCAGCTGTGTTTTTATACTTTAAGAAAGCTTGTGTGTAGTGTGCGGAACTTGATACTTTGGCAAAGTGTTCACCCAGTATATCTGCCTGTTCTTCTATGCTTGTTTGCACATCTGGTGCTGTTAAAAGGGGAAGTGTGTAGGGGGAGTACGTCCCGTTTAGCTTATGAATTTGCTCCCATACCTTCTTCGATGTTACGGAGCTGTTTATGGACGAGACATAATTTTGCCATGAGGCTCTCTCAGCTTTTCGGCGAATGTACCTTGCTTTAGCTCTTACCTTTTTAAAATTTATTAAATTTTCCTGGGTTGGGTACCTTCTAAAGACTCCCCATGCTTTATTTTGCTGCTTTTTTGCCTCCTTACATTCTTGAGTCCACCATACTTTGTGGTTCTGCCTCACCACTCCCGTGGACTGTGGGATAGCTATGCGTGCAGCATTAACAATGCGGGATGTAAACACTTCATTCAATTCGTCAATACTAAGAGTGTCTGAAAAAACTTGGTCTAAATTTGCTTCCGAAGCAAAAAGTCCCCAGTCGGCAAACTGAAGTTTCCACCTGCGTGGTTTCGTCGGGATAATAGTTGGTGAAGATGTTATGCTAATGAGTACAGGTAGATGATCGCTCCCATATGGGTTGTTTATGATATCCCATTTAAAATCGCTAAAAACAGATGGTGAACTAAAGGATAAATCTAAGCAGCTCATCTTTCCTGAGCTTGGGGAGCAGTATGTAGGCTTAACAGTATTCAGTAAGCAGACATTATTGGTCAAAATCAAATCTTCTAAAATCTGGCCTCTTACATCAGTTTTTTCACTTCCCCAAAAGGATGAGTGGGCATTAAAATCACCTACTATTAGGAACGGTTCTGGTAACTGATTTACTAGGTCTTCTAAATCAAGCAGTGTTACCGTGAGTTGTGGTTCCAAGTACACACAGCAGACTGTGATTGTTTTGAATACAAGCATGGTGGCAGCTACTGCTTCTAGCCTAGTTTTCAGTTTATGTTCTTTAGCTGCAATACCATTTTGCACAATTATGGCGACACCACCAGAGAGCCTATTCGCCTGCTCTCGGTCACAACGAAAGACCTGGTATCCTTTCAGTATGTTCTTATGTTTAGGACCCAAGTTTGTTTCTTGAACGCACAAGACTGCAGGTGAATGAGTCGCGAATATTTCTTTCACGTCATTTAAATTATTTAAAAGTCCTCTACAATTCCAGTGGACTAGGAATGCCATGTTATTTTTGTATCAGGTGAAAACTACGTTTTCGGTCCCGTGATACGGTTTTTGCCTTTCTTTCCATTTTCAAGGGAGTTCCGCCGCACCACCGAAGTAGACGGCCGAGAACCTCCCTCAGTTGTGTCCATTGTCTCCTCCGAGACGCTGGAGGTTCGTGCAGAATGCACGGGTGTTGAAGTGTTGGACCTAGCCGTGTGGGCAGAGGTCTTCGGGACTGCCAAACCAGGGGTCCGTGCAGCCCGCTTTGGGGGTGGTGGAGCAGCACTAGCTGCTTCCACCGGGGGCGCGGAGGGCCTTGCTTCAGCCTCACTCTGTGTGGCTTCAGCAGGCGCCGAAGACAGCTGTGATGCCGCGCCATGTTGCACCACAACGGAGTAGGATCGGGTATGCGCTGGTGTCAGTCGCCTCCGTGCTTCACGAAATGTAAGGTTTTCAGTCACTTTCAGCGTGATGATCTCTTTTTCTTTTTTCCACGCTGGGCAAACACGAGAGTATGCTGCGTGGTTGCCCTTGCAGTTCACACACAGTTGTTGTTCGGATTCACAGTTCTCAGTAAGGTGTTCATTGGAGGCACATTTGGCGCAGGTGTCTTGGCCACGGCAGCTTAGCGAGCCGTGACCGTATCGTTGGCACTTGTAGCATCGGCGAGGATTTGGAATATACGGTCTCAGTTTCATTTTTGTGTATCCTACCTCTACGGATTCTGGAAGTATGCTGGATGCAAAGGTAAGGACCATGTGTTTAGTCTGGATTTCTTTGTTTTCTCTTCTGATTTTGATTTTATACACATTTGTGACGTTCTGTTCTTTCAGACCTTCGAGAAGTTCCTCCTCAGACACGTACTTTAGGTCGTCATCGGATATGACTCCGCGGACCGTGTTGAGTGACCTGTGTTCGCTTACAGTTATAGGGATCTCACCAAAAGATGTTAGTCCTGGCAGTTTGTCACACTGGTGTTTGTAGAGCAGTTCGAGTAGGAGGTCTCCATTAGCTAGTTTTTTTACTTTGTAGCCTTCGCCAATGGTGGCAGTTAGGGTTTTTGCGACAAGAAATGGTGAGACAAGTCGGGCAGTTTTCTCTTCATCGTTGCTGTGAACCACGTGGAAGCGTGGGAAGTTCGTAACGTTCTTCGTGAAAAACTTAGCAGTTACGTCGGTGCCCCCTCTTTTACGAGAGGGATCAGTTGGGCGAAAAAAAGAAGCCATAAAATGAAAAATCTGTTCGGCCATGGTGCCAGCCGCCCACCATGGAGCCCAACAAGGGGACGGGACAGGAACTCGCGAGCAAGTCCTGCCCACGCCAGCTGTACACCACGACTATAACCTAATATGGCTGAACTCAGGGTCGTCCGCCACACAAGGTTAACCCTAGCCGCCAGGAAAAAGGGAAACTGAGAAAGAATGAGACGACAGGAAAGTTGTTAGAAAGGAGACAGGAAAGCGAAAGGTGAAGGGAAGGACAGGAAAAGGCGACTGCCGATTCCCCCCGGGCGGGTCAGACCGGAGGTGCCGTCTACAGGAAGCGGAGGCCAAAGTGGTGTGTTGCCTCCGCCAAGGGGCCTTAAAGGTCCAAGCACTCGGCGTCGGCTCAACCACCAGGACCCTCTTTTCCCCGGTCACGGCGCTGCCACGCACGGCTAAACGTGGGTGCTCGGGGTCCGTGGTGTCGCACAGTACACGCAAACATCTGCTTTAGCAGATGCCCCCTGCGGGGTAACACAAAATGCAATTTATTGGGAATTAAAATATCACGGCATAAAAACGGTTCCTACTCCACATGCAAACAGGAGACGTAGCGCTTATTTAGGATACATCCAAGAAAAAATTCACAAATAAAAATGCAGCAAAGCAATTGAAAACACTGAAATACAAACATTAAATTATGACGATAAAAATGAAGTTAACATCCACAAATAAAAAGGTACTGGCATTAGCACGAAAAGCGTCAACTGTGGGAGAATAGTTAACAGTATTAACATAAAACAAAATGGCCTTAGTACATCAGTGACTGCTTCACATGGACTGAAAAAGCCAGCTCTTATTTAACACATAAATATTTACAAATAAATTTTGCGAAAGAAAAATGTGGGACTAAAACAATTCAGCGTGGATTACTATTAACGCATTACAAGGTGCAATCAACACAAAGATACAAAGCCATTGACACGGCAACTTTGCAACAGATATATTTTGGTGGTACATTAGGAAACCGCACGAAACATTCCCACTGGGTTTTTTAGGCGGGTGGTTCTCAAATGAGGATGCGCTAGTAAGATTTAAAAAGGCATAACTTGGTATTAAAAACAAACACGTTCGAGCTGACTGCTTCATAATGGTGGCGGCCTCCAGAACAGTACCGACCAGGGCACCGTGCTTGAGCCCAAGTAACTTCTACAGAAGCAAGAAGGTGCGCTTCGCCTTTGAAGCGTATTGCACAATGAACGGCCAAAACACAGACAGCAGCAATGGGAACCCATCCACGATGTCCAAGGGTGTGAGGAGAAGTGTCTTGAATGCGACGGCCACTGCTGCTGACGCCTCGGGGATCTCTCCCTCTCTCTCAAAAAAAAAAAAATCTTCGGGAAAGTAGCGTCTTCCCGTGGTTCCTACATAGACAGAAAGAGGGGGACAGCAAAGATAAGTTCTGCAATGAAAAAAATATTAACGAATTTGACAACGTTAAATGAAGTTTATTGGGTGATAGATTAGTTTTTGCGCCGAGAGCACGCACTGAACCCGTATTGGAATGCCATACTGCTTGGCGCAGTAACCAGTCTAGATGCGGATGTGGTGACCTTGGATGCCACCACGCTCATTGTACCACTTGGCCAATGTCATGTCAGACAGCGCGCCCTACAGCTGTCTGCCTACGCACTGCGCCCCAAACCCATTAGTGCTTACGTGTCCGTAGCTTCAACTGTTTACCCCGCTATCGTTCCCTGTATAAAAATATTGCACAAAATTTAAGGAAACATAACTTTTTTTGTAAGGTTATAATCCCTGAATAATTTGCATTGGATTTTGTCCTCAACCGACTGCAACGTAGGGCCAATTATACGTTCACAAGACTAGCGTGGAAAAGTTGCTAATGGGTCATATAGCTACTGTTTTCTTCATTCTCAAGTACGCTTCGTTGCATGCACGCTGCAGATCGCAACATTTGATGAGAACCAATAGGCTCGTTATTGAACGATCAGAACGCTCGAACGCTCGAGCGACGGCGACAACCGACGCGAAAAAAGTAATGTAATGGGTACAACAAACAGTGTGGGCGACAGCGACAAACGAAAAAAAGTAATGCATTGCTGCCAATGCTTTTCGTCGTCGTTGCTGCCGCTCGCTTGTGGGCTGCTTCTGTCCGGGAATAAACCCGCGACGGCGACGGCCCGTCGCCTGCCGCCGTCGCCGCCTTCAGCGGCCTGTGTAAAAAAATTTCGCTTGTCTGTGTCGCACACAATACCTGTTTGCCGTACACACTGAGTGAGGTTTCTCGCGTCGCTCATCGCCTTAGACGCATGTAATTACCCCTTAACAGTGCGGTAAGTACGCCCCGAAAAGTCCCATTTCCGTCCATCCTGCCCTCAAGCAAAACGTAAAAAAACTTGTCTGAACAGCATTTCAGTCTGCTGCTGTACGCGCGGCGGTCACTAAAATTATTGTAATTTAGTGACTACCACGCGCTAGACGCGCTCCTATCACTCAGCCTATTGTACGCAATTCTTTGGAGCCGCGCAGGTAGCCACAGCTACTGCACGGCCGCCACTCTAACCCTAGCCGCCGAGCTAAGAGTACAGCGTAGCGCTGCGACTACTCGCGCGACCATGCTTCGTACCTGCGAAAACATTCCGCAAGGATACCAACACTTCACGAATCCAAGGGATTGAAACGGTGCAAGAATCGACGCTGTTTGCACACGGGTACAAAAGCCGCCCTTCAAAACTAAGCAACGGTCAAAATCAGTCACGAAAACGTTAGGACTAACCGCTTCCGCGGACCGAAGTACCGAGAGTAACTCTGCTTCGTTAAATACACAAGACAAGAATACGAGGTTAACTAATGGCTTACCTCTACTTCCCGCCAGCGTTTCTTCGTCCGGTAGATAAATCCAAGGTCGTAATAGCTGCGAAAGATCCCAAGCTCAAGGCGCGAAGCCTGCGACGGCCGCGGATACAGTCCGGCCATAGCGCGCGCATCGCTACACAGTGCGCATAGTTCCGAAATCGGCCTCAGCGCTGTCGCCGCTGTGATGTTCGTCCGAAAGAAAAACTAGTACGACGCACGCACGCACGAATGAACGAATATACGACTTGCTCGCGTGTGCATGATGTCGCGCTGACGCACAAGCGGCCAGCGGTTAGCCAACACGCGTCGTATACTGTGTCGAAGCAAGTATGACGATAAGGGCAGGTCCAAATTCCCATGTTGCACGAAGCGTCTGCTTGAAAGCCCACTTCGTTCGTAGCACATTGACATCACGGTCTGGCGCGGCCTGTAAGTCGCCCGTCCGGCCTTGGCGGGTTCACCGCCTGTGTAGGTTTTTGCAGAACACGCGCACTTCGTGGCTCGCTGAAGGTGCCTTTCTCACGCTTGCTCGGGCGGTTCGCGTTACCTGATCCCCCGGATGTGTGACGCGTTACGTATCGTGATCCACGCCTGCGCGCCGCCGCGGGGGGGGGGGGGGGGGGGGGGGTCATCATTCTTGAGTTCCAGCAACCGATCGGTGTGTACGCTTTTATCGTCGCTCGTCAGCCGACGAGATAGTTTTCACCGTAGAGGGTGTATTTGAGATGCCCTCGCAGTGATATCGCCTGTACCTCACACTCCGATCTTGCAGATAGGCCCCATATTGCTGTTAATACCAGTTATGTATACGGATTTCCTTTATTTAACCTAGTAAAAGCTATCGTATGTACACGCCTATCTCGGCGACACTAGCCACGGTTGTTGGGTCGGGTTCGTGTTGCGCTTGCAGCTTGAGCTATCAGAAGAGCGCGGACTTCACTTCTTGCAACACCATTTTTCTCAATCGATCTCAGATTTACAATCCGTTTTTTTTTAGCTCGACTAGGCGCGGGACAAGCGTACGTCTATAGATCAAACTCTTTCAAAGCGACCGTCTGCAGCGGTCCGTAGATTAGTTCCTTCGATTTGCCGCCTGCCGCCACTGAACGCTGCGAGCAATCGTTACACGAACTCATATTCTTGCACGTTTACAATGCGCGGCAGAAGTAATCGGGCGCTTTTTACACAACCGCTTTATATAATATATTCGTATGCAAATAAAACATCGCTGATGAGTTGGTGTGCGCAGATGGCAGGAGTGCATCTCCATGCTTACTCCCGCACTGGACAAGAATGAAATTGCAATTCTACTCTTCGTACTGGAGATGGGAGACGATGCGCAGGTTTACTCTTCACTGGTGCGGGAGCAGAACTGGGGCTGCACTCCGCCGCGCACGAGAAGAGTACGCGGTCAGTTTTGCTCTCCTCCTCATGGGGAGCGAGCATTGCATCCAACTCCCCGCAGCTTTCGAGGGGAGTCCACCAACGCTTGCAAGAGTACAATGACGGTTGGACTCTTCAACTGCTCCCCCGATTTCTTAGAGTGCAGAGAAAAAAGTCCGCTTCCGCGCAGGTTTATTTTGGAGCATCCTCGACAAACTTACTGGTGCACACAGGGGTGCACCCGTGCGCTTTTCATTTTCGACAAATCGCACCGATGCCCACCATCTGTCCTCGATACACAGGGGCGCACCGTCGCGGGGAAATTTTTGGTTGCCCCGTCGTGCAGCGAGAGAGTCGACGGAGTGCCGTCGTGCAATCCCAAGATGCATCGCGAGCGACGCCGGGGAAGCGTCTTCCTCCGTCTTCTGCTGCAGCGACGGGGAATGGGTGCAGTGAAATGTATACTATATAGCATCGGCGCACTCACGTGAAGGCGGAACTGTCTGCAGATGGTTGCTGACAAGAATGAATGGCTTGCGAATTCATCGGACAATGTTGCGACGGGCTCATAACAGGCGGTAATGACGGCCAGAGATTGGAAGTAAGGACGCGAACTTCGTGTACTGCAAAGATGGCCGAGTGATTATCCAGCCAGTTGGAGCTTTGAATTCGTTTCGTTCGATTGAATCACGCGAACAGTTACTGGAGTGCTTGGATTATGAAGACCTACATGCTTTGCTGTAGCGAAGCGCGGATCATAACAGGAACTCGCGGTATGGCTCTCAGAATGAAGATAAGCAGCATCTTATAGGTAGGTGCTTAGTGGAATCAGTGGAAGTAGGTTGTTGCGCATGTGTGACGGATATGGCTTGTGTGTACATATGATCATTAAGTTTCAATAAATATTACTTCGCAGGGGTGCTATGTCTTATTACGCTGATTTGTCACACTGATTTGTCACACCTTGTGAACGTTTAAATGAGTTGATTTCACAGCTTAAGAGATGGCGCTAGGGTAGAACCGCTCAGTTGGTCCTCGATCAACGCTCCGTACCAGTGCGCACCATCGCGGGGCAGTGTGCACCGAGCCGGTTTTGGGGCCACCCCCGGTGCGTATTTATCGAGGACGCTATTAGATTTTTCACACACACCCCTTACTCAAAAAAGCTGTCGTGCTCCCGAATTTACCCTCAACCTATGACGCGGATGCAGTTGGAGAACAACGCACACCAAATACAAGACACGTGAAACAAAACACGTGTTTGTAATTTATGATTGATCGTAGTTATTAGGTAATTGAAACTAGGACGGCTACAGTTTTAACATAGAAGACATTGATGGGAGGTGTCCTCTTACATCCCGCAGAAGCACAAGTAGTTACAATAGACGAAAATTGATTGATTGTGGGGCTTAATGAGCTGACGCCCCACAGGCGATGAGGCGCGTCGTAGTGGAGGGTTCCGGAATAATTTTAACTACCTGGGGATATTTATCGTGTGCCTGAATCTTTAACACACGGGAGTTTTTGCTTTGCAGAAAAGCGGCTGCCGCGGCCGGGAATCGAGCCCAGATCCTCGTGCTTAGCAGTGCCCAGAACGCCTTAGCCACTGAGCCACCGCGGATGGCCTTATAGACAAGAATTCCACAGCATTTACATGCCAACGGAGAACGTAGTGAATATAAAGTAAATGAAAGCCGGCGAAATGATAAAGTCGCCTCAGCGGCGAATGGCCATATATTTCTTGCTGGAAAAGTTTTGAGAGACGAATAGTTAAAGCCATTTTCTGTAACCTTACCCCTCGCATCAGTGCCCTTATGTTGATAACACACGACATTTCTGTGAAAATTACAACTTCGCTATGACCTAATTCGGCAAGTAAATGAAGCTCCGTGAAAAGAAAATTGGCCGCGAATCTACTCCTTTCATTGCGAATGTCGACATTTGCCAAGTAAATGCCTTTCTTCGCTTTCCCACTCACCTCTCATGCTGTTCCTCTCCCGTCGCGCTCCTTCCCAGGTAAACACTCTAGAGGTTTGCTCAATCATTCTTTTCAGGTAATTTCAACAAAGCAAAATTTACAGCCGTTTTCTGCAGAGCATTTGCGTGGAGTTGGCGTTTCCGCAAGGTTTTTTTTCGTCGACGATGCGGACGCCAGCCGCTCAGGATACCTTCCAAGAGAAAACGTGCAGGGGAAGGATATGGAGGCTATAGGTACAATGTTTCTCTGTAAAATGAGGGGCCTTACGGTTGGCGACCGTCTTGAGAAACTTGGCCAATGGGTCGGAGGTCAGAATGCCTTGCACGGTGGCGACGCCGTCGTCAGCACAGGCTGCATGGCATGAGCGTGGATTACCAAGAAAGAGAAGGTAAAAGAATTTTGGTCAACCCGGACAATCACAGCGCGACAAATGAATAACAGTACATGCATTGGAGTAAATGGTCGGAAGTTAATTCGAGACCGTGTGTATAGACGGTATCCACTGAAAAGTTCAGTCGTCATTTTGTTCGCTTGGCAACACTAAAAACCGCCATATCTGTGCCGCTATGGCTGCGCATGCGCATTGCGCCTACACCTCACGGGAAAAAAAAACACCGGCGTGCGTCGTCTGTCCCATTTTAACCCGATTGTCGGCCGTGGTGTTAGCAGCACCGGATAATGAAACTGTGGCGGTGATCGGAAGCGACACGGCGCGCAAAAGACCGATGCTGCAGTAGCCTGCGACCACGGATGTAGAACAAGTGCCGTTTAATGCGGAATTGAGAACAAAAATCAAATAATGCTTGTAAAGAAATGCTTCACGCGTACGCCGATTTAAATAAGATGGTACCGTAGAAGTTAGCGCATGTGAGGCCGTCACCATAGCCGTATCGTACTCGCACCACTCGCACTCCTTAGTCGGCACAAGAGGTGGCGAGTCGCAAGCGCCGTTCGAACACATTACTTGATTTTGGCTTGCGCACGGCAAAATTGTGGGCAACAATACTTCTGTTGTTGTTTTTGAATAGGTAACAGAACTTAAAGGAGCAACAGGCTTTCAGCAGCATACGGACGCGACTAGGTCCATCATGACGCAGTTGCAATGTTCACAAGTTTCTACTGCTCTAGCTAGCCTCGCGATGATTTCAACCATGTCAGGGGATAGGCATATCGTAGGAACCTTATTTGGCGTTTGACGGGGAGATATCATTTTGCTTTGGGTGGGGCACAGTTGGAACATCAAACAGCTCTTGCTGTTGTCATATGCTGTGTTCAATCGGGCGCCAGCGCGTCCAAGTACCGCCATCTCGCGGAGCTCGACATAACATGGATGCTGATGCATATACATGGCGGCGCACACGCATGGTTTCCCGCATGCGTGTCATGTCAGTGAATACCACCTATACCGCTTCCTGCGGGACATGGCTCCATTTACGGGTATTCCAAGGGGATACTACCGTTTAATAACAGTAATAAAAAATATAATTATAAATATAACATTTAGTATCAATAAGTACAATAATGCGATATATAAATACGAGAGAGATATTTGTTCCTTCAACATGCTCATTAGCCAAGGTTTTGCTACTTGCTTTAGAGTAACTTTATAAACGGCAGTAAGGAATCATCCCGTTTGGCGAAGTGGTTGCGGCTTTGGGCACCGAAACCTGCACGCGTGATCAGCAATTGCCCGACCACCTGTAGAAGTGTACCACGGATATCCTGTCCTGAGAAGGTGGATGAATCATGTGGTGGTAAGACTTGGACTGTATGCTGCGCGCTGTGAAATGATTTACAATGTGCAATTTACGGTCCATAACTGACGCCCTTATACCCTAGTAGAACACAAAAGAAAACACCCTTTAGGGGCATATTTCGTTTATAACACCTTTAGAGCCTATTAGAAACACACTATCGTTAATTATACACCCTCTGGAAGGGTGGTTCTCTTCGTTTTTGGTAGATTGTAGGGGTGTTAGAAGGGTGTAAATCGTTTTACAGTATGGAGGCCAGGGAAGCTTGTCCCTAATATGTGCGGTAAGAAAGGCGGCACCGGGGAGCACCCAATTCTTCCCGCAAAGATGAATTGAAGGACACAACACGTGTGCGGAAAGCGACGCGTTTCCGCGCGCGTTTTCCGGATGACGGCTGCAGGACCGGTTTGGAAGACGGAGTAAACGCGTCGCTGTGTGCACATGTATCTGACCCTTAAAGGAGCCATGAAAACAAAATACAAGTTAGGTTTGTTAGAAAGGTTGCTTTGTCCTGATAAACATGATACCGATTTCATCTCAAACTTCAAAAAAATAACGGAGATATTAAAGAAAACGTGTGGAGCTGTGGCGATTCGCTAGCCCGTTTCCAACAACTTTTCTATGACGTCACAGAATCTTGTTTGGGGGATTGACGGAGGCCGAGCTAATCAATCGCCAGGACACATGACTGGACGACTGTAGTGGGGCCGCTAGTTCCGTTTGATCGAATCACTTGAATGCTAACGTGCACATAACCCACTGAAAATTATGTTTTTAGTGCTGGCCCATATGACGTCACTCGCGCCGATAACACGTCACTGTGGCGCGAAATTTGAAAGTTCTTAAGTATTTCTTGCGTGTTTATCGGTTAAAAAACGTCTTTCGTGGCCGGAATTGGGCTGAGTTAGGTACTGAAGTTAAACAAAGTTGTATTTTCTCTTCATGGACCCTTTAAGCGGGGGACACATGTCAGTCCAAGCAACCCGGTTTCTGACGCGGCGCGTCAGAATATCTAGCAGATTGGATGCGCGCGGGTGAAGGCGACGCGGCGGGTAATCCGGCAGCCAAACCAGTTCTTAGCGCGGAGACGCGTCCTTTTCCGCTTATGTGTTCGACAGTTTAATGACGGATGGTTAGAACGCTGCGCGGCGACGTCGCATAGGACCATACGACGTGTACATTTAGTCGACACCACTGGGGGTCGTCCTCACGGGCTCTGAATACAGCGAAGGGCGTCGGCAGAGCTTTCGCTTTTGAACTTTGTCGGATGAGTAACCGGGAAATGAAAGTTAAGTTGGAGCATACACTCTAAAATTATGCACGCCTTTGAGAATAATTTTCACGGGATATAATTAACGCCCTTACACCCTAACAAAAACACAACAAAACCGTCTTTTAAAGTGTGGTATGCCGTTTATAACACCCAATAAGAGATTGTTTTCTTGTGGTTTTGCTAAAGTGCAAGGGTGTTATTTATAGACAGTTTCACTTCCCTTAATTTCACTTAAGGGAATTATTTTTAACGGATTCGGTTTATAGTGTATAACAGAGAGATCGGTTGCTTCATTCGTAAACCCAGATTTCTGCCACCGCGTTACACATAGTGAGCCACTAATACCTAGTGCGGGGGCTAGAGCAACAACAAAGACTTGTTGAGTGCGTATTAGAACTAGTTTTGTCCCCCCAGGAAGCAATCACTCACCGTCTGCACGCTGCCACAGTGGCTGTGTGAACTCCTTAAAGTTGGTGTCGAGAAGGAAGGACACGTCCTACGTAGGAAAAAGTGGCAGGGGAAATTTTAAAATGCGCATGTCTCGAACAGCAATACCCTACACAGCTCGGAATGTTGCAATCACGAGTGACTGCTAATATATCGAGATGAATAGGCATCTTTGGCTGCATAAAAGTAGTAGATATATTCCGCCGATGGTGGCCAATATTGTAACGGGCCATCCCACGAGTGTTTTATCCCGATTTTCGGCACTGACGGCAACCAATACCGACTACCATGCCCGCTCTAGAGTGCACCAACCCGAACATGGTGACCATAGTCACTTCCATTCAAAAATCTTTTTCACATAAATGCAAACAGTGGGACATGGGGCAGACTTCCCACACATTATGTGGAAGGACCTGAACAAACTATTTCACAAGATTACTTAACTCCCTTCCCCCTCTCTATAGACATCCCACAGAGCACTGGGAGACTCGGCTGAGCAGTTGCGATCTCCTATCCAACTACGCCACGTCCGGACGGCCGAACAAGCCGCCAGAACCCGAAATCGCCTGATGGGTAATCCGGGAGTAAAAGGGGGGGGGGGGGAGGCTGGGTAATTTATTTCTGGGAAAATAACCTACCTTTCTCTTTTTCTCTCTTACCTCTCTCTCGCGTGAGCGTCAGACGCTGCAGCGCACTGTTACCCAGGGCAAATGAACCCTGAATGAGCTTGAGTTTTAATTCCGCCGTAGTGCGAGCGGCTCTGTATCATATTTTTCACCTGTCACTCGAAGTGCAAAAAAAATGGCTTAGGTGTACCACTACTGAACCTAGCCATTACGGCCAAAAGCGAGGACCATGCACGCAGCGTTTCGTGAAATTTTCCGTTTGCTTGATATTTCGCAGCTTTTCGTCAAGCGATATGTACTGAATGATTGGATTCAGCGTAAATGTTGCGTTGAAGCCCAAGCACAAATGGCCTAGCCGTCGCGCCGTCGATGGTGAGAGTGAGGGACAAAGCGGCGGCAAAGCAGCGCTTCGGGTGCCTGCACCTTGTGTTTCCCTAGCCATCGCTTCAGTAAAATCAGTCAGTGAGTGTTTTCATATATAAGTCGTTAAGGGACCCTGCAAAACGTTTTTCAACTTTTTTGAAATCTTAAGTACTTCCAGAACGTAGTCACCCAACACACCTAGTACTTAGTTTAGGCGGTCGCAAAGTACCTCAGCCAAAATCTACTGCTCTATGCCCATCAAATTAGTTGTAAACTCGCTCAAAAGATTTTTCTCTTTCTGGGTCTTGACGTTCTTCGACAGCTCGAATTACGTCACTAAGGCCATCTAGCGGCTGTTGGCCGGCTTTCCTTCAGTTGCCGCAATGAACGCTTTTCGATAGCACCTAAAAAAGCAATAAAAACAAAGGAAAAATGAAAGGCGTATCTGGTGCGACGAGCTAATCACGCAGTGATGCTCTGTACTGGCGATAACTATAGCTTTCGCAGTGGTTCCAGACGCGGAGGAAAGAGGGAAGGCGCCTGTCGATTGCAGGGTCTCTTTAATGGCGTATTCGGTTGGCCGCTCCGGTCCTCTGGCTCGGAGTCGCCAGATGTCAAGGCGGCTTGCAATCAGAGCGCGAGAGGCAGCGGGCCAACCGAATGCATAGAGTTCCTCTATATAGCTCCCTGCGGGAGCTATATAGAGGAACTCTAGCTCTCGGAACTCTAGCCATATAGAGGAATTCTAACTCTAGGAACTCTAGAGTTCCTCTATATAGCTCCCTGCGGGAGCTATATAGAGGAACTTTAGGAGCAGTGCACCTGTAGCGCCACCGTGCTGCCATCGCAGGAAGCCGCCGGACAAACATTCCTGCGCTGCCTCGACAAATTGCGCCGATCAGTTAAGTGGCCAAACCGCGGCGTTTTGTGTCACGCGACCCGTCCTCCCGGCCAGATCGCGCCACGCTCTAACTTCGAAGTCAGAGCGGTCGAGAGCGCTCCGAGTTGGAGGCTAACGCTCCGAAAGAGCCAACCGAAGGTAGTTCGAGGGCTCCAATTTACCAACCGAAGGCGCGGCCGCTTTTCAGAGCACTCCAGAGCGCTCGTAAACACCCTACCGAATACGCCATAAATCATCGCCTAGGGCCGTGGTTCGCTTTCACTGAACCGCGTGCATAGGCGGCACAGCCGCCACTGCGCGATAAGGCACAGGTGAAGCGAAAAGTCGAGCTAAAGAAGCTTAGCAAGCGAAGCGTTAAAACAAAACGCAGCTTTCGCGCTGGCGGATCGAGGTCGTCGTGACGCGAGGAATGACTTTGAAAGATGCAGCGCAGGGGAGTTTTTACTCTCAAAATATATCCCAGTTTCTTTTATTCCGAGTGACTTCGCGCTTGCGCGCGAAGGCTCTGGTCACCGCCTACACTTAGCGGTACGCTACGGTTTCAAGAATAAATAACGAATCTTGCAACCGCGCAGGTAAACGCTTTCCCTCTTTTTTTGGTGTGTGGAAGCATCGTTAAAGTTATATAGCTATCACCAGCATGGTATAGTACTCTGCGATACCGTCGTCGCAGGTACGTTTTCCAGCAAAGCTGTGTACCTCTGCTCCTCAACGGTTTCATCGCCGTGAGCCAAAACTATCTCCGTGGGCAGAAACGCCAAGGCGCCAAGGCCTGAGACGCCACTCGCATGCGTCAGGCTAATCAGGCATGAAGCATACAGCTCAGAATTCTATTAAGGAAACCACAAAACCAGCATAAAAACGCAATTATAGATTATACGGCGCCTGGGAGCAATAAAACCCACTTGTGTTCCCGGTAATGATTATGTTTGCAGATTGCCATTGAAGGCTAGGAAGGACTACTGTCACTATTGATTTGATTGATTGTAGGGTTTAACGCGCCGACGCAACGCAGGCGATGAGGCGCGCCGTAGTGGAGAGCTCCGGATTAATTTTGACCACCTGGGGATCTTTAACGTGCGCCGAAATCTCGTACACACGGGCGTTTTTGCTTTTCGCCTCCATCAGAAAAGCGGCCGCCGCGGCCGGGAATCGAACCCGCGACCTCGTGCTCAGCAGCGCAACGCCTTAGCCACTGAGCCACCGCGGAGGGTACTACTGTCACTAAATAGAGCAGATCTTGCCCACGACGCGAGTGCATGCATCTGGCTAGGCAGGACGCGGCATTTGCCGCCAGAGAAGCCGAGCCACTACTGGCGCTAAAGTGCCGTTACACGCGTTATCTTTGATTCGCATTGGGAGCCACGTCGGTCGCGCGCAGCCGCAGCACAGGAAGGACAAACTAAGATTACCACAGTTGACAGAGTAAAACGCATGAACAACAAAATGGCGGCGCCCATGAACCATCGAAGCATAATCAAATGTCACCTAATGCGAACTGACCAACGATCATGGTGGCGGAAAGGAATAATAAGAGAAAAGAGTGCCGATGCTCTGTAACCTTATCTAGCGACACTAGCCGAGACGACGAGAAACATTTCACGCCCTCCTCCATCACCATTTGTAGTGGTTTACAACAACCTTGCTGGACACACTCTTTTGCAGGGCGGGATGACGACAAAGTTTTTTGTCAGTTCCTGATTTGCATTTTTTTTGCAGTTTGTAAATGTGGTTATCGAATGATTTTACTGCTACAACTAAAAGGAAGCCACCCGATAGCCGCGATATAGCTTGAGTGACGCCACGTGAGCGCGCAAACGATGCCCTCATTGAGAAAAAAAGGAAGCAATATTTGAAAGCTTTCTAGTTCGAAAAGGTTGAAAAAAGTGTTGCGTGGCCCTTCGAAAGCCCGTCCTGCACCTATATCGTCTTGCTGCCCGATTGAGCAGTCATGTCGCCATTTATTTGCAAAATTTTGGAGATGTTTCTGGTTTTACTTTAGTGGCAACATCCTTGTCTTCGTTACGTCCCTTAGGATGTCTCGGTCGCTTTTTTTTTATGTTCAGCGCCAGTTTGGCAGCACATCAAGCCTACGTGTAGACGCATGACCTCATCTGTTTTAAGAGAGAAAGTTATTTTCCCAAATGCTTCAGCATGCATGGAAGCAAATAACGCAGACTTTGCAAGCCCCCGATAATAAATTACCACAGCCTGTAACAAGATCCTGCAAAGTTATTTTGCCCTCTGATTTTCTGAAGGTTGTTTATTCGAAGACGTAATGGCCCAGCGAGTGTCGCTGAAAGCAACGCGTCTTTTTTTGCCTTACTCGATGATGATGATTTGGTGTGTAACGTGGCGACGCAACTCCTGTGCTACGAGGCGCGCCGTAGTGGAGGACTTCGGATTATTTTTCGACCACCGGGGACCTTTAAGGTGCGCCAAAATCTCGACACACCGGCGTTTTCGCCTTCCACCTCAATCAGAAAAGCAGCCGCCGCGGTCTGGATCGAACCCCCGACCTTGGGCTCAGCTGCACGCCTTCGTCATTGAGCCAACCCGGCTGGTTTCGCATCGCTCGAAGCGCGTAGAAACCTTCAACGGACCCAGCAGCCTTTGTAGACTGCAATTCCCGGTACTTACGTCGATGGGCTTGAGCACGGTCTTCAGTAAGTTGTCGTTCAGGAAGTTCGCTTGCTTTCTAACGTTTCGCATGGCATCGTCGCTGTGAGTACGGGTGAGAAGCGCGGAGACACACATGATCCTGCAAAAAGCGTGGCAGGAACGATTTTGTAGCGGGATATATTCGTTTGACGAAAGGGCAGACAGACAGACAGACAGACAGACAGACAAAAAAAAAAGTTCCTGCGATTTTGCAGCCGCCCCATTCCATAGGGGCGATTTCCCGTGCAAGCCGGGTGAACTTCCCAAGCGTTGTAGTCCCACACAAGGGCCGAGCGCCAGGCCGGGGAGTCACTTGTACCTATTTTACCGGTAGGTGCCCGGCGCCACCAAGGAACACGAATTCACATGGTGCCTTCCACAGCCACGATGAACGCTCAACTCGCAACCGCCTGTGGCAGGACAAGCCGCCAGACTCTTTCACCCCCGGCAATGGCGCAACGCGGCATGATGGCCGGGGGCCCCGCCAGATGGACAAGGGTCAGGGGCCCCTCGATAGGGTAAAGGCAGCTTTCCAGACGTGAAATCCCCTTTCAAGGGTCCGCACTCGACCAGGGACGCCTGTACCCATTAAAGAAACCGGTGGGTGTCCGGCGGTACCAGGATTCGAACCCCGGACCTCCCGCATACGAGGCGAGTGCTGTACCTTTGAGCCATCGCTGCGGTCAAGACAGACAGACAGGCAGACAGACAGACAGACAGACAGACAGACAGACAGACAGACAGGCAGACAGACAGACAGACAGACAGACAGACAGACAGACAGACAGACAGACAAGCAGGCATGCAGCAAGGCAGGCAGGTGTAGGGCGCGATCAGTAGGACACAGTTCAGTGGTTGCCTATGTAGTGGTCGGGGGTTACCTTCCTTCCGAAAATTCTCACAACTCTTTGCTCATACGTACAAATTTGGGTGAGGGAAAACGTGACCTAGCCCTACAACGAACAAAATGCTCACAATATCTAACCCAGAAGCCAATCCTCGAGCAGTACACGTGCTGCAGTGGCACTAAGCAAAGCACCCAAAAGAATATAGATATGTATTTGACAATAACAAAGCATGGTTTAGAGAAACGAGAGGGACATTTTAACAAACAAAGTGGTTTAAGAGCAAGGAACGCAATAAATGCATGCAATAAATACAGTTGAAATAGCCCAAAGGGAAAACCGAAGTGGCATTAGCCGTAAATATCTGATAGTGTCCCCAAGTGACATCCCATAGGCTTTGACTGGTACTCAATAAAAAACAAGCTGCTGTCGACAGGCCTTGCTACAATAATACTAAGGCATTTCCTTAGAAGAAATATAGTTAAAATGCGCCAAACTGTTTCGACCGCGTCGAAACGGCGCAGTAGGATAGACGTCGGTTTCGTAACGTCCGGCACGCAAGTTTGATGACGACCGCAGGAAAAGTTTGTTGTTCTTAAGGCTCTTCATGTAACTTAGCTGATAATCATCGTTGGGCGAAACCCAAGGTATAAAGTTAGCTTTCCTGCAGAGCGTTTTGCTCGACCACGCAACCAGTGAGTGAGACAAGAAAAGCTTCGCTTCAAAACAGAACTGAGGCGTGTTTCCCTTGCGTTTTCTTTCCTGTCACCGCTGGCATGCTTTGCATTTTTTGTAGCGAAAGCGCTACCTCGGGAAGTCTTCGCGGGGTGACTAGTCTTGACCTTGAAAGCTAGTGGTCAAACCACATCCCCTTGCCGCATGCGCCGACACGGAGCAGCGGCGAGATGGCGGGGAGAGATAGGCGGAAGAGGAGAAATAGGCGAGGAGGGAATGGAGACGTGTGCGGGGCCAGTGTCGCCACCTGGCGGAAGATGGTGAATGAACAGTGCATTCATTGCAAACATGTCTGTATATCATTGCGAAAGCACACCTCGACCACACCTCGACAATGGGGTTAGCCAGGGCAGAGAGAAAAAACGTTTATTTGAATCAACAGGGGAGATTGTACTGAAGCTTGAAGGAGGCGTCATCAGTCCAGGATGCCTTGAGCGCGGGTAGCATCGACAGCCCTTTGAGCCAGCCGGAGCTGGTCGTCCAGGCAGGTGCTCGCCAAGTCGCTCTCCCAAAGCTCGACAGTAGAAAGTTGCAGGTTGGGGAGAATCAGTGAGGATTGGTCACACCCTCCGACCATATGGCGTAGCGTTCCGGGTTCTCCTCAAAATCGGCAAAGCGGGGAGTTCTGGCAGTAAAAAGGTGAAGCCGGTTAGGATGGGAGAATGTATTCTTAGTAAAGCATGTTGTTGGGCTTGTTGGTGTTGCATAGTTGCAAGAAAAAAACTGCGCAAATGGACGGGACGGATGAATGTATTCGTCCGGAGAGCACGTAAATGACGTTCGTGCTTTCGGGGTAGTGATTTGTGGGGGGGAGCGAGTGTCTGACGCTACAGCCTGTAGTTCTGCGTGATTTATGCGTAAGAGATCAAGGGCTGCATGCGCTGGGGTTCGGCAACGTTGCTCTCGGCGCCTGCTCGGTGGGTCAAATCTCGAGCGATGGCGCCCACCGCCTCATTTCCAGGGATTCCGTGATGTGCCGGAGACCATACAATCGTGATTAGCCTCTTCGGGAGCTGCTGCTGGATGACGCGTAGCGTTTTTGTGTGCAGGCGTCCCCTAGCAAAATTTCGACAAGCCTGCTGCGAGTCAGTGACAATGATCGCTGCACTAGTTTGTACGACGGCCAGGGCGATGGCCACTTCCTCCGCTTGTGTAGTATTGGCGCCCGCAAGAGAGAGGCTGCAACGGTGCTTGTTTTCGACGACTACGGTGGATACCGTTGCGGACTTACCCGGATAAGACGCGGCGTCCGTATACGCCGTTGTTGGTTGATTGCCATAGATCTTGTATATGGCTTTTGCTCTGGCTTCCCTCCTGTCGACGTGGTGCACGGGGTGCATATTACGGGGCAGAGGGTGTACCGTGATTTTTTACGGACATTGTGCGGTAGGTTTCCCGTGAGTGCAGGCGGGTAGTCGAGTGGAGCTGAGAGTATCAGGCGTGAGAAGATCGCCGTTCCCGTTTCCGTTACCCCCAGCCTCGCTCTTTGGTTGGTGAGATAAGCCTCAATTGGCTACTCGGCAGTGTTATGAATGCCGAGCTCAAGACGTCTTTCGGAGGAGTGGAGACCGGAAGTCCGAGTGCTTGTTTATATGCCTTGCGGATCATCGTGTTGACCTTCTATGTCTCGGTGACGCTGAGCAGAGTGTGTGGTAACACCTATACAATCCTCGACGCGACAAAGGCCTGGACGAGCCAAAGCAGGTCCACCTTTCCCATGCCACGGGTTTTCGTGGCGATCCGGCGTATCATGTGCGTCACCTGATCGGTCATTGTCTTGAGTTTGGCAATGAGTAATGAGTTGGTCTTGCTTCCTTAAAAGGTCATTCAGAAGATTGTTATATGCTGAGATGGAGTGATGGTGTGGCCATCCAACTCGAGGCAGATGGTGGGTGTGCTTGGGACATGGTTCCGACGTGACCAAACGACGAGCAACTACAATTTTTGCGGAGCGCAGAAGAGGCCGCATGACTTCGCATATTCGCGTACCACATCCACTGCTCCTTGCAAGCGATCCTGCATCGCCCCAATTGACCCCGTGGATGTCTAGATGGTAATTTCATCCGCGTATAGGCCATGCCTGATCCCCGGGATGTTGTTGAGTACAGGCATAAGCCAGACGAGGGCAATGCTAAACAGCAGGGGAGAGAGCACTGCTCCCTGAGGCGTACCGCGACCTCCCATGAGGAATAGTTTTGTGTAGGTATCACTCCTTTTTATGATAGCTTTCCTGCCAGAAAGGAAGTCCCTCACGTATCTGTATGTGCGCCCGCCGCATCCAAGTGCGTCGAGGTTCTGCAGGATCTTTGTGAGCCACACATTGTCAAAAGCACCCTTGAGGTAAAGTCCCAGGATGGCCGCTGGGGCATTGCGGGTAGCTGGTATCATGGCTTCCTTTTTAGGCTGAAAGAGGATATATTGGGTTGAGAGGTGAGGACGGAACCCCACCATCGTTTTGGGAATAGGCCCGAGTATTCAAGATAGTGTTGCAAACGGTTAAGAATTACATGCTCGAGCAACTTGCCGACGCACAACGTGAGGGATATTGGCCTTAAATTCTCAGCAGATAGGTGCTTCACCGGTTTTGGTATAAACCGAACCACCACAGTTTTACATTCCTCTGGTAGTATACCTTCCCGCCACACGTTGTGGAGGTATGCTATAAGTTCAATTATTGAATTGTCATCGGGCTTTATGAGCGCATTGTTGGTAACTTGGTCAATTCCAGGGCAGTGAAGCTTTCTCTATCAAGTAGGGTTAACCAAGGCTAAACCGCCGCAATTCTTTTTAAGTGCGAAAGCCGTTGCAGTGAGTAACGGGGGAAAAGTCCCGTTGTCAGATAACCATAACACGGCAGGCTTTCCTTTTAAGTTTGTTCACTTTTCCGCACAGTTGTACTGCGGCGAAGGTAGCAATACGTCGCTACCAGCTAAAAGCTCGGACGGACCCGTAGCAGAAAACTCATCGAACCTGGCTAACAATAGAAGGGAGAGAGAAAATCCGTTATTGTGTGAAAAAAGGGCGCATTGACTCTGGTTGCGAATACGAAAGCGGGGGAATTGTGAGAGACGCCACAGTCAAACATTACATGGTCCGAGCAAGGCTCCTAGAGTCACAGCCGCTTGAAGTGCTCCTGATCACTATTTAGGTCTTGGATTTCGGAGCGGGGGGGGCAGGGGGGGCAGTTACACAGATGATTTGTGATCAGAGTCGGCCGCATTTATCTTAACAGCTTGTATCGATTGATTGTAGGGTTTAACGCGCCGACGCAACTCAGGCGATGAGGCGCGCCGTAGTGGAGGGCTCCGGATTAGTTTTGACCACCTGGGGATCTTTAACGTGCGCCGAAATCTCGTACACACGGGCGTTTTTGCTTTTCGCCTCCATCAGAAAAGCGGCCGCCGCGGCCGGGAATCGAACCCGCGACCTTGTGCTCAGCAGCAGAACGCCTTAGCCACTGACCCACCGCGGCAGGTTCAACAGCTTGTATCGCATGCACCAGCAAGACTAGTACGTCTCATTATAGTCACTAATGAGGCAGGGTCTATTCGAACGCGTTGTAAGTGCGTGTCCATGTTTGCACTTTGACGATCGAGGTCCATTAGTCGCTCGCGAGAAAGAGAGAAGAAACTTTATTTAAGAGTCGTTCGTTGCGAACTCCACACTGGACGGAGGTGGTTCCCTGTTCACGGGAATCCATATGCTGCTCTCGCCGCCTGGCCCCTGGCGATTAGTATAGTAGCTGATTTTCAAGGGCGGCGCTGGTCAGCAAGATTCTCCATCTCTCGTTAAAGGGTAGAGTGGGGTTGGTGGGGCGAGACTCGGGTAAGGCAGGCGGGTGCTTCGGGCTATACCTACACTCTCCTATCATGCGCTGGAGAGTGCCTAGTTTTTTACAGATTGGGCAAGCTTCTTCGAATGGGTTTGGGAACGTGCGATTGAGTAGACGGGGGTGCGGAAAGGACTCTGTCTGGATTTGCCAATATATATTTCGCTGTTCCTTCGTGAGCGCTGCGTGTGGCGCTGGTAGCGTCCTCCTGAGCAATAATAAAATGCTGTGATCATAATGGATATTGTCGTCATCATCACTGCGTCCCTTACAAGACGAGCCCTCTCCCTCCTCAATGTTCACCACCCATTCCTGCCTTGCGATGTCCAATGTGTATCATCGTCTTCGCCAACTACCTACTAAGGTCTCCTGCAAAACGAAGACCTGTCCCATTGACCTCCAACCGCTCCTGTCCTGTGCTGCTCGAGTCCATCCTTTGTCCCCGAATTTCATTTTAACCGAAGCTTTAGTGTCCTCACTGATCCTGTTGTCCGACGATACGCCCTGCAGGAAAGCCAACTTTTTATGAAAATGATGAATGACCGTGGGTGAAGAGAAAGAAAAAAATGCTTCCGGTGGCCGGAATAGAACCTGGGTCCCTCGCGTTATGAAGCTCGCATCTATCCGCTTACTCCACTTTTACATTTTTTTTTCTTTATTGCCGGTCTTCGACGCAACACAGAAACCCAAAACAAACTTATTCACATGAGCAACTCGAGCGACAAGCCACCAACCTATATGAAGGCTGATGTCTCTCTAAAATTCCCTAAGCATAGTCAAGGGTTCTATCCTTGACAGCCACTCAGGAGTGTATGCCTTGCGCTTCTGGACTTCTACGTACTGGGATATGGACTCACGAAAACATTGCCGCGTAGGGCGGGCGTCCACATCACCGTGGAGCCAGGCCATGCGCGAGCGCCATATGCTAAGGCCAGCAACATAACGAGGTCCAAGGGCGCCCCCTGCTCGTTTTCGACCGCTAAATAGCGTATGCCATGGGGGCTCAGCGGGAAATCTTTATGAAGGGTCCTCTGGAGGACATCCCACAAAAATACCGCAGCCCAACAATGCAGAAAAACGTGCTCTATCGTTTCTGGTTGTTTACAAATTGAACACTGAGTTCCCCATGGCACAGATATCCCTCTATCATGCATCCAGGTTCCAACAGACAAGGTGCCTGTGTGTAATTTGAAGAAAAAGGTTTTCACCCCAGAGTGAACCTCCATTCTTTTAACGCGCTTTAGCACATTTTGGCCTGGCCCAGCACGGTAATTATACCTATACTAGGGACGGGGAAAACAACATCGCAAATGTCCTTATACAGTTTTTTGCGTGTCACAGAGGACAGGTACTCTCCAGAAAAACGTGCGAATAGAAAACGGGCCGTCATAACTATTTCCTTCAAATACCCATACACGCCACCTGGCATGCACCATGTTGATACTACATATTCCGGCATAGCACGCGCCAGCCGTACTTGCATGACACTCTGCAAGAACGGGTCACGAACATCTCGCCAAAACAAAAACCGGTTTACCAGCTGTCGCACATAAAGGTGCGCCAGCCCCAAGCCACCATCTCGGACTCTCCGAAACAGGTTTGTTCTGCTGCACCTCTCCCATGTTGAGCCCCAAACGAACACCGCAAATACCCGGTGAAGCCTTTGGACGTTGATTCGCGAACAATGCAGTACCTGCATGATATACCAAATCTTCGCTACAAAGAATAAGTTACATGCCGTGGCCCTTGCAAAAATTGACAACCTTGCCCCCTTCCATTTCTCGGCCTTCTCCCTCAACGCCATTGTCTGGCTACGCCAGGTTCACTATCCCTGTAATATTCCAGTTCAACGCCCAAGTACTTCACTGGAATGGTGACCCAACTAATATTAGCGAAGGTTGGCGGTGTTGATGACCATTCCCCATGCCAAAATCCTAGGCACTTTGCCCAGTTCACAAAACTACCCGTCACCATGCCAAACTTTTTGACAGTGTCAACTACCAACTGAACGCTTTCTTCGTTCATACAAAAAACGGCCACGTTGTCTGCGTAAGCCAAAAGTTTAACTTCCGACTCATGCAGTCGGAAGCCATTGATGGCACTATTTCTGATTATACTCATACACAGGGCTTCGATGTATATGCAAAACAATAGGGGGCTGAGGGGGCAGCCCTGGCGCACCGAACGCTGCACTTCAATTGGGGCTCCCAACTTTTTGTTCACGATCAGCCGCGTAGTGCAATTGCGGTACGCCAGGGCGACGCCCTCTTTAATTACAAACCCAACGTTCACATGGTCCAAAATACAAAACAATATCTCGTGTGACACACAATCAAACGCTTTTTCCAAGTCAATCTGCAGAACTGCCACTCCCGTGTGCAGGGCGTCGCAGCACTCAAGGACACACCTTGCTTTATGGATATTTGTATGGATACTTGGATTTGTATGGATTTGTATGGATATGGATACTTGAACTTATTGACGAAGAACGCTATCGCGGTGCCCTGGTACGCGCGAGAGCAGAGCAATGGGCAGTAGGTGAGGCGCCCACAAAGCGTGCGCTCGGAATAGAAAAAGCACATGCACGACGCAATCAGATCAAGGAGATAACTTACATGGGTAAAGTAACGAGTGAAAAAAGCGAAATCGATAATGCTTTTTTATGAGTATTACCAAGCACTGTTCGCTCTTAAGGCGGTGGACGCAGAAAGCTTCAAGCGGGATTTCATAGACGGGCTGCCTCGTTTGGAAGACGAAATGAAGGACTGGCTTGAACGACCTATTTCGGAAGACGAAGTGAAAATTGCTATTGAAAGCCTGAACCCGGGAAAGTCGCCGGGGCCAGATGGGTTAAGCGCTGCTTTTTATAAGATGTTTAAATATGAAATGGTACCTGTGCTAACGAAGATGTTTAATGCAGCGTATGATCTTAAAACACTGCCCCCATCATATTCCACGTCCCACACAGTCCTCATTCCTAAGACTCCACTTCTACATGGTTGAATCCGTTAGGACAAGCATGGCGTTGCTCTGCGTGCCGTTAGGCTGTTGGCCACAAGACGTTAGGTTTAACTTCCTATTTTGAAGTTGATGACGTTAAGCCTAACCTTACATCTTGGGTTTTAACATCTCAAGCCAGCACCTGGTCACTCAAACAAATGGTCACTGAACGCCAAGATGCCCACCCGAAACATGCTGTGGGTATCCTAGAAAAGTGGTGCGTACCTCCGAAGTAGCACGTACTCCCAGTGAGGTATTGACCAACCAAAGAATCCATCACGAGAAAGCTTCGCGTTCAACCATCGTCGTGTGTAGACGGAGGGATGCATTATTTCTGGTTTCGTCCCTGCATCGGGTTATTGGGCTTCTCCTCCTTTTAGACCGGTACCTCGGTGTCCACTCGGTGACGCTGGTGGGTCACCGGTTGTCATTTCGTCTCCCTACAAGGCCAACCCCAGTCCATTTTTTTCTTTATTTGAACTACGATATCTTCTACTCAAGTTCGTTCTCTGATCTAAAACGCCCGTTTCTTGTCTCTAAGTGTTACTCCAATCATAAATTCGTTCCATGACTCGTTGAGCCGACCTAAATTTGCTTTCCAGTCGTTTAATCAGGCGCGAAGTTTCCACTCCCTATGTCAACAACGGCATGATTCATTGCTTGTGTATCCTCGTTTTCAGTGATGGAGGTAGCGTACTTTGTATTATTGGGGGTGCTTTGCGAGTACACCCCAGCCAATTCCTCTTCTGCACCGGATTTTAGGGGCGAAGCTCCTTAAGTCATGGGTCTGTCCATCCCTTGTGTCTCGTGGTGGTACATGACCGCCGCATGCTTTCGGAGATGTCGCAAAGTGGGCCGTGTTGCACGCGCAAGAACCGGCTGCAACCGGCAGCGCAAACTCGGCACCGGGAGCGCGAGCTTGTCTGTGTTCGCCAACGGAGGCGCGAGCGCACGTGCACTGCGAGGGTGAGATCACGCAAGAGATCACGCCACGAACGCAGGCAGTCGTTCTCGGAGATCGAACGAGACGCAAGGAACTTTGCTGGTTTCCTCTCGTCTTGTTCGGGCACAAGTTCGCCCTAAATAAAAGTTCTTTCTTTACCGTTGTGTCCCATCCTACGTGACAAATTGTGGTGGAGGTGCGGGGTAGTCCTCGATGGCGCGGGGTCTTTCACCAGGTCTGGGCCTGGAAGCATTGACTCCGAAAATAAAAGTTGATTTGTACAATATACGCACACAGTCTTACGTCTTTCTTAATGATGTAATGGGCGAACTTTCACGGGAGAGTTACGGTTACCGATGATCTCCCCCTCTCGAGCTTCGCCCCACTTATCATCATTCATTCGGTGGATATGGCGTGATTTTTTTTTCTTTCGTCGAAGCATCAGACTCACAACGTGTCCGAGGTAGTTATATTCTTCCACTTGCTTTAGCGTACCGTCACCTATGCTGAACGGCATTTTGGCATGTTTATTCATCATTAATTTAGATCGATTTATATTTATTTTTAGCTCCACAGCCGTGTTTCTGATTGCAGTTCCTCAATCATTTCTTGCACGTGTTCGGAAGTCTCACTTAGCAAGACTGCGTCGTCTGCAAATGTTGAATTGCTCAAGTATTCTTAGTCTATCCATAATCCTGTTTTCCCAGTCAAGCTTTCTGAACATCCCCTCGGACATGCCGTCAGCAGTTTTGGTGTAATGATTCCAGATCAAATGTACCAGATTTGGGCTGCATATACGATTAAAATAACGGAGGCGCTGGATAAGGGAGCTGTAATTCGGTGTGCCGACTTGCGTAAGAGAAGAGGGGTTAGTGCCATGTTGGAATAGGTGTTATTAGCACGGCCATTACTGACCGTGCGAGCGTCTTGAGAGGGACCAGGGACCCCCACCAGAGTGTCATCTTGGAGCCCTAAGCAAGTCGTGCCACGATTTCCTCACGCGAAGTAGCCAGCCTGGCCGCGGTGGGAGGGCAGATGAGAAATTATTTAAAACGAGGTTTCCATCATTTTGGCATTGATGAAACTTAGATGCCTTGTTGCTCCTGCACAGAGTGATCCTGCGATGGAATTAAATTCTGAGATTTGTTCATTCTGTGCCTGTTTAAAGTGTCCGTTTCGAGCAAGCTTTGATTCGCTGAAAGCATACGACTAGATGTGACGCAGCACATCTGTTGGTGAGAGGCCTCGCAAGAGAAACTAGGTCACTACTGAAACGGACGCGAATTGGGCATTTTCTAAACGCACACAACTTAAAATTCCGCCACGGGTGTTTGTGAGAACTTGTATAATCGAGAATCACACACCGCGATGTGAATAATCAACGTTAGTGTACTGAAGGTTATGGAAAGCCATTTTAATACGCGCTAGAGCTAGCGGGCGCGTCTTGGTAATGCGGAGTAGCAGACGACGCGCTTCGAAGGGTCCGCCTGCAGCGCCACAGACCGGCTGTCTAAGGCGTTGCCCAGCAAAGTGTATTCTCGCGCCCGCGACATTATTACAGACGAGACTTTCTTCGGCTACTTGAACCCGAAAGTTTGGGTCTGTCTGTCTGTCCGTCTGTCTGTCTGTCTGTCTGTCTGTCTGTCTGTCTGTCTGTCTGTCTGTCTGTCCCTCGATTCAGCCACCCAGCAAAAACTTTAAAAGAATTTTTGAACGAGAAGTTTATTTCGGCAAAATCTTGTTTATATAAGCAAAACCAAACCACTAAATCTGAACTTAGTGAGTGAGTGAGTGAGTGAGTGAGTGAGTGAGTGAGTGAGTGAGTGAGTGAGTGAGTGAGTGAGTGAGTGAGTGAGTGAGTGAGTGAGTGAGTGAGTGAGTGAGTGAGTGAGAACTTGATTAGAGCACCCAAGAGCGAGTCAAGGGAAGGCTACTCTGTTAGGGGCGCAAGTGAGTGACCAGCGCTCAGCCATCCGGTGAGGGGGATGTAGTTGTCCCAGGCACTGTCAAACCCAAGTAACAGTGGTGTCCGGTATTTTCCTGGGCGGTGCCACGGGTAATCCTCTCTGGATGGCGAGCCGCCTCTGTTGGTCTAGTGCATTGTTGAGTAGTCTAGTGGCCCGGGCTTGTGTCTCGTAGTCTTCGCTTCCCATCGCAGCTTCAAACTGCGGCGGGAACGTCATAGTGGTGGTAGTAGGAGGCTGGTAGTTCCATAGTAGATGTACCAGGGTAGCTCATGCTTCTTGGCATAGACGACAGATGTCCGTGGCGTACACCTCTGGGCATACGTACCGGGCAAGGACTTGGGTAAGAACACAGTCAGTTTGCAGTTGACGAAAGAGGACCGCCTCCGTATGGGTTAGACCCGGTTGTGCGGGAGGCATAGATCTTCTACTGTTGTGGTTCCATTGTACAATTTCACTGTAGGCTAACCGGAGTTCCTTGCCCGTATCGTATGACTCTGAGGCGTCAGTGCAGTCGTTCCCTGCGGTGCGGCAAGCTATATCTCGCGCTGCAGAGTG
This sequence comes from Haemaphysalis longicornis, assembly GCF_048455015.1. NCBI lineage: Eukaryota > Metazoa > Arthropoda > Arachnida > Ixodida > Ixodidae > Haemaphysalis > Haemaphysalis longicornis. The sequence continues at coordinate 81,668,370 of NW_027526385.1, read as the reverse complement.
GACTGTCTCATTATGATTAGGGTTGCCCTTCCCCGAGACCTCATGCCCATGTGGGCAGGGAACCATTTGATGTAGATGGCACGATCACTGGTTCGCACACCGCGAAGGATGCGAGCAGCTTCTGCACACACAGTGTTCCTGGCGTAGTGGAGGATTGCAGTCTTGGAGTCGCTGAGAACCGTTGTACACTGGGGATCTGTGATGGCCAAGGCGATGGCGACTTCTGCCTGGGGAATTGTAGGTATTCGAACGCTGGCTGCTGATTGAAGTACTCCCGTAGTAGCAGGCATCGTCGCGGCAACGTATATTTTGTGCTTTATATGGGCTGCATCGACATGCACTGCTCCGTTGTCCCGTCCATGAATGTCGATCAAGTTTTGCGCCCTGGCGAGCCGTCGTTCCCGATTACGCTCAGGATGCATGTTGCGAGGTAGTGGTGATACGACGAAGTGCTGTCGAAGTGTATCTGGTAAACTTTCGTTCATGAGCTGTGGGTCGCTTGATGGTGTAAGGCCGGCTCTTTGTAGTGTGTAACGTCCAGCTCGTGTTGCAGACAGTCGTTCAAGTTGAGCGACGCGTTGTACTTCAGCTATTTCATCTAGGGTGTTGTGCACCCTTAGAGCAAGAAGCCTTTCGGTGCTCGCACTTTGTAGGAGACCCAATGCGATCTTGTAGAGTTTACGGATAGTAGCATTGATTCGGTCTTGCTCTTGTTTGCGCCAGTTGTGAAAGGCAGCAACATAGGCGATATTGCTGATAGCAAAGGATTGAATGAGGCATAGGAGACTTCTCCTTCATGCCTGCTGTTCTATTAGAAACACGCCAGATCAGCGGAGACTGCCTTGGCTGCAATCTTGGTCACCGTCGCTCCGTTGCCACAACCCCGTTCAAGGAGCATTCATAGTATCCTGATCTTGGACACTTCAGGAATAAGTTGCCTTTCTTTCATATGCACTTCCATCTTGTGTGTATAGTCCTTTTTACGTCGACTGGAAGGTGGGATGATCAGTAGCTCAGATTTGGACGGGGAGCATATGAGGCCCGTACCGTCCAGTTGCTCCTATATCACATTGACAGCTTCCTGTAGCGCTTCTTCAATGTGACGATCACTTCTTCCTGTCACCCATAAGGTAACATTGTCAGCGTATATGGTGCGCCGAACGTCTTACACTTGTTCTAGGCGGTTGGCTACACCGATCATGACTAGATTAAAAAGTAGCGGAGAGATAACGGAGCCTTGCGGTGTTCCCGCACTGCCCAGTTGTTTCTCCGGTAACACTATTTGGCCCGCACAGATCTGGTTTTATCTTCACGTGAGAAAATTTCTGATGTAGTTGTAGGATCGTTGACCCATGTTGAGGTTGGGCATTTGTTGTAGGATCGTAGAATGCTCCACTTTGTCGAAAGCATTTTGTACATCGAGTCCGAGAATTGCTCGATTATCCCGGGTAGTGGTGTTGTCGACAATTCCCCGGTTGAGGAGTAGCATGGCGTCCTGGGTGCTGAGCTTTTCACGGAATCCCCCCATAGTGTTCGGGTAGAGTGCGTTTTCCTCTAGATACCGTTACCAGCGGTTCATAAGAACATGTTCGAAGACCTTGCCAATACTTGAGGAAGGGAAATGGGACGTAGGTGTTCGATGCTAGGCGGCTTTCCCGGTTTCGGTATCAGGATGGTCCTAGCAGTCTTTCATTGGCGATTAAATCGGCCTTTGCTCCAGCAGACGTTGAAGTATCTCGTAAGGGCGCCAATTGCAGAAATGTTGAAATTTTTTAGTGCCCTGTTCGATACCCGGCGGGAACGGCTGTTGACTTAGAGTTAAGGGTTAGTAATGCAGCCCGAACTTTCCATGTTTCGATGTCTCGGTCGAGGTCAGCGTTATCCATTCCGGCGTATACCAGGTGGTCGTCGGTGGGTGTTACGGGTAAGTACTTTTCGTCCAGTCCTCTCTCTACTTCGCTTTTCCAAATGACCACCAATGCTTTGTGGAGTAACGTGTTCTGATGATGGCTCTTCGTCTTGGTGTTATCGAGAAGATGCCGGTGCAAGTTTCAAGTCTTACTCTTATAAAGTTCCCGTCTGCCTCCGCATACTGCTCGTGTCACTATTGCGCACATAACACCTTACAGTGGGCTTCGATTTGTCGATTGAGAGTTGCCACCTTTTTTTCGGAGGCGATGGTTAAGGCGTTGTTCTGCCATCTAGCCTTGATGCATTTCTTAGCTTCCAATAAGTGCGCCAGGCGACTATCCAGTTGGGGGATATCGTCCGCAGTCTCTATTTCTTGCGTCACTTCCTAGGTCGTTTTGACTACAGCAGCCGCTCAAGCATCAATGTCATCTAGAGCCGGGGGTTTGCGCAGCTGTTATTGACGCTGTTGGTCATCTTGCAGCTTGCGCTCACATTGTCTTCGCTTTACAATATATGGAATCTTGCACCTGTTTGCACACTCTTTCGCCCCAGTCACGTGACTACCGTTACACAGGTGGCAACGAGGTTTGCAATGGCGGGCATGATCGGCGTTATGGTCAGCTTCGCCGCATGCAATGCAAACTTTTGAATCTGGGAAGAGACAAACATCCTCCTATGTCCTATTTTGCCACACTCTCAGCAAACGTCGAAATACTTGCGGCAGACGCTATATTTGAGTAGCAGAGAGCCGTATTTGACATATTTGGGTGCTTTATGGAAACATACCTCGTACTTGTCAATCTTGTTAAGCAAAAAGAAAACATCAGGCATTTTACAGGCATGTCATCAACGCACAACTGGTCCTCGCAGTGTTCTTCTATTTGAGAATAAATGTGTCTGATATTTTCTACAGTTAATAAAAATGCGCGTTGAAAACAATATTTGTACCCAAAAATACAAGAGCTAGCGCAAGCCTGGACCTCCTGGCAGTGTTCTAAGTTCAACAGCAAAATGTTCCAGTAGATGGCGCGAACACTGGAACGCGGGGAAAATGGTTTGACTTTAGCAAGCCTCCGCAGTGCTTATTGTGAGCATGGAAAGGGAAGAGAAGCGCGCATGCGATGTTGGCGGGGGAGAGGAGAGTCATTTACGTGGTAGAAACAGGAGAAGACAATCGTCCTTCGAAGACATCTTCAGGGAAGTGAGCAGATGCGTCGATAATGTTTTCTCTGTCTGTATGATTGAGAGGATTCACACTATGGCAAAAGCACGTTTGCTAACAACGTTCATTGCAGCCACGGACTCTTACCGACGGCACAAAACACCGGGAGATGCATTTCCGATCACGCGTAAAAAAAACTCTGCAGAAATACAGAGAATTGTCTCGTAATCCTTAGCACTCTTATGCGGCTTGTATTCATTGAGAGTATTTCACAGCCAGGTGTGGCAATGAGTAGCCAAATATGGTAGGTTATTTTTTCATTTTCAGTGTTCTTTTGTTTCTTGTTGCCAATCATCCAAATTTACATCATAATAGCAATTCAGCGTCTTTCCTTCGCAACTGATGTGTTCTTCGCCTGATTCAAGGTGTAGTAGAAGGATTGGTCTGTTTTCACGATTTTTTATTCGACCTTGCAACGTTTTCCCGCGGGCTTTCCGTACTTTCTAAGATGCATATTTCTAAGATGCACATGCATATTTTTTTCGCCAGTTTGTTTTTGTAAAATTATATTTTGATATTTTGTACTTTTTTTATTTTTCGAAATTCAGTTCAACCAATTTTCTCCATTTAATCTATTATGCCGATTAAATGCGTTACTTCCGCCAATGATGCATTCTTGTGGAAATACGCAGCGTTACTAACGTTTCACGGTTGGCTCATTTTTGTTGTCTTTCTATTCGCACTTCCAATATCCTTTTCAGTGCGTTTTTTAAATGAGTCCAGGTATTTTGGATGACATTTTTCAGTTACACATTTTTACTTTCGCGACTTTATTTAGTGGGATTTTTATCGTTTGTATTTTTCGTATTTTCGGGATTTCGAAATTCCGTTTAACCAATTATCCCAACTTCCGCATTTATAGCGATTAAATTTGTGACTTCCGCTAACGCTGAATTTATGTGCAACTGCAGGCCGTTACGCGCTCCCTGTTGTGGGCGGTACTCGACAGAAAATGCTACGAACTACTATATTTCCGTTTGCCTTTTCAAACCTTGGCGACGAAGAAAAAGGTACCTTTGCCGCGTTCTCCACCAATTTCTATACCAACTCGCATTGTTGTATCGGATCTTCTGCAGGGCAGTTGCACGCAGCAGAACAAAAGCCAGGACCATAAATAAGTGTACCAGTGACTGTACACGCACGATTGCTTCGGTAGTACTTCGCGAGTCGACAAACAGCGCCCATCCACGTCTCTCCAAACACCCTTGGAAGTCCACCAGAAAACTCCGCAATTGAGCAGAGTTCTTCAATATGAACCAGTTTCGAAACTCCGCCTCCGAGCACGCCTGTTTTATTGAACGGCGCGGCACCTGGCGCGGCACCTGGGGGACCAAGAATGAACTTTGCCTAACATTTACGTTATAACGCAACTTAATAAAATAAAGCTTGCTTTTCAAATTAAGACGCATTAAACTAATCGATATTCACTTGAGTTTTGCGGTTTTTCTTTTATAACCTAAGGCAGAAACTGAAAGCTGCTGAGAATTACTTCAACTTTCTGTCGGCAGATGGCAGGCTAGTCGGCTTGCCGCCTAGACGGTGCATGCCATCACCCCGATTCAAAGGGGAGGCCTTAATCATCATCATCATCATCAGCAGCAGCAGCAGCAGCAGCAGCAGCAGCATTCCTGCTTGTCACCTGGCGTTCAGGAACGGTGGACGAGCCCTACTGCGCATGCGCCAACCAAACATCAAAAAACAAAAAAGCGGCCTTTTTTTTGCCGGATGTGACGCCATGATTTTAAAAAATTGGCAGCGGTTGCATGGTTACCTTGCTGGGCTCTTCTCGTCGTGATTTTTGTCTGCCGTTGCTGCTGTGCATAGGTATTTGGCTGGCGATTGTGATGAGGGCGCTCCCGAAGAATTTCTGGAGAGCACTTACGGTAGTGTGCAGCGTGCTATTGGAACGTCGCGTGTGTGCGGCCGCCTAATTTGCGCGTAGTACGTTACGACAGAGACCACGGGCGTTCTGCGTCAGTTCTGCCGCCTCGATTTGCGAGAGTGATGAGTGCGCTCCCGACGAACTTCTGCGCAGCGTGATGAGGCCGCTCGGCGTTTTGTCGCCTGCGTGCAGTGGCGAGAGGCAGCAACGCCGGTGACACGAGGGTAGCAGGACGATGCATGACCGCTCTCATTGTAACTGAGCTAGCCACTGCAGACGACTCTGCGCGCATAACTTATTTCGCACCGCACCGCTATATAGACCACAGTGCTGTGTTTTTATCCCAGTATAATGGAGTTAACCTGTGTGACGTAAACTGTAATTGTGTGTTCGGAGTCGTGAGGCAGGCAAGTAACGTTTAAGCATTGCGAAGTGTGAGATGTAGTAACTTTTCGTCACACCTTCACCTCCATTTGGTGTAGCAAGTCGGGCGCCCCGCCTGGCTGACCTCACTTGCCCATTAAAGATGTTTCTCACTCTCTAGCATGCTGAATAATCTGTCTGCTGATCACTTCGTTGGTCTGAAACCTTAAGCCAGCTTCAACTTCAAACGGCGCTGCTATCGTGAACAGCCGCGAATGATCGTTCGCACGAAACTCTTGTCGCACACCACACGGTCGTTGACTAAGAAATAACAAGACAAGACTATTGCGACCTACGAAGGTGATTCCTGCGCGTCGCTTTGGTTCGTCGAACCCCGTGTCTTGTAATCGCTGCGTGCTGTCATAAGCTCGGGAACATTATATTCAGGAGGTCATGGTCCTGCTGCATATTCTTGTTAAATCATTGCAGAGGGCTCTTGGCGCGCAGAAATGAAAAGTTTGTAATTATCCACGTTAGTTTCGTTGGTCTCCAGGGTCTTACTTTCTTGACGAGCGTATTGATGCGTATATCGCGGCATGGGAGCTGCACAAATGTGTTGACGGATGTGGAGGGGCACACGTTGTAGCTGTTCTTGGGTCGGTACTGGATACCCGAGGAGTTCAAGGGTGTCTCGTCTGTTGAGGCGGGAGGTTTGTGAGTAATGATAAGCTTCGTGCAGTTTCTCTAAGGTATTGTGTACTCCCAGTTAGACCAACTTGCACGTAGGTGTTGAGAGGGCACCGTTCGGTCTGTGAAAATATTGATTTCGCCCACCACCATATTTGGTGCCCGTTTGTGCTTCTGCTATCAGCCTTCCTCGTGCTCTGCTTTATCCTACACAGCGACAAATTTTGATAACCGTAACGGGACCCCGCACCAAATGCGGCAGTTAACATTCTCAAATGCGATTTACAGAGAAACGTTGGACACTAATTCTTGTAACTTGTTCATACTGTGGCTACACAGCCCGCCACCATGATCATGTACTGAAAGTCACAGACAAGGCACTGCCCTAACAGGCGGTGGTGGGAGCATGCCGCATTGCTGATAAATGGAACACAAACTGATTTGGTGCTCCACTCCAAGACTCAATGCACGCCAGGTGGCTTCATGCCAGAATTTGATACGACGAGAGTGCTGAAGTTGTATGGCACAAAACAGAAACGAGAAATCTTTGAGGCCTATGTGATAGATGGGAGACAGATGCACTGTAGATGATTGAATGATTAGTGTGAAGTGTGCAGCAGCTGTAATTGCTTTTTACATGTGGTCTTAAACCAGTGTCACATGAGGGTTTTGTTTACTTTGTAATCACTCTCAGAGGGAAATGAAGTTTCCTTGATGAAGCTCTTCACTCCTTTCCTTGAGTCATGCTTGACATTTGACCAAAATTTCCACGATGAAGTCCCTACTAGCCTGCGTAGCCACCTTCATTCAGTTCACTGTTTCGATGCATATTTAAGCACAAAACCCAGGGACGTCTGCCACTAATGACTCATAAGAAACCCTTGAGCCACTAATGACTCATAAGAAACCCTTGATGCCTGCCACACTCACCTCTACCACCATGCTTCCCAGTAATCCTGTCTCCTCTATCAAGAAGAGAACTCTCGAAAGAGAGTGTCCTCGCGGACACCCGCATTTTTCTTGCGCCTTTAAACCCGTGATCATGTCGAACCAAATGGCCCACATTAAGCTATTGCTAGTGACTGCTTTGCGTGTCGATTTTTCATTTTCTGTTACATTAAATTTTTTGCATGTCAAGCACGAATACCTGAAATGTGTCTAGTTCTGACTGCCTAAGCTGTCTTTTGTTATGTAGTTATATTTTATACACTATAGAAACACCAAAGCAAAGGTAATGTGGTTTGAAAATATTCAATTCGCAGCCAGCTTTTACTATTCGTATTCAAAAACATTTTATTCAATTCACAGCCAAGTTTAACTTCTTGGGCTCAATTCACAGACGCGAAGATAATCACACACCTCTAAATATATATAAAAAAGGGAAGCTGTCCTCGCCTGGAGACAGTGGAGCAGGCACAACCACGCGACCATTCCGGCAAGCGCAAAAAGGCAAAGAAAGAAGGCCAGGAGGAGCAGCCAGCCCATCCTAACAATCAGTTCCAGCATCAAGAAGACATGGAAACAGGTATGCTCTCAGATCTCACCTCAGCACAGAACACAGCGCAACATGATATAAATAAACAATTTCAAGAAGCCATCATGCGTATCTCTGAGAGCGTAGAAGCAATTCGCAAAGCCAATCAGGAGGATAAACAGAACCAAGCCGCTAGATTTTGCACGTTGGAAGCCAACATAAATGAAGCCTTGCTAACTTATCGCTCGTCCCACCGTGCCACCCCGTACGCTAAAACCAACTCGGATGTCTGAACACACAACCCTACTTCTCAAGATGGCCCCCCACAATAAACAAACAGACCTGACGACAGTCCTACAATGGAACTGCCATGGGTCCACGGCGAAGATGGGAGAACTTCAGCAATATATCAGAATTTTAGACCCGCAACCAGATATAATAGCTCTGCAAGAGATAAATGGCAAAACTCACCTTCCTGGCTACATCACCTATTCAGACCCTTCAGGAAAGGCAACAGACACCTTAATCAAGAATAATATAGCAGCAACGCAACATCTCACGGCTCAGACGGGCTGTGAGGACGCATTGGTTGAAATTCACTCCCGTGCTACAAGAAAAAAACGCAATCTGTTTATCTTGAACGTGTATTGCCGACCTTCTGCTAAACACACCGGACTACAAGACACCATCCAAGAAACCCTAAACCTAACCACGGACCAACCAGTTCTCATCCTTGAGGACTTTAATGCCCCTCATCAGATGTGGGGCTACAAGTACAATTCAAAGTGAGGACAACAGTTAGCCCATATCATAGACCAGAATGGGATTACTTCACTAAACGATCCCCATGTCCCCACCAGACTGGGCACCAGTACGGCGAGAGACACAACTCCAGACCTCTCACTACTGGCTGGGTTCCTCGACGTTACTTGGGTCAGTACGAACACCAATCTTGGCTGAGACCTTGACATCCTTCAAATAACTATTGAAGGACAAAGCTACTAGACCCACATCGGCTGGGCCAGACTTGTCAACTGGGACCAATTTAGGAAAAGCTCGAGCTGCGAAAGAAATTAATCCGGAGACAACCTATGACACCTGGGCCACAGAAACAATGGAAGACCTCAAATGGCATACGCAATCAATCGCAACCACATACTCCACTCCACTCTCACGAAACGATGGTAAAAGTGACGACATAACCGAAAGCTACGCAAACGAACAGTGGAGATCAACAAGCAAGCAGCTAGCTGAGTATGCCATGTCACTGTGCAGAGATAATTGGATTCAGCCATGCGATGGCCTGCAGGGAACCCTGTCTACCCGAAAGACCTGGACGCTCCTTCGTCATCTCATCGAGCCCTTGACTAGCAAGATGTGAGACCAACCGTAACATGGCCTGCACTACAGTTGAACCCCTTTATAAGAGACATGTACCGGGGAGCCGCATCTGTCTCTTATACGATATGTCTCTTATAAGCAGGGGACCATGTTTTCCCTTACTAATCAGACCCTAGTTCAATGTGGGCACCGAATGACTAAAATAAGCTCAAAAGAACGCTACAGGATGTTACAAAAGATTCATTCTAATTTATGTTTGGCCCCCAGAATTTATGAAACAGTTCTGAATCTTTGTTTGCTTCATGACTGTATTTACAGTTTTTTACAACCGATTCTACAAGGTTTTTTTCCTTTCACTGTTTGCGAAAGATGAATCGTAGATGTTGAGTTCACGAGCCTGATGTATAGCCAGAGCGCACAGCTTCTTCCGCTGTGTGCTCAGGCTATTCATTACGCTTGCAGGACTCAACATCTGCGATGATTCTTGATTGGGAGCTACGCGAGTGGGAGAGCCTGCATGTGCGGTCGCGCTCCAATGGATGGCAGTAAGCTTCAACCACTTCTGTAAGTTGCATTTCCATTGGCAGGGCTTGTCGTCGTCGTTTCATAGCTGACTGAACCACTGCGCGTTGCTGAAATTATAATAAATAGCGACTGCAGGTGTCTGTCATCCACCTGTGTTTCCACAATGGAAGCAACTGCAATTAGTGACTGGTGGCACTGCATCTGAAGTTACAATGTCTGTCACAAGCGAGATTGTTGATTAAAGTTCAAGGATGACTTGTCCCTTATAACCAACTGTCTTCTACATCCGATGTCTGTTATAAAAGAGGTCATTGTAATGGGAAAGATAGGGCAGCCAACCATGTGGGTGAATAGTGTCTCTTATACCCATTTGTCTCTTACATCCATGTCTTATAACGAGGTTCAACTGTATCAATACCCACAGAGGAAGCACCACCGATCAGCTTCTACAAGACCTACAGACCAGATATCTCAAAATGAACTGGACCTTCCACCCTGCACCATACACCTAACCCAACTCCAGACTAACCTATTGAACTTCATGAACTACGATCAGCAATAGCCAAAAGCAAAAAAAACGGTGCATCAGGGCCGGACGGCATCACCTATAAACTACTTAATAACCTACGTGACCAAGCTCTCGAAAGTGTACTTCAGCACCTCAACCAATTTTGGGCCACAGGGTAACTCCCCGTGCAGTGGAAGGCAGCGGAAGTAAGATTCATCCCGAAACCTGGCAAGTCACCTCATATCAGAAACCTGCGACCAATCTCTCTCACATCCTGCGCGGGGAACATCATGGAACGAATAGTACTCAGGCGCCTGAAAAAGTACCTAAACAAAACCAAACAAATTTCCGACACAATGTTTGGCTTCCGCAAACACCTCAGCACTCAAGATGTTCTTCTGCAACTCAAAGAGGAAGTTTTTAACCCAGCCATGCGATGCTCCCCTGTAACGGTACTAGCTCTGGACTTGAAAAGAGCGTTCGACAACGTTGCCCACGAGACCATCCTCAAGAACCTCAACGACACAGGGTGTGGTCAGAGGACCAACGACTATATAACCGACTTCCTCTCAGACCACACAGCAACACTAAAAAAAATTACACCATCTTCCCATACGGAACCCCCGAGTAGTATGCGAAGCAGGCATGGGGTCGATTCAAGTGCCCATTAGTTTTCGGTTCGTCGTTTCCGCGAGGTTGAGGTATGTAGCTACCGTTATATTTACTGTTTGGTTTCCATGGTAACTACCACACTTTTCACTTACCAGAACTACAAAATCGGAGATTGCGTTGACCCCATGGCTGTTTCGCATACTACTCAGGGTTCCCCTACGGGAAGATGGTGTAATTTTATTGGAGGGGGGCGGGGGTGTTAGAGTGGAGAGGCATTAAAGGGAGAGAGAGAGAGAGAGAGAGAGAGAGAGAGAGAGAGGGAGAGAGAGAGACGTACGTGGTATGAGTTGATGTTTATTTAAGCATTATCATTATCATGTTCAACGTAGGTGACGTCGAGCTGCGGTTGGCGTTCCGCTTTGATTATGACCGCCTTATGGTCTGTGAAATGTAAAGTCAAGGGCTGCTGTAGTGGATGAACCCTAAAGTTGCTGAAGATGAGGTCGATGCACGTTCCCCGGATGGTTGTGGGCTGCTTGTAATCACGGCCCGCCGAAACTCTCCGAAGCACGCTGCTGCCGACGACGATGAAACGTCGAAGGCGCGTGAAGCGTGCTCGTCTCGTGCCGGCCCAGGAAGACACCGGCAACACTATCGCTCCAGGAGCCTTAGAAGGGTAAGACATAACCGGGCGTTCAGCAAGCCGAGCACGCACAGTGGGGGTGTGGACGGCGCAACAACGACAACGGCAAGGGAGGGACATAGCGAAATTCTGAAATTCGAAACAGCGCTAAAAGACGGGACAAGAAAACGACGACACAAGGCGCTGACTAACAACTGGCTGGTTTATCGCACGGCTTGCGCAATATACCCAGAAAAGAAGGTGAGAAGGAACACGATAAAAAAGAAGCGCATCGAACATTGCACACAAAATACAGGATTGATACACGTGCATTGATTAAATGGTAGCAACGCTGATATGAGACGTTTCCAAAGGCGCGAGGCAAGCAAGACATCCTGAACAGTCAAGCTTTTTATGAATCCAGATAGCGGATTTTCTTATTTAGTAATTCAATGGACGGCTTACTCACACAATCGCCGCCTGCCTTGTGAATGAAGTAGGCTTCATAGATCTCACGCTCACGCTGACCCTTATACGTTATTGCAACACGGGTATCATGGAATCTGGGCGAGCAGCCGTGGTCGTGACAATGTGTGGCAAGATTGCTGCCAGTACCCGTTTTTAGTGTTTTTGCATGCTCGCGGAGACGATCGTTCAGACAGCGCCCGGTCTGACCGATATAGGTCTTCCCGCAAGACAAGGGAACTTCATACACAACGGAGCACCTATACATTCTACATACGGTTTTGTGTGGCCTATTTCGCAAAAGGTGCCCCTTGGCTCATTTATGTTCACTCGCCTACAAAGGCCACCCAGTTTGTGTGGTGCTGAAAACACTACTCCTACACCAGCGCGACCCGCTACCTTTTTCAACATGTACGAAACTCCATGCACATACGGAACAACAGCGATTTTTGCCGCCCTGTCGTTCAACGCTCCAGCTTCGCTGCGTTTGCGAAATTGCCCTAGCAACACTTCAGCTAAATTACGTAGCAATGCCGGTTGGAAGCCTGCCGACAAGAGCCTCACAACCTGCGAATCAAAACTGGCCTCTACTTCATGCGGGCAAGATCTCTTAAGGGAGCCCCTTAATGCAGTTAAGGCATTGCATTAAAGGCAATGCTCCATTTCACGGTTTTGGAATGGGCGGACGAGAACGGAAGGTTTTTCCTGGAGCGGGGCGCATACTTCCAACAAACATGGCTTGGCCTTGGCTCTTTTTTGTGCTTCCTTCTTTTTTATCGTGTTCCTTCTCGCCTTCTTTTCTGGGTATATTTCGCAAGCCGCGCAATAAACCAACCAGTTGTTATTCAGCGCCTTGTGTCGTCGTTTTCTTGTCCCGTCTTTTTGCGCTGTTTCGAATTTCAGTATGCACCAACTAGCCCAAACCACCGTTCTAACGCAGGAACATAGCCCCAACCATGAGATGCTTCGCATCTAATAGCTGACGTCACCTCCAGTCCTGTCATTCTAGCAAGTTGCGGCACGCCTCAAGGATCTGTCTTATCCCCTTTTTTATTAAATATTACCCTAATTGGTCTTCCTCGGCCAGTATTCCTAACCTAAACCATGCCCTCTATGCCAATGATATAACCCTCTGAACGGGCACGGACTCGATAGGAGGGATACAGGACACACTTCAACAAGCAACAGATGCCGTCAGCCAATATGTGAAAAGGTGCGGCCTCACCTGCTCGCCCAAAAAGTCTGAGCCATTGATTGCGCGGCCTTGTAGGAACAGAAGGAGCCAGAAGACATCTTGGAGGGACATACAATCAAGCCCTGCCAATGCCTCTACATTCAAGCCGATGGCCAAAGTAACGTCGCGATCCAACGCCTGACGAAAACCACTGAACAGGTCATTCACATGATACGTAGAGTGGCAAATAGACGAGCGGGACTCAAGGAAACAGGCAGCCTTCGCCTTATTCAGGCATTTGTGCTCTCGAGAATCAACAACATCATACCATATTTGATTTTAAGCAAGATAGTGTCCAACAAAACTAGCACACTCATACAGACAGCAACAAAGCACGCCCTAAGCATTTCCATGAGCACGTCCACCAACAGGCTGCTGAGAATGGGCCTGCACAATATGCTGCACGAGTTGATGGAAGGCCATCTCTCAAGCCAAAACTCAATACTAGCCAAGACTCAAGCCGGAAGAAAAGTCCTTGAGAAAATAAAATAGGCTTCCGACACTGCAAACCAAGGATTAGAATTTCCTTACCATTGGAGAGCGCAAGCCACTTTTCATCCTTTACCCAGGAATACGCACCCCGTCCACCACACAGGCCGGTGGGCCGCAAGAGCTAAAGCCTTGAACAAGGTATATGGAGCAGACCAAAACACGGTCTATACTGACGCAGCAGCTCTCCCTGGACGAAAGGCCAAGATGGCAGTAGTGACGACCAAGCACGATCTGGCCACAAGTCCTACTGCAAAAACAAGTTCAACGAAAGAAGCGGAAGAATTAGCCATCTCGCTGGCGCTCACGCAGACCACAGCCCGCTCTCAAGAAGCGTACCGAAGTTACCAATCGGGATGGGTGGCCCCTCTAGTATATCGAATATTATCAAGTCAATCCCCCCGCCGAAAGGTGCAAATTGTGTGGACGCCTGTCCACCACTCCATGGAGGGCAACGAATTTGCTCACTAACAGGCCCGCGTACTGACCAACCAGGCCCTAGAGAGTACGGTAGAGCATATCCTACTCACTACATTCCAAGAGATTACTCAGCACTACAGGCTTACTAGGAGAACGTTCCCGTTCCCACATCCAAGCCTCACAAAGGATCAGGAAATAACTGTGCGACGACTTCTTCAATCAAATACACATCCTCATCCCACCCGACTTAACCTAATGTACCCAAGTGAATATTCAGCCGGATGCAAATTCTGCCAGCAGCCAGGGGCACTCAGGCACATTATTGTAGAATGTAAAGTTATGCCAGGATTGCCGCACCTAATCTTCTTCCCTTCCCCCCACCCCCAAGAGCAGTGGAAGACACTGCTGTCTAGCCCCTCCCTCCTGGGTCAGCTCATTCTCGTCGAGAGGGCAGCCATGGTCAAGACGGCCAATGGATTCCCGTGATTAGGGAACCACTCCCGCATGATCTTCCGATCAATGCTCCTAATAAAAAGGTCTCTCTCTCTCTCTCTCTCTCTCTCTCTCTCTCTCTCTCTCTCTCTCTCTCTCTTTCTCTCTCTCCTTGTACCAACAAAAAACACTCAGCTGCCATTGCCATCACTGCTGGAGAGTGAAAACTGACAAGCAAAGCCTCATCCCTACCTAATTGCAGTTTTAAGTTGTAGTAGTACTTTTGTGCTGTTTGACAAGCAATAACTTGTTTCTGGTAAGATTGCTGCAGACAAGTCTTTAGCCTTGCTAAACACAGAAGAAATGGATTTGAAAGCATTACACATCATAAGACCTGTTGCTAAAAGTACCAACTGAAGTACAATATTGTCCTGCGGCTTGTGACAGCACACGTGAACTGCTCAGCATCTGTCGAATGCATGGAATTATATATGTAACCAGCTTGAACGTGCCCCAGAAGGGATAAATTTAAAAACGGTCACTTGAAGGGCCCACATAAAGAAAAATGCTTGGCACCAGGGCTAAGCGCAACTAGTTAACATTTTCTCATTCACAACTTGGGGCCTGGATGTGTATTATTGAGGCTTGGTTCCTACAGCTAGTAACAACAACAAAAAACCTTTGTCCTGTGCGCAGCCCTACCTCCGACCGGGCTGCATGTCCTATCATCAGCTGGCTTAAGGTTTCAGACCAACGAAGTGATTAGCAGGCAGATTATTCAGCATGGTAGTTACTACACCTTCGCAGTGGTATTCAGCATGGTAGTTACTACACCTTCGCAGTGGTGATTACCTGCCTGCCTCAAGACTCCGAACACACAATTATAAGTTACGTCGCACAGGTTAACTCCGTTATAAAAACACAGCCCTGTGGTCTACGTAGCAGTCCCGTGCGAAATAAGTTATGCGCGCAGAACCGTTTGCAGTGGCTAGCTTGGTTACAATGGGAGTGGTCAGGCGCCGTCCCAGTGCCCTCGTGTGACAGGCGTTGCTGCCTCTCGCCACGGCACGTAGGGGACGAAACGCCCAGAGGCCTCAACACGGCGCTCTAATAAAGCACAGCGCAGACGTTCGTCGGGAACGCACTCATCACTCTCGCAAATCGAGGCGGCAGAACTGATGCACAGCGCCCGTGGTCACCGTCGCAACGTACTAAGCGCAAATTAGGCAGTCGCACACACTCAGCGTCCCAATCACACGTTGCACACCACCGCAAATGCTCTCCAGAAGTTTTTTGAGAGCGCCCTCATCACAATAGCAAGCGAAACACCTATGTACCGCTGCAACGCAGGCAAAAATCACGACGAGAAGAGCGTAGCGAAATTATAGCGAAATAACCACACAACAGCTGCCGTTTTTCTTAAACCATGACGTCACATCCGGCAAAAAAAAGGTCGCTTTCTTTGTTTTTTTATGTCTAGTTGGCGCATGCGCAGTAAGGATCGTCCGCCGTTCCTGAACGTCAGGTCTTTGTCTGTTTGCCATCAGCGTACATATGGTTGCTAGCAGAGCGCAGATGGGCCAACCGCGGACCGTTTTTTGGTATGCGCTGCCTATGGGGAATTTCACAACTAGTGTAGATTGAGTTATCCTGGAATTGAGGAGGCGCGCTGACTTACATCATCGGCACGGATACCCCGAGTAGGGAGATGCTGTACTTGCTCCGAGACCAAATGAACTCCGGGGAGTCGCAGTCCACGGTCGAAGGGCCGCTCCCGCAGCTTTGGAAGAAGCAGCGGCACACGGACACGATCGTGGAGGCCAAGGAGACCACCACGACCAGGATCCCGCTCACGACCAGGAAAGCGATCATTCTAGATAGAGGTAATAGAGCCTCCTTCACCTGTGCGGAGAGAGAGAGGTAACAGAGTTTGCAGTAAAGTAAAAAAAAGGATTTCTCCGGGCAGCTAAATCTGCTCAAGTGCTTCGAAGGCGAAAAGCGTGACGCGCTGTTTTGTCGAGAACCTGTTATACAAACGGCCACCCGTCGATCCAGCGGTCCTGCTATTTTACCTTTCTTTATCCCCATTAATCTATCTTAATTTAGTCCATCGTAATTATCACCTTAATTCATCTTATTTCATTTTATTCCAGCTACCTAATCATTACTGTGAATCACTAATTGATCATTCATCTATCCTTCCACATTTTAATCTACGTTTATTCATACTGATTCATCTTAATCCCACATTGCCAATCACTACCCTCATATACTAATACTAATCAAACACGAATTAACTTTATATAATTAATGATCTCTTAATTTGACTGTCGTTCTTTGGCTAACGTTCGGCCTTGTTTTTTATATTGTTCGTATCGATGCCGGGTCGTTTGAGGTCACCTTCTAATGAGACATATAAGGCTTTCACCAATAATATAAAATGTGCGAGTACGTCGACACACGAACACATCCGGTGTAGCCCAAAACGCGTACTGTGTCGCGAATGGATCCAGAGGCTGGGTGCCAACTCGCAAAGAGGGGAGTATATCCAGTTGGGGAGGTGTTGCGCCCGACCAGAAAACATCTCCTAGCAGCGTAGCTGCTTTAAGTTGAGCCTCGTCATCTGTGCGGCGGCGTCACGCAGGGCAGGCTCCCGAACCCACCATCAGAGGGCGCCCCATTTTCACTACAGTTACTTAAGTGGCATACAGGCTGGCAATGCAAGCCATACACGCGGAATTATAGGCGTGGATAGAGGGTAACGGCACACAGGAAAAACTACAAAATGGCTTCAGATAAGATAGGCGCTAAGAGGACAATTCATTCGTCCTATAACCCAATGCGTAGTGGTGTCAATGGCTCTAAAGCGACCACTATGGATAGGGCTCCTGGATATAAAGGGAGCCTACGACAACGTCTATGGAGCCTACCCGAGCGGGATGGATAAGGCCAGAAATTTATACAGCTGCTTCGGGGAATTTACAATGAGACCGAGGTGAAAATTACCTGGGAGGACCTAAAGTTCACCGAACCGGGATTAACAAATAGAGGTTTTAAGCAGGGTTGTTCCTTGTCGCCATTGCTGTTCATGCTGTACATGGCAAGACTTGAAAGAAATCTTGAATACAGTAAAGTAGATTTGTTATAGCCATTAATGATAGGAAGTGGAACAACGTATCCCGGGAGTGATATGTCCAGATGACGTAGTACTGCTAGCAGATAGCTGACAGTGTCTGCAACAGCTCACAGATATGTGCAGGAAGAAGCCACTGCACGGGGGTTAGAGTTTAGCGCAGCAAAGCCGGGAGTTCTGGTTTTTAATGACGACGCCCGTAGCGAATGGGTATTCCTTCAACAAGCAGCAATACCGTATGTAACGAAATACAAATATCTGGGCGTATGGATAAACGAAGGTCACGTGTATTTAATAACTCATGTGGAGCATTTAAAATGGAAAGAAAACGAAACGCCTGTATCATGAAGCACAAAACACTATGGGGATGTGCCGGCACTCACCAGCTAGAAGTAAGCCAGAGGGCAGTAGGTCGATTGGCATTAGGAGCACGCCGTAAAACAACAAATGGGGCAGTGCAGAGATACATAGGATGGGCCTCCTTTGAAGAGGGAGAAGCACAGAGCCAAATATGTTTTGAAGAACGACTTCTAAATATTGATGACCAGAGACGGGCGACCAGAGTGTTACGGTATCTTTACATGAAAAGCGTGGGCACACAGTGGAGGAAAAGAACCAGACGGCTCAGGACAAAGTATACGAAACCTGGAAGTGCAAGGGAAATGACCAAAGCAATAAAAAATAAAGTAAAAGAATTAGAGACAACGGCCTGGAAAAATACGATGGAAACAAAGAAATCTGTAGATGTCTACGGGACCGGGAAGCGGGAAATCACGAGGGAAAAGTTCGTTGATAATACCAAAGGGAGTGCATTGCTTTTTGAAGCCCGGGCGGGTTGCTTGCGGACAAAAACGTTTGTCCGCCAACCGGTACAGGAAGAACTATGCGCAGGCTGTAGAAAGGAGCCAGAAACCCTCCGACATATTGTAGCGGAGTGCAAAAGTATCCGTCCAGTCCTCAGTGAGGGAGCCATCCAGCTTCCGGAGGCCCTTGGCTTTAAGGTTAGCGGAAAAGTGAATTGGACAGCAGTCGAGGTTAGTAAAACAATGTTGAAATGTTGGTGGGAAAAGAGAAGAAAACAACCTGGGAAGACATGCGAACAAAGAAGAGTCGCCCGAAAATTCCATAAAGATTTTTTTCTATTTCATTTTTGGCGAGGTGAATGTACAGTGCCGTTACAAATAATGCTGATGATGATTAGTGGCTCTCCCTTTGAATCGGGGCGTCGGTTGTCAGCAACCCACTCGCCTGTTCTTTAAGCTTAGTTGCCCTACTCTTAGCTAACCTAATAGATTTGCTTCCTCCTTCCCATCTCCCCCTCTTCCCTATTTTAACCTCATCGCTTCCACCTCCCCTTTTTTTTCCTCCGGCTGTTATAAATTCTCATCCGTATGATTACTCCACCTACGTACCTATCTCTTCCCTACTTTTCCTCCATCACCACTCTAGTAGCCTCTTCGTCACCTCTATGGCCTTGAAGTTGAGGTTACCCTCGCCCCAAATCCTAAAGCCTCCGCCAGCCTTGTTTCCCCCTCACCCCGCGGTTGTCGTATCTCTGTGCAGCCCCTGACAATATGGTCCATAGTTTCCCGATCACTGCCCCAGCGCGCACAAGTTTCATCCTGCTGCCTGTAGCTACCCGTGTATGCCCTGGTTCACAGGAACCCCGCTCGTGCCTCGAAGAGCAATGCACTGCCTCTGGTATTACCATAGAATCCCTCCTTTTTAATTTCCCGTTTCTCTGCCCTATAAGTCTCCAGGATTTTTTTCGCTTCCATTCTCTGTGTCCACTTTGTGGTCTCTGCTGCCTTTACCTGCTTTTTAACTGTTATGTAAACCCCACTTTCGCCTACAGACTTTCCGTACCGTTTGGTCAGCTGTCCGGTCCTCCGTCTCCACCGCGTGTCCACGATCTTCATATACAGGTACTTAAACAGGTACATACATGTCACGAAGTCGCTCCTCCAACTATCTTGCTCTGTTCCTCCCTCGCCTCGAAAGACGACCAGCCCATATCCCCCTGTACCACTTCATTTGTAGTTTTGCTGTGGGCCCCTAAGGCCTGCCTACCTACCACCCTCTGATTTACCTCCAGGCCCGCTTGGGTCTCTGGTTTCATGCACAGAACTGAATTTGCGAAAGTTGATCCTGGTACCATGACCCCTTTCCAGACTGCCCTTACCACCTAGTATTTGCTGTATCCCCAGAGTGATCTATGTTTCATTATAGCCGCGTTCCGTCGTCCTTTCGTCTTAAGGTGAGCCTTATGCGCGTGCTTGTAATCTTCGCTGTCGTTCAGCCATACTCCTAAATATTTTTACTCTTTCACTAATGGCATTGCTGCACTGATACTGTTTTGTGTTCAACGCCGTCGTTGAAGACCATTATCCCCGGAATAGCCCTATGTGCGTCGCTTCTTCACCGCATATATCCATCAAGCCCTGCATGCGTATCCAGTTGTCCGCCATCAACAATATTTCGTCTGCATACATTAGTCCCGGAACCCGTTGTTCCACCACCTGCCCGTTTTTCATGTAGGATAAGTCGAACCCCAGCGTACTGACTTCTAGCTTCCTTTCTAACCCCGCCATGTGGATCATGAACAGCAGCGGAGAGAGAGGACATCCTTGTTTCAAACCCCTGTAGGTCTATACAGGCCTATTGTATGTTATCCCCTCCCACACTATTTGCACTTGGTTCTCCCGGCATAGCTCCCTGAGTAAGCTAATGAATTCTGCCCCCCTCCCTCGTCCTCCAGGATACTCCATAGCCGCTCCCTGTCTACATTATTATACAGCGCTTTAATTTCAAGAAAGGCTAACCACAAATAAGTTGTCGTTTAGTCTTCTGTCCTTTCTAAACCCAGTTTGAAGTTCCCCTAATGTCCTATTTTCTTCTACCCACTGCTCTAGTTACAACTTCACTGCCTGCATTGCTAACTTGCACAGTACTGACGTGACGGTTACTGGCCTATACGAGCTCGGGTTTGTCCTGACTGCCCTTGTGCACTAAGTTCATCCTGCTCATTTGCCACGCGGCCGGTATGGCCTTTTCTTCTGTCCTTGTTGTGATGGCTTGCAGTAGCTTTCCGTTTCCTTTTTGTTCCTAACTGGTTAATTAACTCTATCGGTATCCCATCCGTGCCTACCACGGAATTTTTGGGAACCTTTTCCTCTGCTATTTTTCATTTGAGCTTGTCCCCATCTATCTCCAGACATTCCGGCCTACCCGTCGCGACATCTGTGTCGCTGCGGGGCCTCTTCGTCCACGTTACCGAAATTATCCGTGATGATTTTGTGTAGGTATGCAAATGCTTCCTCTCCCTTGAGAATCTCCCCCTGCTCGTTTTCTATAGTACCGCCTTCTGTGGGACCTGTGCGTTTCCCTAATGCCTGTACATGGTTCCAAAACCTTTTCGGCGCGTCTGTACCCCTCCCTCGTATTTGCGCTACCTCTGTACCCCGCCCTCGTATTTGCGCTACCCATCGCTCGCTGTCCCCCTTCATTTTCGCCTGCACTAATTGCTGCACTTCCTGTTTCATTTGCTTATATTGCTCCCATTCTAGGTCCACCTCCTCCTGATGTCTCCCCATCCTCTTGGCCTGCCTGTGCTCTTTTAGACGCCTGTTTAGGCCTCTCTATCGCCTCCTTGATTTCTGTGTTCAACCAGCTTCTGGGCGTTTTGTTTCTTCTCCATCGATTGGCCCCCTCTGTCTTGAGTATTTTTTCCTGCATAGTTTTGATAATCCTGTCATATTCCCACTCTTCTCCAAGATTTCTTTCTATGTCAGCCTCTATGCTTTCCGCAATAAGTGCAATTTGTTTGCTGTTTAACTTTGTGCGCTGCCCCGGTCCATCCGTCGCTGTGCAGCGTCACCCCGTTAGAAAGGGAAAGCTGCTGAGAATCATCATCATCATCATCACCATCATGGGAGCAGACCAATCAGGGTGCGCGTCGGAGAAGGAGAGCATGTGTCGCCAGCGTGCATCCCTTCGCCCCATGCACTCCGCACAGTGCGATCGGCAGCGGTAGCTCGCTAGAGAAGCAGGAAGCGGAAGCCAAGCGTCTAAATTGAGTCGCCTCGGCTAAAGTCGCGTCGAAAAAGTTTAATATTGCGGCAGAGCGCGTTCTGTGGAAAATTCTCTCTACATCTCAATGTAATGTAAGTATGTCGAGAGAATCCTGAAAATACCCGCCAGGAAGACACCGCAATCACAATGAGTTTCTACGACGTGTTTGTATCGTACATTTCTTTGTCTGCGCCCAGCTCCTCCAGTCATCCTTCTCCAAAAAGTGGTAAGGCACTGAATTTTTTTCGCTGCGAGCTGCGCATGACCAGAGTGCATCGGCCAAACGGTCCAAGAACCTCCAGACTCACAGACAGTAACAGTCATGCAGCGATCTTCGTAAAGCATTCGGAAAAATTCCTCAGGAAATTGAGCGTATACTTGCTTTGAAGGCGAAAGTCTCGCAAGTATCCAAGACCTCTTGAGTGGTGCATAGTGTTTGCACATGCTTCGCCGCTTTTGCTTCTAACTTTTCTGACGCGGACTGCTCCGACAGGCAGACTGGTCGCAATGAAAGTGGCAGCCTCCGCAGTCAGAACTCTTGTCAGAGTGCTGCTGTTCTACGCACGTGCCGTCGCGTTCACCTGTCAGCCGGGTTGGCGCATTTGGTTGCTGTGTTGACGAGGTGGATTCAAATCCCACATAACCTCAATGAGCTTTTATTAGTACCAAATTGTACTACAAATGGTACGGCGGCCATTTTGGTACCATTTGTGTTTACGCACGACGACTATATTATTATTATTATTATTAACTTATTATAATTAGTAATAAACATGTTAATATTATAAATATTATATAATTAGTATTATTTTACAACAAAACTGAAACGGTGAGAGCCGCGCGCGATATCGTATATAACAAAGAAATGTTAGGTGAGGAGGCTGAGAAGCTACTTGGAAATGCCCTCCGGCATCCGAAGCCGCAGAAGTACAAAGGCCCTTTTGTTCGTGGACACTGTGGAAAACTCCTACCTGCTCAGTGTTGTGAGTAGCCACCAGATGAAGATGACCCCTTCATCAAGTAAAGACGCAGGCCTGTTTTGTCCAGCAAACTTGGTTCTGCCGTAATTTCGCGTACTCTTGTTCCGGTTCATTGAACTTGAAATGCAACACGGACAAAGGTAACGGTTGCCCAGTTTCTAGTGGGTTGGAAGCCTAAAAAATGCATTTTTGTATTAGGTATTTTTGCACGAGCCAGATTGTTGATTTCTTGGAGGCGATTTTTACCGCTTCTGTTACAACGAATATCAGATCTAACGAACTGATTTGCTGTCCCGATACTACTTAGTTGTGAGGAGGTTCGACTGTACCAAATTGTACTGCAAATGGTACGAAAATGGCGGCAGCCTTTTAGATGCAAAGCATCTCTTAGTCGACCCTCCATCGTCCGGCCTCCGCACCCCTCCCCCCTCTCCACAACAGCTGTGATAACGCCGCTCTCTCCCCCCTCCTCCTCTCCAAACCACCTATGCTCTAGCGCGCGCTGCTCCTCCTCTCCCCTCTGCACACCAGCTGTCCAATCACGTGCATGCGTGCTGTTCCTCCTCTTCACTCCCTCTGCTTTGCAAATAAACCCGTCCGCACTCCGCTCGGTTGCTTCTTCGATACTGCGCCGTCCAGTGACTGGAAATGGACGCCAACGATTCCGTGAACGAACTGGCCGGCACACCTTCAACTAGCGCCAGCCAGCACACTGTCAGAACCGCGAGCAGCTCCGAAGACAAGGCTGCACAGTGGAGAGCTCGCGACGCCGAACGTAAACGGCAGCGTCGAGCAGAGTATTTCTCGCTTAGAGAACGAGAAGCCGCTTTGAAACGCCAGCGGCGAGTAGCTGATCCAGATGGCGTTCGGCAACGTGACAACGCTTCCAAAAGCCAGCGTCGAACAGCGGATTCCTCGCTTCGAGAACGAGAAGCCGCAAAACGTTCCCCACTACTCAATAAATAAAGAAGACATTTAATACGCTACTACATGTGTCTTTACTCTAACAACCAATTAACACGCTACTACTCCACGGCTTGGCATCCCCCCAGAGTTCCCACGTGGGAAGATGGTGTAATTTTTTTTGTACCGTTGGTTTTGACGGACGACGACGACTACGGTCAGTTTTCGCGTGTGGCACGACATCGAAGGCTTGCACCTTAATGAATAAAAATAGAAAAATCGGGAGCACGCGGAAAGCCTCACGGCTCGGAAGGGCAGCAAAAATTAACAGGAGGCCCGCTTCGACTGATGTGGCATTGGCGATGTCGCTCTTCCCATTGCCTATGGCAGCCCTGTCCGAGCACTCTGTCCACTGTGTTTTCCTTTCTGTGCACTTCTGTCACCCGCTATGTTGACAGAGCGACGCGAAAAATTTGCCTACATGCCCAATGCACGCTCACGCAATAACAAAGCAGCAACACTGCATGTGTTAACAGCAAGGAATGTCACACGAAGCGAACAATAATGAATTCACGAAGTAGGAACTTTACGTACCACATCGAAGTCAATTTTTTGAGCTTCTGTCAGAGTTTGAAAAGCTGAAAAATAAAAAAAGAACAAAGTTTTAATGCCATCTCATAATGTTAATAATGCAATCTGTAGGAGCTGCTGTTGCGCCAGCTGATCATAGTCTACTGTGGTATTATTGACATTTTGTGTGTGGACCACAGGGGTAGATAGAAGGCGAGGGGATGTAAAAATAGTGGCTGTACCTTAACGAGCGCCTTTTCTTTTATCCGAATATGGCACTGGGGTTGCAGTACTTCGGCAATAAAAATTTCTGGAATGTAACGCATAGAGAAATTTGTGTTACGCTTAAGTGTGCTTAAGGATTTCGGAGGCGAAAGTACGTGGCATACTATTAAGACGGGTCCCAATTTTATACACGTGCACAGGTTGACAAAGCAGCTACGCCAAGTAATCATCATCACTGAAGAAAAAGTACAAGTTGCTCTACAGCGATAGACGAGCTCGCCGAGAAGACGAATACTTTTTGGGAAGAAAAAGAAGAGCTGCGCTGATCTGACGTGTGTTTCGTGGGCTCCGCAGATTTTCGCCCAGTAATGTGGTAATTTTGCTTCGTTCTGCTTTGCATCCACGACTACCGGACTCATCAAGTTCTTGTGATCATCTGTACACCCGCCTTGACCCGGTGGGTTGAATACTTCCCAATTTATTTGTTCACAATTCCCGAGCCATGCCTACCGCCAATCGGTAGGCGCAGCCAAGGAGTTCATCATGCAAGACACCTCTAGAACCGTGCCTGTTCCTTTAGGCAACACTTCTTTGGAAGTAGATATGGATTCTGATAATAAGGAAGAAGGTCGCTCTGTCGGTAATCAAGCACATCATCCTTCAACCAACACAGCCTCGGACACTGACATGGATCCCGGTATTACAGAAGATCATTCAGCTGAAAGCAATCATCACGAGCATGACTTTATAGAGGTGGTATCCCGAGCTCAACGTCGCCGGCAGCGCGATGTAACCGCAGGAAACCCTGCCGCAGTCATGTCAGCACCACAGACCAAGCAAGCCCTGGCCCCCACAAGTAAGCCTTCCGTTAGGCCTAAACCATTGCCGAAGTATGATTTCAAACTAGCATTGAGTCCCCAGGGCGGATTCCCGCTTGGAAACATCCAATACGCTGATCTCTCCCTGGCACTATTGCACGCCATCAAGGTAAGGTGGCGTCAAGCAAATCTGCGCCTCAGAGTGGAAGTAACTCAAAACACTGCCACTATCAGTACTCCGTCCTCTGAGGCAGCACGAGCTGTCAGTAAAGTCCTACATCTAACCCTCGACAACAAGCGGTACCCCGTCCAACTTAACGGCCAGACCCGCGACGAATCCGTCAAAGGCGTCATCAGTGGGGTCCCGGCCCGACTCACTGAAGCAGACATTCTCTACAACATTGATCAGTCCTTGTATGAAGTCTACACAGTTAGAAGACTTGGCACCTCATCTACAGTGGTTCTGACCTTCGCAGGGCCCAGGGATCCCTTACACAGTCCGTCTGTACGGCGCCGAATACCCATGCTCCGTCTACAGTAAAACTATCCCAGTCTGGCTAAGGCGTTGCGCTGCTGAGCACGAGGTCGCGGGTTCGATTCCCGGCCGCGGCGGCCGCTTTTCTGATGGAGGCGAAAAGCAAAAACGCCCGTGTGTACGAGATTTCGGCGCACGATAAAGATCCCCAGGTGGTCAAAATTAATCCGGAGCCCTCCACTACGGCGCGCCTCATCGCCTGCGTTGCGTCGGCGCGTTAAACCCTTCAATCAATCAATCAATCAAAACTATCCCAGTCTGCTCCATATGTCATACCGTCGGTCACAGAGCCACGGCTTGTCCGCGCCCAACCACTCCCGTCTGCCACCATTGCGGGATCAAGGAGCCTCAACCAAACCACCCATGCTCGCAAACCTGCGACCTTTGTTCTGGCCCCCACCTGTCCGGGTCACCTGGCTGTCCTAGCTTTATGCCGAACCGTTTGTTCTTCGGCAAAGACGACTCAGACAAGCCCAGGACAGCACATCTGATACGTCTCGAGCCTCCTACCCATTTCTTGGCCGTCATCGAGACCGTTCAACAACTCCTTCAGCACAGAGACGCAGCCATTCCCAAAGCAAACACGTCGCCCAGCCCCAGGATTCAAAACCTCCACTCAACACCGAGTCCAACCACCCAAAACAAGTAAGCTGGGCCCAACGGGTCTCTCCCACAGCTCAGCCCCAGTACCTATCCACACCCCCTCAGAAACAATCCAAGAACCCAACCACCTGTGTTGAATGTAAGCGCCTTACTAAAATTTTGGAACAGCAAAACACTTTAATAGCCTCGCTCTAAGCTCTCCTTGATGCTTTCGAGAAAGCTGACTCAACTGCTAACGAAAAGCGCAAGAAACCTAACCCACCTAGTCCAATTCCAGAGCCGTGTAACTCACACCCCCCTCACCCCCCCCCAAAAAAAAAAAACACATCCAACAGCCACCGCCACCCCCGCAAATCCAAGACAAGTTCGCTACACTCGCTACACAGCTGGCCACCTTAAAAACAAGAACAAGATCTTCAAAATATTCTGGAAGAAATTCAGAAATTGTAGCAAGAAATTGTATCGCTTCGCACGGAATAGCACATTCAGGAAAGACGTCACCTCAATCAGCACTCCATCCAGTTCGCTCGAGCACATCTATGAGCTTGGCCCGATACGACAGGACAGGACTACAAAAGGTTCTTTAAGGACCCACACCCGCGGCGCCGAACCATACGCCCGAAACGCCTCCCTACCTGATGGCGCGGAGTCAACCTAACCCACCTTCAACGACACTCCTACAATGGAATTGCAGAGGATCCAAACAAAAAGCTGCGGGCTTTACCCAATGCATTACCACCCTTGATTCTAAACCAGCGGTCATTGCCCTCCAGGAGGCGAATTCTCACATTAAGCTCCCTGAGTATATCCCCTATGGCCTTCCAAATAATTGCTCCACCCTCACACTTATTCGCAACGCCATATCTGCCGTTGCACACGTCACATCACAAAGGGGGGTGCAATCATGTGTTCACCGAGCTCCTATCTCCATCAACGAAACGTAAATCAAGCCTCTAAGTACTAAACATTTATTGCCGCCCTACTCAAAATGCCTCGGATATTTCATCCACAATACTTGATGCAGTCGCTATCGCTAAAACTGGGCCCCTCCTTATTCTCGGCGATTTCAATGCTGCCCATCCCCAATGGGGCTACCCGTACAAAACAAAAAAGGGCGTCCTTCTGGTGCTCCCGGTCCCGACCAAGCCACTTGCCGGCTTCTTGCCAATCTGGATGGCGCTTCTCTCGATCATCTGCTCCACCACATCAATTTATACTGGGGCTAAGGGCAACTCCCCCCCCCCTTCCCCCAGTGGAAGACAGCTGAGATCCGGTTCATACCTAAGCCAAATAAGTCCTCTCACCTTGATAACCTGCGGCCTATTTCTCTCACCTCCTGTGTGGGTAAATTAGTTGAACGATTACTACTAAAGCGCTTTCAAACCTTCCTTGAAAACAAGGGCCTCATTCTCAACACCATGTATGGGTTTAGGAAGCATCTGAGTACCCAGGATATTCTCCTTCGAATTAAAGAAGAGGTCCTTGCTCTACCTACCCGTATTTCCCCGCGAGCCGTTCTTGCCTTAGATTTGAAAGGCGCATTCGACAATATCTTGCATTCATCCATACTATCCCGTCTAAGTCAGACAGGCTGCGGCCGCCGCACGTACTCATAGATTGCGGATTTCCTAACTCAACGCCACGCTATTATCCGGGTAGAAGACGTTCAATCTCAGCCTATTGCACTTGGTGATCGGGGAACGCCTCAAGGTTCCGTCTTCTCTCCACTACTTTTCAATCTGGCCCTCCTGGACTTACCCCACCAACTCGACACCATCCCGCACGTTCATCACGCGCTCCACGCGGATGACATCACAATATGGACAGATACTGACTCGATGGGAAACATCCAAGACTCACTTCAAGAGGCCATGGATATCGTTAACAAATATGCCTCAGCAGTCGGGCTTCAATGCTCACCAGAAAAATCTGAATTTATCGTCGTTCGTAAACATCCCCCTGCTTCACAAATAGAACCCATCTGTATCCACCTCGACGGCCATACCATATGACCCAGCTGCTCACTTTGGATTTTAGGCCTTATCATCCAGGCCAACAGACGTAATGACCAAACTTTATTGAAACTCTCAAAGGCATTTCACCAAGTCTCCAACATGTTTCGACGCGTTTCGAACCGCTGCCGAGGCATGAAGGAGAAAGACCTCATACGACTGGTAAAGGCTCTCCTGATTTCACGAGTAACGTATGTAACACCTTACCTTACCCTAACCAAAAAGTGACACGGAAACCATTGATCGATTCACCCGGAAAACTTTTAAGCAAGTATTAAATCTACCTATCAGCACAACAACGGCCCGTCTCCTACAACTTGGCCTACACAATACGGTATCCGAGCTTATCGAAGGCCACCTATCAAGCCAACGGCTCCGTTTAACACAAACACCTGCAGGGCTAGCCCTCCTAAACAGTCTCCATATCGCATGCCCGCAATCTACTGTCTGTCAGCCCCTCCCGGACCATTGGAGAAGTCACATCCGGGTTCGCCCTTTACCCAAAAATATGCACCCTGACCTCCATCCCGGCCGCCGACAAGCTCGAAGCCAAGCGCATGAGAATATTTATGGAAAAAGAACAGATGTCGCATATACGGATGCCAGTACCTACCCTAATGGTATGCAAAAAGTAGCCACAGTCACCAAAAACGGCGCCCTCATCACTTGTGCATCAATGATCGTCAACCTGGGTTGCCGAAGAGTTACCCATCGCCTTAGCCCTCATACATAAGAAGTAATCAATCATTATCACGGATTCCCAAGCTCATTATCAATCATTATCACGGATTCCCAAGGTGGCCCCTTCAACCTTAAAGATATTCTGGCCACATCAACTCCGCCGTAAAGTTACTATCATCTGGACTCCTGGCCATTCCTCACTGACGGGCAACAACTTTGCTCACCAGCAAGCCTGCGCCCTCTCTCTCCAGGCTTCCGAGGGGACCACATCGTCAATACCGCTTGTAACATATCAAGACATAACGCAATATTACCGGTCCGACAGACAACACTTTTCTCCTACTCACCGTGCACTCTCCAAGGAAGAAGAATCGCTGCTCCGCAGACTACAAAATAATACCTTTCCTCACCCATGTTCGCCTGCATCGTATATTTCCCCCCGATCAGTACTCAGCTGAATGCCAATGTTGTTCACAACCCGGAACTTTACCTCATATTATAATACAGTGTGGGCGCAATCCCAAACTTCCACCTCTCCGATGCCCTCTTCCCACCCCGGAGCTGTGGGAGAACCTGGTGACCCAGCGGCCATATGGATGTACAGCAACTCCTAGCATCCAGAGCGAAGGCTCTCTGCTCACCTCCTTGATTCCCGGACTAGGGAACCACTCCCATTTCAGAAAGCTCCCATAAACGTTTCTCTCTCTCTCTCTCTCTCTCTCTCTCTCTCTCTCTCTCTCTCTCTCTCTCTCTCTCTCTCTCTCTCTCTCTCTCTCTCTCTCTCTCTCTCTCTCTCTCACACACACACACACACACACACACACACACACACACACACCACTTTTCTGCGTAGCTTACGTAAATGAAGGTATAAAATAACGAGAATGTGAAGAACGGTGTAGCCTAAATTGACTATCTCCTGCAACTTACCGCGAAAGTAGTTGAAAGAAATACTTCAGCACTACAATGTCACAATTTCATTACAACTTAAATGGAAGTTTTGTAGTGTTATGTTTGAACGTCAAAAGACAAAAAGAAAGCTAGAGTTTTGTAGTGTTATGTTTGAACGTCAAAAGACAAAAAGAAAGCTAGAAACAGATCACGCGGCGACCACAAACATGTTTTGTTTTGAAACAAGTTCGAAACACGGTTCGAAACAAGTTCGTTTTGGTTTCGGTTCTATATCTGGCGCAATACTCGGTGAGATAATTGGTGAGTTTTTTTACCGTACTGGGATCATAGCCACATTTATTATGGCCCTCTGCGTGCTTTTTCTGTGTTTAAAACACACGGGAACGCTAATTTTGGCTCAGGTCAATATTTTCAAGATTAGGGAACGTCTGGCCAGCACTTCGTGTTGAGTGTCCTTTCATACGGAGGAAGCCTACAGCAGGCTCTTTACAGCCCGAAAATTTGGGGTCATAACTCCTTTGAGTGTTTTTATTGCACATTAATCCACCTTAGCCCATACCGTAACCTGCCTCAATCTATTTTGTTCCACAAAGTTTTATCCGAATTCATCCTAGTCGCCTCAACACATCCTACTCCACCTTAATTGTAACCTAATAATCTTTACTGTCATTCATAAGCAAGCAACAACTACCTTCTCATACATATAATAGCGTGTGATTAATTATTCATCAATTATATGCACCAGGATAAACATCGTTGCAGCAGCAGTAAAGGATGGCGTCTGGTTATTCTCATGCACTAAAGTGTAAAAATCGGTGACCTTTTAATGCTGGAATTTCAAATGAATTTATACTGCGGACCGCTGAGTGGCGCGGCTACCCCTGAAAGCAGGAAGCTCATGTACTTAAATGGACAGACAACCAATTTTTGTGGAGTCCATGTCACCTCGCTCATACGAAATTCACCCATTTATATAGGGGGATGCCCACAAGAAATTTCTCATTAAATCGTTCGAAATAATTTTAATTTCGCCCTAAACTTTTTTAAAGTCTGAAAGGTGACGCCTAGTAGTGTTTTAATGTGGCACTACCGTAGCATGCGTACAAACAGCTTCCGTCAGTTTCAATGCGCGATTCCAAGCCGCATAAAGTAAAGATTACATCCGATTATTGTTTTACTTGGAGATTAGTACCTCTTTTCATCTCACTTTTCATTAGTACATACTTCTTTTCATCTCACCTTCAGTGAAATCCATGTTACCGCTCGGCTTCCTGCCATGGTTGCCATAATTCGTTTTGGCAACGTAACCTAAAAATTCCGATTTCAAACGTTCTAGGGCCCGTTCAGCAATACAGTATCTGTTCAAGGTGTTTTAAGTGATGCCATTTTATTTGAAATCGACAGCGTATACTCCAGAAGTTTTTTGTGTAAAGTGTTCAAGAAAATTGAAGGAGATTTCACTGCCGCCTCTAGCTGAATTGATAGAGCGTCGGACGCTTTATCAGAGGGTAGCGAGATGGGGTCTCACCTAGAGCTGGAACTTTTCTACATTTTGTTTCTTTCTACCATTCCAAAATTTCGATTTTCAGGCAAAAAAGATAAAGACAGTGGGGCAAAATGACACGCCATGACTATCCGCATTTCAAAAGCCGCAGTGATGCGTAATAAATACACCTACTGCCACGTCACACTAACTGAGTTCACACACCCTAACCAAAAAAACAATAAAATAAATTTAACCCTGATATTTTCTTTCTTTCTTCGGCTTCCTACACCGCGCTCTGTTGACGCTAGCATACACTATACCGCATCCTTAAGTCGTCGTTTCCTTTTGCTCTCAGGATTTAAGCCCTTCCTGTGGTGTTAAGCGGCTGCCGCTTACCTTTGGGCAGTGCCGTTGGGGGTACCAAGAGTTTGGCGAAGCTCTCCTGCATTCCGACGACGATTTTCCGCATTCCGGCAGGCTTGAAAGTTTTGACCTCGACGTCGGGTGGCGGCGGCACTGGGGTCAGCTTGATCACTTCCTTGCCCTTGCATGCTGACGAGAACGGAATTTAAAAGAGGTCTTCATTTAGGCCGAGTTCTGGGGGATGTTTCAGAGCTAACTCTGACGCGACATCCAGCCTTGGATGCAGTCAGAAATTGGATTACGCAGTGTCGCATGTTAAATGGTCATATCCGAATGTGTTAACTTCTCATTCCTTCCGGTGTGGCTTAATAGCGAAAGCAGGGTTTTGTGCACAGAAGCTACTAGTGGACGCCCAGACGTTACGCAGTGCACAATCTAGACATCCTTAATGGGGCCATGAAGACGAAACACGTTTGGTTCATTCGAACGATTGCCTCGTTAGAGCCATACTGACACCACTATTAACGTAAACTTCGCTCAATTGAGCTATATAATTAGGAAAAAAGAGTAGGGCTATGCGAACGACTAGCTCATTTCCCTCAACAGAACGTATGATGTCATATCAGCTAGCTCTGCGATTGGCGGAGGCCGGCAAAAGCAAACGCAAATTAGGCAGACCTTATAGGCTTGTCGAAAGAGCTATCAGCGCTTAAATTTAAGGCACCTTCTTTTTGAAGCAGTAAGAATGGTGGGAGAAAGTGGGAGTTACGAAAGCACACGTAAACATAGATATACCAATGCGTACTGCTGTCGGTTCTGCACGCACTATGCTTGGTTTAGCTGCACAGCACTGCGAGGCTTTGAGGTTGTCTCAGTCGACAATGGCCGAGTGACGCAAGCGACAGTGTCTCACGTGACCATATCTGTCGAGCGAGCACTATGTTTCAGGAAACGATTATTTTCTCCCAGAACAAAAAGAAGCCAGGTTTAAATACGATCAAGAAGAAACCAAATGCTGAAAACGGCTTGCTGTGGTATGGTGGCGCCATCTAGGTTCATTAACGGTAAACAAGGCTTCACAATCGGCTGCTGAGCGGCCGGTTACTGTGATGTCATTGCAGACCACGAAAGCACACGATTTAGCAGGAAAATCGATATTTTAACTTAGATTCATCAATTTCTGATTTAAGGAAGCATCGCTTGCATCCGGACAGGCACTGCGGGCACAATAAAGCACGAAATCTTTCGAATAAAACGAAGTTGTATTTTGTCTGCAAGGCCCCTTTAAAGGGACCATTAAACACAACTTTGTTTAATTTGAAAGAACTACGAGGCTTCAGTGCCTCACTCAGTTTCATTCTAGAATGAAAAAAAAATGTTTTGTAACCGAAAAACATGAATTTAGTCAAAACATTTCAATTTCGCGCTAAAATTGCGTGTTATGAACAGGAGTGACGTCATAACGGGCGGTACTCAACTTATTTTCAGTGCGTTAACTGCACGTTAGCATTGAAGTAATGCGTTGAAAGAAACTATAGATACCCCACACCAATCGTCTGCAGTCGTTTGTCTTTGCGATGGCTTAGCTCGGCGGCCGTGAATCGCACGAACAAGATTCTGTGACGTCATAGAAAAGTGGCGGGTAAGTGACTACGGAGTCGCCACTGCTTCACACGTTTTCGTTAGTATCTGCATTATGTATATGCATTTGTGACTAAATCGGTATCATTGTTACCGCGACGAGGCAGTCTTTCAAATGAACCAAACTTGTATTTTATTTTCATGGCCCTTTGACTTGCGGCAAAGCTCTTCTCGTGTGTGAAGCTGTCTAATTAAACCGGCAACTAGACCGGTAGGTGAAGAACTTGCGTAAGACTCGATCTAACTCGAAATGGACAGAGCAACAACATACGCCATAGCGCTCTCATGTTTTTTTCCCGCGTGCTCTTTCTGTCGTTAGTTAATCTGCAACGTTGTGGGGTGACTTTTATTTTCGCCTCTATGAGAAAAACAGCGGCTGCAGTAAGAAATAGACTGCGCTGCTTCGAGCTCCATGGCGCGACGCCCCCAACTTCACAACCGCGATAGGGAAGGAAGAACTGGCATCAACCATGCACAGTCTCATAAGATTGCGCGGTGTGGAGAAATTCGAAGGGTTGTACGGTGGTCGACATATGAAACACAAAAATTAAAATGTAACAACACGAAAAATCCACGGGGAGTTACTGCCCACTGTTATTTTTCTTCTTTTTGATGAACTGTGCAGCTAGCATCTGTTCTGCGTATTTATCCTTTTGTCCTTGCGAAAATGCGCGAGACTAGATAACCTACACCCGGGTACAAGTTAAGCACGGCAATAGCTCATATGTGTATCACTCCGCCGAAGTGACGGACCCGGATGTCAACGTGCGCGGGCGTGTTGAAACGAAATTTCCCCTAATGCGTAACATAGTCTGCTTTTTCACACCTAGATTTTTTGCAGTTGCTGCAGAAACTTAAGAGACGATTAAGTGCGAGAAATCAAGACAACGCCTCGTGCCACGTTCAAAACATTGCAGTAAGGAACTCTTTGCCACACGCGGAGGAACAGCCGGCTGCGGCAATGAGGCGCAGGGGCAATTTCCGTTCCGTTGTCAACTTGTCCATGAGTATAACTATTCAGCCAGGAACCTGTTAGTTCGTTAGTTATTTAGTTAGTTATTTGCGGAAGTAATTTAGTAAGTTAGGAATCAGGAAATTCAGTGATTGATTAACTAAAATTTGTTTGTTGACGCGGACTTATGAAGTTAGCGGCAACTGCTCCTATACAAAGCGACGGCCTATCGCATCATATACACGGAAAGTCACCCCTCAACACAAGCTCTGTGGCCTGCAAAGACTACAGCGGAAAACGAGAGATTGAAAAGAAGAAGCGTGGATGCTCACTTATCGCGTCGACCTCTTGGGTTTCCGTGTGCAGTAGTAGCGTGAAGGCGACCATGGCTATCCGCCAGGCGCCGGACATGGCCGCGACGAGCGCTGTGGACGAGATAAGTGGACGCGTTGAGTCCGTGATACGACTTCGCAGGCTAGAAAAGCGTAAGTTTGAATTTACTTGAGCATGCTGTTAGCGAGAAAGTAAAGGAAAGCACCGAAAGAGTGAAGCCTAGCACTCAGATATAAAGATTTTGGTTCATCGTGGTAGATTGTCGAAAGGATTTCGCAGTGTGAAGTAGTACAAACACAGAAGGAAGAAAGAAAGGAAGACAGGATCTAACTTTGAGATTCTTTGACTAAACTGCCACGTTTATTTGGAGCTTTATAGAGAATAATCAACGATATATTATGACTCGCCAAAGCCTCCACCCTCTACCAGTCGTGAAATGCTGCTGCTCATCCAGCGCATTTACGCATAGCGATTACATAACATCAGTTTTTATTATGGGCGGCTGGGCTATATGATGTCATCCGTATTGAAGAAAACACCGCAAATATCTACAAAAAGACAACATAGGAATATACAAACGAAGCTCTCACTAGATTATATATGCGCAAAAAAACAAATTTGTGCATGCCTGCAAGTTCCCTACAACGACTGGCGCATCTCAGATCATAAAAACAAGACGGTTCATAAACAAAAGATGAAGAAACGCGCATGCACCCAATGGGCCTCTTGGAAAGCGAGTCTGCAGAAATCCTATAACCCCGCTCCAATAGCGCTCCCACACGGTCCGTAGCAAACGACGTTCAGGAGGGGACGGGGAATTCAGCTTTCTTCTCGTGCCGCCGCCACAATTAGGACTTCGATTCTTCGCAAGCCGCTTCCCTGCCCAACAAAACTTTTCTCTCTCTCTTGCTACGTTGCATTAGAGAAATAAAGCTCCTCGTGCGACGTAACCATGGCTGACTGACTCATGCTGCGCTTAGCTCGGTGCATCTATGGCTTCAAATGTGGGGTGACCGTGGCGCGTATATAACAACGAAAAACTTTGATCATTTTTGGGTTGGCATCTACTCATAACTTTCGCCGTCGGTAGAAGGTGCACTGACAGCAATTTTCTAATTCCTAACAGCGA
Source organism: Haemaphysalis longicornis (assembly GCF_048455015.1). Taxonomy (NCBI): domain Eukaryota; kingdom Metazoa; phylum Arthropoda; class Arachnida; order Ixodida; family Ixodidae; genus Haemaphysalis; species Haemaphysalis longicornis. Next base: position 81,632,836 of record NW_027526385.1, on the reverse strand, counting down.
TAAAAGGAGGGAGGGGCAAGGTGGAACGCAGCCCAACGCAAATTTGGCCCCCATATGGTGAAAGGGGGAAAAAGAGTTGGTGCCGCACCTTTGACCTCAATGAAGACAGCCAAGTTCGATCGAGGCTGGTTTGAGATTTGACTATCTTCCATGCACCATAGTACCACCGGTACTGAATCTGAGACCTGTTCTCAAACTTGCTTGTGTCAAGCCTGTATGAACGACGCTGCTCATTGTCTATAGCAGGGATCTCAAACTCACATGAGTTAGCGGGCCGCAGTCACGAATTTTAGTCCCGCAAGGGCCGGGATAGTCAAGAAGGGGGGGGGGGGGTAACAAAATGTGAGATAACGCCGCCATTTGAAAGAAACAAGTAGGTCTTTCCCACATGTTGTACTTATGCTTGGTCGTTTCTGAATAGTATTGGCGTCAGAATTTGGGACACATACCGATACCGATCTATAGGAGGACTAAACCGGGGACGCCGATTCTGAAATATAAAATATTTGTTCCACAACACAATTGTGCTTCAACACATGGTGACCGCATTGGGTGCCTCACAAAAAAAAGGCTTGAAGGCACTTGCGTCTGTGTCTCTTACTAAAATAAAGCGTAATTGATAGTAATATACGAGAAAATAGTATGAGCATCATTTAGGAAATTCCCAAAACTTTATTCCTTGATAAGAACAATATAGCTGCTATTGTTTAAAACATGCTGGCTTGATGCCTGGCAACGCTTGGCTGCGACTAGAGGAGAAATGTCCGCATGAACTTCTTGCGCAGAAACGATCCTCATGGTCGATCGCAGGTGCTCATCAGTCATCCTCGACCGGAGAGCTGACTTGTTCACCTTCAACAAGGAAAACAGGTGTTCGCACAAGTAGGTGCTTCCGAACATGGCAATGATCCTGGCAGCCTGTTTACGTAGTGCCGGGAAACTTTCATCGTCAAGAAACCTGTAGAAGTCTGGTACAGCCACGTCCTGAAATGTCTGCTTCAACGGGGTGTTAACCTGCAACTCAAGAAGTTCCATCTGTAGCTCGGACGCGGCGCCATCCGCCGGCACCGAAAACGGCAACGAAAAAATTCGGAATTCATCGGCGAGGCTGGTGATGTCTTGGAAGCGTCCCTCGAATTCTCTTTGGAGATCATGGAGGAGGTCAGCGAAGTTATCACAGGATTGTTTATCCACTTTCTCCAGCGACTTCAGGGCTAGAAAATGATCATACTTCTGAATTCTCATCTGTCTCTCCCAAAGCTGCAATTTGAATTGAAAGGCCTGAATGTGGTCATGCATTTTTGTGATCAGTTTGTTTTTTCCCAGACGTTTAACGTTCAGGCAGCTCAAATGATCAGTGATATCAGTGAGCAACGCAAGGGAGAGAAGCCACGTTTCGTCTGCCAGCTCAACAATGGCCCTGTTCTTGGTCTTCATGAAGTCGTATATTTCCTCTCAGAGATCAAAAAATCGTTTCAGCACTCTTCCACGAATCAGCCATCGCACCTCTGTATGGTACAAAATTTCACCATATTCGCTGCCAAAAGAGATACAAATTTCTAAAAGAGATACAAATTTGCGGTGGTTAAGAGCTCTTGAACGGATGAAGTTCACTGCGCTGAGTACGATTTCCATGACGCTCTTCATTTGCAGAGACTTGCCGCAAATCGCTTCTTGGTGCAAAATGCAGTGAACCGCGGCAAATCGATTGGTGATTCCGAGTGCAGCGAGTTTCGTCCGCAATCGACGAACAAGCCCGCTTTGCATCCCACCATTGATGGCGCACCGTCTGTATCCAAACAAAGCAACTTTTCTTACGGTAGTCCAGAGTGTTCGACCACTGTTTCGAGAACAGAAAGAATATCCGCCCCTGTGGTCGTGCCTTTCATTGGGATTAAGTCCAGGAGTTGCTCAGTGACGTTCAGATTTTTGTCGACACCCCTTACAAAAATAGCGCATTGTGCGTTGACTGTAATATCAGTGCTTTCATCCACTGCAATATAGAATGCTTCAAACTCGTGGCATCGGTTGATTAATCTTTTTTCAATGTCTCCAAGGTATCGTTAACTCTCTGGGCGACTGTGTTTGGAGAGAGGCTTATTTTCTCTAATGTTTTTTTCATGCTTGGGCAGGTAGCATCAGCGACTCCGAGCAGGCACTGCTTCACGAACAGACCTTCAGTGAAGGGCTTGGATGATTTGGCGATAAGCTCAGAAATGACGAAGCTTGCCCTTACCGTTTGGTTGCTTGCTTTGGCCGCCTTTTTTAACAGGTTTTGCTACTTTCCCAACGCCGCCTTCCGTTGAGTCATGGTGTGCTCGCGAACGTTGCCAGTAGGAGCACCATAGTTCTCGTGGTGGCAAGACATGAAGTGGCGTCGAGCATTGTATTCCTTCGGCACAGCCACAGTCTGGTGGTAGACTAGGCACAACACCTTGTCTCTTGATTCCGTGAAGAAATAAGAAAGCTCCCATCACTCCTGAAGCACCTCTTCTCGTCTTCCACTTTGCGTTTTGCACACTGCTTGGGCAACGACATTGTGGCCCGTTAGACTTCCAGAGCAGAAACCTTCGTCGTTTGCAGATCCTCCAAAAAACAACAGGTCAAAAAGACACCTGTCACATTTACGGAGGCGACCGGCGCGTAGAAGCACAATTATGTAGGGCGCTCTATCATGATTGTCTTGGGGCGACGCTACCTTTCACAGTGCTGTCAACAGGTTGCGAGTCGGAGGACAGGCGCTTAGTTTTGAGTCTCGATATGGGGCGTTTGATGTCTGGAAGTACACAGTTTCGACGTGCAATGTGCAGTCTTTTCCTCAGCAGCGTGATGTCGCTCTCTCCCTATCTGGCCATAAATAACGCTGCGACCCGCCCCTAAACGCACGTGGGCGCATTTTGGAGCCCGAACCCAGAATCCGACGTGTGGCTGCGTCCTTTTCACCACAACTGCAGCGAAGTAAAAGTGTTTGACATGAAGACGAACAGGAAAGCAAATATCCGCAAACACCACACAACTCCCGGAAACCTTTGCACTTTCTCGGAAGCCTGGAAAACTCCGGTCAAGGCGCCGTCTTCTCATTAGTGGCGTGCAGCCCCGTTCGCAGGGTCATAAAACGACGCGGGGAGTTTCTCCGCGGCCTGTTCTCGCCCAGCCCTGTGCGCACTGTATAGTGCTCGATCCACAAGTCTCAGTTGCTTGCGACCATTGTGCACCCGACTTAACGGCGCCCGAATCGAGGGGACTCCGGAAAGGAGGGGTGCCCACACTGGTAACGCAAAGCCGTGAAAGACGATATCCAAGCGTTTTCGAGCAGTCTCTGGCCATCTGCGTCTTTGGCTACACAAGCAGGTCGCGCGCTCACTCATTTGCTTAAAAACAAAAATAAAGCAACTAAGACACTCATGAGAGGGCCGCGGGCCGCAAAAGAAGGGTCCGCAGGCCGCATGCGGCCCGCGGGCCGCGTGTTTGAGACCCCTGGTCTATAGTGTTCCGGGGGGCTGTCTGTGGGCTGCTGGCTTACATTCGCACACAAGCTCTGGAAGTGGGCGAGGGCTTAGCATGAGCAACTTTCTCTGGCAAAAGAACTTGTAGCCTCGTGGGAATGCATTCCGCACGGGTAGTGCTCCTTGAGGCGTTATCAAAAGGCTGACGGCGCCGGCAGAAATATTTACAAAATATTACCGGCAGTCACCGCCCATTGGCTGGCTCGTCCTCTGTTCTTTGTGCCTTCGTTTCGCCATTCGTTTACGTTAGATTACGTTAGGGTAAATTTAGGTTCGGCTGTGTTAGAGACAATTGTTGGTCCGGCACCAGCAGAATAATTTCCTTAATTTACCGGTAGGTTTCATCTCACTGCGCAGCAAATGGACAGCGCCTGCCGGTAACTTTTATAAAAATCCTGCCGGTGCACCGGCAGGACACCGCCGCAATCATCCTGCACGTATACCCCGGAGGGGATGTCATTGCTGGCATACCCGATTAAAGAACTCGAGGATATCCACTTCCGGACATTCAAAAATATTTGCCAGTGGCACCACTACGCGGGTGCAACAATCATCCAGGCGTTGGCCCCACCGGGGAACGTTTTGATTGATTGATTGATTGATTGATTGATTGATTGATTGATTGATTGATTGATTCATTGATTGATTGATTGATTGATTGATTGATTGATTGATTGATTGGTTGATTGATTGATTGATTGATTGATTGGTTGGTTGATTGATTGATTGATTGATTGATTGATTGATTGATTGATTGATTGATTGATTGATTGATTGATTGGTTGATTGGTTGGTTGGTTGGTTGGTTGGTTGGTTGATTGATTGATTGATTGATTGATTGATTGATTGATTGATTGATTGATTGATGGACTATCTGATTGATTGATTGATTGATTGATTGATTGATTGATTGATTGATTGATTGATTGATTGATTGATTGATTGATTGATTGATTGATTGATTGATTGATTGATTGATTGATTGATTGTAGGGTTTACGTGCCGACGCGACAGAGGCGATGAGGCGCGCCGTAGTGGAGGGCTCCAGATAAATTTTGACCACCTGGGGATCTCTAACGGGCGCCAAAATCTGGTACACACGGGAGTCTTTTCCTTCCGCTTCCATCAGAAAAGCGGCCGCCGCGGCTGGGAATCGAACGCCTTAGCCACTGAGCCACCGCGGCGCGTCACAGGGGAAAGGTCGATCAGCGCAAGACGGCATGGGTTAAGCCCTGCTGGGTACACTTACGCAATGAGTGAGCCGGGAAGCTGCAGCGTTGAGCACGGGTGGCGGCTGCAGGCAGGTTCCTCGCGTGAATGTCGGCTTTTGCTGCGGCACGAATCACTTCGGGTTGCGACCGGACGACAGGGCTGTTCGTCCTCTTCTTCTATGGTGGTGGTGGTGGTGGCGGCCCATAAAGTGGCGCATACCCACTCAGGGGGATTGGCCAAGATTTTTTTTTTCAATAAAAAGAACCAGATAGGCAAAATTGTACAGTCGAAGACAGAATTTAGAACGTAGATTGAAGACAGAAATAGAAAAAGAAAGAGGAACGAGAGAGCCTGATCAGAATCGTTTTAGCAAGGCAGACGAGCCGTCTCTGAAATGAAGGAATGGATGGCGTGACAAACATCCCCATCCCCATGGCAGTGGCTTAGCTTCGTGCCTCCACAAGACAAAAGCACTGGCAAAGTTAGTGCCATTCCAAGGCGCCGCAGGGGAGCCTCCTTCTTCGATGATGAGAGAATCGACGGCAAAAAAGGAAGAAATGCTCATCCGATTCAATTTCATGGCAGAAGTGGCACAAGGGTGAGGTTGCTAGATCTGCCCGGTATAGATACCTGTTAAGTGGGGGAACACCACAACAAAACGAAGTCAGCGAAACTTCGCACAAGCGGGTTTCGCAGAGGCTTCTTTTCCAACGAAACCTGAGGTGTTCGAGTTCAGGAGAAGTGTGGAGCCCGTGATCAGACACGTCCTGGGCCAACATGTATTGGCGATAACGGGCTAGCAACACGCAAGCAAACGGGGGAAGCACCTCCACAATAGGTAAAGACAATACCATTTTCGCTAACGTATCAGCGGCTTCATTAAGGGCTAACCCACAGTGGCCAGGCAGCAAACAGGCCTAATTGCCAGCACATACGTGGGAACGAAGGAGTAAAAAGTTTTAAGCATGGGACTGACAGTTTTCGAAGAAAGGACCATGCACACGGAGAGGGAATCCGTGAGTATCCTCACTGAAGATTGCGCCGAATCGAGTTTCAGGACAGCAAGAAGAATAGCCAGAAATTCTGCATAAAATATGGGAATATAATCTGGTAGACGCAATGAAAAAGACCAATTCAATGCCGGAGAGAAGATACCCACCCCAACTTTCTCATTTTTTCCAGAGGCGTCGGTTGCAATAACCACGTGCGATGGGTATTCATACTGCTGAGCCAGGAGAACGTTTTAAATTAAGTTGGTTGGAAGCAACTTAGCATGTTTTGGGAAAATATTATCAAAAGAAAGCTCCACTACTACGGGTTGAGACTGCAAGACGGGAACTGAAAGGAGCGTGGAGTTTAATGGATGAAGTAAAGAATTGGCAAAAATGACCTGCGGGCGCCGGATACGAGACCAATTAGAACCGAAAAACGCAAATGCGTGTTGGATAAACACAGCCTGTGATCTGGCCAGCGGTGACTCTAGGAACTTTGCAAATGCATTGATGGTGACATATTTAAACCTGGAATTCAGCGTTGGGACTCCGGCCTCCAAGTATAATACCCGAATCGGGACGTAACAGGGTAGGCCTAAGCAGCAACGCAATGCTTGTCGTTCCAGCTTCACCAAAGGCAGGAGCTTATAGGTCGCAGCGCCCGAGAATAAAACACACCCAAGTTCTAAAATTGGTCGAACATACATGCTGTAAATCAACAAGAGCGTATCTACCCTCAGACCTGTTTTTTTTTTTTTTTTGTAGCTAAGACCCCTTAGTAGAGCTACAGCACGGGAGCCTTTCGCAGCTATATGTTCAATGTGTAGGCGCCTATTCAATTTTCTGTCATATTTGACTCTAAGATATTTTAGCTAATCAACATGACGAATTGTTTGTTGGTGATACGATAACGAAATCGATATTTGGTTCGTAAGAGGGAACACGAGGATGGCACACTTATTAATGTTTAAAGAAAATTTCAAAGTATCCAGCCATGCTTCCAGGGCATTCAAATATGATTGAAGGGAAATGAATGTCTTGCGATAAAGAGAAAAAGGGGGTGTCATCTGCATAGACATATGTATGCACATCTCGGTGAATAGGTATGGAGCTCAAAAGCACATTGAACAGCACTGGAGATAAAACAGACCCATGGGGTACTCCACGTGTCTGTAGACGGGACACTCGCTAGCGAGTGTCCCGTCTACTTTTTTTAGGTCTATGTCTGTTTTCGCTGGGAAAATTGTTCCAAGTCAACACCAACTAGCCAATTCTCAGCCTTAACTGTTTACTTTTCCGTCTTGATCAACGGTTTTCTACGCCTTAACTAAAACTCTGGGGCTTTTACGCATATGAAGTTCCGCCGTGCTCACTGTTAACCCGTTGGCAACGTTCTTCGCGTAACCGCTTAGGGACCTGGTATATACATCCAAAAATCTGTCAAAAAAGCTATCCACAGCTTCGAAAGAAGTAAGAAGTAAAAACAACAACTCTTCCCTGCGTTTCTCTTTTCCTATGAAAAAGTGGCCGAGAGCCACCACAGCTGCATTTATTTTCCTCAATATCTATCGTTATTGCTGAGAGTTTGTTAAATTTTGTTTACCATTATGGGGTCAATGCCGTTTTTGTATGAACCGAACTCGTATTTTGTCTTCGTGATGCCTTAAATAGTGGCCTACTCCGCGAAGCGCCACCTAAGTGTATTCTGTTGCTGGTGTCGTTAGCGACAGCCGTCGAATTGTTTTTCTGGATTTTTTCTTGGTATTCTTTTCTGGATTCTAGATTCATTTTTTTTATCTTTTTATCTGACTGTGACTAGCCCGGAAGACATTTGCCCTACCTGCGATGAGTGGCAGTGCCAACTGATGGCCATCGAATTCTTTTTTTGATTCTTAATTTTGGGAATTATTTTGTGGATTCCGGATTCTTTTTTGAAAGTTTGAAAGTTTATTTCCCATAATGTACATACAAATCTTTATCGAGGTAAATAGGAAAAAAGTTGCTCAATTGCAAGTTGTTTCTGGCTAGCCCTCTTACTATGGCTATCCGTTAAGACATGTGCCCTACCTGCGATGACTGGCAGTGCCAACTGAAAGCCGTCGAATTCTTTTTCGGTTTCTTTTTTTTTTAATTCTTTTCTGGATTGTGGATTGTTTTTGCATTTTGTATCTGACTATGGCTAGCCCAGAAGATATGCGTCCTACATGCGGTGAGTGGCAGTGTCACCTGACGGCCGTCGTAATACCACAGCAGCGCTTGGTAAAGAATTGTGGGGCTTGACATCCTGAAGCTACGCCTTGGCTGTGAGACGCGCCGCAGTGGAGCAGTCCAGATTATTTTGGCCACCTTGGATCCTTAACAGGCGCCGATATCTCGACACACAACTGGTTGTGCCTTTGACCTCCACCACAAATGCAGGCACCACGGCCGGGATGGAACCCGGGATCGTCAATGTAACGCCTTCGCCACTCAGCCATAGCGCCGGGTACTTGTATAGGGGAAGACTCCTCTTAGAGCCTGACAGCTCACCGCTTGTCCTTAATGAACAGTGGTGTCCGTGTAGTTGGCAGCGAAGCACCCATTGGAAGCAAGGTACAACAGACGCATGAGAACCAAATTTCAAAAAAAAAAAATTCTTGTAATGAAGCGGCAGATACCGCAGCCCGAGGCCACTCACACCGGGTTTCAACCCTCATAGGCACTCACCACTCTACCGACAACCACCCGTCCATCCCCAAGCGCAGCAGAGACATATTAGAGCACTACAGGTTATCAAGAAGACGATACCCGCCACCCCACCCGAAGCTAACCAAAGAAGAAGCCACACAATTCCGGAGACTGCAGACAAATTCATTTCCGCACGCCACACAGCTGTCCAAAATACACCCCACGCTCTTCAGCTACGACTGCAACTTCTTCTCTGGGACACCCAACACCCTGTACCACATGGTGTGGGAGTGTAAAGGCGTCACCGAACTACCTGAAGTCATCGCACCGACACAGGAGCAGTGGGAGGTCCTGCTGAGTAGCGATGTCCTGGAAAACCAGCGTTACCTGTTGACCAGGGCCATTCGAGCTGCAGCTGGCCATGGCATCCCGGACTAGGGACGCCACCCACCATGGATGACCGACAACCATCCCGCGCTCCTTTCTTCCCGTTCAATGGGAGCAATAAACGTTTTTTCCTCCTCCTCCTTGCTTTAAACAAAATTTTCACTTGTGAGTTTTTTTTTTTTTTTTTTTGACAATAAAGTTCAACATACGGTCTACTGAATGAACTATCAAACGTATTTTTATTAGGATTGCCACACTGCGAAACTTGCATCCCAGTCTGTGTCAACAATGCGTTTTTGCAGAATTTGGAGCTTATTCCTCGAAATAGGCTCCACTTGACTCCATGAGGGGTAACAGCGCGAAATCCCTTTGTCGTGTTTTCGCCCAGTTTTCGCGCTGTTACCCGCCATAGAACAGTACCAACTATCCCAGCTTACAACACTCCAGCAGTTTACTTGACTCCATATGAGGAGGGGGAGTAATAAATGTTATTTCTATATTAGTTCTGGAGTAGTGGCAATGAGGGTTTTTTCACACTCCAGAAGACCCTAGGCGGTCGCTGCCAGGCGGGCCCTTTCAACCAGCCGACGCTGATCGCCGGGGTCCGGGCTGGCAAGCATGCCTTCCCACTGCTCATGGTTGGGGGAGGGAATAGGGGGGAGGGACGGTGTGTGGGAGCACGCCAAAATGATATGATACAGTGTGCAGGGTTGGGGACAGTACTTGGAGGTGGCGGAGTAGGAGGTGGGGTGGATGGCGTGGAGGAGGGTGCCGTGCGGGTAGGTGTTGGTTTGAAAGCGGCGGTAGGTGGTGGCTTCTTCCTTAGTCAACTTGTCGTGGGGCGCGGGTAAGATGCGGAGTTCGAGGCGGTTGTGTCCGAGAATGTCTTTGAATTTTTGAGGTACAGAATGATACGCTTCCGACGGTGATGCTGGAGTGTCGGAAACGAAACTTCCGGTAGATGTGTGTGCACGCGGCAGCGTGGGCCGCCTCATTCCCTTCCAGAGACTCATGTCCCGGGGTCCAGAGATTGTAGAGGTAAGGGGGATTACGAGTGGACTGTAGGATGCGGAGGGCTAAGGGAGCAATGTGACTGGTGGCTTAATGGCGAGAGGCAGCTTGCGACTCTGTGACTATGGTGATCATGTCTTGAGATGTAGTGGCTGCGAAATTTTGTTATAATAAAGTGCACCAAGTAGTCTCACCTCAAAGATTTCCCTTTTCACTCTACGCAGCGGGATATAGTTCCAAAAATTGCTCAAATTACGCCATTTTAGCTGCATTCTTTTCGCAGAAACGAGGAGGAAATACATTTTAATGACATTGCATTTGCATGGCCCAAAGATATCAGGACACACGTGTGCAATGACCAGAGTTTCCCCTTTCCATCTTGTACAGGATGTTTGAAACAAATTTAGAAAGTTCATGAGTTTTGACAAGCGCCGCATCTTTAAAGAGTTGTCGTGTGGAGTAAAAAAAATTTCGCGCTCAACATTGCAACCAGAGCTTTTCTGGACCGCGATAATAAAAGAGATTTCTTCAAAAAAAATTGGGGAGCGTCGAGCGCCAGACTTGGGATAGTTGGCGTGGAGTGACGCTGTTTGTATAAAAATAGACAAACACCGGTTCCTAACACGTTCCGATACAAGGAATTTTAGAACAAAACACAATGAACAATTACTCGAACACGGGTTTCACCGCAACACCTTCAGGTATTCCTATTTTCCGCAAGCCATTAGAGAATGGAATATGTTACCCCCAAGAACTTGTTGATTGTACGTCCCTTGACTCTTTTCTGTCCGGATTGTCTAATCATTACTTTGTTACTACGTAATAATGTACGCTTGTTTTTTTGCTTTTGAATTTGCTTCGCGAGAAAATGTCGCATTGTATATGTCGCAGCATGGGTCTTATCGTTATGATTGCTTCAACCGAGGCAAATGCCCCTTGCTACTCTCGTTGAAATATGTGGGAATGATCATGTACGTTTTTGACCTTTCACTACTGTACCCTTTCCTGCCAAAGCCTTTGTTAGGCTAGCAGTATGTGCAAAATAAATAACTAAATGAATAAATAAACACTAAATTTAAGCGCAAACAACTCGTTCTGCAAGCTTGTGCGCCCCACCTAACTTGCAGTTGCTTTTGCCGGCGTCAGCCAATCGCACAGCTGCTCATAATACGTCATAGGTCCTAGTTGGAAAAATGAGCTAGTGGGTCGCGTGGCCATTCTTTTTTTTCCAATTTATATATCTCAGCGCTGTTTTAACAAGGCAATCTTTCGAATGAACCAAACCTGCAGTTTGACGGCATGATCTACATATGAATGTCTGCCGAATTTTTCTACAGAAAGTAAAAAAAAATTACGCCCACCTCCCCTCGCGGTAACCCTGGTGTGATGCGACGGGGGGGTTCAAGCGCAAGCGGAAAGCAACCGTCGACCGAGAGGCCACCGGAGAGCGGCACACCGGTTATATGCGCAGCGTGCCCGAAGGAGAGGAGACCGCGGAGAGAGAGAGTACTGCACATGCGCAGCACCGCGCGCTGCGGCGCCCACCGGCGGAGTGAGAGCGCGCTGGGCCGCACACCCGCAGATGTTGAGAGAGAGTGTTCGGTCTCACCTGTGCACGCGCCGGCGCCAGTGCGTCTGCCGCGGCTATGACGCAACACAATCCAACACAATCCACTTTAATCCAATCCAAATCCAAGCCAAGCCAAGCCAAGCGAATCCAATCCAATGCCCGTCGCGAGAGAGTGTTCGCTATCGGGGAGGAGAGGGGGTGAGCGGAGGAGAGAGCGGACGCCGAAGACGACGACGACGACGACGGACGCACGCAGGAAGGACAGGGCCACCGACAAGAGATGCTCTTAGCGTCGCATCTAAAATACGTGTTGAAAACAATATTGTGACCCCAAAATACGAAAACAGCTCGAGCTAGCGTGGACCTTGCGGCAGAGTAGCAAGTTTCGCACTAGCAAAAGGTTCCAGCAGATGGCGCCAATGAACGCGGGAATATTCAATTGCCATTAGCTGGAAGGGAGGAGAGTGAGAGGTGGGCGGGAAAGAGGATAGCGGCGTTTACGGGGCAGGGGCGGCAGCGGCCGTCTTTCGGTGGCGAAAATGTGGTACCCAGGATTTCGACGACACTTGCAGCGAGCTGAGCACATACACGAACCTTTTTTTTTTTTTTGTCAATAGGCAAGCTACGTCTACCTCCCAACTAAAAGACCGGTGCCGCCTAACGGAGGACACCGAATCGCCCCGGTGCGACGCACGCACTGAATACGCCCGTACGAATGGGCGAAAGCATGAATTGTGGAATTAGTTATTATACTGAGTGATCAATCGAGTGATTGATTGATTGATTGATTGATTGATTGATTGATTGATTGATTGATTGATTGATTGATTGATTGATTGATTGATTGATTGATTGATTGATTGATTGGGAGCTAACCATTACAGCTCTACGGACGAGAAGCCACTTGCTATGATTTTTTTCTCTCCTAGAACTTATAAACCTCTGGGGATAGCACTTTTTCCTACGAATAAGATTGAGTGGTTTAATAACATTTATATGCAGAACTGCACGAAATAGTGGACAGGGTATGGATAAGACGGCAAAATCACTTCCCATATTTTTTCCTCCCTTGGTTTTCATTTCCAGCCTCCACGAGTATTTTGAGATACCTTACAATAAACAGGACAGCTATAATTGGGATGAATGACTAAGGCGTCAATATTCCAGAAATATTGAAGAATAAAATATTTATTGAGACGTAGCCAACGCTTAAAAACGAAATATTTGTTTCTAATATATCGCATATCAATGGACCATAGTGTCCGATTACGGAAAAATTATGAAACGTGGTGGTATGCTGGAAAAGTATTTTTATTTATGATATTTTGCGAATAGTTTTGTCTCAACAAAATACAGCAGGTGTGGCAAGATGTTGCGCAAAATATTACCTCTACAACACCGGTATAAGTCACAAATAATATATAGCACCCACAATGCACTCACCAAACATAGTTCTATCTTAATACATATATGCAAACCCAAAAGAAATTCGTATAAATCACGGAACGTGGTCTTGCAGGTGTTAGCAAATTTAAACACTTCAGACGGCGAACCACGTAGGACGGGCATTAGCTTGTTGCGTTTTTCGGTTGTTTGTAGAAAAATAATTTCTCATAAACGACTTAGAGGAATTATTCTTCTTCAGGCTAAGTTTGACCACGCGGTTTTGAACCAGAGAAGACGCAGCACAGCTTGGACAGTTGGCATGGAAAGACCCATCAAACGACAATACACCGTGTACCTCATTATACAGGAATCTTTATTTCTATGGCGCTGTGCGCTACCACCAAGCCCGTAGTACGCGTTAAGCTGCGAGAAAGTTAGCATGACATGCACCCTTATTCTTACCTGGTTAAGGATAAGGCTCCTCGGTGTCGTCACAAACAATGTTATCTTGGCCACAACGGAAGTGCTAAAACACTATTGCGTTTATTTTCCAGCAGTAGCTGCCGCGGTGATTAAAGTTGAACAAAGGCTTGTGAGTGCGTTTTTTTTTTTTCATTATTATTACTAATTCTTCTAAGTCTCCTCCGCAAACAATACAAAAACTGTCGACTGTATTACGCGGTGCCACGGTGAAACGATAGAAATATGAGCGCAATAAACAGCGCTAATTAAGTACAAAGCATGGATGACGGAGCGCCGAAGTTACGGCTCCTCCGCCGCACTGCTTCATTCCCGTTTCTTGTACTTCATTCCAAGGAAGACAGGTCGCTGGGGTTGGTCAGAATGTCGCGTCTCCGCGCGGATCTCTCGTCTATCGGGCTTCTGTGTGCATCCTCCCTGCAAAGTACACGCAGAGAGAGAGAGAGAGAGAGAGAGAGAGAGAGAGAGAGAGAGAGAGAGAGAGAGAGAGAGAGAGAGAGAGAGAGAGAGAGAGAGAGAGAGAGGGAGGGAACGCAGAAATTTTCAATCTCTTTTGAACCACCAGTATGAATCAATTAATGAATTTGTTTACAAGGCTTTCGCTCTAGGCGGTTGGGGATATCGGGAAAGATATTTGTGGTTAGGGGTCGATAAAGGCCGTGTTCTGTTGACGAAGTGAGCCTCCTCCACGAAGCTCTAATATCAAGACATTTCACGCGCAAGGTTATACCGCATTGTTCAATAGCAAGTTTGAAGCTAAAATTGCTGTACACTTTTCCTTAAAGGAACACAGACAAGCGCGTTTTTTGGGGTGAATTGTCTGATTGATTGATTTGATTGCAGTGTTTAACACGCCGACGCTACACAGGAGATGAGGACAGTAGTGAAAGGCTCCGGGTTAATTTTTACCACCTGAGATCTTTCATGTGCGCCGAAATCTCGAACACAGGGGCATTTTTGCTTTTCGCCTCCATCAGAAAATCGGCTGCCGCCGCAGGGAATCGAGCCCGCGTCATTCGGCTCGGCAGCCAAACGCCTTAGCCACTCAACCACTGGACTGCATTGTCCTCTAGCTCATACGAAAGTCAGAAGATGATATACAAGGGTGACTACAACTAATTTCTAAACAAATCGGCGCACATAATTTCAATTGGGCAATTAATATTCCGAAATCTGGAAGGTGGCGCCATGTAGTGTCGAAACATGACACTACGTTTTGTATAACTATTTCGGATTCGATGCGTGACTCAAAAATCGCATAAAAAATGGGAAGGACTGAATTTTATTGTAGTTCTCGTTAGGGACAAGGTTTAAGTGCAGAGCGCTTTAGGGGCTCGCCTTGTCGTCGTAGCTCGCTGTAACGGTCGACGTCAAACGACTGCCGGAATCAGGCGGTGACGCGAGATAACGGACCCAACTACAGCCCGGCGTTTCGTCGTAGGGCGTCCCGCAGAGGCCTCGAAAACCAAGCGGTTTAAATAGTCATAACTGTTCGAATCTCGTGAACCGCTGGCGCTTGTCCTATATCTCCCCGTTGTTTAGCGTAAAGAAAACTAAGTACATTTGAGGAAAAATATGCGTAATTAACCGGCTGCGCCCGCGTTCATTTAGTTACGAACGCTGGTTGCGTCTGTTTTCGCGATAGTAAGCAAAAGAAAGTTGCAGAGCAACGCTGGCACATGCGGCAGAGAGAGAGAGAGAGAGAGTAAAGACTTTATTGAAATCGCCTGCTTTGGTGTCCCTATGGAGCACAATGACGTGGCCTACGTCATCCTGTCAAAGACCCTTTACTCGGCAGCCGCCTCTGTACTCCCTGTTAAGAAATAAAGATGGGCAGGCAGGGGGCGACTGTAGGAGGAAAGGAAGAGGAGGATCCGGGGCGCTCACTGCCTCGCTAATCGACTCGATCACCACACCGGAAGCCAGACGCTGGTGCTCTTTCGCTACACATTTTCTGGTGCCGAAACCCGTGAAACGAGGCACGAGAGGACCCACGTTCGACGGCGCAGTGGCTCCGAGGCACGCGAGGCTTGGACACCTTCGTACTGCTTTATCCTGGGAGCCTTGCCCTCGGCCGCCGCCCCTTTCAGCTCGTGCCCAAGCCCGCCCTTGACCCCTAGTATTCGAAACCCCAGCGTCTTGCTTCATCGACTGGTGCCACGGATGATCTTCGTATTCGCCGAGATGTCCTGCGAGCGACCATCTCCGGGACCATGACAGTCATCGACGCCTTGCTGCGGAGCCATGCAGCAACGGACCTTGACAGACGAAATGTCCTCGACTTCATTTCGCATGACCAGGTGAGCCTTCACAAACTCGACGCTCGAGTTCAGGACAACCTGAAGGGTGAAGAATTTGATGCTGACGTTTTGGAAGCGATCGATTTCGACGAGCGTATATGCGCCCTGCGAACGCGCGTACGCTTCTCCGCGAGCCAAGACTCTTCCGCAAGTCCCGTCCTTCAACCTCAGGCGGCCCTGTTCACCACCCGCATCGCACCCTCGACTATTTTCTCGCTCCCCAAGGAGGCCCGGCGGACAATGGTCACGGTTAACGTGCCTCCTGTCCGGGAAATGACTGGTGCGCGGGTAGAAGAACAGAACAACGACGACGGAGGCGCTGCGGCCTTTCAGGACGCCAAGCGGGACACCGAGATGCTCATCCAAGGGAGAGAGGCTCCAACAACTGCGCAGTCCTACTGCTTCGGTGACTGCAGTTTTGGGGAAGCCTCAAGGACACTCCCGGGACCTCGACATTGGTGACGCGGCTATCGTTTCTGAGACGGCCGAGCGGTCCTGCCGTGGATCTAGCCTATTCAAAAAGACTTCTGCTTTGGAGATGTCGAAGTGGCCCCCTACGGACGCTGGTATCACGGACGCGATTCTCACTTCGGAGACGTCACTACAGCCATTCCGCATCCCCGCTTCGACGACTTGACTACCGCTCTGGAGACGTCTGAGCCGTTCTGCCACAGACCTAGAGTCCATGATGCGACTCTTCTTTTGGAAACCTCCGAGCTTCCCTGTTGCGACCTTTACGTCGGTGAGGTACCTCTCGTTTCGCCAGCAGTGCAGCAACCCGGTTTCGATTCAAATATGTTTTCATTGGGTTCAGCAACAAAAACGCGGTTCGTGCAAAAGATGGAGTCGCGTCAGGGGATAACGAAGCGCCTGCTCCTCCGATGCTCCGTGAGCGAGCTACGCCGGAAGCGAGCTTCGTCCGCGCTCGTCCAAGCCCCGTGGGGAGGCATCGTGGTTCAGAAGCAGAACAAATGCTTCTATGGTGACGATCCCTACTTCAGCAAGCGGAACTCGATTCTGAACGAGCCTTTATACCGTGTTGGGTCCGGTGAGAGCGAGGCCCTATGGTTCCCAGAGATAACGGACACGCCGCTGGAACACAATTACTTCACGAAAGGCGAATCAGACGTGGACGCAACGGTGATGTCATTACGCTCGCCGCATGATCTCTGCAAATTTGACCGTCCGAATCAGCTGTTCCCATTCGATCCCGGCGGCTGCCTTCTGGCCGAAAAACTTGAGCATGGTCTCTTTTCCAGGAGACCATATGAACACTCGCAGTCTTCACTTTTAGCCCTAAGTAACTTTGACCCAGCAAACCAGCAAGCGCTCGTTGCCCATGACGCTGGCTATGGACTAGTACTGCCTCGCTCGATTGACAACGCTCTCTACAGAAATCGACGGCACCGAGACACCCTGCCAAATGCTCCACGGGATCCCCCAGCCAGCTTACAAGCATCGCTGCGGTGGAATCATGCACCGCTACGGAAGTCGGACCAGTGGTCGTACTGGGACACGGACTTTGCCACTACCCCTGCTAGTCCCTAACCAACTCGGCGGTGGCGGGAGTATGTTAAGAAATAAAGATGCGCAGGCAGGGGGCTACTGTAGGAGGAAAGGAAGAGGAGGATCCGGGGTGCTCACTGCCTCGCTAATCGACTCGATCACCACACCGGAAGCCAGACGCTGGTCTTCTTTCGCTACACTCCCCTCGAAGTCATTCAGCCGCCCCTGGATGGGGGGCCGAGCCCTCCCGGCTTTCGACCGGCTGGCAGGATCAGCTGGACGGTCTGGAGTTGGTCGCTCTTGTCGTTGCTCCGCGCAGCAGCCCAGAACAACGGCGAGATCGCTGTTGCTGTTTCCGCTTCGTTGGGCCTTGCCGCCCATACAAAAATGCCTTATGGGCGTCTATTGAAAAATGTATGGTGAGCTATGGCCGCCTATGGGTCTCTATGGTCACCCATAAAAAGGCATAAATTAGGCTATAGCCAGCTATTGAAGTTTTTATAGATCCTGCACTAAAGACTGTAAACCATACAATTCTCTTTAGACGATTATAGAACATCCTAGTGTGTTTAGGCTATAGAGTCACAGCCATTCAGGTAACTGTAGCCAGCTAAAGAAATATGTATGGCTTTAGTTCTATAGACCAGCCGCGTCAAAGCTCTTTTGGCTGGCTATAGACCATTTTTTAGCTTGAAGTCTACAGACTCAAAACCATTCAGCTGTCTTTTGCCAGCTATTGAAAAGAGTTCGTCCTAAAGCTATAGAGGGAAAGCCATAAAAGCTCTTTCGGCTGGCTATAGACCATTTTTTAGCTTGAAGTCTACAGACTCAAAACCATTTAGCTGTCTTTTGCCGGCTATTGAAAAGAGTTCGTCCTAAAGCTATAGAGAGAAAGCCATAAAAGCTCATTCGGCTGGCTATAGGCCGTTGTTTCGCTCTAAGTCTACAGACTTCAAACCATTCAGCTGTCTTTTGCCAGCTATTGAAAAGAGTTCGTCCTAAAGCTATAGAGTAAAAACCATAAAAGCTCATTTGGCTGGCTATGGGCAGTTGCTTAGCTCTAAGTCTACAAACTTGGAACCATACGGATGTCTTCTGCCAGCTATGGAGAGAATTTGCTTTAAAGCTAAAGTGAGGCAGCCATAAAAGCTTCTGCGGCTGGGTACAGTACAATATATAACTGTGAACCTTTAGATGTGTGATAATTAAGCAACATTTTGCCGGCATTAAGAAAGCGTTTGGCGCAGAACTTACAAGCCTGTATCCATAAAGGCTTCTTTAGCTAACTACATAGTAACATAAGGCTCCAAGTTTCCAGCCGCTAATCGAAAAGTATTAGCCTACAAAGGTATAATTCCAGCAACCATTAAATCCTATTCTGCTGGTTTCAATATGACTTATGACGCGAAATTCATATACTCATGATTTACCTAGCTACATCTACAACACAGATTGGATAACGATGATGAGGTTGATCGGCTGGTTATATGAACGTATTTGTTCAATAAGGTTAGGTACTTATTATACCAACAATACAGGAAAAGTACAATTAAAAGAAGCTACTGATTAACGCTCAAATTCAGGTTGCAACTTTGGATACTACGCGTCCGCAAAGCTTGCAAATGAACGTTGACCGAAAGACGTATGCTTTTGTAGAATTATTTCTCTGTGGCCCTTCGCTGCCGCGGTCAAGTGCAAAAGCGGGCTTCTCTGAAAACGGCCCTCACAGCGTCGAAGCAGATTGGAAATAGCTTTCGCGGCCCACGGGGTACGCTCTCTCAGAAATGTGGTGGAAGCTGCGAACAACCGCATTCTTTCTCCCGCGGACCCCACTTTCAGATTAGTCATTGAGAAAGGGTGAGAGCGACCCACGCCTGACCGAAGGAGGCGCGGTGAAGAAATTCTGGGAAGCGATGAAAGGGTAGAGGGGACACCCCTGCTTCCTGTTTTATTTTCTGTTGTTTGTTTGGCATACTGGTTTTGGCGATGGGTACCGAAGGACACGGCCATGCGGCCCGCGCTGTGTTAGTATTCCTGCGCGCAGCAATGCTAGTGACAGACAATGTTCCCTGAGTATTGAAAACACATACAACTTTTTTCGAATGACGAAAACAAAACGTTAAGCGATTTTGTATTTACCAAAAAATAATAATTACCAGCGAACAAGTTAGAACAAGATCGAAAGATGGTCATGTATCTCCGCACTATTTGCTATCGCGATGGACATACTTATACCTGGATGCACTCAGCCACATTTCGTCTCCTTGCTCATGTGCGCGGGCATGGCACGTGTTGCCTGGTGCTGGGAATTTCGACTCGTCGGCAATGTGCCCGTGCAGATGGTGTGACGCCAACAAATGTGTCGCTTTTTGGTGTCTTGAATTTCGGTGTTTACGGTGACAGTGTTACGATTAATTCAACATCAGCTTCAAGTCATGCGAAAATGGATACCTGCGATACTGTGACAGGAATTTCATCATACGCAAAACTCTAGGGTGAGTGATCTTACGAATTGAAGAGACTCTATAGTGCGAGAAATGCAGGACTTTTTTTGGTGTTCACGAATACTTTTCTAAACTACCCTGCACCACATGGGCACTGCAACGTAGACAGAAGTGAAGATTTGGCCGCGGTGATGTGAGAAAAATAATTTTTCCGCGAACTGAGAAAACTTACAAGGAACTAATTGAGTGAACTTGGAAAAACGTTTTTTTTATCATTGCATTATGTGCGACCATCTTCATTGTTTTATTGAGAGTGCATTTCCATTTTAGCCACCGAACTTGCGGCTGTGTGCGTTGAGTACTGAGTGTAATGAACGACTTCTGAGTGCTTTCTTTTCTGTGGACTACCCAGCACCTGTAGGTATTTGTGTCTCGGCGGACGTTCGCGGGGAATGTGCCGCGTAGTGTGGCTGTAGAGCGAGTCACTTAAGCGTGAGCCAGAGTGTTGGAATGCGTGTGCTGTGTTTTTCGATCGGCGTATGTGAACAACTGTTTACTGGTGGTGAAGTAGCGTAGATAGTAGCCATTTATGTGATGAATGGAATGAATAAACCCCTTGATTTTGCTTTCCTTGAATGCCTGTGTTTAAGCCTTTTGTGAATGAAAACTGGCGAAGTGTTTGCAATCGCAACCTCGCACTCCCCCTATATCGCTGAAGTGTTCACGGAACATATATTACAGAATGCACCTAAGTGCCACAGGACAAGTTCTAGAGATCTGCAAGGCTCTATGCTGGCATGGAAGCGTGCTAATAATTTCGCAGCGGCTGCTGCTGTCGCCGTGTTTCAAGTAGTGGTGATTCTCTTCTGGCTGCAGCTCATGCAAAAATATTGTATGGTCGGCTATTGAAAAACCTTCTTATGGTTGTCTTTAGCTATTTGGCCCAATTATCTTTAGACATTTCTATGGCTGTCTTTAGCCATTCCTATCGACATTCCTATGGGTGTCTTTAGATTCTTCTATAGCCATAGCGATATCGAAAGAAGAGCTAAAGACAGCCATAGAACCAGCTATAGAAGAAGTTAAAGACACCCATAGGAATGTCGATACGAATATCTAAAGACAACCACAGAACCGGCTATAGAAGACGCTAAAGACACCCATAGGAATGTCGATACGAATAGCTAAAGACAACCATATAACCGGCTATAGAAGAACCTAAAGACACCCATAGGAATGTCGATAAGAATAGCTAAAGACAGCCGTAGAACCGGTTATAGAAGAAGCTAAAGACACCCATAGGAATGGCGATACGAATCGCTAAAGACAGCCATAGAAAAGTCTAAAGATTATTGGGCCAAATAGCTAAAGACGACCATAAAAAGGATTTTCTATAGCCGACCATACAATATTTTTGTATGGGCGTACAGTCCCACAGCAGGTGAGCCGCAGTGGCTCGCGCACTGTGACACACCTTGCACGTGTCGTTCTCGTAGTGTTCGGGGCACACGAGTTTCATGATGACCGGGGTCAGTAGCGAACCCGTCTGCATCTGTCTGAACACCACCGCCTGTTCCCCAGTCAGACTCGGGTCGGACAGTGCCATTCGCCTCCTCCTTAGCATGTAGTGCTTCGTCGTTTTGTTATATGTACCCCGCCTATCCTTGTTCTACCCCCACCATTTCGCAGACGGTTTGCTACGGCCGCGCAGCCCGTCAACTCTCGCGCGGTCGAGTTCGCCGTCCCGATGTGGTCTTGGTAACGTTCCGAGACTTTGTTCCCGGCGTGGGCCGGGAACCACTTAACTGTCACTTCTCTGTCCTTGAGGTCAAGCGCGGCGAGCACCCGCACTGTCCCACAACATAGTCTGTTCTTGGAATAGTTTCCCACTGCACTCTTAGAGTCACACAGCACGGTCTTGCAGTCCGGATCCGAGATGGCTAAAGCAATCGCCACCTCCTGCACGCACCGCGCCTCCTTCGTGCGTACGCTCGCCGCGGTATCTTCGCTCTCGTCGCTCTCCGCCGGTCTTGGCGTCGATGACCACCACCGTGAACTCCCCGCGTTCTCGATACTCCGCGGCGTCAACGTACTTCGTCCCCGGCAGCTCCGCGTGCAATTCCACCGTTGCCTTGGCTCTCCCCGCTCTCCGTTCCCGGTTGTGTTCGGGGCTCATGTTCTTTGGAATTGGATAGACTCTCAATCTCCTTCGTACCTGGTCCGGGATTTCTGCCGCGTGGCTGTAGCCGTCCTTGCTCAAGTCGGGGTCTACGCCCAGTCTCTTCAGGATGGCTCTTCCGGTTTTGGTTGCCGCGAGCCCCTCGAATTTCTGTTTCGCGTTGACCGGGCTGCTGTAGATGTTAATCAAGAGCGTGCTCTCTTTCTTCTTCCCTCCCGTTGTTATTTCGACGAACGTGCGTTCGATGGCCGAATTCTTGACGCCCTCCCTCTCTACGTAGCGGGAGGATAAGCAAGCACAAAAAGAACAGAACTCCCGCTGGCGCAGTTTGAAGCAGGGGGCGCGCGAGAAGTACGGAATCAGCAAATTTGAATTGCTTTGGGTTGTCGCAGTTTGCGGATAACGGCGCTACAGCGCATTATGACGAATTACTTTCTCTGCACTTCCGTCAACTTTCACGTTGAGTGGAATGGCTTTTGAAACCCTGGGTTACGCCGCGACGACAGCCGCTACTACGGAATGCCGTGTGGTTCTACGTGGGCCCAGCGAGCGAGCTACGACGACAAGGCGAGCCCCTCAAGTGCTTTGCACTTAATACCACAAAGAGAAAATGGAAACCACATGATGGACAGTAAGGCGAGGGTGAACCTTGGCCCCGACAGTTTTAACAGCTCTCGTCAAGAAGTAACAGAAGTGTTATTCCCACAACCATTAAGTACATGTCCATCTACAGCACCCCGGGCTACCTCACAACAGAAAAGCACGACCACCTCTTGGACGCCCCATTAACGATCGCCGAGGAGTTTACGGCAATCAGCCATTCAGCGACAAAAAGCGCGTCAGGACTTGACAAAATTACATGCTCAGCGCTCAGACACCTCCCTGACAACATCCTGGCACAATTACTTGATTTTCTCAATGACGCCTGGCTTAATTCTGCCATACCACTGGAATGGAAGGAGTCTTGGGAAGCGTGAGAAACAAACAGGCTGGTAGAAAAACCTGCGCCCAATATCACTTACTTCAAACGTCTTCACAGCGATGGAGCACGTGGTTTTTACAGAATTAAATGTCACCTGGAGACTAGAAAAACCAGCTTCCGGACACGCAAACTGGGTTTTGCCCAGACCTTTGCGTACAAGCCAGCTAGCTGGCTTCTTCTGCACTAAACGTTAAAAAAATCGCGAACAGTCGACCATAAGATCGTCGTAGCAATTGATTTACGGAAAGCTCTTGACTACGTTCTTCATAATCCCGTCGTAGAATAAGCGCGACGTCCAGACCTATCGGAAAAGACTTTTCTGTTGATACACTCTTCCTTCGAAGAGCGAAGCGTTTGTGTCGCATTTGCATCAATGGGGGCCGGGTTTAGGGAGAGAAATCTGCAAACGGAATACGCGTACCTCAAGGGGCAGTGCTGCCTCCAACACATCTTTAATATGGTCATGGCGGACCATCCACCTACGCTGGACAAGGTTTTAGGCATATAACCACCGTGCTACGCAGTCCGTGAACACCTAAGCAGGCATGCGTTGTTAACGCAAAAGCATGAATGTCAAGTTCAACGACCGAGACGCACTGTCGGAGGTCTTCGCAATCTTGCCACTCGAGACGGTCTGCTGTGGGACCCGCCACAACTCTTTCGAATGGCTTCGATCTGTTTCCTACACGTTGCAAAACTTCCCGTTCCCGCTGCCGTGCAATGGCAGAGCTGGCGACGATGCTGCAAATTCCGCTGCCTGTCACTCTCCCCAGGTAAAGTCATTCCTTAGTTTCCTTCACCTTCGCGTTCTGCGTGGACGGCAACCCCTCGCTGCTGGTGGGCTCAGACACACGCTATGGAAAGCCTCGTGCTATGGAGCGCTTCCCAAGAATCTGTTTCGCGGCCTACGGCACTGGGCCGGCTTTGTGGCTCCATGGGCTACATAATGCTGTGGCATTGATAACGGAAAGATCGTACTGCTAACATCGAGAGAGTTTGCCCTGCTTACCTGGGTAATCGGGTTTCGCTGCTCCAGCCGTAGTACGTGGAGACGACAAGCGCCAGCACGCAGCCCGCAATGCCCACCACCAGGTACAACCAGACGCTGAACCAATAGGCGTTCTGTAGTGAACGGCAGCAAAGGATAGGAGTGAGAATGAAATTAGGACTGCTTTGGGCAAACGGTCTAATAAAACACCGTGGAAAAGGGTGTAATCTTGGTTTTTGCTGTGGTGTAAGGGCGTTATATACAATAGAACACTATTAATTTGTTTTCTTTGGTATTTTTTGTAGTTGCAAGGGTGTTAGTAAAGCGTGTAAATAATTTCAGCGTGTGCAGCGCCAAGTCAACAGGCTTGTAAATTAAGATATTGTGAAATTTCAATTCTAAGTGGATACGTATTTTATTAGCACGTGTGTGTCGTTTTAGCGATTTCTAGATTTGTCTTCTGTGTCGCTCTCTTCGGGAATGTTAGGATAAGAAAATCGCTCACAATTTTCAGCCTCTTGTAGGACTAAGGTCAAAAGGGAACACGTTCCCGGAACATTACGTATGCACTGTAAAATGATTTACACCTTTTTGCCTTTAACTAGCACCCTTAGACCTTATCAAAAACCAATGACAAACACCCTTTTAATGCGTTTAATTAATGGTAAAACACCCCTGGAGGGTGTATTCCTGTATGTTTTGGTAATGTGTAAATGATTTGATTATACACAATTATTGAGACATTTTGCACCATTTGAATTATGGGGCACATAACATGGTTAAGGATTGTAGCAGATGTGGAGGGCAGGGAGGAGGTTGGGAGCTTCCTGCTCACCTGATTATGAGGGCGGAATACACTGTAAAATGACCTACACCGTTAAGGGTGTAAAGCACTGTCTATAACTAACACCCTTACATCCTGCACTGTAACATGATTTGCACCCTTGAGCTTGTAAATCACTGCCTATAACTAACACCCTTATACCGTAGCCTAAAAATAAAAGAAAACACTCTTTAGGGTGTTTTGTCGTTAAAGACACCCTTACACCATAGCAAGAACCCAAGAGTACGCCCACCTAAAAGGGTGTTTAATAGTTACACCTTTCTAAAGTGGGTTTTTCTTGTTTTTGATAGGGTGTAAGCGTGGTAGCTATAGACCCTAAAGGTGTAAATCATTTTGTAGTATGCAAAAAAGGAACACACATTTAAGGGTGTTTTATCGTTTAGAATACGCTTAGGTCCTAACAAAAACCCAAAATTACGCCCTTTTATAGTTAAATTCACACTCTCAAAGTGTGTTTTTCGGTTTTGATGAGTTGGGAGTGTTTTAGTTAGAGACAAAGAGGGTGTAAATCATTTCCCAGGACCAATAAAAGGAAGCACAGTTGCGTTTAGAAGTTTGACTACTAACAAGACATACCTTCGCTTTTCATAGCTAACCCTCACCATCCCCCTATGCGTGTCCCCATTGACAGCTTGGGTTGGTTGAGTTCCTTAGTGGCGGCGCTTTTCTCAGCCATCTGGTCTAAGAGGCTCCCGGACTTGGGGCAACTTACGAAGAGCCTCACGCCGCCGTCGCAAAGGGCTTCCACCGTCGACTTGTACAGTGTGAAGGATGGGTGGCAGTCGCCCACGCGCTCGAACATCTGCGCGGGAATATTCAAACGTCCGTGAAGGCTCGCGCGGTGGGAACAAAAGAAGCCGACACCCGGAGGCTCGGAAACGAATAAATTAGCTCATGTTGGTAACCATTAGGCCAACTGCACTCAAAATTTCGACCGCGCGAAATCACTGTTCCTGCATAGTATGACTAAAAAGACCGCGATGTACGAAGTATGACGCCTAAAATGTGCGTAATTACGCCGCAAGCGACCAGCAAAAATCGACGATTTTGAAAACGAAACTGGGCAAAACGCGGCCATCGCGTTTCGCGTTTCGCGGCTTTCGCGGGCAGGCGAAAGTGACGTATCAGCCGTCGGCGCGAGCGGCAAGGTGGCCTGGCCTGACGGTATAGTGAACTAGAATACTTTTCATTAAACTGACGGCGCGAGCTGTGCGGACCGGCCGACGCGACCGGCTCGGCCAGCCAGGCGGACAGTGGGAGCGCGCGCGTGCGGGGATGTGGGAGGCGCGTGGAAAAGCGAGCGCTTGTCCTGCAAGCACGACACTATTCGTGTGTTCCGACAGCAGCACACCGTGTAGGCATGATGTCGCGACGACACTAGAAAAGGAGAGAAGCGGGCAGAAGCCTCTTCGGAGCCTCACTTTTGCCCGCCCAGGCTCGCCAGGGGAGGATTTGGCGCTACGACAATTACCCGGGACGCTGGGTTGAAGGCTAAGATGCCGCCGACTGATGGAAGCCAGGCGTGGCGGCGCGAAATATCAGTTTCCTGGATTCTCCCGCTGCGGGGCAGGCCGATCGGCCTGGACGGCTGGCATGTCACTTCCGCTATATGGCTGTTTGCGCGATACGGCGGCAGGTGCTTTGTCGTCTGCAAGGGCGTTATTTTTAGTGCCTGAAACTGCATAACCACACATTGCACAGAGCTACCGGTCGCGTCGCAGTAGTTCTCATGGTACCTACAACACATTTCGAAGGCATTTAGCCAGGGTGAAATTTGAGTGCAGTTGGCCTTTTCCGATGACAGATCTTACTTTCATTTGAAATAAGCAGCTTTCGTTAACTATACCAACGTTATTTCTGGCTGAGGGGTGTTACTTTCACCAAAAAAGTACAGCAAGTAGTAAAAAACCTTCAAAATTCCCGCTGAATACAACTGAAGTGACGTCATCGGGTACGTACTAAAACGCAAGAAGGAAGTGAACGTAGGTTACACTATACAGCTTTCAGTAGGTGCGATCAAACGGGTGCGCCGGCAGCAACATAGAAGCACAACTGAATTCATCAGCGGTAACTTTTGTACATGCCTAGATATCACAGTAGTTTTTGTGACGTCATAAGGGCCTGGTGAGAATGTCGCTGGTACGTCACCACTTTTAATACAAATGCTTTATGTGACCCATGGGGCAAAACATCGGCGTTGTGAGCAGCGGATGGCCCCAAAATTGCAAGGGCATGCGCATGAAACACAGCTTTTGAACAAAAAGGTGCTAATAGGTGAGATAAAACACAACAAAAAAATTGGCCACCTTCCAAATTGAGATGCGAAGCCTGATGGTATAGCTGGGCTGGTTGTCTTCACTAGGTTTAACTTAGCTTGCCTTAGGTCTGCCCTTTTCTTAAAGGAGCACTCACCCGAAAATTTTATGTTACGCTTTTATTGCTTTTATCGATGCTTAATGATTTGGAGAACCTGAAACAGCACTTCAAATACTTCAGCTCGCGATAGTTGATTAAGTTAAACGGCCTGAAAATTGTTTGATTCAAATTCCCGCGCTCTCATCCCGAACGGCGCATGACAGAATCCCGGCCGGACCTCACCGCTTTGTGCGGACGTCACCGGCGCCCGCTTGAGAGGGTGTTGCGCCCGCTCGCCGCTCGTGGGGCCGCGCGCGTGAAGTGACGTCACGAGGTTTTGACGAGCGCTATCGCGTCGCTTCTTTTGGCTTCACGGGGTGATGTCACGCTGATGTCAATTTGCTGAGTGCCGCTCGGCGCGCTGCTCCGTCGGCGCGATAAATGAGATCCAATTGAACTATGCTCTTCGCGTCGCGCAGGCCGTTCATATTTCAGCCAGGGTATTCTTTTGAGTGAAGGAAGCGAACTGTGCAATAATATTAACGCCGAAAATTGGTGTCAGTGCTCCTTTAAGAGAAACAGCGTAAAAAACGAAGCTTTATCCATGAAAACTGAGTAAAAACAAAGTCCACAATCGACCCTCCCAAAGTCTAAAATCCAAACTGTTAAAAACCGAAGCTAAAGTTCACTTCAACTCAGCCAAAGTACTAAGCAAACGACCCCGCTGCGAACCCAGAAGAAATGCTCTGCGCCCCGAACGCGATGATAGCGCTGTCGTACAGACGCCGGTTTCATAAAGCGAGGAACACAAGTTCAATTCTGACCACAGGACGCGTTTTTTTTTTCTGTAGGCGCTCGCTCCCAACACCTGCTCGAGGGTTTCTTGCCTCCTTTCTACTTTTCCTCACTTTTGTTGGCCTGGTATTTCCCCCTCTCCACCTCGCCGAGTGAAATTTACTGTTGACAATCCGCGCGGGCATCGAAACTCTAAAGGGACAGGCAACCGATTCTTGTGTAGCGCAAGTCCTCTAGTTCATATGAAAGCCAGCGTTTTAAAGCGAAGCCTTTTTGTTGCGACCTTTGGTGTCAACAGATAACTCCGGCGAACAAATAAAAGAAGTTACTAGCACCGCCAGGAATCGAACCTAAAACGAATAAAAACAGAGCGAGAGCCCGTTGTCTTATCAATTGAGCTACGAGCCCACACGGAGGCGGGGGAGACAGACCGTGCAATCGCCGAGCACATCTGCGGGTTTACTCCTGCGTTCACTCTGAATGCCACTTGACAGCATCACGTGACCTCTCGCGCCGCTGTGCGCTACGCCCACGGCACGTGTAGCGGCCGCGTGCGCGCCTTGCGCATGCGCTAGGAGTTGTAAAAAAAATAAAGGAAGCTCACACCAAGGCATGACACCTCACTTATCCGCCTCTGCCGCCGAACTCGTCGCCTCTGTCAGCGGCGGAACACTGGTTTGACCTTCCTTTAATTTTATAAAAAAGGAGCTTCCACTCGTGTGCTTCACCAATACAACTCAACCAACCAGCGTTCATGAATCATACATTGATTTATTCTTAGCAAGAATACCTCTTTGAAGTAATAAAGAGTGTGGGTGTATTTAACTTGTCTCAGGTTTCACTTTTTGTAGAGCCACGTGTGTGAATTCAGGTGACATCGCATACGCAATCATTTTTGTTGTCGTATACAGCTTTGCTTTCCTACCACCTTCACAGGGTGGATTGGCGCGCATTTTAGTACTGGGGAAACCGCAAGGAATTTCTAAATATACCGACCATAATTTTGGTTTCGCACTAGAATTTCTGAAGTAATAAAAGGTGGCGCCATGTGCTGTCTAAACTTGACACTGCCTTACCTTTCCCAAGAACTGCGTCGATTTCAACGCGTGATTCAAAAAACCGCATGAAGGAGTACGAAAGGCTGCGCATAATTTTTTTTTACCCGGTTACGGGTTTTTAAATGCCTCTGTTAAGCTCACGTGTAGTTAAAGGTAAATTGCCGCACTGCTTACTCTCATAATTGACGGCATTCCTTCTGGTGGGACACGTATTGCTGGTAGATTTTAAAAATTCCGGTTTAAAATATTCTAGGAATGCTTTCAGCAAAACTGTTTCCGATTTAGGTGTTTTGAGTGTTGCCCACTCATTTGTGTTAAAGCAAATAGGCTGGGCCAAATCGGTTGTCTGCCCCTTTAAATAACTCCGCCGTTAAAAAATTCAGGGCCGTTGATAACTTAAAACATTAGACTTGTGAATTTAGACCCAACACAGAAAATAACACCCTTGTGGCCTATCAAAAAATAAAGAGAAACATCGTTTGAAAGGGTGTAATAACGATAAAACGCCTTTCACAATGGTGGCTTCTAGTGTTCTTGCTAGAATGTAAGGGTGTCGCTAAAGACCCTTTATGGGACCCTTAATCGACCAGAAACCCTTATCAGGTGTTCTTATTTTCTTTACTACGTTGTAAGTATGTTAGTTGCAAACAGTTATTTACATCCTTAAGGATATAAATCATTTACCGTGCCCTGTGAAAAATTAAGGCCATCGAAGCTGTATTGGTGGATAACTGTAGCTGTATTGGTGGATGTATGACTATATCTGGATGTATTTTAAGTGACGTAGACACTACACATGCGTTAAGCGAGGTACACAATACACATGCGTCTAGGTCAGCCCGGACATGTATCTTCAATACACAAGAGACATCTTACAATTATTTCTCATATAATTTGCTTGGGGGTAGTATCCATGAAAGACGAGTTATAGCCATTCTTTTGTAATCGTATACTCCCTCCTTAAAAGGTCATGTAGTTACAGAACAATGCAATTCTGTAACGATTAAGCCTTCACGGGGGACTACTTAATTTTAGCAAGTAAACGGAACTTGGTCTGATGATAACTAATCTCAACAGCCCACATCAGTATAATTTATTGAGATACATATGTTAAATTGAGAGCCCTGTGTTGTCGACGCCACCCGACGAACGCAGGAAATTTTGGTCACAACCAATCAACGCGGACCGTACGTCTTGGCTCCAGAATACCAGGGAATTCCACAGCCAGCCTGGCGTTCTTCGGATGTAACTAATTAATTGAAATGGGTAAACAAATCTCGGCGTAATAATGGAATCACCATAAAGGCCAATTTGAGGATCATTTTTTAAGGTAATTTTCATTTTTTTCAAGGCACCGTTGAGCGATTCTTCATCGACGCGACCCGATAGAGGCACGAACTTTCGGTCAGTACTTCGCGCAAGGCAGCTTAGCTGCAACGCAAAACCAGTGAGAGCCCGTTTTCGCTCTAAAACTGTAAGGGAATCCCACATCTTTCCTGCACTGAGAAATGATTAACACCCACTGTCCATGACTAACACTCAAACACCCTAACAACAAAGATAAAAACCCCTCTAATAATGTTTGGTCGATTATGACACCCTTACACTATAACAAAAACACAAAATACGCTGTTTTAAAGGGTGTAATTTTCGCGATTACCGCCTTTCAAAGGGTCAATTACTTACAGCATGTGAAACGCTTTTTGATAGGGTGTAAGGGGGATAGTTATAGACAAAATAGGCGTAAATTTTTTTATAGGGTGTTGTTCTTCGAAGCATGCCGGGCGGACTTGCACCGCGCCTCGTGACAGAAAGTGCTTCAACGTCGGTTGTACCCCAGATTCTTCAACGGCTAAGCTGGTTCTACAACGCAAGTACGCCAAACTACACTTGCTTCGGTTTTGAGGTGCTTCACGTATTGGCCGATGTCTTCCATGAAGCCATCCTTCAAGTGAACTAGCTGATCCTGGAGTCCATTCATAGCGGTTTCGAAAGGCCCCACCAGCGCGGTCCAATTGTCGAGGTGCTCCTTCACGTATTCCTGCGTTGCGAAGAGCACGGTGATAGAGCACGGTGAACTTCAGGTAAATGCGATGTTCTTTCTGTTAGAAATCTTCACATGTGAATGCCCCACACAAACCTCGGCTCAGTGACTAAAACTCCGCACTACTAACACAAATTTGAAGGTCTGATGAAGCTTCACGACGTGTGGTTTACAGCGGTACACTTGAGATGATGAAAGTAACTTAGGCGTTCTACGCTGATTTATACGCAACCAACTTTAGGCTTGGAGACAGTACTGGAGGAACTAATTTGGTTCGCGATGTTCGAATAGGACGAAAAGACTAGGGGGAAATCGGTAGGATACGACCGAATAACAATAGGTCACATAAAAGATGGAAGTTTATGGGCTCGAAAAGTTAAGCAAAATTTGTTGTAAGAGTACGCCCATTCTGGAAAACATCCTACAATTAAAATAATTTAGACGTTTTTGGTCTATAACTACCCCCCCCCTTGGCTAGTCTATAAATAAACCACATTTGCACTATGTAAAAATATGCTTTAAGAGATGGATGAGTGAGACTGCCTTTGACAGGTTGTAATGTCCATTTATTTATTTATTTATTTATTTATTTATTTATTTATTTATTTATTTATTTATTTATTTATTTATTTACTTATTTATTTATTTATTTATTTATTGCCATAAAAATATTGCATAAGGGGTGACACAGAAATAGCAACAAGATATTTTTCAACAACTAAAGCATGCAGGGGATAAGGAGGTAGTCAGTGGGTATCAAAAGTATACAGTAAAGACAGCGAGAAATATTTGCAGAGTAAGGACATTGGGAAAGCAGTACTTATCGTTTATACAAAGCCGAGAATATTAAAATGGCTTAGATTGTTTATCTATTTCAAGGAAAGCAAGTAATGCAGTTTAGAATGTTGATAAGTGTGTGTGGGCGACAATGC
This sequence comes from Haemaphysalis longicornis, assembly GCF_048455015.1. NCBI lineage: Eukaryota > Metazoa > Arthropoda > Arachnida > Ixodida > Ixodidae > Haemaphysalis > Haemaphysalis longicornis. Next base: position 81,601,198 of record NW_027526385.1, on the reverse strand, counting down.
TAGCAGGCAGGGAATACCGCTCATTTATCGGCACAGCAAGGGGAGAATATTGGTGTTTCTTTGTGCGAGAAAATATAAGTTCTGTCTTTTGATAATGGTCCATACGTGTGGTAATTATGAACAGTAGGCCTGATCTCTTATGGACAATAATGGTGTAGAGCCAATGGGTTCTGACGGTAATGACTTAAGGACAGAAACTTGACCCTTTACTAACACCTTAGAAGGAGACTTCGGTCAGCCCAAACAACCTTGGCAAGATGGACGATTGTTCTAAAACTGTTTCTGCCACAACAGGCTTAGAGAGAGTGCACGAAGTGCATATGTACGTAAGGCCTTCCCAAACATTTAGAAATGGTGGCATAGCTCATTCATGTAAATATTGTTCACTCTCCATATATGAAACACACAGTGGATTCGTGTTTTGCAAAAAAAAAAAGAAAACGGTTGTAAACAGCAACGAGGAAAATCTTGTCAAACATTTAAAATGTCGGCTCGAGCGGCGCCAACCACACACAAAAACAAAAATAAATATAAGAAGCAAAAGCTGGATCGCGCCGTCTGCTCGAGCAGCTCAGCAAACTATACGTTCCGAAAGTTTAGACCGCACTGTCCGGTCACAGTTTAATTTATTAAAGGGAAGCTTTAAATTCATCCCTGATGGCGCCATTGTCCCATCAAACCATACTTCAGAAAGTCAAATTTACGCAATACGTTTCACAAGACGGTGATCATAAGTCGACGCACGTCAAGCACATAAAAAACTCATCTCGTGGCCGGAATCAAACATGGGTCCCTCGCGTTCAGGGGCTGAAAGAGGCTCATCTCACAAATCAGTACACGAGACTCGCACAGACGTCGTCGGGGCGCCGCCTACAAATCAAACACGAGTGCACCCCAGAGGAGACGCGCAAACTCCCGGAGTTGTGGCGGCACGGGCTATGGGTGCATCCACTTCCGCGTAACATGGAAAAGAACACTCACGAAGGCAGGAGGGAAGCACGCTCTAAGACCCTGGAAAGGAAATACGGAAATAGGCGGGGTGTGTTCTACGTTGATGTGGCAGGACCGTCGCCTCTAGGCTTCTTCACTGCCGCTGTAATTCACAGGGACCAGCAAATCGATGGGCCCTCCTACCGGGCTCCTAACTACATGCAAGCCGAGGCGATTGCCATAGCGCTCGCCTTTCGGTCCTGAAGTCAAGAACAATAATCACGGGCTCTCGCCGAACCTGTGAAAGCTATTTAGTGGGCACGGTACCGCCCTTCGCCTACAGTATTTTAAAATGAGTGGTGCGGTTCGTAGACCCCGCATATAAAGAAATTTTGTGGTCTCCGGGCCATCAGGGTCTGAGAGGTAACGAGGCCGCGCACGCGGCTGCCCGAGCGCTTAGCCAACGGGCGCCCCACCCTTGCTCTCCTGGCTCGGAGATAGCAAACCACTTCTGCGGTTTAGAGAAACCGTAAAACATTACTGCGATAACTACCGGCTTTACCTAGCCCCTGCAAATGGTCTGAGCAAAGTCGATGAGCGAATACTGCGGCGCCTGCCGACGAACACATTTATGCGCCCTGCAGTAGCAAAGCATTTCGACCCTAAAACAGATGGGCGGTGTCTGCACTGTTAGGAGGTGTCCGACACCTTCCACATGGTGTGGGCATGCCAGAGCAACCCTGCGTTATCCCCCAACCCTTTCCCTGCCAGAGAGGCATGGGAGGCAGCCCTGCTCAATTGCGCGGGGCTGGTGTCTCAAAGGGCTCTAGTTCGACGGGCGAGAGTGGCGGCCTTGACCAATTGGGTCCCGGAATAGGGACTGCACCTGTTCGGAGGGCCACAGGCCCTAACTCTCTTTTATTCTGATCAAAAATAAAGTTTCACTCCTCCTCGTCCTCCTCCTCCTCCTCGCGTTGAGAAGCCGACGCCATCCTCCATGCCGACGCCTGTCCGATGGCGCCATTTCAACACGGCCAAAGCCGTTTCCATTTTGGATTTCGCGCGATAGAAATTGCAGGAGAGGAAGCTTTGCGGTTTAACTATATTTCTCATAAGAACGGGGCTTTAATTTTATTTCAGCAAAAAAAAAAAAAAGAAAGGCCACTGGCACGAGTTTCCACTGCCCTAATGAGCAGCGTTTGTTACGTAAACTAGGCACTAGTGTCCACACGGCTGCTGCTAGTGGTTATGTCGCACCACTGGGTGGTTCGGGTATAGCTGCAGACGTTGTACCGTTTGACTTCGTTCAACTTGTCGTCGTTCGCTTCGTCCGAGGATGCGCCGACTTGATTTGAATATAGGGAAAATAAACTCACATGAGTCATCTCATATCAGCCCGTCTCAGGGCGCAAGGCAAACGATCCCTTGCAGCAGCACTTTTTACGATATTATTGAACAAAATTCGAAGTCCCCTTCATCTAACGAGAAAGATGGTTGAAAAGCGAATGCCCATGCAACCTGAGTGAAAGTCCAGATTCACAGCTGCTTCGGCAGTGTCGGAAGGGAGCAATCGGATAGGCGTCGGCTTCATTACCCGAGGGATTCATTTTCCATTCCGACGACGGAAGCGCCTTTTTTTTAGGGGGAGGGGGAGTCAGCTGATGTGCCTTTGTGAAAGGCAATCATTATCAGGTGCCCCCACCGTGTAGTTGGTTTTCCTCCATTGCGTTTTTGATACGGTCGCCGTCAGCGAGATAGAAAAAACTCCGCTTTAATACGGTTATCATCCCTAAGCCACCCTTCGGCGAAAAACAAAACCTCCCGTGTGTACATTATTTTGTAACCCTTCAATTAGCTTCACCGTGTAGGTGAAGCTAAAGCATTTCGCTAAAGAATTCGACAAAGTACCCCATAACCGCCTGATGTTAAAACTTTCGAAATTAAACTTAGACCCTGAAATTTTAACTTGGATACGAGAATTTCTGACTAATCGTTCCCAGTTTGTTAATGTTTTTGGCCATAACTCTTGCCATTTGGCAGTAACATCAGGTGTCCCGCAAGGATCTGTTCTCGGTCCATTATTATTCCTAATATACTTCAACGACCTGCCTATGCATGAATCCAATATTATTCGTATGTTTACGGACGATTGTGTAATATAGCGTACCATTATATCTGCTCAAGTCGCATTACAAGATGATATTAAACATGTACTAGACTGGTGCATTCGTTGGCTCATGACACTACACCCAAATAAATGTAAATCCCTCTCTTTTCACCGTCGTCGCAGCCCACTCATCTATTTTTCGTGGAGGGCTCCGGATAAATTTTGGCTCCGGATAAATTTTGGCCATCTGGGGATCTTTAACATGTGCCGAAATGTTGTACACACGGAAGTTCTTGCTTTTCGCCTCCATCAGATAAGCGGCAGCCGCGGTCGGGAATCGAACCTGGGTCCTCGCGCTCAGCAGCACAACGCTGCTCTATAAATCAATCTGTGATAGCATGCTATCTCACGAGCAACGCTGACATATTAGACATCGATGCTTAGTGCATCAATAAATATCGATAAGATCGATAATGCCGTGTCGATAATACCGTGTATTATTGTATTACCATGTACTGATAATATCAATATTGATAATACTGTGTATAGAGTGCATCGAATAATGAAACACAGTTCCCTTTCATTTAGTAATACATCTCCAAAATAATGTTCCCAGTGCTCTTGTAGTGCTTGACTGTTACGACTGCGTATGCCACTAAAATTGTCATTAATAACAAATGCCTACGTCTATGGTACATTTTAAATGGCAATCAAGTAAACGAAATAGAAAAATAGTTTGTATGTGAAAAAAAAACGAGGCATGGTTCACTTTAATAAAAAATCTAACGTTGATGTATGCATAACCTTACATCAACGTTGAATAGTGTACTCATCGCCAAAAATAAGGGCACTGACCCTTCAAACACACGTGTGCGGAGATTCCCCTACAGTTCGGCCTTTGGTACTCACGTTAAGGTTTTTCCCGTCTACTGTGGAAGCGTTGCCCATATTATCTGCGGCCTCAATGATAAAATCCTGAAAGAAAAAAACAATCACTGCGCTCGCTGACAAAGGCAAGGGTATTTTATTGCTTTTCAGTCGCGTTTTCGAAAATATTACGTTAAGCAGGTTAACAGTACCCAAAATTTATCCGTGGGGAATTCCCACTCCGTTGAACCAACTAATGTCAGTAAAGTCGCGGCGAGGATGATGCTACACTGTAAAATGGTTTACACCCTTTCCTTCAACAGCTAACGCATTTACATGCTATCAGAAAATAAACACCACCCTTTGAAAAGGGTAATTAACAGTGAAACGCCATTTAAAATGGTATTGTGCTTTTCTAAGGTGCAAGGTTGTTATAAGGATAAGGGTGTGTTCCTTTGCTCCTTGTTAAGGGGTAAGGGTGTTAGCATTGAAGGTGGTTATAAACAGTCGCTTACACCCTTAAGGTTGTAAATAATTTTGCAGTATATTCGACACGCACCTTTCTTGTAAAATATGCATGTAAATAGGCCGTAAAATGACTGTTGTTCGCAGTCGATTTTGTGCTGTATACCAGCTAGTCCGGCATCAATGCTTTCGAGAGACGAAGACGCATTATGAGGATTTAACGAGAAAGCGCTAAAGATGAAATTGGTGAAGTGAAGTAATGTCGGTACGCGGAATTCTTCAATCCAACCGAACCTGTGACGAATACGAAGTAGTATGAATGTTTTCGCAGCGTGTACCATCAACAGCAAAAGTTTACGGACCACGGAAGCAGCAGTTCTGGGTTCTTTCTCTGCCGCACGGCCCCCAGGGGTATTGTGTGAGGTATTTCTGCCACTCTTTTAATTATACGGCATCTCACATGCATAGCACAGTTTGTGATCGGCTTCCGGAAGAGAAATAACGTAAAATTGCCATTGTTGTGGTTTAAATTTTCCTCAATGCCGTCGTTACCACAAGGCCAGCGCTCACCATTTGATCCTTGAAATTCTTCTTGTCAGCGTCAGAGATGTTATCCAACTCCGCGATTGCTTTGGCAATATTGGGCTGGGCGACCTGCGGATTAGCAGACGTTTAACAAGGGACAGTTTTTTGTTTGGAGGAACAGGGAAAAGTTAGCCCAACTTCACTGAATTGACGTCGGGAACTCTGATGGTAGCAGTGAACCTGCCTCGCGTTCCGTAATCGCGAGGCTAAGCTTCATAGAACTTCTTGAAACCACTAGGTCGATTCCCGTTCGCACCATTGTGTTTTTGCCGTGTTTTACTGGTGCCACCATCTACTGCAACTTTTTGTTATTTTAGTACTTGTAACACTGCCACAAGGGGGCGCCACGATCGCTTTTTGTATTTTTACTGCGTATTTTTTTATTTGCTACAGCAAAAAACAAGAAGCCGTGTAGTTTAATTAAAAACACAGCTTCAAATACTATCACCTTTGTATTGATGTCTAGCCTCAAATATGCTTAATGTTTTCGTATTTGCTCGATAATGTTCATAAGTATACGCCTTGCCACCGGATTTAATATTTTAGAAAGACTTTGCCTATACGAGCGTGTCGTTCAAGCATTCTTTTAACTTGCTGCACGCAATCTTGGCGCTTGTGAGCCCCCTGTCTATGCTATGCCCTCTCCAAATCGCGGCTGCCGCGTTACCACATTCCGTCCCATGAAAGCCTCAGCTCACAAAAGGTAAAAACACCTTCATCCGCTTAAGAATTTATCCGCCGCTGTTGTAATTAGGGTGAACTTTTACTAAATCTAGGCCGCACATTGACACGGGTATTTTTCAAAACGTTAAGGCGGAAGCGGCATCGTGGTTCAAGAAGGAGCGCCTTGATTCGGGCTTCAGCTGAAAATTCATTATTTGTATGACTTGCACGCGAAGTTCGACAAAAGCCTGCGGATACAAACTATTCTCGCAAGTCGTCACTGTCCGTCGTTATTGAGTATCTTTGCTTTTTATATGCCGCACGCTCTGAACTAAAATGGAAACTGTTTTTGAACAGCATAGCTGCTTAGGCTTGAGGTCTGGCCGTGCCGAACGTGAACAGAAAACCCAGATCCAGTGCGCGAGTGATATCAGCAAACACAAGAGCAGAGCTTCCACTCGTGCTGTTTCAGGCAGAGCAAGAATAAAAAATGAAACAAGCTTACACTAAGACTTGAAGGTAACGCAGCTGTATGCAGCAGTAGCGTTTTTCCTCTTTTTCGCCTCACGGCATTGTTTAAGCCTCGCCGCTGTACGATGGACCGCAGCTGCATGTTTGTCTTCCTCTATCTCCCCCGGTTCTACGCCGCACGTGGCCTTCCTTCGTGGCGCGCGGTTATCGCCTTCCTCCGCCACGTCCCGCGCACGTCCCCTTTCCCTCCTCGCCTATCTTCTTTTATCGGGCCGCTCCTGCGCGCCGGGCGCTTGCAGGAGGGTTGACCTCTAGAGCTCAAGGGTGAAATTGGTCACCCCGCGAAGAATGCCCGAGGTAGCGTAGTGTATACCTTGCGATACAAAAGACAGAGAAAGAGAGGCGAGCTAGAAAACTCCGCTCGGCGAAGCGAGGAAAGGTGGAAGGCTAAGAGAGGAAAAGGGAAGGAATGGCTGCGCGACATTTGATCAGGGGGAAGTAGTGGCAAGCAACGAATGACGTAGAGAGTGACCGAGAAGTTGTGGGGGAGAGGGACAGCTGTGTATGAGTGCACAGCGTGGTTCAGCTGCCGTGGAGGGGGGCCGCGCCGTATGGAATTGGCTGAGCCTGGGGATGACGTAAGTTCTGACGTGCAGGTGCTTTTCTGGAAGAGAGGCAATATGTGTTCCCGTGATTTCAGTATCTCGGCTACTGTCAAGATGGGATTAGGTGGGTGAAAGGAGCGTAACCAGCTTTGCTGTTCCGTCAGTCTTCGCGACATTAACTCTGTTGGTGGCCCACGTTTTTAACAGCGAAAGCAGTTAGTGTTCTTTCACCACAATGCTCCTTGTTCGGCGTCATCGTTGACAGAAAAGAAAAGTTCCTCTTTGACATGTCTTATGTTAGCGAAGAGTAGTAATGGGTTATCACAGGGGATTGTAACTGATTGTACAGGGTTTTAAATGAGGCGTACTGACACTGCATTTTCTCCAAAGGGCGAATAGTTGTGTTCCTACTCTGAAGAGGGTTAAGTGACTTAAGTCAGGAAGAAGCCTCGTGAGCGCGATTAGGACTTGCCCATTAAACTGTCTTGATTCCGCCATCATAGGACCATCATTTGATCGTGGATAAATGTGCACAATTTTTTACAGCCCCTCGTTTGATTGGCATCCTGACTTTGTGAAGTTACCAAAAAAGGGCGCGCTGTGCAACTCTACCAAGAGGTGCTATACAGCGCTGAAACAACTTTTGCTCGAATAAAAATGCACAGTTCCAACCGGCACCCACGTACCTGCGGAAGCTGAGACGCACTCTGATTCAATGTGTTTCTGGTGCTGTCCAGTGAATCTATGATGTTCTTGGCGTCCCCGACCTGGACAAGAAGCAAACGAACATGTACATAAAGACGTGCGAAAGTATGTGAAGTGTGATATGCAAACGGTTCAATAAGAATCGCTCTTAAGAGTACCGTATCAGCTGCCCTTTGTTTTTGCCCATATTGTAACACCGCTCTCGCCGTAACCACCGCGTCCTTCGAATTTGAAATATGCAATGCGGGTGAGTCAACACTAATGTACAGTTTCACAGAGACTCCCCAGCTGTCAAAATTTGAGTTTTAACACAAGAGTGTTTTATTCTTGGATACGCCAAGAGTTTACTGACGTCATGTCCGCCACGGCAATGACGCCGGTACAACGAAGCAGGTGGCCTGTAAAGGGTGCAACCCTGCAGCAACGTTAAGTACTAAAAAGTACGTGATACTTAGGGTTGCTCGTTTTCGGGTTTTATATTTTAACACAAAAATGTTTTATGCCGGGATACACCAAGATTTAATTGACGTCATATCCGTCACGGAAATGACGCCAGTACAGCTTTTCCGAAGCTTCCCGTCAGCAGGACGTCGCTCGCTAAGTACACCCACAAGACACACCGAAGCACACTTGCCAAGCGCACCCGCCATTCATGCTCAGCTGCAGATTTCGCTGCGCTTTTCACTTTCGTTGTCTACCGATTTCCATGATAGCGAAATCAACCAGTTTTTTTGTCAATTTTATTGCCCTGTCTCCAGCGAAAAGTTTCCACGTACATACGTCACTCAATTTACCCCGCACCTTTCCCAGCTTTACTCTCTCAAGCAAATGGTGCTCCTTTGTGATGGATTAGTGGCCAAAGGTTAGAAGCATACCAGGCGGCTGAAGGGTTTCTCTGTCACGACGCAGAAGTTTCGATGTAACTGAGTAATAGACCTTTTTCCAGTAGCGTAGCCCTCTTGTGGCGGCCGCCTGAACCATACGAGGGAAATTAAGGAAGAAGACGCCCCCTTCTTTTGCGCCTGCCCTGCGCAGTTGAGGAAGCCGTCCCAGGCGTCACGCATGGCTTTCGTGGCAGAAAAACGTTTCGATGGCAGCCGCAGTGCATACCTGGCGGTCGCTTTCAGGGCTCAGAAGACGGAGCAGCACTTATCTGGATCGGCGTTCGCAACTGGCTAATTCAATATGGCGTCGTTTTGTTGACATTCTCACGCCAGAAATGACGGAACGGTCGCTGGGGGTTAGAGTAGCGCATGCGTAGAGAGCTACTGGAAAAGGTCCATTCGTGCTTGGTGCATGTCCCAGCATGCACTTCGGGTGGCAGAGTCTGTGACAATGTGCACTGCCGCACCATGCGTTACAACTTATAAAGCGTTGTGCAATGCCCACATCCCCGTTGGTATGTTTGTTCTACAAGGTGGGTGTGTATCTCCTTGTTCGGATAAAATCAACAACTGCCCCGTATGTACCAGAGCTATAATAACGTTTGGCATTGAGGGGTTACGACGCGAACGAGTACTGGCTGCTGTATTTAGAATCTGTACATTTTTCAGTGTGTACCTGTTGACAATTTTAGAGCTCAAAGCATGACCTCAGGCCTAACGTCAAACGTTTGGGCGGAACGTCGAGCTGCCGCTAGGCCTTAAACGTGTCGTTAGACCTACGTTGATCCGTTGTACACCTGCGTCGCCCTCTTTCTTTGCTGCGCATCAATCTTGGGCGAGCGGGTTTTAAACTGCAAAATAATGGAGGCTTCATAAACACGGTTTCATGACGAGCGACTCTAAGCTGATAAAAAGAGTAAGCATAACAGTTCATTTCGGTGTTTTGACGGATTCTAAACTTCGGTTCGCATCTCACGTAAACTACCTAACCGTATCATCTCTTCGCTCCCAGAATGAGATCTTTCGCTGCATTTCCTGATTCACTGTACTCCCTAAGCTTGTACCCACATTTTATTGTTTGTTTTTTCTATCATTTTGTACCTTTATAGCGCACCGCCCGAACAGGCCTAGTGATGTTAGTGGCCACCTCCAAATAAATAAATAAACAAACAAATTAAATGAATAAATAAATAAATAAATACTTTCGCACTGGGAATCTACCAGAAATTCCTGCATCGGTTGCCTACATTGATCTTCGCTCGCCGCATAAACCTCCCTCCGCACAATACTTCGTAACTCTACGCACAGTGGTGCAAAATCAGAGGCATAAGCGTCGCACCCTGCGTAACTGCGAAACTCACCGCCGTCTTTAGAACCATAAAGATGTCCGGCTTGATATGCACGTTTTTAAAGTCCTCCAGGTCTTTCTGTAGAGACGGCCCTACCGTCAGTGTCGGGACATTCTCGCCAAGTTTTTCGAGGGCGTCGATCTTGGGAATGTCCCCACCTTCGTCAAACAGGGTGAGCCAGGGACTCTTGTCTCCCAGAAGAGCTACCGCCATTTCCCGGACAATGTCTTTGCCAATGACGTGGTAAAGAGAGAGGTGACTGCTGGAACACTGCGCCAGCCGCTGCAAAATACCCTGCATCGCCTCCAGCGTCAGCTGCTTACGAAGCGAATCCATCAGCTCGTCGGAAACGTTCAAACGAGCACTTGCTACTCCTTGTCGTTTGCCCCTTCCTTCTTCCTCTCTCTGCTGCAGTTGGTGGCCCATCCTGCTTTTGTTGGCTACATACTGGCCAACCGAAATCGTATCACGAGCTGAAGGCGCCGTTCCAAACCTCTTGTTGTTCCCAAGACTGGCACCACTCGTATGCTGAATGTCACGAGGGTGTCCCACATGGTCCTGCACCTTCTGATCCACCTTGCTTTCTATGAGCACAATGGTAGCAGTGCTGTCTTCTTTGCATCCCTCGCTATCGGCGACGTCCCCAGCGCAGCCGTTGCGGCGATCGCCTGCCGTAAGATCCTCATCGAGCTCTTGGATGTCAGTGGAGGTGGCCGAGGGGAACGTCGCCTTCAATTGCTTTATCTGCCATGTCCGCAGAGTACGACTTGATGATCGCAACTCGGACGGACCTTGTATTCTGTGGGTTGTGGCGCGTTCCGTTCTAATCTTTCCTGCTAGCTTGCCTTGCTTGAGCTCGAAATCATTTTTCGCGCCGGTTGGCGAGCGCTTCTGGGGTGTCTGGTTGATGGAGGGGACTGTTGAAGTTGAGCGCGAATTACTTTGTCCATCTCGTCGTTCCCGCAGGCTGTCGCCAGGTTGAAGGCGGCGTAGGTTGACTGATCCATCTTCCTGTGTGGCGGTCGCAACAAGGTGCGCTGGGATGGAATTGAAAGCAGGACATTTGTAAATATAATGAGTTGTCGTTTCCGTGATGAGCGAATATGAGAATGTAAAAACTTCATCGCCTTATTATAGGGATTCCACTTCTCTGGTGTTTGCTTGCAGTTCCTAAACAAATGAAGCCCGCTAGATCAGTGCAGAGCTTAAACTGTATGACGTGCAATAAGAGTAGGCTATGGAACACCGTAGAGTAACTAAACTGGGTATATAAAGACAACGAGTACCAGGTGTACGTATCAGGTGATATGAAAATAAGAAAACTGTTTTAGAGCAGCCTTGCCAAAAGTAACAAGTAACGTAACGTATCGTTCACTGCTCTAAGGTCCAATCCTTTGAATAAAACATTCATAGAAAAACTATTCGATATAAACAGGTAGCAACCCGGCTGGAAACGACCGATAAATGGGAAATCCCTCTTTTTGGCAGGCTTTTAAACTGGCATCGCTCCACGAGTTTCGCGCATTGCCATCACGGTGCCCTTGTTGGGCACCAAGAGGTTTACACCATGACCAAATATTTTCGGGGATATGATGCGATTCTTAACATGGAGTGCTCATTCGCGCTTTCCGTGAGAAAGCCGACAGTTTCATTTGAGCGAATGGTACACCTGAGAGAGAGGGTTAGTTCTATAGGATCAGGAAGAGGGATCGGCCTGGGATGCGGAAGAGGGGAGGTCAATGTCTCCAGGGTTTCCTTTTATAGAAAAGAGCGGCTCATCGAGCTTTTGAGAGTCACTTGAGGCAGCACAGAACGCCGCATTCAATTGCTTGCTCTGCGGTGGCCGCGGTGGCCGGGTCTTGTATTCTATGGGTTGTATGTATTCTTTTCTGATGGCCTTGCAAAGAGTAAAAGTTAATAAAATCTGTAAATAAATGTGTCTACATGTTGGGAGCTACGCACTTATAGCCTTACACTGTATCAGTAAAAATTGGGCCGATTCTATTACCAGAACAATACGTGGAGCCCAAACAAAATCTTCCAATCCGAGTGGGTGAATGCGCTGGAAATCCCTGTGCGGTAGCTGAAGGCATCAGTAAGTATCCACCCGCTATAGGTAGCATTGATCTCACATTGTGCTTCCAAGTCCTTGTCATCTTAGCGCAATCATAGCCGAACTTCTTAATACACAGGGAGCTCTTACAGTCTTACTGTTGAATTCAAGCACGTTCACTGTTCCAGTTTGGTCGTCTGGGAAGGCTAGGATTCAATTGGAGCGTGTTTCGTTTCGGTGACGGCGCGCGAATTGTTTTTTCATACTTAGTGGATTCCGTTACCGCTCCGGGTGCACCAGCTGAATTTACCACAAGGCATTTTATCTACCAGAAATTTTCCGAGATGGCAGCTTCTACGAAAAGAGGCGTCCGTAGAAACCGCAGTTTTGTTTGCCCAGCTCCTCCTCAGCTTTTGGAATTTCTTGTTTTACCGTCCAGAGCAATTTTGAGCAGTACCGCCTTAGATGTCCGAAACTGCTCCCACAATAAAAATCCTTCAGGCAAAAAAAACGTGAAGCTACTTTGGAGCAGTTCTGAACCGTCCACGACGAATAATAAGATAACCTTTAGACGTTTACAGTAGTGTATACCTGGTCTGCTACGAATCTTCAAGATATAAAAATATGGGGGACAATTAACCTTGGCGTCACATCGAATTGCTTGTTTCTTCCTTATTTGTCGCTTTTTTGTGCCCGCACATAATAGCCTAGCTATTCGTATAATATTCTTACGCCCAGCGCAATCCTAGTAGCAGTTTTTGAAACGTCAGCCACTTCCCGTTGCGAGCTTATGTCTTATGCTGAATTTGTTCGCTCTGCACGAAAGTAGTTGTGTCCACCCAGCGGTTTTTCTGACCTACTTTAAGAAGAAGACGCAGTAGCGCCAACACTCCTGTGTGTGTCATACCCGAGGGTATGCGTTGGTAGTGACGCTACCAGCGGCTACGTACCTTCCTGTTCAGCGATTTCAGTGACCACTTCAAAACCATCGTCCTCCAGGTTCCCGTCGACTCCTCCGGGTGGCGCCACTTCTGAACGTGATTTATTGGATCCGGTAGCGGTAGTGCCATTTGACTGCAGCACGAACGCGGGGCGATAAGTTGAGAGGTTTATTCCAAAATTATGCTCGACCAATGATAGCCGCCCTTTGAGAAACGGGGAACGAATGAAGGTAACGTCAAAGGAGCACTACATAGCGCGCCCGAAAAGTTCAGATGTCACGGGCGGAATCCTGCATGCCCGTTCATCACCATAACTGTCGAATATAACAACTCCGAGCACCTCAGCCGCCGTGCAAACACGCAAAAAAAGGTACCTCGTTCTTTCCTTGTTTACCCATGAACTCTCGCCTCCACTGGACAGCGGCCGTGATGCGGCAATTGCGCCGCTGTTGGTGGGTTCCATCAAATGCGGCGGCCAATAGGCCAGTGTGTCTTGGCTTGTAGACGCTGGTTCGAACGATTTGCGTAGCTTCGAATCACCTGAACCCACCGCACCACCTCTTGGCGAGCGACTCTCCGGCCCGGCATATTCTTTTATATAGGACCAGTGGGGATCGCCGTCATCCGTTGTGCACGCTTGTTTATTTTGTGGTTCACGAGGAATATAAACGCTCAAAATATCAAGCGCTGTATGCAGGCGGCAATGCTCTGCTCGCATTATAGAGTTTCATACTAATATATACCAGAGGGAAATCTGGCGCCACTGTCTAGGGGAGCCACGCTTCAGCGAGCGTGCCGTCATGGACCGGGCAGGCACGTTCCACTTGTCCTTGGCATGGCTCACGAACAGGCTGAAAAGTTGGCTTTGGCTGCAAAAATGCAACAATATTACTGCAGAAAATTAATCGAATTTGTTTTGTTATTATAAAATTAAAGCTCCATAAAGATTGATTTGCCAGGGATTACTTAGAAGCTTCATGGAAGATGAACAAAAAAAACAATGTTACCCCTTTTGGCTTCAAAACGAGAAAGAAGCCATGTGGCTAACCAAGCCAAGGATTCGAGGAACGTCGCTAGCTGCAATGGCACGGCCCACGGTGGCCCGCGAATGCAGCGCCAGATTTCCCTCTAGTATATATTAGTATGAAACTCTATGGCTCGAATGACGGCCGTCAGCCCTGCCCCCACGCCGACTCGCCACTGCTTACCGCCGCATGGGTGCGCGCGACGCAGTACGTGAGAGGTGGCACCATAGCGCTGCGTGCAGACACGAACAGAGGCGGGCCGCAGAAGCTCGCTGCTCGCAAGCATGAAACTCGTGGCGAAAACAAAGTTACGCATGCAAGAAAAGGGGAGGGGGTTACACGAGGGCTCGTAAGCAGCGACCGAATAACGGCTACTATGATAGGCCTAAAGTTGTCTACACGAACTGATGCAGCGGAGGGTTGGCCGCAGGAGCACCGCATGCAAGAAACACAAACGGTCCGCCAGTTTTTGCTGGAAACGTTCCAAAACTCACCCAGGGAGAGCATGTTATGTTTGGACCTCCCGGTCTTGGTCTCCGGCGCTAGCGCCTATGGTTAATGCGAGGATGAATGGGAACGCGCACAACCGGTAGTGGGCGGAGCATGAGGGTCGGCTGCTTCAGAAATCGTAACGTATTGCTGATCGGAGCCAAATATTGCGCGTAGTGGGAGAATGAGAAGCCTTGACAGGGGCCTCGGTGGTTTCGAAATTTATTTACGCGAGTTGGCCGCCTTTAGCTGCACGTAATGAAACAAACACTTGTCACGTGGAACTACTACTCACTTAACGTCGAAAAAAAACTGCGACCACTCGTCTTCTGTAAAAGATTTCATGCATCGAGTTCAACCAGTCAAAGCAACGCTGTCACGCTGCTGGTCAAGTCGTGCAAAAACTAGCTGCACGGATCGGCGAGCGCCGGAGAAAAACGCATGTGCAGCTTTCCCGCTCATGGCAGCCCTTTCAACAGTGATTACTCTGCAATTTTTTAGCGAAATGAAAATGTTATTTTGCACAGCTAATATTTGAGGTGAATACTTGCTTTGTGCACAGTTTCAAGTCGCGCACGTTGCGCGACTGGTTTCCTGAGCCATGGGAACTATCCCATAGAAATGCATGGGGAGTTAGATTTAACAGCGAATTACACAAAACATTCAGAAACCTGAAATATTCTTTTAGCGTTTTAATCTTCACGTTGACTTCTAGCTTTATGCCAAATATCATTTTCCTAAAGTGTTTTTTCTAGGTTCCCGAGAGGTTGTAATTTTGAGCGAGAAAGCTGGGTATGGAGACACCCTGAGCGCTGTCTCCCGACGGAGAATTATCTCGTTCTGCTCTCGCCCGCGTGTGAACTTTTGAAGTGAATTACCAACATTACCAACAAGTCCAATGTTTTAGGTGAGGGGTGCCTTAGGACCGCACAATGTCCGTCGGCGTCCATCCGAGCTCACACCACCATCAAGCGAAAAGCAAGCGAAATTCGATTTGAGCCGTGGGTTCCAGGGAATAAGTTGCAGGGAATTTAGGGAATAATCAAGGTGCAACTCACGGCTCAAATCGAATGACGCTCGGGGCGCAAATCGGATGTCACTCGGGGCGCAACCTGGATGTCATTTCTAGTCCCCGAACTCCGCACTCTCGCCATTATGCACGGAGTGGAGATGCTTCCATTTTGTTTAATGAATAATGAGGTTTTGATTTTGGGTGCCATAAGCTGCATTTAGAGTGAAGGGGAAATTAAATAGTTCGCGCACGTGATGCAATATATTTATGTTAACAAAGTCCCCAGTTAATTGGAAAGAAAGTACATTAGATAAGAGGGTAGAGAGAACATAATGAAGGAATGGGTGCCACAGTTTCAAACTATCAGCAGTAACTCGTGTGTTGAGTAACGCAACCAATAGTAGACAAAAATTTTCAAGAAAAGTCGAGCCAATCTACGTAAAGTAGAGAAAACACAATACAAACAGTCACAATGAGGCTAACACCTGTGGCAGTAAACGGATTGCAAAGCAGAAGATAAAAAATATTTAGCCTACGCAAGTGCATTATGAAGCAATGGCTGATTAACAATTGCACTTGCCATAGCATAAAAACAACACATTAAAACTCATTTGTTTACTTATCGACGTCAACAGTTTTGTGATAACGTACGTAATCCAATCATTTTATTTGCCATCACATTGGTCGATGGGAGGGTGGAGGGTAAACAGCTGCTCACAGGAAGCTTGACCATCCCAGAGCCCCTGATTTATTTGGTTCAGCGCAGCATCACAGTTGCACGTCAGTACAGAGCATGTAAGTGGCATTATAAATGAACTGAACACACTGGAAATACAAAACCCTCTCCATTCCTTGGGAGAAGAAGAAGAAAAAGAAAAACAAGAACAATAAAACAAGTTCCAGTGACAATAGAAAACACGGCATAGCAAAAAATCACAGATAAAGGAAGGCGTCAAACTTAGGCACTATGGATGAGCCGGAGATTACGGTAAGAACACGAAAACAAATAAAAACCATGTACTTTGTAGGCATTCAAAAGAGATGGTAAAGTGTATGATAAACGCTGTTATAATAGTAATAATAATAATAATAATAATAATATAATTTTATATTATTAAAATAATGCCAAAATGCATAAATATTTTTGGAGCTTCCCACTTTGGTATTGGCGACTCCGTTCAGCTGTTGCGTCAACCCTTGACAGCCGAACTTTGGTTGCTTTCGGGCTTCACCCGGGACACGGGAGGGTCGAAGTTTCGCGTAAAGCGGGGGACACATGTCCGGGAAGCAAGGCGTATCCGCAAGCGTATTCCCACTCTGGAAACCGGTCCGGCGGCGGCCAGCAGCACGCATGGAGGCCACAAGACCATTTTGGGAGAAGGGGAAAACGCGCTAGGGAACGCATCGCTCGCCGGACATGTGTTCGACCCTTTACCCCCGTATTCAGAAATCAAACTTATCTTGTGCCTTAAGGACGCCTTCCGTAAGCGCCCGAAAAGGATCAGAATGAGAAAAGGCCGCGACGCGTCTCATAAACCTTCCTTGAGGCGCCCTTATGAAAGGCGCCCTTTTCGGAGCACGCCTGGCTCCAGCGAACGAGGCTATAGCACGCGACGCGCCAATCCGCGCACATAGTGTGGGCGGGACCGGACTCTTGCACCAACACGGAAGGACGCTCTCGTGGCGCCAGCTTCGAAGTGCTCAGGTAAGCCAGATACGTCGGTGGCCTGTCCGCGTAGAGAACATTAGGCTTAACATTGCAGCCGATATTTGATCGCCGCTTGCACTACAGCCTGGCATGACTATCCTTTGCGTAAATTTTCGCCGCAGTATCACCCAATTTCTCGAATTCGTAACCTTGTTTGCCCGATTGGTTGCATTCTGGAAAGTGGCGACAAAGCGTAGCCGCACCGGCTGGCGTCGTTCTATTCGCGGAGCAAGCGCTATGGGCCGTCGCTGGCCACATCGCGCGCCGGCCGGGCCGCAATGCCAGTGTAAACACGGCCGCGTCCAGGTGCCAGGCTTGTGCGCGGATCATTTTCACACGCAGAAAGCACTTGATGCATGGCTGCTTTATGAATTTCTGGCGAACGACGCCCGAAATCTGACGCCTCGGCTGAGCTACCGTCGCAGCCCGCGATGCTGGTCGGGAAAAGGCGACCTTAAAGGAGCCATGAAGACAAAACACAAGTTGGGTTTATTAGAAAGACTGCTTAGTCCCGATAACAATGATACCAATATCATCGCAATCTTCGAACAAATAACGGAGATATTAAAGAAAACGTGTGAAGAAGTCGCGACCCCCTAGCCAATTTCCCGCAACTTTTCTATGACGTCACAGAACCTTGTTTGTGCCATTGGCGGTCGCCTAACTGACCTGTCGTGACGACAGATGACTGGACGTCTGTAATGGGTCCTGTAGTTCCATCTGACCGCATCACTTGAATGCTAACGTACAGTTAACGCACTGAAAATTATATTTTATTGTTGGCCCGTATGACGCCATTCTTGATTATAACACGTCACTGTGGCGCGAAATTTGAAAGTTTTTAAATACTTTTTGCTTTTTTGTCGTTAAAAAAACATCTTTTGTGGCTCTAATGGAGCTGAGTGAGATACTGAATCCTAATTCTTTCAAATTAAACAAAGTTGTATTTTCTCTTCATGGCTCCTTTAAGGTAGGTCGGGAGCTACCTTACATAGCGCTTACTTTTCGGGCCGATAAGTTCGCGAAAATCGCACTGGCCACATAAGTTCAGTTCTTTAAACGCGTCAAGGCGCCGAAAAGTGTCATGAGGGCAAAGTGATACTTAGGTTTGTGATTACGGAGGTTAGTCTGACAGCGAACCTTGGCCAGTAGTTTCCGGAGGAGGAGGTGCAGTACAGACTGGTCGTCGAGAAAGGACAGGTCCTGGGCGGGCGCGCAGAGGATGCGGTCCACGGCCGAGCCGACAGCCACAATCCCCGAAGCGAGAATCATGGCGCCAGGGAAGAGGACCATGAAGAGGATGACACCCCCGCACAGCATCCAGCTGCCCGAGCGGAAGCCACAGATGCCGCCCTTGGTGCCCCACACGCTGGACTGGTTGCCTGCCGTGGGAACGGAAAATTGCGCAGAGGTGGGCAGTGCAGACAATTACAGGAAGAAGGCACTGAAAATCTCGATTCTTGGAAACCTTATCGCCATGCAGTCTGCCTACGAAGACAAAAAAATGCAAAATGCGACACTTGAAGTACCTGCATGCGCGGCTGAAATGAACACCAAAGACAGGAGATGATCACACCGAAATTGGGAAGGGCGTGACCCTTGCGGCCAGGGTTAGGTGACGTTGCAGTCGGTTAGCGAGGGGCCCGAGAATTGGGACCGAGCTTCGCGCTCGCAGCAGCCATGGCAGAAGTGCGACCGGTTTTCCTGGCTGGCCACAGTGTCATTTGCACTTCATGGCAGTTCGCGCAACCGCGGGTGGGTGCAAGGTCCTGTTAAACATTTCCAACTGAATAACGAGGCATTTCGAAGTGCTACCGGTCACGTCGCAGTTGGTGTAGTAGTATGGAAGCAACGTTCAGAATAAATACGGACGCGATGAACTTTGAGTGCACTCGGCCTTTAAAGGTACCCTGCAACACTTCCGATAAACACTCACTGTTTCCTTCGCGTCTCGAAGCAGAGCAAAAGCTATATCTATCGCCAGCATGGAGCGAAACTGCGTGATTTGTTTGTCGGAGCAGATACGCCTTCTGATTATGCTTTGCTTTTTAAAGACGATAGTCTTTCTTGGGCTACTTAAACCCAGAAATTTTGGTCTGTCTGTATGTCTGTGTGTCTGTAACTCGATTCGCCCACCCGGCCAAAGTAAAATGCTCACTGTCCAATAGTCTTATATACTCAAAGCCAAATATAAACGTCTAAGACCGGTTTATATATTCCTACTTGTTAACTTCGTTGAACTAGAACACGACATTACGCAAATATAAGAGAGAAAATCAATGCATGAGTGATATTTGCAGTGTTACTTTATTAAAAAATTCCTGGATGCTTGGTTTTTCGATAGCAAATGATATTCTACATCTACTGTAGAAAACCGCCGCCTGCTGTTCTGTTGCCCGCACCACATCCTGGTGGCATATGAGAAATCACGCGGCAACAGCAAAGAAAAGTTCCACTAGCTAGGTTTCACGTTCTGCTTGGAACGCACGTGGAGCACGGCAATGCGGTTTTATAAACCTTGGAGTTGGCGGCATCTATTCACGCGCGTCTCATCCGTACTGCAGCGCTGGCATCGAGGAACCCCGCCTGTAGCAGTAGAACGCGGTAAATTCAAATCGGCTTGAGAAATCCTTTAGTGCGTTTAGCTTGGGATGAGCGCGACGGAACAGAAACAGCATGAGGGGTGGGCGGGAAAGCAAAGTAGAACATTTCCTTGGCAAATGTCTACAAAGACTATCGTCTTTTGACGACATTTGCAACGAAAGGAGCAGATACGCGGCCAATTTTTTTGGCTTCCTTTTACAGTCGCTATCTAACGCGTTCATCACGGCAACCGAAGGAAAGGCGGCCAATAGCCACCACACCACTGTAATGACGTCATTCCAGCGGTCGAAAAACGCCAAGACTGGGAAAAAGAGAAAAATCTTTTGAGCAAGTCTATAACGCTGTATTTGGGTGGTCGCTCTCATCCTCTAGCTCAGAGTGCTCGTATGCGTAGGGAACTCACGATAGAGTGTTTAAACTGACCGTCTTCAACGGCCCGCTCCGATACCGGCGGCACGCTCAGCGAAACCGGAGCCAATGGCGTTCGCGGCCAGGCGCGCTACGCGTGCGCAATGGCTCTCCCTCATGCTTTCGGAGCGGAACGGACCGTGAAAAACGGCCAGCTACAACTCGCTAATATGGACGAGAGACGCTGCTCCACAAACGAAAGCTTTAGATTTCGCAGCAAGAGGTGACCGCGATGCCGCGACGTGGCCAGTACCACCTCCGCGTGACGGTGGGAGGAGGCCACTACTTGCACCAGTAGAGGAAAGCGCGCCCATGGCGCCATTTTCAAACACTCGTAAACGAGTTACGAGATTTCGAGTGGGCAGCCTAGAGATGTTTCGGCTTACCGCCACGACAAATACGTGACGGCCGCTTTCGTAAGTTCCCCGAATTACGATTCCTACTGTGATTTGTACTGCCAAAAAGCGTGCATCCGACGACTGTAACCACCAAGCGGTCCAAAAAAAAATCGTGCTTGTGAACCACAGCACATACCAGAAGAGGTGCGCCGGCCAATCCTCTCCCTCGATTGTTTAAACGTTAGGCCTAACATTAGGCCTAATGTTAGGCTTAGGTTTTACAATGGTTCAGTTATGACTAGGGCTCCCGGTCTTCATACAAAACCACGAAAAATATAGAAAAAGCTTGCCAGTACAATGTCTAGCCACTCAAATTTATCTGATGGACTTGTTTTGGTTGAACCCCACAGTGACAAAAAGTATGTTGTCAGTTCGAGTTTAAGATGTCAGGTACTAGTTACTGAAACCGGTAGATTTTCGCTCTTATTTGTAATAAAAGAGAGCGGCCGGTAATTTCGATGAACTTTTTTTTATCTTTCAATGACTAACAAAAAAAAGGCTATACTCAGTAACAACAGAACGGCACCACCTCGCGTAGTGTATCACTCCGCCGAAGCGCCTGAACCGTGACGCCAGTGCACCCGCGTTTTGAAAGAGCAACGCGGTAAATGCGTGACACCATCTGCTTTTCTCGCCGAGTTTGTTGATTGATTGATTGTGTGGTTAAACGCGCCGACGCAACGCAGGCAATGAGGCGCGCCGTAGTGGATTCCGGATTAATTTAGACCACCTGGGGATCTTTATCGTGCGCCGAAATCTCGTACACACGGGCATTTCTTTTTTTTTTTCGCTTTTCGCCTCCATCAGAGAAGCGGCTGCCGCGGCCGGGAATCGAACCCGCGACCTCGTGCTCAGCAGCGCAACGCCTTAGCCACTGAGCCACCGCGGCTGGTCGAGTATGTTTGTCGTCACTGCAGTAATTTATAGGCAGATTATGTCCGAAAAGTCATGGAAACAACTCGTGTCCTGTTTGGTTATTGTGTGCGTGCTCTGGCGGTGATGGCTATCGGTTGTTTATCTTGCTTCTATCATTATAGAACTGCTCGATTGTCCACACCTCACCCCATCAATTCATGGACGGCGCGAGATTTCATAATTATGACATACGAATGAACAAATAACTTTTAATATAGCGCTTAAAACAGCGAGTGCGTCGTTAATTTGTATAAGATTCACCATGTTACAAAGATCGATTCAGTTATACGTATACGTGAAGTACTCGATGTGCTGAAGCATTAATTTCGCGAGGTGCGCAACATTATGCGCGTTCGACGACGACGCGGAGAACAATTTTAGATCTTTAGATTATGCTGTTGGGTAATAACAATGGCATCAACCCCTCTTGTCTTTAGTAAAGTGTGCACAAAAGCCACGCCAATCGGAGGTGCACATAGGCAGCGCGCTGTGTGTAAAAAAAAAACAATAACAGAAATGCTCCTTTCAGATCCCGCGTGAGAAATAACTTCGCTTCTGCTCCGTTATTACGCGTGAGGTTATTACTTTCTATTCTTAGTTATTGCTCCTTACATGTGCATTGCATAAGCACTGCCGTCATTTCTGCAACTGTCCTTAATATCGCGCTGTTACGTGTTTTCTTACGCAGTCTTGGTAAAAGCCTGCAGTTTACAGGAAGCAACCATGAAGTGTCTGCGCGTAAAAATTGTGCTTCGCGGCGCTGCACATTTTTGGGAAAAAGAGCTTTTAAGCTTAGTTCTGATTGATTGATTGATTGATTGATTGATTGATTGATTGATTGATTGATTGATTGATTGATTGATTGATTGATTGATTGATTGATTGATTGATTGATTGATTGATTGATTGATTGATTGATTGATTGATTGATTGATTGATTGATTGATTGATTGATTGATTGATTGATTGATTGATTGATTGATTGATTGTAGGGTTTAACGCGCCGACGCAACGCAGGCGATGAGGTGTGCCGTAGTGGAGGGCTCCGGATTAATTTCTACCACCTGGGGATCTTTAACGTGCGCCGAAATCTCGCACACACGGGCGTTTTTGCTTTTCGCCTCCATCTGAAAAGCGGCCGCCGCGGCCGGGAATCGAACCCGCGACCTTAAGCTTAGTTCTGCTCAAGTCTCAATGCAATGCAGTTCTGAAGGCGTTTCCAAATGGATGGTAAATTCTCCATTCCTGAAAAATGCTTTTTCGCAGCTGCCATGGCAATTGCGATTTTGAGAACGCCAATATAGGATATAACAGGCTATTTCACTTTTTTTCAGATTTTTATACGCCCTAACACACGGCATTGGTGTCATTTTGCGATACTGGGAAAATGCCTGTACAGGGAAAATTTTTTGGCGTCATAGTTACAGCTCACTTTTTTATGCCCGTTGCTTGAATTTACATCTGCTCAGGCAAGCTCACAGAAATCGCAATCCAAACAGCAAAAACACTTGCTTTTCTCTTAATTAAACGTGGCAGTTCAATTCACACTTATAATTTGGCTAGAAAACCGCCACTTATAAACAGCATTTGTTTTTATTCCCTTTTGCGCTGAAATGTTTATGAATGGAAAGTTGTAGTGTCTTCTATGCCAATACAAGTGCCAAAACAAGGGCATGATGCAGACAGTCTCACTGGCAGACATACTCATAGATACGAGCTTGAGGTACCAATTTACAAATATGAAAAAGTTATTAGAACCCAGAAACATTAGCAGGCGCCTCCCCCACCCCAATTAAAATAAATTCGGCTAAACCGTGTTGTGTGGCTAAAACGTGTTGTGTGGTTTTGACATGGAGCGTCACTGAACACCAGAATGCAGAGTGCGACAGGTGATTTCCCTGCAGGCCTTCCATCTGGATTTACCACTAGGGCACTACCACAGGTGTATGAAGACATTCACAGTGCCCGTACGCAGTTTTGCTCAATGTTTCCTCCACATTATCACAATAACGCACTGCTAAGAACCTCCATATCTCATATTTTTCTCTGAAGTATTCTTTACAGCCCAGATGTTGAAACATCTGCTTACACTTCTGTTCAGCTGCTTATTTATATACGTGAGGCACTTTCGACAAACTTGACACTAAGTCTTCTTTATCACATCAAAACAAAGTTGCATTTAATGAAAACAAAGTTGCATTCAATGACCTCCCCATGCCAATAATATGACAGTGACATTTTACCGTGTCTTACAATGAGCAGGACAATGTACACATCCTCAGTGAAAGAACAAGGCATCCCATACGTGGCGCTGCCATGAGAAGTCCATTCAAGCACATAAGTAGCATATGATGCTACTTAGAACACTGCAGTGATTTTTCATATACCTTACTTCCAAATGCTGCCGGTGCAAAGGGGCTTAGTGAGATGGTTATTCCAGTCGTTTTTTTTGCCTCAGCACCTCGGCAACTCTTCATTGCCAGCAGTTTAAAACGAAATAAAACACCACACAACGAGAAATATGGTGCAGGTCACGTAATGCTGCAAGACAATTTCAAGCTTATGCGCAGAAGGTTCCTACTCATCAGGCACAACGCCACAAATTAGACGTAAAGAGAACAAAACGACATGAGCACATTTTGTACAGCAGCTAGTTATCGTAGCACCATTTTAAAAAAATTTCTGTACTGCCGCGAGGCACAGTCCCCTCGCTGAAGTTTGTCGCTGAAAGTTTCAGGCAGTCCGATAACTTAATCAGACAGCCTTGCCCTGGTGGCATTCAGCGTATCTTGTGCATTGTTGCAACATGTTGGCATTCGTTTCAAGGGTAGAAGAGTCTATTGTGGAAAGGCAAGGCACACATGGTAGCAACGTCAAAAAATTCGTTGGTTGGATGGACGTGAGCAGCCCATCTTGTCTTGCTGTGGTTGGGTTGTCGTATTTCACATTTTTCTTGCACTTTGAGTCCCAGGTTCTTTATATATCCAGCAACTCTGGTGTGACAGCAAAAGTGGAACACCAAGCGTGAACAGGTTAAGACTGATGCCGATTTGCATGGTCACGTTTCATGTGTTGGTTGTTCATTTGCCACCTCTGGCACCATTTCATGGCCCTTGTCACCCCCTTTGCCACCATCCTGCGGATGTGCACTTCGATGGAGAAAGTCCTTGAGCCGTTTTAGGTTTCCCTCCCATTTCTGTAAGTGCATACAGTTACTCGCTTGGAGTACAGCAGTATATTTTAATTGCACCTTTATGGGATTCAGGAGCCAGTCACATCCGCAGCACCATAAGCGTCTGTGTTTTTGATAACCAAAGTTGCATGTGTAAATTATTCTGCTGCTGCACTTGCCTGTACTGTATTAGTGTCTGAACCATTAGCATTGAAGACCATTTAATTTGCATGCAAGCTGGCTATAGTGTGCCTGTCGGCTCGAGATGTTTTTCCACAGCACTGAACCAAGCCAGCGATGACACTCTCCAACAAACAGTAAGTTAGCCTGCTAAATGGAGTCGTGCGGGCAGAACAGCCATTCTTACTAGAAAAAGCGACTTCCTTAAAATTGTTGACTGCAAGCTTGGGCAGATGGTCGTTTCTCCCTGGTCGATGCAAAGTGAGCGGGAATTTTTTCTGTTTCCTTTGCGTGCACTCCCCCGACAAGGCGCAAGCTCGTACTGGCGTATTTGCTTCCCCACAAACAGTACAACGTAATGTACCGGGAAATGTATTTCTTCTTTATGAGGAGATATTAACCGCGTATTAACCGCGTAAAGTGTCAGTGACAAGGAGAGCAGAGCCAGACACTCTCAACTTGTACGTTAATGTTCGTTTTGTGGCACAGTGATAGAATCCATGTGGACCCGGGACGTCAGTGGGGTGCCGCCCCGCAACACATGGCGGCATGGCACGTCTCAAGCTCACCTGGACCCCTTCTGCGTTACCACTGGACTGCTTCTTGCAATGGGTGGTTAGATACGGTGTCTCACGACGCCTTTTCTGACAATGGACTAGTGTCTTTCTCCATATTAATCAGCTTGGCTCGTGTGGAAAGAAAGACCACCAATCGCCACATAACGAATCCTGACGCTGTTCACAAACCTCAACTCGTTGAAAAGGTAAACCAGACCATTGGAAACCTTGAAAACAACACTGCTGACGTGGCCGCATGAAAATATATAAAGGCATGAATTGGGCGTGAGGCCACAAAGATAGGTAGGCGGGAGGCAGCCGTGCATAAAGTTAGAGAGCGTCGCCTCAATAATACAAGATTGTCTTTTCAATAATGCAAGATTGTGTAACCATCCCCCTCAGTTTTATGTTTCATGTTGCTCAGCTCTACATTGTTGGCCAGCCATGTAAACAACCTTGGTTTTGTTCAAGAAAAAAAAGTTTAATTCTGCCTGCATAAAGTAAACATAGTGGGAGGATACACAGGTGGCAAGCTCGCTGCAGGGCAGACCGCTATTCACCAGTTGGTGGGCTCTTAAAAGAGCCGTTTGGAGCTTCGGAGCTGATGACTGCAGCATGGTAAGCCTTACTCCATTTGCTCTATGCCGGAGAGGTCGTCATCTGCACTCCCACAGCTGTCATCGTCTTCCTCCCCGAGGCTGATGATGATTGGCTCCACATGGTCGCTGAAGCCACGCGCCTCTCGGCACTTGTCCTCAATGCCAATGACGTGCTCAACAGCCTTCGTCCAGTTCTTTGGAGAAACATTCTGAGCTGCTGTGATGAGGAGCTTCCGCACACTGTCAATCTTGAAGTCAGTGTTCAGCCTAGCAACTTCACCTTTCACCTGCGCCCAGATCAGCTCGATTGGGTTAAACTCGCAGGGGTATAGTGGCAACCTCAGAACGACGCACCGAGCTTTTTCTGCCGCGGCATCAACTCAACTTCACAAACTGGTCTTTCACCGGTGCAACCAGTTCAAGAAGCTGCTTCTTTGTCATCGTTGCATCACACGGGATACCTTTTGACGTCAGCCAGGCTAGTATGTCAGGCTTGCGTGAGGACAGGGTCGGGACAGTCTCCAGGCGCCTGGAGTGGTAGGACGCGTTGTCCATGACGACAACACTACCCTGGGGCAGCTTAGGGAGAACAGAGTCAAACCAAGCCTCGAAATGCTCGCCGTCCATTTCCTCGTGATAGTCTCCCGACTTCGTTCCTTTGAAGACGGACAGACAGCCGTCAACAAAGCCGTCCTCGCTGCCGATGTGGGTGACTATCTACCGCGCTCCTCTTCCGGATAGCTGTTTGAGCCCAGTCGTCAAACTACGCAGGAAAGCGTCCTCAGACGTTTTCACTGTATCGTCCCTCCAAGCCTTCGTCACGGTGTGGCCAGCGTTTACCCAAGTTTCGTCTGTGTAGAACACCTTACGGTGCTGCTGCCTGTACTCAGCGATCTGACGAAGGTACCTCTGCCGCCAAATCAGCACGTCCTGACGCTCGATCATCATCGAGTTTCGTTCGCGTTTCTCGAAGACGAAGCCGCTGTCACTCAGGAGGCGGCGGATGGTCCACGTTCGAAGGCTGGGGAGATGCTCACTCCTCAGAATTTCTTCCGCAATCTTCTGTGCAGTAGGAGGCTCGTTGCACCGGAAGAGTTGGTGCACAATGTTTCTCAGCGCGCACAAAGTTAAGCCGTCATACATCGTAGTGCGGCGTCTGCGGTTCTCGCTTCCGGGCTTTTTCCGCGAAGGTGTTGTCAGCTTCCCGCCTGTCGCCTTCGCTTTGGATTTGATGTCCAAAATCTTCCGAAAACTGACACCGGTGTACTCACTTGTCGTGCGGCAAGTTTCTTTCACGCCAACGTGCGGGTGCTCCTCTCGCAGCTTCATGTAGACGTTCAAAACTGTCTGCTGAACGTGGCGACAAAGAACAATTCCGCTGCAGTTCTTCCTGTACAGATGCTTCGGCGTTGATGGCTCTTTTGGGGAGGTGAACTCGCTCCAGACCGCAAACGCGACGATGAATCTGGAGTCGAAGAAACAGTAACAAATGCGGCTGCAGGTGGCACTGCGTAGTCATGCTCCGCCAAAAAATCGACCTCGTAGTACCATACGAGACGTCCATGTTGGAGAATGAGATGGTGGAAAATGCGGGGACAAAAATACAATGCGCGAAGCAAAAAAACTAACGCTTCGTAATTTCAAAGCTACTGAATAATGCATACGTGTGTAAAATACAACACCTAAGCCATAAAAAGTAAACTGAACTTTGTTATTTTTTCCTAATAAGGTTCTGTTTTGACATTTTCGCACCGGGTTTTGACTGGGAATGGCAATTGTTTTATGATATGTTTACGTTTTGATACACGTTAGTTGTGGTAATGTATCTCACATTGAAATTTTAAAATCGCAAGAACATTAAGTTTATTGGTTTTGTTTTGGGGTGTGTTTTTTTATTTTGTGCTTCCAAAAATATTCGCAGTAATGCACTTTTTGCGCCGAGCGGAGGAACAGCCGGTTGCGGTGATGAGGCGCAAGGGCAAGTTCCGGTGCCGTTCTTAAGTTGTAACCGAGTATACCCTATGGGACATCTTGAAGGTAGCGCACTTAAACACGGACACTAGGGAAAGAAACGACAAACCACAGCGCTGACTCACAACTGATTTTTATTAGAACAAACACACACTTAAATACTACAACCTAAACCCATGTGACCAGACATCATACATACGTCACAATCCAGCGTACCATTTCTAAAACATGACAGGCATGAAACAGACTGTGTGGATGAAGGCGCGTGTTATATTTAGGTTACAGAGCGATTTAAAAATTCAAACTCACTCTCATGTAAATGAATCGACGGCACACTAAGGCACCACACACCCTTTTTTCTCATATTATATGCCTCAATAATCTCGCGTGTTAACTTATCCCTGTGCACAGATAAAATAACCGTTTCCTCGAACGCAGGCTCGCACTTGCACTTAGATACGTGTTGAGCCACGTGCGAGGAGGTGTCTCCTCCTAAAGACCTTCTGTGTTCCAGCAACCTGACATTGATACATCGACTTGTCTGACCAATATACACATAACCACAATTAAACGGTATAAGGTAGACAACACACTTTTTGCATGGAACAAAAGGAGACACGTGCTTCACCCCGCAACCCTTTCCGGTGCCGCACGACATGCCTTTAAGCTTCCTGTCAACAGATCCACAAATTTTGCTAAGTTTATTAGGTGCCGAAAATACAACCCGCACACCGAAGCGACCCGCGACATTTTTCAAACCGTGGGACAATCTGTGAATATATGGGAGTACGGCAGGAAATTTCTTTTCTGCCGGTGCTATATCGTCACGCATTGCGCATGTGCCCATCTTTACCCGTTTGATCAGCTTTTTTTTCAAATCAAATCAGTTTATTTCCAACAACAGTGTTGGGGGTCCTTTAGGCGAAAAGCGGCTAGCTACCGCTTGAAGGTGCCTGAGGGCCCGCATACATGACAGCATCACGTCAAAAAGGATAATATAAATATATGGATGCTTGTAAGATTTCAAAATGCTCCATGAAGCAAACATATGCCTTCAGAACCATGTAAAAAAAAGTAAAAATAAAACTATCACTACATGGTGACCTTTATCTGATGCACAAAAACGCAGAAATACTACACGACGTGCCCATACCACTGCACGCTATTCCGAAGATTACAAAAGAAGAAAAAAAAGAACAAATGAGCAATAAATAGCAACAGTCGCTACACTATGTTTATACAAGGAATATAAAGTCACATTTTAAATAGATTGCTGGTTCATAGATAATGCACACACAAGGAAATGCAGGCATAACGAAATAAACACGTGCACAAAGCCAGTAAAACCGGTAATCATGACGTAATGATAACTGTAAAAAAAATAACCATGCTCTAGCTTATCTTTACAAAATATTCACGCAGTGCTTTGCGCGTACACGCATCAGAGTTCAGTTCATTCTCATATCTGTTAAGCAAAAAAGGCACGTTATGTTTAAGGGACTGCAGCATGTAGCCCGTGCGCCGGCGTGGTACCAGCCACCTATCGCTGCCACGTGTGCGATAATCACTTTTACAAATTTTCAAATCTGAGCATGCCTTAAGAAATGTTTTAAACTTTTCATTTGAGAAGAAAAATGAAAAGAGTAGGCGATAGTCATAAATGTGTTTTGCGCTTATTATCTTGTGGCGAGGGAATAATAGCTGTGTTGAGTGCGTGTATGACACATTCTTCAATATACCGCAGTGCTCTTTTCTGGACCATCAAAACTGTGTTAATATTTTTAATTGTTGTTGTGCCCCAGACAAGCGCACAGTATTTAATGCGCGAAACGAGCTTCTTAACTGTGAGACGAATGACGTCACTTGGAAACCCGGCATCTTTTCAGAGTAACGAATCTGAACTTCAGAGTAATGAATCTAAAAGCGCCAAAGGTGAAGGAAGCCGCCATTGCCTTGTTTGAGAAGCATAATCTGGATAAGTTAGTGTCGAGTGTTAAGAATGCGAAGGCCTTGCACCTGGATGTATTCTTTGCGGCAAAAACACATAAACCGGAAATCCCGTTTCGTGCGATAGTAACAGAGACACGTGGCAGAGCGCGGTTTCCTGTTACCTGCAAAAGCACTTAGAAAAGTTATGCGTGAGCGATCCATTTGTTCTGCGCAATTCTGATGAGCTCATCGACTGGCTTGCTAGTTGTAACCCTGGTTCGTGCAATGTTTTCAGTGTTGATGTACGGGACTTGTACTATAATATTCCACATGATGAATTGATGAAAAGTGTTAAACTTTCGATCACAGAAGACAATGATGAGCTGAAATTTTGTAATAGTGCTGGTATTTCTGTCAGTAGTTTTCTGGAGATTTTGACGTTTTACCTGAACTCTACGTTTGTTGACTGGAAAGGAAGGTTGTTCCTTCAACGCTCTGGCGTGTGTATCGGCTCGAAAGTTGCGCCTGTACTGAGCAACATTTTCTTAGGAATAGTAGACAAATACATCCAAGGAAACGTCAGCAATGTAGTCACAAACGTGTTCAGATATGTGGATGATTTTCTTGTTTTCGTTCAACCGTGTGATATGCGTAAAACTGTTGGAGATATCGTTCAGGTGTTCACAGATTGTGGTCTGGGATTAGAGTTTACGTATGAAGTACCCCGAGATAAGCTGCAGTTCCTTGATATACAGTTAGAAGTCAAACCTGACCACGTGTGTTGGATGTATAGCCCTCGCTCTGAGTAGCCGCTTCTGAACTTTAATTCAGGACACTCAAAAGTGATCAAGAACGGCATTGCTTTCTCTTGTTTGCGGTCGGCACTCTTTACGTCTTGCGTTGAAGCGATTGGCACTAGTTTTTCCAAGCAGTTACAAAGTTTAAAAGATGCCGGGTTTCCAAGTGACGTCATTCGTCTCACGGTTCAGAAGCTGATCAAACGGGTAAAGATGGGCACATGCGCAATGCGTGACGATATAGCACCGGCAGAAAAGAAATTTCCTGCCGTACTCCCATATATTCACAGATTGTCCCACGGTTTGAAAAATGTCGCGGGTCGCTTCGGTGTGCGGGTTGTATTTTCGGCACCTAATAAACTTAGCAAAATTTGTGGATCTGTTGACAGGAAGCTTAAAGGCATGTCGTGCGGCACCGGAAAGGGTTGCGGGGTGAAGCACGTGTCTCCTTTTGTTCCATGCAAAAAGTGTGTTGTCTACCTTATACCGTTTAATTGTGGTTATGTGTATATTGGTCAGACAAGTCGATGTATCAATGTCAGGTTGCTGGAACACAGAAGGTCTTTAGGAGGAGACACCTCCTCGCACGTGGCTCAACACGTATCTAAGTGCAAGTGCGAGCCTGCGTTCGAGGAAACGGTTATTTTATCTGTGCACAGGGATAAGTTAACACGCGAGATTATTGAGGCATATAATATGAGAAAAAAGGGTGTGTGGTGCCTTAGTGTGCCGTCGATTCATTTACATGAGAGTGAGTTTGAATTTTTAAATCGCTCTGTAACCTAAATATAACACGCGCCTTCATCCACACAGTCTGTTTCATGCCTGTCATGTTTTAGAAATGGTACGCTGGATTGTGACGTATGTATGATGTCTGGTCACATGGGTTTAGGTTGTAGTATTTAAGTGTGTGTTTGTTCTAATAAAAATCAGTTGTGAGTCAGCGCTGTGGTTTGTCGTTTCTTTCCCTAGTGTCCGTGTTTAAGTGCGCTACCTTCAAGATGTCCCCTATGCATTACCAACTAGCCCAGTTGTCACTTCTAGAGTATACCCTACCTCTTCTCTCCTGCTAAGGTATTCAAATTGTACATGCGACTGTGGAGCGTGAGTGGGCTTCGGTAGGGAGGTTGAGTATGTGTTAAAACCGAGAACCCTAGCCAGATTATCAGCAATTTGGCAACCTACCAGAGCTATGAATTATCGAAAATTGGTTTAGCCTTGTCAGTTTGGAGTTTTCACACAGCCCTGTGCTTTAGCGCTGCGCGCTGAGGGTCATGTGTCAAGGGCAGCCCCCTTAGAGGGTATGCACCAAAACCCCCTGAAAAGAGAAGGAAGACCAGAAATTTGAATTGCCTGCCAAGAACGCACTAATCGACGGACACCGTGAAGGATCCCCCGGCATCATGGCCAAATAAGGTAGTGAAATCGGGAGCCAATCCTAGAGAGCCGCGAAGGAGCCAAGCGGCATTGTAACCAAATATGGAAATGAAATGCACTCTGATTGGAGTGCAACGATCAGAGTGTGCCGTGATAGAGCCGTGAGGGTATATATGCGAGGAGCCCAAGGAGAAGAGAGGGAGAACAAATATTCTGGATCCGTAGGGTCAACAACGAGTGATCAACAACGATCGTGCTATTGATGCTTCAGCAGTCAAAACCTCCCAGACAAATGAAATGCGTTCACAGTCCTATGATCATTGTGAAGTGATCGGATCGTTTTGAGTATAAAGAATGCCGCGAAATTCAAACACAAAATTCGGGGCGTACTATGAATAAAAAATTCCGAGGTTAATCATAACTTGTAGTACAAAATAAACCCCGAATATCGCGAAAAGATCTGCCCGAGTATCTGCTCACTTCGCTGCAAATTTCATCGAAAGATGGTAGACTTCGGCTCCCCCTGCAGCGTAAATGCCTCTGTACTCTCGCCCGGGTTATCTCTCACGCTCTTCTCCACCCGTCTCACTTCTCCCACGATAAACACGGTGTAGGTTCGCTCCATTCAATTCAATTTAGCCACGCTCTACAGCTCGCGCGCTATGTATTGGAGCGTTTATTTACTGTAAATTTATTTACTGTAAATCCACGGCGAGACCTCTTTGTATTTTCGGGTACAGAAATAGTTTCAAATAATTTTACTGTTTGATATCCCGATAATCAAGCCCACATCTATCTTCAAGTAAAATAACACGGAGAGTACAGTTATGATATTGATCACTTGCCTCAAATAAGCCGAATGCTTTCTTTTTGCTCAACACTGTTGGTAAATGTGAAGTATGTTTCCAGATTTACTGGTTTGGAAGTGTCTTTCCTATACGCCTCGAGCTTCGCGATCGCTGCGCCGCCTGCCGCCGCTTCTCCGCGGCGTTGACGGGATTTGAGCTGCGTGTCTGATAGGGGTTCGTGCAGTGTTTTGGTTCTGTTTCGCTTCTTTTCGCCTTTCCGCGCCCTAAAAGAACTTGTTATGGTGACTTCTATAGGCAAAGAGTACGTTTAGGTCACTTAAAAAGCAGCTGCGTCTTCGTTGAGTACGCGATCGCGTGCAAGAGCTACCCGGGGAGGCAGTTCTGCGCGCTTCATCGCCGCTCTTCCGGGCGTCGAACGGCAGCAACATATCACCCATGTTACCTGCAAAACATCACGCACAAATGAATTCTACTGTCGCCTCGTTTAGACCTGATACTGGCACAATGAGAGGTTGGCTTCATTTTGCAGCGTGGACAACGAACGCGGCTTCGTTTCGAATATGTATACGTCGCAGAAAAATGTGTTTCGGGGATGTGATTACCCAATCCCGGACAATAACTAATGCCTGTTTTAAGAATATAAACCATGCGAAAATGTTAAGTAAATTCCAAGCCTGTGCGTCGTTTAATATGTGCCCACACACGCTATATAGCAAGAACCAAGGCAAGTTAATGAAACCACGAACAAAAAAAGGCTGTGCAATAATAGCTCTTACAGAAATGAAAAAAAAAACAGTGCAGCTTCTGACCTGCTAAAGACTTTCGTCGAAACATAAGCCAGATAGGGTCCACTAGACCAACTATACGCGAAATGCACTGCTATTTCGCGAGACATCGGGGGGGGGGGGGGGGGGGGGGGGAGGGGAAGGGGACGCTGTGTACAAATGCGGAGCGGAATCAAGCAATGAACGTTTTAGTAATCCCACACACAAATCTCGCGTTCACTTTCCTTTTGTTTTTCTACTTCAAGGAAGTGCTGATCGTACGGCGGACGCATTTTTGGAAGTATACAGGGTTCAACAATAAAGCGATGGAAGGTGTCGTTGGAAGAGTGGGGTATGTGATAAGGCCCTCTGATTTCAGTTTATGCTTTATTCTGCAGGCTCCCTGTGCCATATGACGATATATGACGAAGAAGAATTTAGTCGCGGACGCGGATTATATTCTAAGCCCGTCTCCGCGCTGCGCGCAGAGGATGTAGCAGATGAACGTTTGCGGGCGCTCACCTCACGACAAGACGACTCTGTCGTGGGCTGATTCCCGAGTATAAATATGCATTGTCCATCGTACTTGTGTTGAATATTCCCAAAATTAACACAGATTGGCTTGTAAATGGTGGTGATCAATATCTCAGGTATAATATTGGCAAACGTAACTGGCGTGCTGTCAGGTATGAGTGCTCCGCTGATTATGTAAGCGCACAAAGCCGATTTAACTCGTAGTGTATAGCCGTAGCATGTACATCTGAGGAACCGGTGGCTACGGAGACACGGCTAGTAATTTCAGGTCAGTGTAACTACAATCGGCTCCACCATACGCCGGTTCCGCGACGCTGGCCTGTGGCACACACCTGGCGCTTATACAGACGGAATATACCCCACTAAGATCGCGTCAGAAACATTTACACTCTCGTAAACACACCCCATTTGCGAACAGAGTGACTGCTCCACATAAACATGGATTTCAAACACCCGCAAACGGTAAATCTCAGTCGTGAACGTGCCGCAAAAGCAGCGGTGGCACTGGGGAGCGGGGCGCGGACTCCCGCGGCTGCTTTCGAAACGGGCCGCTAGGGGGATTTCAGTGGCGCCCCTACAGGCCGCGCTCGAGGCGTATACAAACTTCTCGTTCAAGAACACTATAGCTGTTAACTTCTGGTCGGGTAGCTGAATTGTGGCTGACCGACAGATTAATGTTTCCGCGTTTTAGAAGCCCAAGAAAGACTTTCGTGTTTAAACAACTCCAAAAACATGGAGCCCTCGATATAACCTTACGCGTCGTCGACCTAACGGTGCGCTTGTATAGCCTGATCTGGGCTGCAGGTGGTCTTAACTACAGCGAGCGCCAGATTCTTCACTAACCACCCAGCACAATTTTGTTCCGTTGCATCTTCTACTGGGGCGTACTACCGCCAGCGAACACGTTTCAAACCTATCACCGAGAAATACGCTTCCGAATACATCGCGCTAGAGCCAGCACGGACAGACGAAACGTGCCCAGTAGTGCGATTTTTCATTCCATTGGTATCACCATGATCATTTTTCATCGCACTGCTTTCTTCTTTTCTCTTTTTTCTTTGATTGCGATGCCTGAAAACCCGCGCTAGTAGTCCTACACTCACACTATTAGCATAAACGTGCTTTCATATTTTGGTAATTGGCAAGCTGACATTACACAAATAGAATTCGAGTGGTGCGATTGCATTCACTCATTATTATCTGCACGATCATTTTTCTTTGCGTCGTTTTAGGCTTTTCTGTGTCACTGCGACTGGGAGGCTTGCTCAATCACCTTTTGTAGCCCTGCGTATACGCTATTAGCGTAAACGTGCTTCCTGGGTACTTTCGTAATTTACGTGCTCAAGGTTGTACTGTAGGTCATAGTACATGTCTCCGTCACGGGTTCCTAGAAAGGCCACAACGCATTCACTAGGTACACCTTTTGTTGCGCAGAGGGCCGTGTTGTAGGGGATGCGTGCTAGACTCGCGTTCCGCAGGGACAAGGTTCAAATCTGAGACCCAACTTGTTTTGTTTACTTATATCCGCTTTGCGTCATCGGCCATATTAGAATCGTCTTTCGCACACGCCAAAGCCGGATTTTCGTGCAAAGGGCCAATCATGAGTGCGAGGACTAATGGGTTCACAACGATGTGCCAAACACGTGTGCGGAGAGCGGTGCATTTCCGCGCGCGTTTTCCCTCTCCTAAACCGGTCCGGGTCCGGAAACGCATCGCTGTCCGCTTATGTGTATGGTCGGCAATGGAACACAAACAACGCACACATCACAGCTTGTGTTAGAGCCATAACGCAGTTGTCATAAACCTGGTCATACGATAGATATTCTGTCATTAAAAGTGAACGACTATAGCTGTTAATGACATTCAATCTGGCCGCTCAGGTCTACACGGCGAAACTAATGTCATTTGATAGTGATAGTGGTGGCGATTAGTAAGCTCGCAAAAGTATAGTTCAAGTGTGCCTGCAATGTTTTCCTACATAGTAATTCTTAAAAAAAAAATCTTTTTTGATATGAACAAGAATAAAATCACCGTTTAGGTGACAAATAGACATCACAAGCCAACACAAGTCCGCAAGAAATCCGTATCAGGGTAGCACGGAAAATGGCAGTGCTTCGCTGTTGCCGCAATATAAAGGGGACAATACAAGTTTACTGGCAGTTTTTAGGCACAGTCTTCTTTGGTTTATTACTGAACTTTGTTGTCTAGTGACGCGCCACTGCTGTCGAGGCGGCTGAATGAGCTCTTGGCCCCAACCTCATTTAATCGTTAAAGGCGATTCGCCTCGAATTTTTTTCGGTGTTCTCGCGTAGCGCCCAACTAATGGCATTTAGAACAAATGAAATTTGCTCTGAGTGTCATTAGATTTGCGGTGTGACAGGGTATAGCACGGAAAACTTTCTACGCGGCACACGCGTGCATTCAGGGAGGAACGGGCTATGCGGTGGAACTAGCCCAGGAGGTCGACAGGTAACATTGCGTACTGCAACGTTGTCAGAGATGAAGAAACTGTAGGGAACAGTTCAAATTTGTTGATGCACTTAGGCGTGCTTGCGGGCTTTGAAGGCTGCGTGCTAAAGCCTGGCGTACCATCGAGATGGGTATATTTTATGTACACGCCACACCAGCCGACACAGCAGGCACGCTAACTCTCTTTAGTCCGTCTTACTAAACATTCATATTGATTCCCCATAATCCCTTTGAACTGCATAGACAGCTTGATTCATCACTAATGAATAATTATTTCATCTAATTCTTGTAGCCTATACTAATCGTACATATTAATCCACCTCAATCCCACTTTACTAATCATTACGATAAATCACTAACGAATCGTTATTTCATTACTTCTCATAATCCCAACAGTGAAGCTGTTTAGAGACTCGCGATGTCCGTTGGATGACGCCCGTCACGCCACAAGAGGGTACCCCGCTGGGCGGACAGATGGCGCCACCGCTTCGACGGTCGTCAAGCGGACGATCTCGGGTCGCGCGACAGGGCTGGGGACGGGAAGGAGGAGGAAAATGTATGTAAGGAATAGCGCAGCCATCAGACGGCCTTTCCTGCCATCGACGCCTGACGGTTGGAAATATAGCTATTAAATGAGATCACCTAGTGGCTCTATATAGAAGGAAGGTCCCAGTGCGCTCGCCAGTGAACGCCAGCCCGTACGCGCTTTGGAAACAGCGGACGCAGAAGTGCTAGAACGTCAGCGCTCGAACGCCATCAGCAGCTCCGCTGTTTGATCAGGTTTCACGAACGTGAAACCGGCTTTAATTTCGTATTCCTCAATCCATCTCAATCCATTCCACCTTAATTTACTTAACTAAACCCCACTATGAGTCACTAATCAATCATTCATTAAGTTTGGTAATCATTATTCGTCGACTGTACACAGCTGCCATTGTTTGGTGCGCTTCTTTGTGCCGTTCATGGCGACGCCGGGGTTCTTCTAGGACAGCTTCCAATAAGACATAAGTCTTTCGCCTTAACATAGGAGTGACGGATGCTCGATTCTGGGCGCATCAAATAACCACATCCACTCACCGATGGTGTAAAGGCTGATGACGATGACCATAAAGGCGAAGACAGTGAAGGCGATGAAGGCGTACATGGACACCGGTTCCGCCACTTCCTGGGACGGATCTTTTTCCAAAGTTCTCAGGGTGCTCATAACGGAGTCGACGACGGTCGACCCAGTTACAGAGTGACGGACATTGTCCAAGTTTTTCTTGATGTCATCTTGGATGCCAGTCACCTGTGCCTTGATCTCTGCGCCATGTCACGCGCGAAAATAATGATGCAAGCGCCTGTCTCTTTCCAGACTTGCTATTCGTCGCCGTCATTTACATCATCATCTATGTCACTGCCATTTCCATCATTTTAAGCTTAATCATCATCACCATAATCTACGTTATCACCTGTCAGCAGTATAATTGAGAACAGAGACTTCAACGCAGCTAACATCGCTACCTGAACTACTTTGAAACAGTATTGGCAACTCATTTCTCGTCATGCCAGATTAGGTTAACTTTAGTTAGGTTAGGCCACACTAGGCTCCTGTCTAAATTTTATTACTATAGTACAGTATGTGCTCGTGTTGTCAAACCTGTACATGACTTTGCTACCACCGCCCTGAATTAAGCTCCAGTGTACTTCACTGCACGCGTTCGTACCATCTCATTTCCGAAGCTTCGAACTTTAGCGAGACGAAAAATTCCGAAAAAAATTAAGCCATTCAACTAACCGTGAAGCTGTCGGTAGTCCAGAGCAGGGATTCGCCATAATGGGCTGTGACGCCGTTATCCGCTCACTGCTACCACCCATCACGCTCTTCGCCTCCCTGCGTCACTGCTCTCTTGATGAACTGAGTGGAGGTTTGTCCAATGCAATTCAAATATCCCTCCTTCGCAGTGCATCAAGTGCCAGGATGCACTGCGAAGGAGGATGCACTGAGTCGGTGGATGCACTGAGTCGCATCAAGTGCCAGGCACCATTGCAGCTTCGCGAACGAAAATTTCGCCCCCTCTGTCATGCTTGAAAGTACTTTCAAGGGTAGAGTTATTGCCAGCGGATAGTATTTTCTCATCACGGCAGCTACATATTCTAGTCTGTACTTGGATTTTGTTGCTATTTTGTTTAAAGTGGGCATCGTAGTCCAGTTTTTGCCGCAACTCAAAGTAAGCGGGCCAATACGGGTGATATTGCGCATGTGAAGTCATTTAAGCACTCGATCATACACTGCCAACACTATCAAAACACCAATACTGAGAAAGAAATTTTTTCCGCGAGTATTTGAGTTATACGGTGTGCATATTTCTCTCAGTTATTTCGTGTATGCTTAGTCGCAGGACTGGACGCGCTTCTTGACTTTCTTTTAAAAGCTTTTAAAACCTTGAAAGAGGTCGAAAAAAGGTCGGCTGTAACGAGACATCAAAACTTTAAAACAACCGTCCTCTACTCTGAAAAATTCGTGCGAACTGAAGATGCGCTAGGCCGACGAGCACAAACCGGCACGCTACCAGCACAACATATTCAACACTACATAGATGGACTTCCAGGCACTTGGAAATCATCCCGTTACGGCCGATACGCCAACTATGAACACGCCCTCACTACATCCGAAAACATATAGTCCAAACTGAGATCTTCCTGCCAGCAATTCCTGCCACAGATCGAGGGCCCTTCTAGCTGGGAGGCGTAGGTGGCGCCCCCTAAGGAGCTTAAAGAGCTTGGTTGGACCACAATGACCACATTACTCACAGTAAAAGCATGCCGGGACTACCAGCTGCCACTCTACCAAGAAGTCATGAAGTCCTTTCGCAACAGGCTCCAAAAGGAAGTCTCTCTCTCTCTCTCTCGAAAAGACGGCTGTCACCTCGCAGGCGACTATTTTCCCAAACAAAAACGCAATGGGAACACTAACACAGAGAAATAATCCTCCCTCTTCACCAGCCCAGCACGTCCGCATCTATGCAAGCAACATTGTTTTCTTTGCCGTTGAAGGCGGCGTATCTTTAATACACTTGCAATGCAAACTGGCACTCCTTGTTAAAGAGACCAAAACTCGTGTGTTTTGCGAAAGAAAAATTTTCCTCGACTGTCAAATTTTAAAATATTACGGGACACCCTGTGCTATGGCATAAGACGGCTGTGCGGTGATGGCTGGTCGTGGGATGTCACTTTGCAAATTTGCGATTCTGCTGGACGATGACTAGTGTTTTTCCGCAGATTGCGCTCTGCAAATCATGCAGTGATTCAGCAGATCATGCCTCGTTTCATCGCTGTAGTCAGCGGGCATCCCATATCTGAACCGGAAACTGAATTCCGCTCTTTCGGACACTGCTGTTCACATTGGATGCGCAATGAAGCACCACTGCAAAATGTCAAACAGCCACCGCTCACGGTCTATCCCAGCTCTCAGCTCTTCTGTCCACTCCGTGGGGTTCCTTTCACAGAGAATCTGTATACGGCTGGGATCCAGCAAATCATCCGGCCCTACGGACGGGTGTCCGTAGGGCCGGACACCCGTCCATCTCTGCAGGCACTCGAGCTTTGCGCCGGGTAGCCTGGCCATCGTTCCCTCCTGCGGGGGCCGCCACGTCGTCCGGCGGACCACCTGCTATTCCCACAAATCGAGGCACCCGTGCTTTGCGCCGGGAAGCCTCGGCTCGGGCGACCTCTTTGGAGTCGGCAACCTCTTTGGTGTACCGTTCCTGCCAGGGTGTCCAGTCGTATACTTCTCGGCCCATCAAGGCAGCGGTGATACGGCACCAATGCACCACATACGTCTACCACGCCTGGGACATCGCCTTCGGTTCTCGTCATTTCTAGAAAGTTGCCGCCAGACCCTGAAACTCGACGCATGACCATGCAGCATAAACTGTGAGCTCGGGGGTTTTTTTGGTTCATTTGCCTAGCTGGTAACTGCGGGTGCTGGTAGGAGTAGCGCAAGTCCGCTGTCTGTTCATAACTGTTGTTCTTCCGTTTTCTGGAACCACGTGTTGCTTCTCTCTCTTGGTCCGTCAAGCGTGCATTGTCTCGTTGTTCATTAACACCCGAGCCCTGACATCATCACACCTATATAGCTAAACCCCAACCCCAACATAGCAAATCCCACCAGAGCACCAATTTCGCTGATGGGGGAAGGCCTCCGAGTTTTTGCGTGACAGCAACATGAACATCTCAGGGGCTCTGAGCTCTCGATACAAAATAAAAACGCAATTATAATTTATTGTTCACAAAGAAAATGCTTGGCACGTACTGTTTATTACTTCCTGCGCCTTCTTTTTCAGTTCATCTGTTATCGGAATCTGAAACGTACGAAATGAAAAGAAAAGTGAAAAAATAAATTAACTTCTTCAATGCAATCTGCAAACGAACACAGCAGCATTGACTCATTTCTGGAAGCGACATTAAAGTGAACGCATGGAAGCCTTAGTTGTGGCTGAACTGTTAAGTTTCCCCATGCAGTCTAGTACCCAAGCAACCGCGGACGTCCGTGGAACGTCCGAAAAACAACCGAACATCTAAAGCCAAATTTGGACGGCCACTGTACGACCCCTGTAGGTTCATGTTTGAATGTATATTTGCGGACGTACAGTGTATATCCAGCGATTGTAGAAAGGATATGTATTTCCTTATGTACGAAGGACATCCTCCCGTGGACGTACAAAGTTACAAGGAAGCATCAAATATTGGAGTGAATCGACTATAAAAGAAAGAACAAAAAATATACTCTATTTTTCAAGTAAAGATATTTTGTACATTCACTGTTGCAAGTTTCATCGTTATAATAAAAAATTAAGCGTAATTTTTAAACATTTTTGAAGCGCCTCACTGACTCAAACGATGATCCCTTTGGGGAAGGCTATATAAGCATAGGAACAGCTAACGAAACATGTCAAGCAAGTTTACCGTGTTCATGTATCCTTAGAGTTCAAGCACAGCGGAGAACCGGCCCTGGTACGATTCCCGGTACACCAGCGCACGCGCACAACCAGTTTTTCTGCCTCTGCCTACCGGGTACCATACGGTAGGTAGGTCGCCTACCGGGTACCATACGGGGATCGGTTCTCCGCTTTGCTATAACTGTCTCTTGTCTGCCCGGTAATACGTTGTGCGATGTAGTATCCGTTGTAGGAGCATACGGTTCTCGTTAATAAAACAGGTGCGATTCTGTAAATTTTTAGGAACATCCAAAATGCATCGAACTTCGGACGTCCGAATAAACTTACGGAAGTGTTAAATCCAGACGTCCAGCTGACGTACATGGTATATCCATCAGCCCCTGAATTGGACCGCCTGCGGACGTCCGCTAGAGATGGAATCGACGTACGTTGGACGGCCGACAGACGTCCGCTGGTTGCTTGGGTACTTAAGTATACAGCGGACGTTTTGGGGCCTTAGATAATGGTTAATTAGCGCCAGAAGGGAAAATACTATGTGCTGTTAGTGGCCCCTAATAAGCAATGATAACGACGACACAAAGGTTTGGGGCGTGCTTTCATTCTATCTGAACCTTCGAAATTTTTGTTGTCACCAATTCCAGATTGCCATGTCGTTTCTGCTTTCCGTTATAAGCATGCAGGCTGCTTCTCCTCAGGACTATTCGGGGAGAATACAAACAGGAAAGTACTAAAAGGTTAGTACTTGCGAATACGAGACGAAATGCTGTGCTTGGAAGCGAGTTACCGCTTCATAGGACGAACTTTAGTTTTCATATGAGACGTAGCTGTGTTTCTTTGCCCTATGCCCCTTCCACATGACCCGGTACCTCCGCATGTTCCGGACTGTTACAGAGAAAACGTCTCCATCGAGCTGGGTGTGGGTGGTGTGGTTTCCCATGTTATCTTATAGCGTCCTCGATAAACACGCACCGGTGTTGCCCCCAAAACCGGCGCGGTGCACAGTGCCCCACGACGGTGCGTACCGGCACGGAGCGTTGATCGAGGACAAACGGGGCGGTTCTACCCAGGCGCCATCTCTTAATCTAAGAAATCAACTCATAAAAACGTTCACAAGTAACAATACAGCACTGTAATGAGGCACAGCGCTATTTGAAAGTGGTATTTATTGAAGGCCAATGATTATATGTACGCACAACTTAAATCCGTCACAGATGCGGAACAACGTACCGCCACCGCTTCCACTAAACAGCTACATACAAGCTGCTTCTAATCTTCGTTTGAGCCATAATGCGAGTGCCTGTTTTGTTCCGCCCTTCAGTTACAGCAAAACAAGTAGGTCTTCATCGTCTAGGCACTCCGGTAACAGTTCATGATAATTCGATCGAACGAAACGAATGTCAATCCCCAACTTTCTGGCAATGCATGCAGCCGCCTTTGAAGTACACAAAGTTCGCGTCCTCATTTACAATCACTGGCCGTTGTTACCGCCCGTTAGGAGACTGTCGCATCGTTGCCCGATGAATTCACAAGCACGCCATCCTTGTCAGCAACAATACACAGCTCCGTCCGCCTTGACACGAGTGCGGCGATGGCGCCGTCGCTGCAGCAGACGGCGGAGGAAGCTCCTTCGCCGGCATCGTCCGCGATGCATCTCGGGACTGCACGCCGGCGCACCGTCGACTCTCTCGGTGCGCGGCGGTGCAACCAAAAATTGCCCCGCGACGGTGCACCCCGGTTTATCGAGGACGGACGGTGCACACCGGTGCGGTTTATCGAGGATGAAAAGGCGCACCGGTGTGCCCCGGTGTGCACCGGTGCGGTTAATCGAGGATGCTATTAACCATATGCCGTGAAAGCTTGCCGTCCCTCTCAACGAGCAGAAGTTGGCCATAGGTAAGGAGCTGGACAGCGGTATCTCCCACTGCTGAGGGGTAGCGGAAAGGAAAGAGGACCGCAGGTCTCGAGTGTCGGTCCATTCCCATATTATCTAGGTACCTGAGTGTGGTTAGCTGATTACAAAAAATATTAAACTCAGTTCTACCCAGGGTGAAAGCTTCGGAAACAGCGGAGCTGCGGTTTTCTCTCTATCCTCCCTTCCCTGTACAACTGTTTTCCCCATTCCCCACACCACCCACATCAGCAGGCGTTCCGGTGTCCACCCTTAGGTGAGACAAACTACGCCTGCTGGTGGTCTTTCCTTTCCTTGTCTACAATAAATTCATTCA
Source organism: Haemaphysalis longicornis (assembly GCF_048455015.1). NCBI lineage: Eukaryota > Metazoa > Arthropoda > Arachnida > Ixodida > Ixodidae > Haemaphysalis > Haemaphysalis longicornis. The sequence continues at coordinate 81,557,691 of NW_027526385.1, read as the reverse complement.
TTCATTCTGCGGTTCTCTCGTGCGGGCTCGAAAGTGCAAACAGGCGCTGACCAGATACAGGGACCTTACTGACCAGACCACAGCAGCGCCATCGCCGCTCAAATTACACGGTCCCGCAAAGCTAAACAAAGTGGCGAGAGGCTTCCTCCCCTCTCCCTTCCCTAGCGGGAGGGAGACCAACCCGCCCTTGCGGTACCACTGCGCCCTCTACGGAACGGTCTGGGAACAGCCTCAGCGGTGGTTCCCAAACCCATCGATAAAGGCCGCCGGCGGATCTGGGTACCTACTCCTACACCTGCGGGGCGCACGCGGCACGACCAACAGCAGGCGGACGAAGAGGCTGGACCTAAAACAGTTCCGTTGTTAAAATTTAACCGGACTGTGAAGTACGTCATAAACTGCATGCTGCATTGAAGAAGTCTCCCGTTCAAACAAGCGCTACCAAAATTCCCGCTGCGACTATTGCTGCTATAAGTGTTGCTCACACCTTGGAAATATTGGTGATTACGTCAGAGGTGTCGAGCTTGTTCTTGATAGTAAGTAGGTCTGGAGGAAGTGTCACCTGTAAATAAGAATTCAGGGATTGTCAATTATTTTATCTTAGTAATGCTTGGGGGCGGGTTAGTTGGTTTAACATCTTTTCCCGGGAAATTGCGCTGGGTATTGCTCACAAATCTGGACACAAGAAAGCGTTCCCGCTGACGAGAAGACACCACCGTACTATTCACGTCGAAGTGTACGTTTCTTTTTGTGTCCATCGTTGTGAGCAATAACCAGAGCGATTTTTTTTTTCACAAGGTACGTGTTATCTTGTTGAAGCAAAGGAAATTCGATTGGAATTATGCCACGGCTTATTATAACCAAGACATTTCTTCGAAAAAATCTGTCTTGCCCTAGGTTTTAAACATTCTTTTTAAAGGAGTACTGACACGAAACTTCTCGCTTTCAGGTTTTATGCTGTAAAGAATACCTATTGGCCCAGTAATTACGAAAATCGAACCGAAAGCCGTCAGCCGCCAGCATAGAATGAATTCTAGCACGTTTATTGCAACCAGTTTCAAATTCGGTCACCTAAGGGAAAATGGCCGTTCGAAGGCCAGTCTGCAAGCGGGCCAGCCTTACGTCACAGTCTCACCCGTGACGTCAGGGACGTTCGCGGCATCGTCTGCTACGATTGCACATGGTCCGCACTCGCCCGCGGAGTCGACATGTCGTCTGAATCGTCAGACTTGGATGAGTCGCTGCCACCCGACAGACTGAACAACTTTATTTGGCCAGGCGATTAGGCCGGCGATGTCTTCGCCGTCGTCCGTTTTTTCACATCACTGCGGCTCGAACCGTAGCAGACCGTGATAGCAACAGCTTGTCGCCACTCTTATAATCAATCTGATCGTGAAAAAGAAGTTCCGCGTGCGAGAAAGTAGATGTTAGTGTGGTGAAAAATTGTGCTAGGGGTTGTTATCAGCGCTGAATTTAAAAGCGGCGTTCAGATATATGTCGCGATGGAAAGCCTACGCTGACCGGCAGCGGAGGTTCAGCGCTCTGACCCAGTACTGCCGGCACCGCGTTGCGGCAAGCGGCCGAAAGATGGCGCCACCTGCGCGCTAGAATCAAAATAGGCCACGGCAGATGTCTTGATCACCGATCGCTGAAGCGGGAATTATCGCCAAAATAAAGCCCTAAATGAAAAAAGGGGATGATAGTGGATTGAAAAGTTGTGTAAGGGACGGCCATTCGCAGTTGTACAGATACCGGCGATCAAATATTCGCCACGATACTAAGCCTAAAGTTCCCAACACCCAAGCTGAATCGAGCAACGCCGAGCCCGCTGGCTTGGGTGACAGTTCTTGCGGCCGCCGCCGCGCACGAACTCAGTTCACGTTTAGCACTGCACGTCGTCGCGTGGGAAATAATGCATCTTGGCGTCGTCGTCGATTTGCTCGGAGATGCTTCCACGAGCAGTACTTCGCATTCCGCGAGCTTGCCATAGCACAACTTGGGCGAACTCGGCGACGCGCACCGCCGCGTCGCCGAGGTGCGCGTCGGCATCGCGCAGAGCACGGTGCCGGCACCGCGCAGTTTTCGGCACCAGTGCAAGGCAATACCATGCGCCGGCCACGAACTGAAGAGCAAAGACGTCGAACACGCAAAGTGCGCAAAGTTTACAAGCATTGCTCACACAGCTACACCCACGTCTCCTGCCCAAACGAATACCACCGACAACAGCAGCGCAGGATATCGTTTCCAGTTCCGAAAACGACTATATGACGTCACCCTGAACCGGCCGGACACGTCGGCCGATGTTTCGTCACGCCGAAAGCGATTTCGCTAGTGCTGCCGATTTGCGGAAGCTCGAGGCCGGGACAATCAAACTCGATTTTACATGTGATTGCTGCCTCGGATCGCTGCAAAAATTTCTGTGAGGCGTCTGTACAAACTACTGAAGCCAATTATATCATTTTTTTAGGCGTCAAAATTTGGTGTCAGTAATCCTTTAAGGTTTACCTTAACTGTTGTATGGTACACAAAGCTGCAGACACCTTGAAAGGTTCACGATGCTATGGTATGATATGGTACATAAATCGTAGGTACATGATATGGTACATGAATTGTAAGGACAAAGCATTGCAAGTTATCGCTAATAGTCCCGCACTCACTAACTTCAAAGCATCTGCGGCCACGGAAGACGTTTGTGAATTATATGCAGTAATCAGTTGACTGAAGTTACTGAAGTTTTCACCAAGTGAGAAAGATTTGGAAGGTGTTTTTCCACACCCCATGCAAAGTAAACCTTCGTTTATAACGACGTTCCTGGTACAGGAAATTGACTTCGAAATAAGCGGTATTTCTTTAAACGTTGGTATTGTGGGTTTTTTGTACACTGTAGTGGGAACCATAAAAACAGTAGCGCGAAAATTTGAAACATTGCAAAATGGTTTGCACCCTTAGTGTAAATAATAAGGGTGTAAATTTACACCCTTATGGGTGGATATTACTGCATATACCTAACACCCATACAGCCTAGCACAAAAAAAAACGAAAACATCCTTCAAGGGTGTTTTGGTGCTTAAAATGCTCTCACACACTAGTAAAAACACAGTACACCCTTTAAAAATGTCTTTTATGGTTAATAACACCTTTTCAAAGGATTCTTTTCTTTGTTTGATTGCGTGTGTTAGCGGGTTAAACATAGACAAAAAGGGTGTAAATCATTTTCCACTGTAGAGTTATGTCGTTATAACGAAAGTTTCCTGTACATGATTCTGGCGCTCGTTGAGGAAAATGTTATTTGGCCAATTAAAATGAGCGGGGCTTCAATAGTGCAAGACTCAAAGATACTTAACTTTACGTTCCCCGTTGAAAACTCAGATCCGTTCGCGTTGCGGTAAGTGTGGGCGAAAGACGACCCTCTTCTGCCGCCACTACCACCTATTACCCTCTCCTCTCCTACCGTGATGAATGCAGAGCAGGTTTGCTCGATTCAGTTCAAATTTCCCCGCGTTCGTTCTGCTCGTGTGCAATGTGTCGGGAACCCTAGTTTCTATCATTTTTAACTCGGCTCGAGACGCCATCTTTTATTTCGGCGTCCGCTTATATCTCGTTTTTCTTCGACGCTGTCCTTGGCTCTCTTTTCGTCTGTTCTCGTAAAAAACCGATCCGGAGTACATTTTTAAATTAAATGGCTACTCAATTCTGTGCTGGAGTTTTTCCTCTAATATGCGTAATGATTTCTTGGTGCTAAGCAATGTTGACATCCATTAGCCATGCCAGCAGTTTAATGGTTTCAAGAGACACCAGGCCCCGTCAATTAAACCTCAATTGCGATTCGGGACATCATAAATCGTAGGGCTGAAAAAAATGTATAGTCGTTTTCACAATTTCCGAATTTGATGTGATATTAAAAGAGCGCTATAGAATTGTTTGGGATCAAGGTAGTCGACTTACCATCACTGCAGATTTTCATATTCATCCTGTCTACATACAGTGTACTTCTTGTTTTTGGCCGGTTGGTTGAATAGAATGATGGACAGATGGACGGATGGACAGACGGACGGATGGATGGACACAGACAGACAGACAGACAGACAGACAGACAGACAGACAGACAGACAGACAGACAGACAGACAGACAGACAGACAGACAGACAGACAGACAGACAGACATTTAAATTCTGGCGGTAGGTAAGCTTACAAAATATTCGTCGTTGCAAACTTGCGAATACGTACGCTGGCTGCTTGAAGAATCTCGTTCGCCTTATCCTCAATTGCTTTGCACTGCGCAGGGCACGTTGACGCCGCGTCCAGTGCCGCCTGCGCCGCCGCCTTGAGGCGGTCCTGGACATTCCGCACTGCCGGACTCTGTGCCACGGACGTAGCATTGTCCACTAACTGCCCGATCAGGAGAAGGCCTGGGATAAATGCATTTCGGCCAGTGTGAGACACGACCGGTATTATAGATCTGTGAAAAAAGGCACCGATGAAGATATCCCTATCGACACCAAAATATCAAATATGTGCAGCCTCGCAAAGAGAAAAAAGGCCACTTCCGAGCAGGTTTATTTTGGAGCATCCTTGACAAACCGTCCTAGTGCACACAGGGGCGCACCAGTGCGCCTTTCAATTTTCGATAAATCGCACCGGTGCACACAATCTGTCCTCGATACACCGGGGCGCACACTCGCGGGGAAATTTTTGGTTGCCCCTTCGCGCACGTTTCGCGCACCGAGAGAGTCGAAGGAGCGCCGGCGTGAAATCCCAAGATGCATCGCGAGCGGCGCCGGGGAAGCGTCTTCCTCCGTCTTCTGCTGCAGTGACGGCGCATCGGTGCAGCTGAACTGTAGCATCGGCGCAATCGTGTGAAGGCGGAACTGTCTGCAGATTGTTGCTGCTGATAAAAATGAATGGCTCGCGAATTTATCGAAAAACCATGCGGCGGGCTCATAACGGGCGGTAATAACGGCCAAAGATTGGAAATGAGGACGCGAACTTCGTATACTGCAAATATGGCTGCATATCCGGCCAGTTGGAGCTTTGAATTCGTTTCGTTCGATTGAATCACGCGAACAGTTACTGGAGGGCCTATGTTATGAAGACACACATGCTTTGCTGTAGCGGAAAGGCGGAACATAACAGGCACTCCCGGTATGGCTCTCAGAACGAAGATGAGCAGCAGCTTGTGGGTGTACATATATGTGTTAAGTGGAAGCGGTGAAGAATGCGTTGTCCCGCATGGGTGTCGGATATGGCTTGCGTGTACATATTATCATTGGCGTTCAATAAATATTACTTCGCAGGGTCGCTACGCCATATCACGCTGCTTTGTAACCACCTGTGAGCGTTTTTATGAGTGAGATTGCGCTTGGGAAGAACCGCTCAGTGTGTCCTCGTCGTGGGAACTGTGCACCGCGCCGGTTTTGAGGGCACCCCCGGTGCGTGTTTATCGAGTATGCTATTAGATTTTTCACACGTACACCCCTTGCTCAGTAAAAAAAAAGCTGTCGTGCTCCCGAATTTACCCTCAACTTATGACGTGAATGCAGTTGGAGAACAAAGCAGACCAAGTACGAGACACGTGAAACAAAACACGTTTGTTTGTATTTTATGATTGATCGTACTTATTAACTAATTGAGACTAGGAAGGGCTATGGGTCTAACCTAGCAGACATACATGGAAGGCGTCCTCTTACATCCCGCAGAAGCAGACTATAGTTACAATAGACAGGAATTGACTGATTGGGGGGTTTTTATGCGCCGACGCTCCACAGGTGATGAGGCGCGTCGTAGTGAAGGGTTCCGGATTAATTTCGACCACCTGGGGATCTTTAACGTGTGCCTGAATCTTGAACACACGGGTGTTTTTGCTTTGCAGAAAAGCGGCTGCCGCTGCCGGGACTCGAAGACGGATCCTCGTGCTCAGTAGCAGAATGCCTTAGCCCCTGAGCCACCGCGGCGGGTCTTATAGACGGGAATTCCAGAGCATTTACATCTCCACGGAGAACTTGCTGAATATTACGTAAATGAAAGCCGGCGAAATAATAAATTCGCTCAGCGGTGAATATTTCTTGCTGGAAGAGTTTTGAAAGAAAAATGGTTAAAGGCGTTTTCTGTAACCTTACCCCTCCTACTATGTGCCCATACATTAATAACATACAGCATTTCTGTGAAAATTAAAACTTCGCTATGACCCAATTTGGCAGTAAATGAAGCTCGGTGTAATAAAAACTGGCCGCGTATCTGCTCCTTTCACTGCAAATGTCAGCAAAAGACGATTGTCTTTCGTCAACATTTGCCAACGGTAAGCTTTCCAGCTCACCTTTAATGCTGTTCCTCTCCCGTCGCGCTCCTCGCAAGGTAAACACGCTAGAGGTCTGCTCAATCATTGTTTTCAGATAGTTTCAATAAAGCAAATGTAACAGCCGTTTTCTGCAGAGCATTTTCGTGGAGTTGTCGTTTCCGCGAGGTATTTTTGTCCACGATGCGGACGCCAGCCCTACAGGATATCTTCCAAGAGAACACGTGCGGGGATGCATATGGAGGCTGTAGGTACAATGTTTCCCTGTAAAACGAGGGGTCTTACGGTTGGCGACCGTGCTGAGAAACTTGGCCAATGGGTCGGAGGTCAGGATGTCTTGTACGGTGGCGACACTGTCCTCAGTGCAGGCTGCATGGCGTCAGCATGGAAAAACAAGAAAGGGAAGGCAAAAGAATTCTTGTCAACTCCAGGTTAATCACAGAATGACAAATGAATAACGGTACATGTAATGGAGTAAATGGTCGGAAGTTCATTCGAGATGGTGTGTATAGATGGTATCCACTGAAACGTTTAATCGGCAATTTCTTCGCTTGGCAACACCGGAAACCGCCATATCTGAGCCGCTATGCCTGCGCATGCGCATTTAGTCCGCACCTCGTAGAAAAAAAAAACACCGGCGTGCGTCGTCTGCCCCGTTTTAACCCGGTTGTCGGCCGTGGTCTTAGCATCACCGGAGAATGAAACTGCGGCAGTGATCGAAAGCGACACGGCGCGCAAACTGCAGTAGCCTGCGACCACGGATGTCGAATAAGTGCCGTCTAATGCGGAATTGAGAACAAAAATCAAATTATGATTTTAAAGAAATGCTTCACGCGTACGCCGATATAAATAGAATCGTAACGTAGCAGATACTGCATGTGATGCTGTCTCCAAATCCGTGTCGTGCTCGCACCGCTCGCACTCCTTAGTCGGCACAAGCGCTGGCGAATCGCAAGCGCTGTTCGAACAAATCCCTTGATTATGGCTTCCGCACGGTAAAATTTTGGGCAACAATATTTCTGTTGTTGTCTTTGAATCGATGACAAACTTACGGGCGCAGGGTAAGCCCTATGCTTTCCATGCATTTTTGGCCATTTTGAGGTGCATTTTTCTCGAGATATAAAAAAGGTATCTACATTATGTATATATCATTTTCTTTCGAATGTTGCACTTTTTAAACTGTAGTAGAACTACAAATATCCATCCGAAATTCTTTTTTTTTAATTTTTTGTTCATTAGTACTCAAATTTTGACGTTATTTTAGTATTAAGTTGCATAACAAAAAGAAAACGGTTGCGTGCATATTTTCAATTCTAGTACAGTAGGTGTGACAAGTTATGTGGATGACAGGGAAAAAAAATCAGCTGGTTGTCCCGGAAGATATAGGAAATAATGGTACCTACGTAACAAAAAACAGTTTTGAGGTAATTGAGTGTAAAATAAAAAAGAGGTGAAAAATAATACTTTTTGCCAAAAACACGACTGGAGCTATTTGTTTGAATGTACAAGCTTCGTAATCAGCGTAGCAGTCTTTTTTTTTTCAGCCTGTCGTGCGTCCATCCTTGCCTATTTGGTGCACAATCGTACAACTGTTCTCAAAGTTTTTTCGCTTGTGGTCAACCTCTTTCAGCCACTTGACGGTGGCGTTGCGCACAGGTTTTGATTCGAATGATTTCAAAATCCTGGCTAGTGTGCTGCTATCATCATTGAAAGAAAGAACAGCATCTAATGTTGCAATCTTGAGAGTGTGAGGCCCAGAAAAGAGGTTTTTTAGTGCGCGGCTTCGAAGGACAAATTCGGAAAAAACGCGCAACAGCGTCTTTGGACTGTCCTCGCTGAAAATTCAGCTATGCAATGGTTGCTAAGCAATTTCTTAGTAAAGCTGGCTCCAGAAAAGCATTTTGATATGGGACTGGAAGTTTCTTGATGAAAAGATGAGAGTAAACAAGGAGAACATTCTTAAAAAGGATGTATTCCCTTACTACTTGCTTACGGTAAAACTGTTTTTGAGGAGAAAATACGACTTTCTAAGAAAAGTGTGAATATGGAAAATGTGCACAAAAAACTGAACTTTACTAATTAAAAAGAAAAAAGTCATTTTTTTTTTATTTTGCCTTGCCCTGTACCCATAAAAGAGCGACAGGCTTTCAGTAGCATACGCGTGCGACGTGGTTCATAATGACGCAATTGCAAAGGTCAGAAGTTTGTGCTGGTCTGGCTAGTTGCGTAACGATTTGAACAAAATCGGGCGATAGGGAGATCGTAAGGTACTGCAGGGAACAGTATTTGGCGTCGAGATATTACTTTGCGTTCGGTGGAGCACACTCGCAAACAGCTCTTGCTGTTGTCGTATGTGCTGCGCCTATATATATATATATATATATATATATATACAGAAAGAAATGCCAGCAGTCTACAACGCCAAAGAAGGCATAGGGGAATAATTAGACTATTTTTTACCGTTAGTGACGTTACATTAATTTTTATTAATTACGTGAGAAAGAAAGAAAGAAAAACACGCGCCCAGAGTGGGGACCGAACCGAAGATAGCCGAAGATAGCCGAATTGGTAAGGCATTCGAGATCTAATCGAAAGGCGTGGGTTCGGTCCCCACTCTGGGCGCGTGTTTTTCTTTCTTTCTTTCTCACGTAATTAATAAAAAATTAATGTAACGTCACTAACGGTAAAAAATAGTCTAATTATTCCCCTATGCCTTCTTTGGCATTGTAGACTGCTGGCATTTCTTTCTGTATTTCCTGACGAGCCCCTCATTTTCAAACCTGTTTATCGTGCGAAAAGCTTAGCGAGGGCCTCTGTTCTGGCAGCCTTGATGCCAAGGTAGGATAAGAGGGTTTCCCGCCAGTTACCCGCTTATGACAGGCTGTAGACGTTCGCGTCACGCCCCCGGGGGTTGAAAAGAAGGTCCCCTTCTCCCCGTGTAGTCTGAGTGGCGCTGGCTACCACCCTCAAGCGTCAGATACAGTTGTAGTAAATATAAATACCCCAGAATGTGAAGGAGAACACAGTCGCCCAGATAGCCGAATTGGTAAGGCATTCGAGATCTAATCGAAAGGCGTGGGTTCGGTCCACTCTGGGCGCGTGTTTTTCTTTCTTTCTTTCTCACGTAATAAAAAATGAATGTAACGTCACTAACGGTAAAAAATAGTCTAATTATTCCCCTATGCCTTCTTTGGCGTTGTAGACTGCTGGCATTTCTTTCTGTATTTCCTGACGAGCCCCTCATTTTCAAACCTATATATATATATATATATATATATATATATATATATATATATATATATAGGCTGCGTTTATAACACCCAATAAGGGGTTGTTTTCTTCTGCTTGTTGCTAAGGTGTAAGGCTGTTATTTATAGACAGTTTCACATCCCTCGATTTCACTTTAGGGAATTCTCTTTAAGGGATTCATTTTACAGTATATAACGGAGAGATCGGATGCTTGATTAGTCATCCCAGATTGATGCCACCGCGTTTCATATAGTGAGCCACTAATGCCCAGTGCGGGGGCTGATCAACAACAAAGACTTGTTGAGTGCGTATTCGAACTAGTTCTGGCCCCAACGAAGGAGTTACTCACCGTTTGCACGCTGCCACAGTGGCTGTGTGAACTCCTTTAGGTTGGTGTCGAGAAGGAAGGACACGTCCTACGAGGGAAAAAGTGGCAGGTGAACTTTTTAAAATGCGCATGTCTCGAACAGCAATAACGTACACGGGTCGTAATGTTGCAACCACGAGTGCCTGCTAATATCGTTGGCTGCGTAAAAGCAGTAGGTATATTCCGCCGATTGTGGCGATTATTGCAACGTACTACCCCACCAGTGTTTTCTCCCGATTTTCGGTGCTGACGTCACCCATTACAGACTACCATGGCCGCTCTAGACTAACACCTACCCGAACGCGGTGGCCTATAGTCACTTCCATTCAAAAATATTTTTACATAAATGCAAACAGTGCGACACGGAGCAAACCTCCCGCACATGATGTAGATGGGCCTGAACAAACCACCCGACAAGATTCCTTAACCCCTTCTCCCACTCTCTGTAGACATGACAAGCAGCACTAAACGACCCCCCTGCGCAGCTCCGATCCTCTATTCGACTACGCCACGTCCAGACGGCCGGACAAGCCGCCAACACCAAAATCGCCTGACTGGCTAATCCGGCAGTGGGAAGTGGGTGCTAGGTTCTCTATTTCTGGGAAAATACACTTCTTCCTTTCTCTCTCTCTCTCTCTTATTTCTCTCTCGCATGAGCTTCGGACGCTGCAGTGATCTGTTACCCCGGGAACCAGCCACTATAGATATGAACCTTGAATGAGCTTGAGTGTTAATGCCGCCATAGTGCGCACGGTTCTGTATTATATTTTTCAACAGTCGCTCGGAGTGCAAAAAAAAACGGATCGGGTGTACCACTGCTAGACCTAGTTATCACGGGACAAAGCAAGGACCGTGCACGCAGCGTTTCGGGAAATTTTGCCTTTGCTTGATATTTCGCAGCTTCCCATCAAGCTATATGTACTGGGTTATGGGATACAGCCTATTTGTTTCATTAAAGTTCAAACATAAACGGCCTAGCCGTCGCGCCGTTGATGCATGGTGAGACTGAGGGACCAAGCGCCGGTAAAGCAGCGCATCGGGTGCGTGCATTCTGTGTTTCTCTAGACTGACTCCTGCAAATTCATTCAGCGCAGTTTTTCGTCAGTCGGTAAATCTTCGCCTACTGCCGTGGTTTCGCTTTCACTGAACCGTATGAATAGGCGGCACAGCCGCCACTGCGCGATAAGGCACAGACGAAGCGAAAAGTCGAGCTAAGGAAGCCTATAGCAAACGAAGCGATAAAACAGAGCTCAGCTCACGCGCCGGCTGATCGAGGTCGTTGTGACGCGATGAATGACCTTGAAGGATGTAGCGTAGTGGGGTTTTCACTCTCAAAACATAACCCAGTTTCTTTTGTTCAGAGTGACTTCGCGCGCATGCTCGATGGCTTCAGTCACCACCTATAGTTAGCGGTGCGCTACGATATCAGAAATAATTAACGGACCCTGCAACACCGCCCGTAAACGATTTCACTCTTTCCTTCGTGTCTAGAAGCACATTTAAAGTTATCTAGTTATCGCCAGCATGGTACGGTACTCCGGAATTCCGTCGTCGCAGCAAATGCGTTTTATACCGAAGCTGTATGTATACCTCTACTCCCCAACCATTTAATTGCCATGGGCAAAAACGATCTGCGTGGGCAAAAGCGCCAAAGCGCCAAGGCCTAAAACGCCGAGTGCCTGCGTCAGGCTAATCAGGCATACAGCATACAGCTCAGAAGTCGCTTAAGTAAACCACAAAACAAGCATCGAAACCGCATTATGGATGACAAGGCACCTCTGAACAACGGGACCCCCTCCCCCCTCCACCATGCGTTCCTTGTAAAGACTATGTTTGCAGACTATCTTTGAAGGATAGGCAGGACTAGTGCCACTAAATTAAAGCAGTTCTTGCCCAGGACGCCGAGCCCATATGTCAGGCTAGGCAGGACCTAGCATTTGCCGCCAGAGAAGCCGAGCCACTTCTGCTACTGAAATGCTTGGGAACCACGTCGGTCCCGCGCAGCCACAGAGCAGAGAGGGCAAGCCATGCCTACCAGAGTTGAGTTGACTGACTAAAACGCATAAACAACAAAATGGCGGTGCCCATGAATCGTCGCAGTGTAAACAAATGTCACTTAATGCGATCCATCAATGATCATGGTGGCGGAACGGAACAATTAGAGAAAAGAGTGCCGATATTATGTGCCCTTATCTAGTGACACTAGCCGAGCGCAACCGGCAGGCCCGCCGAGACGACGAGAAACATTTCATGCCCTCCTCCATCACCATTTGTAGTAGTCTACAACAGCTTTTCGGGACATCCTCTTCCGAAGGCCGTAATGGCGACCCATTTCTTTTTCCAGTTTCTGATTTGCATTTATTTGCACTACATAAATGTGGTTCAGCAGGATGCAAAATTGGGCGAGTTGGTACGTCGACGTGATGTAAAAACAGCGCGGTAGGACTAAAAACACGAGGAAAGAAACCAGAGAGGACGAGCGCTGACTATCAACTGAAATATAAATGTGGTTATCGAATGCTTTTACTGCTAAAACTGAAAGGAAACCACCCAATAGCCCCGATATAGCTTGAGTGACGTCACTTGAGGGAGCAAACAATGCCCACATCGAGAAAAAGAGAAAGAAATATTTGAATGCTTTTGACGGTGTTTAAAAAGGTTGAAAAAAGGGTTGCAGGTCCATTTTAAAAGTCATCCTACACCTATATCGTCTTGCTGCCCGAGTGAGCAGTCATGTCGCCATTGATATGCAAAACTTTATAGAAGTTTCCGGTTTTAGTTTAGTGGCAACATGTTGGCATCCGTTACGTCCCTTAGGATGTTCCGGTCGCTTTTTTTTCTGTTCAGCACAAGCTTGGCGGCAGATCAAGCCTACGTGTAGACGCATGACATTATCTGTTTTGAAAGAGAAATTTACTTTCCCAAATCCGTCAGCATGCCTGGTAGCATACAACCCAGACTTTGCAAGCCCCAGAGAATAAATTACCACAACCAGCAACAAATAAGACCCGCGCGGAGTTATTTTACCCTCTGATTTCCTGAAGGTTGTTGATTCTGAGACGTAACGCCCCAGCGAGTGTCGCTGAAAGCAACCCGCCCTTTTTTTGCCTTACTCGATGATGATGATTGGGGCGTGTAACGTGCCGACGCCACTCCCGGGCTACGAGGCGCGCCGTAGTGAAGGGCTCCGGATTATTTTTGACCACGGGGGACCTTTAACGTGCGCCGAAATCTCGACACACCAGCATTTTCGCCTTGCACCTCCGTGAGAAAAGCAGCCACAACGGTCCGGATCGAACCCCCGACCTTGGGCTCAGCGGCACAACGCCTTCTCCACTGAGCCAACGCGACGGGTTTCGCATTCCTCGAAGTGCGTAGAAACCTTAAACAGACCCAGCAGCCTGTGTAGACTGCAATTCCCTGTACTCACGTCGATGGGCTTGAGCAGGGCGTTCAGTAAGTTGCTGTTCAGGAAGCTCGCCTGCTTTCTAATGTTTCGCATGGTATCGTCGCTGTGAGCACGGGTGAGAAACGCGGAGACACACACGATCCTGCAAAGAGCGTGGCAGGAACGATTTTGTAGCGGGCTATATTCGCTTGTCTAAAGAACAGACAGACAGACAGACAGAAAGACAGACAGACAGACAGGCGGGCAGGCAGGCGGGTAGGCAGGCGGGCAGGCGGGCGGGCAGGCAGGCAGGCAGACAAACAAACAGGCGGGCGTGCGGGCAGGCGGGCGGGCGGGCAGACGGGCAGACAAGCAGGCGGGCAGGCGGGCAAACAAACAAGCGGGCGGGCAGGCGGGCAGACAAACAAACGGGCGGGCGGGCAGGCAGGCAGGCAGGCAAGTAGCCGTAAGATGCGATCAGTAGGACACAGTTCAGTGGTTGAATATGTAGTGGTAGGAGATTACCTTCCTTCCGAAAATTCTCACAACTCTATGCTCACACGTACAAATTTGGGTGACGGAAAACGTGACCTAGCCCTACAACGAATGAAATGCTTACAATGTCTAACTAAAAAACCAATCCACGAGCAGCTCACGTGCTGCAGTGGCACTAAGCAAAGCCAGAAACTAAAATAGATCTGTATTTGACCATTACAAATACAAGCATGGTTTAGAGAAACCAGAGGGGCATTATAACACACAAAGTGGTTTAAGAGCAAAGAACGCAAAAAAGGGACGCAATAAATACAGTTGAAATGGCACAAAGGAAAAAACCGAAATGACATTAGCCGTGAATATCGGATAGTGTCCCAAAGTGACATCCCATTGGCTTTAACCAGTACGCAATAAAAAAACAAACTGCTGTCGACAGGTCATGCTACAATAAAACTCAAGCAATTTCTTAGCAGAAATATGGTTAACATGCGACCGTTTCACTCACACAACCCGAAAACCAATCGCCAAAACATCCAACGTCCAAACTGTTTCGACCGCTTCGAAATGGCGCAGTAGGATAGACGTCGGTTTCGTAACGTCAAGGACCCAGGTTTGATGATGACCACAGGAAAAGTTTTCTGTTCTTAAGGCTCTTGATGTACCTTAAGTAATCATCATCGTTTGGTGAAACCCAATGTATAAAGTTAGCTTTCCTGCAGAGCGTTTTGCTCGACCACGCAACCAGTGAGTGAGACAAGGAAAGCTTCACTTCAAAACAGAACTGAGGCGTGTTTTCCTTGCGTTTTCTTTTCTGTCACCGCTGGCATGCTTTGCATTTTTTATGCGAAAGCTACACTACACTACCTCTGGCAGTGTTCGTGGGGTGACCAGTCTTGACGTTGAAAGCTAGTGGTTACCACATCCCCTTTCCGCAAGCGCCGACGCGGAGCAGCGGCTAGATGGCGGGGAGAAATAGGCGAGGAGGGAATGGAGGATGATGATGATGATGATGATGATGATGATGATGATGATGATGCTTAGTGGCTTCCCCTTTGTAACGGGGTGGCGTTGCACAGCGGCCTTAGTCGCAACGCCACTGTACAATCACCTTGCCAAAAAAATACAAACAAAATAAATAAAAAATATTGTCAACATAAAAAGCAAATACTTTTACGAAATTTTTGTGCTAGTCTGACTTCTTTGTTCGCATGTCTTCCCAGATTGTTCTCTGCTCTTTTCCCACCAACATTCTAACCTCCTTTTACTAACCTCTACTGCTGTCCAGTTCATTTTTCCGCTAACCTTAAAGCAAGGGATTCCGGAAGCTGGATGTCTCTATCACTGAGGACTGGACGGATACTTTTGCACTCCGTTACAACATGGCACATGGTTTCTGGCTCATTTCCGAATGGGGCCAGTGTCGCCACCTGGTGGAAGATGATGAATAAACAATGCATTCATTGCAAACATGTCTGTATATTATTCGAAACCACACGTCGACCACACCTAGACAATGGGCTTAGCCAGGGCAGTGAAGCTTTCGCTATCAACTAGAGTTAACCAAGGCTAAACCACCGCATTTTTTTTTTCAGTGCGAAAGCAGTTGCAGTGAGTGACGGGGGAAAAGTCCAGTGGTCAGATAACCATAACACGGCAGACTTTCCTTTGAAGTTTGTTCACTTTCCCGCACAGTTGTACTGCGGCGAAGACGACAAAACGTAGCTACCAGCTAAAAGCTCGGACGGACCCGTAGCAGCAAACTCATCGAACCAGGCTAACAATTACAGAAAGAGAGAGGAGGAGTCCTAAGCAAGTGGGGCCATGCATTTCCTCAGGGGAACTAGCCAGCCTGGCCGTGGTTGGCTGGAAGATGGGAAATTAAATTAAACGAGGATTCCAAGATTTCGCGTGGAAGAAATTTAAATACCTTGTTTCTCCTGCACAGAGTGATGCTGCGACGGAATTCCCAGTTTTGTTCACTTTATGTCCGTTTAAAGTGTCCGTTTCGAGCGAGCCCTGATTCACTGAGAGCGGACGACTAGATGTGACGCAGCATATCTATTGGTGAGAGGCCTCGCAAGAGAAACTTCATTGCTACTGAAATGGACGCGAACTGGGCATTCTCTAAACAGACACAACTTAGAATTCGCCCCGGGTGTTTGTGAGAACTTGTATCCCAGAGAATCACACATCGCGACGTGAATAATCAAGGTTGCGGCACTAACGGGTATTGAGAGCCATTTTAATAAGCGCTCGAGCCAGCGGGGGCCGCCTGGTCATGCGCAGTAACAGAAAAGGGTCCGCCTGCAGCGCCACACACCGACTGTCTTTGGCGTTCGTTGCCCAGCACCGTGTCTTCTCGTGCCCGCGGCATTATTACAGACAATAAACTCTCTTGGGTTATTTCAACCCAAAAGGTTGGGTCTGTCTGTCTGTCTGTCTGTCTGTCTGTCTGTCTGTCTGTCTGTCTGTCTGTCTGTCTGTCTGTCCCCCGATTCAGCCACTCTGCAAAAACGATGAGAAGTTTATTTAGGCTAAATCTCGCTTATATAAGCAAAACCAAACGACTAAGTCTGGACACATACCCCATACTGATCAACATTGTTCAGCAAAAGGAAAACATTAGGCATCTTTCAGGCATAACATCAATGTACAACTGGTGCTCGCAATGTTCTGTTATTTGAAAATAAATGTGTCTTATGTTTTCTATACTAAACAAAAATGCGCGTCGAAAACAATATTTCGACCCAAAATACAAGAAGAGGTAGCGCAAGCCTAGACCTTCTGGCAGTGTTCTAAGTTCAACAGCAACAAAATGTCCCAGCAGATGGCGCGGGTAGTGGAAGGAGGGGAAAATGGTTTGACTTTGGCAAGTGTTTATTGCGAGTATGGAAAGGGAAGAGAAAAGCGCATGAGAGGTTGGCGAGGGAGAGTAGAGGCATTTACGTGGTAGAGACAGCAGAAGACAATCGCCCTTTGCCGACATCTGCAGCGGAGTGAGCAGATGCGTTGATGTTTTCTCTGTCTGTATGACTGGGAGGATTCACTATACAGCAAAAGCAATTTTCCTAACAACGTTTATTGCAGCCGCGGCTTCTTACCGACTAAAAAAAGCACCGGGAGGTGCATTTCCGGTCACATTTTCTGGAGACGCATTCCAGTCGAAAATGACAAGAAAAATTTCTGTACCCTGTCGTATTTTCGCGTGTCGTACTGTCGTCTTGTCGTATTGTGGTCCTGTCGGGATTCTGATGTTCTGTTGGTTGTCGTATTCCTGTCGTGATTCTGATGTTCCGTCATTCCGAATTCCTGTCTTGTCGGGATCCTGATGTTCCATCGGCAGTTGCGTATGATTTGAATGTTATTGCCCAGTGTGAAGAATAGTGTGAATGGCAGTTCTGTTGTGACTACAAGAATGTTTGTCGTTGAGAAAATTGACTTTGTCATTACGTAACAACACATGGCTTTGTCGTAACAACAGTACTTCCGTTGTCACAACAAAGTTTTCTGTTGTACGACAGGAATTCCTCTTAGGGTTTTGCGGTATTTCTGTTGTGATTTTAGACAGGTATTTCCGATCACGCGTAAAAAAACTGCAGAAATACAGAGAATTCTCTGCTAAAGTGTAGCACTCTTACGCCGCTTGTCTTCATTGTGAGTTTTAACAGCCAGGTGTGGCTACGAGTAGCCAAAATACGTTGGGTGATTTTATTGTTTTCTGTGCTCTTTTGTTTCTTTTCGCCAATGATCTAAATTTACATCACACTAGCAATTAAGTTTGTTTACTTCGCCAATCATGCATTTTTCCCCAGATGAAAGGCGCAGTGCAGGGTTAGTCCGTTTTCACGATTTTTTATTCAACCTTGCGACGTTTTTTCATGGGTTGGATTTTTATTTAGTCATTGTCCGTATTTTTGCAGATGTATAAGATGCATATTTTTTGCGTCAGTTTGTTGTAAAATTATATTTTCTATTTTTGTATTTCTTTTATTTTTCGAAATTGCGTTCAACCAATTTTCTTCATTTACGTTATTATACCGATTTGCGTTACCTCCACCAATGATGCATTCTCCTTGATCTGCAGAGCGTTACTAGCGTTACACGGCTGGCTCATATTTGCTATCTTTTTGTTCGCACTTCCAATGTCATTTTCAGGGCTTTTTTTAGTTAAGCCTTTGTTTAGTTAGTTAGTTTAGTTTAGTTTAGTTTAGTGAAGTATTTTGGATGACATTTTTAAGATGCACATTTTTACTTTTGCTACTTCATTTTGTCGAATTTTTATAGTGTCTTTTATTCGTTTCTTCGGGGTTTAGAAATTCCGTTCAACCAATTATCTCAACTTCCGCATGTATAGAGATTAAATGTGTTGCTTCCGCAATTGCTGAATTTCTGTTAAACTGCTGGTCGTTACGCAGTCCCTGTTGGGGGGGGGTTCGGCAGAAAATGCCAGGCACTAAATATTTCCCTTTGCCTTTTCAAACCTTGGCGGCGAAGAAAAAGCTGCATTTGGCGCATTCGCCACTAATTTCTATACCAAATCGCACTGATGCATCGGATCATCTGCACAGCATTTCCACACTAAACCAGAAGAAAAGCCAAGACCATAAATAAGTGTACTAGTGACTGTACACGCACGATTGTTTCGGTGGTACTTCGCGAGTCGACGAACAGTTCCCATTCACGTCTCCCCAATCACCCTTGGGGACCAGCTGCGGAACTCCGCCTCCTTCCTAGCCCGCCTGCTTTATTGAAACATAGGGGCGCGTAAGGCCCCTTTAGGGACCGTAGAAGCGCGTGTATTGGCGCGGCACCTGGGGGACGAAGAATGAACTTTGCCGAACAGTTACGTTATAACGCAACTTAATAAAATAAAGCTTGCTTTTCAAATTAAGACGCATTAAACATATCTAAGTTTACTTGAGTTTCGCGGTTTTCCTTTTATAACCTAAGGCAGCAGCTGCAAGCTCTTGAAAATTACTTCAACTTTCTGTCAACAGATGGCAGGCTATTGTCAGCTTGCCCCCCGTTTGTCTCTGTTTACCTTCAGCGCAAATATGGTGGCTAGCATAGCGCCGATGGGCAACCGGGGACCGGTTTTTGGTATTTGGTGCCTATGGGGAATTTTGGAACTAGTGTACAGTCGTCAAAACTGTTAACAGCAACAAAACACGAGGTGCCTGCCTACGCACAGGGTGGCAGCTCACGATAGCTACAGCCGCATCTTTGGCGCCCGGTTATCGGCACTAACGATGCTGCCCTACTGCACCCGGGTGCTTCAGCACATGCGCACAGCCTGGCTTAGCAGCCCGAGCGCTATCGTAAGCTGCCGCTCTGTGCATACGCTGGCACCTCGTTTTTTGTTGTTGTTAACAGTTTTGATGACTGTACATTTAGTTATCCTGGTAATTGGAGAGGCGCCCTCACTTACAACATCGGCACGGAGACCACGAGTAGGGAGAGGCTGTACTTGTTCCGAGACCAAATGTACTCCGGGGTGTCGCAGTCCACAGTCGAAGGGCCACCCCCGCAGCCTTGGCAGCAGCAGCGGCACACGGACACGATCGTGGCGGTCAAGAAGACCAGCACGATCAGGATCCAGCTCACGACCAGGAAAGCGAGCATTCCAGATAGAGGTGACAGAGCCTCCTTCACCTGTGCAGAGAGAGAGCGAGGTAACAGAGTTTGTAGTAAAGTAAACAAAAAAATTTCTCGGGGCAGCTATGTCTGCTCAAGAGCTTCGGAGGCGAAAAACGTCGCGTGCGGTTTTGACGAGGACCTTTTATACAAACGTCCACCCGTCGATACAGTGGTCCCACTCTTTTACGGCTCTTAATCCACCATAATATATCTCAATTTGGTGCATCTTAATTAATCACCTTAATTCATGTTAATCCATCCTAATTCCCACCTAACTAATCATTACTGTCAATCACTAATTGATCATTCATCCATCCTTAAACATTTTAATCTACGTTAATCTACACAAATTCATCGCAATCCGTATTAATCCCACCTTACTTATCATTACCCCATATTTACTAATACTAACCAATCACAAATTAACGTTATAATAATTAATCATCCCTTAACTTGACTGCCGTGCTTTGGCTCGCGTTCGGCCTTGTTTTTTATATTGTTCGTATCGATGTTGGGTAATTCAAGGTCACCTTTCAATGAGACATATAAGGCTTTCACCAAGAATATCAAATGTGCGACTACGTCGCTACACGAACACATCCGGTGTAGCCCTAAATGCGCACTGTGCCGCGAACGGATCCCGAGTCTGGGCGCACACTTCCTAAGAGGAGTGTATAGCTAGTTGGGGAGGCATTTCGCTTAGAGGGCACTTCATTTGTCTTAATCCAATGCATAGAGGTGTCAATAGCTCAAAAGCGACCACTATGAATAGCATTTCTGGATATAAAGGGAGCCTACGACAACATCTATGGAGCCTACCAAAGCGGGAGGTATTAGGCCAGGGCTTTGTATACAGCTGCTGCTGGGTATTTACAATTAGAGCGAGATTCAAATTACCTGGGAGGACCTAAAGTGCACCGAACAGGTAGTACCAAATAGAGGGAAAACAAAGGGAAAGCTGCTACGCATCATCATAATCATCATCATCATCATCATGGGAGCAGACCAATCAGAGTGCGCGTCGGAAAAGGAGAGGATGTGTCGCCGGCGTGCGTTCCTTGGCCCTGTTACGAATCGGCCAGCGCCGCAGTACTTCCCCGCATCACTCCTCGGCTGTGTGGCGAAGCCACTGTGCGCCTTTGAAAACACGCGCCACCATGTCAGTGACAAGTTGCGACAAGCCGCGTCAGACGCTTTGCTCTCGGCGCATTTCAAAACTTCGGCGGCTGGCGGCGAGGCTCGTCTCCACGCTCTTCAAGGACACAGAGGCCCCGTCGATCGCAACGGAGTCCTCCTCTCTCCCCTCTCTCGGACTCAACGTGCGCGGAGGCTACCAACGGCTTACGAACTCTGGAAAGAGCGTTGTGTGTGTCTGTGACGTTCGTGGCGTGTTGCCGCTTGTTGCGTTTGACCGTTATCGCTTTTGGGTATAAATAGAGCTGCCCAAGCGTTGTAAACCATTCCTGTTTGAGCAGCGAATCGATGCTGTCGCTCTGCTCGAGTCCTGTATTGTAACCTCGCCCGTCGGGGCATTGTTCTTTGGCTTCGGCTCACCTCTCGCTATGAAGTAAACAGTTACGTTAGCCTACGGCTTCTGGACTTCTTCACGGCTGCAACAGCAGCTGGCGGCTCGCATCATACACGCTAGCACTCGTATGTCGGAGGCCACGGACCTCGGATCGGGTGCCCCCACTCGGTCGCAACAGCCCCATGCACTCCGCACGATGCGATCGGCAGCGGGAGCTCGCCAGAGAAGCAGGAAGCGGAAGCCAAGCGTCCAAATTGAGTCGCCTCGGCTAAAGTGGCGTCTACAAAGTTTAATAATGTGGCAAAGCGTGTTCTCTGGAAAATTCTCTGTACATCTCAATGTAATGTAAGTATGTCGAGACAATCCTGAAAATACCCGCTAGGACCACTCAACAATCCAGAGTTTCTACCACGTGTTTGTATACCGTACATTGCTTTGTTTGCGTCAAACTCCTGCAGTCATCCTTCTCCACACAGTGGTAAGGCACTGAATTTTTTTCGCTGCGAGCCACGCATGACCAGAGTGCATCGGCCAAATTGTCCAAGAATCTCCGGACTCACAGAGAGTAACAGTCATGCGGTGATCTTTGTAAGGCATTCCGGAAAATTCCTCGGGAAATTAAGCCTAATTGCTCTGAAGGCGAAATTTAGGCAAGTATCAAAGACCTCTTTACTGGTGCATCGTGTTTGCACCTACCAGGTATCACCGCTTTCGCTTCCCTTACGGAAATGCCATATATGGCCCATATATAAATTATATGTGGCCATATATAGCTATATACGTGTTCATATCAGGCTATAACTTGCCATATATGGGGGCAAATCGGGCCATATATGGCGTGGTCAGCCCATATATGGCGACAAATATGGCCATATATGGCCCCACGTGGAGCCATATATGGCGAGTCCAACTCATATATGGCTCAAATTACATCCATATATGGCGCCAAGTACAGCCGCATATGGCCTGGTCAACCCATATATGGCGCTACGTTCTTCATTATACAGGGTGTCCCAGCTATCGTGCACCAAGATTTTAAAAAAGAGCAATGGCGTTACTCAAAGAATACCTAGTGCACAATGTTTGCAGTACCGTGGAGAAGCAGACAGTAATTTTTTTGTTAATGATACTTAACTAATTAATTGTAATTAATTACCTAACTCGAGAATTACTGTCCTAATCACTGAAGTGTCACTGAGGAACTTGTAGGTACCCACGAGGGGCATTTAACTGCGGTATTTTAACCGACGAACTAATTGCCTACTTATTTATTATTATGACAAAGAAAACCCACGAAATATGAAAAATACCACGTGAAGGCACTTCCGCGCGCATTGTAAAGCAGCATCCCCATATAAGCTGATTGAAAGCAACTGCTTCCTTTGTCACCTGCCCGAAGAGACAGCGCATCACCTTGGCGTTGCGCTGCTGAGCACAAGGTCGCGGGTTCGATTCCCGGCCGCGGCGGCCGCTTTTCTGATGGAGGCGAAAAGCAAAAACGCCCGTGTGTACGAGATTTCGGCGCACGATAAAGATCCCCAGGCGGTCAAAATTAATCCGGAGCCCTCCACTACGGCGCGCCTCATCGCCTGCGTTGCATCGGCGCGTTAAACCCTACAATCAATCAATCAGCGCATCACCTTGATAATGGAATGCATGGAAGGAGCAGCAACAGCAAGATTTGCGGGGCGCGTGTGCAGATAAGGCACAAACTCGGTCGCGATTTCTTCTTTCTTTCTTTTGTTTATTTAACTCTGGCTAACTCAGAGGCCGCCTGTTTGAGGGCGGCCTCTCGCCAGGCAGAGGCAGAGAGAGGCACCGACGGGGGGGAAAGGGACGAGTTCCCGAGTACCTTTCGCGCGCCGCTCTCGCCGACGCCGGCGGGACCTAGTCCCGAGGGCGACGTAAACGCGTCGGGGGGAGGGAGCGGCTCTGTGTAGCCCGGACCTCCCCTCTGCTGGCATTGAATAAAGTCTTTCTCTCTCTCTCTCTCTCTCTCTCTCTCTCTCTCTCTACATAACCCCAGTGAGCTTTTATTAGCACCAAATTGTACTACAAATGCTACGGCGGCCATTTTGGTACCATTTGTATTGACGCACGACGGCGACTATATTATTAATCTATTATTAATTATATTAATATTATAATTATTATATTAGATGCAAAGCATCTCTTGCTCGGGGCTATGTCCGGCGTCCGTCCGTTGTCCGCACCTCTCCCCCTACACTATAAAAAAAAAGGAATAGCAGCGCCCGGTTTCGATCCCACGACTCTCTGCGCTACAAGACATGAGCAAGTGCTACGAACGCGCCTTATGTCCTTGACTCAATCAAACTACGTCAAGAAGCTACTGGTACAACGAAGGCACGCGAAGCTGAACGTCAATAGAAACGATGAGCTGAAAACTTTAGAGGAGGATGTTAGCGTCTCTTGCTCGGGGGGATGTCCCGCGTCCGTGCCCCGTCCGCAGCGCCTCTGATAATGATTGTGGCAGGATGCCCCTAGGGACTGGCCAACCAAACAATCCATCACGAGATAGCTTCGCGTTCAACCACCATCGTCATCTTCCCGTTGGGGAACCGCTGAAGACGAAGGAGGAGAAGAAGACAAAGCTGCGAAGACGAGGGCGTGTACGTTGCTCTCGCCCCGTCGGCAGCGCTTTTGATGATGATTTTGGCAGGATGCCCCTAGTGATTGGCCAACCAAAGAATCCATCACGAGATAGATTCGCGTTCAACCATGCACCGTCGTCATCTTCCCGTAGGGGAGCCGCTGAAGAAGAAGAAGGAGAAGAAGACAAAGCTGCGAAGACTAGGGCGTGTACGTTGCTCTCAGCCGGTGCACCAACGTCAACAACCTTTACCTCACCAACGCTGACGGAGACTACCGATTCTACCACAGAGACGACAACGACGACAAGAACATGATGGACGAGTTTCGGCGCCTCGAGAACCACCGCCTACTGACCGTAACACAACAGTACTTGCGTGCCTTTGCCACCGGTGTGGACCCGGACGCGGAATTTCCTCTGGCGCTACTAAACACCAGATCACTCAACATAACGGCAACACGCCAGCTGCGCGATAAGCGCGCATGCGCGTCTCCTCTCTCATCTCCTCCTCTCCACTCCAACTGCTCTATATAATAAACCCGGTCCGCGCGCCCCTCCCTCAGTTGCTGCTTCGGTTGAGCACCGTCCGATGAGCTGAATGGACGCCAACAATTCTGCTTTGCATCACCACATAGTTCCCTTCGGGGAGATGGTGTAATTTTTTATTAGTATTATTTTATATCGAAACAAACGGTGGAGCCGCGCGCGACATCGGATATAACAAAGAAATGTTTGGTCAGGAGGCTGAGAAGCTACTTGGAAATACCATCCGGCATCCGAAGCTGCAGAAGTATAAAGGCCCTTTTGTTCGCGAACACTGTGAAAAACTCTATCCTGCTCAGTGCTATAAGAAGCCACCAGGTGAAGATGACCCCCTTCATCAAGTAGAGACGCAGGCCTGTTTTGTCCAGTGAACTTGCTTCTGTTGTAATTTCACGTACTCATGTTCCGGTTCATTGAGCTTCAAATGAAACAAGGAGAAAGGTAAGGGTTACCTTGTGCATAGTGGGTTCGAAGCCTAAAAAAATGCATTTTTGTATCAAGCATTTTTGCACGAGCCAGATTGTCGATTTCTTGGAGCCGATTTTTGCCGCTGCTGTTACAACGAATATCAGATGTAACGAGCTGATTTGCTGTCCCGATACTACTTAGTTATAACGAGGTTCGACTGTACCAAATTGTACTGCAAATGGTACGAAAATGGCGGCGGCCTTTTTGGTACCGTTTGTTTTGACGGACGACGACGACTACGGTCACTTTTCGCATGTGACGAGACATCGAAGGCTTTCACCTTAATGAATGAAAATAAAAATATCGAGAGCACGCGGGAAGTCGAACAGGTGGTAAGGGCAGAGAAAATGACCAGGAGGCGCGCTTCGACTGATGTCGCCTTCGCGACGTCGCCCTTTCCACTCTCGACGGCAGCTCGGTCCGAGCACTCTGTCCACTGCATTTTCCTTTCTGCGTACTTCTGCCACCCGCTATGTTGACAGAGCGACGGGCAAATTTTGCCTGCATGCTGCATGCGGGCTTGTGCAATAACAAAGTAGCAATACTGCATGTGTTAACAGCAAGGAATGTCAAATGAAGCAAACAGTAATGAATTCACGAAGTAGGAACTTTACGTACCACATCGAAGTTAATTTCTTTAGCTTCTGTCAGAGTTGAAAAAGCTGGGAAAAAAAAGAACGAAGTTTCAATGGCATCGCATAATGGTATTAGTGCAACGTGAAGGAGCTGTTGTCGCGGCGTCTAATCATAGTCTACTGCGGTATTATTAGCGTTTACTGTGTGGAACACAGCGGAGGGGATACAAGGCGAGGGGATTGAAAAATAGTGGGTGTACCTTAACGAGTGCCCTCACTTTTCTTTTATCCGGATATGGCACTCGCGACACAGCTAGTACTTCGGCAATAAAGATTTAAAATGTAGCTTCTTGGGACGCGCTCACATAGAGAAATTTGCGGGTCGCATAAGTCTGCTTAAGGATTTCGGAGGCGCAAGTACGTGGCATGCTATTGTGACGGGTCCCGTTTATATACAGGTGCACAAGTTGACAAAGCAGCGACGCTAAGTAACCATTGTCACTGAAGAAAAAAAAATACAAGTTGCTCGACATCGATATACTAGCTCGCTGAGAACACGTATGCACCAGTTTCCCGCGCAGCTTTCGTAAAATAAGGTAGAAAATAGCGAGAACGTGAAGAATGGTGTAGCCGAAATTGGCTATGCCTCGGCTATTACCACTAAAGTGGTTGAAACAGTAAAAATAAATATTTTAGCAATACGATGTCACAATTTCATTACACCTTAAATAGAAGTTTTGTAGTGTTATGTTTGAACGTCAAAGGAAGCAAAGAAGGCTGGAAACAATAGCACGGGAGGCCACAGAAATGTCCTCCAAATACCGCTCGGGCGAGGCACGGCAATGCTGAAAGGACAAAAGCTGTGTTATTTTTTACCGCCTGTACAGGGCTGATCAGGGGTCGCGTGAAGAACCATTTTGCTTAGTGGTCCGCAGCCGCGAAATACGTTGGAATTCGGGAAAGCACGACTGGTTTGACCAAAAGATGGTATTCACTGAAAAGTTTAGCTGCTAATTTTTCCGCTTGGCAACACTGGAAACGGCCACGGACATGGCCAAGGCGCAACCGACATGGCGCGGTTTGTGCCGCTGCACCCGTACGCCGCAGAAAAAATAAAACACCGGCGTGCGTCGTCTGCTCCGTTTCAACCAGATTCTCAACGGTGGTGTCAACAGAGATGTTATAATCGCACTCCCATTGAAGTAGAAGCATTACTTTGCGCTCGGTGGGGTTGAGTTTAGAAAGCCGAACACACATGTGCTTAGAACGGACAAGTACCGCCATCCCGCGGAGCCAGACGTAACCAGCCACGGTGCACTTACTTGGTTGCCTGCATGCGTACCTCGCCAGTGACTACAACCTATAGCATTAGGAAACTAACCAAACCGCTCGGAACGTGGTAGCGTTCTATTCCGTTGCTTCTACACTCACGTACGCCACCGCTGCCTTGATTGCTTTCGGTTTACCCTGAGGCAAACCGCGGCTGCCGCTGTTACTGTTAGCGTTATGGATTCGCTGCGAGGGAACTGAGGAAGGGAAATGTGTTTTTGATTAGCGATTTTCCAGCAATTAAGGCATCTTTCGGCACCAAATAAACGCTAAAATGGCTTTGGAAAGTCAGAATTTTTTTCGAAGCCAACTTGCTGGCTGTCTTCAGTGTCCCTTTGATTCTCTCCATACATTTCAATATTTTCTAATAAACCTTTATCTATCCTAATCTACTAATCTACATCAATTTATCTTATTCACCTTACTCCCCTAAGATTAAAAGAGTTGTGTCATCAAAGTTGTTGCTTGTGCGTTCTTTGTTGCAAACGTTTCATATATTTGCTTTAGAAAGCATGATACACGCTCGCACATTCACACATTTTGAGTAAATTTATTATCAAACGATTCATGGGAACAGGTCTCGGTTTCTATGCGCTGATCTAATCAGTGACATCACAGTTTTGCGAGGCCGCTCTGTCATGTGTGTCTACCATGCGGCGCGGCGGTACGCTGCGACTTCACGCTGACGTCTGCTTTCGCACACACGAGCATTTCAGCGGTGAAATCCGAGGGAGGTCGTGGCGTCACCAAAGGCGGACTTCCGCTCGGCCCACTCCTTCGCCCACACGGAAAATGCGACAATCGGACGGATATCACCGTTTGCAGTCGCCAACATCTACCGAAGAGCACAGCTTCCGTAGCACTGTCGATTCCGCATGAGCCGCAGTTCGTGCTAAATCCCCTACGTACTAATCTTGCTAGCCGCCAAAAAAGCGGCCGTGGACGTGATGCAGTCCCTACAAGTGCTAATTGCTGCCGAGGCTAGAGAACGACGCACGAGGCAGTGGGTGGGGAGACGCGCGCTGGGAGCAGCCGGCCGGTCTGCCTACTGGCAGGTCCGCCTACAATGGTTTGGCTTAACACTGCGGCTGATATTCGCTTGCCGATCTCATAAGCGCTACAGATGACCATTTGTAATGCAATTCGCCATCACATCATTACCTCACTTCTCGTATGTGCAGCTTTGTTTGGAACTTGAGTGCCATTTAGTGGAGCGGTAACAAGCTATCGCTCGAGCTACCTGCACCTGCCTGCGACACTTCACGGCCGCGGCCACCGCCTGCACAGCGAGCGTGCGGTCCCTCGTCATCGCCTCCTGTATTTTACAATGCCAAACGCATTGCCCGCTTCCCAATGGAAGTGAGTGGTACGCCTGCAGTGCCCACATGTCGTAAGGTGGGGCCCCGAGCTGAACCGGGGTCACCCGAACGTAACTGAATTCGGGAGCGGCTTGTGCCTGGTTGCGAAGGCAACCGCTGTTTGAGATTGACAAAGCGCTCGCGCCAGCGATAGAGAACTGAACCCTGGTCTCCGCGGCGGAGCACGTACGTTTTGCCAATGTTGCCGCTTTCCACCACGCGTCGCCCCAAGATGAACTGGTCACGTGACGAAAGCACTGGTAAGGCTAGCAATTGGGGAGAGCGGCCAGAGTAGAAGGAAAGGGCTTGTTGGCCGCTCGGGGCTGATGCGTTTGGCATTGTAAAATACGGGAGGCTATGCCTCAGTGCGCCTGTCGTGTGCGCGGCGCGGTTTTTTGGTCTAGTCTAATAAAAAAGCAATAGAAATAGTGTGCCTGGAAGTGCTCGAGAACTTGAGTCGCGGCCAACTACCCGATAAGACAACAAAATCCCGCCGCATCAGCCGCCACGGATCGGCTCGTTTGTAGGCCGAGAGTGAAATCTCTGAACTCCGATCGGAGCGGCTCGCGCATCGCTCGCACTCGCTTGCAGATCCGACGAAACAGGTAACTGTGGTACCTGGGGTTCACATTGATGCCGCTTGTGTTGCTAATGTGGTATGACGTCACTGAAACTTTGTTATGCTGGAAATACATTGACGTCATGGTTAATGGCGCTAGCGATGGGTCCCAATCTCCAGAGCGAGCATTTAAATACTTCTTAGAAGCAAATTAAAATACGTTATAAACGCGTACTGTGCCCAGCACTTCGTGTAGAGTGTCCTTGCATACAGAAGAAGCCCACATGAGGCTTTTTACAGACCTAAAATTTGGGGTTACAACCCCTTTAAGTTATTTTAGTACACATTATTACACCTTAATCCATCCCGTAATCCACCTCAATCTATTTTAGTCCACAATGTTTTATCCTAATTCATCCTTGTCACCTCAACCCATCCTACTCCACCTTAATTGTAACGTAATAATTTTTACTGTCATTCTTAGGCAAGCAACAATTACCTTGTCATACATGTAATCGAGTGTGATTAATTATTCATCAATTACACGCCCCAGGATGTACATCGTTGCAGCAGCAGTAAAGGATGGCGTGTGGTTATTCTCATGCACTAAAGTGTAAAAACCGGTGACCTTTTAATGCTGTAATTTCAAATTAATTTATACTTCGGACCACTGAGTGGCACGGCTACCCCTTAAAGCAGGAAACTCGTGTACTTAAATGGACAGGCAACCAATTTTTGTGGAGTCCATGTCACCTCACTCATACGAAATGCGCCGATTTATATAGGGGGATGCCCACAAGAAATTTCTAATTAAATCGTTCGCAATAATTTTAATTTCGCCCTAAACTTTTTGAAGTCTGAAAGGTGACGCCTAGTAGTGTTTTAATAGAGAGTTTTAGCATAGCGGCTCCCGTACACTACGCTAAGGTTAGCGGGTAGCGGGACCGGATTGCGCATGCGCACGCGGGGAGTGCAAGGAGGTTGCCCCTCAGCGGAGGGAAAGAGCGGGCATGGCGAAGGCAGGCCGCGCGGAACTAATCCACCCCACCGTGACCAACGTTACTAGAATAAGCTTCTAGTAATGTTGACCGTGACGAATTTGCTCTCCCCAGTCGCGCCCCGTATACCCGCCGCCGTAGCGTTAGCGGACGGAGCCAACACCACCTAGAAAGTCTAGGTGGTGTTGACGGAGCACGCTATGCTACAACTCTCTATTGTGGCACTACCGTATAGCATGCGCAGAAACAGCTTCCGTCGGTTTCAATGCGTGATTCCAAGCCGCATAAAGTAAAGATTGCACCCGACTATTATTTTACTTGGGGATTAGTTTTTAAATGCCCCTTTTCATCTCACCTTCAGTAAAAACCATGTTGCCGCTCGGCTCCTTGGCACGTTTGCCATAATTAGAGCGTTTTAGCATAGCGTGCACCGTCCGCTAACGCTACGGCGGCGGGTAGCGGGGCGCGACTGGGGAGAGCAAATTCGTCACGGTGGGGTGGCCTTCGCCATGCCCGCTCTTTCCCTCCGCTGAGGGGCAACCTCCTCGCACTCCCCCCGTGCGCATGCGCAGTCCGGTCTCTATGCTAAAACTCTCTATTATTAGAGAGTTTTAGCATAGCGGCTCCCGTACGCTACGCTAAGGTTAGCGGGTAGCGGGACCGGACTGCGCATTAGAGAGTTTTAGCATAGCGGCTCCCGTACGCTACGCTAAGGTTAGCGGGTAGCGGGACCGGACTGCGCATGCGCGCGCGGGGAGTGCGAGGAGGTTGCCCCTCAGCGGAGGGAAAGAGCGGGCATGGCGAAGGCAGGCCGCGCGGAACTAATCCACCCCACCGTGACGAATTTGCTCTCCCCAGTCGCGCCCCGCTACCCGCCGCCGTAGCGTTAGCGGACGGAGCACGCTATGCTAAAACTCTCTAATAGAGAGTTTTAGCATAGATCTAAAAGCTGGTAGATCTAAAAATTCCGCTTTCAAACGTTCTGGGATCCCCTCAGATATGCAGTATCGGTTCAAGGTGTTTTAAGTTATGCCCTTTTATTTGCAATCGACAGCGTACACTCCAGAAATATTGGTTGTAAAGTGTTCAAGGAAATTGAAGGAGAATTCAGTGCCTCCTCTAGCTGAATCGATAGAGCGTCGGACGCTTTATGAGAGGATCGCGAGATGGGGTCTCAACTAAAGCGGAAACTTTTCTCCATTTTCTTCCTTTCAACCATTACGAAATTTTGATTTTCAGATAAAAAAAAGACAATGACAGTGGGGCGAAATGACACGCCATGACTATCCGCATTTTAAAAGGCGCAGTGATGTGTAATGAATACCGGTACCACCACGTCACACTGAATTCACAACCCCTAACCAAAAAAAAAAATAAATAATAAAATAAATGTAACCCTGGTTTTTTCTTTCTTTCTTCGGCTTCCTGTACCGTGCTCTGTTGACGCTAGCATTCAATATACCGCGTTCCTAAAGCGTCGTTTCTTTTTACTCTCAGGAGTTAAGCCCTCCCTGTGGTGTTTAGCGGCTGCCGCTGACCTTTCGGCAGCACCGTTGGGGGTACCAAGAGCTTGGCGAAGCTCTCCTGCACTCCGACGGCGATTTCCCGCAGTCCGGCAGGCTTGAAAGTGGCGGCCGCGACGTCGGGTGGCGCCGGCACTGGGCTCAGCTTGATCGCTTCCTTGCCCTTGCATGCTGACGAGAAAGGAATTTAAAGGAGGCCTTCATTTAGACCGAGTTCTGGGGCAGATTTCAGAGCTAACTCTGACGCGACGCCAAGGCTTGGCTGCAGTCGGAAATTGGAGTTTCGCATCTTAAATGGTCACATCCGAATGCGTTAACTTCTCATCCCTGCCGGTGTCGCTCAATGGCGAAAACAGGGTTTTACGCACAGAAGCTATATACTAGTGGACTGCCAGGCGTTACGCAGTGAATAACCTCTGTATCCTTAAAAGGTCCACGAAGACAATATATAACTACGAGACTTCAGTGCCTCACTCAGTTTCACTCCAGAATTTTAAAAATATGTTTTTTTATACTCAAAACGTTCTCAATGTACTCAAAACGTTCAAATTTCGCGCTAAAATGGCGTGTTATGAACAGGAGTGACGTCATAAGGGGCAGTACTCAACTTATTTACAGTGCCTTAACTCCACGTTAGCATTCAAGTGATGCGTTGAAAAAAACTACATGCCCCACACCAATCGTCTGCAGTCGTTTGTCTTTGCGATGGGTTAGCTCGACAGCCGTGAATCGCACAAACAAGATTCTGTGACGTCATATAAAAGTTGCGGGTAAGTGGCTGCGGAGTCGCCACTGCTTCACACGTTTTCTTTAGAATCGATATTATTAAGAGCAGAGCACTTTATGGGTTCGGCTTGTTGTAGCTCGCTGTAACGCTCCGATGGCAAGTGACTGCCGGAATGAGGCGGCGCAGCGAGATAACGGACCCAAGTAGAGCTTTCTGTACCGGGGTCACGGATTCACGCTGAAGCTTCCAAAACCACGCGATTTAAACAGTCGTAACCGTTCAAACCTCGTGGACCGCTGGCGCTTGTCATACATCTCCCCGTTATTTAGCGCAAAGAAAACTTCAGGAACATTTCTGGCAAAATCTGTATGTAACCGGCGGACCCCGCGTTAATTTAGTTAAGAACGCTGATTGGGTTGGTTTTGACGATAGTAAGCGAAAAAATTGACCGCGTATCTGCTCCTTTCGTTGCAAATGTCGTCAAAAGACGATGGTCTTTATCGACTTTTGCCAAGTAAATGCCTCCCTTCGCTTTCCCGCTCACCTCATGTTGTTCCTGTTGCGTCGCGCTCCTCCCAAGGTAAAGACGCCAAAGTTTTGCTTAAATCATTTTGAATTTCCCGCGTTCCACTGCTCCAGGCCGGGGGTCTCGATGCCAACGCTGTCGTACGGCGAAGACGCGTGTGAATCGAGGCGCCCTACTTCAACGTTTATAGAACCGCGTTTCCCTAGTCCAAGTGCGTTCCAAGCAGAACGCGGAACCCATCTAGTGGAACCTTCCGTAACTCTCGTCACTTGATTTCTTCAAATGCCGTCAGAAGCTATATGGCGCGGGCGACAGCAGGCGACGGCGGAGTGATATTTTTTTCTTCAGTTGATGAAGTATTTAATCTCGCCAAAATCAAACATGCACGATTTTTTATAAAGGAACGCTGCAAATATCACTCCTGTATTAATTTGTTGTCTTATATATGCGTAATATCTTGTTGTTCTTCAACAATACACCGGACTTAGACGGGCACATTTAGCTGTGACTATATAAGACTATTGCGCAGGCATTGTTTTACTTTGGCCGGGTGGCTGAATCGAGTCACAGACAGACAGACGGACAGACAGACATACATACAGACCAAAATTTCTGTGATTATAGCCCGAGAAAGACTATCGTCTTTAAAAGCGGCCGCCCGAGAAAGAAATGGCGCGTTCGAAATGACGCAGAAAGGCTCCAACCGCGCAAGAAAAGCATGGCGCGTTCGAAATGCCACAGAATGGCTCCAGCCGCGCAAGAGAAAAAGTACGCGTTCGAAATGACGCAAAACAGCCCCGGCATACAAAATTGAAGCAAGCGCAAAAAGAAAAGAACTCGCGCTGGCGCAGTTTTAGGCAGGGGGCGCGGGAGCACTGTGAAGGCGGGAAATTTGAAATGCAGCAGGGAACGGACAAAGGCGCTGCAGCCCCTTATGGCGAATCACTGCTCTGCACTTCCGACAGCTTTCACTTTGAGTGGAACGGCTTCCTTTTTTTTCCTCATTTGTGACAAAATCGGTATCATTGTTACCGGGAAAGGCGGTGTTTCTAATGAACCAAACGTATTTTATTTTCACGGCCCTTTTACCTGGGCCATGTCTCTTCCCGTATGTGAAGGTGTGAAACACGAAGATTAAAATGTAAATTGGAACACGAAAAAAATCAAACGGAAGTTCAAATGTTACGCAGTTACATTACTTCCCTTTTTTTTTTTTTTCAGCCACCACCTAGTCAGCGCATCTATCCTTTCATCCTTGCGAATCGGCGTTAGACAAGAATAACTAACTATTCAGTCAGGAATTTTTTTTCGCTATTTTTTTATGTAGTTACTACCGGAAGTAACTGAGTAAGTAAGGAATCAGGAAAGTCAGTGAGTGATTGACTAAAATTTGCTGGGGCGGACGTACGAGGTTGGCCGCAACGATACAAAGCGACAGCCTATCGCATCATATACACGGAAAGTCACCACTCAACACTAAGCCCTGCGGCCTGCAAAGACTCCAGCGGGAAACGAGAGATCGAGAAGCAGAAGCGGTGATGCTCACTTATCGCGTTGACCTCTTCGGGTTCCGTGTGCAGTAGTAGCGTGAAGGCGACCATGGCTATCCGCCAGGCGCCGGACATGGCCGCTACGAGCGCTGTGGAAGAGATAAGCCATGAGATAAGCGAACACGTTGAGCCCGTGATACGAATTCGCAGACCAGAAAGGCGTGCAGGTGCCGTCATAAGTAGTTGCACCAAGGATTTGTGATTATCACAAAATATTTGTCTTACTGTAGCTTCATGACAGCCATTGCCGGTTTATAGGAAGCCTTTGTCAGGCAGTTTTCGGAAGAAGAAATTTCTGTAAATTTACGAGACCGTGCTCCAAATTTTGACGGCACCTGTACGTTGAAATTAAGTTTAGCATGCTGTTAGCAAGAAATTAAGGGAAAGCACAAAAAGAGTGAAGCCTAACACGCAGATGTAAAGATTTTGGTTCATCGCGGTGGATTGTCAACTTGATTCCGCAGTATGAAGATCAAAAACAGGAGGAAGGAAGGAAGGAAGGAAGGAAGGAAGGAAGGAAGGAAGGAAGGAAGGAAGGAAGGAAGGAAGGAAGGAAGGAAGGAAGGAAGGAAGGAAGACAGGCTCTAACTTTGGGATTCTTTGAAGACACTGCCACGTTTATTTAGAGACTAAGCGAGTTGGAGATATTAGTCGATAAGATGTATATAACTCGCCCAAGTCTCCTCCCATAACAGCGGTGAAACGTTGCGGCTGCTCCAGCCCATTTACGCAGAGCGATTACGAAACAATTTTTTTTTATTACGCGCACCCGGACTACTTTCATGAGATTGCAATTGAAGATAACACCGCAAATGCACAAAAAGAAAACACAGGAACACACAAACCAAGCGCTCACTCGTGTCGACACTGATTTATAGGCGCATAAAAAAAGCATGCGCGCCTACATCTACCTACGCATCTCAGATCATCAAAACAAAGATGAAAAAACGTGCACGTCCACAATGGGCCTCTTGGAAAGCGAGTCTGCTGCAGAAATACTCTAACCCAGCTCCAATAATGCTTCCCCATTGTTCGTGGGAAACGACGTTCAGGGGGAGGCGGGCCTTTATCCCCTTGTACACCGTCATCACCAGGACTTCGATTCTTCGGAAGCCGCTTCCTCGCCCAGCAAAGTTTCTCTCTCTCTCTCTCTCTCTCTCTCTCTCTCTCTCTCTCTCTCTCTCTCTCTCTCTCTCTCTCTCTCTCTCTCTCTCTCTCTCTCTCTCTCTCTCTCTCTCTCTCTCTCTCTCTCTTCTTGCTATGTGTAGCGTCAGAGAAATAAAGCTCCTCGTGCGACACCGCCATGGCAGACTAACACATGCTGCGCCGAGCTCGGCGCGCATCTATGACTTAAAATGTGGGATGGCCATGGTGCGCACTGAACGCAAAACTCTGATGACATTCGGTTTGGCATCTATGCATAACTTCCCCACTGGGTAGAAAATGCACTGAGATTTTTTTTTTATTTCCTATCAGCCAGAAAGGGGGGGAGGGGCAAGGTGGAACGCAGCCCGGCACAAATTTTGTCCCCGTATGGCGAAACGGGAGAATGAGAGTTGGTGCCGCCGCTTTGACCTCGATTAAGACAGTCATGTTCGATCGAGGCTGGTTTGAGATTTGACTAACTTCCATGCACCACAGAACCATCGGTACTGAATCTGAAACCTGTTCTCGAAGAACTGGCGTGTGTCAAGCCTGTACGAACGACGCCGCTCATAGTCTATAGTGTTCCGGGGATAGTCTGCGGGCTTCTGCCTTTCATTCGCACGGAGGCTTCAAAAGTGTTCGGGGGTGTAACATTATCAACTTTCTGTGCCGAAGAAGTTGGTAGCCTCATGGGAATGCAGTCCGCACGGGTAGTGATCCCTAAGGTGTTATCAAAAGGCTGAGAGCTCGGGCAGAAATATTTGTACAGAATATTACCGGCAGTCGCCGCCCATTGGCTGGCTCGTCCTGCGTGCCTTGTGCCTTTCTTTCGTCATTTGTTTACGTTAGATTAGGTTAGGAATCTAGGTCAGGATGCGTTAGGGACAATTGTTGTCCCGGTGCCAGCAGAATATTTTCCTTAGTTTACCGGCAGGTTTCATGTCACTTGGCAGCAAATGGACAGCGCCTGCCGGTAAACTTTAGAATAATTCGGCCGGTGCACTGGCAGGACACCGCCGCAATCAACCTTCAGACAGCCCGGAGGGGAGGTTATTACTGGCATATCCGATCAAAGAACTCGAGGCTATGCACTTCCAGGCATCCAAAAATATTTGCCAGTGTCTCCACTACGCGAGTGCCACCATCATCCCGTGGACGTTCAAACCCACAGGGGGAAGGGTTGAACCGCGCAAAGTTAAAACTGCTGGGCACACTTACGCAAAGAGTGAGCCGGGAAGCTGCAGTGTAGAGCCCGGGTGGCGGCTGCAGGCAGGTTCCTCGCGTGAATGTCGGCTTCGCTGAGGCAGAGTCCCTTCGGGTTGCGACCGGACCACACGCCTTTTCGTCTTCTTCACTTCGCGTGCGTATCAAAGCGCGTTTGCTGCAATGATGTCCGGGGTGCCTTTTTGGCTTCATAGAATTGCACATACCTATTTGGGGGAATCGCTGAAGAAGAAATGGCGGGAAGTTTAGTAACCAGGGTGGGCCGATCCCTATAATACCCATTACTCAATTTCTAGTTGAAACACGCGTATCAATAAAGCGCTCGAAACATACGCAAGCACAGCGCACACGCACAGAGATAAATTAAACCAAGGTTTGTTCCTCTTCCAATGAGTTATTATTATTGCGGAAGTTTGCTATTCAGCATAAGGGGAAATTAAGTGTATAGATACACCCCGGATTCCCGA
The DNA here is from genome assembly GCF_048455015.1 of Haemaphysalis longicornis. Lineage (NCBI taxonomy): Eukaryota > Metazoa > Arthropoda > Arachnida > Ixodida > Ixodidae > Haemaphysalis > Haemaphysalis longicornis. The sequence goes on along the minus strand of NW_027526385.1, from coordinate 81,521,131 downwards.
AGGAATCGGAGCCATGATGGGGTCCTTGTATCCACGCCATGAAGTCTGGCGGACGTCCGGGGCGCGGGCCGCAGGGGGCGATGTGCACAGCGCGTAGGCTTCGCAGAGCAGGGCAACTCCACACCAGGTGCTCTGCTGTAGCCTGGTCAACTGGAGCGGAGCAAAAGGGGCAGGTGGAGTTGAACGGGGCATGACATTGAGGAGGCCAGGACCTTGTCACAGCTGGCGTGAGGGCGACTCCCAGGCGAAGACGTCTGAGCAGGACCTCATCTTGGCGAGACAACCCGCCAGGGAGATCTGTACCGCGCGGGGGTATGAGAGCTCGCGCGGTGCGCCGTAGACGTTCTTTTGCACTGGCAAGGCGAACACCGTTTGACGAAGGTGCAAGAGGAGCTGAATAGTGCACACGCACGGGGTGTGTTCCGGCATCTGCAGCCTGCATTGCGGGGTGGCTATTCCGTTGGCGCCATGACACGCGCACACGACATGGATAAGTGTCCATTATGTCCTGGACTTCTAGCAGAAGTTCGTTGGACGTGAGAGTTTTACGAAGCTCTCGAACAGCTGCCGACGAATCAGCGTAAATTGCACACTGTGGTGAAGCGTGGTTGATTAGCAACGATGTGTGTAGCAGAGCATCCCGCACTGCAAGGAGTTCTGCCTGCGTTGATGGCCACTTCTCCGTTGTTATGTAAGTGCAGGTCACTGGATCGGGAGCCACAGTCGGGCAGAGTAGAGCCGTATGAAGTAAGGTATCGGAAGCACTGGCGTCGACAAACATCAGCGTATACAAAGGGCTACCAATCCCCATAGAATGCGGAATCGGAGCACCAACTGTCCGGGGATGAATACGGGCAACAGGTCGTGTATCCGTTAATTGGTGGAACTTCCATGGGGGCCGTATATTGGTGTTTGATAGTGGTGGGGCTGGTGAACCGGTCATGTACGCTGCAAGAGCAGCGGAATCAGGGTCAAGGGCTTGTTTTTGGAGGCGGGCTTGCTGACGCTGATGCACTAGCTCATCAAACGGGTTGATCTGCGCTTCCTGTTGCAGAATATGGACGGGGGTGAGGACTGGAAGACCAGTTATAGCTCGCATAGCCGAATAGTTTATTGATTCGAGTAGTGCCCAGTCTGACTTTGTAAGAAAGTGGAATTGCGCTTGATAAACTGTGCGAGGCTGAAGAATGGCTCGGACAAGCATGCGGGCCATCTAGAAGGCCGCACCGCCGGCTTTTTGAGTCATGCGACGGAGCAGATGCAGCGATTGTGAAGCTTGATGCTTTGCAGCGCGAATCCAAGGTTTTGCAGAACCGGTGGCCGTAATATCCACGCCCAACACCCGCAGGGTAGATGCTGTTGGTATAGTTGGTAATCACTCAGCGGGATGCGAATGTCCTGGCAGTTATGCCTACAATAGGGTGACAACGTGACAAAGCTGACACTTGCTTAGAGATATTCCAAAGCAGACCCATTGAATTAGGCGAATGTAAGCGCATGCATGCTATAGGGCGCTCCTTTCATAACATCTCCGTGTTGGCTGGGTAAACGAGCCCACAAAACCCCGCGACGTAACCCCTCAGTGCGAGCCAGCGCTACCGGCTACGTGTCGTTAAAGCTGCCATGCAGAAAAAATACCAGTTTGTTTTATTCGAAAGCCTTCGTGTTTTATAGTGCCCTATAGCGATTGTCCCGCAGCAAATGATGCCGTAATTACCGAAAAATTAATCGATTTAGGTTACAATTTTGATTCTTCCGCCAAATCGTGTGTTTGCGTGACGTCTGCAATGAAGTCATAACGGGTAGGGTGCCTCGTGAAGGGCATGAAGGGTGCCTCGACGCGCCCCCGGGCACGCATCGAGGCTCCCAAAGTTAACACGGACAAGTACCTCCGTCCCACGGAGCCCGACGTAACCAGTTATATGTGAGATGAATTTCGGATGCTCTGTATTTACGCTCCAAACAAAATACAAGAACGAGAAGAGTTTTTTCAGGACATTGAAACTTCTCTAAAATGCGAAAAACGTGTAATGCTCTTGGTAGACTTTAACTGCGTTTGTGCGAGAGAAGACCGAATAGGCTGGTTTAGGCAGAAGTCGCGAAGCGCCGAATTCCTTTATGAAATGTTAGAAGGCCATGAAATTGAAGACGTTGCTCACATTGCGTCATAAGAGAACTGTTTAACATTTACGCCTTTCCAAGGCGCTAGCCACGCTCACCTGGACAGAGCATACGTGAGCCTGAACCTGGTGTCAATGTGTTCGAACTACAGCGTAAAGGATGTATCTTTCAGTGATCATTGTCTCGTGTCCTTCAAGGTAGGCGGCAGGAAAGAGGGTAAGAAGTTTTCTTGGGAACTGCGGAAATTAAACTGTAGATTATTGAAAGATTCCGGGTTTAAAGAAAAAGTAGAGAAAATTTTCGTCGAGCACGAAAGCGCAGTGGGTCCTTCCTGGGCAGAAAAATGGGAATTAATAAAGCAGGACGTAAAGTTGTTTGCAATAGCCAGGTCAACCACCTTAAGACGGCTGTAAAGAGCAGCGGGAAAAAATTGCGCAATAATCTACACCAATAATCTACATTTCACTCTACTAGAGAGTGAAATGCCGGGTTTATTTCGCGAAGATATAGCAGCTACAGTCAAACCCGTTTATAGCGAACTGCAATATGCACCGCGATTAGTTCGATATATCAAATAGTTCGATATAGCCGAACCCGCCTATAACGAGCTTATTGTTACGAGTTCGCAATCCGCGGGAGCCCCCCTTCCCCCCCGCCCCCCTCCCCTCACCAACTCCGCCATCCGGGTGTGCAGAAACAAACACAGTACAGTAGCCATTACCATACTAAAATAATCCATTTATTGCAAGTAATAAAGCTACTTTCCGCCTTAACTTCCCACGTTGCAAAAAAAAAAAAGCGGTGATTTTTGTTTTCACTTTCATTTTGTCGGCTTCAACTAGCATAGCATTCTCTACACGAAACATTGTCTGCACCAGTTCGAGTCCGCGTCCTCAAAAATCTAAGAAGCATTGGCGGAGCACATCGACTGCCGAAAGCGCTTCATTATAAGCGTCGGACGGATTTTACTTCCGACATCATCGGGAACGTTGTTGAGCTCTTTCCACAGTTCACCGATGCTGCTGTCTCGGTCCGGACTCGCTGCCAGGGCGGGTTCCGTCGCGAGTTCCGCGCGTCGGAAACAGTTACGGAAAGTATTGGGCGTCACGTCGCTCCGTGCGCGGCGCAATGTCTCAGTCGCGCTTCTTGCTTCGTGGTCGCGGCCAATCCACATCTCAATCGCCGCTCCAAGATCATGCACTTCGGCGGCCATTCTAGGCGCCCAGAGTTCGATATACAGTCGAACACGGATATATCGAACTCCAAGGGGATCGCGAAAGAATTATATATATCGATAATTCGATATATATGTGAAGATTATCTGACAACCCCGCACATCACTGAGAGTTTTCAGAAGTCGTGGAAAACGGTAGTTTACCGTTTTGACCCTCAAAGCACGGAAAATCCGAACCGCAGCATGATGACCACCGCACTTTATTTATAATTGAAATGTCTTTGAGCTTCGCTTGTTTTTTCTTCTGCGTCGTAAAGTTCGGCAAATTGTCTTCAAGATTACAAACACGCACAAATGAGAAAATCAACGCTGTGCACTGTGCCACAACATAGGCGAATAACGCTGACGTAACCTCAGCTGCAGTAGGCGGTTGGGAACGTTGTCAGGCACTGAGTGCCGTTATCTTCAGTATCCGAACCGAACACCTCCCCCACCTGGAGGCGTGCAACGAAGTCGCTTTGCACCCGACACGCTCCGGAATAGCCGGGGCGGGTTGTGCTGCATTCGCCTTTACGTCAACGTTGATGCGTGCATCGCCCTCAAAACTACTGCGAGGAATTCCGAACGCCTTTTCAACCAACATCTTTTCAGCAGCCTGCACCCAACGAATTCCCGCCTTCGTTTCTCCGAAATGAATGCCTTGGACAAAACAAACATACAACGCCGCATCGGTCCCCCTGCACGAGCCATCAAACAGCTCAATCACAGAAAAAAAGTGCCTCCGGTCAATTTCTTTCGCTCCTTTATGTCCTTTCGCCCCAACCACTATCCGCGTTCTAGGTATCATGGAGCTGCCCCTCGTGCTAGCGTGAAAACAGCTGTTGAAGGCCATCGAAGCGACATAATGCCGCGGACGCCGCCTCTGTCTCACCAAGCCAGGCAGCTCCTGCGATGAGTCAACATTATCATCAACTCCACCCCATCAGAGGAAGCAAACTTTCAGGGGCACCTTCGACGCGGAATTCGATATATCGAATTTGCCCGTGATCAGGAGTTCGATACACGCGCACAACAGCCCTATACTTTTGCATGGGATTTTCAAGGGGATGTTTGCACTGTTCGATATAGACAATAATTCGATATATCCGTGTTCGATATATCCGTGTTCAACTGTATCGGATGTGAACTTCGTTATAAGGAATATGTTTCCCATGTATTTCCGTAACTGAATTATTTTTGTTCGATATATAGCATAGTTCGCTCTATCCGGGTTCGTTATAGCCGGGTTTGACTGTATAAGAGGCAAACTAAAGGCAATAGATAAAGTTCGCTATCAGGCAGCCACAGTGCGTGCCCGTGGCGAAAGATTATTAGCTGGGGAAACACCCACTAAAAGGGCGTTAGGCGACGAAAGAAAATATGCACAAACAAATGAAATTACGGAAATAGTTTTTCGCGGAACACTGTCAAGGGAAGGAAAAAAACATAGAAAAAGCATTTGTGGAGCATTATGAGAAACTGTTTGCTCATTGTGCACCGCGAATAGAAGATTTCAAAAGAGATTTTCTTCCTTTGATACCGCAGTTAGAAGATGACGTCACGGAAGGCTTAGAACAGCCGCTTACACTCAGCGAAGTGAAAAAAACAATTGACGAATTGCAGGGGGGTAAAACGCCAGGACCGGATGGCATAAATGCGGAGTTTTACAAGGCGTTCAACGATAGAGCTTCACTTATTTTGCTGAACGTTTTTAGAGAAGCATATGAGAATAATATTTTTCCAGGTGTCATTTTCCCGAACATATACGGTTCTATTACCCAAATGTGATGATCCGGTTAAACTGCAGTCAGTTAATGGCTACCGCCTTATCACGTTTGCGAATGTTGATTATGAAATACTGATGAAAATTGTAGCGGAGCGGTTCCAAACAGTCATAACGTCCTTAGTTGGGCCACATCAGACGTGCGGCATTAGAGGACGAAGTATCGTCACCAATATCCATTTTGCTCGGAGTGTCTTGGAATGCTGTCATTTGATGTGCCGCCACGTTGCGATGACACAGATTGACCTTGAAAAAGCCTCCGACAGAGTGTGTTATTCTGTATTATGAAACATGCAAATGTGGCGGGGGAGTGCTATAAAATGGAGTGCATATGGCTTACCGGGGATGTACCACGCAGTTAGTTATAAACAAAAAGATCAGCAAATGCGTTTCTGTGTTATCGCCAGTTAGGCAAGGTTGTCCGATGTCACCCCTCCTTTTTTGCATGTTTTTATAGCCTTTTTGTTTAAAAATAATCCAAAGTAATGGAGTTAGGGGATTTAGTTCGAACTCAAGTGAAGTGCGGTTGTTGACAATTATGCGAACGACGTGGCAGTGTTTATTACAGATAAAGAGAGCGCGCAAAAAGTGACGGAGATTAGAAAAAAATTTCTGTGCACAAACCTGTAGTGCTGTAAACTGGGGAAAATGTTCGGGACTGTGGCACGGAGCATGGGCCACCAAACTCGAATTTTTTTTTAAAACATCCAGTGGTTTCAGGAGCCGAAAAGATATCTTGGCGCACCGCTTGAGTGCTACCAAGATAGTAGCAAGCATTGGCAGGAAGAACGGGTAAGATTGCGTGAAAAGGCAATGAGGTGGGGAGGTCGCAACCTATCGATGCTCGCTCGTGCCACTGTCTGCAACATGTTCTTCCTGGCAAAGCTATGGTATGTGATGCAAGTAATACACTGTTCGTGAGTAAATGTGCAGAAACGGCACCGTATTTTTGCTCTATTCATCTGGGGTTCCCAATGGGAAAGAACCAGCATCTCTTTCGCAAAGTGCGAGCGGGAGGGGTGGGCCTATCACACCTGTTTTTGCGACAACTCGTCAGCAGATTTATGTTTCTTCGCGATGCGAGTGATGCCTTCCTTCGCACATTTCTGCAAACCGTCTTGGCGGGTTCACTTCCGCAGTTTGTTGTTTGTAGTCTTGATGAACGTTACACGTTGCAAGGTTAGCTGAAGGAAACCGTTGAATCTCTAAGGTTTCTCTGTGTAAGGTTTTCTCTTGAATAACTTTCAAGTGTTTCAAGAAAACGTCTGTCAGAAGATCTAAGAGATGTTCTTTTTCTAGTACCGCTGCATAACTACAGTAAAGCCCGCTTATAGCGAACAGCGCGGGGATTGTAAAATAGTTCGATATAGCAAAAATTCGATATAGAAAGTGAAGCAAAAAAACTTATATGAGATCAATCTCGCCGACGGAGTCACGAGCTAACGCTGAGCTCTTATCACCCTGCAGTTCACTACTGATACGACACTTTCTCGGAAAGAAAGCGTTTATTTATTGGGGCGGAAGAACTGCGTGAGTGTAGCCTGATTCTTGGAGCGCAACGCGTTCCTGGTGACTGCTTGCTCCATGGTATCTAAACAGTCGACAAGCACAACACCGCTGCCCTCAATGGCTCTGCAGTATTCCCGTAGCAAGGCCACGGCAGCGACGGCTTCGCTCGTGCTCGGAAGCGGTACGGAGTCCTCGGCGTCTTCGACAGAGTGGAGACAAGCATGGATACAAGCGAATAATGGCAAACCCAGCGAATAGAGCAAGTACGGGCAGCGAGTGGCGCGGACTTGGAGTTTGGTGACGCCGCAGCCCGCAGCGCGTAATGTGGCGCTTTCGGCTCCAACGGCATGCATGCGTGGAGCTGGTCCACTCTGCCACGGCCGGTTTGGACGCGCCCGAGCTCGCGCGGGAGTCGCAAGGACACCCGCCGCACCGACCACTGATAACTAAGTGGAGATCAGTGGCACCGACGCGCGCCGATGTATTGCGGGAAAGCCTGCCGCATGCCTAAGGAGAGCGAAAAATCCCGCGCGGGAGAGTTCGATATATCCATTGTGAGCAAAATTGCTGGACACAACCACTCAGAGCATGGACTTCGACGAACTAAACGGTCGCACGATTCATCCCAACGGCCGTTGGACGAAAATTCTCCTAGCTCGCAAGAATAACAAATCGAAGCCGAAAGCTGCATCTCCTACGCATGTCCACCCGCCGCGCCGAACGCCGCTTCTCCAACAACCCCTGCCGCCACCCCAGTCGCCTCTGTCGGGGCCGCGTCAGCTTCCGGCATCTCGCCCGCACTCCGCCAGCCCCGCGCTCGCTAGCCCGTCACACCAAGCCTCCCAGATTCTGAGAACGATATCGTCTACCGTCCCCGCGCCGCAGGCACCGTCGCGCGCTGCTTAACCAAAGACATTGCGACCGCACTCGCTGCAGCAAGCAAGCTTCCTCCAGAACAGTTCTATCCATAACACTGCAAATACAACCCGCACAAAATCTGCTGGTTGCCTCAACTGCACATGAAGACCACGCCCTTCTGCTGAGCGCCATCGATCAACTTGCCCTCACGACCGGCACTCCAGAACTGTCGTCCTACCTGAAACCCACGCCCGACACGGTTCGCGGCATCATACACGGCTTCGATGAAGGCATTTCCAACGGAGACCTAAACAACCTCCTGGCAGCCAATGGACCCAGCCTACTTGACGCCAGACTACTGGGACGAACATCATCAGCCCCCCTGACGTTCCAGGGACCCCACGTGCCCTTTTACGTCAAGGTGGGCTGTCTACTGACCAGGTGCCACCCCTACCGACGAGCAGTGCAGCTTTGCCGCATTTGCGGCGACGTGGGCCACAGACAGGACATTTTCCCGCGGCCGGACGAGCCGAAGTGTATCGCTTGGGGCACACCGACCCCCTCCTCCGACCACAACTGCCAACCCAGCAGCAAGCTGTGTTTCCTTCCACACATCACAGCGGGTAAAGACTGTCCCAAGCGATTTCTTCCCGAACAACATCGAAACCCAAGACATCGGCCGGCCTCGCCACACAGAAGTTCAACGCTCCACCAGCCAAGAATTCCCACCACGTCACCCAGGCCAAGGATCAAGCCAAAGCACAGAACAGTCAGGTGAGCAGGGACTGGCCTCCCTTACACCCACTCTCTGTACACACAGAAATACAAACACTCCAGACCGAAAACCAATCGCAAAAGGCAGAAATCAGAGCGCTGCGAAATGGCGCTCCTATCAAAATCCCAACCACTCCACACGCAGTCACCACCTAGAGAACCCATTGCCCCTGCGTCAACTCCTAGTCACCTCCCTAACACCTCACAATCCCCTCTTCTGGGAGACGTGTACCAACTTGTCTTACATGAGTTCAAGGCTTTCAAAGAGGAAGCCAAGCAACATCAAGAAGAGGTGCAAACTCAACTCCGACAGATGAGCGAGCAAATTGGAGGCAACCGGCGCTACACTGAAACAGCAATAACGGCACTTCGACGTGAGATGAAGGAAAAACGCAGGAAGCGCATGGCAATGCGAAGACCGACAGAGGATCAATGGTCAGATACGGACTCGACATGCCATTCAGCCCCGAACTGAGGATTTGGCAGTGGAACTGCCGGGGGTACAGTCCGAAGCAGTCGTCCCTCCAACTATATGTAGAAAAGGCTGTACATTCCCCGGCAGTCATGCTGATACAGGAAGCGCATAGAATGCCCATCAAGCTTAAGGGATACAACACTTTTCAAACGAACAGAAATATCGCCATTCTCGTGCAAAAGGAACTAGCTGTGGGCCATCATGATGCATTACTCGGATACCCCTCACGCATATGTGGAGATACACCCAGCGAAACGGGGAGGACGTAGTCTACACATCCTGAACGTATACAGCAGCCCTAGCCACCGCAACCCCAATTTGGACTATCTAATCAAATCATACCTTACTTCGGCCGGCCGTGGTGCCCATGTGATGGTGGCGGGGTACTTCAATGCTCACAATGTGGCGTGGGGTTACAAGCGAACGGACGCAAAAGGACGCGGGAAGAACTGGCAGCCCGGGAGCATCTCACATTACTCACCGACCCACTGCAACATACTAGGAGAGGAAATAGCGTCAGCAGGGACTCATGCCCGGACCTGACCTTCGTACGAAATGTTAGGGAGGAGAAATGGGAAAACCTAGGGAAGGTTCTCCGAAGAGACCACTTTATTTTACAGACGAGTATGGACGATGCTTGTGGCAGATGGGAGAGAAAACGTCGAGCTTGCAGACTCACAGACTGGCACAAGTGGAGAGAAGCCAGAGAAAGACGGCTTGGGGAACAGGGAGGACCCAACATAGTGGACATCGAGCTGTGGACCCGAGAGCTGTTATTGGACGTGGAACACCACACGCGAAAAATCGAAGCTCTAGACGGCGTGCCAGCTGTCGACTCGCACCTGCTCCATATCTGGGATGCCAGAGAATCGCTCACCAAGAGATGGCGGAGACAGCCCCTCAACCGCAAGCTACGACGTCGAGTGGCCCAGCTTAGTAAGGAGGCAGGGGATTACGCCATAAGGCTTGTTAATCAAAACTGGCGGAAGTTTTCGGCAGCATGTCGAGCCAGTTAGGCGTGGCGAAGACGTGGAAGGTTCTTAAGGCAATGATGGAGCCATCTGCCACGAGGACTGAGCTTGCCAATCGACTTGCTAAACTGGTGCACGAATACCCCGGGACGGACCAAGAACTTATTGACGACCTCAAGGCCAAGTATCTCCGAACAGACCGCCGGGGGGATTACCCAGATTACCAAGGAGAACCCAATGCAGCCTTGAATGAACCTGTCACTATGCACTAAATCAAAACTGAGCTCACCAACATGAAGAAGACCACAGCCCCGGGACCAGACCAAATCACAGCGAGAGCCCTCTACAACCTAGGTGAAGCAGACATTCAAGCATTGGCCGACCTTTTCAATCAGGAGTACTGGATCCCTGGTTCGTTACCGCAACAGCGGAAAACAGCGGAAATTTGGTTTATCCCGAAACCGGGAAAGGATTTGAAGGTAGAGAATCTTAGGCCCATCTCGCTAACATCCTGCCTGGGGATACTATTCGAGCGAGTAATCAACACTCGATTGCAACGGTTTCTCGACGGCACAGACCAACTTCCGCACACACAGCTTGGCATCAGACCACACCTAGGCACTGCCGATGGGCTTTTGCGGGTCTACAGGGACGTATACCTTCACCCAGACCGCATACAACCGTGTGCGGTGCTGGCCCTTGATTTAAAAGGGGCTTTCGATAATGTCCTACACTCGGCTATACTACGCACCTTATCGGAGACTAATTGCGGCTCCAGAACCTACAACTATATCAAGGCGTTCTTACAAGATCGGAAGGCCAAGCTCTCTATAGGGGGACTCCAGTCAGACATAATTGAGCTGGGATCGCGGGGTACACCTCAGGGTGCAGTTCTCTCCCCTTTGCTCTTCAACTTGGCGATGAAGGATCGGCCGTCAAGACTTAACCGGGTGCCAGGCATTTGTCATGCTCTGTACGCGGGCGACGTCCCCATATGGTCAAATCGGGGAATTAGGGCCGACATAGAGGACAGCTTCCAACGAGCGATAGAAATCGTGCAGACCTTCGCCCGGTCCCGTGGCCTGGAGTGTGCCCCGGATAAGTCAGAACTTCTGGTGGTCCAGCCCAAGAAGCCCAAATACACGAAATATGACCCCATCAAGCTGCACGTGGATTTCATGCCTATCCCCGCCAGGCAGGAGATCCGTGTCCTCGGCGTGCACTTTTCCAAGATGGCACACAACACCACAGCGGTGAGTCGCCTTATAGCGGCAGCCAACCAGGTAGCCCGAATGATCAAGCAAGTGACCTCCAAAAACCACGGAATGAAGGAGACTGAAACCACTAAGCTGGTACAAGCCTTTGTGGTCTCTAGATACACGTACGTCGCTCCTTTTCTGAACCTCAAACCCAGAGAAGAGGACAGACTAGACCGAGCTCTTCGTAAGTGCGTCAAGCTATCTTTGGGCCTCCCAGTATCTACGTCCAATGAGCGCCTAATGGCTCTGGTGGTCCATAACACCACAAAAGAGCTCATAGATGCTCAGAGAATAGCGCAACAGGTGCGCCTCACGAGGACTAAAACAGGCAGAGCCATCCTAAATAGACTGGACATAACCCCTCCGACCACGGTGCAGGATCGACTCGACATCCCTCGGGAAATAAGAGAACGCATTCACGTCCATCCCCTCCCCAGACACATGCACCCGGAACACGATCAAGTCCGCAGAACACTCCGGGCCCAATACCTCTCCAAAACGTGGGACTCCCACCCTGCTACAATGTACGTGGACGGTGCCGGACCCACCAATGGGGTGACCACAGCAGCAGCCTGCTCGTCCAGTGGTAACCCCATTGCAATGGCATCCATCAAAACGACGGATCCGACCCGCGCGGAAGAGGTCGCCATCGCACTGGCCATATCTGCCCATCCTCGCGCCATTATACTAACCGATTCCCAAGAGGCTTGCCGAAATTTTCTTAGAGGCAGGATATGTCGCCAGGCCCTTCGCATAATTGCGAATCAGCCACCTGAAGGGGCACAGATCATATGGTTCCTGGGCCATCAGGGACAGACCGGGGGGAATGTCGCCGCGCACGCGTTAGCCCGCGATTCCTTATTCCGGGCGTTCACCCCCGCTGGTTTCCCCCCAGGCAAGGGAGCCAACCGATCACCTTCACCCCCATCACTGTGTACCGCCTACAGGGAGATACTGCTTGAACAGAGGCTCGGCAAGAGGAGATTTCCAGCCCCTCATCCCTCGCTCACAAGAATGGATTAGGTGTTACTTCGACAGCTTCACACAAACACACTTCCAATTCCCGCAACCCTACATAAAATACTACCCAGACATCTACCCAACACCACAGTGCCCGCACTGCGACCAGACGGGAGATTTACTCCACACGATGTGGCACTGCACACAAAATCCCAGCATGAACACCACACCGAACAACATATCCACGACACAATGGGAGGCCACCCTGCTCAACCCGCATCCAGCTTGCCAAAAATGGCTCACGGACCGGGCTGAGAGAGCTACTCGTCGGCCATCGGCAGCCCCGGATTGGCGGGTTCGACCATGGCTCTGAGCAAATAAAGTTTTCTCTCTCTCTGCGTTCAATATAAAAATTTTAAATGCATGTAATTTTTACCAGAATTATACAAGGGTTCGATATAGGCAATAATTCGATATATCCGTGTTCGATATAAGCGGGCTTTAGTGTATGTACCGCATTGGGCCTGGGTAAGATGTACTGTGTCGTGTCAAAAAGATGGCAGTCCCAGCATCTATGAAAACATTCTTTTTTAAGCTTCATTCGGGACCTCTTCTAGTCAAACATGGATGGCTGAAAAGGGTTGTTTGTGCCATGGACAGCAGTTTGTCTTTTGTGTAAAAAACCCGAACCAATAGCTAGACCACGTTTTCTTAGACTGCTGGGATGCCGTCTTTTTTGGGGGGACGTCCTTCAGCGTACACCACATGGAATCCGTTTCATTCCAGTAGACAAACATGACAGTGTGCCGTATCATCTGATAATGCTTTGGGGCCTACACGCCATCTGGCTGAATCGTATGGCGGTGCGCCACTCTGATGCTGACGCGAAGACTGTCAGCAAGTACTTTGCTCAGAATGTCAGTATGCTGAAGGAAGTAATTAATATGCAGTTCCCGGAGCTTGCGTGGTTACCCATTTTGGAGGAATTGTATTCTTTCGATGTTTATGATAGTTTTCGCCAACCAAATGTCGGTGAGCAGGCTTTAAACCGACACTGACGTGTTTTAAACCGGCATCGTAGACACTGACGTGACTGTTCAATATGCAATAAAGAAAAAAAAAAGTGCTCTGTAGCCTCGATACAGAGCACTGAGTACTGGCGCCGACGGCTTGGGTTCGAGACCCAGCTATCTCTGTTTTTTTAATCGCCTAATTTTTTTTATTTTTTTTTTTTTCAAAACTCAAATCTACGCGTTGTTTTCTTTAATCATGGCGATTTGGTATGTTTTAGGTCACTTTAGGTTTGGGGCGCAGCCAATGACCACCTTCAAATTATCGTTACCATGCGCAGGACACAGGCGCTGGGACCGATGTGGGATGCCGGCCCGCTCTAGCCCAGGCTTGCATGGCGTTGTCGAGGCCTGGTCACGTTCTCCTGGCTCGCTTCTGCCATACCTTGCCCCTCAGCCCGCTTGCTGCGGGAAGTCCCTTCTCCCGGCATTCTCTGGTAGGCTGTGCTGTTTCAGCTTCACGGGTCGTTGCCCCTTTCGCCGCTGCATGACGTGTTTCCGTCGCGGCGCTCTCCGAATGGTCAGTTTCTCGGCGGTCTTCGAAGACCGAAGACCGAGCTGCTGACAAGCGCATCGTTTCAAATCAGAGATGTGGAAGAAACGGAAGAGTTGGCAATTGCCCTAGCCCTGACCCTTCCGGGAATTTCCAAGGTTGTCACCGACTCACAGCAGGCGTACGGGAACTTCCAGTCAGGCTGGGTGTCCCGGCGGGTTGTCGCAGCGGTTTTATGAAAAGCCGTGCTGCTATTTTGAATGTCGATCAACCTAATGCGCTGCCTCTACAGGTTTGCGTATATTATACAGGTTGATTAATAGGATAAATTATCTCCTGCAAAGCTCACACAAATGATAACGATCGTCGAAGCAGTTTGCGCCCGCAAATATGCGCGTATCCTCGAGCAGACGACATTTTGGGTCATTTTGAAAGGAATAGATGGCGCCACGTTTGATAAAAAGTTTAAAAAATTAGACAGTTTAACTTTATTATTACGTAACTGGCACACAAAAAATCAATTTATGTGCATAATTTTTATTTTTTATTTTGTACTATAACAAGTAAAAAAAGCATAAAACGTCTTCTAACATGGCAGCCTCCATGGCGTAAACCACGTCCCGCGGCGCAGTTTGTATCGTGTCTGCTCAGTTTTATCCAAGATTGATCTGTGCAGCTCACAAAACCGAGTTCGCGTGTAGAGGTTGCGTCGCTTACAGTGTTGTGTCAACTTAGCACATTACTTAACGCTTCATAAGTGGTGTTGCGGTGCTGTAGGGAAGCGGACAAGTATCCGTGCAACAGACACGGTCAAGACCACTCTCCACGTGAGTAGACCTTTCCCCGCGTCAGTATGAAGAAAAAAGGTGGAAAAATCGAAGATGATCGGTTCAAGCACATCGCCACGGATCCGCGGTTTCGTGGCGTTCCACGATCCCAGCGGAAGATCAAAATTGACAATCGTTTCGCCGGCATGTTCGATGACAAGCGCTTCAAGCTCAAATATGTCATGGACAAACGTGGTCGCCCAATTCACAGCACCACGTCGGAAGATCTGAAGAAGTACTACGCCGTTGCTTCGTCTGACTCCGAGAGTGAAGGTGAAGATGCTGACACCGTCGAGCACCCAAATGAAGACAACGACACCGTCGAAGGCTCTGCGAAGCCGACGTCGAAGCAGCTGGCCAAGAAAGCTGCAGCAGCGGATGACGTTTCCCAGTCAGAGGACGACGACGGTGGTGATTCTGAAGAAACGGAAGATTCCGAGGATGAAAGCGAAGGTAAGGACATGGTACCGCGCTTGGTCTAGTGCTCTGAAAGTGACTGTCGAATGTCAAGTTATTAGTCGAACTCGACGTCGTACAGGGTGTTTGCTCCTCACAAACCCCCCACCCCCCGCCCCATCGAAGGAAGCACTTCGCCCTTACCTTGCGTTTTTTGCACGCCAGCTGAAATATCAAGCGTGTTCACCTTCTGCTGCTTGAAACTTTAATTGTGCGACAGTTTCACTGTAATACTTGACGTGCATCGCGAAGAACATTTGTGGCGTGACAAGAAAACTAAAGTTCGCCATAACGCAGATAAGAAAAAAATAGAAAGAGGGTGAGGGAAAAGTCATCAGGCCATTCGAAGATGTTGGTAAAACAAGCTTGTTGAGCTTACTTCTGAAATTCGGATGTCAGGTACGTTCTTGATGTTTAAATTAAAACAATAACAGGTGGTATGAAGCCTAGAATTGCTCTACTTTTTGAGGCGAAAACTTTCTTATTGGGACCGATGGCATCCTGTCAAAAAACTAATGCATTTCCCCGTAGACCGGTTGGTTGACCGAAAACATCTCTGATAACATCTCTGGACACACAACACGTGCGTGAAACTCGGTTTTTGTTGGGCCAAAACAGCTACTTGAAAATCGTGAAAAAGAAACGGCTCTAGAGAAGACAATACACCCATCGATCATGAAGAAGGACTACAAATGGCATACCTTTATCTCATAAACCACATTTTGGTATACGTTTAGGTTGTTCAAAGATGCGTTTACTCAGCGCGCGAAAAATCGTTGCGCGAGTTTGTTCTTCATTTCTGATTCGGGTCTTTGAAAGTTTGACGACGATTAGACGCACTTTCAGTGAAGGTTGGACACAATTTTGCGGAGGTTTTGACGCACTTTTAATGTGAGAAAACTTTCGTGCTTCTCTCGGTTTTCTTTAGGAAGGTTGATAAAGTTTTTTTAAAACCTCCAACTGCAGCTTTTCCTGAAACCTCCCCTTTGGTATCATTCTCGTAATCTATCCATTCTTGCATTGCTGTCTTCATTACACACAAAAACAGTATACCAGCTTTGAATAGCACATAGTAGGGGCCATTTAAATGGGGCTGGATGATCCTGCTGGCCATAAACAGATACAAAGTTTGATTACTTTCTGGCACTTGATGAATCGCACTTTCAGAACGAGCTAATGAAACCTGCACTAAAAAATTGGCTCCAATCCACGCTGTGAAGGTGGTTGGAAAGCAAAGCTGTAAATGACACCCGCAACAGTTCCTATGCGACGCCACTTGAATTCACACACGTGGCTCTACGAAGAGGGAAACCAGAGATTCTGCCAGCCAGTACCTGGAATTCACGGGGGTGGCGTCCCGAACGCAGCAGTGTCGGCCATGGCCGGGCTACAGCGGTGGATGCCGCCGATGTAGCCTGGCTGTGCATCAGCAGAAAGAAAACAGAGAGGAGCGTCTTTTGAAGGGTGAAACAGCGGAACCTAGCCCTATCCAGATGTACTAGCTCGGGGCTACACCACCGCACGACACAAGTGCAGACACCGAAACAGTTCGGCCTGTGAGCTTAGCGATTCCCATTTATACCAATTTAAACTACTTAGCTTAGTAAGTTTGAGAATCGCGAGAAAGCTGAGGGAACTTTTACAATCGCTATTTATCAGAATTAGTTGCTTCTTTTTGCCTTTTGTAATATGTTTGTTAAAACAGAACCGAATTGGTGTTCACCAATTTAGAAAACGTAGTCCCATTCGTTGCAAGCAGTGCAGCAAAGGTAGCGTTTCTCTAGTGGCCAGATGCCTGTATGTGGTCTTTACATTTTGTTTTCCCACGCCCTGCAAACCAATCCTTAACGTATCTTCGCCGTATGGCCAATTAATTCCGGCGAGTCCAGGTTACCCAGCAGGTGCTGTCGAACAAGTTAATCCGGCCGTGCGAAGGAAGCTGCGCCAAAACACGCCCAAAACAACTGTTGCAAAGCAGACGACAAAGTCGTCCCGCCAACGTGCCCGCTGGTGTGAGCAGGCACCTGTGCGCGGGGAACGCTGAATAATAGCGCTCATTCGCCACGTCATAAAAGCGCGCTACCCCTCCCAGCCACGTTGGGAGTTTCTTGTCGCACACGCCACGAAGGAATCGTTGGC
Source organism: Haemaphysalis longicornis (assembly GCF_048455015.1). Taxonomy (NCBI): domain Eukaryota; kingdom Metazoa; phylum Arthropoda; class Arachnida; order Ixodida; family Ixodidae; genus Haemaphysalis; species Haemaphysalis longicornis. The sequence continues at coordinate 81,504,223 of NW_027526385.1, read as the reverse complement.
TGGTAGAGGTAGAAAGCTTTGCTCCAAAATAACTTTTGTGTGTCTTGCTGGCAGCCCCTGGCAATGCTGACAACTTACCCGTTTTCCCTTGTCACCTCTGTTTCTACTTCCAGATGAATCAGCCGAAAGCTCCGACGAGGAAAAGGAGCCTGAGAGAGATCTCTCCCGAGGCATCGGAAACATTGAAACGAGCTCTGAAGAAGATGAAAGCAGTGAAGGTACGGCATATCATGCAGTTTCTTTTATTTCTTTTTTTTTTTCTTGCTCACATTTGTGCTTATGTGCTGTGATGTGTTCTCTCTAAGCTCTTGTGACTGTGCAGGAGGCAAGCACCCCCCCCCCCCCTTCCTCTAATGCACTTGTGGAATAGTTAACCAATACATTTACTTATGAAAATAGTGGACCACTTTTACTTGCTTGCTTGAATCTACGCAAACATTGCTTTCACTCATTCGCTATCAATTAAATTTGTTCATTGTATTACTTAAGTAATTGTTTGGGGAAACATTCTCCGTCATCGAAAAAAAAGTAACCTTTTTTATCATCAGCAGTCTATTGTCCACTGCAGCTCGAAGGCCTCTACCAAAGATTACTCACTATTAGGGTCTCGTGTCAACATTGTATCTTTTTTCCCCCCATTTGTCTTGACTTTGTCTCTTCACTTTAGTTTTCTGCTTTTATGGTTTTCTAGGCCTGTCCTTAAGCATCCATTTTTTGATGCGTTTAGTTTATGCATATGCTCATTATATCACTCATCTCTTAAAGGAGTGCTGACACGAAATTTTCGTGTTAAGTTTTTTTCGCCATTATGCGTGCCTACCAGCTCACTAATCATAGAATGACACATTATACGGTTGAGCACAGCATAAACATTCATTTACGGCATCGTTTATTCGTGTCAGTTTCGGTTTTGACAAAACGAACGCCGAGCGGCCGCCATGACAGGAGGTATCACGTGACATCACCATTCTTGCCCCACCGCTGCCGCTCTGGACGCGCGCGCCCAGACCGGCCAAGGTCTTTATCGTCCCCACGCGCCCGGGCAGCATGACGTCAGTCCCAAAACCATGACGCGTACACACGCCGACGCAGCGCGTGCCAACCACAGTCAGCGCGTCGGCTTCGTCACGGGAGCCGCGACGTCGGCAGTTTGGGGCAAGTGGTAGATAATATCATGTCGGCCCTCTCTGGGCTTTCTCTTGTGGGCGAAGATTAAAATGGATTTAAAATATGTTGCGCCGGACGGTTGCTGTTGAAACTTGCTGGGAGATATCTCCTGATAAAAAGGAAGCATTTTACATAGTTATCTCAGCTTTGAAATTTCGTGTCAGTACTCCTTTAATAAAGTGACAAATACCGTGTATGCTTACCCTGGCCCCCAGTGGCATAATCGATAAGGCACTTGTGTAGTTAACACACTGATAACTGTGTTTCAGTACTGGCCCATAATGCATCACTCCTGCCCATATTTGCATCACTGTAGCGGGAAATTTGAAACTTTTTTTTTCCTGGTTGAGAGAAGGTCCTTAATGGCTGGGATAGAGCTGCTTAGTTCTTTCAAATTGAACAAGGCTGAATTTTGTCTACGTGGTCTTTTTAATTTTGATTTCAACTGCAGAGGAGGACGAGGAAGCGGAGCAGCTGGACGGAGCGGTGGCGTGGGGTGAGCTGGATCGTGACGCTCCGCAGTCGGACCACGTGAGCCGGCGGCTGGCGCTGTGCAACATGGACTGGGACAAGATCCGCGCCCAGGACCTGTTTGTGCTGCTGGACTCGTTCAAGCCGCCGGGGGGCATCGTGCAGAGGGTCAGCGTGTATCCGTCGGAGTTTGGCAAGGAACGTATAGAGCACGAGCGGGTCAACGGACCTGCCGAGCTGGTGGAGGCCGCCGCCGCAGAGTCTAAGAAGCACTCTTCCAGCAACAAGGATGAGGAGGGTGATGCCAAGAAGCAGAGGTATTATTTTTCGCTCACCTCTGAACGGCGAAAGCTGGCTTAAAGTGGGAGCTGTAGTTTCGGTTGCGCATTTTTTACACAAAGTCAAGAAGGGGTTGTTGAATGATTCAGCGGTATGTGCGGTTATGTATGTGTGTGTGTGTGTGAGTAGGTGCACACCAAACGACAAGGAAGAAATCGGGTGCACATATAGGTTGTATTCACTGGCGAGGCACGCTTGCAGGCAACCATGTGAGTGCGCCATCACTGGTTACGTCGGGCTCTGCGGGATGGGGTAGTAACTTGCCCGTGCTAAGCACATTGCGTGTGTTGGACGTTCCAAACTCTACCCCACCAAACGCTAAGTAATGCCTCGTCTCCAATGTGAGTGCAATTAAAAACATCTCTGTTTACACCACCGTTGAAAATTGGGTTGAAACGGAGCAGATGACGCACACTGGTGGTTTTTTTTTCTTTTTTCTGCACCATGTCTGTGGCCGTTTCCAGTGTTGCCAAGCAAACAAATTGACAGCTAAACTTTTCAGTGAATACCATTTATAGTATTAGCTGGGTACATTCGCGAAGCCAGCTGCTGTATGTGTGGTGGGTGGGCGTGATGGTGTTGATGTAAGCATGAATGAAACAGGACCATCAGTTAGTCGTGCAAAACTGAGTTAAATATTGTCATGGTACGGTTTCGAGAAATGAAGAAGATGAGGACAGCTGCGGCTGCGTTCTGCTTGGGCTGAATTTAGAAGCAGACGACGAAAGCTTCTAGCAATCGGTCTCTATGCTCTCCTGCTGGCATTATGTGGCATTGTAAGCAGTGCAAATGCGTTAAATTTCCTTGCTTCTGCCTTGGAACAATATGAAACGTTAGCATTGTTTCACGTCACTTAGCTTACAGCCCCATCTCTTTAAACTAAAATTATGTTGTTAGCATTGCTTAACCTCTCATAGTAGTCTAGCCATGAGGAGCCTATGGTAATAAAGCTTTACATCTTAATATCAAACAATCTGTGTGCTGTACGAATGCCCTTGGTAATATGTATATCTATAAGTGCCGTTAGCATAACTATAATGTGGCGAAGCAAGAATAACTAGACGAGAGCATCCTGCTGATCTGAAATTTGCTGCGTTAAACAATGCCAGCTTTTTTTTGCACTGTTGCTATTCCATCATGGCTCTTTTTCGAATGAACCAAACTATTATTTCATCTGTATGATTTCTTTAACCTGTGGGCCACTCTTGGAGTTCCTACGAAAGCTGAGCTTTCCACCCTTTATTGACCACAGTACAAAATACTTTTGCATTGCTAAAGAGTGCTGTGTCCTGACAGTGCCCCAAAATTGTTTCTTGCTTAACAGGGAAGCACTGCGGCAGTACCAGCTGAGTCGTCTGCGATACTACTACGCCATTGCGGAGTGCGATTCCATCAAGACTGCGGATCACCTGTACCAGGAACTGGACGGCCGAGAGTACGAGAGCAGCGGCACCTGCCTGGACCTTCGCTTCGTCCCCGACGACATGACCTTCACCGAGGTGGGCCTCACAGGGCAGTTGTGCGCTCTGGTCACCCTATATAGTAGTCACTAGCCTGATTGCAAGACTATGAAAAAAAAATGTGGTTAATCCCTCTTACAAAGGAATCGGCACAACACAAAAGTGAAATGTGCCTTAACAGGAGCAGCTGAATGTTTATTGTGCATCGATGTGAACTTGCACATCGCTATTTATATTTTATCGGTACGGCACCATTATACGCATCAACATTAGACACTGGATTACATGCGCCGGAGCATTGCCTAAATCCGACTGAAACCACAGGCGCTTAGAAACCGTGCGAACGAAACCAAACTGGTTGTCAGGGAATCGTTTGGTGAAGTCACGGTCCACTGCGACGAAAAGAGCATGATTTGCGGGTCGGCAGCAGTCTTGTGGGTGTGCTTGGAGACCGAAGTCCTGCTGGTGGGTCGCTTCGGCAAAGGTGCGATCACTTTGGTCGTGTTCCGTGACGTGTACAACAGACGGTTGAGTTGTGAAGAGCTCAGCTTGTGGAACGCGAGAGGCAGAGTTCGCGGCCCGCAGCAGTAGCGCCAACTATCGGCGCTCATTAGCAGCTCAACGCACTAGTTCGCTTCACCTCTCCTAGACGACAGCACCATCTGAATAGCGATTCTTATAGGGGAGGATATAAGGCGCATTCGTACATCTAAACAGGCGTCAGTCACAGCCCAGTTGGCAGAGCATCTCACTCCTCCTGTTGCGGCCAGGGTGATCGTGGGTTTGAAACCTAACGTCGCCGCGTCAGCGGAACTTTTTCTGGCGATGTCGTTTTCGTGACAGATATGACATCGGTGAGGGCTTGTTGTACCCCAAATGAAACACTTTCGTATTAAAACACACTTCTTTTCTTAATCCTTATATCACTCTTCTAATGACGTCTTGCAAGTAGCTTGTGCACGTTGTGAGCATGTTTCTAAACTTACCTAGCGGGAGTTTGTTGCCCTCCTGTTCGTCGATAAGTTAAGATTCCAATGACAGTGCTGCCACTCCTGCGCCAAATGCGCCAATTTGCGCCAAATGAGGTATCCTGCGCCATCCTGATACAAAAACCACGATTTTGCAAGCAAGTGCGCCAAAAGTGCGCCAAAATTTCTGTTGCGCAAATCGCGTGCAGCCTGTTACAAGCACTACTTCACAGTGGTCTCTAGACATGTATAACTAATTCGGGTTGATAACTTGAACTCCCTAGCACCCGTCATCGTGTTTGCCGCGGCGAGTTTGGTTGGCGCCGTCACTGTACCGCCGATACAGTGTTTTCGTCTAGCATGTCATTGCAGCGCTGGCGTACCGCGGTTAAAAACTTTCCTTCTTGCTGTAGTTTCCAATAATTCCTGCTATAAACAATAGGTAGTTTTAGGTGGCGTTTATTGCCGGCCCTCTCCGCTCCGGGAGCCAATGGGAGCGCCGTTTCGCGGCATGCGTGACGCGCTCGGCTGCAAGCTCTCGCTTCGCTTGTTGGGCTCGCGGAGGGGACTGCCGCAAGTGAAGCGGGCTGTGAAGAACGGCCAGTCCCTCAAAAGCATGAACCTCATGGAGCGTTTTCTGCTCGCGAAAACGCGCCGCGTAAGCACCCATACGCTGCGCGCGGCGCGGCAACATGGCGGCGGCTTCGGCCGCGGAGTGGTGTGGGGTAAGCGCTCTCTAAAACATCGCTCAAGGCACGCACGAAGTTGCTTGTGTGGTAAAGGAGCTTATAATGTGGGCAAAATCGGTACTTTAAAACATCATCCGCGTCGCTAGTGAAAGCGTCCATGCAATACCTGCCGGGGTGGTAAGCCTAAAAACCGCCGACGGAGCCAGCCGGCCGTGACCAGGCTGTCTCGAGCGCTTCAAAACCGCCGCCATGAGGCACGCGCCTCCCCATTGGGGCAAGTCGCCAGGCTCCTCCCACTGCCGCGCGCGACACGCCTCATTTTCTGAGCGTGGCAGAAACTGCCGCGTGCGTGGAATCGTCGACGCGGGCGTGAAAAAATCGCACGCGCAACGCCGACGCGCATGAATCGCATGCAAAAGCTCCATGCGCGTTTCTCGTGCACATTTCCAGCTAGCGTGGAAATGCGCACGAGGACTGATAGCAAGCGCCTGCATCTAATAAAATGAAAAAGTAAAACACGAGGGCTTGCCTCAACAATTAATAAACTAGAAAAGAGGCGCGTTGTTTTTTTGCTAGGCAGGTTTGTCGAAGCCTTTCAAATTCATTATCGTGTTGCAGGTTGTCTTTTATCCACACCAGACAGTAACTAAATACCTTGCAAATTATGTTTTGTTGCATTTTTGCGATTGCGTGGATACTTAGGGGATTTAATTGCATCAAACTTATGGCGACTTCTAGCGACTGTTTCGAAATAAGTGGAAAAAAAATCCCATTTCCCCAGGAATGCCAGGTTGGGCTATAAAGAGCCTAATTTGGCTACTTTTTTTTTTGGTTGTAGAAATTTTCTTTATTGGCTATTTGGCTATTCTTGGGCTATTGGGAGAGCTGACTGTGAAAGCTATTTTTAATGCATGTTCGAGCCTGCCAACTATGAAGCGTTTTCAGTGACTTCTTGAAAAAGACTTTCCCTGGTAGGGACAAGGAGACCATTATTCTTCAGCTTTGTCGTCCATTTGTGATCGCATGTGTAAAAATCACCTTGAAGCCCATTCAATGGCGACCTCCACATCAATTACTGGACGATACTGGTCAATTTTTAGTGCTGAGAGATGCTTTGGACACATCTAGCAGTTGATGTTTAGTTGCTCCAAGGTGCTCCAAAACTGACATTTAGGTGCTCCAAATTGCTCCAAAATTAATAATTTACTGATACAAAAATTGCTCCAAATCACCGTTCATCAGTGGCACCACTGCAATGATATTCCTTGCTCCAGTTAATTACCAAAGCTGAGTACCGTATTTTCGTGCCTATAACCCATACCAAAAATGTGAAAATTTCAGTGGTGAAGTAGGGGTGCGGATAGTACACGGGGTTCTTCCTTTAGTGCAGCTTCACGGCAAGGCGCATCGTGCTGTGAAGCTTATACCTCTGTCACACGGGCACTTTCAATCGCGATTGAGTCGATCCGGATCGAGCTCAATCCGGATCGGGCGCATGCTACACGGCAGTTTCAATCGCGATCGAGCTCGATCCTGCTCGAACTCAATCCTGGTTTCTCAAGCGCGATCGAACAAAAGCGGCGATACTCTCGTCCCCACTCAGTAATGGCACAAAAGGTGACAACTTCAAATAACGCCACAAATTGTGTCAAATAACTTGACCCAAATTAGCATACGGTAACATTTACATAGTTACGTATACCTACGCCTGCGCGAGTTACCAGACGCCGGCCGCAAGTACATTGTTAGCGCCATCTGGCGTACACAAGTGCAACCGGCGCAACTTGTCGATTGCGATTGAAACGTGCCATATAATGCGTCGAGCGCGCTTGAAAACTTGATCGCGATTCACTTCAATCGCGATTGAAATTGCCCATGTGACAGGGGTATTATACGCAGTAACACTGACTACGCCTTCCATGGCAGCTATTGCGCAAAACATACAAGGACAAAAAAGAAAAAACAAGGATGAGCGCACTCGAACAACTGAATTTTATTAGTTTGACGAAAGACCTACAAACCCGCTTGCTAAATATACTCTTTTCTGTCTACATAGTATGTGAAGTGTTGCTGAAGCAGTAGCATTGGTGCAACCTTCCCTGTATCAAATGTGCAGGCAATACGCGAGGATTGTTTTTCTTTTCCGGCGGGCTGAAAGTGGGGGTGCAGATTATGTGCAGGCGGGGGTTATACACGCGAAAATACGGTATGCACCCCTCAGACTGCTCCCTTGAAAATGTTTCGCAGGAAGCAGCAATGGTGCAGAGTCTTGTCTGTGTATGTTTTTATACTCAGGTCTTCAGTGTGTTGTTTTAAGTTTGTGTGTGGCCTGCCTATGCGTTTTTTTTTTTTTATGCTTTTTGGAAATTTGAAAGTTGCTGTATTCCTCACACCACCTTGCTAGCAAACTTCGTGACGTTGGCTGCAACAAGAAAGTGACAAGTCCACAGTGCAGCATTCAAAGCATTGTGAGCCTGCTTAAAATGTATCAACTGCTCACAAACAAGCCGCAAGAGGATAGGCGCACACCAAAAAATTTTGAAGACAAAAGTAGCAACAAACCATGTTGCAAGCCAGCATGGCATCATTGTGGTAGTTGTGAGGTGACCCCAATTGGCATTTGGTCTTTTTTTTTTCTCTTCTTCCAAGCACTTACGGTATACACAAAAATGAGGGCTCCAAACTTTCTTTAAATATTGCGGTAAGGGATTGCATGGGCAGGACTGCATTCACTGCAGCCCAAAGCTCGACAATTTCATGTCGTGAGAAAAAGGAAAAAGGGAGCAACAAAAAATTCCCGGGCCATCTCCACTAACGTGAAACCTGTGGAAGGGCGAAGCATGCAGTGCATAAGTGTATTCTTGGCGCCTTGGCGTTACAGGTATACAGCCTTGCTGTAAAAGTCTCTCGTCTTTGGAGCACAAAGCCCTCCAGCATGAGGCCTAAACGAGTGCCCTGGTGTTTTTTAGCATGCGTTAAGTTCTAGCGCGAGGCGCAAACGAGTTTCCCGGTGTTTTAGTACCGCGACTACATGAGACGACGATTACGATGCCGACAGGAGACGCCAACAGCCCCAGCCCCTACGGGGCTTCGTCCCCAAAAGGAAGCGACAGACGTTTAGTACGCTTTTTTATGTGCACACCCATTTCCCTTAGTTTGGGTGAATTGTTGGCGCAGCATTTAGGTATTATTCATTTTGCTCTTCAATTTTTACCCTTCACAGGAACCGACCAGCGTAGCGGACGGCCTTCCCGACCCACAGACCTACAAGCCGCTGAACTTTGTGACCTCGGCCCTGCAGTCGGTCAACGTACAGCTGACCTGGGATGAAGACGACCCCCGCAGGTCAGAGGCCATGCAGAGGGCGTTCAAAGAGGACGGCGACCACGACGACCTCAAAGTGTACCTGGCTTCGTCCTCGTCGGAGGAGGAGGAGGAGGAGGAGGAGCAACAGAACCAGGGTGAGGATCGTTCTTTTACGTCGTGAAACAGCGGAAACACACAAGCATTGGCTACTAACTGCTGTTTTTAATAAAAAATCACTCACCATGAGCGCGAGTACCAGTGATATCCTATCCTGACTGAACTGAAGGCTGCTTTTTTCTTTCTTTTTTTTTTAACACTTTCGTGACCGCGGAAAAACGGCTGTTTTTGGGTGGTCCAGGAAATATTTTTTTCTTGCCACAGACAACGAGTGATCTGCTGAGGTGTAAGGTACTAAATGATAGAGAAAGAATAGGGCTTTCAAACAGTAATAATTTCAAACAACAGATTCATAACAAATTTTATTAGAAAATTAACGAGACCAAAAAAGGTAACAAAAAGAAAAATGAAATGGTGAAAACATCAATGCCTCTTTGCACAGGGTACACACAAAAAAATTTAAAATGTACAATTTGAATGTAAGGGCATTGTAAAGTAATACAGTCTAGTCCACTTATAACAATAACCAAGGGCCAAGGAAATCCTATCGTTATAACCGATAATTGTTATAGGCGGATTGCGAAATAAAAAGACGGAACAGAGCTCAAAACATTTTATTCGCATGCCAGCAAGGTCATACTACTACTAATTTGCGGAAAAGAAGCCACAGTCGGTCACCTTTGTTTGCTGCACGTGAAGCTCGCGCAAATCTTTTCCAAGAGCATCTATAGGTGCTTCACCTAGCTGAGGTAAATGTCCTTGGCGGAAACAAAGTCCCCGAGGGACTGTGTCATGCATTGGGCCTCCTACGAAGACACTACCTGAGTAGGCTGCGCAACCGCGTCATTAGAGTTGTCACTGTTGCACTTTTGGTGCGCAATATAACCGGATTCAATTGTTATATCCAATATCGTGGCACTGGAGCATTGTAATAAGCGGTTTATTTTACCATAGAAAGAATACAAAAGTTGACGGCGTCATAGCTGTTCATCGTTATATCCGATATATTGTTATAAACGGTATCCTTATTAGTGGACTCGGCTGTACTGCAAAAATGAGCTCTGTAAGTGCAAAAGTTGTTTACATACATACAATTATATAAGCACTAGTGCCTACTGGCTATTTTTTGGTGGTCCAGGAAATATTTTTTCTTGCCACAGAAAATGATGGATGCTAAAGCGTAAGTTATGAAATGATAGAGGAAGAATGGGGATTTCCAACAGTAATAATTTAAAACAACAGACTTAAAACAACAGAGTGTGTAAATTCAAACTCGGTTAATTTGAACTTACAGTTAATTCAAATTGATGCCCTGGTCCCAGCACAGCCCTGTACATTTCAATGGGGGAAAACTCCCAATAATTCAAATGCGTTGATATCAAGAACGGTTAATTGAACTGAGATCCCCTGGTGCCCATCGCTCGTCGCAGAAAAAGTCATCCCAGAGTGATTACAACGAGTTGCAAATCTAAACCAAACCAAATTTACTAGAGATGCAAAACAACAAAACAGCGTAGCGAGCGATACGCTGCTGCAATGGCTTATTTCGCTTCCAGAACGGATTATTACTTTTAATTTTGATTGCCTCAATCCTTCCATTTAAACAAATGTATTTTCGAGCATAAAAAGCATCATTATGTATAAAACAACCTGCCAAAAACGTGTAGTAGCGCATAGTTCGCGATAACGAGTTTAGAGGTGGCTTTTTTTGTTCTGCAGATGCAGTGTGGTACGATGTCCATTCATTCTAGCACTCGCCTGCTAATTCGAATTGCGCTGAAAAATTTCATGGTTCCCTTCGAGTTCGAATTAACGAGCTTTTGCTGTAACAGCAACTGCCACTCACGCAAGCAAACAAGTGTGATGGTTCTCGAAATTTGTTTAGGTCTTTCAAAGACGAGCAGAAAGTTTTGTTTCAATCCACTATATGTCATACTGCGTGTATACAGTTTGACACAAAAACAATAATGCGATCAGCGGGACATGTTGTAAAAAGTGCAGGTATATAATGCTGCGTTTTTTTCTTCGCTAAACTTTTACGCCACGCCGCTAGAATTGTAGAAGAATTCCATGCTAACATTGGCAAAGTCTGCTCGATGTAGTTATGTTCTGTTGCCACTGCAATCCATTCTCAGCAAGTTTTGTTCAGTTGATAAGGGAATATGAGCTATAGAGGCTACTCCCACGGAGCAGCTTTTATACTAGTGCTTTTTGGTCACTGTACCTTTTGAAAACTTGTGTGAAGGAGCTTGCATGGCATGTTTCGTAGGCGGCGGAAAGGAGAAGGGGAAAAAGGCCTCAATGGAAGCCCAGATTCAGAAGTACCGCGACCTGCTCAAGAGCCTCGATGGCGACAAGAAAGCCGGAGGTGACGAAAAGGACGAGGATAAAGACGACGTGGAGATGGAGGTGACGTGGAACCCAGGTAAGTTTGCTGTTATGAAGAACTGCTTTCAACCTGTATTTCCTGTTGTCACTGCTTTGTGCTTGCAAAGCTATCTGCTTGTGCTACTAGGTGTGTTTTCCCCCAAGGATAATGAAATTCTTGGTCATTTAATCTCGGCTGTCTATTCATTCCTCACTGTCTGATGAACAAGCAGGGTCACTACTTCTTTCTACACTTTAATTTCTGAGTAGTAGGTCAGAATGACAATGGAATGATGGAATGACGTGTTGTTGTGCACACGTTGACTCAAATGTACCGGTATTCACCTGTACCTATAGCTGCATTCATGTATGTGTTCATCCGTATGTTTAGCCGTATTCCGTACGTACGGGTCAGTTTTCATTTAGGGCCAGGTAGGAGATTCTGCAAAGCACTTGCAATATTCTGGCGATTGTTGCACAAAAATCTTACAGTGACTTCTGCACGCAATGTTAAAGCTATGCGCAAAAATCGAACAGAAATAAAATGTGCCTAAGATGAGCTTGCCAACCTCCCCTACACTCCGTTCTTTTTGAGCAAGGTTCATTGCTTCTGAGGCTGGTCTGTTTGTCTGCACTTGAGGAACAGTGTTTCACAGCTTTTGTCAAAGTAATCGTTGTTGGTATACTTCCCTCGACAAACTTGCTTTGACGGGTTCGCAGGGCTGAACAAGCAGGTCGAAGACATGGTGAGGAGGAAGCAAGAGCAACCTGAGGGGAAGACACCCTTCCAGGAGTTCCTCGAGAAGCGCAAAGAGAAGCGGAAACTGAAACGGAGCCTCAATAAGAACGTGAGCGTCTCGGTTTTAGACTATTTTTTACCCAATGTGCAGTCCGCATGGCAGCTTACTCTGCGCTCAATGGATTCGAAGGGATCCTAGTTCTTTACTGTTGCTGCCTAGTGTTTCCTTTCATTCCAAAGGGTGAAGATTTTCCTAACTGGAGGCAGAAGTGGTGTAAATTGTTTTTTTAAACGTGAGGACGTTGTTGTGCTGTGTTTTCAAGGTTCGTGCCTGCTGTTTGCGGTAGTACTGTTATCTGGCGGTGTATTTAACGTAACAGTGCGGTACACCTTTCTACACTCGGTTACTGTAAATTTGTGCAACGTACACTTGCACCATCACTGATTCAAGCAACTGGAGAACTAGTGAAAACGTTTTTAACGTTCAGTCTGCATCAGTAGTGTTGTGGCATGGTGGCACTATCTTCAGGTGAGGCGTAAAAGGAAAACACTGGCCTTAACTGGCTGTGAACACGGTATCAAATGCCTTCCCCAAGCTCTTTCAACTTCACCTTTTCTGTACAACGTGTTTGCGCCCTGCTGCTCAACCATAAATTAAAGCCCGCATATTCAAGCACCTTTTTGGCCAGCACGAATAGTTCACATTGCGAGCACTCTACACCACATGTGCGCAGCAGCATTCTAGATGTCTCTGGGGTCAGAAATTTCATAGACTTTTAACACACTTTTACATACGACGTTGCCACTGAGGAAATGTTTCACTCCGCAAATGAACAGCTGAGGGAAAGAGGAAGCAGTGCTGAGGTTTTCAGCTGTGCTAATTACTGCAAGTTCACATTGGGTACTGAGAGATTGCACGTAGCTGGGCGAAACGTGGAAGTTCACATTATGGGAAATGTGTCATTCGCAAAAGGACACTGAAGTGAGTTCTTAGCATTGCTTAATTGCCTTACCAGATTATGAAGTTCCAAATGTGTAGGCCATGTTTCGAGACCTTTTGGCCAGTTTACGCAATCTTTTTTTTTTTTTTTTTTTGACGGAAAAGAGCTTGAAATGTGCTATTCCCCTCGCAACATTGTCTTCGCCAATTTGCATATGCCGGCTACGGGGACACCCTTTTAAGTGTGCAGAGCGCCATTAATTGAATTGAAAACGTGTCTTTCCCCAGTGACGTGTGCATCAGTAGGCAAGATGTTGGTATACAGTGTAGACCGCTTATAACGTATGTCACCGTAGTGGCAAAAGTCTGCAATATAAGCGGTGGCACATTATGAACAAAACATACACGAATTTAATCACAACGCAATCTACCTTTCAGTCATTCTTTGTTTACCATCACTCAAACGAAGGCCTCTTAAAAATAGTGGTGCGATCTTGATTACTTTATTTTTTTTTTTCCCACATCAGACACTATGCAGGGTTTACAAGCTTCTGCATGGTCTAACAAACCACGAACACGGCTTTAACTTCTTTGTGTTTGTGTTTTAAAGGAGCATGTCTACGTTTCTTAGCTTCTATGAATGGATGCCGCTTGACAACGTGATGAGAATGCAAGCTGGATTTTCTTTGTTTCTTTTTGTTTGTTTGTTTTCACAACGGATGCAACTGTAGTTAGTGACTGGTGGCACCGCATCTAAAGCTAAAATGTCTGTTACGAGTGAGATTGTTAACCAAAATTCAAGGGTAACTTGTCCTTTATAACCAACTATTTTCTACCACCGATGTCTGTTATAAAAGAGGTCAATTTAAAGGGAAAGATAAGGCAGCCAACCATGTGAGTGAATAGTGTCTCTTATACCCAATTGTGCCTTACATCCATACCTCTTATAAAGAGATTCAACTCTAGTTCACAAAGCATCTGCTATGGGCCCATGGCGTTTCCCCTTCTTCTGAGCATGGTTTGCGGTGATATAGTGGAACAAGAAACCACACGGGATTCAAACTAAGCAAAGCAGCCACCACAGATAAGAGCTTGGCAAGGTCAACATCTTCAATACCTGGTCAAAGCAACAACAGCTGGGCAAGTTGGGAAGGTGACTTGCGTACTTGTGTCTGGTGTACTTTTGCTCTTCTCTTTCAATAACTGGTCTAAGGTTTTAGCGAGGGAATTTGACATCGTTTGCAGCAAGACATTACACAGCTTAAACTAAACAATGCAACCACAAATAAAAGTGCGGCAAAGTGAACTTAATACCTAGTCAGAGGTTTTCGGCGAAGGAATGCAATGTCGTTTGCATGGTTGCGATTGTGACAGGGACCACAGAAAGCGGACGGTGACGAAGAAAGTGACGAAGCCGACAGCGCCGGGGAAAGCCAGCAGCCTGACCAGCCCTTCTCGGATGACGAGCTTCCCTCGGACGTGGACCTCGACGACGACTTCTTCAAGGACAGGGAGACTCCTAAACGTAAGCGTCATTCAAGGATGACTCGTGGGTTACGCTGGAGACGAGGTTCTACTTGGCCGTTGTGCTTGCCTGGAGGGCCCATGAAGACATAATGCAAGTTCGATTCGTTACAGAGGCTCCTTTTTGCCGATAGTAATGGTGTCGATTTCATCGCAAACTTCAAACAAACAATGGGGATATTGAGGAAAACAAGTGAAGAAGTGATCACCAACCCACTTTTTAATGATTCCCCTTTGATCTCACAGAATCTTGTTTGTGTGATTGGCTGCCACCGACTTTAAGGGGCACATGGGTCTTTGATTAAAAACTTACGATAATAAGGTACGATAATAAGCATTGGAGGACATATGTAGCTTTACATTCTGACTGTAGATATGAAATTTGTTTTTGTGTAAAACGACTACATTCAGATTTGTTCGAATTTTTATATTTGATTTCTTGACAGCTTTTGTGAAAAAACTGCTGGAGTGGTGCAGCTGCGCAAGGTACCAGTGAACTGTGCACAAATCAAGGAGTGCTATAAGACTAACAGTATCATTCTATCTGGTCTGCAGCAGAAGTTACGATCGTTTGGAGTTTGGGCTTGGAAGGTGGGAACCAGAAAAAACGGTTTTGCCTTCCAAGCCCGAACTTCAAATGGTCGTAACTTCTGCTACAAACCAGATAGAATGATACTGTTAGTCTTATAGCACTCCTTGATTTGTGCACAGTTACCTTATTTACTTGCATAATGAACGCATTTTTTTTTCGCGTATCAAAGTTGGGGGTGCGTTTATTATGCGGGGTAATTTTCAGGAAACTTTTTCGCAGTGACGAAAGAAGGCCGCAACGAAAAAAAATAATGCAATAGATAACCTACCTTTCGCAGTAAATATACGTGTACACAATTGGTAAACAAACAACGCTTTTATTGAAGTACACTTCGTTTGTCAAGGCTTCTTTTCGTCAATTCCTAAATGTCTATACCAGCAGGACAGTTCCCATACTCAGCTGCGTACTCCAGAGCCTTTAACGTAAAACTGGCCGTGTAACTGCCGTTTCGGCCCATCGCCGACTGAAAGGTGTAAGACGAGCAGAAAAGCAAGTAAGTAACAACACTATCATGAAAAAAACTGGTTGATTCTTCTGTCATAGGAATCAGTAAAACATGAAAGTGAAATGTGCAGCAAAATCTGCAGCTGAGCATGATTTGCGGGTCGGCGGCTGTCTTGTGGGTGTGCTTGGCGAGCGACGTCCTACTGGCGGGTCGCTTCGGCAAAGGTGTGCTGGCATCATTTCCATGATGGATATGACGTCAGTGAAATATTGGTGTATCCCGGCATAAAACCCTTTCGTGTTAAAATATAAAACCCGACAACAACCCTAAGTATAGCATACTCTTTAGTACTAAAGGTTGCTTCCCCGCAAGAAGACCCTGTATGCAGGGATGCACCCTTTACAGGCTGCTTGCTTCGTTGTACTGGCGTCGCTGCCGTGACGGATATGACGTAAATGAAATCTTCGTGAAGCCCGGGATAAAACACTTTCGTGTTAAAAAGTAGGGCTAGGCACTCGGCAGACTGAGCCGACTGAGCGTCGTTGTGACTGGCTGTCCTGCGACACCACGCCGGAGTGTTTGTTCGCTTTTATTCCGAAATATGGCTCTAGGTTACATGTGCGATCATCATCAGCGGAAGCAAGGGAAGATGGAAAGCTACGGTGCGGCCGTTCATGGGACTGCAGGGCTAAAAAGTTGGGGTGCATTTATTACACGGGGAAAAAAATAAACCTAATTTTGACGACTGAAATTTGGGGTGCGTTCATTATGCGAGTGTGTTCATTACGCGAGTAAATACGGTAGCTGGTACCTTGTTCAGCTGCATACCTCCAGCAGCTTTTTTACAAGAGCTGTCAAACAATCGAATATAAAAATCCAAATAAACTTCAATGTAGTTTTACACACAAAACAAATTTTATATCTAGAATCAGAATGAAAAACTACATGTGCCCCCCAAGTTTCATCATCATAACTGTAAAAATAAAGTTTTTGATCAAAGACCCATGTGCCTCCTTAAGGACGGGTTCACACTTGTGCTCAGGGAAAACTTCTGTTTGTCTTCTGACTTCTGTCTGTGGCGGTATTGATGCACAAAGGTCAATCTTGAACTTATAATGGGAACAATATTTGTTTTGGGGAGGCAGACTACAGACCAGAGGATACCATTGGTACTCACCAAAGTACTTGTTCCTTACCCTTACCACAATTTCTTGCTACGTTCTGCTCTGCAGCGTCAAAGGAAGGAGCCAAGAAGGGCAAGAAGAAGAACAAGGTGGAGGACAAGACTGAAGACGAAGAGACCGCCAAAAGCAAGGTGAGTGTGTTCTCAGTAATTGGGTCGCAAGCCTGACGGTATAGGGACCGGGTGGCCGTTGTATGGCGCCACCGTCGCTTCAGCGGTCAGCAAGGCGTACTTGTGCATGGCTTTTTGTCGTTCTGCTGCAGTACGGCTTGCAAAGCCTCCATAACCACAAGGATTTTTTCAGACCGGCAAATCTTGAGAGTGGCGGCGACTTTTACGAGGCATGCCTTGTGTATGATTTATGCCCACGCACAGTAATTGAAAATCGTAGACGACACTCAATGCACCAAGCTGGAAGTCGAGGTGGAAATGAAAGTCTGTTCCTTTGTGCAAAATTTTATGCAATATTGTTGACTGCCTGCTGTTCAGAGCATCTAGTGATACAAGCCGACTTGGGCAGCCCATCCTGGTATGCCGGGGTTCTCACCTTTGGCAGTTGATAAACAAACGGTATCGTGTGTGAGTGAAAGACAAGGTTGAGGGGGTATTTTCTGAGATTTACCCCAAAAGAAAAAGGCTGAGGGATGACGCTACGTAACCTCATTACTTACGGTAGAACAGTGGTTCATTTCACAGAAATATGTTTACAACAGCCATCGGGAATCTTTTTTAGAATAAATACTGCATGAAAGTACAAATTTCCTGCTTGATGTAAAAAAGAATTGCTTTATGCCTGTAATAAGCCTAGTTTGCTGGCTAGTTGGTTAATGGTTTTTCACGGAACAATTACTGCGTGTCTGAACGACGAGAAACTTGAGGGTATCAAAAACCTGCCTTCATTATCATATTTGAAAGCCGCGGTCGTGTTTTACCACACGCTCTCGCCTACGCTTGAATAAACCGAAACTTCATCGCCTGTGCTGCACTGAAACTGCTTTCACAAGTTGTAGGACCAAACAGAGCCCTCGGCATAAAAATCTAACTCGTACGTAAGTGCCTTTCTCATCAAAGCACATGTATCGAGGTATCCCACCGTGAAGGCTTGTGTGGACACCATAGTCATTGAAACCAGTGGAAATAATTTACCCTGGTAGAAATGAATACTAATCATATTTGTCAGATTGGGTGGAGCCAGGAGCACAGCCCAGCAAAAAGTGCACATATCATGGAGGAGGCCCATACTTAACAGAACCATCCAAAGAGTTTACATGGCCGTTAGTGCATCTGAGAACCCAACACATCTGCCTAGTATTCGTTTCACCGCACATATCCGCTCACAGCACCACCTAAGCATTAAAAGCACCGAAGCAAACACGACAAAAACAACGGAAGGCTGCGTAGTCCAATGTGCCGGCCCATTCCACTAACGAGGGGAGCGGCGGGTGGTGGCGCCACCCGTCCAGCTGCCCAGTCCCTATAACAGCTGCATGGAAGTGTGACTACGTGCAGTTGCCTTCTTTATTGCTCTCAAGCCTCCTTAGGTCGCTGTTGACGACTTAGGGTCTTGCTCCATTACAACTTAATATGTCCTGCGCCCAAATGTTTTTTACTTTTTTGTTCCCAAAGGTCTTTGAAATTCTAAATCAAAGCCGCTATGTATTTGTCCCCGTTTATAACAAAAAATTTTTTGCTGTGCTATTCAGATAGCTCGAAATCTCACCATGGAAAATTCGGAGAAACGTGACCCTTTCAGACACGACCTTAGCGTAGAGGTGCATTAAAAACCACCCGAAATTTTTGTTTAAAACGACTACATTCAAATTTATTTGGTTGTTTAAATTTGGTTTTCTGACAGCTTTTGTAGAAGAACTGCTGCAGCGATGCAGCTGAGCAAGGTCCCAGTGAACTGTGCACAAATCAAGCAGTGCAGTAGGACTAACAGTAGCATGCTGTCTGGTCTGTAGCAGAAGTTATGGCCGTTTGAAGTTTGGGCTTCGAAGGCAAAACTGATTTTTCTGGTTCCCACCTTCGAAGCCCAAACTTCAAACGGCCATAACTTCTGCTACAGACCAGACAGAATGCTACTGTTAGTCCTACTGCACTGCTTGATTTGTGCACAGTTCACTGGGACCTTGCTCAGCTGCATCGCTGCAGCAGTTCTTCTACAAAAGCTGTCAGAAAACCAAATTTAAACAACCAAATAAATTTTATATCTACAATAAGAATGAAAAACCACATGTGTCATCTAATATTTAAGACCAGTGCACTCCCTTAAACTGTGGAGAAGCAAACAGAAAGTCACACACAAGCATAGAAATTTCGAACGGCATTGTGCCACTTCGTAACAGCGGGGCATCACTTAGGTAGTAGTTCAGGAGTCAATGAACTCTATCGTCTTTAGCGTCGTAAGCTGGCCACAACTCTTTACGGTCTATCCTTACCATCCCCTTCTTTTACTGTTTTCATCTTTTTTTTCCCCATTAACCTGGACCGATACCTATAAAAAATCGTCGCACCTATTGCATTTTCGATCTCTAAACTTGAAAATGGATTAGCGCTCTAGACTTACACCAAATGGCAAAACAAAAGGGCCCGTGAATTGAAATATGTGGTGCAACCTCAAGTAAACGTTAGACAAGCTTGCTTCAGTGTTCCTTTATGCTTTGCAGGTAGAAATAGAGTGGCCAGTGATTCTTGTAGTGCCTTAGGAAATAATGTTTGTGAAAAAGAAAAAGAAAAATATGGATATTTCTTTTTGGCTGAAGTGCACACATTGAGCTGTCAAGGCTAGCTTCACCAGCAAGTGAATGAGCCGTAGTGAGCCTTTTGTACCCTAAATAAAAAACGTGTAAAGGGTTCAGGTGTGTGCGTTGAAGTATGTGAGCTCATATTACACCCATATTACATTACTGTACCCATATTGCATTACTGTAGCGTGAAATTTGAGCTTTTCAATATTTCTTCCATTTTTTCGGTAAAAAAGCATCGTTCGTGGCTGTAATGGAGCAGAGTTAGTTACCAAAGGCTAGTTCTTTCACTTTCAAGTTGGACGAGGTTGTATTTTGTCTCCACGGCACGTTTAAAAAAAATGTTTTTCTTTTTTCTTCCCCCGGCGGACGCAGGCGGAGCTAGAGCTGCTGCTGATGGATGAGCAGAATGACGGCCGGCACCACTTCAGCCTGAAGAAGCTGCTCGAGGAGAATGAGACGGGCAAAGGAAGCAGGAAGCGCAAGAGGAAGGCGGAGCGGGAGCAGAAAGCAGCAGCCAAGGCTGAGAAGCGCGATGGCGACGATTTCCAGGCGAGTACACCATTACCCTCCCGTCATTTACCTGACAAGCAGCTCCCAGCATGGTCTGCTTTTAGATGCGATGCTCAGAGCATCTCTTGTCGGCGGCCCTGTCCTTCCTGTGTGCGTCCGTTGTTGTCCGCGTGCGTCCGTTGTTGTCCGCAGCCACTCTCCCCCTCTCCTCTCCGATAGCGAACACTCTCTCGCGAGGGGCATTGGATTGGATAGGAGTCGATTCGATTCGATTGGCTTGACTTGGATTGGATTGGATTAAAGTGGATTGTGTTGGATTGTGTTGCGTCATAGCCGCGGCACTCTCTCTCTCCGCGGTCTCCTCTCCTTCGGGCGCGCTGCGCATATAACCGGTGTGCCGCTCTCCGGCGGCCTTTCGGTCGACGGTTGCTCTCCGCTCGCGCTTCAACCCCCCTCAGCGGCGCATCACACCAGGGTTCCCGCGAGGGGAGGTGGGCGTAATTTTTTTATTGCGCAGCACTTTGGCGCCCGCTTCTGTGGTTTGGTGGCGGCAATGTCCTTGTAACTGAGTGAGCGAATGAGGCATGGAAGGCAGGAAGGAAGTAGAGGAGGAGTGTCTGGCAAAAGTGAGAGGGGGAGGCAGTGAGACATGCTGGGCGATGACGCCATAGCAGCACATGCCATCGTGCGCTCGACGATGACACGTTCACTTCCCCAAGAAGCAGTTCGCGCCACTGACGCAGAGGCTAACCATCGCTGTCGTTGAGAGAACCTGTGAGTGATTTCAGCATAGCCTCAGCACACTGCAGCACTCAGGAGCAAGTGCTGAACAGCAAGTGAGGTAACCGGAGGATATGCTCAGCGTCCTCCTCGTTGCGTGGCTCATCCGAACCACGTGACATTTGCATGGGAGATTCAAACACGATTTGCAACAACATGCTCAGCGGCAGCAACACGCTGCGAGATAGCGGCAGAGTAGCGCGCACCGCCGCGCATTTGGCGATCACGCGATCACTTCCCGAGACACAGCAGATATGCGCCGTAACCGAGAAGACTGCAGTTTACGCTGCGCACAAATTTCACATTTGGGAGTACAGTAATCGTCAGTGATCTTTTTTTCTTTTACTTCGTGTATCACTAATAGCTTCATATGAACATTTGTAGTGCTTCAAATTTGTTCATTTGAAATTCGAATGCTGCAAGTTGAGGCAACGGCAGCTTCAAAACACTTTAGTCTAAAAGGGGGAGAAGGGGGGAATCTGAATTTTGCAAAATTAGACGTTGTAGTGTTATACCCCTGTAAACGGTATTTTTTATTCTAGAATGCTATGATTCTTAGCAACCTCCCTACTTTAGCAGAGAGAAAGTCCGAAAAAAAGGCGACGTTTTAAAACGTGTGCTTCGATGCTGAGCGCTGCTCACTTCAAGCATTAAGGGTTTTAGAAGAAGGGGAGTGCTAAGAATAGAGAAAATACAGTAGTACACCACTGGGCTTATGCTAGATGGTAGAAAACAGCTGTTGCGGTTTGAACAAGGGCTTGTGCAGTTTGCTTCCTAACAACACTGCCTTGTTTTGCAACTTACGGGCCACTGGTATGTCCCACTTTATCATGTGAACAAAGGGAACAGGTGTCACAGAAGCGAAAATGTCAACTCCTGTGTGTCAAGATTTCGGCACACGTGTCCCCAGGTGGTCAAAGTTACTCCATGGGCCTCCACTGTGCACCTCATAGCCCAGGTTTGGAAATCTCATGGAAATGTGCACCTCATAGCATGGAAATCTCATAATTTTTTTGACAGGTGTCGCAATAACTTTACAATCAGTAAGTGCTTTTTTAAAGGCTTTTTTGTCAACCAATCTTTCCAGGGAAGAGTAGTTCTCCAGCCATTTATGCAGTGTGCAGTAAAGGTGAATTACCTAAGCTGGAAACAGTTACCGAAAACATTTGAAAGGGCAACCATGGGATCGACACGAGCTTTAGTCCTCCCATCGTATCAAAGCAGGTAGAGTTTCTGGTTTCGAGAACACTGAAATCCCCTCTCCCTAATCTTTATCGTCGGCATGTGCAATTTCAGGTAAAGGTGTTTTTCTTGCGTTGTCATGGCTGCCCTGTGGCCAAAAAATGTATTGAAAAAATAATGCTTGGATATTGTAGGGGCACTTAGACTAGGCTTCTCCAAAACAACGGGAGGCATTAAAAAGTGCTCAATGACTTGCTTATTCAGGTGGACCTGGCCGACCCGAGGTTCTCCGCGCTCTACAGTTCGCACCACTTCAACGTCGACCCAACTGACCCGCACTTCAAGAAGACCAAAGGCATGGAGGCAATCCTGACGGAAAAGCAGAGGCGGCGCCTTGAACAGCCCTCACAAGGCAACGACGCAAAGACCAGCAAGCCACGTCAGTCGCCGGCCTCAGTGCCACAACCACCGCCTGAAACGGAGGCACCTGAATCCAGTTTACCAGCCAAGCCAAGCCGGCAGTCTTTGTCATCACTGGCTAGCTCGGTCAAGCTCAAAGTTCAGCAGATGAAAAACAGAAGTAAAAAGTGACGAGTTTGAAACTCAAAAAATGTTGGGTTGTACTTTTGTTGGATGCCTCGCTGCTAAAAAAAGATCGTAAGCATAGATTGGCTATTTTTGCCTTGACTTTCACTCTGGGGTAAATTTGTGCCTTTTAGAAAGAAGAAAAAGAGAATAGATTTCTGCTGAGAGCTCTATTCTCTTCTCAATAAATTATACGAGCTCTTCAGGCAAGCAGAATCGGAAATTTGTTTCGAGGTGTGCTTGCATTATAGATTGCTGAGCAGATGTTACCGTTAACATTCCAGGAATTAAACATTGCTGTGTGAGCATTTTTTTTTCGTTTCGGCCGCCCTGAAAATGCTGCAGAGAACAAAATTTTGGGTAAAAATGAACAAGTTGTTATCTTAGATTTCAGCTTGGCTTCAAAGCAGTTATGCACCCACACCCCATGTGCCTATCTTAACTTCAACATCTGTTAAGCTTCCTGCACGCATTTCCTTTTTCCCTTGCCAAGTAAGTTTCCATGAGGTTTCACTGCAAGATTGTAATTATTGCTACAACGGGAGGCACAAAACCAGAGACAGTTGTTATTTCGGTTGCCAGCCAATTTTTCAGATTGCCCATTGTTTTGAATGTTTTTGCTGCAGCTGTTTTTAGACAGTTGTAGTGAAACCTATTGGTGCTTTTTCACCCGTTTTTCAAACCGCTCGGTAAGGACATTTTTAGTACCCCCACCAGACCCAAAAATTGGTCTAAAATGGTGCACGTGCTTTAAGAAGTTTGTTTTTTTTTTTAATGTTTTTTCGGCACAGTTTTAGAATATTTTTTTTTCCAAGGAAGTGACTCCAGATACACTCTTGAATTTTAAAATGTTCCTGCAGAGCTCCCTCTTCACTGGAAGCAGCACGTTTCGCTTCCTAGTGAATCTGTGAGAATGTACACCATTATTGTATTACGTTTAGAAACAACACAAAACTGAACACGTTAAGCAAAAACATCTTTTAGTTTTGCCAAAGGACAGCAAAACTTGGTTCAATTGCATGTGAATAATGTTGTAAAATGTCTCCACGTGCGTGCAAATCTCGCCTTCACGAAAGCTTGGTCCATTTAGCTTGGCCAATGCCTTGAATTTGGCCACTTCCGCGAGGACAAACACACTCGCGACCCCCCCACGAAATAGTCTACACTGTAATTAAAAGGCAACGAATATGACGTGCCAATCCGTCTACACGGAATCACTACATTATAGGCCAACAAGAGCTCGTACTCTATGGAAGTGGTGAAGCAAGGATAAAAAAGAACTGTGGTTGATTCCTCTGCCATAGGGGTAAAACACAAAAGTGGAATGTGCAGCGAAATCTGCAGCTGAGCATGATTTGCGGGGTGGCGGCTGTCTTGTGTGAGTGCTTGGCGAGCGACGTCCTGCTGGCGGGTCGCTTCGGCAAAGGTGCACTGGCGTCATTTCCGTGACGGATATGACGTCAGTGAAATCTTGGTCTATCTCGGCATAAAACACTTTCATGTTAAAATATCAAACCCGAAAACGAACAACCCTAAGTATAACGTACTCTTTAGTACTACAGTTTGCTTCCCCACAAGGAGACACTGTGTGCAGGGGTGCACCATTTACAGGCCGCTTGCTTCGTTGTACTGGCATCATTTCTGTGACGGATATGACGTCAGGGAAATCTTCGTGTATCCGGGAATAAAACACTTTAGTGTCAATAAAGAAAAGAACCTCGTAGAACCAGCATGGACACCTTTATTGTAAGGCGGGCTACTTCAAAATGTTTCAGAAAACAAACAGAAACTAGGGCAGGTCACAGCCTACTATCATCCACCGGCACCCTCCAGTGTTCACTCCATCTCGTCCTTTTCCTGCGCCTTCAACGCCTGACGCCGCTCCCAAATGAGACGGTGCTTCTGCTTCATGAAAGCTGCCACCACGGTCTGGTGGGGACCCAAGTCACCATCTAGGGATAAGAGATCAAGCGAAAAGAAAGGTGGGAGTCATTAGCGTACAACATAAGAAGCAGAGAGAAAATTTATCGGCTGAAGTGCAAGACTGGGTATGTTGGTACATCTTTAAAGAATAAATGAAACACTAACTACAAACAGAACACAATGCAGTTTCTTGGGGCCCTACAATCCAGACAAGTTAAATTGGCTTGGCGCAAGAAATCGATGCAGACAGCAAATTCCTACTCTTGAATGCAGGTGCACTCTGCTGTGTGTTCACAAACTTTTAAAACAATCTGACTTAACCATTTCGGCGTGCTCCTAAGCTGCTTTGTACTTTCGTAGCAGTAATACCCATGCCACATGTACATGAAAAATGCTATAAAATGTTTAAGGCCTTAACACACCAAATGACATTATTTGGGGAGCCGTGCCACACGCGAAAACGCAAAGGCATTAAATGTGTTAGGCATGATCGTGATAATGACCAAAAAGAGAAATGCGCTCATAGTTTAGTTTTTAACGTCGTCGTGCAAAGGTTAAAAGTTTTTTTTTGTGTGTGAAAGAAAACGTTATGTGAAACAGTGTTTTCTAAAAAATGATGTGAGCCTTTTCTAAAAGCGGCTTCAACAGCTGCTGTCACCTGCCAGCGGTAGCCAAATCCGAAAAATTCAAAATGACGAGTAACACGATGTTTTGCCTTTTGCCGCTGTTTTAGTGACCATCTTTTTCGGAACTTCGCCAACAAAGAGTGCATAAAAAAATTGTCTTATTTCGAAGTTCAGCCACGTTTCCGCGTCACCGCTCTGGGGCTGAGAGTTTTGTTGGTTTTATTTGGTGCTCATCGCGTTCGAGAGTGGGCAGATTTAAGGTGTTTGTGAAGGCGAATGATGCGTGGAACTCCTTAAACCAAAAATGACATTACAGCGAATGGCATTAGATTCTTGCGCGTAGCAGCAAATTAATGGCATTAGAACTTAAGGCATTAAGCACTTAATGTCATTTTTCGTGTACGTGTGGCACGGGTATCAATCTCTAACAGCTCACAAAATTCCAGGGAATCCACACTGAAATCATGTTGAGTTCAGCCAAACAGCCACTGAACTGTCCAACCATTTCCAGACATTTAGTGGCATAAAATACTGTGCTGCAAGGTTTCTGAATCAACAATGACCTTGCACTGTTCTTTATGCACCTTGGCTTAATGGGGCTTCTAGCCGACTGCTTTGAAAGAAATGGCAATTTCACGGGGGTGGGGCCGGAACACTATAGAAAGGCAGATAACAAATCGCAGAAAAACATTCATCGGTGAGGTTTTGCAAGAGACTACAGTTGCCACAAAGCAAGCCTGGTTTTCAAAGCTTCAGCAGAAACACCTCCAATTCAGATTTTTATTGCCGTGAGCCCAACACTACAGGGCAACGCATCCCAACACCCTGATTGAGCGTCTTATCTGCACCGTTTTCAAACTGCCGGTGAAAATGTTCCTCAGCCCCCTTTCTAAAGCTGCATGTGCGCCAGTAGCTGCTAACGGGCGCTTGTATTGAATGCCCCAATTCTGCTCTGGTTGCAAGTGACGGAATTGTATAGAGTATAAAAAGAAAAAAAAAAGCAATGCCAAAAGCCTTCCTGTCTTAACGTATGGTATTGATAGTGCAAAGGCTGTACCTGCAAATTATCAAAGCTCCTGTGATATGATGCTACCTTTCATTTTTTTTTTCTCCCTTAACCCTTTGTGGGACAATGGGACATTTACATCCCACGGCCATGAAGACAAAACACACATCCTGTTCACAGTTTTGTCGTAAAAACAGTGACACTCATTTTATCGCAAACTTCGAAAACACATAATCGAGATAGTAAGGAAAACAGATAGACCAGTGGAGGCTCCCAAGCCACTTTCCAGCGATTTCTCTACGACGTCGCAGAATCATGTTTGTGCCACTGGATAGTTGTAGTGGGGCCTCTAGTTCTGTTTAATCGTATCGCTTCAATGCTAACATGCAGTCGACAGACTGGTAACTATGTTTTTAGTGCCGGTCCATGTTATGTCACTCCTGCCCATACTGTGTCACTGTATCGCAAAATTTGAGTTTTTCCAATTTTTTTTTTTTGTTGTTAAAATCGCCTGTTAAAATTCCTACGAGACCTGCCCACGGGCTTAAAAACCACTGTGCACGAACACGACATGTTTTGCAAATGCATACAAACGTTCACAACAGCCTGGTTTGCTTATTTTAGAAATACGTGACTTCTGTGCTGAAATAAATGCAGAAAACTCTTGCTTGCTAGACAGCCAGCCCCTTCTAGTGGAAAATAGACAAACCAAAATGCATTTCTTGTTTATTTCAACAACGAAGTGATATAATTCTGAAAGAACCAAACTAGCTCGTTAGGAACGTGTCTATGTATTTGTAAGCCTTTTCGTATTGGTTAGACGATGCTTTTCAAACTTGTGGGCAACGAACTGGTAAGTCACATAGGAATGTGATCAGGTGAGTTCCCCTTAAAGGCCAACTGCACTCAAATTTTTCTTTGTCCAAATAAGTAATTTATGCTCTTAAAATCACCATGGCGAAATCCTTAGCTTCGTAATCACAGAGAGCGCTAGGTACCGGCCGTTCAAAGTAGCTCCGAGCAGACGACGTTTGCACCTGGCAGAGTCGCCGAAACAAGTTCCGAGCGGCCTGTGACGGAGGTTGGGGAACCTGTCCCGTGAAGCTCGCACTTCTCCGGCAACTTGCAGGGCGCTCCGCCGGGCGCAGGGATGCATTCGCCTGGAGTTTCTCTGCTACACCAGCGCGCTGTACCACCGTTGCCATCACATGTTTCAAACTAACCGCATAGGCAGTAATATCCGCCATTTCTTTCAATGCAAAAACAAAACAAAAAAGATTAGAAACCATTCACGCGCTTGCGAATGTCTCGCAGTTAGCAAAACTAATATTTTTACTCAAAAAAAAAATAGCGCGAAACGAGCACTTGCGTTACATTTGTCATTCCTATTGCATTTACCACAGAAAAAAAAAAGATATTTTATAAATTCTTGACCACTTGCACTTCCGCATCCAATATTGGCCATATTTGGGCTGACCAAACGCCGCCGCCTCCATCCTTTAAACCTTTCCAAAAGTTTGACGACCTAAGAAGTGTTGTTGTACACGCGGCTAGAAACATTTGTGTGACTTTTGCCTCACTCGCTAAGTGAACCAAAATCAGCCTTTCTCATAGTAAAAATACATCCGCACAAATATTGGCCATCGTCTTCGCGAAGTGCGAAAACTAATGAAACTGATCCTCTCCTAAATAATAGACTAGATTTTTGTTCAATTCCCAAGTGAAGTATTTACTTTGAGCGTTAGATTTAGTTTATTTGAAAGTAAAATATGTTTTCAACAGCGCCTGCCTCTGGCTAAAGTAGAAAACAGCGGTAGATAGGAAATGTTTTCGTGCTTTAGTGCATCATTTAGCTGTGGAAGCTGGCTTATAGTTTCAGACCACTTTTGTAATTCAATTCTCGATGTGCAGCAAGACGAAAAATACTGGGCCGATATTCACGAAGCTGTTTGTACGTAATGTATAGTAGAAATAGTGATTGATCGCCGCCCGCGTGCGGTTTGTTCCCTTCAAAGAGAGCGACGTGATAGCCGAGGCGTCGGCTATAAAGAAACCTGCTTTTCGAAATCGTATGGGCAAGAAGCTTTGTAAATCAGGTGTCCGCTTTTAAACTTCTAATGCCAAAGATTGCTACTCCGGCAGTTATTATAATGGAAAAAAATTACCGGTTTTGGCGCGGCCGCTTCCATTCCATCACGTACGTCACATCCGGACGCCGCTATCGCCGCCTTTCCTATTCAGTTTCGGTTCCGAAAACGCCAATGTCGCAAGCCGTTTGTGTCGCGCGCGTTGATGATTGAAGCGCAGTATTTAGCATTTCGCACCATTTTTATATGTACTATTAGGTGACATTATTTTTAGGTTGTCGAAAATTTGAGTGCAGTTGGCCTTTAAGGGAATGCCTTTCTTGGCTGGAATGGGGCAGAGTGAGTTACCAGAGGTAATTCTTTCGAGCTGAAAACAAATGTATTTTGTCTTCATGGCTCCTTTAACCACCCATCATTACGCCCCAGAGCTGGTCACGTGACCCTCATAAACAACACTGCTCACCAAAAACTACGCTGCAAATTCATCAATGCGGCCTTTGTAAAGGCCATTCCTAGCAACATATCGCCATAAAACATGGCAGTTCGAACACTACGCTTCACTGCACTTCTCACATTTGATGAACCAGTTGAGCTCGGCCTCCTTGTACTGGTCGATGATTGGCTGGCACCTCTCCTGGCTGCCGATCTCGTACGCCATGCAGTCGTCACGGCGCTGAGAGAGAAGGTTCACAATCTTCGTGTCTACTTCCCTGCACAGCAAAGGAATTTCTGTATCGTTTGCTGGAATGCTGGTGATTACGCATGCCAGCATGTCCTTTGTAATGCACGCACACTTTTGTTCATGAACAGACTTTGGGTGCCTTCGAAAGCTGCCAGAGGATGTCTGGGACAACACTGGCATATAAATTGCAGTGTGGCAAGCTGCTAATAATGCCAAGCATGTCGTTTACATGAAGGAAAAGCGTGGGTGAAAAAATGCAGCCCTGGGGTGCACCCAAGGGCATTGTAAAATTTTAAGGTGCACTTGTGTAGGAAAGCAGGTGGTAAAAGTGACTAGTAAGGAGACTACTCAGGAGACAAGCAAGCCCAAAACTGACAGTATGATCTTCTGGGAAAAGGTAATTTATAGGTGTTAAAAGTGTTGGAGGAATCAAGCCAGATGCAAATGGCAGGGATGCAGTAGTCTAGAGGTGAGCTTGTAGAATGAGCGACTATAGTCAAACGTGAAGAAAGCACATTGTTGTTGGATTTTTAGTTTTTTTAAGGACGGGAAGAATGTGCAATTGAGGGCACATTAAATGGTTCAGCGCACAATAGGCTCTGAAGATTTCCGATTTTGGGAGTCTTCCACTGTGAGTAGACGGCTGTGGATTAACGTACACCATTTTGGGATTCTTGACGTGCACCGAAACATTAGCCACAACGGGGTGCCTGTGACAAAAATTTATTGGGAGACTTTCATACTGCACAAGGCACGTAGAATTGGTCGGGAAAAGATTACGGGTGTTATAGCGTGGCAAAGTAGTAGCCAGGAAAGTAATATTAAAATTTCTTTCACCTAACTTTTCACTACAGTAAATTCATCTGTGTACACTACGAAAATTCTTTGCTTTTTTCTAATGCCTTCGTATTTTCACAAGTAATTGACTCGACAGTTTTCGAAAGCCAAGCACAACCCCATTCTGTTATTTCATTCGGCACTTAACGTCCCTTTTTTTTCTCTCTCTCCCTTTTCTTTTTCGTTACCGTTGTGGCCGTAACAACGGCGCTACACGGTCACCACTCCTTCGTACGCCAATTTAGACCTAGTTATGCATACCAACGTATTCGCAACAGATCTACTTCGCGTCCATGCCAATGCATTCTAATCAAGCCACTGTCACTGAAACCAGCCGAACTTTTGTCACACATCACCAACATGACTACTGTATCGCACGTTCGTGACAACAAACGAACCTGTCCCTCTTGTACTGCTCGTTGGCTTCAAACTTGCACATGAGGTCATCCGAGTAGCACTCGTCAATGGTTGGTACCCTGCGGTACTTGCGGTGGTACCAGTTGTACTCGGGCCCTCTATTTGGGAGGATGATTTTCTCTGGAAGAAAACGGAGCCACATGCACAGTAATTGAATCGGTGGCGTAAACTTTCAACCTTTTTAAGATATTTCGTCAAGAGCACGAAAGCAGACGGGCTATCAAACGCGAACCTTCCAAGAGGACTGTCCTAGTGTGACCTTTAAAGCGCTGCTTACCTCGTACCCAGGTTGCGGGAACGTCGAACAATGCATAAACCGCGTTCATGCTCCTTTCGAATGCATTTCTTGGTGGGTGATCACCGATAGCCATAATGGCAAGAAAAACGAGCAGAAATTCGATGCCCGATCACACCGGTCGCAACAAGAAGCGCTCCAGACAGGAAGACACACAAGCGAATTCATGGTTGTTTTTACAGCCGTAGTCACGTACGCAATAAACGCGTTTATAAGTTTTAATCATTTATTTTGTTTTAATAAACTAAAATTTATTTATTTAATACAACAATGCAAATAATGTTTTGTTTTAAATAACAATAACAGGATCTGTGTTGGTTTGACTACGGAACTAAACCACAACAGCTTCTGCGTTGCGGCCGATTGCATCCTCCCCTCTTTACATTGCCGTCATCGCTCGATAATTGCGTGACATTTACGCCGTCGTTTACTGCTTAACCTCGCGTTAGCTAGCGAAACAGAAGCGAATTATTCCGCAATGAACCGTCTCTTCGGCCGCGGCAAGGCCAAGGAGCCTCCGCCGAACCTGACGGACTGCATCGCCAGCGTTGACGGGCGTGCCGAGTCCGTCGACAAGAAGATCGCCAGGCTCGACGCCGAGCTGAAGAAGTACAAGGACCAGATGGCCAAGATGCGCGAGGGGCCGTCCAAGAACATGGTCAAGCAGAAGGCGCTGCGCGTCCTCAAGCAGCGCAAGATGTACGAACAGCAGCGCGACAACCTGATGCAGCAGTCGTTCAACATGGAGCAAGCCAACTTCGCCACACAGACCCTCAAAGACACCAAGATCACGATGGACGCGATGAGGCTGGGCGTACGCGAGATGAAACGCGAATACAAGAAGGTCAACCTCGACGACATCGACAACCTGCAGGACGAACTTGAAGACATGCTGGACCAGGCGGGCGAAGTGCAGGAGGCGCTGGGCAGGAGCTACGGGATGCCCGAAGTGGACGACGAAGACCTGGAGGCCGAGCTGAACGCCCTCGGCGACGAGATTGCCCTGGACGAAGACACTTCCTACCTCGACGAGGCCAGCGCACCGAGGATCCCGACCAAGGAACCCGGAGCCGACAGCGTTCCGGCTAACCAGGAAGGCGTCCTCGTCGACGAGTTCGGTCTGCCCAAGATCCCGGCGACGTGAGCTACCAGCAGTCGGTCGGGCCGTTTTGTGAGAGTCATGTTTTGGAGCGGCGCGAGTTTTGAAAAGCGAGTGCGTGCGCGTTGCGCCGTTCCAAAACTGGCGGAAGGCCCTCCCGATGCGCGTAAAAGGGCCCTGTAACCGATGACTCGGTAGTTTCGGTTTCGCGGCGTGGCGCTTTTTGATTACACCACCGCAGCGGTAGAGCACTCGTTGTCAGTGTGGTTACTTAATGTGTACGTTGTAACCCTCCCTGTTACTGCGCTTTTGGGGCACGACTTGGGCACTATAATTTGCAGTTAGAGCCGGATTCTGCGTATATCTTTTGTGGGTGTCTTCTGGGAAGACCTTTGATCAGTAGTCCCGTAGCCCAGCTGACCAGTGTGTTCATTTATTAACAGCTGCTAAAAAAGACTGAAAGCATTAAGTACAGCAGATACCAGCCAGTATCGACAACTGCAAACCAGGGGTATATCACCATCTCATTGTTAAAAACTTGTTTGCTAGCCAGGCTTGCATAAGGCGTGTTTTACACCTTTGGTCCCCACCCAGCGCTGTTTGGTTGACCCAGCATGTGCTTTTACAAGTCCACTGTTTCCTGTTGTGGCAGCCATAGCACTGACAGAACTTTGTCCTTGAGCAACTGATAACAACCGTCAGAAGTGTTATCTATGCTTTACATGTTAAATGTATACTGTAATCCATGTACTTCTGTGAACACCACCTGATATCTCAATAAACAGAACACATTGCTTATATTAAGGTAGAAGCTTGGGCGTGTTGGTACGACATTCTTTTGAACAGCGCAAGTAGACGAGGACGAGAAGTGGACAGGACACAGCGCAGTGGACAGGACACTGCGCTGTGTCTTGTCCACTTCTCGTCCTCGTCTACTTGTGCTGTTCAAAAGAACATTGCTTATAATTTGAATTGAAAATTTGAATGTAGCTTGTACCAAGCATTTGGAAGAAAAAGAAAGTATATTCCTTAATGTTTGCATATTCAGTTGCTTCAGGTTGAATTTGTTTCTGCACCAATAAAAAGAAGTTATGCTTTGCTGGAGGGTGCCGCCTTCCTGTGAGGGCATTGGTCAGCGAAGATTAGGTCTCCTAACTACGTCTTTTTTTAGACTAAGCTAAGCACCCACAGGTGACAATGTGGATTTACGTTTGAACATTTTGCCACTCTAACTCAGCTGTTGTCAGGTGCTCCATTTATCATAAGGTGTACTTGCGAGTACCGATTTTTACTACCCAAATGCACATGTAATTGTATTGCTTACATAAGTGTCATGATGAGTACGGACCAGTCAGTATGGGATCTTGCTTAAGTATGAGTGCTTATCCATGTCGGAGTTTTAGATGCGACGCTGAGAGCATCTCTTGTCGGCGGCCCTATCCTTCCTGCGAGCGTCCGTCGTCGTCGTCGGCGTCCGCACTCTCCTCCGCTCACCCCTGTCCTCTCCGACAGCGAACACTCTCTCGCGAGGGGCATTGGATTGGATTCGATTGGATTAAAGTGGATTGTGTTGCGCCATAACCGCGGCAGACGCAGTGGCGCCGGCGCGTGCCCAGGTGAGAGCGAACACACTCTCTCAACATCTGCGGGTGTGCGGCCCAGCGCGCTCTCACTCCGCCGGTGGGCGGCGCTGCACATGTGCAGTACTCTCTCTCTCCGCGGCCTCCTCTCCTTCAGGCGCGCTGCGCATATAACCGTTGTGCCGCTCTCCAGCGGCCTTTCGGTCGCTCTCCGCTTGTGCTTGAACCCCCCTCAGCGTCGCATCACACCAGGGTTCCCGTGAGGGGAGGTGGGCGTAATTTTTTTTTTGTATGAGTGCTGCACGTGTGATACATACTCGCGAGTAATTATACATTTAAGAAAACCTATACATGGGTATTCATTCACCCACAAGCGCTTATTCATGCACATGTATTCACTGTGAGGGTGTACGTGTGAGTACTTTCCTCTGGTAAGTGGATAAATACTTGAAAGTCGCCTACTCACAAATACTTATTGACTCCCAGGTGCATACCATTGAATACATGAGGACTTGTAAGTACGTTCTAATTCATGAGTGTACATGCACCGAGCTTATGTGATCACTTGCAAGTATGCTAATTTCAGCTGTTCAGGCAGCTTGGCAAGGAACAGCTCGGACTTGCACATAGGATGTCGAGCTATTTTGATTTGAGGAGATAGTTGTGACAGCAGAGCTGTTTAGGCCGAGCTTGTTCCGTCTGTCCCTTGCCCCAAAAAATGTGAAGCCTCAAGAAAAAATATTGGCTGGCGATTACGATCCTCCCTAATGCGATATTTGGGCGCAGCCACAGTGCGCTGAGGCAGCACTCACTCGTGGGTTCTCTCGACGACAGCGATGGTGAGCCTCTACGTTGGTGGCGTGAAGTGCGTCTCGGGAAGGAACCGCGACCCGCATCTTAGGCTGGGAACGCACACCATCGTCACGCGCACATCCCCCTCACGTTTTCACCAAGTGTCGCGCCGTCAAGCGCCTCATGTGGGCGCAGCATACTGCCCCCTTCCCCCACTGCACAATTTCGGAGAGCGCTGGCTCGTGCTGCCACGGCAAACCGCCCTCCCCTTCCAATTTCGCGACACTCTCCTTTGCTTTCTTTCACTCGTCGGTCTTGCCATCGTTCGCTCAGTTACACCGACAACGCGGCGCAGCCCATAGACGGCCGCCTAAGGGCTGCGCCCTAAAGTGTAGTTAGGGAGGTCCCGGAAATCGAACCCGGGACCTCTACGCCGTGAAACCGGCACCCTAACTACTGGGGTTGCCGTTTCTCCAGAGGGGTAGAGGGTTAGCAGCGACAATAACGTGCAGCCGATTGGAAAGACAAAAAAAAAAAAAACACTTCCCGTGGTCAGAACCGAACCTGGGTCCCTCACGTTATGAAACTGGCCAATTGAGCTATCATTGCATTCTGGGTGCACAGCATTTCATTTGGTTTCATAGCATGGGCGTTGGCTTTGGACTTGGCTGCGGGTTCGAGCGCATGCTAACGCAGTCCACTTTGGGAGAGACGTGGAAGCCTGTGGAGGAAACGATCCGTGCCCGTCAGTCGTGGAGAACTTTCAGCAGCAAGTTCGCAAAGAAATGTAAGGTGCAACGGCCAGGTCTCCAACGAAGAGAGAGGGGCTGCAGCTCGGCTGTTTCTCCAGCCTTGTACCACTAGTGCAAGCTGCACCGATGTTTTTATAATACAGTCGAGTCCACTTATAACAATACCGGTTTTAACAATATATCGGATATAACAATGGACAGCCGCGGCACCGTCAGCTTTTCATTGTATTCTATGGCAAAATAAACCGCTTATAACAATGCTGTCATGACGCAATATCGGTTAATACAATTAAATGTGGGCACTGGAACCAACCCTGAACGAAACAAAAATGCAAAAACGCTGCGACAATGCCACCCCAACCCCGCCTATTACGCAAAAAGGCATGAGAGCATACGCGCGGCGGCCAGGCGATAGCGCACTTGGCCTCGCACGCGGCGAGTGCGCACCGAAGAGGCTCGCATGCCACCGCTGCTTTCACCTGCCGCGGCGACGCGGAGGAGGGGGAGGAGGACCGGATGGGCGCCTCTACGGGCAGTGGGGCAGTCCATTCTGAGGGTGCGCCGCCTGTAGAAAAAGCACCGGGGCGCCTAAGCCGCCGCAGCAGCAGCGCTGTGTGCACTGTGCCGACCTCCCCTATTCTTCGCTAATTTGGCCACGTCTCCAGCTCCGCCGTTTGCACGTGTTCCGAGTCTGGTGCTTACCAGTGCCGTTTTCCTTGCCTGTTGTCACTGTCGCCTCAATCCTCCTGTCCCCGCACGCGCAGACATCGTTGCGCATTAAATGCTCTTGTTTTTCACGTTTTCTTTGTTATTTTCGGCATAACCCGCTTATAACAATAATCGGTTATAACAATGATATTTTCATGGCACCTCAATATTGTTATAAGTGGACTCGACTGTATATTATAGACATTTGTTACTTACCACTGCTGATGCTAAAGTATCGTTGGAAGAACCTAAAAGTTTGGCCTTGAATGAATGCTAGCACCGAGTATTCTCCAACTGTTACCTGTTCTTTTTCTGGAAAACTACGAGCTTCAAAGAGCCTGTCCCAAGCTTTCGAAACTGAAACGTCATGCCCAAGGTGACACAATGTATCACTGACATTTTGTGCTGCATTTCAGAAAAGGGGGCCTTGAGAACCTTATGACTGCTGCCTAGTAACTCGTATTTGCCCCTTTTGAAATGCGGTGATGCCACTAAACAGCCCCTAACAAATTAACTGGGTAGTTCGGTTGCACTGTTAAAAGAGTACACGCGCAACCACATCATCACGTTGGCACCTGGTGCAACTGGACTAGGCCCCTCATCGCTTGTTCAAAAAATGTCCCTATCGGCACGAAAACAGTCTCTTGATCATGGAAGGAGTTAAACTCGTCTTTGTCGGCACTGAATAGTATTTTTTAATTATGGCTTTTGAGCAGCCCACAAACCTTAAAAATGAATCTCTTCTCCTTGTGTGTTAGTCTTGAATCGCTCATGCCTGTTCATACGTTGAACTGTAAACTGTCCAATCCGTTGGCGCAAATGTGGCAGGCATTGCAGCCATGTGGAATGACTACTGTGTGTCATTTTTAATATCCCAGCATGCCACATGCTAAAGTCTGAAACCTCTTGTGAGGTCAATTTGCTGCGCTGGGAGAAGTCGCTACTCGTGTCCATACCCTCTGTTTCGTTTTTTTCTTTCTAGCTCTACATGTGCATTCTGCAGACAGTCGAGTTGACCTCATTTTCTTCATTCATGTTACCAGAGTACTTCAGCATCAAAGGACTCTGATCCTACTGAAACTAGTACAGCAACATTAACGTGCCGTGCAGCACATTTTCACGCGTATAACCCGCCCCTGCATAAAATCTGCTCCATACTTTCAGCCTGCCGGGGAAAAAAAAAAAAAAAAAAAACTCGCGTATTGCCCGCTTATTTGATACAGGAAAGGCTGCGCCAGAGTTGACGGACTCTGGCTGCGCCAAAGCTACTGCTCAAGCAACACATCACATATGTAGACAGAAAAAGCATATATTCAGCAAGTAGACTACTCCGACAACTGCATGGTGAAAGTAAAAATTAACTCTGTCACTGCTCTCGCTAGAGCTATGGAAGGATTAGTCAGTGTTACAGCGTAGGAGCTTCAAGGCACAACGCACACTGCCGTGAAGCTGCACTAAAAGAAAAACCCTGCGTATTACCCACACGCCTACTTTGCCACTGAAATTTTTGCATTTTTGGTGTGGGTTATACGTGCGAAAATACGGATTTATTGTACTTTGCGTAATCTCGTTCTGCCAAAGTGAAATTATCTTTTCCAGCACACTCCGCTTCTTGCAGGCTGTTCAAATAGTGCGAAAAAAGTGGGTACTTTTATTATCTGTGTTAGCTCATTTCTGTATATTGAATTATCGAACTATTTTTGTTGATTTGCTTTCCTTTAAATTCAATACACATATACATACTCCAGTGTTCTAATTAGCTGATGTGCTGTGCTCTTCATTCAACTTAATTCCCCTATGCTGCGTGAAATGCAGAAGCTGAAAATGCAGAATGAGTGAAATGCAGAAAGCAGAAGCTAGACAGAAGCCTTAAGGAAGCATATTCAAACAGAGGAGGAAGAGACAGAAACAAAATTTAAAAAATGAACGAATAATGTGCATTTCTTTCTCGCTCGCTGTTTTCACACACTTGAGCAGGTTGGTATACTAGCAGATTTGAAGAAAACTTACAAAGACAAGGACATAACAAGGAAACACTGAAAGACACATTTCTCGAAGTCCTAGTATTGGCACCTTTTTCATAAACACAGCCCATATAGAGTTGGAAAGCTCATTGCACCAAACAATCTCAATGCAACTGAAAACGTGTAAGGTGTGGTGGTTTACACCGCACCAAATCTGGCTGGCAATAACAAATACAGTCCAGCACGCTTATAACGAACACATCGAGAAATGGAAATCAGTTTGGTATATCTGAACATAAAAATATATGCATATAAATGGTGAGAAACGAAGATTTGTCCTTTATAGCCAGGATTCCAATAAAACCATGTTTGCTGTAAGTGGGATATACTGTACATTCCATCTAAGAGGGACTGGAAGTCCCATGTGCATTATTTTTCCCAGCTGATCAGAGCTGCCGCACAGAGGTTAATAAACGGAGCAAAATACTCCCGAAACAACTGTTGCGATGCACACACTGCAACACGTACACCAGTGCAAGACGCCAGTACCTTTGGGAAATTACAACTTTATTTAATCTGGCTACTCCTCCAAGCTACGTTGCTGATCATGGACTTCGAGGCCCCATTTCAGCTCAGATGAGGCAATTTCATTGAAACGAGAAAAACACAAAAAGGTGATGGACTCAGCTGCTGTGTGAGGGGGGAATGGGCAAAAGAATGTTGATAGATCATTACAGGTGTAAAGAAGAAAAGTGTTTAACTAGAACATATACGGAACACGATTGTCTGTAAGAGTGGTTCTCAGGCTTGGATGCATCAGGGACCCTTTGTGAACTGGTGGAAGCGATGGGGGACCTCTTTTGCAAAAAAGGAGGGTGGAGTGTTATTAAATAACACAACTGAGCATGAAATGAAGGCCCCAACAAAATCGCCACAGAGCTACCTTTCGGGCAGTGGATCAATACGTGGTACAGACGTGCTCAGAGTTGCGTACCTGCAGTGGCATTCAACCTGTTTTGGTGCTTGCGTTCTAAGTATGCAAGCCTCCGATGGTATTTGAAAATGGTGATATGGGATACAATTCAGCTGCGCGGCACTGGAGGCGCGTTGTTTGGGAAGATGTGGCGAAGACATAGAGGAGTTGATCGAGGCAGTCTTGTGAGGACTGTTGCCACAGTCAAGGCCAAACTGGGTTCTTTATTTTTTTGGAAGCTGAAGGCTTTGCAGATCCCAAAAATCGCTTTGCGTAACCCTTGGGGTCCACGGACCCCCATTTGTGAACCACTGGTCTATATTTCCAGGTTTCTAGAACAGTTTAGCAAGACAAGGCTTGAGACGGCCGTACAATGTCCTTCCACCTTGAAGCATCTTCAAGACGTAGTTTGAAGAATTGACAAGGGGTGGTGCACATTAGAGCACTGCACGGGCCCGGCCCGCGGGCCGGGCCGGGCCGCCCGAAGTCGATTATCGGTGGGCCCGGGCCGGGCCCGGGCTCAGTGCCGCGGGCCCGGGCTGGGCTCGGGCTCAGTACCGCGGGCCCGGGCCGGGCTCGGGCTCGACGCCACGGGCCTGGGCCGGGCTCGGGTATGAATTCATAGGCCCGGCCGTTAATAGTTCCGACGTGAAGTGTAGAGAAGAGCATGTTAGTTGTTAGTTTTGATGTTAGTTGTACACATTGTTTTAAAAACGTGTTTTGCTAGGTCTGATAGTCACTATACTGTAACTTTAATGACATTTCATATACTGCATCAAGATTTTATATTTTGGTGTATAAGACATCAAAGATACGGTTACAAGGAATGCCCTAGTGGGGAAGGAATTAATTAAGCCACC
This sequence comes from Haemaphysalis longicornis, assembly GCF_048455015.1. Lineage (NCBI taxonomy): Eukaryota > Metazoa > Arthropoda > Arachnida > Ixodida > Ixodidae > Haemaphysalis > Haemaphysalis longicornis. The sequence goes on along the minus strand of NW_027526385.1, from coordinate 81,465,508 downwards.
CTGGAGCTGTGCACCTATGTCTATGTACGTGTATTTTAGATGTCGAACCAATCTAAATGCGGCTGCCGTGGCTGGAAATCAAAGTCGCGTGCTAGAGAAGCGCCACCGCTTAACAACCACTCCAGGGAAAATATTTCAACGCACGCACATATTCGTGGATTCAAATGGAGAGCAAAAAATTTCATTAATACCAACTTGTGACCGAAACAACCACATGAAGTTGCCAAGAGTCTGGTCATCAAAGGTGATGGTGTCTCTAGTGTAAGAATACGAGCTATTATTACGCCCATGTGGCGTGAACTGCAGACGGTGTGAGCTAAGCTACGTGTACTTTTAAACCGTTATTTTTTGCGTTACAATTCAGGTCGTGCTTGTACAGACTAGATGCTCCGTCTGATTTCCCGCTACGAAGACACTCGACCAAATATAATAAACAAATTTTCTTCGACGTTAAGACCAGGCCTGGTCACACACATGCGGGCCCTCCCTAGGCTCAAAAAAAAAAGACCGTGCCTGGGTTGGGCGTGGGCTTTAGACGACGGGCCCAGGCCGGGCCTGGGATTGAGACGACGGGCCCGGGCCGGGCCTGGGCTTGAGACGACGGGCCCGGGCTAAGCTCACTTATGAATGCCCGGGTCGGGCTCGGGCTTCACAAAGTGGGCTCGGGCCGGGCTGAGGCCTTAAAATCAGGCCCGTGCAGTGCTCTAGTGCGCATGTCTGGTAAGAAGCCAGAGGTAGATACGTGGTTCACTTGTAAAAGGTTGATCCACTGGATAAACGCATACCTTGGCGATTGCGCTTAAGATATAACCGTGGTGGGCCCAGGCGTATTCTAGTGCTTGCATAATTTCCGAGGTGTGTCAGCATGAAGTGCACGAATTCGCAATCACCGGCATGTTGTGATGAAGGAATTGCCTCAACCAGGGGTGGGTCCAGGTTTTTTCTAATGGGGGGGGGGGGGGGCTCAGCTTTTATAAAGGATGATGATGACTATGAGTATGTGGAGTATAGTAGCCTTTTTTATTCGCCGACGTTTCGGAAAACCAAAAGTACAAGAAATAGAAAAACATGATCAACTAGACTTTTTATACCACGTGCGGAGCCGTGTTCTTGGAGGTATAAATTCAAAAAATTAAGATGGGTGTCAGGACATCCGGACCCCCCCTCTGGATCCGTCAGTGGCCTCAACATTCTCACCCCGCTCTAAACAAAACCCTACCGTGCAACAATACGTTACCCAGCACAGCCCGAGCTCCACAATGTTTCCCAGACTTTGATAGACCTGTGAGACACTGCAGAGAACAGACACCGTCCCACATTTCTTGCCCACAACCTTCCCCTTCCTGGTATTCCCTAGTGTCACTAAATAAGGTTTCCCTATTTATGGCTACCGGCTTGATTTGATTGATTGATTGCAAGGTTGCAGGTGACGAGGCGCGTTGTAGTGGAGGGCTTTGAATTTTGACCACCTGTGCCGAAATTACGAACACACAAGCGTTTTCGCGTTTCTCCTCCACCAGAGAAGCAGCCGCCGCAGCCGGGAATCGAACCCGCATCCTCGTGCTCAGCACCACAACGCCTTAGCTACCGAGCCACCACGGCGGGTACTCGCCAATTTTGCCACGGTTGGAGAACACTCCCTTTCTCGGAAGACTCGCGTCGCAGTTGGGACTTGAGTCACTAAAATAAAGTTTATTCACTCTCTCCTCTCCCTGCCGAGACAAAACACCACACAATCTCTGCATCACCCCACTTCTGCACCTGCCAAGTTGATGCTGGGAACGATACGCCACACAAATTTGGAGAGAGCTGATACTAGGGGTAGAAATCTTATTCTTAACTCAGGCACATTAGGGTATCTACAGGAATTTTTAAGTCTCAAACTACTCCACACTATTTTAAAACGAAGCTTTCTTGGTCCCACTGAAGGCAGTGTTGAAACTAAAAAACACTGCAGGAAAGCCAACTGAACCCTACACAATGGGAGAAACACGATAAAACAAGAAAAAAAAAAAAGCGTTTCCAGTGGTCTGAATCGAACCTGGGTCTCTCACGCTACGAAGCCGATACCTATTTTATGGGAGAGTGGGGCGCTCAGCTTTCTCACGAGTGGTTATTCTGCTGTAATCAAAGTAGGGTGCTAACACTTTTTCAAAAGGTACAAGATGCTCCAGTACAGTTTCTGAAAAGGCTACATGTTCCAACCTTGATGCTACCGAGCTACCGGTGCTATGGCGACACCATAGCAGTGCTGACTGCCTCATTTGGCAATGCCTTGCACGGCATGCACATCAAAACCTTGGACCTGTGGTCACCATAGGACTACACGGAGCAGACTGCTTGAGCATGCCAGCATGCCAAGTCAAAGCTTATCAGTTCCTAACAGCTTTGAAATAACTATCTTATGCTACTGGAAATATTCCAACACTTCCTAGTCATTTGACTCTCACTTATTACCAATAGTACTTTTGAATCTTGCCAGTAACCTTCAGTCTACACCCCCCCCCCCCCCCCCCCAACCCAGTCAAAAATTTGAAGGGGTGTTATGGCCAGTCCTTCAGCTTCCTGCATTTCTCTCTCCTGGCTCTTTCATCACCCCTTACCCAGAGCAAGTTCTTTTAGCAGTTATCTGACTTATTGTGCTATACTGGCATCATTAACAGTGTTCACATAAGCCTAGCAAAGTTCAGCAACACCTTAAAGCCACGCAGCATCCCCATTAACCCAAAGAACAAAGAGATAACAGCCAGTGATGCACATTTATTGCGCCACCAAGTCGAACAGCTCAAGCAGCAACCTCCTCCTTCAGCTTGTCCTTCTTCAAGGGGCCCTGGAACAGAAAAACACCACCCAAGGTTAACAACCAAGTCAGCCAACAGCACAAGCAGCTATGGTGCCAATCGAGGGTGTGTCAGAAGGAAGGCAGTATAATGGTAGAGTCATCACTGGGAGACAGAAACACGCATCCACATTTCTCATCATCAAAAAGGAAAAAGAAAAACAGTATGGTCAATCTTCCTCACCATAAAGTTGTGCTTCTCCGCCGGAGTCTGGAAGCGACCATGTCCGAACTTGGATGACGTGTCGATGAACTTGAGCGTGATCTTCTCCAGCGCGGTTCGCTTGGTGTGGACAAGCAGAGACTGCGCGCAAAAGGAAACAAAAAGTATTACAAAAACAGAAAATCGAGCTTTGCCGCCGCATTTAATCCCAGCAAACATCAGGCCTATCATTGTGCATCCACCACAACTTATCTCGGATAAAGTATTTGGCTCTAAATGACTCATCACGAAAGTGAATGTCCAGTGTGCACACGAACATGCGAGTCCCTAATCCAGGGACTGCGGTCGTGTACACAACGCAAACGAAGCCAAGCCAAGCCTCACCTTCCGCAAGGTGATGACCCTCTTCTTGGGGCCCATGATGCATCCCTTCAGCATCACATAGTCGCAGTTCACCACACCATAGTGCGGGAATCCACCCTGGAATAAACAACACACGAAAATGTTAGCAAGTCCAGGACAACGAAACAAAAAAACTGATACTGCCAGGCAAGCGGTCAGTCCGTCCTAGTTCAACCATAATTTAAAACCCTCAGGAATCGAGTCAGATAGGATCATCACTCAGGTGAGAACAGGCCGAGAGAACCAACACATCCCCCAACTCACCATGGGAGTGATGCTCTTGTTGGAGGTGTCGTAGTCGGTGGCCGCGTTGTTGATGACCAGCTTGCCGTCCTTCTTGTGGACGCCCTGCCCAATGCGGTAGATCTTCTTGTTGATCTCCGTGCGGTGGTGGAAGCCCTTCTGACCGGCACGGGCAACCGTGAACTGGACACGGCTCGGATGCCAGGCACCGATGCAAGCCACCTGCGGACCAAAGAGCACGAAGGTTTAGCCCACACCCGCAGAGACAATTAACCCAGATATCGCCTGCAACAGTTGCATACTAATATATCATAACCAGCCCATCTACGCCCACTGCAGGGCAAAGGGCTCTCCCACAGATCTCCACTTGTCCCGGTCCTCTGCTAACTGCAACCAATTTATCCCAGCCAACTTCTTGACCTCATCTGCACACCCAACTTTTTGCTGCTCCCTGCCACACTTGCCTTCTCTAGGGATCCACTCTGGTACCCTTACCCCTAATGACCCACGGTTACCTTGCCTTCGCATTATATGCCCAGCCTACACCCATTTCTTAATTTCTACTAGCATGTCCTTAACACGCGTTTGTTCCGATCCACTCCACTCCGCGCTCTAACGTTACACCGATTATCTTCCGTTAAGCTGAACCTTTTTGGTGAGCCTCCAAGTTTCTGCCCTGTAGGCACTAATACAGGGCAATGTGTTGTTGCAATTGCGTGCTGTCAAAGCAGCTAGTGACATACCTCGCCTACTTGGCTTACCCCATGGCTTCTTTGCAATCTTGATTCCAAAATGCAACGAAAAATGGTAACTTGTACAAAGCTTCCAAATGATTTCATACAAACGAGTATCTTGGCCCTCCATTTTTTTTCTACCAATTAAAGAACGGTCGTCCATACCTTGCGCAGGCCCTTGTGGGTCTTGCGGGGCAGCTTCTTGGTGTGCCACCGGCTGGTGACGCCCTTGAAGCCCTTGCCCTTGGTGACGCCGATGACATCGATCATCTCGTCCTGGTTGAACACCTGGGACACAGGCACGGGCTTCTCCAGGTGCTCGCGCGCCCACTTGATCTTGGCGCCCACAGTGCCGCCGTTCACCTGGATCTCCATGATGTGCGCCTTCTTCTGGCGCCGGTGCATCAGCTTCATCTGGGTGTGGGCCAGCACGCGGATCACCTTGCAGTACTTCTTCATCTTCTTGAGGTCGCGCTCGATCTCCTGCTTGCCCAGGTCCTCCTGCCACCGCTTGCAGCTCTTGGTGAAGGCCTTCTTCTTGGACTTGTACCAGTTCTTGTAGAAGCGCCGGCGGCACTCCTCGCTCAGGTGCTCCGCCCAGATGGTCTTGAAGGCGCGCAGGCCCTTCGGCGTCTCGATGTAGCCCACCAGGCCGACAATCATCATCGGCGGAGTCTCCAGGATGGTCACCGGCTCAACGACCTCCTTCTTGTTCACCTCTGCGGAAGGGGAGAAGGGGCATCATCACTTGGGGTGTTTGAGAGATGTCTGCCTGGCTGCCATCTCTCCAGCACAGCACTGGGCTCGGCGTTTAAGGGGGGACACTGCTCTTAAAACAGCTTCGTTTAATTGTTAAGTAAACTCTGTGAACCTTGTCAGTCTTGCGGCATTTTACCCCACTGATTTCAAATATGGCATCACTTTTTGACACAAATAATTAGTCAAAACTGTAATCTTTATATTTTCTAATACCATGAACCCTGATGAGCACAATAAGAGAATCAGTTCTTGGATCCACTGCTTTAAAGCTCCTTTTACAGCTCATTAAACTGGTGGCACCTGCGGCAAAGAACCATTATTTTTTTCAAACACAGTTTCATGAGCTGTAAAATTAGTTCCAAGCGGTGCATCAAAAAACTGATTCCTTGACTGCGCTCACCAGGGTTCATATAATTGGAAAACAAAGATTACAGTTTTATGGCTAACACTTCTGTCTATTGTTCCTCCACGCCGGAGGGCATATAGCATTGCTTTTTCAGTAAACGCCACCACTAATCTTCCCGAGGTTAAAACCTCAGGATTGGGCCTGAACTAAGTCTTTCATTGGGCGCTTAGGGTTTGCTTGCAGAACGTTATCTTCAGCTGATTACATCAACCAGGGAAATCCTGAACTAACCACCATGAGTTATACCACGGCTCGCTCCCTCTAGGATAAAAGCAGCCTCCCCGAATTGTGGCGATGGCAAGATATCGCGCCTGCCAAGTTCTTTACCTACCATTACCCATCCTTTTTCAATTAGGACTTCTATTTACCTTTAGATTATGCCCTGAAACTGATTGTTCCTGCCTTTTGTTTATGTTTTAACTTGTGCTTTAACAATAAAATCCAGTGCTGGCTTCGAACTGCGCCCTTGGCTCAGCGGCAATCGGGGCCCTTTACCTCAGAGGCCACGTGGCCCGTTCAAGCCGCGCTGGGCGTGCAGGGAAGGTGGCCCAGCCGCCAGCAGCCTCGCAACGAGGCGTGCACGTGGTCGAGCCGAAATCGGCTGCCAGAGGTGCACCGCCCGCCGAAACGGCGGGCGCACCGGACTCCCGGCGGGCACTTACTCGATCCGGGCTTGTCCACCTCGCGCACAATGTGCGTCATGCCGGCCTTGAAGCCCAGGAAGGCCGTCAGGTGGATCGGCTTGGTCGGGTCATCCTTGGGGAACGCCTTCACCTTTCCACGAATACGCTTGCTCCGCTTCTTGGGCACGAAGCCCATCGACCCGTGACGGGGCGCCGAAAACTTGCGATGAGACTGTGAAAGGGCGGAGAGAAGACAACGGGACCCGTTACGAAACGATCCGCAGGTGTAGTTTATCGTGCTGTAACGAACTCTGAATACTAGATCGTGGTCGTCTTGGAACGCAATGCCGAACTGCATGCTACCTATTAAGTTTTAATTCAACCCCACATCGCCAAAACGTGGCCCACTTAGATCGCCATCAGAAACTGCACGCTAGCCACTTAGTTTAATTTGGAATTTGATCGTACGTCACCATACGCAAGCGGCAATACAACAGTCAATTTCTCTAGCGCATCTTGCTGCCATGCAAGAGCAAGGATTTGTCTACCGAGGCTCTCTTACGTAGTAACGACCGTGCAACAGGACTTGGAGCCGTACCATTTAGTCAAATGATACAAATTAGTTCGCAATCTTTTGGCGATTGACGGCTCCTTTCTAGTAGCTAGCCACAGCAAAGTTAGCGCTGAACACGTCTTTCACTGATTCACCAAGCGACGAGAATTTTCGGGCAAATACTGTTACCGATTACTTAATTATGCATATTATAAGCGCGGAATCAATTATGACAAATAGGATCACGAGGCGAGATCACAAGGCATAACACACCAATAGCCAAGTTTATGGAAGGAATCGCAGCACATCATGATTAAATTTATTACTGCAGTGACGATATATGATACTAGGATTACAATCAGGTAACGGTTGACATAAAAAATTGCCGAAAAAAGCCCGATGTAGACAGATTGCAAAGAGGACACCGAAATGCACACCTACCATCGCCGAAGCGTTGCGTTGAAAGAGAATTTTGCATGGAGAGCAAAGTAGTCATTCAAATATAGAGGGCAGTAGTGAACACAACTAAGTAATATATCTTGAGAAATTTCACGTCAAAATATTTTTATAATAATTGACAAACAAATTAACACGTGCTTAGATTTTTATTGTGGTGTAAGAAGTACTTATTTGCAAACATTTTTGCCATCATCAAACCGAAACCGGGTCCAATGCTTGAGCCGGCCATGTTGCCGCAAAAACCACGTTTCTCGCGTTCAAAATGGCACCTAAAAAGTGGCGTTTGAAAGCAGCGGAGACTCCTGTCTGCGTCCCGGTCGTCTCCTTCTCGCACGGCACGCTCAACGCCAACACGCAACTACCAGTCAACATCTACGAGCAAAAGGTGACTACTGCCGGTCGTACCAAGACCCGCCGGATCCTCGTTTCCGAAGCCGACGACTTGGAGTACGTCGGCGAAAACTACGGCGAACATGGACTGCGGGCAAACTCCCACTGCAATCACTTCGTTGCCGTCGAGAACGTTGCCACAGGTAACGTCACACTTTACCCGGCCGACCTGGTCAGCATGCGGCCTTACTTCGCAAGATCAGCCGACGACTCTCCCAAAGCGCCCGACACGACCAAGACCTACAGGGAGAAGGTTGACGCTTTGGCGACAGCATTCGGCAGCAAACGCAAGCGGCAAGCAGTGGAAACCCGACTGCGGCTTAACGTCGAAGAGAGCACGTTGCATGAGACAGCGGCAAGCACGTTGGCTGCAGTTAAGGACACTTTAGCGACTATTCAAGGCGACGTCAAAGGCGCTGGCGGCAAGACACCGACGTCCATCGCCGACGCGATACCGCCTCAGAACCGCGACGCGACAATCCCCCAAGACGTCTACCGCATCGAGGACATCATCCCGGCCGAGCAGAACGAGTGTCTCGACCAGTTGGCAGAGCCACTGCTGAACGCCACGGTAGAAGACATCTTGCAGTGGAGGTCCGACGCCACGTATCCGGAGTACGTCTGTAACAGGGTCGAGCGTTTGTCGAGGGACCCCGAAAACAGGGCGATTGAGGCACGTCTGCTCGTCTTCTACGCCATGTTGATCTCGTTGTCGCGGCTCAAGTACACCGACATGAAGAAGAAAGACCCGCTACCCGACGTCCCTCAACCGCTCAAGGGTGTCCTGTTGGATACCTTTACCCTCACGTCCCGCAGTGAGCGGGGAGTGACGTCACGCAACTTCCCGCAGAGGATGAAGGATAAGGTGCTCGCCTACATCCTCGTGATCGTGCTCGTGCTGGAGGACTACAAGTTCGACTTCAGGACGGTGCAGCCGGACACCAAGGCGTCGGACAGGACGCTGACGACGCTGGCGTACGCGCTCGGGTGTCACGTGGGCACGCACAAGACGCCGGGCACGCGCACGGGCACCAAGTACCTGGAACTGAAACTGCCCCTGGTTGACCCGAGCCAGCAGCTGAGGGCCAAAAGGGGGCGAACGTAGTGATTTCAGTGTGCCTCTTTTTGTTCTTGCTCCTATGACTTCACGTTTCTGTTTAAGTAAAGCATTCCTGACAATGTCATATCTTCACTCTGCGCTATTCATCCCCACAGGGCTCTGTAGACCTGGGGTGGACTTCTGGTTGTCAGTTTCAAAAATGTCTATTGTACATCCACTTCAATCACAACGTACCCACCATGGTGGTTCAGTGGTTAAGGTGTTGCGCTCTGAGCATGAGGATGCGAGTTCAATTCCCGGCAGCGGCAGCCGCTTTCCTGATGGAGGCAAAAAGCAGAAACGCCCGTGTGTATGAGATTTCGGCGCACGTTAAAGATCCCCAGGTGGTCAAAATTAATCCCGAGCTTTCCACTACAGCACGCCTCATCGCCTGCATTGCGTCGGCGCGTTAAACCCTACAATCAATCAATTGCGACGTAATTGAACTTGCAAGGTGCCTCTGACCGGTGAGATGCATAGAAACTGATGTCCCGTCTTATCTCTGCGGTATTGTCTGCTTTCAACCAATCAGAGTTAACATGAAATGGGCACTTTGAAATGTACAATCCTGAAAATTATGCCCCTGGCTTGCAACCCAGTGCATGTACAACTGCTGTGCCACATGCCAATCAGTAGTTATGCTGAACACTAAAAATAAATTATTTTTTTGTATTGAATTGTGCAATGAAAAGACAAATAGGATGCTAACAGGACTGGGGCAAGGCGCAATTGCACCTCGTCCCAGTCCTGTTAGCCTCCTATTTGTTTTGGTATACGTAGCGCAATTCAGTATGAAACATCACCAACTAGCCCTATTCTACGTCCTTTTGAACTTTATTTTTTTCGGTATGGATTAAAGAGAAGAAAGGACTTACATTGCAATCTTCACCTGGTTCTGTGAGCATACCGCGAGTATAGCATGTTGTTGCGCACGGGTCAATTTTGCACGATCAAACGTCATTGAAGCTGTAATGGGTAGCTATAGCTCAAATTTTGCTCTGTGGTGTGGGTGATCTCGACTACAGCCAAAAGCTTTATCACCGATTCTAGCACAAGCCTGCCAAGGCGGAACAGTTGAGGTGAATGGAGCCTTGTTTGCCAATTCATTCTTGCATCATGGCTGCCATATTTATAAAAAAGTGGGAGAAAACCAGGTGGCTTAAGTTCACTTTGAGCCTCTTTCTGTGGTATGTGCCGTGGTTCAAGAATTGCAATGGCATTTTAAGCCTCAAATCTGGGAAATGCAAGAGAACTCGAAGCAATCGGTAAATCTGTGGTGGCAGCATTGTACACCAAGCAGTAGCTGTTTTCAAGAGTTCTGCCAGTATCTGATTGATTGAGAACGCGTTACTTAAAAGAAATTTAGCAGAACGAGTCTATCCCAAAGACTGCGGTAACCTTCACGACTTCAGTGACCATTTTTCTCCCGGCACTGTCTCTTGTTCTGCACTATGCTTTTGCACTTGCCTTCTTGAGAGCGCAGAGTAAGCCAAGAGGTTCAGCACCCCAGCACAAGGCCAGTGTATTCAATGGGGAAAAGCAGCTTTTCCCTGCAGGAACGATGTCGCAGCACGAATAATATCATTAGTACAGGTGAATTTCAAGAAACCTCTGCTGACCTTACCTGGCCATGACATTCTTGCAATGCTCTCCCCTAGGATTATCATATCTTCCAGTTACAGGTGAGTGCTCCGTCAAGGAGTTAGCATACTCCTTTATCATGGAGCACTATACAAGTGTGGCTGCTGCAGTGAAAAATCAGTCTATATGTACATCACAAGTCCCTTAACTTAATTCAGCTCCTTTAACCCTCCACAGTAGTGTACCAACTAAGGCAGGTAAGCTCTGAAGGCTGTCAAAGGTGTTTCTTATGGGCCTCACTTGTGGCACTAGTTAGTAGATTCTTGTGGAGGGGGATTTCACGCTGCAAGGTAGTATATGGCCAACTCCACGAAAGAATTTTTTTTTCTGTATGTACAGTCATGAGCAAAAGTTTGTGGGCCAGGACTGCTGGTAGGTTCTTGTGGAGGGGGATTTCATGCTGCAAGGTGGTATATGGCCAACTCCAAGGAAGTAGCTTTTTTTTTTTCTGTATGTACAGTCATAAGCAAAAGTTTGTGGACCACATAAAGACTGCTTATTTCAAAGAATTTCTCTTCACCGTTTCAGCCCAGAAGCAGTTGTGTGCATGCATTTAACAACCCTACCAGGACGCACCCTGGCTGCCGAGTTGCAATGCAGGAGAGAAATTCTCCATCAGTACTTTTGAGTGTGCCCTTCGCCACATTCTTTGTTTGCACCAATTCATTTAAAAAAAGGAATTAACCCAACATTTTTAGAATTCAATATACACAAGCGTGCACTCTTAGTCGCACTAAGAGTGCACGCTTGTGTATATTGAATTCTAAAAATGTTGGGTTAATTCCTTTTTTTAAATGAATTGGTGCAAACAAAGAATGTGGCGAAGGGCACACTCAAAAGTACTAATGGAGAATTTCTCTCCTGCATTGCAACTCGGCAGCCCGGGTGCGTCCTGGTAGGGTTGTTAATCCTGAACAACCCTACCAGCACGCACCTTGGCTGCCGAGTTGCAATGCAGGAGAAAAATTCTCCATCAGTACTTTTGAGTGCGCTCTTCGCCACATTCTTTGTTTGCACCAATTCATTTAAAAAAAGGAATTAACCCCCCAACATTTTTAGAATTCAATATTCACAAGCGTGCACTCTTAGTGCGACCAAAACCAGCTCCCCATGCGCAACGAGTTTGACACAACTCCCAACACTTCCGGTAACCCCACAATCAATGACTGACACAAGAGCCATCAATCAGCAGTGCTGCTTTCAATCGTGTGCATTTATTAAAATATATTTATTACAACCGAGAAACATTTCTCAGGAGAGAGAGAGGCGGTTCCTGGGGGAGAGTGGGTACTTCACATTTTCTTTTGTCACCTGCAGCAGTTGTGATTTTCTCCGGCCACGTCGGCAGGGGAAAACCCAGGAGGAGAAAAAGAAAACATGCAGAGCCGTCGGTGCAGTTCACACATGGCAGACAACAAGTGCAACACGCTCCCTTGCCGCCGTATACAAAGGTAAAAAAACACTCGCCAACGCACTCGCCGTGTTGCTTGCTTGGCACGCCGTTGCTTCTTTCTGGTGTGCCCTGGTTTGGAGGGTAAATGGTTGGGGGGGGGGGGGGTCAGTGACGGGTGGTGGTTCCTCTTGCTTTGGTTAGTTGGGTCGGTCGCTATATACACTGTGTACACGATTTATACAGCTCCCTCCCCCCCGTTCGTCCGAGGGACTGAAAACGAGAAACAAGCACGCTTTCTCTTGCAGCCTTACAAACAACGTCTTCACAAGGGTGGAACAGGAAAGGTCTGGGGCAACGTAAACAGTAGACACTTGCAACGCCGTCACGTTCACACATTCCGTTCCCCCAGCGTCGAGTGATAACAACACTGCCGTGGATTTTTCAGTCACGCGGGGACAACCAAATGTTGGGTGGAGTTCAAGAACTGGGCTGCGATTAGAGTACGTTTGCGGAATGCCAACTATGAAAGAATACTGCCGGTTGGTGTTATGCGAGCACGACGGTTTTAGGGATAATCACCAGCAAGGTTTCATTCCGAGTGCGTATACGGAATACGCACCTTCAACAAATTTTTCAATATTCACATCACATAAAAAAGTTTTACACAAGTTGCAACACAGGACAGTACCGTCACAGCAATGACGTCCCTATATGCAATCATTATCGGATAGAAGAGGTGGCACCATCAAAGGTGAACTGATTTCTGTGTTACACAAAACATAATGGCCGCGTGGAAAATATCATTTCTTTTATATGCTTAACTCGTTATAACAAGCAAAGATAAGGGGAAAAAATAGTCTGCTGTAAAGAGGACAGTACAGGCAAGAAGTGCTTTGATAAACTTGTAAATGAAAAAGAAAAGAAAACGTAAGAATAGGCATCAGCCATTTTTCGTTGTAAACTTGTGACATCACAAATCGTGAAAGCAAATAAACAAGAGTGGTTGTTGTAGCCCTCCACATTCATGAATGCTAACATTAATGATGCATCAGCAATTTCTGCAAAATAAAAAAAAATTGCTGCTTGGAACTTATCAACATTGAAATAGACGTCACATAAAAAGAGAGGAAATTGAGAAGAAGCATTCTGTTGAGTTCTTATTAAAAATAAAACATGTTGTGTCAGTAAGAACATCCAACCATTGTTCTAGATGACAGACTGGTCTGCCCAAAAAGGTCGTTTAGCATTCACACCCTGCCATACCTAAGCTTACCAATGCTTATTCTTGTGCTACATAATTAGGTAATCAACCCTTAGACAAAACTTTTCATAAGGCCAGGACAAAATTGCCACTGAGGTTACGAAAACTTTAACTTGCGAAAAAAACAGGTTTCAAACGTGTCGTTGAAAAAATTTTTTAAAAATATTGCATTGAAGAACTACTGTCTTTGGTACACCTATAACTTACGAATACAAGAATTGAAAACTTAAAGCACATTTGAAGCCAGACGCAGGAAACAAGATTAAAGCCTCTACTTTCCAAGCCTTCTGCAACCAAGCCCAGTCAAATCCAGGTATATAGAACTTGAAGAGGATCGAAAACTTGTTCAACATAATTTGACACCTCATAACACAAAATGCAGACTGCGTACAAAAAAAAAAAATTCAACACAATGTTCAGACTGTTCGATATAAGCAATAGTTAAAAATATCAGAGTTCAGAACAAACAGGTTCACAATGTTTTCGGTTGATGCACGGCCCCTTGATTGTGGTAGAGTGCACAAGAGTTTGCTCTGAACAATGCGACTTCAATCCTGAGGTAGAATCAACAAAAACAATGTTTTCGGTTGATGCACGGCCCCTTGATTGTGGTAGAGTGCACAAGTTTGCTCTGAACAATGCGACTTCAATGCTGAGGTAGAATCAACAAAACAAACCAATGGAGCACATTTACCTGACTTACCAGTTTACCCGATATCGAGTTAGAATTAAAGGGAAGAAACTAAGGATCAGGAAATCATGACAATATGCACTTGTGGCTATAAAAATGAACGCTCTTGTTGGCCTAAAAGTTCAACCGGCCACCAAAGACGCAACTGATGGAGCTTAACGCAAAAAAGTATGCATAGGAACGACAACTGGCCGGTTATTTGGGACACCACAAGGTCATCGTTGCACTTTTGACTAGACAAAGCAAAAAAAGGTGCTTCTAAATAAACATCTAAAAAATGGCAACTTGAACTACGTATATCTAAAAAATGGCAACTTGAACTAAATAACCACTATTGCAACTAAACTCTAAAAAAAGTGTTGCTAAGAGTAAAAGTAAAGCAATCCACTTGCTGTGACCTAATTTTTGACTTAACTTCCCGTAAAAACGACATAATTATTAAAGTACCCGCAGCCCCCATGGTGTGTTTTTTACAGGGAATTGGATTTAAAGCAGGAAAAATAATAACGAGCTTTCATTACTTTAAATAGAAAATATAATGCATAGTAAAGTAAACAACCGCTCGATTATTCCACCACCTTTGCGCTATATTATGCAATGGATGCGATGCCATCTCGGGAGAATATCAGTCACACGCACTCCCATAGCGAGCACAAAATGACAACCGACATCTCGCCACATTTTCGAGCATTCAGGTTCGGGGTAAAAAAAAAAAAAAAAAGACAGGAGTGGAGAGGGTACCATACTGCGGAAGTCTGCGTTACACCCAAGCACTGCATTTCCCTCAGCAAAATGACTCGCACAACCACACGACAAATAAAAAAACCCGAAGAGGAGTCTAACTGCTCCTCTCGGCAATCCGTGAACACAATCCTACAGGCATTTCACTGCAAAAAAAGGTACCGCACCGACGTAACAAGTCCGTTTCTTTCCGCATTTCTCTTCTTACGCGTGCCACGGCTTTGCTTTTCCACCCAATAACTGATGGATGGCGTTTTTTGGAAGACGAGTTGCATCATCGTCTTCACAACGTCAGGCTCAAGTCTATCAGTTTCCCCGACCCTACCTTCCTACCCACAAAAGGGGGGCAATCGTTCCACATGACCGGTATCCATTCCTTAACTGGGTTCGTAACAGTCTCTAAAAGAGGGCAAAGCCACAAGAAACGTCACCGAAACACATCACCAACTCCGCGGGATCGCCACGTCACGTAAACAACAGCAACTTCACAAATCACCACTGCCAGTCATCCGCCAGTCCCGGTGGCATGGAATGCCCGCAGCACAATGCAACCCTGTCGGTCGACGGTCGCAGATGCTAGCGGCAACCGCAGCACTGCGAACGTTCGCAACACTGCGGCATCTCTCACTGACGTCAAAATACTGAACACACTGCGTGAATAATTGTTTCCCTCGCGTACTCCAACAATCTCGCACAACAATGCATCGACACCATGCTGAAGCTTGTGACCGCTTCTTCCCCTCAACCACTTTGCATTGAACAATGGTGTCTGGCCTTCATAACCTTCGTAAATGGTTCATGACTTGCGCCCCCTGTTGCACTGAAAATTGACAAGGCAACTGTGTACAGATCTGCGACCCACACAGCTCGTTTTCTTTTTTCTTCTAAAACCCCACATTTCTGAATTCCAATAATACTCCTGTTTGCCTAGTTGTCATAAAACTTGCACTTTTCAACAGCACAGACACAATTCAGCATTTCGCGCAGACAGGTACGCATGTAAACACCACCTCCATTCCGAACAAACTTTTCCCTACTTTCCTCTCGCCTGTCGTCGGCAATGCTGTGGATTTTTTCACCACAACCCATCCAAGCAAACGGAACTCGAGCCGCAAGGGAGGCAGCGTAACCCACGCATTGTCAGCCATGCTTATTGTAGCTTCCGCTCCACTCGTCCAACAACGCAATGTCGAACAGCACACGCCATATTGCTGCACCCAACCTTGCACAACGGGGCAAGCTACAAAAGTTCCCCTCGGTGCAATCGCCCAGCGTCACATCCACGGCACGGAGTGCCTCAAGGTGGCGTACTCTGCCCCGCGCTCTTCCACACAGGCGGTGGGGGAGGTGCTCGGTGCGCCTCAGGGTGGCGTACTCTCCCCTCCGCTCTTCTTTCACAGAGGCAGTTCATGGCAGCATAGGCGGCGATCACGTGTCCTGGCGCGTGATGTTGATGCGGTGGCTGTCGCAGAGGTCTCGCGTGAGCGGCAGGCAGTTCAGGTAGTGGCAGAAGGAGCACTCGTAGATGGGGTGCACGTAGAAGAGCAGCACGAGCCCGACAAACAGGGCCACGGACACAATGAGGCAGGCCCAGATGAGGGCCACCTTCGCCGTCCGGTCGTAGCTGCCAAACGACACGTAGGGCAGCAGCGCGTACGACATCAGGAAGCCGAACACAAAGCCGAACACGTGTGCGTAGTTGTCCACCCACGGCAGCAGGCCCAGCAAGAAGAGCACGGCCGCGCCCGCGCCCAGCTTGAGCAGCGCCCCGCTGGGCCGCTTCAGCATCTGCCAGCAGTGGATCACCTCCACAAACAGGCAGGCCAGCAGGCCAAACTGCGACCCCGCAGGCCCCACCTGCACAGTGATGTGGTGAGGCGTCTTGTAGAAGATGTCCTCTAGAAATCTTATGGGGGGGAAGCTGTACAAGCGTAACACTCTTTGCATTCCACCATCATTAAAAGAAGGCTAGCACCCCCGTCCCTCCATAATTCTAACCTCACATGCAGTGTGCAACGCGGAGGGCACATCTTGTAGGTGTCCTCTAGAAATATTGAGTTGATCTCATTATGTTGAGTAGATCTCACAGAGATCTTACTCTCTTTTTACACCATAACGCTGGAAAGGCTAGCATCCTTGTCCCCTCACAATTCTAACCCCACCTGGAGTGCATGTTGCAGACGAGACATCTTTGAGATGTCCTCTAGAATTATTGAGTAGATTTACTTTGAGTAGGTCTCATGGATATCTTGGAGAGGGAAGCTGTTCAGCGGTACTCTTGTTGTTGACACCACTACCCTTAAAAAGAGGCTGGCACTCCTTCTCAATTCTAACCCAACCTGCACTGCATGCAGCAGCAACGACACATCTTGCGGTCATCTTACGCAGGCATCGGGGTCTTATAAACGTTGTCTGCATATATTCGGAAGATCTTGCAGAGACCTTGGGGAGGGCAGCTGTACAAGCAGTACACTCTTTGCGCACCACTAACCTTGAAAGAAAGCTGGAAAGGCTAGCACCCCTTCACAATTTCAACCCAGCCTGCACTGCACGTGGCAACAACAGCTTCATCTTGGGAACATCTTGTGCAGACATTGTGGATGAAAGTTGAACAGGAGACTAGTTTTCTGTGCAACACCACAGTTGAAAGAAAACTAGCAGCTTCCCCCACTCTCTCCATGGTTCTAAGAAAAAGAACAACGTCTTTGGTTGTAAGACAATCATGAAAGTATTACCAACATCACACTTCTCACTAGAAGCAAGTGTACTCGAGGTACAAAGCTTTCTAACGCTTGCATATCATGCCTATTCAGTATGAGGATGTTAGGCCTAATCAGTATCCCGATTCCCAATGTGCCCAGCAGCCTGGCTTTGATCGATAGGGGCAAGGGCGGTGTGGCGATGGACGTACCTCGGCCCTGTAGGGCACGAATATGGCACTGGCCAGGTTCCCAGCCACCCCGGAGCACATGTAGATGACCGCCGTGCGCACAGGTCCCGCCAGCTTCTCCAGGTCACGCATTACAAACAGCTGCACTATCACAGTTATCGACAGGTGGAAGATCCTGCAGGAGACAGGGGAGGGAGAGGGGGAGGGAGGACACCTCCGTTACAACTTCCCTTGCGCCTGGGAACCATGCAGTTCACAATACAAGGTCCATCAGCAACATGTCTGCCAAAGAGAGGGAAAAAAAAGAAAAAGAAGAAGTAATACAAAATGCTGTAACACTGCACCTACTGTAGACAGCCTCTCAAGGACTCCACAGGGTGTGAAACTTTGTTTTCTTCTCTTCTTGGTTCAACGTTCTTTGCCTAAACTGTGGTACGGGCAACAGTGGCAAGCTCCTCAAACGTACTGTTACCGCCGAGTGAAAAGAGTAAAATACCCGCACACTAATCAAAAGAAAGATATAAGGGAAGGAAGAAAGTTGTAGTGAAAGCAGAAGGAAGTCAGCAAAGAGACGAAGTCTGAAGCCACACCGCGGGTACACCCACCCTGCATGAAGGAACAGCGAAGTCCACAACCGGTAGAACTGGTCAGGCACTTCAGGGTTGACGAACGGAATCATGCCGCACACGTCGTTCAGGCAGGACACCTGCGGAGAGTCCCGAAACGAGAGGCTTGCAGTGAGGAGGAGGAGGACAGAGGAGAGTGGGGCCAAGGAGGAAGAGGACCCACCTGTGAGCAGAGGGCGGCCTCCTCGTGGAAGAACCCCTTGACGAAGTCGCAGTAGTCGCGGGTGGTGATGTGGCACTCGCCGTACACGCCGATGCAGCAGGGCCGGCCGACCACCTCGCATGACATGTGCGCGTCGGGCACCTTGCGGCTGGCGTGCGACCGCCGGCACACGGGCCACTTGGTGATGTCGTCGGGCCACTCGAAGGGAAACACCGACGCGGGCTCCTCGCAGTACCTAGGGAAGGACAAGGGATGCCGCCAGAAACGACGTCGTCAGATGTCGTCAGAAACACCTGTCACCTGCCGTTACACTCTACGTTCTTAACAATTCCGTTCCAAAAAGGAAACAACCTGGTGTAAGAGACAGAGGCAGAGATATGTTCGAGTTGCCGGACAGCGAGCAAGAATGTCAATGGTCGTCTCGCCTTTTGGGTTAAATGCCATATTTTTGCGCGTATAACCCGCACCAGAAATGCAAAAATTTCAGGGGTGAAGTAGAGGTGCGGATTATATGCGAGGTATTCCCTTTGGTGCAGCTTCAGCGCAATGCACGTTGGGCCGCGGTGCTCCTACAGCAGTAATAGTGACTAATACACTGTTATCCAATTGACAGTGCTTATTTTGCACACACAGCTCCACAATAACACACAGCTCAACCTGAAAAAATGTATGTGGCAAGTCATCTAGTTACGTAGTCAGCTAGGCAAGTTCTTTTGCATAAACAAATGTGTAATGTTGCTTGAGTAGTAGCTCTGGTCCATCCTTTTATGTATAAAATATGCGGGCAATACGTGGGGATATTTTTTTTTCATTCGTCGACTGAAAGTGGGGGTGCGGGTTATATGTAGGGGCGGGTTATACGCGTGAAAATACGGTATTTGAGTAATCTCAGGCGAGAATGAGAAAAAAAAAAACATCTTGTGAGAAATTTGTAACGTCCCTGCGCTCTGTAGCATTAAAATAATAACAAGCAAGCCTGCAGGGGTCCTGACCTGGGGTCCTGACCGCAGACCGAGCCGGAGAGGCGCCGCTGGGTCATGCCCCGGTCCTGACCGACGGCCGAGGGGTCAGCAACCCAGCGGGGCGGTCCCGGCTGGCTGACGTTCCACTTCCTCCATGTCGAGATCACCTCCTGTGTTCGGAGGGGAAAAAATCAAGTGGCTCCACCCTCCAAAGCCTCCAGAATACATATCCGCAAACTATTTGCACCTATTGCGAGCAACTAAAAAAAAAGAAGCGAAGATTGGGACCTTGCAACATGCGCTCACACTGCACGAAATGAACTTTTTCAATGCACAAGGTTGACATGCAGGAACACCTCTTTTGTATGGGCTTGCGATTTTTAAGTGAAAGAATCTGCAATTGGAACTCGCATGTGGATAAAATACAAATTAAGAATTGCAGTTCTAAGAGATTCGCAGTGCCGGCAAAAGAAATTAATGTTTCAGAGCTGACTGCAACTATTGATTGATGAGACATAAGAGTCCTGGTTCCAGCTTTCACAAAATCTTCAATAATGTATAATGGGCAGACCAGGAGCATTTAATTTAAAAAGAATATTGGACCCATTCCCAGCCTTCTCTTTTTCCATCGTGTCACTAAATTTGGCACGACTTTTAAGCATTTTCAGGCAGCTTAAAAAAAATGGCATTAATGCACATTTCAAGAGACCTTTAGAGGCAAAATGACTGGTAAGGGTAAGTTTTGAGCTTTATCAACAAACCTGACCGCAAAGCCAGAACCTCGGACCTCCGATATCTTCAGAAAAACCCTCCCATAACTGACAATGCGCTAAAACGGAATTGTGACTATTTTTTGTAGAGGAACTAAAAGTACTCTGTCACAATCACCACTCAACACCTACTGCAGCTATAGCACGAAAAAATAGCGAGTACCTTATTTATCAGTTTGCTATAGCACTTTCATCACAAGAAAGTTTTACTCGCTGCCATAATGCAAAACGTTCACGCTGACATCAGGGACATCATGTCAAACATGGTACGGCAGATGAGCTTCAAAAGCCAAAAGCCAACTCTTAGATGGCATTCTGGCGTCATAAGCCATGCACAGCCAGTCAGCCGTGCGAGAGGACAATCATGGCCAGCACACACTTCGATTACTTGCCGTTAATTACACACCAGACGCAACTTGTGGGTCAGTAAACGAGGTAACAAAACATGAAAACGAACCAAATCCCTTAGAGAGAGTTGATTCATGCGCTGAACAGCCGGGAACCAAACAGAAAGGTCAAAGGAAAGAAGTGGTCGGGTGGCCAGCGAATAAATAAATAAATAAAGGTACAAGAGATAAAAATATAAATTCGTTGGAATACACACATCACCAAAAAGGAAAAAAAGTCCTCAATCCTAAACAAAAGGTCAGCAACAAATGCCATGCTGCCTTTGTCATAAGCAACTTATTTTGACTTCATTTACCAACATTAAAACCAACTTGCCTCAATATGCAAGCTCAACAAGTAGTTAACATAGGAGTTTTTTTCTAGTTACAAAGCACGACCTAAAACAACACCAATAAAGCAATCACACAAAGGTGTTTTATCAATGACTTAGTATCTAGGTTATTAACGCATTTCAAATGGACTATTATTATGTGTACACAGGGTATATTTCTCGGCTGTTTCCAGTGTTTAATCCCTGCAAAGCGTTATGCGGTGCTTTGAGCTACAACACTCCGCTGCAAACTACTAACAAACAACGCCACCAAAGCACACAAGTTAGCATGCAAGGCAATGTTACAATGAGGTAGAGGGTTAAGCGGGTGAAAAAGCAGATGTAGTACACGTTTACAAGTTGAGGCACATCCACAAAGAAGCCAGTTAGGTTTAGTGGCAAGCAGTTGTACAACAGGCAGCTTCTAAGTGATCAAAAGCGACGAAATGCACAAAGGAGCGCACAGATATTCCTCCCGTACACCTTTCAAAGATAATTTTTTCCTTATCATTTAGATTATGTGTCAGGGAACCATGGCTAAGTGAACAGCAATATTAGAATATCCCAAGACATAGCTGTCTTTTGTTATTGCCCTAATTTTTTTTTTGTACAGCTTGTCATAAACTGGTTTACGTTAAGTGAATTTCTCAGTTGTGCAATCAATATTCCTGTAAGCAAAACTACTGCACGTGCACCTTATCATGATGCTGACATAATGGAAGCCATTATAGCTATTGAGTTATAATGGCTTATAGAGGCTTATAATAGCTCTATAATGGCTATTAGAGCTATCACCAATAGAGCTATCAGAGCTATTACCAATGGAGCCATTATCACCTTTTAGTCTCCTCGGCAAAGATAAAAAATATCTGTGCATTTCTTCACCAGCACGCGAAGCAGCAATGGTACATGCGAGGGAGAGAGATGGAGAGAAAAGTTTTTGCCTACCCCGGCCATAATTCCTCGTGTCTAAAGGAGCAGCGAGAGTGTTGTACGAGCGGCAGGAGCATGGGGAGAGGTGAGAGGGATGGCAAGAGACGGGACAAAAAGGGACGAGGATGGAGAGGAGGAAAAAGACAGAGAGAAAGAGAGAGTGAGTTGGGAACACAAAGCACCAACATTGAGAAAAAACAAGTCGCACACCGAGACAGCTTCTTCACTTTTCTTCAGACTAATTTTTGATATCTGCTTACGGGTAAATTAAGGGGAAAAAATGAAAGAAGATTGCTTTTGCACACTAACTTACACATGAAAGCCTCTAGTTGCTTGCGACCCAAAGCAACAGTTGGTATTACACAGCCAGACAAACTAAATTTTGCCGACAGCAGGAAGAAAAAGTAATTAGATATCAGCTTAAACTACCATAACTCCCACCACTGAGAGATGCTGCCCCAACTACTGTAAGATAGCCAGCCTGGAACTTGATGTGATACACCGAAATATAGTTTGTTTACGTACTTTCTGCAAGTTCTTGATCTCGGTTATACAATGGACATCAGAAATCTTCTTTGGGTCCCCAGTTTTCCACTTAAGTTATGGCACAGCTACTGACACTAAAAGTCGTGCAAAAAGATAAATCGTTCAAGCACAGTTTAGTAGGCTGCTTCGTCAATGTACACTAAGCAGACAGAAACGTTAAGAAACAAAAATAAAAGGATCCCAGAGAATATGACCTTCTCTCTTTGACCTTTGTGCCTGGCTCCTGAGCATGTGTACAATAGTATTCCTTAAATAATTGCAGGTGCCAGTTTCATAAACAAAAAAAAAAAAAGAAGGAAAGAGGACATGACATCTTTTGCCCAGATAACCACATATGCTGGATGCCTAAAAATAAGCCGAACGGACAGCTTCCTACCCCCTCAATGCCTTTTCCCTTTCCCTCAATCGTTAGCAAGAAAGAAAGCTTTTAATGAAGCTGCAACGTCACAAAACAACTCGACGGTAATGCCTTCAAACACGTAGAAATCGTACAAGAGACAAAAAGACAAGAAGTTTCATTGTTCCATCCCCCAAAGCCTGAATGAACTGGCACTCGCAAGTTGCAAAAACCCTCCGCACTTCAAAAACCAGCAAAAAAAGTTCGAGCAGAGAGACTGCGTTGAGTCGAACTCACCGAGCACTTGTCGCGCGAAGTTTGCACGCACCCCGACCGGTCGTTGCGAACACAGCAGGCCGTGTTCCGCTCTTTCCGCCGGTCCTTGGCTATGCTGTCGTGAATGCGCCGGTCCCTCCTCATGCACGGCGTAAACTTGGCCCCGAGATGAACCAAGTCAGCCTGCCAGGTGTTCAAGGAACGGGTGCCAACACAAGTCACGCCGACAGTCCTCCCAGCAAACTCTGAAAGCGCTCGCACAGCCTCGTTTGTACAGGTTGCGAATGCAAGCAGCCACGAAACAGTTTGGGAAAAATTTTATGCTAGGGAAAACGGCTCGGGCAAAGCTTCCAAACAGTTGGGGAAAAAGTTTAGGTTGGGGAAAATGTTAGGGAAAAGTTTTTGTGGAGTGCCCAAAAGTCACTACAAAGTAAGTTGCAAATGCAGATGGCCATGAAACAGTTTGGGAAAATTTTTATGCTATGGAAAACGGTTAGGGAAAAGCTTCCAAACAGTTTGGGAAAAAGTTTTGGTTAGGGAAAATGTTGGGGAAAAGTTACGGCGGAGTCCCCAAAACTCGCCACAAAGTAACCGTAACAGTACCGTGCTTAGCCTAATACGGATACATCTGGGCTATGTGGCACACTGTTTCAACCACTTTGGACTCTCACATGTGCACTGAAACCTCGCACTTATGAGTAATGCCTCTAACTCAGACCACGGCCAGCACAGAATTACTACCACTGTGGCAAAGTTCTGGGCGTACAAGAAATGGAAATCCCCCCCACCGACAGTCTGGGAATTGAGTAACCTCCCCCCCAACCTCTCGAACTAGGGCACTACAACGACTTGGTGTGGACATTTCTTAGTGAGAAAACCAGAAAGGACCAGGAGGAACAAATAGGAAAACGAACAGTGCACCCACCGCTCTGGGTCCCACCCAGAAGTTGTCCGGTTCGTAGAAATCTACCTGCTGTAGCGTCAATGTCGTCACCATCACCTGTGCAAAAAAGAAAGAAAGAAAAAACAGCAAGGCAGGTTAACGAAGTGTGAACCCCTGGTTTATTTAAGCCAAATAATACTAAAAGAATTTCTGGGATTTCAAAAACACCCAAGGAGCACGAAAAAAGCAAGAGGCAGAAAAAAGAGCGAGCACAAGTTAGCAATAGCTACTGCCATAACAAATGCACTTTTTTTTTTTCCTCGAGAATTTTCACGCACTAGGTGGTGGCACATGGCGCTATCGTGCCTACATTGTGAAGCTCGCTCCTCCTATAGTCCAAAGCGTCAGCCATCATCGCATTCAAATAAGAAAACATTGAAACTGACTGGACATAACAACACCACATAGGAGGGTGAGGGCTTTCAGATTAACATTACAGCCAAACAGCAGCAGCATGAGTGTCAGCGATGTGCCTTGTGTAACTGAACATATGGTCGCACACTGCCTCAAACCTGCTCACTTCAGTTTGCAGGCGAAATGAAAACTTGTAGGAAAAGTTAGAAAAATTCACTGACAGCGTATACATGGTGTTAATGCAATGTCGAAATGGCAGTAGAAAAAAAAAGTGTGCAAATGCTTACCTATCATAAAAAAACAGGACTTCACATGCTATGAGTAATTTTTTTTTTTTGAGGGGGGGGGGGGGGGGGGGGTGTAAAACCATCATGAGCCATTCCGCCCTGTGAAGGTGCGCAGCCAGCGAAGCTTTTTGGCACACGATATAGAGGTGACACAAAATTTAATTGAAAAGTAGGAGAAAAATTTGTTTCTCTTGGGTGCTGACACAGTTACAGCTGTTTCTTGCTAAACACTCGCAATAAAGTTGGCTTTGCCGTAAAGCACTTCTCCATACTCTGAACAAAAATGCGCGGAGCTCTAGCCAATGCCTGTCCCGCACTTGGACAACATCATCCTGTAAGTAAAGTAGCGTCAATGAAAGAAATGCTTTCTTGACATGTTCAGGGCGAGAGCCACTGTTGAGCCCGAGTACCGAGCTCCCTTCATAAAGTAGACTGAACTCCCGGTGTGTTTTGCAACTGCGCGGCCACCACCAAAATCATCGGGTCTTTGAAACATCAGGAGACACCGCCAGGGTGTTTGTTGTTCAACACCTCGTGCTTTAAAGGAGCCATGAAGAGAAAATACAACTTCGTTTAATTTGAAAGAACTAGGATTCAGTATCTCACTCAGCTCCATTACAGCTACAAAAGATATCTTTTTAACGAAAAAAAAAAAAGAGCAAGAAGTATTTAACAACTTTCAAATTTTGCACCACAGTGACGTGTTATGAGCAAGAATGACGTTATATGGGTGAACAATAAAACATAACTTTCAGTGCGTTAACTGCACGTTAGCATTCAAGTGATGCGGTCAAATGGAACTAGAGGCCCCATTACAGACGTCCAGTTATGTGTCGTCGCGACAGGTCAGTTGGGCGGCCGCCAATCGCACAAACAATGTTCCATGACGTCATAGAAAAGTTGCGGAAAATTGGCTAGGGGGTCACGACTGCTTCACACGTTTTTTTTAATATCTCCATTATTTTTTCGAAGATTGATATCATTGTTATCGAGACTAAGCAGTCTTTCTAATAAACCCAACTTGTATTTTGCCTTCATGGCTCCTTAAAGGGGGATGTGGCTTTCAAAATAAACTTTTTTTTATTTCTTTGTGTATTTCGATGAACATTGGCACAGCAACTTCTGTAATAACACCTTAAAAATTTCAAAGTAATATTCTGAAAACTTTTTTATTTATTAATTTTTCTTTCTGTTTTGCTTGTACCGAGCTTGAGCGGCTTATAAAACACGATAGAAAACCTGTTAGAAGTGCTTTGCATTCCCAAATGAATGGACGAGGTCGTGACAGTCCTAGAATTTTTTTTACAACACAATGTTTTTTAGTTTTCATTTTTTTTTAGAGGTTAATGTACAACAGGCATGTCGACTGTGAATGGCTAGTTGAATAAAAAAATTACAGAAAACAAATCTGGAAAACCAAGAGTGTCACAACCTGAACTGTTCATCAAGGAATGTACCGTATAAACCGGAATATAGGTCGAGTTTTTTTCCAAAAAAATCTGCACAAAAGTCACCCCTCGTCTTATATAGCGGTCATTGGCAGAATGTAAATCGTTGTCTGGCAAACAATGTGCAAGCGCAGTCTGTCGCCATCGCCATTCGTGTCGGACTGCTCTCTCGCACTATCAGGCCTTTATTTGATTTCGCTTTTCTCTAGTTTTTCGTCTTTTACTCGTTTATTGTGCGTGCGTGCGTACATTTCTGTACGTCTCTGTTCCGAGATGAGTGGTGGCAGTCGACGCCAGTTCACCGCGGCGTTTAAGCTGACGGCGATTGAGTCACCGAGCAGAGTGGAAATATGGCGGCGCAACGCCAGTTAGGCGTTTCGGAGAAAAGTGTGTGGTACTGGCGGAGCCAGAAAGCTAAGCTGTGCACGTGCAACCCCCGAAACCGATCGTTCCGTGGACGTCAAGCGGTGCACCCCGAGTTGGGGAACAAAGTGGAGGACTTCATCCGGGAACTTCGCTCACGATCGCTCCGGAGGCCATGCGCAGGTGGGCTCCGCGAACTGTACAATGAGTGGATAGCCGGCGACAACAAAAGACCTATACGGGCCGGTTGCGACCGTGTCAAGCTGGGTGTCCTTCTCTGGGCAGTCGCTGCCCGACGACATGGTTACACGAGCGTTCAGGAAGTGCTCCATCAGCAACGCGCCTGATGGCATGGAAGATGACAGTGCGAAGCAGTCATCCTCGGACGACTCTGAGAGCTCGGACGAGTGACTTCGGCAGGCATAGTGAGTGGCAGTGACGGACGGGAGTCGAAAATAAATATAGACATTGTGAGTGCACTTCTGTGCCGAATTTTTTTTTTTTTCAACTTTTCCCACCTCAAGGTAGGGGGTCGACCTATATACCGGGTCGTCCTATAATCCGGTTTATACGGTAATGCAAGAAACGGAATCAAAATAGACCCAGCGGTCACAAAGAAATCTCTGGTACAAGCTACAGAGGTGGCAAAAAAAACTGTTTTGAGAAAACAGCTTTGAAGTTGCAACATAGGTTTCACTTATCAAAAGTCGTCAGGGTTGTAGCCTTTCGTGTCCTTTTGAACATGGGGCTTTTGGAAGGCCTTGCCTTTAAATTGGAGTGCCTTTTACAGCCTTTCCCTTTCCACAAAACATCATTTTCAGCTCCTCCGTGAACAGTACATACCGTATTTTCTCGCATATAACCCGCACCCCTAACTTTGAACTCCCCGAAAAAATAAAAAAAAAATCCTCGCGTATAACCCGCATGCTTACCTAAAAAAAACTGGTCTAGGAAGTCACAATTGCACAGTCACAATCTCGTTTACAGGTGAACTTTATTTGAAATGATCGCCGCAACGTTCTCAGCGCCGATTCCGGTTCAGTCAGTTCAGTCAATCATCGCCAGACTCGCCACTGTCGCTGCTGCCATCCGAGGCTTCGTCGCCGCTCTCAAAGACGCGGTCGTCTTCGGTGCTATCTAAAGAATTGCTGATGGCGCACTTCTTGAAGCTTTTCCGCACCATGTCGGCCGGAATCGCCCCCCACGCATCCACGATCCACTGGCACAGCAGCGCAATGTCTGGCCTCCGCACGCGTCCCGTCGGTGTGAGGGCGTAAAGGCCGTCGGCCATCCATTCGGCATACAGCCGCTTCACGTGCGCCTTGAACGGCTTATTTAGGCACACGTCCAGTGGCTGGAGCATGGAAGTCATGCCACCGGGTATGATCACGAGGTCCGTGCGGTTGTCGGCGAGGCGCGCTTTCACTGCGTCAGTGCAGTGGCCTCGGAACGAGTCCAGCACCAGCATCGACCGCCGTGCCAACATGGCTCCTGGCCTTCTCTCCCAGATCGTGCGAAGCCAGTCACCGACGAGGTCACTATTCATCCAACCGTTATCTTCGGCCCGCACAACAATCCCTGGTTGCAGTGGGGTACTGGGTAGCGTTTTGCGCTTGAAGATTACATACGGGCGCAGTTTGGTGCCGTCCGCCAAAGCGCACAACATTACTGTACAGCGCAGCTTGGTGTTTCCGCCCGTCAGCACGCTCACAGATTTCGAGCCCTTTTTCTGCAAAGTGGTGTCCATGGGCATCTCGAAGTACACGGGCGTTTGGTCGGCATTTCCCACCTGGGAGAGCAAGTAGTTGTGCTCCTTCCTGAGCCCGATGACGTAACGTTGATAGTTCAACAGCTTCTCCTCGTAGGCGTTGGGAAGCTGCTGGCACATGGTCGTTCGCCGCCGCATCGAAAATCCGTGCCTGGCCATGAATCGCTGGAGCCATCCACGGCTCGCACGAAACTCGCGTGGGATGTTCATCTCCCGGGCCAACCTCAGAGCTTCCATCTGTGCCATCTTCGTGGACACAGCGTGGCCACGACTCCTCCGCTCCTCAATGAATTTGACAAGCTGCGTCTCAAGAAGGGGGTACGCGCCAGTCTTCGGGCCGCGAAATGCTCGCTTCTCCTTGTGTGCACTTTCGAGAGAGGCCTTTTTTTTTCCGCCAGTCGCGAATGCAGGACTCGTCGACGTCGTGCTTTCTCGTAGCAGCTCTGTTAGCGATTTCCTCCGCAGCAGCTATGATCTTCAGCTTCTCTTTCGCGGTGAAAGATTGACGCCGAGACCCACTCATGGTGCCTCACCAGACACGGCTGACCAACGGTGCAAACTGGCCACACCTGAGTTGGGGGCCCAACAACTTCGCTACAAAGCGCACGCAAATCACCGCAACAGACACTGTTGACCAAACCAAACAAAGCATGTGAAAAGTCCGAATAAACACGCTATGTAGGGGATCTGTCTATGGCCTGTGTTGCCTTCTTATTGGCTTTGCACCTGATGATGACGATGGAGATGCGGACTGCATGGCAGGCCGTGCATTGCCGTGAAGCCGACCTCTGCTTCCAGAATATTCGCAGATAACCCGCACCCCCACTTTTCGGACGATTTTTTTTCAATTTTTGGTGCGGGTTATATGCGAGAAAATACGGTAGCCCATTTTGCAGACCAAATGGAGGGGGAGATAGTTTTCAATGGGCTTTCAATGCAAAGTAGGTTAGCTGGTTGGCTGTATCGCACTGGACAACTTCCCTTTGCAGTGTGGTCACCGTGGCAACAAATGAAGCACCCTTTTTCTTTACTTAAATTTGAAAATGACTCTTGGCTTCTTTTGTTTTATAATCTTGCCTGGAGCAGCAACTTATTACTCATACGTGCAGGTGTTCATTGCCAAAAGTTTGCATAACACAAGGATGCAAATGAGCCACTTTGAAGCTTGGTATAATATTCTGCACAACTCCAAAGCATTTTTTAACTACTTTTGACTTTCAAGGCATCCAATATTTCTCGCAGCACAGCCAGTATGCCCTAAGCCATAGATTATATGCATTGGTATCAATAATTCCCCTAAAAAATTCACTGGTAAATGCTGCGACAGAAAGGTACATTTTTAACGCAGAGAACATATTATCATTCCTATATTCCAAACCCAAACCTGTTTGCATGATTACTAGAAGTGCACGGGAAACGTTGCACAAGAAAGGCGATACGGCTCGCGCGCACCGCAGCGCACACTTACCGCGACATATCGTACTTTGGTTATCCCTGATATGGCTGGTCAGGTCGCTTTTAAGATTAAATTTAATGTCGCAGGCACTAATTACAACTACTGGCGTTCAATAGTAACTAGTTGCGCAGACATGTGATGCTCCAATGCGTGTCGGCTACACCATGCGCGCCGCAGCGTTTGAGGCATCGACCGTTTCTTTCCCAAGGCTAGCGAGCCCACAATCAAAACACAGCAATAACTAAGCGTGTAAACATCGCAACTCCGACTGAAAGTTCACTTCGCGAACCGCTATTGCAAGCGCGCACATCACGTGTCACTTTTCGGGGTCTGGCGACGGTACAGTCACGCGCACCACGAAGCGTTCGATGACCTCCACCGAGCCGCACATCTTCCCGTAATCTCACTCGTGATCTTAGGCATTCCCATCGCGATAATGTCTGTGTTGAATAGCACAGACTGAACAGAAACTTGGCCGAGCGAAGCAGCGAAAATGAACTCAAAATGCGCAGTACGGAGTTCACGCAGCCGCCGTCTAGCGTTGCCGCCGCGACACCCAATCAGGGGGGTCATTTTAGCGCGCCCCGACCGGAGGGCCAATAGCGCTTCAGCATCCATTTCTAGCCTCGTTTGTGCGTCATTTCTTTTCTGCCGTTTGCACGTTTGTGAATGGACGAAGATAAAAGAGACGAGTGGAACCGGAAAGACGATCGCTCGGCCGATCTAACGATATCAAAATGGCCGCGCCTGGTGGCACCGTTGCGGAGATACAGCGCTCCGAAAATTGACGTTTTTTTTCGCCCTTTTGCACTGATAGTTTGTCACCGTGCCTGGCAAAAGTATTTTTTTATGCCACTTTGCGACGCTTTTCAGCGCAAAAACTTTGCAGACGCACAGAATAGGAAACATAGAAGCCGAATATGTGGCTTTCAAAAAAGCGATGTTTTGGTCATTTTTCTGAAGTTGAAAGACGCGTCCTCCCCTTAAAGGGACACTGAAGTGAATTTGTCAAGCTCCCATTTTTGCTTGCACTGTGTAGACTGGCTCAAATTAACACACTATTCATCGTTTATCCGGTTGACAAATCGGTAATTATTTTACAAAGCGCGAAAGAAGAAAAACTACCATGCGCGGTTTGCGGCAGCCGCACCAACTAAAGGCTGTGACGTCAGGAGGGGGGGGGGCACCGTGATTGGACGATGCCCAAGGTTAGCAATCAAACAAGTTTCGGTTTCAGTTTCGGTTCTGTAAAACAACATGCTTGACATCCGATGGCGTTGTTGGATGGCCATTCTCGATATCTCAGTACAGTCGAACCCCGCTACAACGAACGCCGCTTCAACGAAATTTCCGCTTCAACAAAATATTTCCAATTCCCCGTCAGCTAGCCATAGAAGTCAATGCAACAAAGTCCTCGCCACAACGAACCATTTTTCAGACTTGCTTTCGCTTCAACGAAATTTTCGATGATTTGGGCTGGGTTTGAACAATTATTTTACAATAAAATAAGCATAGCGCCAGCTATCTGTAACTTTTTATACATTCAGGACGCTTAGTTTCACCGAAAATGCGCGTTGCGACCACACCGCCACCCAAAACAAAACAAAAAATAACTCATAGGCGCACGCCATTGCTTGATGGTGATAACGATGTGGCTGACCGTCTTTACACGAGGCGCAGGCCCGCTTCGCCAAGGCGGAGCCCCAGAGCTACAGCCAATCCGTATCCAGTTGAAATTGCATGAATGTGCTCCGCTGCTGGCAGCGTTGCCAGATGGTGAAATTCGGCACCAGATTGGAAAAATCTGGTGAAATTTGGGGGCTACTGGTGTTGATGTACCGGAACGGCTACACCAGACATTATCTGGTGAAAACTGGTGAAAAATGTTGAGAAATGGCTTGCCACTTGAATTAATCAAGTTTACACCGTTTTGTTAGTCTTTCATCTGCAGTTCATAGGTGGCGCCACTTTCTCGACATTGAGGCTTGTGGCCATGGAGGAAAGAAGAGAAAAGTATTGTTATTCTAGGCACTGGAGTATTCTTTCCTCCATGCCTCCATGCTTGTGGCACTTGTGGGGTGGCCATAGAGGAAAGGGGGTAGCGCTTTTTGGTCTTTGTTGTTGCACGGCTTTGTCGTCGGCGGAGGGGGTGGAGGTGGGGGGGAGGGTTGTGTGGGGTTGTTGCACGGCCGCTGGATGAGAGCGCAGCCTTTCATCCAGCGGCCGTGGTTGTTGACTGGCGGCGTTGAAGGAGAGGAAATTTCTGGGTTGGTGGCCGCCCTCAGTGCAGCACTCCCATCCTCTTGTCATGAATCACTTTCTCGATCGGTGAAAACGGCGTTTGACGCGGCTAATAAAGTTGCTGGTGTAGCCGTTTCTCTTCGGGTCCGCGATGACGGCTTTTTCTTCCTTTTTACGTTCGTCGAGAGCCGAAAATACAGATGGCGTGTGAATTTAGGTGGTAAGAATCAAATTGTAGGTAGCTTCGGTATGGGTAGGTTTAACACGTACTTGAAGGCTGAATTGATTTGCCTGTCTCTTCATCAAAACAAGGAGGAATTGTGTTTGTCTCTCTTTCCATGGTGAACTGAATTGCTGATTCAATCGAATTGAGGTGCATCAGGAAGTTGTCCGCTGTCTTTTTTTTTTGATGATACAAAAACATTTACCATTTTTCCATTTAACATTTTACCATTTTTCGCTGTAAAAAGGTAAAAAAGCCGGAAATACGTCATAGGAGCCATATTTTAGTGCTGGTGAAATCTGGTGAAATTTCGGCCAGGATTTGGTGCCGAAGCCCCTTTCCGATCTGGCAACGCTGGCTGCTGGCGCGGTGCCGTCATGTATGCTGTGAGCAGCTGTCCTTGCCGTTTTCCTTCTACCATTCTTCATAGCCAAGAGCGAAAATCATGTTTGCGCGTTTGGTCTTGAAGCCTAGTCATCCTATCTTAGTCGCGAGCGCGCGGTCATGTTAAATGCAAGCGCGCGCGTCTTGCCTGCCAAGGTCAGTAGCTGCCGTGCCCTGTCAGAGGATAAGATAACGGCACTGCTCCTGCCACAAGCGAGAGGGGGGCTTCCCACGGCCTAGCAGCTATCTGCAAGTAATCAGCTCGGTGGGCACGCATTGTTGTACAGCGATACGTTTTGCGCCTGCATATCTTCACCCCCCTCCGTAACGCGTTCTTTGGGTGGTGAAAAAACAGATAACTATTGGTATGATTGTTATCCGAATAAACATGAGTTATTGCGCGTCACTCCTTTTTCTAAACATTGTATTATGCTGCCAATGTTGCGGAAACGCACGGGGCTATTTTTCTGGCCTTTCCGTGGTGTGTAGGGGCAGATTTCGCCTCAACGAATTTTCGCTTCAACGAAATTTTTCGCACGTCCCGTCAATTTCGTTGTAGCGGGATTCGACTGTAATCGCCGTACCACGCTTCTGCCATGTTGTCGGCTGTCAAATGTCTAAGATAAACCTCCCAGGGCGGCTTGGAATCGTAGAAATCACTAGACGAGGCCTACGCAGTGGATGAACGCCCTCCGCGTCACCGCAGACTCTCAAATGCCATGCGCTTTTCCCGCATATTCGGAGCTTGCCTCACTCATGTCTGTTCGTAAAAAGCTAGTTCGCACCAGGCCAAGGGTGTGCTGATTGAGGCCTGGGCCCACTGCCCGCAAGCAGTCGGTGCTTGTGGCAACAGCACGCCAACGAGAACTCGCTAGCGCGTCATTGCCAGTATGCGCACGTTCTGCGATCTCGCTCGTGGAGCAGTGAACGTTACGGCCCAAAAAGGGTGAACTCAGTCCAGAAAACATCGGCCGCATACGAAAAAAGCAACTTAAAAAAAAAAAACATGTACTCTCGAGGATTCAAACCTGCGACTTTCAAACAGTAATCCCAGCGCCTCAAACCACTAGGCCACGAGCCGGCACTGACCGGGCTGGATATATAAGGTCTATAATGTATAATCAGTTTACACTTTTATTTATTTTAAGCATTTCAAGTACTTTATGTGACTATTTGTTGTATAGCGCTCCTGCAGTAAGCGTCCCCCAAACTTCCACAATATCTCACGTCTAGCAATTGCATTTCTTTGACGGAAAAGCGTTTGCAGATGTGCGGTCGTGCTGCTGACCGCTGTGCTTGTTTACCCAGCGCAAAAAATGCTTCCTGCTCCCTAGTTTTGCGCTGTACGGTAAAAGTTTCAGTTGATTTTATTTTCATAGTACCTATATTGACCTCGCTGACTCTTCTCCCGCCTTCAATTGGCCTTAGATTTTCCTACTAGCGTAAAGTCAGCGAAGCGTCGCATGTGCACTTGTGCAGCGCTTGTGTGGAGCGACCCGGACACTGAGTTTGACACAGTGTACAAACTAACAAAGTAAGGAAAGGCACATTCTTTCATTCACAAAGTTGTTGTGGCTTAGTTTAAATTGAGCGAGCGAATAGCGACGACCCGTCGGCGGCCGACGGACGAAACGCTGGGCCGACTGACTCGATCGGTAGGTCGGCTGGTCGGCGAACCGTGCAGTAGCGCGGCCATTTTCCAGCTCATCTCCTGCTGACGTCACACGATAACGCCACAGAAAATGGGCGAGCGTAAAGAGAGGAAAACAGCATTTTCGAATTGATTTTTCTACTAAATAAATTCGCGTAAACGCGGCCAGAGTGGTCGAAACAAGGCCTACGGACTCCGAACTACAATTTGCGCTAGTAATCCCGCAATGTTTACAAATCACTTCAGTGTCCCTTTAAAACAGCTCGCACCTCGGAGATACATGCAGCCTTGGGAGTTTGTGTTCGCAGACGCGAAAAATAGCCATATAAGCTTCACTTAAAAATAGGGGTGTGCGAATATCAATTTTTTAATTTCGAAGCGAATTCGAATAATAAAAACAAAGTTCGAATCGAATCGAATATTTTTCGAATATTTTTCGAATACGAATACTTATGGTTTTTTGTAAAATTAATGTTTTCACCATCTAGAGACACAAAAACTGCAACTTTATTGCACAACAAATCGCACAAAGTAAAATTAGGAATTACACAATACCATTGCACTCAACAGATTAAGGTCTGCACTCACTTAAATGTTAACATGGAGAAAGGTTAACTGCTCGACATGTTCGGGGAGCAGTGACAACCTCCTGCTCGTCACCACTTTACCAGATATTGAAAACAGCCGCTCACTTGAGACACTAGTAGCTGGCATGCCCGAGCCCGTGCACATTGCCGCGCGCTGATACAGTAAAATCTTGATTATACTAATCTCGCGGGACTGCGAAAAATATTCGTATCATCCGAAATTCGTATGAACCAACACAGACCAAAAAATTTAGCACTGAAAAAAGTTTTCGTTTATTTCTTTTTCCTACTTTCGCGTGAAGAAATTCGTGATTTTTCTGCTTTTTTTAACCCCCGTGTCGCAAAGCAGTCCTTTCTGGAGCACGTAAAGCTTCGCGCTCGTCTCCTCACTCGGTGTGCCCAAGCTCGCTACACGCCGCAACAGCAGTGGCAACAGCCAAGCGTGAACCGCATGGTGCGGTTTTGCACGCGATTCGCGTGCCTCGGCTCTGCGAGCGCTGTATTTTCACGCCCACATCGACGATTTCGCGCCCGCGGTA
The DNA here is from genome assembly GCF_048455015.1 of Haemaphysalis longicornis. Taxonomy (NCBI): domain Eukaryota; kingdom Metazoa; phylum Arthropoda; class Arachnida; order Ixodida; family Ixodidae; genus Haemaphysalis; species Haemaphysalis longicornis. Next base: position 81,430,646 of record NW_027526385.1, on the reverse strand, counting down.
GCGCCTACCTCGGTCAGAAAATGACGCAGTACCGCAGTACCGCAGTACGCGGGCGGCAGAATGGAGGAGCCTGACTACTTGCGATGAGATCGAGACAGCCGGCTTGGCTCCGCCAGAGACGGTTAGGCTTAGCACCCCGGCAAATATTTTATGGGCGCTTTCACTAGCGGCGCGGATGATGTTTTATAGTACCGTTATCGCATGAATTATCAGCTCCTTTACCGTACAAGCAACTTCGTGTCTCCCTTGAGCCGCATTTTAAAGAGCGGTTAGAAGCGGTCGCTCGAGCGCCCGAGCCACTTTGCGGCTGGAGCCGACGCCATGTTGACGTCGCCGGCCGCGCCGCGCGCAGCGTGGGGGTGGTTTCGCGGCGGTGTCAGCGCGTTGGGCGTGCGCAGAGCGTTTTCGCGAGCAGAAAACAACAGCCCGGCCGTTTCTGGAGAAAGAGTGACAAACAGGGGAGCGAGAGCCGTCACTTGCTCGTTCAGCAGTCGGGTGCCTCGCCGGCTCGTTCGTACCTTCCGCCAGGCCGCGCAGGTCCGTTCGTAACAGCCGAAATTTTTCCCATTGCAAACGATGCAATTTCGCTGGGACTTTTCGGAAATTCGTATCATCCCGAAATTCGCACCCCCAGAATCATATCAACGAGAGTCCACTGTAAATAAACACCAATACAGACACGCTCTGAATTTTTTTTTTTTTTTTTTAGTTTTGGGTGGTTTGAATATTTCGAACAATAAAAGTGTCGTTCGAATCGAATCGAATAACAAAAAATTCGAATCGAATATTCGAAGTTTCGAATATTCGCACACCCCTACTTAAAAAGTGTCTTCACTATGTAACTAGATACAGTATCTTGAACATAAAGCAAAAAAAGGAGAGTGCTGTACTTGAGCTCACACACCGTCGACTAAGTCTTGAGAAGAACATGACTCCGACTGCTCTCAGGCACAGTGACACAAACCTTGGGCAACAAACAACCCGTAATGGCTGGCAGTATAACAGGAAGAGCAACTCACCAAGCTCGTCTTTTGCGTCTTGTGAAAGCCCACAGGACCCAAGCCGTACACGGCCAAGGAAATGATGGTGATGAGCACTTGGACCGTGGTCACCCAATAGGTGAAGTAGGGTCTGCAAAAGAACCACCCAAGGGGCAACCGTGAGCAACAACCACGCACAAACAACGTGACAAACTGCTCTCTACAAAAGCCACAAACGGCTCTGCCTCCCTAGAACTCGTCTGGCCCAGTGCACGTTGACTATTAAGATCTGTTCAAACAGTTTCCCTCTGGTTAACTTTATTTCAAACTTCTAGACACTGTAGACGGCAAGTGGGTTGAGTACAGACAAATGTTGCGCGCAAGAATGTTCTCCTGTGTCCTGTTTTATCGCACCGTCTGTAACAATTAATGAATATGCACTGACTAGCACAGCCTGAAGCTCGACCCGCACTGTGTACCAAGCTTGTCAATGAGTTTTTGTTCGAGGGATTGGCCAGTACGGCTGGCCCCCACAACAGTTGATCGGCCATTAGAAGTTGATGAGGTAGCCTTCTTTTCCCTTGTATGGACGATGCCATGCTAAGACTAGCCCGGTTTGACGCGTTTAAACTGGGCTTGTCTGGTACTGGGCTTCTGCAGATCGACCCGGCATGCGCTGAGCTCCCACATAAATTTTTGCAGCCGAGGATTGGCCAACGATGTCACCCACACACCGCAACGGGGAAAACAAAGTTGGCATTCACATTTCCAAGATGTTAGGAGAGCAAGAGAGGAGGAAGAAAAAAATGGAGGAAGCGCACACTAACACATAACACTCAAAGGCAGCGAAGCTGTACGCAGTTTTCACGATCATCACAAAGGTTTCAGTCCACGATTGCAGCCGATTTAGCTCTTCTTCGCTGCTGCAAAGACCTTTACTCCATACTTTTTGTTGCTAAAAGTGTGAGCTTCTTTCATTTTTTTAAAGTGATAATCATTGGACATCACCTTGGGGGGGCGTACACTATGACGTGTATTTCTCGTTCCAAGCAAGCGTTGCCACGATTACGACAAATGCTAAAGAGTTTTTTTTGTTGTTGTTGTTGTTGTTTTTTTGGCCAATCTTGGCCAATCTCCCTAAGTGGATATGCTTGGCTTGACAAACATGCACAGGGGACGCTGGGCTGTCATCATGAGGCACGCACACACGAGCGCCAGACATCCTTTTGGTATTGTTAACTGCCGGGCGGTCACTGTGAGGCACATGCGGTCACATGCACGCGCTCGGCAATTTCTTAGTATTTTTAACTGCGCACAGGAAAAATTACGATTTTCTACACAGCATCGCTGTTTAAAAAAGTTGCAAAGATGGACAGATGTGTGCCCCTCTACAACGCGTACCTGTGGTCCTCGATGTCCTCTAGTTGCTGCCGCACATCCTTGGTGATGCGGTCGCGCCGGAAACTCCTCTGCAGCACCTTCCCGACCAGGCCCATGCCGTACTGCCGCCGGTCAGAGTTCTCCAGGCACCAGTCCAACACCTGGCGTAATTACACAAGAATGCATTAAAAAAAAAAAAGAAGAAAATCGCCAAAACCGCAAATAACACTGTATAGGCACAGCCGAATGATGATTACCTTGGTTTAATTGAGCGAGGGCTTCTTAAACAGTGCCAGCAATTCAATATATAACTGGGCTCTCAGAACTTACCAATAAAGATGTAGATGCCAGAAATCACATCTGAGACACTAGCATCAGCAACTGAACACTTCAGCCAAAACACAACAGCACAACTTCAATGCACGTCTGTTTCCTTTTTTTTTTTCTTCCTTTTTTTTCTCAGCAGCAGGAAACTTCTCAGTTAGTACAAGTGTTCATCTAATTTTTTTTTTGTTTTGGCACCAGAAATATACTTGGCACTAGAATGGCCTCAATGTTACATATTCACACAAGTAATAGAGCAAACCTTCAGGGCTTGGCGATCCAGTAAAATGAGAAGAAAAAATTTTTTAAAAAATTAAGTAGTTTTTTTTTCCTTGCAGAAAATAATTTTTTACAAGGCTACTGATGCTGCCTACAGTCAAATAAAGTGGTGTCGTCAACAAAGCACTTACAACCCGCTCAGTATACACAGAAACTTTTGTTCGAGGAAGTACAGACCAGCCCACTTATAATGAACACATCGGGAAACAAAAAATTAGTTCACTATATCCGTTTTTTGCTATATCTGGACATAAAATAGATGTATAGAAATGGTAATGAGAAACGAAGATTTGTTCTTTTTGGCCGGAATTTCTTTAAAACCGGGTTATCTGTAAGTGGGCTATACCGTATAGGTAGGGAGCAGGAAGATTAAGCCCAAGGTTTAAGATTCGGCATAAAGTTTAAAAATGTGATGTTCTTTCATTCAATCTTATACAGGGTAGACCATTTATAACATATCTCATGGGAGCCGCGAAAATCCGCACTGTAAGATACGGTACCGCACTATAAACAAAACGTGCAAATCTAATCACATAGCAACCTACCTCTCAAGTTATTCTTTGTTTGTCATCACTCAAACGCACCGCACTTAAACAGAGGCACGGTCTTTATTTCATCATTTTTTCTTTTTCCCATCAGCCGCTGCTGCAGGGTCTTACAAAGCGTGTGGGGATCGCGACTTTGACGCGAACCCCTTTCTGGCTAGATTCCCATCGCGGCCGGCGCACAACGCGCCTCGCTTACGCGACGGGAACCATACGGGAGGGCGCCAGCGACCGGATGGTTTGTTGTCGCCCCTGGTGTAGGCGTTGACCCTTTTCCTCTCTGCCTTACCCGAGAACCAGTTCTTCCTCGATACTAGCGCCACCGTAAGGCGAAGTCTGGTGGGACGTAGCATGACGAGGGGACGGGTCTTGTCTTGGGGATCCGGTAGCGCGCGGACGTTTCGGCGCGCTGGTCCTGAGCTGGGGGAACGCGCCACAAAGGACGCGTCCGGACGAGCTGGGAGACTGCACCGGCGCTCGCACGAGCAGCGCTCCGCTGCTCCGGTATGCACTCGGTGAGTCGAACCATCTCGATCTCTAGCGTTGTTTAATGCCTCGCTCCCAATGTTACCGTTATGGCCTACGATTAGTCTGTATGCAGTATATTTGATTTGCACATTGCAATAAATGCTGCCATTGATGTTTTGCCCTCGCCGCCTCCTGCCTCTGTCTGTCTCCGCAAATAACGGACCCGTCCGCAGCCGGCGCTCGCAAGGCATGTTTGCTGAGCGCGGATGGCTGCGGGGTGGGAAATCACTAGTGTGTGAAAGGTAGAATCCCACAAGCGCAAGTGCAGTCTTACAAACGGTGAGCGCCACTTTAACTTTCTTTTTGTTCATGTTCTGAAGGAGCACAGCTGCGTTTCTTGGCGTTGTGGGGCCCCTTATTTCCCTGCGCCTCGCCTGCCCATGTTTTGGCGAGTTGGGGGCCACCACTTCGGACAGCCGGCGCGTCATGTGAGTTGTGACCTCTTCGTGACCCCATGCGGCACGCCGAATCGGCTTGCTGCGTTATATCCAGTGCCACACTATCAGTGGTTACGTTATAAATGGTCCACACTGTACTAACCGCCAACTCAGAGGAACAACTCCTGGCGGGAGTGGACAGCATTGCAGAGGACACAGCAAGCGGAATGCCGCCAAAAAAGTCCCGTCTCGATGAGGAAAGAGTGATGCGCAAATGAGGATAAGGACAAAGAACAAGATAAAACACAAGTGCTCTGTACCCTACTGAAATGCACATGTCATGGACTGCTAATTTGCTGGTACCCTAACACTCTGAAGACTGAGTACTTGCAGTATGTGCATGCCTCAAGGAAAAAAAAAGTGCTTCCCCTTTCAAAGGAATTGGTAACGACACAGAATATGTCGGTTAAAAGCAATCAGGTCAGAATCAGGATAGATGTCTACCTGGCTTGGACCCATGCAAGCATCGTGACCATTCTATGACGAAGCATCTGCCACGAACCTTGTCGCCGATACGGTTCATGCCAACGGAGAGCCGCCCATCGGTGACATCCTCGTGGACTGACAGGGGCCTCTTCCACCGGGTGGATTCCTTGCGCTGGCCGTACACCGCGGCGGTCTGCACCGCCGGGTGGACGGTCGGCGGCACCTCCATGGGTGTCCGAGGCGTCGGCCAGACCGGCGCGGCCGCCGCGGCCGCCACGGAAGGCGTAGCACTCGGCGTCTTGTCGAAGAACACGTCGTCCACCAGTTCATCCGACACCGCGGGCAGCTATGATGACAGGAAGGGCAAAAAAAAAAAAAGTGAATTGCAGCAACAATCGGCTCGGGGAGCCAACAAAACAATAGTACCTGTTGGCTGCACTCGTTAGGCCTAACCTCCCTTAAACCATGTTTAATGCCTGACACCACCACACTAGCTGCTTGTGTAACTACTCCTTCTGCAGGTAATTCAGTAAAACATTGTTATAAGAAGATGGAGAAGCAGGCAGTGGAGTGCAGCGCTGGTTCCCAGCCTCCGACAATGAAGAAGCGGTGAGTGTAGGCAAGCGTAGGCAATGCAGGCTCTTTCTTGGTCGCCTTGTACTTAACGTAAATCCATTGTTCACATCTTCTATGGTTCATGTCCCCTCAGTCCTGCCACCATGTAACAATACTGAATGTGTTTTCGTTTTACTAGAGTAATAATCTAAGTTTAATGCTATTAAGTGAACATGTAACCCTACTGTATGAGCGACGCAGCCACCACACAGGCCATACGGAAACAAACCAAAACCTGCCGCAGCAGTGATTGCAGAAGTTAGGCTGTATCCCTCTCTTCCCCCTGCATGGAGAAGCATGCTTTGGGACCAACAAAAAAAAAAAAAAAAAAACAGACGTTTTGGTTCTAAACACTTTTTTTACATGGCAGACAATAAAAGACATGAATGCTGAACAATTTACGTAACAAATCTACAAACAAAGGAGTTATAGTGCTTCCAACGTGGCTAATAAGTTAGACTGCGTGACGTCAACACCTGAGGAAATGTTGGCTCAACATAGTGGCCACAGCTTTGCAGAACAAAAAGGCACACGATCAAATAGTGGTTCTCATCGGGTTACTAATCTTTCTGGTTTCCCCCAATGTGATCAATAGTGCAGACAATCGTGCGACGACTGGTGTCGACCCACAGCCATTTTTCAAAGCTGTGGCAACAATGACGTCCAGCTTTACCACGACAGCTGCAGTAGCACCATAATCATCATCACTGTAGCAGGTCATGTGACTTCACGAAGCGGTATTCCGTTCCGCTTACAAGGACAAGCCCGGCACATCCGATGCGCTGCAAAATGGGCCCTGCCCCGCCCCTAAACCGAACTAAAAGACACCAAACAACTTTTATTTACGAAACAACCATGCAGAATTTAGCTAATAGAACACTTTACAATGAAAAAAAAATCAAAAAGTCTTCGAAAAAAGATATCGGCACTACTGGGGCTCGAACCCAAGGCATTCATTCCAAAACCCACGATTCTACCCCTAGGCTACCGAAGCAGGAAAGTGGCGCTCTTTTAGCAGTTGCACAAAAGAATAGAATGAGTGTTCCACGCAAAGCAGTAGATGGCGCTGGGCGCACACACAAAATTCCGGGCTTGTACCCGCAACGGAATGGTAATCTTGCTACCGGAGGCACCACTTGGCCAATCGCGCTAAGCGGAATTCTCCACACCAACCTACGACACTTAAGCAAACGCAGCGAAGGCCTCCCAGCCGAGACTGCCGCCATAAAGTGAAACACAGACAGAGAAACAAGCAGACCTGGGACAGGCTGGCATGGGCGAACTGGGAGTCCTCAGGCAGGGTCTCAGGGACGTTGACGTCCTCGGTCGAAGGCATGAAGCTGCGCCGAGAGCCCCGCCTGGTCAGCTGCGCCCCACCCGACATCCGCTTGCGCACCTCCTGCAGGGGGGAGGCATGGACGATGGGTCAGCCCAAAAGATCGCGGAAGACAAAGCGGAAATGATAGTGGTAGGTAGTGGAAATGATGGTTGCATTCAACAGGTGGCCAGGTCCTTGGGACATTTTCGTTACTTCTGCTATAACCCACTCAGTTGACATTTTTGTATTTTGACCAGCTAAGAACAAATATGCACTCAGTTTTGCCCAAGCAGCATAAGCTGAAAGTTACATAATACATTAGGCCATGCTGTTCTGCCCGGAACTTTGATTGGTCATACCCCAAATACTGGCTTGCTTTATGTTCATTTGAGTTCTATGAGGATCGGAGCTTTATAATTATAGGTTTCTCGCGAAAAAAAAAAAAAATACGACTGAGCAAAATTGTGTGTCATCAAGCTCAAACGTTTTGGTTAAACAAGGTACAAAATATTCTATACTTGTGCCAACAAATGTCACATTACCGCAGCTTTATTCCACTATCCAATCTGTAGGTTTCTGAATGCAGCAAAAAAAGATGCTGCGGACAAAAACAGCTGGTCCCATGGAAAATAAAACTGTCATGAGAAAACGAGGAAAGAATCCTTGACAAACATGCAAAAGACGGTCGTTTAGAGAACTTCGGCGGCGGCGGTAAATACTCACAATACAACTAATATGTTGCAGGTGCCTTCTTTAAAAGCTGGTGATTATAAATAAATGGCATACATAAAATTGATTTTCTTTGCTGATCTTTTTTACTCTGAAGACAGGGTCTACCCCTAAAAGCCGTGGACATTCAGAGTAGCACTTTATAAATAGCCCTCATTAACCTACGCACTACTGTTAACCTGGAAACTTCAGAGTTTCGACATGGTTTATTTTCACTCACTAATAATAATGATAAAAAAAGATGAGCATTGATCTTGGCCTAAACTGCTTCTACCATCGTTTGATCACAGAACCACACACGCCACTGACCCAGAAGAGTTCACGGCAGACAGGCAGATGCAGAAGGCAGCAAATGGTGGCTGAGTATTTTGAAACTTTACTTCAAGACGAACATGAATCACTCTTTAATTTAGTAACTCATGCACAGTGTGTACTTTTGATGAAAGCTCAGCTCACAGCCATTTTTCCAAGCATCTTGCAATGCAAAGTCAGGGGGAAAAAAAAACATGCCCAACATTTCTTTGCATTTTAATCCCCTTTTCCACGCTCTTTTCCGCACAAAGCAGAAGCAAGTGAAATAAATCGACAACAGCTGACACTTTTCCTTTAGAACACTAACTTATCTTCTACAGCTGAGTTCCAGTGGTTCCAGAAGAGAGCGGAGTGGCTCAGGGAGCAAACGCGTGTTAAGGACATATGAGTAGAAATTAAGAAGAAGAAGAAATGGACGTGGGCAGGGCATGTAATGCGAAGACAAGATAACCACTGGTCATTAAGGGTAGCAGAGTGTATCACTAGAGAAGGCAAGCATGGCGGGGGGCGGCAGAAAGTTATATGGGCAGATGAGATCAAGAAGTTTGCAGGGATAAATTGGTCATAGTTATCACGGACCGGGACAATTGGAGATTAATGGAAGAGGCCTTTGACCTGCAGTGGGCGTAGATAGGCTGATGGCGATGAAGTAAAAGACCACCGCACAGCGTTTCCTTCCTAGCTACCTCACTGAACACCACATCTTCAAGCAAATGACTGCCACGTTACAGCTCCTCGTGCTGCAAACCTCGGCCTCCTCTATGCCGACACCATAGCACGCACTTTGTGAGAAGCTCCTTGAAGCAAAGACAAAAAATAAATAAATAAATAAATAAATAAATTCCTCTGCCCGCTCACCGTGGTGAGGAAGGCCAGGCCGTCCCAGGTCATCTTGTAGACCGGGTCGCGGTGGAAGGGCTCGGCCGTGGTCTCCCTGGCAGAGACAGTCCGCCTGACGACCGCGTCCTGGGTGTCGTCCGCTCGCAGAGGCTGCAGGTGCGACAGGTGCCAGTCCTTGGACCGCATGTACTGCTCCTGGAGGGGCAGAGGTACGTGTTACACCACGGTGTAGTCGCAGCCAAGGGCAGAGTTAATGTACCTAACTGTGGAGTAAATGCAGAGTAACTGCGGAGTAAAGGCACATTCCCACTGGCGATGCGCCTCGTCGCGCGACTAAAAGCGACGTCGCAAAGCGACGAGCCGGCCGTCGCTTTTCGGAGTTTTGCGACGGCGGAGCCGATCGGTCTCGGTCCGAATTCCCTCGTCGCGCGACGGCCCCGCAAAACCGGTAAGCCAATCATGGCCGCGGAGTAGGCTGACGTAGCCGGAAACGAAACGTTTCTTTACATCCGGTATGCAAACGCTGCGGGCGGGCGAGGACGAGCCGCCACCGCCGCTGGCTCGCTCGGCTGGCTCGGCCAGGCGGCCAGGCGCTTGGCCCGCTATCGCTGTACCCGCCGGGTCGGGCCGGCAAGCAACTTCCCGTGTGCATCGGTTCTTTGGTCAGTGGCTTCAGCGTGCGCGTGTACTAATCAACGAATAGCGTGGAACTCATCAGTGTGGAGAAGCGTGTATGGATTGTAAATGGAGCTAGGTGGACAGCGAGACGGTAGGTTGACTTGCAGCCTCTTCGTCTATCGGCGACTGGTAAACACGCGTAGAGTTCGGAGGCGTCAGAACGTTGCGCATGTGAAAAGAAGCGACATTTGTGGGCCGTGATGCGGGTGTTGTGGCGTGAAAGCAAGCGTGTGCATTTCTTCGTGCAATAATATGTTGAAAAGAGCCTTTGTGAGTTTGTTATTTTCTGCTCCTCCCGCAACCCGCAAATGCTTTCGGCATTGCTCCAGGTTAGTAGCATGTGTTTTAGTTTGATTTCTACCTGCTTTTGTCGCGTATTCTTTGACTTCGAATGGTTGACGCACCAACGAGGTCGTATGTACAAGTCGGGAAGCAGCTGCGCTGAACGCAGTCGCATCATCGCTCATCGCAAGTGCGAACACCACCTCAACGCCTCATCGCGCGACGCGCGCCGTCGCGCGACGAGACAAATCGCCAGTGGGAATGTGCCTTAAATGTGGAGTAAATAAAATAAGAGCGGATTAAGTGATGTGAGGGCCCTACGAGCGTCTCTTCGCGTAGAGAACACCCCACTGACAAGTCCGATTCCGTTTTCAAATTTTTAGGAATCATGAACGAATCTACATTTGTTCAGCCTGGTGATAGTTGAATATTATGGTAGGGGAACAAGACACTGCACCAGCACTATGAGGAAAGAAGTAAAGAAAGCGCCGCCATATGAACGTCTTTCCTTTTGGCATTGGTGTAGTTTTTGCAATATCTTTACAAAATGTCGAACCAAGCATTCAAACACTACCATTCACAGTGCAACTCTGGGGGGGGGGAGGCGATACGGAAATATCGGCTTGCTGTGGCCTTAACAGCAGCGTGACACAGGAGGGCCTAAAGGTCAGCCCATAAGGATATTGCCACAAATGCTGAATCCAGGATTCAACTCGGCTAATTTTTTAGGCCAGACAATCAGACCAACAGCGGATCTATTCTAATGAAACTAAAAAAAAAAGGCTTTCCTGTTGTTGACACCCCAAAGACACGTCAGATTTTATGTTAGCTATACTGCACCATAAACCGAACTTCACGGAAAGCTGTTTCAACAGAGATAACACCTGTCTGCTAACAGCAAAAGCAGGCTCTGGAGTTCTTACTTGGTGGACTGTGTGCATCCAGGCACGATGAATACGAGTTTTAGGCGGTTGAAACGGGGATTTGAAACCAGTATACAGAAACATCTCTGCAGTTAGACTGATCTAAAAAGAGTCCTGTCTACAATCTGCCTGTTTAGAATCCGCCAACGGCCTGTGCATAGAATGGAATCCACATGGCTCAGAGCATAGGCATGTTTTTTCCAAACTTCCTCATAGCAGAAGGCCTGGCACACAGAAATATGGCACACAGCTGGTTGGCAATATTGGGGGAAAAAAAACAGCTGTGCTAGCTCCTGAGAAAAAGTTACGCATACCTATATGAATAAAAAGTCTGGAATGCTGCGCGATAAACAGCACAAAAAGCTAAGCACGCTAAAGCTTCAGATAACGTGGCCTACATATGGCAAAAAGAAAATGACGAAGTCTGCATAATTCACCTCAAATTTCGTAGAAACACAATAGAATGCATCTCATAAATTAACACAGGCAGGTCCATCTAAATCGAGAATTCGGTAAGGTGGATATTTGCCCACAAATCACAGCATTTTCTGGAGGTTACACCTGCTGAAGTTTGTCTACGGAACTTTTTCTACAAAAAGGTGTCACTAAACTGCAGAATACGATTCAAGGGAAAGGTGTTACCTTTACGTGTATACGACCTGAAATATACACTACAAAGTGCGGTAGTAGCTTTTTAACAGGCAAGCTTGCGTTAAAAATATGGCATAAAACAGCACAGTGAGCCAGTTTCAAATCTGAACCCAACTGCAAAACAGAAATCCCATAAAACCGTAGAATAAAAATCCTGTTAATTCCAGATGACTCAATTACATGCGACAGGCAAGCAGCGAATATCAAGAAACAAACGTTTGCTCGTTGTCCGGTTTTTGCATTCATTGGAGCTCGACTAGAGTGAATATTCACAAGGTGAAGGCATTAAAAACAAAATGGAGAATTTCATGTGTTAATACCCTTGCACTATGGGGCAAATCATAGCAGAGAGCTATGGGAGAGCAAATTACTACAGCAGCTGTGATCACTCGAGTACAAATTGGCCTATCACCGCAAATGCGCAAAAGGAGAGTGGAAACCCCATTAAAGTAGACTGAATGAGGGAGCGGAAAAAGAAAACAAAAACTATAAAAGCATGAACAGTGTAATTAAAACTGAACACAAATTTATGGTAGTTATATCAAGTGGGTTGGCTAGTTGGTTAGTCATGGGAGTGACCACAACTTGGCACCTCACTAAACAACTAGAAAGCAAACTTAGGTCAGCTCAACAGGCCATGGATTGACTAATGTTAGGCATAACACTCTCAGAGACAAAAAAAAAAGCTACCCGGATCAGAGAACAAGCTAGAGTTGACGATATCACAGTTCAAATAACGAAAAAAAAAAAAAAAAAAAGGACTTGGGCTGGCCATGAAGTGAGACGAACCGAGAACCGGTGGAAAATTAGGGTAACCGAGTGGATACCAAGAGATGGGGGTCTAGAAAAAGGGGAAGAACATTATTCCGATGGAGGGATGAAATAAGAGAATTCGGGGGTGAACTGTGGACTCGAGCAGTGCAGGACAGGAGCGGTTGGAAGTCAATGGGAGAGGACTTCGTCCTGCAGTGGGCATGAGTAGGCTGATGATGATCATGATGATGATGATACCAAGTGGGTAGCTAATATAACTGATCAGAAGTAAAAAATATAATAAGGGGGCAGAGGTTGCTTTGCCAGTTGGATGCACAAATCTAACACAATTGCAACAGAAATAGCAGCCACACTTTAAGTGCCCATATCCTTACCACTGTGGCCAGATAAGTTAGGAAACAAGGCTAAACGATAATTCGCCCCAAATTTTGATTAATTCACTTTTATTGACACCCACAGCGAGGTAACATTACCGTGTCACAAAAGACTTCTCTGGGAAGAATAAACACCCAGTCTTTGGAATGGGTGAATCAAGTGCAAAGGTGCTCAGCCGACAGTGAACGAATGTGCGAACCTTCACGAGATAACAGCACATGCTCATGCCACTCAAGGCACTCCTCCTCTAGCATTTAATGGCATGTTTTACGCTATAGTTTGTGCACTTTTGTCACGTTTCATAGCTGCGACTTAACAAAAGCTCTCCCCCAATACCAACACGACTATGAAGCAACGCATTTACGGAGCACCCCCAAGTGCACCAACTACCCACCTTGATTTCGCCGTAGCGTTTGCTCAGCAGCCGCTTCCGTCGTAGCGTCCATCGTTGGCAACTCTCCGGTGCAGACTCCTCGTCGAGGCCGAAGAACGACGCCGTGTTCTTCCTCACGTACCTGCGAAAGTGGAGACCAAGGACACAAAGTTGAAATGGCTGACACGTAGGGGTGTTAAACTAGTGGAACGCCCTGATGAAATGGAATACAGTGTAGACCGCTTATAACGTATGTCGCGGGAGCCGCAAAAATCCGCACTATAAGCGGTACCGCACTATAACCAAAACACGCGAGAATTCAACCACATCGCCACCTATCGCTCAAGTCAACCTATATTTATCATCACTCAAACGCACAGCGCTTAAAAACGAAGGCACGGTCTATATTTCGTATTATTTTTAACATCAGCCGCTGCTGCAGGGCAAAAGCGCAGTCTCAAAACGGCGAGTGCGGCTTTAACTTCCGTTGTGTTTGTTTTGAAAGACCATGGCTGCGTTTTTAGCGTCTATGAACAAATGCCGCAAGACGTGATAAGAACGCCAGCGGGATTTTTTTTTTACCCCGCCTTGTGTTCACGATGCCGAAGGCGGCTGCTTATCAGCGCAACGTACTGGTGGTGGAAATCTTCGGCTTCGCGCGGCTCGAATGTTCGGAAAGGGAAAGAGCGGTGGCTTATCTGCAACAACGTTCTAAAGCGTGAACCGAGTGGTAGATTTGGTATCGCGAAAACGTGCAGTGCTCGCCAGCGCGGATACAACTGGCGTGGTGTGGGCGGCGCGGTAAGAGGCGGCAACATGGCGTCGGCACTGGCCGTGAAGCGGTGCAGGCAGTTCCAGTTCTAACCGCTCGCTGAAATGCCGCACGGGGCGCAAGCGAAGATGCTCATGCAAGAAAAGAGCTAATAATGTGGGCGAAAAGTGGAATATAAACTGCCATCCACGCTGCTTGTGAAAGCGCTCATCAAAAAATACCGCGGTGGTAAACCTAAACATCTCTGGCGCGGCTAGCCGGCTCGGAGCGCTTCGAATCTCCCGACGCGTCTCCCCATTGGTGCAAGTCGTCAGGCTCCTCCCACTGCCACGCGAAGAAGCCACCGCGAGCGCGGAATCGTCGATACGAGCACGAAAAAAAAAAAAAACGCCCGACGCTGATGTGCATGATTCGTGCGCGAAAACGGGCCATGCGGTTCACGATTAATAAAATCAACTTGCCGCGCGCGGATCTTGTCTGCCGCTATCTTCCGAGGTGCATCAAGCAAGGTCAGTTGTGGTTATCAGTCAGGTACGCGCGAACTATAGGGTGCCTTTTTTTTGTTTTTTTTTTTTTGGGGGGGGGGGAGGGGGTGTCCACGTTAGAGGAGGGCAAGGGGTGCACGCTGCGTCAGATGGCCGATTTCATCCTTTCTTTTTTCTTTTGCTACCCTAAAACGATGCCTCAGCTGCGCCGGTCGATCAGCAGACCCGCCGAAAAACCGCACTATAAACGGTATTGTGCTTCGGCCAACCGCATCTTAAGCGGTATGCTTATGCATTGAGTTCTATGGGAGGCAAACCGGTGGTCGCAAAAACCCGCGTTATAGCCGGTCCCGCACTATAAGCGGTTACGTTATAAATGGTCTACACTGTATGACCATCCCATAAAAAATAAAACTGGATTCAAATACCGAATCAAACGTTGAATGTTTCACTCTTACATTATTGTATTTTTCAAGACACGCAACATTGTTTACATGCGTGGGTATTCTCAGGTCGCAACAAACATGAACGAGAAAACGGAAATACCACGCGCATTCGCTTCTCCATTTTTGAAATTAGTGATACCGGCATGACTTATTGTCAGACGCTGAGCTTTTAGACAACAGGGTGTCCAACAGTCATCTGCAGCATGTTTAGCAGTTGACGAAAGCCTGAATATTCATAGTACACACCATTATAGTATTAACCATGTGGCGCTACCCGTATTATAAACTGTTGTCATCGTCTGTTTGTATGTGTTACTCTGAGTCTTTTAGAGTTCGATTGCTTTTATGGCTGTATGTTTTGTTGAAAGGATCAACCAAATGTATACCTTTTCAGACATGAAGCTGTGTGAGTTTGCTTTTAGTGATGTCAGAGTGTATTAATGCCAGTAATATGCACACCATGATCACTGAAACCGCTCTGTTATTATACATTGTGCGCTGTATTGCTATGCATTTAGTACTGACTATCACATTCTGTGACGCATTTTATACACTTCAATGTACTTTTTTTTTGCCCACCTGCTATGATCTCTCACGAGATTGGCAGTATCTCTAAATAAAAAAAATAAAATACAAATTATTCAGTCCAAGTCAAAGCTGAATACCTGATTTATTAAATTCCCTAATTTGATATGAATTAAACAAAAAGAACCGGTTGATTCACATTCAAAGTTTAAAGTATTCACACACGCCAATTAAATAAGGCCTGCGCGCTGCACTTACGCTGGAAGTAACAAAAGTATGGCCAGCTGACATCTTTGACATGAAAGAACTAGGAGTGCAAACCGGTTAAGCACGGCCGAAACCCTGACCAACCTCCCGTAAATTCCAGATGTACACACTTTTTTTCCGGGTGTGGGAACGAAATAGTTTTTTGCTCCAGTTTCTGTTTCGTTCCAGAAACAAAAGTTTCATCCCCGTTCAGCTCCGGAGCAAAAAAAATATTGGTTCGTAACAGTTCATACTGGTTCGTGTTTGGGTAAAAGAAATATCGAGATTCATAAAAATTTGTTAATAGACATTGAGAATAATGAAATTATGTTAAAAAACAGTAAGTGATGCTTCCTAGTTTTTTGTAAAAATGTCCCTCAACTGCCCACGCAAGAGTCCGAGGGCACCTAAGCACTCCTTGTCATATATCTCTGGTTGATTGATTGATTGATTGATTGTGCGGTTTAATGCGCCGACGCAACACAGGCGGTGAGGTGCGCCGTAGTGGAGGGCTCCGGATTAATTTTGACCGCCTGGGGATCTTTATCGTGCGCCGAAATCTCGTACACACGGGCGTTTTTGCTTTTCGCCTCCATCAGAAAAGCGGCCGCCGCGGCCGGGAATCGAACCCGCGACCTCGTGCTCGGCAGCGCAACGCCTTAGCCACTGAGCCACCGCGGCGGGTCTTGTCACATATCTCTGGACGGCACAGCTGCAAATGCCGCTCGACGATTCCATTCTGGGCCCCAACCTGACACCCAGGTTTGACAGAGACATTGTCGTTGATGAAAAATCTTGTCGTTGATGAAATTTTCTCGATGGCCATTTTTTTTTTCCCTCATTATATAGCTTACTTTAGTAGAGTTTGCATTAAAAGTGGTGTCAGTGTTATTCTCACGAGGCAATCTTTTGAATGAACCAAAGTTGCATTTTGTCTTCCAGGCTTTTTAGCTCTCCCCACGGGACACTAAAACTCCGGCACACCTTTTCTCTGTGTTTTGTCTAGAGCAGATTGTATGGGAGGAGGTAGTAACGGATCAACATCAGTACCTTCAGCCACCCACGTACACATCCTGACAAAGAGATTACAGCAAGAAAATTGGTGAATATTCACGGTGCACGTCCGCATTCCAAGCATCTATTTCTAAAACCTATTAAAGATAGGAACGCCCTGCCCAACACTGTTCTTTCCACCCCTTATGAAACGTTTTCCGCTGCGCTTTGGCAGCACTTGGGTACCAGCGCAACAGCTTGTAGCTCATTCTACTACGTTTGCCGCTGTTCTCTGCTGTTTTTCGCTGCAAATTGTGTATGCTGCCATAATCACACCAAACATTGTAATCACGCTAAACACCCATCAGGCAGCATGCCTGCCAAAGGAGAAACGGCACCAGCGAGACAAAGAATGGCGATTTTATGCCAGCAAACAGACAGCAATCTCACACTTCGCTGCATAGCAGTTGAAATGAATCCTGAGATACATTAACTTCCTGCTCAAACCAAAATTCAAAACGAATTTTTTTCGGTTTTTTTGCTTCTGAACAAAATAGTAAATAACGCTCTGTTTTTGTTTTCGTTCCGACCAAAAATTTCGTTGTTTTCGTTTTTCAGTTCCAGTTTTTATTCCGTTCCAACCCCCTGCTTCTTTGACCTAAACGGTATGGCTAAAGGCCCGTTCACACTTGCGACGAAGCGACGCGATTTCTGTCGCCGCGACAAAAATTGGTCCAAACCAAACGACAAAAATGATCACCACGTGACAAAGCGACAGAACTCCCGGCGCTTTCGCTCGCTTTCGTCGCAAGTGTGAATGGGCCTTCAGGAGAACAATTCCTTCGCTTAAAGACAGACTGCATCTCGATAGCCACGTAAAGTGTTCCTATCAACTCCTTTCCACCTGGTCTGTCCCCGCATTTCATCATCACCACCAGCCTATCTATGCCCACTGCGGGGCAAAGGCCTCTCCCCTTATTCTCCAAATATCCCGGTCGTGTGCTAACTGCGACCAATCTATCCCCGCAAACTTCTTGATCTCATCTGCCCACCTAACTTTCTGCCACACTTACTTTCTCTAGGGATCCACGGTTATCTTGCCTTCTCATTACATGCCCTGCCCACACCCATTTCTTCTTTTTAATTTCTACGCAACTCATTTCACAACAGTGTGTGAGGTGCAAAGCCAGACTCACCTCTTAATGGTTTCGCTCCTCGACAGCTTGGGCCTCCGTCGGACCTCCACACTGTCGTCGTCTGCCGCCGCCGCCGCCTGGGCGACGGCAGACGACACCGACGACGCAACAGACGACGTCTGCGAGCCGTACTGCTGCTGCTGGGAAGTGGTAGCAGGCGGCGGGTACGTGTGGTGGTGGTGGTGCTGCTGCTGCTGCATGGTCGCCTGTTGCGGCTGCTTCCTCGGCTGTGTCGGAATCGGCGGGAGGGTGCGGGGGGCAGGCACGGGGGCAGGCGCCCCCTCGAAGAGCGGGTTCTCGATGAGGTCTAGCGTCGGCGGTCGGCCCCCTAGAACGAGACGGCCCCTGCGGAGGCCCCGCGGGGGGCACTCCATGTCAAGGGGACCGCACTAGTCGCCGCGCCGTCAATGGTGACCCCGGATTCCTGGCCGCCTGTCACGGGGGGAAAGGAGAGGAGGAAACGGGCGGAATGAGTCGAGGCGACGCTAGGCCTAAAAATTCGTCAACATAAATGTACAGTCATTGCCAGTTTTCTAGGCCATGCCAAAAGGAAGAGGCCACAAAGGATTCAACACAAGTTCTTTCCTGTCAAGCGAACAGGAGGGATAATAAGTTGAGGTGGTGCTAGGCCTAAAAACACGTCCACGCACATGGACAGTCTTTGTAAACAGTATCTAGGCCATGCATTAAGTGAGGAAGTCAAACTGTTCAACAAAAAAGCTTCTTCGTCGAATGAGACTACTAAAATGTTTAATGCCAAAAAGCTGGAGAAAGCACTCCCCTTTTTTACAAGTAGTTAAGTCACGCTTAAAGTTGCAGCTTTCGCTTTGAATGACTTTGGCCTAAGAACTTTTGACACAGACTTACGTATGCCATGATGCATCACCGCCATCATCATGACCTGCCCGTAACTAATTTGCTAAAATCACCAGATTCAGCCGAGACACGTCCCAGTTTCACGGTTTTGGTCCCAGTGTGACCTACACACTTGCTTAGGGACGGTGCTCGGCCACACTTTTGCTGTGCTAAACCGCTTGCGCCTGAAAGTGACCGCAGCAAAGCGTGCAAAACGTAAGCAACGCAACAAAACACCCCCAGAGGAAGCTGCACAACGGCGCTTGGCTCCGCACACTATAACAGACACTTGTTACACATTTCCTGCAACCATCTGCATAGTTGGTGCGTGTTAAAAGGATACCAAAGGCGGAATAACCTTTTGTGCTTAACAAATAATCACCCATCTCAAACCTATCACAACTTTAGTTCAACGGCCAACGAAGTCTCTTTCGCTGAAAAATAAATAGCTAGGTCTGGTATTTCTCTCTCCCGTTTCAATCCCTTGTTTGTGCGTGTGCCATGCACGAAGCACCCAAAACGAGCCGAGGCCCCATTCTTGATATTACTCCATGGTCCCCATCTTCCCAAGTGCCTGCTCACCTTCACTTTCACTTACATCTCGAAGATTTGAAACCAATTAGAAAATGTCTTCAATGGAAAATCGTTAAATACCTCATCGTGTTGAAAAAACCGCTGCTGTCATTGTCTGGCAGATAAAAAAAATGGCCACATGGCCACAGCCGTAAGAAAGTAAGAAGCACATTCGATTACGTAAATCAATCAGTTTCAAAAGAAAATTGGATACAATGAAAGTTAATAGGACATTCAAACCCACGTTTCCAAAGAGCTAAGTGTGTTAGAACCACAACACTAAAATCAGTAAATTGCCTGCTGTGGAAAAAGGATGCCAAGTGCACCCCATGCTGACGTCATATCGCGTGACAGGTGTGACTGATGGCACGGGACACACTGGTCTTAGAATCTCATGGGTTTGTTGAGTTTTTTTAGCAGATTTCAAATATCCAATTAGCTTTGGTGTAAGGTCGTCAGTTTAATAGATAATTAAACATCTTCCTTGATTGTTTTTGAGAACAATAGAAAAGAAAACAATTGAACAGGAATATATTAACAAGGCATGTAGTACCAACTAGAAGTTGTGGAGAATGCAATGTTGGAAGCACTTTTTTTTTATTGCGATCAAATGCAAGATTAAATCAATTCTAACTTCTAGGCTTAAACTACTCCTGCCAAACAATTATAAATAATGCTGATTAAACAATTACTAAAAGATAAAATGTGAAATCTGCTTCCCTTACTGCAAGGTTTCAACATTCAGCTTCACACTGCAAAAGAAATGATCTTTCTGGCTGCACTGCATGCTGGGATGTACCCCTCGAAAACTTCATATCACTGCGACACCGCTTGTGGCAAACCAGTGGGGACACACGAAAAAATTGTTATTTTTTCGTCAAAATCGGGCCTGTACAGCTTTTATAAATACTTGGTACTGTCCAGGTACCGGCTCTCCAGAGGAAAAACTGTGTGAACCGTGTGGGATATGAGGGGTTCCTTGGGGACCTTGCCAGCACTCTGGAGTAGGCCACCACGCTAGCTCCCGGCGTATCAACCACGCGGGCTCCCATGCCTACGGCAGCCCAGCGAGGTTCCCCGATACGAGAACACAGTAGACAGTAGTGCCGACTGGTTCCAGCGCACAAGTCTCTCCCGAAGCGCGCGCCGGCTCGGGATCACGGTTCTCCACGATTCCCACAACGAGGTGCCAAAAAATGCTTTTTTGGGTCATTTCTCCCTCCCAAAGACCCATGTGCTTCTTTAAAAGACAGTGAACTGACTCCCGCTTTGTAATATGCTTGTAGCGTGGGTATAACAGATCCTACACCACATACTTCAGCACCCTCTCCAAACGCTTTCACATTCCCAAGTGTATCCGAATTTTTTCAGACCATCGTGGAGCGGCAGTGCCTAGACAAAGCAATCGTCAAGCCAATGCCACCCCTGGTGAAGCTTTCCTGGGAGGTACTGCCACTTGGGAGCAGGTGTTTCTATTGAAAATACACATACAATTAGCCAGCAAGCAAGGTCGAGGGTCGTCCCATCCTGAGTCACTATCGGTTTTGTTACTGGATGTCGTGTGTATACGTGCTAGCGATAAGTAGGTACGGTAGGCTCTCGCATTCACAAGCATACACCTTTTGGCTGTACTTGTATGCAAAGCTATACATTTCAACAAAACCGAAACTGAAACAAGGCTTACCAAGCCCGTGCTGAGGCATCCTATTTTATGTTTGCTAGCTGAGCTTTGCGTCTTTTCAAAAGCACGTGATCGGCAGAAGTTAACGCATATATTTGTTCTACCTTTCCATGTCCCTCTTGCCTCAGCATTTGTTTCAGAAAATGCTTAGGCAAGCTGTGCCGATCCCGTTTCACACCATTCGCAATTCGTGATGTTACAAGTGCACTACGAGAAAATGTATGAGGCGCTGATACCAGCTCTTATGGTTTTGGCATTTTCTGCCTTGGTAAGCAACTACTGCTGCTGCAAGTGGCACAACTGTGTTCACGACACTCTTAGTCTACCAGTATAGGCCAAGGTGTCCTTTTGATCTGCTGTCTAAAGATGCAAGGAATGCAGTGCATTTGACGGGTAGAAAGTGATGCTGATGCTTAAAAGCTGAAACTATAATTTTATGTGCTCAAGCACTTCACTAAGGCTCTAAGGGGCAGCGATAGATTAATGCACACCAACTGCCAAGCTTAAGGTGGTGCGAATCAGACTTTTCAGTGGACAGCACAGCATACAGGCATTTTGAAACCTTCAGAAAGTGCAACATCGAAAACGTAACACAAACAGAACCACAAGAGGAGTGCTTAGCAACAGAACAGAAGCGCTCGTCCTGTGGTTCTGTTTGTGTCACGTCTTCGGTTTTGCACTTTTTGAAGCTTACGACCAACTAGCCCAACTCACCATCTGATACAGGCGTTACCCGTACATATTCGGGGGAAAAAAAAAACTACGAGTTTGTTTAACGGGATGCACAGTATAATCGATAATGCAAGGAACAAATAAAGAAAATTCTATGGGGCATAATATTAGCCAGAACGCTCATGCATTTTATGGCCAAATTTACCGCCACATATTCCTCGAGAAATGGTGAGGTTCATTGCTTCACATACTAGCTATATTTATTATCTGGCTCCAAATTTCAGCAACAAGCACGCACCTTAAAACAAGCAGTTAAAAAGTTGATTAGACTCTCGTTAATAGTAACAATAGCCAGTAAGAACAAAAACAGGACAACGACAACTGCGTGCTTCAAAGGCAATTTAATAAAGTTTTCATAGTGTACGGCGAACTACAAAAATTTATAAGCCCTTATTTTCGCGCTACTTATTGACACCATCCTGTCGGATAACCTTACAAAAACTTTTAAAGTATTGTGTAATTTTTGCCATTCCCATCTGTAGGCTGAAGAAGAGTGAGGCACAGTCTTGATAGAAACAAAATACAGACATGCTCGCATACAGGACATTTGATAAACAGGAATCTGTAAACAGAAGAGAGCCAAAGCTTTTTCCCCACCATGCACTTTTTTTCTTAAACTTTTTACTTGTTTCTTTTTTATGGAGCAGCTATCGTTGCGTTCTAAAGTAGTTTACCTCCGTCCCCACTTCGGCAAATGAAATGAAATCTCTGAGCATGGTACTGACTCTAAAGGCCCATTCACACTTGCGACGAAAGCGACGGGAATACCGTCCCCTTGTCGCGCGATGATCGTTTTTGTCGAATGGTCGGGACCAATTTTTGTCGCCACGCGACAAAGCGACAGAATTCCTGTCGCTTTCGTCGCAAGTGTGGACAGGCCTCAATCCATGCTCATGGCGAATTCCAAAATTTTGCTTCTCCCTTTATCATATGTGACCAAGATTCGTTCAAATGAACTGCACAAGAAAACAGGATTGATTAGTCATAAATGCCGGGTGCAAAAAATTTTAACACATGAAAAGAGAAACTTGCAACTAAACAGCCAAATGGTTGCACGGAACGGCTAGCCTCACAATAACGTAAGTTCACAACTTGCCAACCAAGCAGGGCAAAGCACCCTTACACCTTGGAACTTCGAATACCACTACTTTTGCACGTTTGCTAGTACTAATTTGCACCTGCTCTTTCACCACGCTTTCGACAATGTTTTGCAATAAACACTATCATTCGTTTGCCTTCTTTCACTCGCAAAAAGGAAAGAAATTGCTACGATATGTACAGAACCACACGTGATGTAATCGAACGCTAGCACAAGCTGCTCACTTTTTTTTTCTTAATTTCTGCGTTACTTTGCAGTTTCTTCATCAAGACTAGTTTGACTTTGTGAACGGCGTAAGGCTAAAATTCGTCCATATTTTTCAACCAAGCTTTATTTCTGACTGATTAAACCATTGCCTGTTGGCTATGCCCACAATTAGAGACACACACTGTCAGTTAAAACAAAAGAAGGAACATAAGAATAGCATGCTAAACGAATTATGAAAAATTCCGTCCTACCGAAAACAGCCAGTGTTCCGTCACGTAGCATGCTCAGCGACCGAGACGATATGGTTTCAGCAGCACATTTCACAGTACTTGGTTGCCCTTCACTTATCAGTTACTGCTATCGCTTTCAAGTGCTGTCACGAAACACACTGACTGATACAGCGGTATCAATACATCTCGCAGGGATAGCACGGCTAGCTTCGCTAGAACTCCACCTAAGCGGCCAGCTGAAACACTGAAGCATAAAATGGAAAAGCACATGCACACTTAAAGCGACACCCAAAATAAGCCTGCTAATCTCGAGTACGTCTACATTGTGCAGTTTTTCAGTGCATGTAACATTTCTATTTTAACAGTGCAAGTCTGGAGCCTTAGCTAATGCGTAAAGCTTTTAACAAGAAAGAAGCTCGTGTCGCAGCTTCTGTATAAACTGACGTCCCAGTTTTTGAAGCCCCCTCAATTTCAGAAATGTTAATGTACGTCTATCCCTCAGCTAGTGCTAACTTTTTGTTGGTTCACGCCCACTTTGAGCCGATTAAACATGCTAAGCTTTCCAGTGAGCTCTGACACCACCATCACCAAGATGGTGAGAGAGAGAATTTTTCAATTTAATTTTCAGGCAGAAAAAATATGTGCAAAGTCAGGACTATGCATTCTGGAATTTAATCTAACAGTGCAGTTACACAGTGTTCTATATTTCTAGTATTGTATCTTTCCCAATGGAATAGTGAGATTCTACCATTTTATTTAATCATAAATGCACAACGACGGAGGGCATAGTGAATAACGCTGTTTAAGCACACATGCCTGGGCATTCGGTATAAATGCGAGGCACGAAACATCTCGAATAAACGGTAGAAAGCCCTTGTCGCCTTTCTTGTGGCTACTGTACTTGCGTTAATAACTATGTGTACTTGCGTTAATAACTATGTGTTCAGCCCATAACCAACGTGTCAGGCAACAAGTTCTTTTAAGGTGTCTGTCCTGTCTCTTCGCTTTGCAGATTTATTTCTGTATGCTTTTGATGTCTTTTCACTCAGTGAGAGTTTTTGGCCAAGCCACTAGTGGCTCTTAACATTTCACATGGCATAACATATTAGCTATGCTAATTGGCACTTCTGTACTGATTGTACAGAAATCAGTGCAGAAATTG
The DNA here is from genome assembly GCF_048455015.1 of Haemaphysalis longicornis. NCBI lineage: Eukaryota > Metazoa > Arthropoda > Arachnida > Ixodida > Ixodidae > Haemaphysalis > Haemaphysalis longicornis. Next base: position 81,406,675 of record NW_027526385.1, on the reverse strand, counting down.
TACGGAAAGTGTACGGAAAAGCACCGGAAAGAAAAGGCGAGGAAAGGTCACAATGAGCTACACTGAGCTAACGCCAATGGCATCCCCCCCCCCCTCCCCTTCCAAAATATTTAGTTTGCATAATTATCAATCGAAGAAAAAAAACAAGGGTGATGCAAATTTTGTTCCAGACAAACCGAAGAAAAAGATACACCGGACATTTATAAAAATGAATTCTCAGGCAGAGAGCCCAACTCCAGTTATTCGACATAAGGCAGTTACCATGCACCAATTGTGTAACTAATCGTAACAGCTAACCAAGCTCTGCTAGTAACGAGTGATGTTCATTCGAGGGTCAATATGCAGGCACAACAACCTATCAAGGCACAAAAAGACAATTAGCAGCAATACTGTGGCTCGCTTAGGCATTCTATACAAGGGATAATCTAGCTGTTTAACCCACAGCTCAAGAGTACACAAACAAGCACAGAGTCCTAGTTTACTAGTAATTCTCAGAAAAAAGAAAAAAAAAACATTCACTTTTCACGACTGCTGCAAAAACTGCTGCAATGACATCTCAACCGTTTGCCATATGGGTCGAGGCTATCTCAGTCATCAAAATCTCGATTTACACCTGTTCTGTTGCTTTCACCACCTTTTGTTTCTCTTTTTTTTATCCAACACAAGAGTTCATAAGTGCGAAAAAGGCTCGTAATTTATCAAATAATTCCAACTGGCAGACTTGCCTGTGGCTGTACAATAATCATTGCCAATGCCACCACAGTGGTATCCCCAAAAATTTAAATTTTAACACACTTTTCCCCGAGCACGTAAATCAGCTGAAAAGAACACTCACTACACATTCCTAAATTTCAACTTTATGAAGTAATCAGGCATCGTTTATGACTCCCACTGTCTGTGTAAACGGACCATGACGACAAAATACAACTTCGCTCAATTTGAAAGAACGAGTCTTCGATAGCTCACAGGCTCCATTATAGCTGCGATGGACATGTTTTAACCAAATAAATGCAAGAATTACTGAAAAACTTAAATTTCACACAACAGGAATGTAATATCGGCAGGAGTGACGTAATATGGGACATGCACAAAAACATAGTTATCAGAGTATTATTAACTGCACGTTAGCATTCAAGTGATATGATTAAACAAAACTACAGCCCCCCCCCCAATAACAATCACCCACTCATGAAACTGAGTGGTGGCTTAAACCAGCGGCTGCAAATCACACAAACGAGATTCTGTAATGACACAGAGAAATCACCGGAATGTGGCTGCGGAGTCACCACTGGTTCAAACGTCTTCCTCAATAGCTCCAATATTTGCGGAAAGTAAAGCATCGTTATCAGAACAAAGCAGTATTTTTTAACGAATCAAACCTGTATTTTGTCCTCATGGCCCTTTTAAAACAATGCAGTGGCACTAAATTCAAAGTTCTCAACTGTGCTATCGGTGAACGATACATTTATGACGTGTCTACTTCGTAAAATTGCACCCGTAGCAATCAAAATGCTTCCGTTTCTTTTACCCTGTAAAAAACACAGGACACAGTGCTTTGTCAGGGCAAAAAGTTGTCGCAAACCCCCCATAATGGCGCTGTTTCAGCCAGAACGAGAATTCTGGTCAGCTTTTTCTTTTGTGCAGTGTCAATTTACGCATGCTGCTCAAGCATGGCAAGGCGACATGCTCGTGTAAACAAACAGAAAGCTAGCAGATCCTAGACATCTAGAAGTGATGACCACACATGAAGATCTGTGTCCCTCTTCTATTATGACCCTTTTGTCATGAAGGCCCGTGCTCTAGACACAGAGTTAGCCTTTCAAGGTGTTTACAATGAAACCTCTCCTGAAGCATAACCTCATTTGCCAGAAACTAAATCCCAAAGGCCACAAATAACCACGCTTTTACATATTTGGCACCCATGGTAAGAACTTCATTATAGTAGCCAGTGAAAGGGCCAGCACAGACCGATTGCGGTCACAAAGATGCCTTTTTTTGTGTGTGCCGCACCGACAGTCTAGAAAGAAGCAACGCTGCATTCAGCAAAAACACCATAAATTCTAATGCACAAAATGAAATGTCAGCAATATGGGTTCCCAGGCCAAACGACGAAAAAACCTGATCAAGGATTACGAACACGGTTGTTATACGGCTTAATAAAGCGTGTTAGGCTGGGTAAAGTTTTCCTACACAGCGCAGCAGGGCACAGAAGATACAAACTAAATAAAATAGATATTAATGGCAAATTCTACGGATACCTACAGAATTTCTCGCCGCAGGAAAGAAAAGCAACCATGTCAGAAAAAAAGCAGGATATGTACAAGCAAGGTATGCTCCTATAAAAAAAAAAAATTGCACCGCTAAATACGACGACATTTCTCGAAGCCTTCTGTCGAAAGATGAATGGTTTCTGCATTAATCTGGAAGGGTTCCTAGCAAAGTGCCTCTGTAGCCAATGGCAATCTGCATTGCAGTCAGCTCCCCAACCTCCGTTCCTCCCCACTGGTGTAAAAAGTGCTCAAAGATTTAGTAAAGCATGTTATAGCAACACAATATTGACAGACGGACATTTTGGACTAGTTTTTTAGACTTCTGAGCCAGAGCCAATGATGGTTTTTATACACGAACATCAATGAAAAACTTGTGTCTAGATAATGGTCAATCCACTTTTAAAAGCATGGCCCCAACTCACAATGTATTTTGTAAGTGCATGCCTCTGTGAAAATCCAAAAAGAGAAGGCAAAGAGAAATGAACAAAAGGAAGTGAAAGGCACTTGTCAAGTCAGCAAACCCTCTCCCCACCCCTTCTCCTATCCTCCTCTCTCACAATCTACTGGTGTGTGGTGTATGAGTAAATACCTAGTGAAATTTTTTTGCTACATACATTGTCGTTCCCAATTTTTTCTCAGTGTACCGTCTGGCACAGGGATTTAAATTAAGAGCTCAAGTGATGGTTGATGCCCTCACGCCCAGTTTTAACAACGTCCAGTGGAGAAATATCGTTTCAAAAAAAGCTGAAAGCATCTTCATTCTTTTCAGTCACTACACTGCTTCAAAAATGTTAAGCCAGTTTATCTATACAGATTCTCTCCAATTTTTCTAACTTCAGCGACCGGTACATCTAGCAAAGCTTTGTGCCAGTTGGCACCAAACATATTCATTACCATACAACCTGTCTCTGCATCCAGAACGAACATTAAATGAAATCCCACACAAGCAAGCGTAACACCGCACTTTCTAAGATTTGTCATTTGTGATTCAATCCACTAAAGCTACATCTAGGCTTGTCTACAAATCTATGCTCAATTCTATGTACACAGCGGTGGAACAGAGTACAGGGGTTTGGGAGCAGTCCTGGGAGCAGACAGAAGTGCCTTTTGTAGCAGGCTTGGAGCAGCCAGAAGGGCCTTTTGGAGGAGGTTTGTAGCAGACAGAAATGCCATTCAGAGCAGACGTAATAACACCATTTCACAGCATTATGGTGCCTCCCTAATCTCCCTACAGGCCTATGTGCAAGAAGTCCCTTGCCAATTACGTTCAATGTATCACTATATCATGCGTTCTGCCATGCACTAGAACCTACTACTGTGAACCAAAAATGCCGTTCTTGTGCTACATCTGGAGGCTTACAAAATGCGGGGTAATCTACCCAGCCAGCGCACCGCGTCATTACTGTTCAAAGGCCAAACCTCACGCGCACAGTCGAAAGAGATCAGATAACAGGCCTTGCTCCGTGTCCGGTAAACGGCAGTGTTTGTGCGAACTGACGGCAGCATTCCAAAAAACAAAATGTTCGCTTGAATTTTTTCTGCCGAACAGTGGTGTCAGCACATGCGAAGCTGAACATGGCCTTGCTCGGGCCATCACAGGGTTGCGAGTGTAGACTAACTTACATTGTAGAATACGTAACCAGAGCGTATTAGAAGACGTGATTCACGTTGGACCATCCTTCACTACGCAAAGCAAACCCCAAAGATCGCAGGCAAAAATGAATAATTACCTCACAACGAAAGCAAACCGAATTAACAAGGGAGGGCAAGGTGTCCAAGACCCTGTTGGTTCAATACATGCAGCTACGGAAGAAAGTTGCAGGCAGCCAAAGCTAGGATCACCAAAAAGAGGCGAATAAATTGATGTTCGCCTCCAATAAACTACAATTTTTCATCCGAATATTATTTTACCTGTATGCTACGAGTCAGAAAAACATTTTACTCTCGGCCATTTTTCATTGACTGTGGCGCAGCGGCCGACACCGGGAAACAAAGCCGTACAAACGCAACACAAAGAAATGCTAAGGAAAGTCGAAGATGGCGCGTTGTGCCAGCAGCCAAAGCAAACTACCGCAGCTGCTATAGCCTCGATGAAACCGAAAACACGATGTTTCAGCCAAATTTTCGGGCGCTGGGCATCATGGCGGTCGAATATCGCGGCCCTATTGAGGCACTGAGGCGCAGGACGGCGCTGATAAACGAGTTTGGCGCAACAGGGTTGGTTCGGTAAACAAGTTTGGCGCTCAATGGTGCAAACAGGTAAACAAGTTTGGCGCTAAATGGTGCAAATGGCGCAGCTGTTCCACCCCTGAATTATTGTACAGGTGCCGTCATGAGTATTTGGAACACGGTCTCTTAAATTCACAAAAATTTCTTCTTGCAGAAACTGCTTGGCTGAACTGAATTGGTGAGCATTTAAAAGAGTCGTGCCCAATAAATTAAGCTTCCTGTAAACCAGAAATGGCTGTCATGAAGCCAGTGAGACAAATGTTTTGTGATATTCACAAATCCTTGTTCCAATTACTTATGACGGCACCTGTACTCATGCCACAAAGACTACAAATCTGCACACACTTTTGTCCCTACACGAGCTGCAGAAATGCAGCTAAAGCAAATACAAAAATAGGAGGGAGAAGGGGGAACACCGTAAGTAGCAAATATGGCACTACATACAGAAACAAAACGTTCTGACATGTTTCACAAACTTAGTGCTTGCTGGAAATGATTGTCCTGTGTGGTACGAACTGTTCTGCTAACTTATAAGCTCTAGCCTGTTTCATGCTGTATTTTGCCTTTAAAATTCAAATGTAATCACCTAAAAATAAATGCACATAGAGGGTACCAGAAAAAAAAGGACACACAAGGTTTTTTTTTTTCCTATTCACGTCCTGAATCTCATTTCTGCTTGCAGTACTGCCACCTCAAAGGTAAAAAAAAAAAAGAAAATGTAGAAACCAGAAACCTCCACTTGTTCCACGCATTTTTACCCTTGTCTATCCCGCAGACACAAAAACGCCACGTCATTTTTACAAGTCATCCAGAGCACTGGTATGAGAAAAAGCAATCATTTTCAGTGTAAGCCTTACCAGTCTGAAAATGCAGGTTTAGGTAAAGTACACCCGCACATCAAAGTGGTTCTTATCAAACAAACGATACACCGAAGCAGAATGTAGCGGAGCGCTTTAGATTAATTCAAACCACCAGTGGTTGTTGTTCAGCTCTGAAATAACTTGGATCCCCTCGGGTTGTTTAGCTATAGATTAATTTTGACTTCCTGGCAGTCATTCAGCTCCATATTAATTCAAACTATGTGACATTTCCCAGGAATATTTCAGTCCGAATGACCTGGGGTTGTTTATCTCTGAATTTAATTCCGATTTAATTAGTTCAGGCCAAACCACCTGACCTTGTTCAGCTCTAAATTAAAATTAACTACAGGGGGTTGCTTGGCTCAGGATTAATTTCTACTTGGTCCCGTTAAGCTCCCTATTAATTCAAGCTATGAGGTTTCTCAGCTCTGGGTTAATTCAGTCCGAACTGCCTGGGGAGGTTGTTTAGCTCTGGATTAATTCTGTGTAGCTCTGGAATGACTGAATATCCAGTGTTTTTCAGCTCCGGATTAGTTCAAAGTAGCTTAGGTTTCCCAGCTGAAGACTAATTCAGGCCTCCTGAGATCAATTTCTTTTTGCATTGTGTAAACGGTAGTTTGTGTATATCACCACGACATGCTAGTGAGACATTTTGAAGCTGACCTCGAAAGAGTCGATTGAACCTTTGGTTAAAAATTTTTTGCCTAATGTGAACGATTTATTAGTGGACAAGCTTTTGCTATTTATGAAACAAAAGAGGGCCACACAATGTGCTTTTTTCTCCGAAACTCAGCTGACCTGCCAGACAAACACGACGACAGTACCATACCAAACTTAAAAAGAAGGGCATTGCTGCAATCATAGAGTTAATACTACTGACTGCAATTATAGCTGCAATTATAGATGTGGCACAAAGATGTTCGCGGACATATGCATGACACGGACTAATAACTCATCGCTCTGTATTCTTTCTTAAAAACAACGTGTAAAATTGATGATTTTTTTGTTTCAACTCAACATTTGCATAATGAACTACCATACCACACTTGCAAGAACGTAACGAGAGCTAGGATTTCGCACACGTAATACCTTTCACCACGAATAAAAGCAATTGACTATTTCTGCCTCTGCCTAAAGGAAAGCTCTGCGTTCTGCGTTCCGATACAAACACGCAGAAAAAGTGAAAATAAAGTAGAGTGCGCCCGTCGATCGGACATCAGACATCAGAGCTTACACACGTAAAGTGTTTTATTGCGCGCAAAAAAAAAAAACTAATTTTTTTTTAGCATTAGCAACTACCAAAAAAACAATCAAATCACCCTATGATGCATCCATCACTGTCACGAAAGCTTACTGCCCGAGTTGCGAACGTTACCATTCATTTAGAATAATTAGGCGTTGTATCTGGATTCAACAAGAGCACTGTAACAATCTCGTTGTGGCGCGACTAGCCGCAATTAGCCAGTTAGTAAGCGAATCAACGCATAATTAGTAACAAAATGAGATAAGTCGAAATTCTTTCAGCAAGTTCAGGCAGCGGACTATAAACGATGCCCAAACAGGCTGCTTTTTTTTCCCCCATTTAAAAAGAAAACGTGTTTAATGTCAGCAGAAAACGGACCCGTTCCCCTGTTTTCTGTCTTCCCCGCTACACCTATCTGCCCTGCGGCGAAGCACCCCAGCAACACGTTACGAAGCCACCGCGGACGCGAATCGGTCTTTCGCCGGAATTCCCTTTTTTTTTAAAAACGACGCATCATCGTAGTGTGCTGACTTTCGAAAAGAAAACAAAACTTTACGTCGCTTAACGCCACGCGAAAACTGTTTAGGAGGCAAATAATGCACACAAAAAAAACTACTTACGGCCAAATAGCTTGCAGAAACGTGCAAACAAAAACATAGCCAGCGTGCACACGCTATTACACCAGAGTAAAGGTTTTGCTTCGATAAGAAAACAAAAAAACGAACTAGCGTACGCGAAATGTTTTTAACGAGACCCTAAGTTCACACACAAAACACCGCAGACCCTCCCAGGAAACGCGTTGTTGCATGCGATGCCAACAGCAGATATCTCCTCCGCCCTCAAAAAACCAAACGCGCACTCCACTGCAGACCGTCACACCTGACCTAGATTCACGATCTCTCCAAAGCGACCGATACCAGCTCCCTCCGCCCCAAACTGCGCGTTTGAACGCGCGGATACCGGAAACCAAACGAAACACCATTTCGCCGCGTTCCTAAATTTAACCGCCCCCCCACCACTTCACAACAACCACGAACCACGACGCACCCAGCCTTAGAAAGGCACCCGCCAGTTCATCGACAAACGAAGAAACAAAAAACGCCCTTCGTCTCGGCGTCACCGACCGATTACTTCCGTTGCACATAATCTCTCGCGATAAGCTTCGAGCAGACGAAACTAAATACCGGGCTAAACGCGACAAATCCCTAGGCCTAATAGCCCCCTCCCCTCGACACACCTTGCTCCCACCTTTACCGATTAAACTCGGGATTCTGCCGCCACCGAGCACTCCAACGCGATCCCGAAAAAAGCGCGCAAGAGATCGCGACAGACGTCATCCGCTCGCACCGTCAATGCGAGCACTTTCACAGCGGTAACCATTTGCTGCGTAAAGTTAACATTGCACAAAAAATGCTCCCGCGCAGCTTATAAATAGGTGCACTGCGGAGCCGATCCACCTACGAAGGTAAGCGGAGGGCAAATAAAATACGCGCAAAGTGTCCGTCCTGTGCCAAAAAGCGTCAGGTGTTTCCGAGACGATCGGTCCGACGCAATCGTGCGCAAGTTTATTACGGTGGTAACGAAAAGAAAACCGCCTGCCGCTTTCTGAGCTTAACACAACCCCGAAACAACAAACCCGGGCGCAGCCTTCAGCAAAGATTACCGAAGAACCGACAGGAAAAGAAGAACGCAAGACGGAAATGCCCCGGAGAAAAGCAAACGGTAGATCGAGGAATACATAATCAACATGCGTATCTCGCCCCTGCGCGACTGCTTTTCCTGCATACAGCCACGCCTCTGGTTGATCGCGCCTGGCCGACGAACAGCCCGCTTCAAAACCGAGCCCGAGATTGGAACGGTGGCGATTAGCTCAATAAGGGCGAGAGACGCGAATTTTACGGAAATAAAAACGACGGGCTACTTACCACGTTAGGCTTACGTTCCACGGGCCAGCCTTGGAGCGCGGCATCTCGCCTTGAAGCGCACTCGCTTTTTTTTCTCTTGCTGCGTATCTTTCTCGGTGTTTCGGGGGCCAGTGTTTTCCAAAATGTCACCGATCTACACACACAAACACGCGCACGCACGCACAGAACGCACACGAACAGCAGCCGACCCAGGAAGGGCACTTCAACGGTCACTCCTATCCGTTTCGCGCGCCCAGCATTGCGGCGAGTGGCGACGGCGGGCTTCGGGGGCGTTCATCGAGGTCCTGAGTGTCCGCACGGCCGCTCCTGCCGCTCGTTCGACGCTTCACAGTGCACCCGAAATTCGCCCCTAAGCCACACGGCAGCCATGTTCCTACGCTCGGATTCTGCCGCGAGCGCCGTCTGTGCGGATTACGCGGACACTACGCGGAAACGGAAAATTGGTTCCGCGCGCGGAAAACCGCGAAAATGGCGCTGCGCTCAAAACGACGTTTGGGCGCAAGTGCCCACAAGATGGGGATTTGAAGTGGAATCTATCTGATGAGGACGGGGAAAATTCCTACCGCAACAAACAGTTGCCTGCGTCCGTACGTACGTCCGCGTAGGACGTAAGTACGGACGTGCGTCCGTGTACGTCCGGTAGCAATGCGTCCGTTCGTAGGAAGCATTTCCTTTCCATTTTTTTTTTTCATTTATTCGTTTATTGTAGTACACACCATCTAGCAGGATACGGCAACTCACCTTTGACACTTGGCTTAAAAAAAACACCTCGAACATGCTCTACTGGGAGGACATTTTTTGGGGGCCTTTTATTAAATACCTATAGCTTAACTAGACGCCGAATTATTGGAATTTGGGCATTAACAAAGACCGTTTTAGGCGCCGAAAATAATTCAGGCAAGACAACGTTTTAGGCGGCTTACAACGCCGTAAATATAGGCACTATAAGTTTTTACACAAATGCCAATATGTAATTTCAAACGAGGGCGTCCGCTACCTGTAACTATGACAGGAAAACCAAAAAATTACATTTTCTATGATAGCACAACGGCACCAACAATCGAACATAGCCGTTCAATTTCCGCGTAAAACTGAACTAATGACGATTCAACTCAACAAGCGCACTGCCCACACTAATGTTCAATGGCCACTGCCGCTTGCTCGAGCGTCCTCACATATGGAAATGGGCATGAAAAATAACACTTGAAAGCTGGGAATAGTGATTAAAGAAGGAGCTACTTTATGTTTGTATGATGCAATTTAATGACGACGCGACAAAACAGACACAAATATTAAACGCAAGAGAGGCGACGGTTTATCAATAGCGCTTACTTGAGGACTCTCGAACAATTTTCTCATATGTATACGTTATTCGAGTTGTTCAGACAAGACGTTCTAACACTGCCAAATACACTTCGACACATTTGAAGAGCATTCTTAAAAGGTGTTAAGCAGCCGAATGGTTTTTGATGGAAAAGCGGCGCAGGCGGTGTAAGGAAATGTACCTGCGCAGTGATGTTTCGTGGTTGGTTTTTCAATAAAGGAACGATATCTACTAACAAAGGTGCGTTCGATGCTCAACCGTTGCGTTGAAAACAGAGTTGGATTTGAGCGTGCTTCTAGAAACGATGATGCGAGCGCTGCACGTGTTTGGAGAGCATCTACTTGGACAACACACAGAACGTAGTCTAAGAATAACTGTGAAAATTGTGGAAACAATATCAAACTACTACAATTCCCAGATTTCTGGTTCGAAATTGTGCCACTTGTCAAAGAGCAGGAGCATCCCATTCCACTGCTGCAAGCGGTTGTTTTCCAAGAGTTCGTTGAACTATATAGTGAGAGGACAAGGGCAGAACCCTACAGAGTTCAGAACAGTAAATACTGTGCCAGGTAACATGAACAACGATCCCAAAATGCACTTGAAAGCGGATTATAGGGATTTCAGCACCAATCGCCAAAATAGGCATTTATAGGCGCGATTATAGACACTAACCTTTAATTCATGCTCCTATATCAAAGTGGGGCGATATGAGCGCAAGGAACAGAATATGTATTTGCCTAAAATCAAGTCTCTATTCATAACCCATGCATCTATAGAAAGCGCTATACGCTACACCCCCTAAAGTCGGCTGCACTGCTTCACGCAAATGCATTGCTGGAAAGACATTTTTTGTGAGAGGAAGCACACATAAGGCTGATGTCAAAATATGGCGGCACTCGGGTATTTTTTCGTATGCGGCGATAGTGTGACACTAACGTATCCCCATTCTAGCCACGTACCTTAGTGGCGCATCAAACGTTACAGAAGGGCAGAAGGTTTTCACGTCGACGATGAAGAGGAGTAGAGAGGGAGTAAAGATATGCCGACATGAGGCCGTGCAGGAATCGAAATTTTCACGTGTTTTTAGAACCTGGTGTTACAAAACAACGACCTAATTATGTTTTAGAACAATGCTTCTCAAATGCGAAGGCATTTCAGAGGCCCGTTAAGCCCTTCCCAAAACCCTTCCCCTCCATTCTTTTTTTTCACCTAATTTTTTGTATGCAAAAAGGTGGATTCGCTGCATAACTTGTACGCTTATAATTTCTCCTCGTCGCACGTGTTTTAAGGTTGGCTTTTTGCAAAAGGCTGCATAGCTCCAAGAACAAATTGCTCGACATAATACACGTATCAGCATAAAAGTCTGGCACAAAAGACCGGCATTGAATAAATATGTACGCGATCCTTTAGTTGAAAGTGCGAAATGTTTGACATTTTAACACGAATCAACACCGTGTTTATTATGGGTTCCTCACTTTTGCCAGCCCGAAAGGGGTCCCCGCAATATTAATGGTTTAGACCACTGCATCGGCGTTCTATTTACCCAGATAACGCAAAACGTCTTGAGGACGTCCTCAAATGGTCCAAACGTCCTGGATCCTATTCTAGGCTTCCGGGGGACATCCACAGGATTAGACTTTGTAAATGATCCCTCAATGGTCCATCCTAAAGTTTATTTTGGATCAGAATGGATTGCGAATGATCCCTAAGTGATCCGTTGTATTACTTCTTCTGGATCACAATCCATATGGCCGTCTGACGCTGCTGTTACCGTGGAGGCTATTACAGTAATAAATTATGCTAATTTATTACCAGTGAGGTACAAAACACCCCCCGCTTGTAGAAAATATTCAGTCCACATGTGTAAACAGGTACAAAATGTCTCCAAAGTTGGAGGTCTCTTCACACTTTTTCTTAGTTGGCGGTCTTTTCTTACACCCTTATTTAGGCCCTTTTCTTTAGTTTCGAACACCCTAATTTGTAGCTTCACATCGTTCTGGGAAAAAAGGTGTTGAAATAATGAACACCCTTTTTGAAAGGTGTTGAGGTGGCGGTAAAGATTTGTTTGAATTTAATAAAATTCTACAAGTTATGAAACACAAAAACTACCTCGTGATCAAAAAGTTTTTGCAAATCCGTGTGTTAATTTGTATATTCCCATAGTAAAATCCATAGTAACAAAATTAGCGCTAAAATGTCTGTTTTTTTTTGCGACAAGCCCACCGACTCGATCGGGGGCTTTTCTCTGCTGGATATAAAAGCAAGAACAGCACATTTATTACTACGTAAGTGTGCACTCCCTGTTCCGCTTGCATCCCCATGGTATTCTTGCTCAATTCATTTGTGTTCCAAGGGTAACTTGTGTGGTATTGACTGTTTGTGTTGATTGCTGCGCGCTCCGCCGATTCACATTGCCACGCGTAGCTGCTCCCTGGTCACACCCTTACACCATTTTTTAGGGTGTTCACATGCGCACGAACACACTTTTTTTCATCTATACACCTTTTTTTTCGCCAAAACACGTTTTAAAGCTGTTCGCCACGGGATAAGTTTCTTACAACCTTTTCGGCCAAAAAGGGTACAAGAAAGTTTAGTGTGTAGTGAGGCCTGTTGCCTTAGCTTGTAGGTAACTTCTGACTAAGAAAAAAGAACATTAGTTTGTATCCTGGAAGTGTACGAAAATTCTCCAGCGGCATCATTTTAACGACGTTCTGAGGATGTACGCTGGACGGACAAACGGACCCCGATTGGACTGGCTGAGGATAAGATCTGGACAACCTGAGGATGCTGAAATGTCCAGAGTCGGACATCCTGAGGATTTACCCCGGTTTGTTTTGCGTTATCTGGGTACCTGTTATGTAAATGTATTGGTTTGATTTGTTCTGGGTCAGTCTCCTTCACCGGTCGTTGGAAACGAGTGACTCCAGAACGATGCATGATATATTGGGTAATCCTCACTCACTCACAACCAGGAAAGCATTGCACCGCGGCCGGCATCGAACCCGCGTCATTGGACTCAGCAGCACAGTTAACGCCTTGGCCACTGAGCTATCGCGGCGGCGGTCGCTCACTCACTCAAACTCGTCTCGATTCTCCCAGAATCACGGCTAGCTCAAGATAGCGGTATTTTGAAATATTGAGGTCCACCAAACCAAATCTTAAAATATGTTCACACGTAATTATTAATAAAACAATACTTACAAAAATAACTGCGACTTAAAAATATACAATCGCTTTTTCGGAACGAATAATATTATGGGTTGCAATAAAGAGGCAAACTACAATCCTTAGCTCATAGAAACATGACAAAATTTCATTGACTTAAAAATTTACAATCGCTTTTTCGGAACGAATAATATTGTGGGTTGCAATAAAGTGGCGAAATACAATCCATAGCTCATAAAAACATGTCAAAATTTCATTGTGTACCATTTTACTTACAATGCTGAAGTATATTCTGAAGCGTTCAGTACTTGTATGATTCCCAATGTATGTCCAAAAAACCAACCCCTCACCGGGAACGGGGGGAACGCGAAGCTTGCCCAACATAATGAAACCGTAAACCGATCCCTTGTTAAATCCCTGCAGTGTCGAACCTAATATCCAACCCTTGACCAACCGCTGAGTTCGACCCGATCGCAAATGCCCCGCGTTTGTGCCTGCTCATCGGCGGAGCGGACTGTGCGTGGCCTACCCATGACGCCCACTGGCGAGAAAACGGCGCGCGCGGAGCGAGCTGACCTCACTTTCCCTTCACCGGAGGGAGGGAGCGTCTGTGATTGGCTGAGAGTATGGCGTGATCCGTCTGCCAGCTGCGGGTGAGGATAGAGTGGAGGCGTGGTGAGGAGGGAGTTTTGGCATATGACGGCAACCGCAACACCGATGACGACACGAGTCAGCCAATACAAGCTACGCCTGAAAAATTTGTTGCCGTGTATACGCGTCTGCTCCTATTAACTGGTGGCGTTATACCCTGTGAAGTGGTTCTTCCCTTCGCTACCTTGTTTTAATTATAGAGGTATTGCAGTTCTCTGCCTGCGAATGCTGCATTATAGCTGACCTATAACATAACATTGTCTGTTGAGCCTTATCTGTATGTGTTCGTTTTCAAAAAGTACAATGATAACTCTTTTGCGAACACTTTTTAGACAGGAACAATTTTCCCAGTCTAAACAACCCAATTGTTCACGCTAAAATCTTTCAGGTATAACATTTTATGGTGTTAGTAATACAGAGTTTCTCACAAATTAAAAGAACCTTTACTTCGTATATCTGCGGTAAATGCGCAAGACTTCGCTCCTGGATACAGAGAATCGAAACTGAAACTAATATGGGAAAATAACATTTGTAACTGTAACTAAAAAAGAAAACAATAGCTTATTGTGTTACAATGCCATTAATTTTTGGTATATTTTATTTTTGTTTCGCTGGTGTGGAGCTTGACTTTTTTTTTTTTCTGTTTATGGTTACGAGTTTGCAATGCACCAGCCCACCAGCTCCCACACCGGCATCGGCATCAGTGTGAATAGCAACTTTTTGTGCCCGGCGAGAAAAATGGCTGGTATCCCGTCGCTCGATGACCAATCTTTGTGGAAAGATGACCCAGCTTTGGGCGAAGACGTCTTGCGGATGTCCACGGACGAAATCGTAAGCAGGACGAGGCTCCTGGACACCGAAATCAAGATCATGAAAAGCGAGGTTATGCGCATTTCGCACGAGCTTCAAGCTCAAAAGGAGAAGATCAAGGAGAACAACGAGAAGATAAAAGTCAACAAGACGCTGCCCTACCTCGTCTCGAACGTCATCGAGCTGCTCGACGTCGACCCGCAGGAGCTCGGCGAAGAGGACGGGGCCAACGTAGACCTCGACTCGCAGCGCAAGGGCAAGTGCGCCGTCATCAAAACCTCCACCCGACAGACCTACTTTCTGCCAGTCATCGGGCTGGTGGACGCCGAAAAGTTACGCCCCGGCGACCTGGTCGGCGTGAACAAGGACTCCTACCTCATCCTGGAGACGCTGCCGCAGGAGTACGACTCGCGCGTCAAAGCCATGGAGGTTGACGAGCGACCCACGGAACAGTACAGCGACATCGGCGGTCTCGACAAACAGATCCAAGAGCTGGTCGAGGCCGTTGTCCTGCCCATGACGCACAAGGACAAGTTCACGAACCTCGGAATAAGTCCCCCGAAGGGTGTCCTCCTTTACGGGCCGCCCGGAACAGGCAAGACCCTCATGGCTCGGGCCTGCGCCGCGCAGACCAAGTCCACCTTCCTCAAGCTCGCAGGACCGCAGCTTGTTCAGATGTTCATCGGTGACGGAGCCAAGTTGGTGAGGGACGCCTTCGCGCTGGCCAAGGAGAAGGCGCCGGCCATTATTTTCATCGACGAGCTGGACGCCATCGGTACCAAGCGTTTCGACTCCGAGAAGGCCGGCGACCGGGAGGTGCAGCGTACCATGCTTGAACTTCTCAATCAGCTGGACGGCTTCAGCTCGAGCGCCGACATCAAGGTGATCGCGGCCACCAACCGAGTGGACATCCTCGACCCAGCCCTGCTGAGGTCCGGCAGACTGGACAGGAAGATCGAGTTCCCGCACCCCAACGAAGAAGCCCGTGCGCGCATCATGCAGATCCACTCGCGCAAGATGAATTACGACAAAGACGTCAACTTCGAAGAGCTGGCGCGCTGCACCGACGACTTCAACGGGGCCCAGTGCAAAGCGGTCTGCGTCGAGTCCGGTATGATAGCCCTGAGGCGAGGCGGCGAGAAGGTTACGCATGAGGACTACATGGACGCCATCATGGAAGTGCAGGCCAAGAAGAAGGCTAACCTTAACTACTACGCCTGATTGGACTGGACACTTCTGTCATTAAACCCTCTTGTATCTTCAGTGGCTCGTTTCGTGTCTTGTGGTGCTTCTGGGTACTGATCTATGTCACAGCCTTTTCAGGAGTGGTGCGCTCTGAACCGTAGTTTCCTTGGTCACTAACATAGTGCCATACCGTTGTGTCACTTACTAAATGCAATGCTTGCGTTCTGTTTGTGTAGACAATAAAATGTTGGCACAAAGGACATCTAGCTTTGCTGTTAGCTAAGTAAAAAAGCGAAGCAAAAGGCTTGCAAAGGTGGCAACTTGTGTACGACATACTTACAATATTTGTGAGAACCTGTAAAATGGACATTTAGCAAAGAAGCCTCCTGAATTCAAGTGCCTGAAATAGCTCCACGCATGCGTGAACCTTCGTTGAAACTCGCAATGGAAGGCCTTTGGCAAAAAAGTAAATGCACTTTCGATTGTACAAAAACTAAATTTCTTTTTGTTGCTTTATTCTATGCCTGTGCACAAAAGAGTTTCCGGCGTGTCTGAAAATAAGTGCACCCTGTGCTAATCATTACTAGACCTGAGCTGGTCAGGATTCCAATGCCAAAGCATTCTTTGGCAAACTTCCACCAGAAGTCAGCACATCTGTAACGTGCAGCGTGATGCACTCCAAAGACCTACACTAGCTGTATGGGGTATTTAGTAGAAGTTTGCACAGTTAATGCACAGAAATAGTTGTAAGAAGTACATAAATTTAGATTAGAAAGAAATGTTTCATTTGGTTCTCTATGCGAGCCTAGCGATCAGCAGAGATGCAAAAAAGGGAAAATTAACAGTTGCCAGTGTTAGGGCACAAGTTAAAACTGCAAGCTATTCATATAATAAGACCTTCTCTCTTTGTTTTCCCGAAATGTGCACAGGATGTTCAATGCCCACAACCCGAATTGGATGCCACTGGGCACATGGACAATCTAGAGCCTCGGAAAAAAAAGGGTCCTGAAAAATCATGGCGAGCGAATTTAATTAAACCCAATGTATACTATCTCAAATTTCCTCACAAAGCCATGCAGTCATAAAATTTTTACTCTCTGAAGCAGTACACAGTGGTGCCCTTACCCACAGTGTAGAACTCTTGCCATACACGTCTTGTAGAGCATGTCGTACTACACGGCCTCTTGCCCAGTTTTTCCATGGTGGTAGTTAAAAACAAATTTCTTGAAAATCAGGAATTAAACAAATCAAATTTAAAAGCAGCAATAGGTCTTGCACTCATGTAAACAATGTATAAGCCTGCTGTGCAAAATGCCAGTTTCCTGCGAAAGCTTTTTACACACACAATCCCCATATCTGTGTATAATATGTTCACGTAGGACTTCGCACTACATCATAAAGGCAACTAAATGGAACTTATATATATATATATATATATATATATATATATATATAAGGGTTGGCAGTCAAGAAAACCTCAGAAAGCAAAGGGGAGGATATGGTAGGTCATTGAAACAGAAAGAATTTGGAAAGACAAAAAGAAAGTGGAGAAAAAATGCCCGGGCATTTTTTCTCCCCTTTCTTTCCGTCTTTCCAAGAATTCTTTATCTGTTTCTATGACCTACCACATCCTCCCCTTTGCTTTCCGAGGTTTTCTTGACTGCCAACCCTTATTTTTGTCTTATTTCAACGAGCACCTCATTTCCTATTCTGATTCGCTATATATATATATATATATATTAGGGGTGGGCAATTGATCAAATAACCTTACGATTAATCAGGCTTTAGTCGCGATTAATTTTTTTAATCGGTTCAAGTCACGTGGTCGAAATGAAACAAGGGTGTCATGGTTGAATTGTGCGCAAGCATGTTGAGGTTCATATTCGTGCTCGAATAACCCGCCTTACTTTACACCGAAAACGATGCAAGTATGCTCAGAGGTAATAGTGATTAAAACCGCAAGCTGATATTCAAAACAGACGGGAAGATGGATACTCTGAATACAAATATACACTCTACAAAAAAACGGCGAGCGGGCACTCCCACCGTTTTACCATTATATGAACCAACAATGGCATAACTAAACCACGATTAATCGAAGCCTCCTGCAATTATGAACCGTGCCAATGTTCCTGATTCTAGAAATAGTGCGAGTAACGAATGCGGTGTTCGGAGTACCGTCCGCATCAGCGCCATGATGATGATCTGCTCAGCCCATCTAGGATGTCTGTTGCTAGCCTGACTTAGCTCTGTTATTCTTCTCTCTTTCTGCTCTATCGTTTCATACCCCCTCTACTCTCCTTCCCCTGCAATAGGTTGTAAGGAGGCGAGCTCCCTGCCGAGCTCAATAATATCCCTACTGCACTTTTTTCCCCCTTCTCTTCCCTTAAACACTACAAAAAGCTTCAAACAGGCCTAGTAGCTTTAATAATATAAAATATTAATTTTTGTCTTCAACTAATGCAACGGATTAATCGATGTACCGATTAATCAGATTAAAATTTTTAATCGACGCCCAGCTCTAATATATATATATATATATATACCTCAAATTAACTTAGTCGACCTGTTGAAATGTCATTGCCGGCGGCAACCCATGCCACATGGTCAAGGAACAAGTTTGCTTGGTACTCACCAAATGCCGTCCACAAATGAAGCAGCAGCAACGTCGAGAGTACGTCTTTAGCATAGTAGAAAGAACATCCGACATTAAGGTGCCACCAACGTTATCTCAACATCCAAAAATTTTCATAAAAATATTGCACGTTGTACGGATGTCTAATAGAGATACTGCTGGTACATAGACGTTCGGATCTTTTTGGGACGTCGCAGAGATGTTAGGACTTTTTCAGGAACCACAACTATTCGCAACTGAGCCAGTTGTTGCTATTGCACCATTAATTTTAACTACCGGCATGTTATAACTCGGTGACAAATGGTCTCGTCCTCTAAATCCAACTTGCTGTCAGCGGTGGTGGCAGGGAAGTTTCCCTGTAATCACAGCAACCATAAGTAATGATGTCTAGTACAGACAGCTGGTTAGTACCTGGATGTATGTGACTGACGCGTTCCAAAAGTGCACTCACTTGTTACCATTACATGTGGTTATTTCTGGTTGACCTGTTTTCCTACCACGCACATATTCCTTGATGCTTCATAATGCAAGTAAATCCTAAAAAAAAAAAAAAAAAAAGAGAAAGAAAATGCAGGTGCCACAAGAACATCAGTGGAGCAAAAAAATTTATTCAACAGAGTATTGCACCACAAAAACAAACAAACACATATGCACTGCATATCACGAAAGTGCATGTAATGCAACAGTCTGTATGCCTTGAACAGGACTGCAAGATAAGATATTGTTAAACAATTAAAAATATATGCACTGCATATAACAAAAGTGCATGTAACGCAACAGCCTGTATGCCTTGAACAGAAAGACAAGATAAGGTATTGTTAAATAATTAAAAATATATGCACCGCATATAACAAAAGTGAGCGTAACACCACAGCGTTTAAGCCTTGACCAAAATGGCAGGACATGAGATTGCTGAAAAATCGAAAATATATGCGCTGCATATGTACAACAGCGTTCATGCCATGGTGAGGATAGCAGGATACGAGGTCGTTCAAGTTAATGCAAACTGCACCTTTTCTTTCTTTTTTTTTTTTTTTCACCTAGCAAATGTAGATGTCCTCACAAAAACAGATGACCAGAATGCAGACTGCAAGTGATGCATGAGTGACTAAAGTTTCAAACTAAAGTTAAAATTCGTGACTATGTGAAGTTAAAAAGCAGCTAGATGACTAAAGTTCGAGTAAAAGACTAGTATTTCAGTGAAAATGTAACACATGCACCGTACATATTACCACACCAACAGCATCCTTCATTCTGAAAAGGTGAAAAAATAAAAAGCAGCTAGATGACTAAAGTTCGAGTAAAAGACTAGTATTTCAGTGAGAACGTAACACGCGCACCGCGCATCATGCTTCATACCACACCAACAGCATCCTTCATGCTGAAAATGTAAAAGCAAAAATGTTGAAGGGTACAATAGGAGATTGTCTATGCATGTCTCCTTGGGAATTCTAATCGCACAAAAACAAAACAGAATACTAGTAACTAACAAGAAAGAAAGAAATGCAATGGACTTGTATTGCACGACAGCTAAGAACGCCTATGTGATAAGCTTCGTCAGAGTGCTTTCCTTATCACTGATAGGTGTAGCAAAGTATGGGAGAAGCAAAACACTTAGTGTTCTCCCCTCATCCGGTTCAAATACAAATGCTCGCATCACACGCAACGAATGGAGCAAATGACACGTGTGCCTTCAGAATAATACCCCACTTATCACGGGCAAATGAATGGAGCAAACGACACTTTCAGAACTCAAACTCGGGACATCTGAACCTGGTTGGGTTGGCATTTTTGATTAGAGTCACGACTAGACAGCTTCAGACAAACACCACTAACGTCTGAAAACCTAATTGCCATTTTTGATTAGAGTCGTCACGACTAGACAGCAGCTTCAGACAAACACTGCTAATTCTCAAAGTCCCCAAAGCTAGGCTCGGGAATCCACACCACCCTACAGAAGATGACTCCGTCGTCCGGATCGCCCCAGTACTCCTTTTCGACAATGTGCTTGCCCCGCGGTAGCTGAGGTCGTCCGGGCACAACTCTGACGATTGTTGGCTCTTCATCATCGTCCCCCCCTCTTCCAGATTCAGTGGAGTTAGAAGCGACGGTGGGTTTCGATTGTGACAGATGCCCGCCGTCAACCTCTCCGTGATGCTCATTGACGTCAGGGTTGGATGACTCTGAGGCCGAACGTGCGATGTTGGTGCGTTTTGATGGTGGCCGCCCGCGCCGCTTCGTCCCTCGGCGATGCTCAGTGACGTTAGAGGCTGCGCTGGTGACACGTCTCAACGGCGGACGTCCGCGTCGTTTCTCCCCTCGACGAGGCCCTGAGCCCCAACCTGTGACGACGAACCTCGACGCCATGCCGCCTCCACGCCCACGCCCTCGCCGGCCCCATGCACGGCCGCCGCCCGGTGGCCGCCCGCGGCGCCTCGCCAACACCGACGGCAGACTGCCGAGCGCAGCGCCGGTCTGCGCAGTGGCCTCCATGGCCGCAGCCATGAAGCTGCAGCCTGGCCACGGTCCTCTCGGCTCGGGAGTCAGAACCGAAGGAACGGCGTCTAGTTTCAGACCGCGCGGGCGCCCGTCAACGTTGCCGATGAAGTCGCTCTGCGCAAAGTGGCGGAAGCAGACGAGCGGATCGATCGGATTGTCCGCTTCGTCCTTCCAGACGAGCGCCGATCCGAGCTGAGCCAGCCAGGCTTCGCGGAGGCTGGCCTCGGTTTCCTCGTTGGGGAGGTCGAACAGCCAAAGGGCGCATGTGTCTGCCATCATGCCGTAGTTGGGGCAGCTGCCAACGCAGCACCAGGCAGGCTCGTACCTCCTGAAAACAGAATGGGCGGGCAACATATAAGCACCACACCATGCCGTGCACGTTGAAATTCGTTATCTCACTCCGACCAGAACCACTCAATATACATCAGTTGCGAAACTGCCCGTAGACCCCGTGAGTCGAGAAATTAAACCCAGTTCCACCCAGTGTAAAATTTGCTAAAACAACAGAGCTTGTGTCGGCTTGAACATCAACGAGCGCTCGCACGAAAACGGTAGCACCAGCAGTGTGCAAATTCAACGGTTTGCGCAAAAAAATTCGGAAGCTAAATGACAGTAGTGGGAGGCTCCCTCCCTCTCTCCCTCCCCTAGGAGAGGAACTGGCCCCTGCGAGACCACTGCGCCATCTAGTGGTGGGTCTGGGAACCAGTTTCTGCAAGGTCGCCGGCAGGTCTGGGAACGTGCTCCTACCACTGCAGGACGCACGACCTTCAGCAGACTTACAAAAAGGATCAACCTACAACAGCTCCGGTGTTAAAAGCAGTGTCCACCAGAGCAACAGCAAGCCCTGGTGCAACGAGCTCTGGACACAGCTCAGAATCGCGGCCTCCTGGACTTGGGAGGCCGAACACATCCTGGTGTGCAGAGTAAAAGTTCGTTCCTCCTTCTTCTCCAGTCGGCCCCTGGGCTGGGGGCAAACAGGGGCAAGAGTGGGGAAAGATGACTAGCTTGCCATCTGTTGACAGAAAGTTGACGCAGTACACTTACGGCTCCGGCCACAAGTCATAAAGGGAAACACAAGCAAACATTACCCATGTTAACGTTTCCTAACTTGAAAATCAAGCTTCATTTAGCAAGTTTTGTTGTTAAAAATAAATGCTTAGCAAAGCTCAGTTTTTGCCCTTGAAGGGTGACGAGCAATACACCTTCCTCTCAGCTTAGACGAAGCAGTCGTGCTAGCCAGTCCAGATTCTGAAAAGAAGTTTCACAACTGGTGTATATTGAAGAACTGCAGGCTGCGACATCTGCTGCGCTAAAGGTTCTTTTGCACCCCAAAAGGATAACTGAACGAAAATAGCAAATTCAAAGCATACTGTTGAAACTCCACAAAAACAAAAAACAACAAAAACAAAAGGACAGGAAGCAACAGCAAGAGACAGTGCAGGGTGCTTTGGTGGGGTCCACTGCTGCAATGGAGCCATTTTTGAGCAAGCAACAACAGTGCCAAATTCATTTTTGTCATGCATGAGCTACAATTCAGCAGCAGTGTCTGGCAGTGAAGAGTGTTGGAAACTGCACTCTGGGATTTTTGGAAAAAAAGATTACGCAGCATTCACTTCCAGTTTTCGAAGCAAGCCTTAATGAAAATAATCAGCTATGCCAACGTGACCCGAGGCCAGCAAGTTAAATTTGGGCATTTTGATGGACAAAACGTTACAAAAACAAGGACAAAAGAAGAAATGGACAACGCAGCACTATCCTTGCTTTTCGAGTGCTTTGTTCACTGGGATGAATACACACCAACTAACCCGGTGGTCTGTACCACTGCAGCAAATCTGAACACTGAACACATTAAAAAGGCGTAAAAATGCATCTTTAAATGCCAATTATTTTGCCAATTTTTGCTCACGCAAATCCATTAAAACCAATTCCAAGGCTGTTGAAAATTTCACATTTAACGAGGCTAAATGAATAATAACATTTGGCATGCTTTCACGGTTCTTATTATATTGTAAAGTTATCACATTGATTCCTAATTGTGTATAAAGCCTACTTCTACAAACATCAAAAACAAAATTTTGAATTTTTGACCATTTCACTTCTAGCAAGGTAAAACTAATTCAATCTGGCACCAACGTGCTTTCAATCCCTTACATCAAATCAGTTTCTTTCTATGAATGCCTCAAAACTACTACCAGGATTTTTTTAAAATGACATTGTTACCAAGATTAAACAAATAATCTGAAATAAAACAAAGTTTCCAAAACTCTCACATCTCCCGGGCTCGAAAGTTCATCTAATTGTTGTCTGTGCCCTTCAATTTCTTAAAACCAATACCAGGATTTTTACAAATGTCCACTTCATTTATTTTTAATGGCGTCTTTAAAGGAGTAGAGACATGAAAATTTTGTGTTACATTTTTCTCACAGTTATATAGTGCCTTCGAGCCCTCTAATGATAGATTGACACACTAGATTGATGAACGTAGCATAAATACTAATTACTCGCAGCTCTGTTCATTCGTTTCGGTTTCGGTGAAGCGAACTACAAGGCAGCCACCATGACAGGAAGGAGGCGCATTTGGCTCTACAGGAAGGCTCTACACCATGACTCTACACCATGACTCTACACCATGACAGGAAGGAGGTGTATTTGGCTCTACAGGAAGGCTCTACACCATGACTCTATGCCATGACATGACTCTACACCATGACTCTACACCATTTGGCTCTACACCATGACAGGAAGGAGGCGCATTTGTCTGTGCGCATGCCCAGACTGGCATCGGCTGTGATGCTGGGCGTGCAATTTTGTTCTGATAGTGTACAATTTTGTTCAGGTTGAAAGAACTAGCCTTTTATAACTCACACAGCTCAATTTTGAGCCATAAAAGACATTTTTTTAACTAAGAATGTGCAAGAAATATTGAAATATGTTCAAATTCCGTACTACAGTGACGTAATAAGGGCAGGAGAGACGTAGTATGGGCCAGCGCAAAACACATGGTAGTCACGTGTGTTGACTGGTGTTAGCATCCAAGTGATACAATTAAACAAAACTACCGCATTTATTAGATTATAAGGCGGCCACAATTATAAGGTGAGGGTGCAGTTTGGAGAGTAAAAAAAAATCTCCAGATGTATGTATATATATACACACACACATGCACACACACGCACACACACACACACTGAGCTTTGAATATAAGGCGGGGTATGACTTGAAGACTACGGATTTTGGAAGAAAAAAAAAAAACCTCGCCTTATATTCGAATAAATATGGTAAAGGCCCACTACATTCACCCACTCATGTTTCGTGGCGGTGGCACTGTCAACGGCTGCTCATTGCACAAGGAAGATTCTGTGATGCCGCAGAGATGTTGCCGGAAAGTAGCTGGGAGTTGCCGCTGCTTTATACATTTCCTTAATATCTCAATTATGTTTGAAGTCGGCGATAAAATTGGTATTAGCAAAGCAGACGTTTTGAATTGAACTTGTGTTTCGTCTTCTGCCTTCGTAGGCAAAATGGTCCAAGTCAGCTGCAGCTGAAAAAAGCCTCCAAGCACGCTGGCTGCCAGTGGCTCTATTTTTGCCCCGAAAAAGTTCAGATCGAGAGTTACATTCTTCATAGCAAGAGTCACATTTTGGGAGTGGGGGAAGGGGGGCATTTCGACAACGTCTGCAACTGCCGTAGCTTGCCCATCATGCTGTTCTCCCCTACCCCTACTGTTCTCAAGCTGAGGAAGCTTTCTAGCTCATATAGGTTGTATTCACTGGTGAGGCACGCATGCAGGCAACCACATGTGTGCGCCGTCACTGGTTACGTCGGGCTCCGCGGGATGGCGGCACTTGGACGTGCTAAGCACACGATTTGTGTCGGACGTTCCAAACTCTACCCCACCGAACGGAAAGTAAGGCCTCGACTCCAATGTGAGTGAGATTAATAACATCTCTGTAGACACCACCATTGAGAATCGAGTTGAAACGGAGCAGATGACGCACGCCGGTGTTTTTTTTTCTTCGGCGTGCGGGCGCAGCGGCACAAGCCGCGCCCTGTCCGTGGCGCATCGCCCATGTCCGTGGCCGTTTCCAGTGTTGCCGAGTGTAGAAATTGACAGCTAAACTTTTCAATGAATACCACCTATAGTGTGGCTGTGAACAAGCTATGCGATGCGATTTTCTCACCTCGGTGCCCTAAAATCGCCTTTGCCAAGGAACATCGTTCTCGGTCGGGCAAGGCGTAGCATTGAGAGAAGACACGTCCACTCCACAGGATGGTGGTTCACGAGTCACCTGCGAGTCGACACAACAAAGCGAGAAACCATAACCGTGTGAAACAAAGTAAAACAAAGCATGCCAGAGTATAAAGGAGATGGAGGTTTGGGGGGGGTGAGGGATAGAGAATGCTTTACTGCTTAGTCCAGCTTCCCTTATAAAGTGAAGCAGGTATTTAAGAAGTTAACTATTAGGTCAACTCCACCTCATTCCAGCCAGTAGGGAAAAAAAAAAAAGAACACTGGAAGTTCATTTGGAGCCTGCAAAAACACAATAAACCAATTGGAGCCAACTGCACTTCCAAATGGTCCAATTGTGTTTTTGGCGCTTCCAATCAGACTTGCAATGCTTTTTTTTTTTTTCGGCTTGGATTAATTCTAGATCACCGGCAATGCCAAATGTTTGCAACAAGCAAAGTTTCAAACACAAAATGGACTGCTTTTACAATAAATTACCAGGCCTTGGGAATTCTACAAATTGTCCGCAGCGCCCCAATTAGCCTATACATAATTTTCAGCGCCCCACATGCTCAGATTCTAGTTGCCAAGAACATCTACTATTTACATTAAGATCTTTAAATATCAAAAACAAATGGGGAAGCGGGAAGCATTTAGTAATAAGTAGGAAGTTGGTGATCAGATTATAATTTGTGTGGAGACAGCTCTCAGTAATTTGACAGCATTTCATTCGGTTGCATCATAAACAGATGGAATTTAGGGGTCTTGTGAAGGCGTAAAACTACAGATTTTTCACTTCTGTCAGTTAATTTCCCAGTTTATTCAATTGAATATTAGTGGTTACCCCACACTACCTGTCAACACCTGTCAGGATTGCATTGGCAAGAATTGACTAAAAATTGTTGAATTTACAAGTGCAGACAAACTGCAAGTACCTTGGACCAAGGATGAGAATTATAAACAAATGTTGTATCCATCAGTAGCAAGATACTTGGCACCTATTTACGGTTGTCTCGACAATCCCCCCTATTTTTATTTTTTCATATATCTTGGTTAGATAAGGAATGAGTCAAAACAAAATAACTCACTTTTTAATGCATGAATCTAGCCAAAAATTTTTATCCAAAAGGTTTTAGAGCATCAATGAAATCTTATGCAAAATTTTGATGAAGTTATATGTCTTGACACTTTAATTAAAGAAAATGTGCCACACTGGAACTACCAGCCTGCATAATTCGAGTCCTCCATTGTATCACAGATGCACAGCCACTGTTATCATGATTGCGTGCGTGGTGTGCCTACATTTTCAGATGCTTCATTCGACCATCGTTAACTCACTCTCCTTCAAAGCTCGCAGAAACGACAGTATTTGGCACACTCCACGGCTTCACACCTGAAAATGTGCAACCAGGCTCACTTGCCAGAAATGCAACTATATTTACTCATTATTAAGTATTTAAAATCGAGCAATACAGCGAGTAGGTTCATGGTTTACAAAGTCTACATGGTTTACAGGTTTACAAAGTCATTAGCGTGTGCAATTACAGTTGTACGTGACTTGAGCGGTGACTTTTTGTTGCAGTGGATTGGAACCACTGTTCAGCCTTCGATGCAACCAGGCCTATGCTGACACGGAGAGGTAGTAAGGAACTTGTCTTAGTGCTTAATTTCACCTGTAAGCAGCTCTTGTGGCACGCTCTATTGTGCAGCATGTTTACTAGAGTAAAAGCTCGTCAATTCCAACTCCAGGGGGACGCCACCGCAGTTCGTATTAGTGAAAGATCAAATGAACGAAAGCGAAGCACAAAAGCCATGGAATTGTGGAGAAGTAGAGCGTGTCAGTAATTGAACGCTTGAAAAGTGCCATGATTGAAACTTGCCTTCCATCTATCTATGCTTGGAGGCGAAAGGTAGCACTTTTTTCTCTAACGAGTGAATTAGGAAAAGGCCCCCATTTCGCATGCTCCAAAATGGATGAAGAGACGGGTAGCATTCCATCCGGCCATAACTTCCGAGCGATGGCCGCACTGGCGCGTAAATTTGTCCACCACCTCATTGTGGTCACTGGCAGCGACAGGTTCTATGCTTGACCTAAAAAATGATGCCCAAATTTGTCAGCACGCCCCACACCCTAAACTCATGTCCAGTCGACAGCTATGCAGTACTCCTTGCAAAATGTCTGCTATGGGGGCTTTAGACTGCATTTACCCGATTTTTTAACTTCTCTTTCTGTTTTTCTCTCCTTACTGGAGGCGACAGTGTAGGCAGTGGGGCCGTTTCTCTGGTGGCGCTTAGTTCGAATTATGCCTGGCTTAGGCCCTTCGCGT
Source organism: Haemaphysalis longicornis (assembly GCF_048455015.1). Taxonomy (NCBI): domain Eukaryota; kingdom Metazoa; phylum Arthropoda; class Arachnida; order Ixodida; family Ixodidae; genus Haemaphysalis; species Haemaphysalis longicornis. Next base: position 81,379,324 of record NW_027526385.1, on the reverse strand, counting down.
TCAAATTAACGGGATATCTTTTCAGTACATAGCTCTTCTATGGAGACTTAGTAGGACCAAATAGTGCAGTTCGAATTATCCATAAATTTGAATGATTGAAGTTGGAATTAACAAGCTTTCACTGTACTATTTCAGTATGTCGGCTGATGTTTAGTGCGCTCTATGCTGTTCTTTTTTTTTTTTTCAGTGGTTTTATAATATTACTCAATTCTATTGAAAGAAATATAGAAAGAGACAGGGAGTGTACACATATATTTGATGTTCTCATTATTACAGGATAACTAATACCAATTGGGCTGCCAAAGAGTTTCCCTCTTGCATTGAAAAGGGATTCGGGCATTTTGTTTCATCCACTTCATGTTGTAAAATCTGATTTCTTGTCTATAACGTTAATATTACACTATTATATGTTAATATTAGCCTAATTAGCAATTTGCTAATTATATAAAAATATAATTTCTCGTCGTTTCTTGGAGTCACGGAGAAGAGACAACTTGGTGGCGCGTATTGTACAAAAATCCGTTGTGCCTGCCGCCCGGTTTGCGACGCGACAAGAGAATGGTGCGAGGGGGAGGAACGCTTATGGAATAAAATCACGTCCACGTTAATTAACTGATCGACACACGCGATCCGTGCTGAGGGAAATGACAGCTTCTGTGCGCGCGGCGTGTAAATGAAGATAAATGACGTCTTGCGCACACAATTATAAGCAAAAAAGGAAAGGCGGCTAAACGAAATTTGAGTGGATTCTTATATCCAGCGCTCCGTTTGCCGATGTAGCGCCTCATATTGCGTTTTGGCGTTCACGATGCTTAAAATCAGTTACGTGACTTTGGAATAGAGAAATTATGTTCTTCTAATTTGATGATTTTCTTACTTGTCACAGAAAACAGACGAAGTGTGACTGCGCGTTCATTCAGTGAACGCTGTCATAGTTGGTACGCGACCAGCTCGATTTCGTGTACCCGCACAGATATTTAACACGGACACAGATTGCTACGTGCATACCTTTCAGCAGCAAGTTTATAATAACGAGCCCGAAAGCATGACTCAATACTGAACTAGTTTCTTACCGCTTTCGCTTTTTGCAATTCTTGGCGCGCTTGGCTCCAAGCGTGCGCCGCCCATTGACGTACTCGTTCCCAGCATTCCTGTTCAAAATCACCGCCGCCTGACCACTACGGCAAAGTAGTGTCAACACAAAGAAGTTAGTAAAGTTCGCTTTTTATAATAAATTTCTTGTTTTAGCAAGAAAAATAAAATAACCAGTAACAAAAATGAGGTTAATTGTCGTTTGATAACATCAAAAACTACAATATAAGTGACGCAAAAGCCTTCTTTTGAGTAGGTAGTGTTGGCTAAAGTTGGGAGCCGAAACGACCGAAACTGACCGTGGCGAAACTAACCGAACTGCCGAAACCACCTAGCTTGTTTATGAAAGAGAAAAAAAAATATATAAATTGTAATTTTTAGTGGGGACAAGAATAAAAAATTGTAGCAACATTATTTTGTAACTTGTACTAGTGAAATTAATGGCAGCACTGGACATGCGACTGCAGAGGTGTTTCAATGGTTTCAATGCGTCTAGTAACTACGTTAGCTGCGGCTTGTTCAAGGCCGTCTGTCAAGATTTCGCGCGGTTTGGCGAAGTTGGAGCCGTTCGCAATTGTGGATTCCGCGAAAGCTTGTTCCCTTAAATCTATGTTATGAGTTCACCGGACGCTTTTAGATTTCTTGTGGCAACCGATCTACACCTCGGCTTCGAAGCGAAAGACGCCGAGAGAAGTAAGTATCGTGCAAATACGTACTGCGGTCCATCTTCATTCACTGCACGTTGCCACAAATGCATGAAAACAAAGTGTAAGTGCGCCTGAAGGATCCGTTGAATATATCTGTTAAAGATATCTGCTGAAATTATGACCTTCGAAAAGAAAAAAAAGAGGCGTCAATGATCTTGAATGCTGCGATGTCATTGCGCGCGTTGTGTACAGACCACGACCGGTCGTGGTAAAAACCGACTGTTGATCGCAGTCGGTGCGCGAAAAAAAAAGACCACAAGTTCGTTTTGCGTGAGTTGGTCGCTATGATCCCTTGGTTCGTTCAAAATATCGGAGAAGACGAAATTTAAAACGTGTTTTTTTTTATACAGCAAAGTGTTATTAACGCTGCTGCATTTTTTGTTCCTTCTCCGCAGAACATGACTCCCTCAGGACGTTCGAGGAGATCCTCCAAATCGCCACGCGTGAGAAGGTCGACTTCATTTTGCTCGGCGGTGACATGTTCCACGAAAACAAACCCCCTCGTTGGGTGGAACACGAAACTTTACGGTATGTTTGTGTCTAATATCGCCGCTGTTTTGCCCGCTGCGCAAGTTGACCCTTTCGGGGGACCCTAAATTTCGCCATGATCGAGATCGCTACTGCACGCAGAACTTCAACTCTGTGTACTTGTTTCTTTATTATAATTAAGCATCGTGAAGCATGTCGGCCAGCATAGCATCGAGAAAAAAAACACCCCTAGAGAAAATGTTGCTGGTCCTTGCTGCTTTACGGCCAAATTCCCAACTGGTGGTCCCAGTTTGGACCAGCTGGGACCAGCAGCGCCCAGCTGGGAATTTGGCCATAAACCAGCAGGGACCAGCAACCATTTTCTCTAGGGACCACTGATCAGTGTTAGTTAAATGCACAAGCCGTCACCAATACCTCTGAGGGGTGATGTGCTCAATCGGAGGCGATAATTATCAGCTTAGACTGAGGACTTGTTGAATGTCTAGCCTCGAGCAGCAAGCTGTAGCTGTTGTAATCTGATCCGAAAGCAGATAGTTGTTGCTGTTGTTGTTCCTTCACTGACTGCACATACCTACATGGGGGATTGGCCAAGAAACGGGGTAGCTTTTTAGGTCTAATACACCACCTCATAATACTTTACAATGGGTATGCATAATTTAAGCAGAGAAGCGGCCATGCAGTTACATAAAAGAACTGGACAAGAATTAAGGATTCATGTCATAGTCAGGTGCTGGTTTATGTTTGACATTGTGTCGTAGTTCGAAGGATTGACAGTTCTTTTTGTGATGCAGGTTGCTGCGGCAGTACTGTTTGGGCGACAAGCCAGTTCAGTTCGAGATCCTCAGCGACCAAGCCGAAAATTTCGGTGCGTGTGCGTTTCCGAACGTCAACTACGAAGACGCCAACCTCAATGTCTCGCTTCCTGTGTTTACCATTCACGGCAACCACGACGACCCGACGGGATCCGAAAACCTGAGCATTGTCGACATCCTAGCCACGTCGGGGCTTGTCAACTATTTTGGAAAGGTAATAATGTCCCTTGATGCCTTCTTAGTGCTCGTGTCAGCCTGGGAATTGTCGGCCCCATTCAGTGTGCTTTTTCATTTTTCTTTTTTTCTTTTTTTCCATTCCGACTCAGTTGTCAGATATCTGACAGCTAGTACCTCCCCTCTTGCAGGTGACAGACCTGACAAATGTGCGGCTGTCGCCCTTACTCCTTCGCAAAGGGCGCATGCTTCTGGCACTCTACGGTCTTGGTTGGATCCGAGACGAGCGACTACACCGGCTATTTCGTGAGGGAAAGGTGAGACCAGTGGCTACCTTACTTTTAATTTTATCAGCTACAAACACAAACATGCGGGTGCGCTTTTTGAAGCAATGCTGTTAACAATCAGAGTTGTTCAACGTATGGAGTTAGGAAGCTCCCCATGGTCATGTACAGGGTTCTCCCCAGAAAATTTTGGGAGGTGGACATGTGTGTGGGGGGGGGGACATGTGTGGGGACATGTGGGGGGGGTGTTCGAGCGCAATTGCACAATGGAAGCGCTGCGAGAGTTTATTTCTGTGTTCTCTACCACAAGAATGCCATGAGCTGCCCCCCTCTCCGGGAGAGAGCGCGCAGCTTCCGTCATGTAGTCTGCGGTTGATTTGAGAGGGAACGATTATGCATGATTTTCACTGCTTGTAGCTTCGGTGATAGTGGACGGATTTTTATAATTCTTGCGGGAGGAGATTGCTGGGACAATGGACTTTATGCCAAAATACATTACGAATAGTCAATGGTAAGGGCTGCAGGGTCCCTTTAAAGATGCAAAACAATAACGCTCGCCAGACAGGGGGTTGGAAGTCATGGGAAGATGCTGCCTCTGTCCTGCAGCATGCAACCGGTGGGTGATGGTGATGACAGTAGAGGAGGAGTAGGCGGCTGAAATCCAGTAAGAGGGAACGAAAAAGAACACTGGCAGGACAGCAGGTCGGAGGAAGATGCTTTATGGCGCGCCACAAGTAGTTGCAATAAAACGAGACACACACACACAAAAAAAAACTGCTAAAAACTAAAAAAAAACTAAAAACAACATCTTTGTTGTTTTTTAAAGTGTTGTAAGAGCTTTTACAGTTTTTTTTTTTTTTAGTTAGCAGTTTCTTCTGGTTGGTGTCTCCGTTTTATTGCAACGTGTCTCCTGACGAGACTGGCTTTTGTCAAACCCTCAACTTCAGCAACGAGTGGTTGTGGGTAATGATGGGACGAATGATACAGGAAGAAGAGACGTTTGAGGCACAGAAAACGTATTGAAAGGGCAGAACAAGAATGCTTGCAGAAATAGAAGGTGCTGCTACAGTGGGATACTAATGGCTGGCGGGGTTGGCACCGATGATGATGATGACGATGATGATGGTGTTTCAGGTGCGTATGCTACGTCCCCGCGAGTGGACGGACAGCTGGTTCAACCTGCTGGTGCTGCACCAGAACCGGGCCAAGCACGGCCTCACCGACTACATCCCTGAGGGTTTCCTCGATGAGTTCCTCGACCTCGTTGTGTGGGGTCACGAGCACGAGTGCCTCATCGACTCCGAGTGGAACGGCAGGTACCACAGCATGACCTCGAGGGGTCGTGACCCCTGCATGACCTCGTGTGGTAGCAACCTCAGCGGACCTCGCAACAGTCACATTCAGTATTACATGAAGTTGTTACACCCGGGCTATGAGGCGCACCGCAGTGCTGTGCTACAGATTAGCGTAGACTGCTTGGGGTTCTGTGATGTGTGCTTTTGCTTTTGACTTGGTGAGAAAGGTAGTCACTTGACTTTGGGCTCAGCAGTGTGACACATTAGCTGCTGGGCCACTGCTGCGGATTACAGGATAGGCACTTGCCATAGTAGTGCTAATAGCAGGCGAGGTGTGAGTGAGTTTAGTGGGTCTAACTCAAGTGTGCGGACTAAATTAATGCTGGAATACATTCGACAATGTTCGGATGAAAAGAAAACAAATTTCACGCATTCTGAGTTAACGCAAAACCCTTGAGTACGGTGCAACAGTTCATTGCCGAGATGTTGCTTCAACGGGTTGGCTCCTACGTGAGAAATTTTGAAATTTTATAAGTGAGCATCATTTTCATCTGAGTTTCGACCTCCTATTCTTATAAACAATGCTGCCGCAAGTTATCCTGTATCCCAAAGGAACAAAATATCTTGTTTCATTTACCTGGGGTTGTGCGCTTCTTTAGAGTAGCTTGGTCGCTTGTTCTACGGTTCCAGATGTTGGAGTATCCGGTTAAGAGGGACACTGGTCTTGAGGACGGCAAATTTGCCAAAAAATGAATTTCCTGTATTAATTTTATCTGCAGTGTATAGGTCTCAAAGAATGTACCTGCAAAATATTATATCTGTACCATAAGTATTTACAAAGCTGTTGCCCTTTGAAGTTGCCCAAGTGACCACTTCTGCATAGTCTCCAAAAGTCATGCCTTGTTTTCTCAGAACCAGTTTCTTTTCCCACGAGGTCAGCTGTTTGGTACAATATCTCAGGATGTACTGGTCACATTTGTATCGTTTTTGCTGCATTCGAAAGCTGATGAAGTGAACAGTGCAGTTAAACCATGGGAATATAAAATTTATTTTTGCTAGCACAATTTTTGATGCTGTTCGTTTTACAAAAACATTGGTTGTACCGCTTTCACCAAACACGAGCTGCGCTTGTCCACACTAAAACAAGCGCCAGCGCGCGCCGCTGTCAAGCTGCCCTGAAATATGTTAGTTTATGTATCATTTTAGTCATGTTTAGCATGTTGTTTGTCATGTTAGTTTATTTCAAACCGGTTTTATTTATTTGACACTTCTTTTTTAACCATTGTTTGATAACTTGACGACAAGAGATGTCAACATCTCCTGTCGCTTGACGAGAGGAGACACCGACAGCCTGAGCCCCTAAGGTGCTTCGCTCTTAATTAACTTCGTTTAACCTTTTCACTCGCGTTGACGAGTATAGTCATCATGAGATTTTCTACCAAAATGACTGATGACGACTATAGTCGTCATCTGTCATGACGCTACACTTGTTATTGATCATTTTGGAGCCCTGACGACGCTTTTTCGCAAGACACTGCAGTCAAGCCACCTACGACAATCTCTTTTACACAATTAGAGAAATGAAAGAACGTTATTTCATCAGAATAATGGTGCCGTTTTATCAAAAAAAAAAAAAAACTCCGCAAATTGAGCGAAAAACATTTTTCGGTAAATTTAGTACTTTTTTTTTTATGGTGCAGGAAGGGTGTGAGAGAAGTAATGGTGCGTTGTTCTTTCGACGTTGCAGGTTTTACGTGATGCAGCCGGGCAGCTCGGTGGCCACTTCCCTGTGCCCGGGGGAGGCTGCCCCGAAGCACGTTGGCGTTGTCGAGGTCACCATGAGCGAGGGCAAGAAGTCGCACAAGCTCACCAAGGTACGCTGGGCGGCGTTCGCACCTTCTACTCTACAGAAGCGGTGCCTGAAGAGCGAATAGTATTTTCCTCAAGATGTTATACTGAAATGGCGTGCATTGTAGCGTTAATTGCAACCGGTATACAGTCTAATCCCGCTACAATAAAATTGACAGAATGTGCGAAAAATTTCGTCGAAGCAGAAATTCGTTGAGGCAATATCTGCCTCAACACACCACAGGAGGGCAAGAAAAATAACCTCGAAAAATTTCCGCATTATTGGCAACATAATGCAGTGTTTAGAAAAACGATTGATGCGCAAGTGTTCATTTGCATAACAAACAAATGTATTAGGTTGGGTTGCAGAAATGCAGTCGCAAAACGTATTGCTGCATAACAAGGCATATCTATTGAGCTGATTACTTGCGCTGCAGCTCGGCCGCCAAAAGACCTTTCCCCGCCCCCCCCCCCCCCCCCCCTCCACCTCGCTTGTGGCAGGCAGGAGAGGTGCCGTTCTTATCGTCTGACTAGGCGCGGCTGCAACTGACCTTCGCAGGCAAGTTGCGCGTGCTTGCATTTTTCGCCAGTGCGCGCTCGTGAGTAAGATAGGATGACGCAGGTTCAAGACTAAACACGAAACCATTATTTTTGTTTTTGACTTTGAACAGCTGTAGCAGGAAAACTGCAATGACAGCTGCTCACAACGCATACATGACGGCGCCGTGCCAGCGACAGAGCACATTCGCATGATTTCAACTGGATATGGATTGGCTGTAGCTCCGGTTGGCAAACCGGGCCTGCGCCTAATGTAATACCCCTGCTACACTGGGGTCCAAATGTCATTTGAACCAAATGTCATTTAACTCAAATGGGTTGCTTCAAATGCCATTCAGAATCCGCCGTGCTACACTACAATTTCGATGGCATTTGAAAGATTTTACAACTGTTCGCTGTGCTGTAGTGGCGCTGTTGTTGCCCCATTCCGTTTTTGTACACTAATACAACAATCAAACTTAGGAACAGTCCGAGGCAGTAAAATGATATCAAATTAGAAGAGACACCAGTTTTGACTCTAATTATGGCGGTCTTGCGTTGTTTTTGTTTGTGTTTTTGCAACTGACCCACTGGTTTTGAGAGTATGAAAATTAAATATGTTGATTTCGTATTTTAAGTAAATAAACAGTCAACAAAGTTTGACAAACAACAATATTTTGTTTGTTTTACGTACGGAAGTATTATATTTTTTATTGCCGATCGAAGACGCTGCGTCCGAGAGTGCTGGAAATGGCATTTGAAATCTTAAATGTCTCTCTCGGTGCTCATTTGGCTCAAATGTCATTTGAGCCAAATGGCATTTAAAAACCTAGTGTAGCAGCACAACTTGGCATTTGAGCCAAATGACATTTGGTTCGAATGACATTTAGACCCCAGTGTAGCAAGGGTATAAGGACGGCCAGCCACATCGTTATCACCAGCAAACAACGGCGTCTATTAATTTGTTTTCATTTATGGGCAGTAGCGTGGGAGCGCAGCGCACGTTTTTGGAGAAACTGAGCGCCTTGAATGTATAAAAAGTTGCAGATAGCCGGCGTTATGTTTATTTTATTGTAAAATAATTGCTCAAATCAAGCACCAATCAGCGAAAATTTCGTTGAAGCGAAAGCAAGCCAGACAAATGGTTTGTTGTGGCGAGGACTTTTTTGCATTGACTTCTATGGCTGGGTGATGGGGAATTGGAAATATTTTGTTGAATTGGAAATTTTGTTGAAGCGGTCTTCGTTGTAGCGGGATTAGACTGTAGTACCATTCCTGACAAAAAGAAAAATTCGGTCCTGTCCGTTCTAATGGGAGAGGTTACGCGTTTTTTGGAGACGACTTTTAGTGGACGCATTTTTTGAACGCCAGCTGGGTGCGTGCTTTCGCCAACCCAGCAAAAAACCAAACATCCATATTTAAGCTTTCAAGTTTTAATTTTAATTTTAACTTGACTTTACAAATTTCCCGATTTATTTCTATGTCTCACTTGTGGCAGTGTTTGGAAAAAACTCGCTGCGGGAAAGCCAACTTTGCACAGTGGATTTCCACAGAGGGCATATCAATCACACACCTCACATACACCAGTCACATATAATGGGATGTCTTTATGTGCTCAATGGGCTCTACTGTGGCAGACGAATGAAGTTTTGCAGACAAATGGCAGACGAATGAACAAGAAAACGAAAAGAGCCAGCTTTGGCTTGTAGCGGATCCAGATGGCTCTGGCACATGTTTCCAACATAGATTGTGAAATGGCCAAAAACTGTAGTCGTCAATGAGAATGGGGTGCATTATTGCACATTTTAGGCAACTTGAATTTCAATATTCAATTGTAATGTGAGTGTCGGCTTCAGGTGTCAAAAATGAGAAAAAGAACTCTCGTCGCAATAGAGTAAATACGGTATCTCTGTTTCTTTCTCTATGATTGCAAAGTGTAGTTCACTTGAGTATGAAATGCAGTCGATCCCTTGCGAGTTGTGTGGGACAACACCTAGAGAACGTCCCTCCCTACTCACCAGTTCCCCCTGAAGACGGTACGGCCCTTCTACATCAAGACGGTGTCCCTGTTCGACCTGGATGAGAAAATTTCCGCCATGGGCAAGAGGGCACAAGGGAAGACCTTCACGGAGCACGCGCTTGAGTTCTGTGCCCGACACGTCGAGGACCTCATCGAGCAGAGCGTCCGAGAGCATTCCGGTAATGTGGCGAGAACACGCACAACTCATTCTTTTTTTTGTGCATGCATGCGTGAGTGTGGCTTTGCTCTGGTGTGCTCTGGGTTGTGGCTCCAAGCCAAGGTTTGTTGATGACATGGTGTACAGCCAAAATGAGACAAGGCCAACTCAACTGCTTGTAACATAGTGGGGCTTATCAGCTGCGCCCTGCTTATGTGCATGAGAGGCATACCCTATGCAAACTCATCCAAACTCTGAAAGAAAAGAAAAAATGCTCTTATTGAAACACGTGTGGTAGTGTTACAAGTTGAGGCGATGCGGGCGTCGTTCATGACGGAAATACAGGAGAGTAGCATAGGCATATATGCTTCCAATGTCATCTTCTTGATCTGGCCACTTTGCGGGTTGTCTGCGTAGGAAATTTGGAACGTGACAAAAAAATGGGCCGCGTATCTTCTCGCCTTCCTGCAAATGTAGTCAAAAGGCGGCAGTCTTTTGCGGCGTCTGCCACATAACAAGGTGTTGCGCTGCTGAGAACGAGGTCGCGGGTTCGATTCCCGGCCGCGGCGGCCGCTTTTCTGATGGAGGCGAAAAGCAAAAACGCTTGTGTGTACGAGATTTTGGCGCCCGTTAAAGATCCCCAGGTGGTCAAAATTAATCCGGAGCCCTCCACTACGGCGTGCCTCATCGCCTGCGTTGCGTCGACGCGTTAAACCCTGCAATCAATCAAATCAAGTTTACTGGATTCAGTTCACTTTCCCCACCTTCGCACTGCTGGCACACCGTCTATTGGGGCCTTTTGTTACTGTTTCACTTGGCGTTCAAGCCATAAACGCAAGCTCTTTTTGTATTTCGGCGTTAAAGTATTGCTGCTAAAGAGTTTTTACCATTTGTAAAGATTAGACTCCATCACCATCAACAAAAGCCGACTGAGGTCCACTGCAGGACGGAGGCCTACCCCATTGACCTCCAACTGCTCATTTCCTGCACTGCTTGAGTCCACAGTTTACCCCCGAATTTCCTTATTTCGTCCCTCCATCGAGTTACTGGCCTTCCCCTTCTTCTAGACTTATCTCTTGGTACCCACTGTGTTACCCTAATTGTCCACTGGTTGTCGGTACGTCTCAGCACATGGCCAGCCCAAGTCCATTTCTTTTCTTGATCTGTGCTAAGCCTATTTGAAAATGAAGGAACACTGCTAGTATCAGTTTTGGCTTTCTGTTTTGCTTCAAACATGCCTAATGTTTTCTTTTTGCTGAACAGTATTAACAAGTAAGATTTGGCAGTTTGTAAATGTTTTGCGTGTATAAAAGTCTCGTACAAGTCTTCCTTTTAACTTCTGGCCAGGTGGCTGAGTCGAGAGACGCAGACAGACAGACAAAAGTTTTTGCATTTGGGTAGCCCAAGAGAAACGGTCATCTTTAAAATAGCTGCTACCTGTGTAAAGTGTACTTTGCTTTCTAAGGTGGACCATGGAATGCACTCTTTGTCACTATGGAATCTATCGGAACAGAATGTTGTGGTTCATTCTGTATGAGGGGACTTTGTGACATACAGCTCTAACTTTGCAATTCATGCAGTATTGGCCACAGTGCTGCTTCATAATGTTGCTTTACTAAGCACTGGGCTGTCACTGCCTTCGTTGTCGTCGTAATCATCATCATCATCATTTTACAGCACTGCGACTGGTTTTCTGACAAAGAAAGGGAAAAGTAAAAATAGTGGTGTGCACGAGGTTTCAGTGCACGTCAAAGATGTACAGATTGATTGATTGATTGATTGGTTGGTTGTGGGGTTTAACGTGCCAATGCTTCATAGGTGACGAGGCGCGCCGTAGTGGAGGGCTCCAGGTTAATTTTGACCACCCGGGGATCTTTAATGTGTGCCAAAATCTGGAACACGTGGGCGTTTCTGCTTTTCACCTCCATCAGAAACGCGGCCGCAGCGGCCGGAATCGAACCCGCATCCTCGTGCTCAGCAGCACAACGCCTTAGCCACTCAGCCACCACGGCGGGTCAAAGATGTACAGGTGGTTGTAAATAAACATATAGCCTCCCTCAGAGCCCAGGTACAGCTCTGTCCCGTAAAGTAACGCAAGATGTTTCCACCTGTAGGGAACAGCCAGCAGCCGAAGCTTCCGCTGATTCGGCTCCGAGTGGAGCACGGCAACCAGCACGAGACGTTCGGCCCCCACCTGCTGGCCCGCCAGTTCCCGGACAGGGTGGCCAACCCCCGCGACGTGGTGCTCTTCACCAAGCGGCGGGGGGTCAGCGACCGGGGCGAAGGGGCAGTGGACCTGAACCGTCTGGGGGAGGTTGCCAACCCGGAGGCCTTCGCGCGGTCCCGCGTCGAGGACCTGGTGCGGGAGTACTTCGAGACGGTGGACGAGGACATGCACCTGACGGTCCTGACCGACGCCGCTATGCAGCAGTCTGTGAACCTCTTTGTGGACAAGGACGTCACGGATGCCATCATGGGCGCCGTCAAGATGCAGGAGGTGGGTGGAAGTTCCGAGTTGTGCGTGGTTATTGGAAGTGCCATTCTTGGGGTGTATAGCAGTAACCACATGAAGTGATTTTTGCAAGCGACACAATGAGCGACGTGACAGTGGTCCGCAGCCGCTCGCCCCCTTCGCTCGTCAAAGCAGCCGAGAGCCATGGCGTGAGCGACCGAGGGACGTGGTGTCAGTGTTCCCACACTGCGCTCAGTGGTATGCTGATTACTTACAAATATGATTATCAAAATGAGCACGGCTGCAAGACTTTTTTACGCGTGAATTTATCACGAAAAAGCGATATAAATGTATTGCAGCTTAATCGCGGATTGTACTTCTCTGGGGTGCACTCTGCCGCTGTCCCCTTCATCCCATTGTCTTCCTAAGGCAAAAGTTGCGCCCCTTAAACGGCTTTACTATTGGCTAGTCGCATAGGCCACTTCCTGGCGAGCCAGAAACGAGCGAAGCAATTCCCTCTGCGGCGAAAAGTAGTTTGTTGCTGGTTGCATCGCTCCTTGTTTTGCTTGCAAAATTGCTCCATGCAATTAGCACTTACAATGCAACCCCGCCTTCCCTGCGCGCCATTATTTATTTTTTACAGCGAAGGTGTTTGGGCTAGCTGCCCCTTTTTATTGCATGGGGGCGAAGGGGGTGGGGGGGGGGGGGGGTAGTGAATAATTTTTTTAAAGGAAGGAAAAGAAATGGACTGAGAATATTATTGAGCTTTCAGGGGAGTTTACCTGTGTTCAACGCAGTCCGGGGGTGGGAATGGTGGGGGAAATAGGATAGGATAGAGAAGAGTAAAGGTTATAAACGTGAGGAAAGAGTAGAGAAGAGTAGTTCCCCTGTGGTCGATTTGGTCGCACACAAGATATCTCGAACACTGCTGGCTGGCGTCATGCTGCGTTTGGGAGACGAGAAGCCTCGATGGGGACGGTGAAGCGTAGAGGCGAGCTTGTGGTGGTGAGGAGCAAAGTCTGCGGCGGTCCCGACCGCTTTGGAGTTCGCTGGATAGGAGTGTGGCCGACAGACAAGTGCCGAGGAGCAGGAGATTGCACTCGGCGGCCCACACCAACAGAGCGAAAGCCGAGCAACATCCAAATCCAGGGCGACCGCCTGCGCGGACAAGCTCCGAAGCGATGACCAAGCTCCTTTTTATTGCGTGCATTGGCCGAGAAAGGCCACTCCCCGCTTCCTCACTTTGGCACACAAGTTGCCCTCCAGCCACCTGTTAATGCAGGCCGATAATACAGCTAATAATACAGGTGAAAATTTCGCTACAATCGTCATCCGTGCTACTATGTACAGTGGGTAACTAGCAATTTAATAGTCAATTAGTAGTTAAGTAGTGGTTAGCCAATGCTAGTCGTAAATCTCTTCTGGCAGCACAGTCGGGAGGGCGTTTGCTGCACTGAATGTTTCGAAACGGCCGCCATAAATGCACCCCTCCCTGTTGGTACAAGAAGTCTGGCTCATACCACGATGGTTGGCACGAACTGTAACCAGGACGATCTTTGGCAGTGTTGATGTCGAAACGACGCTGAGTGCAGGGTTCCAGTGTTTATGCTGAAATGGGGACATGTATGCATGGTTTTTGTTGCCCGTGCCCTTGAGGTTGAGAACTGGAATGTGAAACTGACACCGTATTTTCGCGCGTATAACCCCCGCCTCTGCATATAACCCGCACCCCCACTTTCCGTCGACGAATAAAAAATATATCCCCGCGCATTGCCCGCATATTTTATACTTAAGAGGACAGACCAAACCTACTACTCAAGCAACATTACACATTTGTTTATGCAAAAGAACTTACCTGGCTGACTTGCCGCATACATTTTTTCATGTTGGTATATTGTTGAGATGTGTGTGCGAAATAAGCACTGTCAATGGGATAACAGTGGCTTAGTCGCTATTACTGTTGTTGGGGCATCACGGCCCAACACGCATTGTGGTCAAGCTGCACCAAAGGAAATACTTCGCATATAATCCGCACCTCTACTTCACTCCTGAAATTTTAGCATTTTTGGTGCGGGTTATACCCGCGAAAATACAGCAGTTTTCCTTATGCTGTATTTAATCATTATGCACGCACATTATGAACTATAGTGTCACTATGCACTGATCTGATTAAAGTTGGATGAGAAGAGCAAAAATTTGGTATTAGCGTTTCATTAAGGAATTAGGAAGCCAATTTAAACAGCTGTGCTCTTTAGATTTTTTTTTCGAAATTTCAGTGTAAAATTTATTCCGCCTCTTGTCTCGTAGGCTCGAGCGCTAGGCGAGCTGGGCGACGTCTCCGAGGCCAAGCTGGTTGAAGAGATCTGCCACCTCAGGACTAAATTTGCTACCCAACCTGACATCAGCGCCGATGAGATTCAACAGCGAGTCACCAGTCTACCAAACCGTCGTGAACGAAACTTCGATTCGGATTCTGATGAGGTCAGCCGAATTGAGGACGACGATGACATTGACGACGTCCCACCGCCAACAAGGTCGCGGGGGCGGGGTGCGTCGTCTGCAAGAAGAGGTCGTGGAAGAGCCCGGGCAGCATCGTCTTCTGCAAGCTCCCCTGCGGCGTCAGGGCGTGGAAGGCGTCGAAAAGGAGTCAATCTATAGTTTACCCTTCATGAGAAGGAGTTTTGTTTGTGTACTTCTTTTCTTAATGTGCTTTGAAGTGCCTGCGGTGCAGGCTCGCTGAAGGTGTCAGAAAGGAGTTAATCATAAGTTTACCCTTAATGAGAAGGAGTTTTGTATGTTCCTTTTCTACTTAGGTGTTAGAAGTGGCTGCGGTGTAAACATGCACGGGGCATCAGAAAGGAGTCAGTATGTAGTTTACCCTTGTTGAAAAGGAGTTATGTTGAAAACTCCCCTGCTTCTCCAGTGTTTTTATAGATGGGGGCAACTAAACTAAGTATGTGCCTTTGTGGGGTGGACCTTGGTGATGTTGACCAAAGGTAACAAGACTTATTTTATCTTGTGCTGTTTTGTGGACTTATCTGCATTGCTTGTGACAAGTCACGGAAAAGTCCGAGTAGCATCGTCCTGTGTAAGCACTCCGATGTCAAAAGCTCGTGGAACGCCTAGAAAAGGACTTGAGCTTGAAATGAGAGTCTAAAACGGGCATTAACATGGACCCCTTTGTGCGGTCATATTTATGGGTAAAAAATGAACAGAGCTAAGTTCATATGCCTCTAATATGAGCCTTGGGCTCCTGAGTGACTCAAGTTGGGAGTTGCATCAACACAGAGGCTTTTTGTTTATGAAAATGCTTAAGGCCTTCTATAGCTTTATTGTTGCAGCTAGTTTTTTTACATTGTAACAGCCACAGTTGCCACCTCTTTTTTATGTTGCAAGTGTTATGTGTACGGTTTGAGTCAACTCTGTTATGTTATTGATAACTTTATAGAAAGAACACAACCTCTTGAGTATAGAATTTAGTATGTGTATTTTGATGGCACAAAGAACCAAATGCCAAAAAACTGTTTTTTGAAGTGTTATATGGCTAAAATACTGTATAAACGTGATGTGCTTAAAAGTGTTCTGTACAGGTATATTGCTTTTCATTAAGATGCACTGCCATATAAGCGGCAATGTGGACACCCTTAGTGCCACCCTTATGTGTGAAAAATACAATTGTAAGTACGAGTAAAAAAATTGTATCCAGGCTGTCTGGCAATAGTGCAAAATTTTTGTTTTGGAGAAGTTTAAAGAGTCTCTAGTGTGCACTTACTGAACATGAATTATAAACCTGGAACAGCAATTACTTCCCAGCAACTTTAAAAGGAAAAAAAATGAAGGAAGCCCACACTAACGCTCAAGACTTGTAGCGCGAGCTGTATGCAACCTTCACAACCATCACAAAGGTTCAAGTCTACAATTGCAGCCGATTTGCTTCTTCTTCGCTGCCGCAACGACCTTTACTCCATCATTGTTGCTATAAAGTGGGAGCTTCCTTCATTTTTTTGGGAGTGATAATCATTGGACACCACCTGGGGCTATTATGATGCGTCTTTCTCGCTACGAGCAAGTATTGCCACGATTGCAGTGAACGCTGGAGTTCTTATTTTGGCCTTTCTTGGCCAATCTTTCCAAGCGTGTATGCTTCGCTTGACAAACGTGCGCAGGGGACGCTGGGCAGTTGTTGCGAGGCACGCACACACGAGCGGTAGGTATGCGCGGCCACTGCGAGGCCCACGCTCGCGTGTGCATGCTTGGCAATTTTTCGGTATTTTTAACTGCGGACACGAAAAATTGTTTTGCTAAACAGCTTTCGCTGTTTATCATTGGTATGTACACCTGGAAGAAAACAACATGGAAGCCAATACAGGTCTCCATCCCTTTTGGAACTGTTTTATTATGAAAATGAACCATTAAATAAGCAAAGTCTGAGCCAATCACATGTCTTCCTGCAGGGATGCATCTGCAACTGCAGCTACACAAGAAAAGGCAAACAAAATGGCGCTACATTTTTACACAGTGCGGGGAAATATGGTACACTTTGGAGAAAAATGGGTGTTTGCGATATAAAAAGGTGTTTACAACAGCATAAATAGGTGTGGAGGAAGTATACAAAGGTTTAGCATATGCTTTCTTTTTTTGCCAAACTTAACGAGGGCTAGTCCCTCGCAACCAAATGTCCAAACTGCTTCCCCAACATAATCCTGAAAAACATTTTTTTTTTTTTTGCTGAAGTAGATTTAATGAACAGTCCATTCAGCCTAGCTTTAGTCAGAGAGAAAGTACCGGTAAACAGATGGCAGCATTTTTTTCCCCTATAACGACACGACCAAAAACTGAAAATCTCCTGGGTACGACAAACTTTTTCAGCAACGCTTACAAAATAATGCAAATATTCGCTTGATAAAAATATTTGTGGCAGTGTTCCTACAAATGGCATCTCCTTCTCCGTCGATACAACTACCATGGCACACACTCCTCTGAATAAAAAAAAGGCAAAAACAAAATAGAGACAAAAACGCTGCTGCCTCGATTTAAATCGAGTGTCAAGTCCTTCATTCACTTCTCAGACTAGCTGTTGAATTCACCGTGAATTCACACTGCGAAGCAAGAGTCAACTATTCTGGGCTTTCCTGAAGCTCGGTGGCAGGCCATGCTTACAGCATGTCCAGTGAAGCGGTGCATTGTCACCCGGACAGCCATAGCCGCGGCTACGGCTCGGCTACGACTGCAACGAGGAATGTGGCTCCCAACCACTGTGCTTTAGAGTGAAACAAATTGGGACAAATCCCTTAAAACAAAAACATGGAACTGACCTTTCCTTATATTTAGCAAAAAGCTACAATGAAGTTCTTGCTATGCAGGAAGAGTTTGTATTGTCACCTTTCAAATGCCGGGCAGTACTTGCTTAGAACGAGACTGTTAAGTCTGCTGGCCGTATGCACTCTCGGAGCCTAAGCGAAATGCGCCGAGTCGAAAACTTTGATACATGGGCATTTCTGCCACTTTTCTTTCTAGCTCAGTTCGGCTGACCGCAACAGATGACCCCGGATTGTGCTTCTAAGGTGAAAAATAAAACATACACGGCAGATTCTTTTTTAAGCTCGCAGAGTTCACAACATGACAAAAGCTTGTTGAACAGTTAAACAGTTTCAGTCAGTTTCCGAAGGCACAAGTGCCTCAGAGGAAAGTATGTAAGACATGGTTGGAAGGAGTAGCCTCACAACACAGTCCAAATTAATCACCTTCTGTCCGCAACTACTTATGTGACATGAACACATTATGTGTGCTGGCAGTTTTTAAAGTGGCATTTCAAGAGTACACATTAATGAGCATTAACACTTGTACGAAGCATTAACATTCAACTCCTCTCAACAGCCTCATGTTGTCGCCACAGACCCGCCACCAGTACTCAAACAATGCGCACCTCTCAAATCACAGAACTGAGAAAATTATGCTTAAAAATTGCCTACACAAAGCCGGATAACGCTTTTTTCACTTCTGTAGCATAAAAAATACCTGTAACAACACAAACTAGACATGATTACCTGAACAATTTCTCAGTGTAGTTTGTTTTAAATCGCATCTTGAAAAGTTCATACAAACTGAACAGTCACCAGCACTCGGTTCACTCAACATGGTTCTACAAAAATCTCTAGCCTGGCCTGATTGACACGCAACATCCTACAAAACTAAGGCACCGAAAAGATGTCGGCCCAACCCGGCTTTGGATTGGCTTTTGTCCAAACACTGGCAGACGTGCCATAATGGCAAGAACCTTCCAAGTAACACTTCCCAAACAACCCTAGCCTTTTAGGGTCTGCCCTGAGCACTGCAGTGATCCAGTTTGTCACAAAAAACAGGTGCAAAAGCTTCCGAAAACTGTCTCGCAAGAAGCAAGCCGCAGAATCCACATTACAGGCGTGCAAAACCAGCGTTGTGAAGAGTCTGCATTGTCGAGGCGTCAGTGGGTTACCGGTACCGTGGTCCTTAACTCAGGGGGGCGATTCATTTAACACATAACAAACAAACAAACAATTTTTTTTTCATACTTTTCCTGGAATTTTTGTTTTTGTTAATCTTAGTTTTGAAAAGCCCTGTTCGAGTGATGTTTTGAATCAAGACTGAAAAACAGCATAAGGGACAGGACAATGCGAGAAACGACAACACGTCCGTTGAAACTGCTAACAGAATGTTATCACCTAAAAAAGTTAACGAAATGAAGGAACTGAATAACTGTAAAAGAAGAATAAGTTGACTAACTGTTTAGTTAGAAGCAGACGCGAGAAACGACAACACAGCTGTTGAAACTGCTAACGGAACGTTATCACCTAAAAAAAGTCAATGAAAAGAAGTAACTGAATGACTGTTAAAAAAAAAAAAAAAAGAAGCTAGACGAAATGTTCAGTTAGCATTATAGGCATGAAAGTGTTTAGCATCATAGGCATGAAAGTGTTTCAGATATACAACTACTTCCACTAAATCAATGATCAGTTGAAGAATGAACCACTTCGTCCCCACCCTTGCACTGTTTTTCACCCTCTAAATCGCACATGCCACCCAGCATACACTACCAACCTTTTGAACTTAGCCACGCTTGTGTGCCTACAAAACATAGTGATCATGGACGTCGAAACAAACAATAACAGTGGCCCCCCTCCGTCACTCGAGTCTGCACTTGGTGTAAATAAACAACCCCCACACGAACCTGCCACATTTCTTCTCTCTCTCCTCCAGACAACAAGCCAACCCAGCGGAATCAGCCACCGCACTCAAACGGGGAAGGTCTCGTCTTCAACGACCGCGTGGCTTGGACGTCTTGGCCGCGCGGTTGCTCCCTCGCCGGTCGCCAGACCGGCCAGCTCGGTGCTACGAGCAGAGGGCGGCGGGAAGGCGCAACCGGCGGTCCTTGATGTCGCAGAACATCTGCAGTCGCCGGACCGTCGTGTAGACGACCGACGCGCTGACCAGGCCAAAGTCGAGGAGGTTGCACATGTGCAGGACGAAGTTGCGGTACAGGTTGCGCCGGATCAGCTCGCGCCCTTTCTGCTCCACAAACATGTTGCACGCCAGGGCGATCTGGCAGTCACCCACAAACCTGCGGGAGACACAATCGGTCGGTGTGAGACGTTTCTCGTCCCGTGAAATGATTTCTTACAACGCCCTGCGAATCGGTCTTGTGAATACGAAGTTTGGGTTCCCCACAACACTCGCATCCATTCCACCGCTTGACTCCGATCTATTCGTGCATGTTTGCATTCTGCTCTCGGCTCTTACTTAGCAAGACATTAATAAGGATCAAGATTTGGACTTCTTTTTAAGGAAACAGTGGAGCGGGTGGTCTTCACTTGCTTCATTTAACTTGGCTGTTCTTAGGCCTGCCCCTTTTCTTAAGAGGACGATAAATAAGCACCGAAGCTTTCTCCGTGCAAACTAAGTCAAATCAAAGTCCACAATCCACCTTCCTAAAGTCTGAAATCTAAACTGCCACAGTTTAAAGCAAACGCCCGCGCTACGAACCCAAAGGAAATGCTGAGCACGTTGACTACGATGATAGCGCAATCGAACAGACGCCGGTTGTGTAACACAAGGGACCTAGGTTTGAGATTCTGACCATGGGAGGCGTTTTTTTCTTGAGGAGGACACTCCCCACACCTTGCTCGTGGGCTCCTTGCCTCCTCACCACTATCCGTCACATTTCCCGGCCTAGTATTTTCCACTTCAGCGAGCAGAGTCTTCTACTAATGTTCACCACAGCCAGAGCGCTGTAAATGATGCTTTGCAGCCACAGCAAGGCTGCACACTCACCCGTATTTCATGATGTGCAGGTTCCACATCTTCATCAGCTCCTTCTCTCCCTCGTTCACGTCCGTGAACTCGTCGATCATCTGAAAATGGGGCACTCGTTCAGAGCCGCACGCACAAAGCCGACAACAGCCACAACATCGAAAGAGGCAAAGCCGAAAGTTTGCACTCCTGAGTTGCGTCCCATACTGAAATCTTTTGTAGCAATTTTTAAAACTCAATGAAAACAAATAAAAATCGGGGCCAGCACTAAGCTGACAAAAATTATTTTGAGCATTTTCGCAGCTCCTTTTTGCGTAGCTACCCAATTCGCCAAAAGCATGCCACACGTGGGTTTTCAATACATGAAAATGAAAAGTGGTCAACAGAAGCATTGTATCAACCTATCCACACTTGGTCTCACAGTGTGCCGCATAAGCACTAAAGAAGAGGTTATTTACGACTTATGCACAGCCACTGAACACCAGCATTTGGCATGCAAATTGAATTTTCTTATCACAGGTTTATCTAGCGTTATAGTAATCTATAATCACGAAGCAAATAAAGGGAATAGGAGGCTGTAAGCACACTAGTTTGCTGAACTACAATTCCCACCAAATGAGAATTTTTGCAGTTTAAATTATGTAGGGAAAAACTACGACTGTGAGTCACAAGTCGCTAAGTAGGCACACAGCCAAGTAAACAATACAACGTCGAGGTTTTTGCGGTGGTCGAGTAATGTGGCTCACAATGCCAGAAGCATTGCATTTTGCCTCGATAGAAAACGAAATGCACCCCGTTGTTTAAAATTGAGGGAAAAAAAAAAAAAAAAGTTGGTTTAGACCGCCTGTACAAAAGGCTGGACTTTGCTTGCATGCTCAGACATGATCGGTGCCGAGGACCAAGGAGAAAAATGTGCAGAGCAGGCGAACCTGCAGGCTGTTTCGGACGCATTCAACACGATTTCGTCCTTCTTAGGCACGCAAGCCGTCGACTAGCAATGAACCACTCCCTGTAGTGTGAAAGCCGAGCTGAAGCTGCTGCAAGGCAAGGCTCGCAAAGTAGTATTAACCTGCTTATGGAAATAAGCATTCAGCTTGTGGGTGATTTTCGTGCTGTTCAAGTGTCACCTTCGCAAAAGCGGATTTCTCTGGCGTTCCCCAGTGGTTTCGTTATTGCAGGGTTTGACTGTACCTAGTTTATCAGTGGACTGCTCACAGAGATACAGCCAAAGCCCTTACCAGCTGGGTCTTGATGCGGAGCCACTCTGGATCATCCTCAGACTCGCTGTCTCGGTCGATCTCCTGTGGCCTTACAGGTAGGCACGTCTCTGTGTGGTAGTACAGCCTGCAGAGAAGGGAACACGGCAGTTGGACTGAGTGAGCAATGGAATGTTACAACAAGCCTGGGAACACAAAACAAGTTACTTTTGGCATCATAATAACCAGCATCAGCTGCAAAGACCAAATCTATCGAGACGAAATCAAGTCTTTTGTGGTGATGGGCTACTTTCAGGCTCCCGTAGTCATTGATCTTGGAAAAATGGGAATCTTTGGAAAGGTTATATTGAAAAAGTCTTTGCCGTTCGCTTCCCCAAACATTCTCACCAAGGTACTCTTTCGACCCTGGGCAGGACCACTAGGACAGTTTTTTTTTTTTTTCCCACTCTGGGTCAGCTGCTTAGTGCGGGCAGATAACCACTGGCTGTCCCATCCTGAGGCAAAACCAACTTTTCTCCTCCTCCATACAGACACTCCCCCAACCACAGCTGTGGCAGACCCGTTATCCCACAAAAGTGCCCACATAATGGGACATGATTGGCTTCAAGGTCATGCCGGCTCTGCTGAGCTGACTCGCACCTGGAGCACACTCCCAGAAGACTTCCTCCTAACAGCTACAACGCGCAATCGTTTGCAAGACAGCAGAGCAACACAGCCAAGGTTCATCACTACGACACTGAAAGCTGCGCGGGTGATAAGTTCGTAGCTTGCTTTCGACAGTGACTAGGGCCGTGTTTTCCGTCTGGCTGAGGACATTAAAAAATGTGCCCAACACACGTACCTGTTGTGACCCGACATGTAAGGTCGTGGCTGGTCGATGTCCGGCTCATCTTGCTCCAGGAACTCGGACAGGCTGAGAGGCGCCCTCTTGGGCCTGCAAGGGACAAGACAAGAAAAGACCTCACAACCAGCACAAACACGTTGCAAATGTGCAACAATGACGTTTCGTGAAAAATAAAAAAACTGCACAGTTTATTACAGGCAATGCTTTCCTAATGGGGGAAAATAAAAAAAGCAGTTCCACTTAACACTCAGCGTGAAAGCTGTTAAGAAGTGCAGAGACCACCCGGAGGGGCTGTGGCGCCCTCTCTTGACTAATTTCTGTATCAGCCTAGCGTTGATACCGAAGGTTGTCAAGAGAGGGCACCACAGACCCTGAAAAGACCTGTAAAGAGACACTGAATTTAGTTTTCGTTAATTTGGCGCAATTAATGCATCAATTACTGACTTTTTCCTTATTCTATATATTTTGCACTTATTTGTGGCCTAGCAAAAATCATGAGCCAATCCACTCTGAAGGTGAATGACCAGCGAAACATCTGAGAATACAACATAGGGTGACACAATTTAGGTATAGGTTCGCCATGGTTGAACACAGTGAATCTAGTGTCACCAAATAAGGATACAGAATATCGGTATCGGAATACAGAATACAGAATTGTTCCGTGCTGCCGCCATGATCATTGGTCAGTTCGCGTTACGCGACATTTGTTTACACTGCGACAGTTCATGGGCGCCGCCATTTTGTTGTTTATGCGTTTTAGTCAACTCAACTCTGGTAGGCATAGCTTGTCCTCCCTGCCTTGCAGCTGCGCGCGACTGACGTCGTCAAGAATGTGAGTCAGAGATAACACAGCATTACAGCAGCAGAAGCGCGTCCAAAGATGCCATTTTGCTGCATCTTCGGTAGTGCTCTTAACAAACGGCCTTTTTGAAGTGAACGGCAAGGCCGTAGATGCGGCAATCTTGCAACACTGATGAACAACAAAACGGCCGCCGTTGCAGACTCGCATGCCTCAGCGGCGGTACTCTGATACCTTATCTAGTGACGCAGGTTTAACCAAGTTTGTGGAACAATAGCTTGGTTTTCGTGCCAACAGCGCGCAGTGGACGTGCATACAATTGCACCACAAGACAAAACACAAACAGTGCTTGGAACAGTCGGCACAAATGCGCGGCAAACTTGGATGAAGCCAGCCCCACCTTGTGTATCGTTTTGTGATGGCACGACGTCTACACCTCTTCCCATGGAACGAACGAGCAATTAGATGCTTTCACTGTGCAACCACACGAGGCACTGGCTGGCTTGACCTTGGCTGAGCTTAAAGGTCAAATTGATTCTCCTACAAGAAACAAACCGTTTCTTGGGTGCAACCTGGAGTGATAAGCTTTGCTTAAAACTTTCCAACTCTGGATTAAAGCCCAGAACGGCAGAGAAAGCGAATTTGCCAGAAGTAAACTGCGTGAAAATACTTTTCTTCTTACATTAAATTAACCTGCAAAGGTGCACTGGGCCCCAACTAAATCAGGGCCAAGTCTCCTGCAGTTCAGTGCTAACAACCGCAGCGGAAACACATGGTCCCAAAAACACGAGAACACACGTGGCACTTGAAAGTTGCATACATATCGGGAACAAAATATGCCCGAAGTGAAAGCCTGTCCATGTTTTCTAGTGCTCACAAACTTGAACTTCAGTCACTCAGGGGTGAGACAGCTGAATCAGATTTGGGAGCAGTTTTTGGAGCAGCGAAATCTCGATTTTGGAGCAGCAGAACCTTGATTTGGAGCAGTTAGCTACATTTATTATGTCACCTTAGGAGCCTAAAAAATAAAAATTTTGGCTACTCGGGGAGGGGGGGAGGAGGGGGAGCGCACTTTTTAATCGGTTTTGAACGTACATAACACTGAAACAGCCTTTCAATACACTTTTTTCTACCAGAGTATCACAAGGTACGAACTGCATTTCACAAACCAAAAAATTTTTAGGCATTATGCATAGATAGCGTGGAGTGCTGTTGCAAATATCGAATTGAAAAACTAAGCAATCGTAAGGCATTTTTAGTATCATGTGAATGCCAAAATCATTATTTTTGTAATTATACTCGACTTTACGCACAAGTACAGAGCCACGGCAAAAGTACCGAAAAACGAGGTGACAGTCGTCGCACCCCACCAGCCCTCCCATTTCAATCCCTAAGGTACATGTTCACTACGATCATAATTTGAGCCATGTTTAGCCACCTCCCTTTTGGCAATAAATTTCACTTTAGGTAGATGAACCATTACTACTAGCATAGGCCTGTGCACAGGGGAAGCAAAAAGGGGAGGGGGGGGCGGCTGCCCCCCCTAATCATCTGAAGGGGGGCGCCAAATTGGCCCATATTTTGCCAATGTAACACATTAAAGTAAAAATGGCAATTCCATCGCATTGAAATAAAAAATTTATAACCACCCCTCTTTGCACTGCGTTCGGAGCCCTTTAGTGGGAAGATGTCTGGAGTTTCTGTAAGGGGGGGGGGGGGCGCAGCGGTAAGACTTTGCTCCCCCTAATTGAGAACTCTGCGCACGCCTATGACTACTAGCGTGTAATATTAGCCCGTCTCGCTGTAGGACACTGCTTGAACATTTTGCGGCGATGTAGCCTGCGCCGCCACTTCTTCAGTGTCGATCGTCCCATTCCCGCCGCTCGCAAGCTCGCTGTCAAAGGCAAAAATAACTCAACATTTTATAACACCACAAGGGGTCCGAAATTTCACTTCAAGCCCACACCGCGCCTCACAGTCAAGGCCGAAACATGGCGAATTCGCGGGCACCAGGTCGTTTTTGATGAACTCCCGTCTTTCAAGTCGCGCAACTTCCCCGCAACAGATCAAACGACTAAATGTAAATCCAGCCACCCCCATAACCAAAAACACAGTACGAATCGGCGAAGAGCTCTCTGCCTGAACCACGAGCAACTGCTTCGCCCGGCGGCCATGCTTTCTAATCTTCACCACACCAAGATGGCGGCGCCCAGTAATGTCGTTCCGGAGATACGGCGCTCCGAAAATTGCCATTGTTTCATCAACTCGCACAAGTAGTTTGTCGCCTCAGTATACATAAGTATTTTTTCTACAGGTCTTTGCAATGGTTTTTGATGGGAAAACTTTAAAAATGCCCAGAATATAACATGTCCAACCCTACATTGTGACTTCCGAAAAAACTATCTCGGGGACAATTTTATGCGGGTTTTTTTATTCCATGATCAATCAAACCCCATTACCTTGGGGCGCTGGAAAATTATGCCGTCAGTAAGCATTTTTTTCCGCTGCAACTGACGGGAGCATTAAAATCCTTAGCTCTCAAACTGTTTCGGAGCAGTTTGGCGCAATTTTTGCAATTTTCAAGCTTTTGGAGCAGCTTGGCGCAGGAAAACAAATTCGTATCAAAACTGCGCAATATGCGCAGCTGTCTCACCCCTGGTCACTGATAACTGATCAGCCTATAAAAAAGCAGATGTATCACTATGCTATACCTACATTTATTTAGTTCTACACAGCAATAAAATTTTAATACCATGGGCTATTGAATAAAGTTGAAGGATTAACACAAAATCGAACAGTGCAGAAGCAGTACACAAGGCAGGAGGCACTGCATTGTGTATTCTTTCTGTTGCTCTGCCCAAACCATGGAAATTCTTTACCTCTATACATCACCCACTATAGCCCACAGTTTATCAAGGCTGGCATTTTAGCAGCCCATTTCAGTCACAGTGCTAGGGAGAGGTTAAAAATCAAAGCCATTCCACTCAATGTGAAAGCTGTCAGAAGTGCAGAGCAGTGTTTTGCCATAATTGGCTGTAGCGCCACTCAATGTGAAAGCTTTCAGAAGTGCAGAGCAGTAATTCGCCACACCGGGCTGTAGCGCCGTCATCCGCTCACTGCTACCCCCCAATGCAATTCAAATTTCCCACCACCGCAGCGCTCGCGTGCCCCCTGCCTGAAACTGTACCAGCGGGAGTTCTGTTCTTTTTGAGCTCGCTTTTCCTCCCGCTTGTGCCGGCGTTGCACTGCCACTTTTTTTTCACTTACTACCAGTAAAACCAGCCCAACGAGCTTTTTAACGAAATAAACGCGGGCGCTACCGGTTGATTGCGTATATTTTGCCTCCAATGTACCACCAGTTTTCTTTGCATTAAACAACGGGAAGATGTATGACAAGCACCAGCGTTTCACGAGTTTCAAAGGCTTTTATGACTATATAAACCTCTTGGTATTCGAAACCTCTGGGTTACGCTGCGACGACAGCGGCTATGCCGGAACACCGGCTCTACTTGAGTCCCGCGAGCGAGCTACAACGACAAAGAAAGCCCTAAAGTGCTCAGAGCTCTGCACTTAAAACACCACAGCCACATCTTGACAAAGAGGTGTGTGCTGTAGTGGAAGGATATGTGTTACTTTGCTCGACTGATTGAAGAAACCCATGCAAAGGTTGCCCAATGTGCACTGCAACCTCATCACAAGGGCATTTTCTTCTGCCCTGCCTCCACCACACGTATGGCCCCTGTGGTTGGCAAACAAACCCCAACCCTGCCGGAAAAAGTCACTAGAGCGGCCAAACACTGACCGGCAGGCCATGACGTAGGTGACCGGGGTGCGGCGGGCGGGACCGCTCCTGCCGAAGGCATATCCAGTCTGCGTGTGCAGGTGCTGCGGGTTGCCAGCGTACGAGCCATCGTAGCACTCGTTCACCGAGACGTCGATGCGCGCTCCCTTGGGGTGGGGCTGCAGACAAGAAAACGAAATGAGGAAAAAGTAGTGCAGTCGCAAGGCTATCGCAAGAACAACCTCGAGCTAGAACTTGGAAATCACAGCACCATAAAACTACATTTATCGGCAGTTGTTGAGCAATAATTCTGCGAATGAAACCCCTTTATGCACACATGCATCTCATCTCTACGAGTTTTCCTTTCTAATGCCATTTATGCTCTAATAAAGGCTGTGATCCTTACAACTGAAGCAGGCACTCACTGAAGGCTAAACTCACCTTTGATTCCGCAGGCAACAATAAGCATACTCCTGTCTGACACCAAGCGGCGATGTTAGGCTATCGTTGCTGGCACTCATGAGGGCAAAAATGCACAGTACCACACTCCCACGTACCTTCTGTTGGTGTGCAAGCACCCTAGTAAGCCTAAACTCATTTCCAACACGTCTTAAAGCTATTATGTGCACACAGACAAGGCCACAAATGTTGTACGGCAGCACAGACATATAAAAACAAGTGAGAAAGGCAAAACACCTCACAAGTGCCTATCAGTATCCCCGTACACGCTGCAGAAGGGTAACAACACGTAACAGAGCATTCGTGAAGCTCAGCCATGTACGGGACCATACGGGGATTGGATGGGACTACACGAGAATAAGTCAGGGCCATATGGGGATTGGATTAGGTCATACGGGGGCTAGGTGGGGCCATACAGGGATTGGATTGGGTCATACGGGGGCTAGACGGGACCATACGGGGATTGAATTGGTTCATACGGGGATTGGACTGGGTCAAACGGTGGCTAGACAGGGCATACGTGGATTAATGAATTGGGTCATACGGGGGCTAGACAGAACCATACAGGGGTTAAATTGGGCCACACGGGAACGGGATTGGATTGTACAGGGTTTAGATGGGACCATACGGGTACTGAATTTGACCATACAAGCATTATGCAGGGCCCACACGGGTTGGACAGGACAACACAGGGATAAAACAGGACATATTGCACCAAATGGGGTCGTACAGATGAGACTGTCTGAAGAAGGTGGCGGTATACGGGACCACACGGGGAATAAACGGGGTCATATGGGGATGGCACAGGGCCAACAGGGCTATACAGGGGCGGGGTGCACTGACCACGTAGGTGAAGGTGAAGCGTCCATGGCAGAGCTTGAGGTGCTTGAGCAGGGCGGCCAGCAAGCGGCACTGGAGCAGGCACCAAGGGCAGCGCAGGTCGGCCCGGGCCTCCGTCTGCTGCCGCGTCTGCTGCTGGTGTACAAACTGGTACACCACCCGCATACGGTGCTGCTGCTGGGCCTGAAGTCCACCCTTGCTGCCACCCTGGTGTCGGCCGCTGGGAACAGCTGCTTCCCCCTGCTGCTGCTGCTGGCCTGCCTTCAACAGCTCCCCTGCGAGAAAGGGGGACGACACAACTTGCAGGGTTTGCACAAGATGGCAAAGGGCTCCCTTGGGATAGATTAGTGGCATGTGTGGCTGCTGTGCTAGGCTTGGGAGTTCTTTGCTGTCCACCTACCACACAGATTTCGGTGGAGCACCAAGGGGTGGGTTGCTCTGATACTTCTCTGCATGCCCAAGACGGTGCGGCACCATTATCATCACCAGCACCACCAAACTTCAGTGCTGGGACAAACATTTCTCAAAGTTCTGTTACGGGCACCAACAGCAAAGGAACTTTGGCAGTTGTTCACTAAGCTGTACTGCCAATACGAGTGCCTGTGAAAAATGCTGCAGAAACACAAGACACGAGCAGAAAAATATAATGGTACAAAGCTTTGGCCCAGTGTGTGTGCTACTTACGGTGAATGTACCATGTACAAACGAAAGTGTTACCTTGTGCATTAAAAAAAAAAGTGAGTTCATTACGCGAGAAAATATGGTACCTGCCTGCACACGCGATTAGTGTGAAGAACAGCAGACCGCGGCCACCGTCACCCACAACACGATAGAGAAAAGAGGCTAGGCATGCTAGGCTACTGCACATTAAACCGCAGAATTGTGGTGGCGCTAGCTGTTGGCACTCGACATGGTGATGATGCTACTGCAGTTGCGAAATACTCGGAGAAACAGTGGTTTCTGTTTACGCGAGCATTGCAGCGCTGTTACTTTTAGCCAAATATGTAATACTGATGTTCTTCGATTATAATACGAAAAATAAATTGCGTGCGTTATTCTGAAATACGCACTATATCGAAATTCGTAGTTTTGAAATATTTTTACATTGAAAATATGCACAATCTGGCGGGGATTCTTAAAATATTCCGTGAATTTGAGAAATTCTTTAACGCGGGGTTTGTAGTAACGAGATTTGAGTAACTGCATTGTGCGCAAACCCATACTTCAAAATGGGGTGGGCCTCAAATGAACTTGGAGTTTCAGATTTCGAAAGCTTGCTCTTGTGGGCTACATAAACTTATGAACTGCGTTATAATGACTCGTGTGATGAGGTGTCATCAGCTACGACGAACCACGGCTTTTACGACTTTGAAGATGAAGACTTCCCGTCATCAGGATCGTGAGGGAAGACGCATGCTTGAGCATAAGTCTTTCGATACCTTGACAACATCAGGAATGATTTCACCATGCTGCAGGATTTTCCAGCTGTGGAGGCACTGTTTGTTCGTTATAACACAAGGTTGTGCTCTACTGCAGCTGTAGAGAAACTTTTCTTGTTTTCGAGCATCGTGGTCATACCAAATCGACGTCGTCTTCAAGACAGCTTGTTTGCGAAGCTGCTTTTGCTTACGTGCAACTAATGTTTTGTCGTGTGGCGAGTGAAGTTATGTAATTCTCTTCAAGATTCAATTGTATTAGTGATTCGATTGTGTGCATGTATTGATTTTGAAATACCTAACGCTTCATAAACGTGTTTTAACATGACGCCGCAGGAAAAAAAAAAGTATTACAGCATTTATATCTGTATTTCAGAACCCATTTTGTCTGTGCCTTGAGAAGCATCCCTGAAATATCCAGTTACGTCAAGCTTAAATGTATCGTGGTATCTGTATTTTAGGCCCCCAACACATGTACTGAATACTTGTATTCTAGAACACATTTTGAAGCATCTCTGCCCAGCCCTGGTGTGAGGCTCAAAATCAAAACCAAGACGAGTCCAAAACCATTTTTAGGGGTGAAGTTGATGTCTCCTTTCACCGTAATCGTCGTCTCATGTAGTCACGGAACTAAAAAAACAAATTACACCATGTTCCCGTAGGGGAACCCTGAGTAGTATGCGAAGCAGCCATGGGGTCGACTGAAGTTCCCATTAGTTTTCAGTTCGTCGTTTCCGTCGCCGTTCAGCTTCGCGTGCCTTCATTGTACCAGTAGCTTCTTGACGTAGTTTGAATGAGTGAAGGACATAAGGCGCGTTCGTAGCACATGCTCCCGTCTCGGTTTGTAGCGCAGTGGGAAGAGCGCCACGTACCTCCCATTGCGGCCAGAGAGTCGTGGGATCGAAACCGGGCGCCGCGTAACTATTTCTTTTTATAGTGAACTGCGCTGACGTCAGCCCAAACGCTGGCGGGGCTGAAGAGACGCGCATGCGCAGTAGAGTGCGGACGGCGGACAACAACAAGGGAGGGGGCTAGGGACACAGCCCCGAGCATGAGACGCTTCGCATCTAAAAACGGGGAACTCCTTTAAACCTCGCGCTATAGTGCTTCGTAACGCGTACTAAAAGAACACCAGGACACTGGTTTACGCCTCGCGCTAGAGAGCTTCGTGCTTCAAAGACACGAGACTTTTACAGCAGAGCTGTACACCGTTACCCCTCCAACGGTTTCAGCTCCTTTGGCAAAAACGCCAAGACGCCACGATTACACTTGTACACTGCATGCTTCGGCCCTCCCCAAGTTTCACGTTAGTGGAGATGGCCCGGGACTCTCTTAGTTTTTATTATTTCAGCTGTTTTTCCCCCCACCCAAGTAAAGTAAACTAGCATTTGGGGTGTGCATTAAAAAATAAAAGTTTCAAAGCAAAACATACCAACACATTTCAAATTAAAAGATGCAAAAGTTTCCAAATTTTCTGTGATTTTCGTTGTTTGAAGGCCACACCACCCTGCACTACAGCTCGCAAAATGTGTTAGCTGCAGAGACCGCACAAAACTTCTGGGAGTCGTTTAGTAACCTCAAAGAGCCGCACTGCTCACCATTGCGCCTGCTGCGCGTGCACTTGTGGTTCGGCTCGGTCACATTCAGCTCTACGGGCGAGAGGACCGGTCGCGTGTTCCGCCTGTGGTCCGGTGCCTCCTCCTCGTCCTCCTCCTCTGCGGAGCCCCACACCAGCTGGAAGGAGACCTTGGGGCACTTCTCAAACGTGTCTAGTGGCCGGCTCCCCTGGGCAGTGCAAGAAGGTGGAATGCCCTGTGATGGTCATCGGGGATTCGGGGAAACAGAACGTGGCACAAGTGTTGGCATTGAGTTCAACTTTTAAACAGACAGGCAACTGATTTTTGTTAAGTGCATGTCGTCTAGCTTATAAGAACGATAGCGCTTTATATACTGAGGTACCATATTTTTGCGCGTATAGCCCGCCCCTGCATATAAAACCACACCCCCACTTCCAGCCTGCCAGAGAAATAAAATCCTTGTGTATTGCCCGCACATTTGATACAGGAAAGGCTGCACCAAAGCTACTGCTCAAGCAACACACCACATACCATGTAGAGAGAAAAAGCGTATACTTAGCAAGCAGAATACGCTGACTGCAGAGCGAAAGCCACAAGTCTCCAATAAAATTCAGTTGTTAGAGTGTGGTCGTCCTTGTTTTTTCTTCCTTGTCCTTGTATGTTTTGCGCAATCGCTGCCACGGAAGGCTTCGTCAGAGTTACTGCGTAGGAGCTTCACGGCACAATGCACATTGCCGTGAAGCTGAGCTAAAAGAAGAACTCTACATATTATCCACACCTTTACTTCGTCACTGAAATTTTTGCATTTTTGGTGAATGAAAATACAGTAATCGCAAGGAATTTCTGAATAAACAGGCAGAAATAATTTTAATTCGGTGCTAAACTTCCTGAACTATGAAAGGTGGCCCTATGTGGCGTCTATGTGTGACACAACGTTACGTGTCCAAACAATTCCGTCGATTTCAACGCATGATTCAAAAATTGCAAGAAGGAATATGAAAAGCTGCACGTTATTGTTGTTTTAGGCGGGACCAAGTTTTTAAACACCTCTTTTCATCTCATGTACAGTTAAAAGTATGTTGCCGCACGGTTCACTGTCATGTTTGCCAGCATTCCTTTTGTCAGGACACATTTGGCTGGGAGATCTAAAAATTCCGATGTCAAAAATTCTAGGGTGCTATCAGCAAAACCATTTCGGGTTAAGGGGTTTTAAGTGATGCCCTTTCATTTGGGATAAAGAAAATATACTCGACAGAAATCGGTCTGTCCCTTAAAGGGACGCTGAAGTGAATTTGTGAAGCTCCCGTTTTTACTTGCACTGTGTAGACTGGCTCAAGTTAACACACTTCTCATCATTTATCCGATTGACAAGTCGGTAATTATTTATTAAAGCTCGAAAGAAAAAAAAACTACCATGCGCTGTCTGCGGCGGCCGCACCAACTAGACGCTGTGACGATGGGAGGAGATGGCCAATGCCCACAATTAGCATTCAAACAAGTTTCGGTTTCAGTTCTGTAAAACAACATGCTTGGCATCCGACGTTATCGTTGGATGGACATTCTCGATATCTCAGTAATCGTCATACCACGCTTCTGCCATGTTGTCGGCTGTAGAATGCCTAAGATAAGCCTCCCAGGACGGCTTGGAATTGTAGCAATCACTAGCCGAGGCCTACGCAGTGGATGAACGCCCTCCGCGTCACCGCAGACACTCAAATGCCATGCGCTTTAGCCCCATATTTCGAGCTTGCCTCACTCAATCCTGTATCGTAAGAGGTGTGTTCGCACCAGGCCAAGGGTCCGCTAGTTCGGGACTGTGCCCGCAAGCAGTCGGTGCTTATGGCAACACCACGCCAACGAGAACTCTCCAGTGCGTCAGTATAAGCCTGCACGCGTTCTGCGAACTCGCGCGTGGAGCAATGAACGTTACAGCGCAAAAATGGTGAATTCAGTATAGAAAACATCGGCTGAAAACGGACAAAATCAGCTTACAAAAAAGTGCCCTCAGGGATTCGAACTTTCGACTTGCAAAATATTATTCCTAGCGCTCGAGACCACTCGGCCACGGGCCAGCGCTGGTGATAGTGGAAATATAAAGTATATAATGTATAACCAGTTTACACTTATTTAGTTTTAGCGTTTTAAGCAGCTTGGGTGACTATTTCTTGTATAGCAGTTGTGCAGTAAGCATCCCCCAAATTTCCACAATATTTCACGTCTAGCAATTGCATTTCTTAGACAGAAAAGCGTTTGCAGATGTGTGGTCATGCTGCTGACCACTGTGCTTGTTCACCCAGCGCAAAAAAGTGCTTCCTGTCCTAGTTTTACGCTGTACGGTAAGTTTCAGTTGATTTTATTTCCTCAGTATCTATATTGACTTTGCTGAGTGTTCTCCCGCCTTCAAGTGGCCTTAGATTTTCCTACTAGAGTACCAGTCAGCGAAGCGTCGCATGTGCGCTTGTGCAGCGCTTGTGTGGAGCGACCTGGACGTAGACCTTGATAGAGTGTACAAACAACAAAGTAAAGAAACGCACATTCTTCCATTCACAAATGTATCGTGGCTTCGTTTCAACTGAGTAAATGAATTGCGAAAATTCGTTGGTGGCCGGCGGACGAAACGCTGGGCCGACTGACTCTGCAGGAAGGTCGGCGAGCCGTGCAGAAGCGCAGCCAGCTCATCTCCTCCTGACGTCACACGAAAACGCTACAGAAAATAGGCGAGGGTGCAGAGAGGAGGACAGCATTTTCGAATCGAGTTTTCTACTAAATAAATTCGCGTAAATGCGCTCAGAGTGGTCGAAACATGGCCTGTGGACTCCGGACTACAATTTGCGCTAGTAATCGCGCAATGTTTACAAATCACTTCAGTGTCCCCTTAAATAGTGAAAGCTGCCCGCGTTAGAGCCTGGTGACACTGCCATGCTTTCTCCTGGCTTTGTGGCAGCTGCGTTGTTTGTCAGTTCTAAGTGCAGAGCACTTTAGGGGCCTGGCTTGTCGTAGCTCGTCAAGGCGTCATGCACCAAAACAGAAGCTTCAAGAAAACCACTTCCACTGGCTTCCAATCGAACCTGGGTCCCTTGTGTTACGAAGCTAATGTGTATGCCAATACACCACAGAGGCAAAAGTACTGGGGGTGATCTTTGCATTGCGCCGTTGCACAGACGCTGCTGTTGCTAGGCCACATGTAAGTGTACAATAATATGAGATAGGGACAACGCAATGAATTATCGCATGAATTGCCCGAAATTAACAAAAACTCAGTTCAGCATCTCTTTAAAGGCCTTTTCAGGGGCTGCGGCGCCCTATCTTGCCCCCATTCGGTATCAACGCCAGGCTGATACTGAAATTAGTCAAGAGAGGGTGCCACAGCCCCTCTTGGCGGGCTCCGCACTTCCCGACAGCTTTCACGTTGAGTGGAACTGCTTTAATTTTTTTTAAAAACTATTCAGCACCAGAACACAGCGGGTCCTCCCTATTCCATGGCTCTGCTGCCTTGCTTGTTCATTTGAAGTTCTTCAGAATTGCGTATTGCAGGGAAATTCGGTGCCGAGACGTAATAAAAGCGCAGCGCAAAAAACGCCGAGATGAAGCACACCAGAAAAGAACCATTCTTTACAGTAAAACACGCTTATACTGAACACGGATATATCGAATTATTGCCTATATCGAACCCTTGTATAATTCTGGTAAAAATTACATGCATTTAAAACTTTTAATATCGAACGCGATTTTGCTCACAATGGATATATCGAACTCTCCCGCGTGGGATTTTTCGCTCTCCTTAGGCATGCGGCAGGCTTTCTCCGCAATACATCGGCGCGCAGCGAGTGGCGCGGGTGTCGCTTGCGACTCCCGCGCGATCTTGGGCGCGTCCAAACCAGCCGTGGCAGAGTGGATCAGCTCCACGCATGCATGCCGTTGGAGCCGAAAGCGCCACATTGGGCGCTGCGGGCTGCGGCGTCACTGAACTTCAAGTCCGCGCCACTCGCTGCGCGCACTTGCTCGGTTCGCTGGGTTCGCCGTTATTCACTTGTATCCATGCTTGTCTCCGCTCTGTCGAAGACGCCGAGGACTTCGTACAGCTTCCGAGCACAAGCGAAGCTGTCGCTGCCGCAGCCCTGCTACGGCGATACTGCAGTGCCATTGAGGGCAGCGGTCTTAAGCTTGTCGACTGTTTAGATACCGTGGAGCAAGCAGTCACCAGCAACGTGTTGTGCTCCAAGAAGCAGGCTACACTCACGCAGTTCTTCCGCCCCAATAAATTAATGTTTTCTTTCCGAGAAAGTGTCGTATCAATAGTGAACTGCAGGGTAAGAGCTCAGCGTTAGCTCGTGACTCCGTCGGCAAGATTGCTCTCATATAAGTTTTTTTTTTTGCTTCACTTTCTATATCGAATTTTCGCTATATTGAACTATTTTACAATCCTCGTGCTGTTCGATATAAGCGGGCTTTACCGTATTCAATGCAGCGTGACAGTACAGGCATTTAACTGTCTCATGGAAGGATCAGCGCAAGAACATGACAAAGGATTACGATTTCAACAGACATGTACACCCCCAGGTTCTTTGCTATGACGATGATTGCAGCAACGATGCAATGCTATATGAATGCACGTAGTTTGTCGTATTCTATGGTAATATGTAGGGCTGTACGAATACCTATACACATATTCGAACTTGTTGAACAAATCAAATAGTGCAGATTCCAAAGTATTTGTAATCTCAGATAGTGTCTGGGCAATCCACTAACCCTTTCGGGATAGTTTTCGAACACTTTGGTATGACGTAGTGCAGAGGTTTTCTTGCACAATTATTATTTTTGATGTCAATAATATTCAAGTTTCAGCTCACTTTCTTTAATACGTTTTCGGAGCACATTTGCATCAAACTCACCTCAGCTCTTTTGTTAGTGCTCTTTTTCACTGTCTTCCTTCATGGCAGCGTTTTTATTTTTTCACTGGTTTGTTCAAGAGAAAAAGTCAGACGTTCATTTTTTTTTTTAACTACCCCGACAACACCCCTGAATTTGACATAGCAGTACATCCTCGAAAGCTATTCAATTACCACACGCATATTTCAAGCACCGCGTACAATGCTCAATATTAAACTCCGTTCTTTTGCAATTAAAACCGCATTCAAATGGACTTTTTGAAATTTTAGGGATTTCTCACGCCAAAGATACAGCTGGGTTATAAGGCGAATCATAGCGGATGGCTCCAGTTTTAACTTCAACCAACTTCGGGGACACCCTGAACATTCAACGAGACCTCGACACACGTGCGTGCATTTGATTTGGCTTGAAAGGAGGAGCTCTATTCGCAAGCCCTAGACAACAAAAACTTTACCATCCCTCCCTAAAAAACGTTGAGAGAAGCGCGAACTTCAAAAATGCGTCAAAAGCGAGTCGAACCTTCAGTCAAAGTGCATCCAATCGACGTCAAATCTTCAAAGACCCAAATCGCGAAACGAAGAACGAACCCATGAGACGGTTTTTCATGCACCAAGTAAACACGTCAACGAACCATCTATATGTATACCGATCCGTGGTTTATGAGATAAAAATATACTATTGCACTCCTTCATCATTGATGCGTGTATTTGTCTTATCTAAAACCGTTCCTTTGTTCTCGATTTTCAAGTAACCGCTTTCACCCACTGGAAGCCCGGTTTCTTCACGCAAGCGCCGCGTGCCCAGAAATCTTATCAGAGCTTTTCGGTCGACCAACCGGTCTATGCGTAAATGTATTAGCTTCTTAAAAATGGATATCAGCCCCACTAACAAAGCTTCAGCTTGAACAGGTACTGCATGTCCGTTGCCAAGAGCGCACCTCGGCATGGTTAAGGCTCTCCCAGGAGGCTGTTCGGGAAAGCGGGGATGCTTTCGGTCCCCAGGGCCTGAGCCGGAGCTGGTACTCGCCGTCCGTTAGCAGGCACCGCTGCTGGTCGTACACCACCATCTCACCCACGTAGTGGCGGCTCTCCTCCGTGGTGGCACCGTTGCCACCAGCAGATGTCGCGGTGGAACGCCCGCACGCGTTCCGCCGCGCCTTCTTGACCGGTGGCTCTGCAAGGTGCAGACACAGGTTTGCCAAACCTCACCGGCACGGTACGCAATGTCGGTTTATGCCGAGACGCGCTGGAGAGAAACCTGGCTCGTCTATACTCGTGTACAAGTTAAGAACGGCCATAGTGTTCATGCAATGAATCACTCCCCTGAAGCAATAAACCAGGACGTAATATGTACGCGTGTCGTGAAAGGAGATTGCACTTAATGCGCAACATCGTTGGCTTTTTCCCACATTGTTGGTCATCGCTGAAGTAGCTTATCAAAGCACATTAAGCCCGAAAAATCAGAGAAAAGACTGTTGTCACGATCAAAATACTCGCAGTAACGTGCTCTTGGCGCACTGCGGAGGAACAGCCGGCTATGGTGATGAGGCACAGGGAAAAGTTCCGTTACCATTTTTAACCATTAACTGTCCGAAACTATTTTGCCAGTTTCTGGCACCGCAAAGAAAACAACAACCTCTTCACCAAAGAAAAAGAAAAAAAAAAATCCACTCAAAGGATATATATTTTTTTTTTCTTGCATTCTGCTTGCTACTTCTTTGCCGATATTTGAGCAGCATGTGAAACAGCACACCTGACAGAGGCACGCAATTCTCTACCTCACTGAAGTCATCATTGCTTTTGCGAAGTGCACCACCAAAAAATACCCACGATGAAAAAGCAGCCAGGCTTCTCAGCGAACAGCGCGCCCGTGAAGACACTCTGGGCGCTGCACATTCTGGCGTGGCATGACTTGTGCACAAGATCATAAAAAGCCAGTGGCTGGAGAATTCAAAAAACAATTGCTCTGGGCTGAAGAAACGCACTGGGAACTGGTTACTGTTAACAAGCCACACGTGAAAAATTGAAGCAGGCCAGGCAAAGTAAGAATGAAACACTTGTCAACGTTCCCACGGTGACACATGACTGCAGCGCTAAATTTCCCTCTGTATATTTTAGTGCAAACCCCTATGCTCAGTACATAGAAAATAGGCATTAGCGCCATCATAGAGGGTAAACAATGTATACAGCCGATGTTACCTGCATCAAACCACATGCAGGTTTGGCCGCACCCTGTTACAGTGAACTGCTTCGCTGCCAGAAGAAAATATTTTGGTGCCATGAATAAGAGATAATTAAAGGGGCACTGACACAAAAATTTAGCATCTTGTTTTTTTCGTTGCGATAAGTAGCTAGTGACCTACTTATAACCTGTAGAAACCTCATTTGCTTCAGCGTGCGACGGTTGTTTAATAAGAGGCATTTTCAATGCGGTCAGTCGCAGTTTCGGTTTCAGCGAGTGCCGCGAAACGATGGATTTTGTGGATTTTGTGTGAACAAAGCTGACCACGTGAGCGTCGGAGGGATATCACAGAGCAGAGCCGCCGTAGCACTGTCGAATCCGCATCGACGGCAGTTTCTGCGAATGCCCCCACATACTGATCTCGTGAGGCGCTTAATTAAAAAGCGACCGTGGATGTGACGCAGGCGCTGCGAGTGCAAATGCTACCGCGGCTAAAGAACGACGCGCGACGCTCGAGACGGTGGGTGGCAAGACGCGCGCTGGGAGCAGCCGGCCGGTCTGCCTACAGGTCCGCCTACAGATGTGTTCGGCTCAGCACTGCGGCGGATATTCGAGTGCCGCTCTCGTAAGCGGTGCAGATGACAATTTTTAATGCAACCCGCCATCGCATCATTAACTCCTTTCTCATGTAAGCCACTATGGTCGGGACTTGGGGACAATTTCGTGCAGCGGTAAGAAGCTATCACTCGAGCTACCTGCGCCGGCCTGGGCCACTTCGCGGCCGTGGCCGCCGCCTGCACAGCGACCGTGCGGCTAGCTCAGTGGGCTTTTCGTGCCTCCGGCGCGTTTTCGCATCCAATGGAAATAAACAGTAATAGAAACAGAGTGCCTGGAATCGCTGTAGAACTTTGGTCGCGGCCAGCTGCCCGATTAGCTGACGAAATCACGGCGCCTCCGCCGCCAACGATCGGGTCGTTCGTTCTCGAGAGCAGAAGCTCCGCCCTCCGGCCCTCCGATTGGAGCGGCGAGCCGGGCGAGCCCGCGTAAAACGCCGGTAGTGCGGAAGCGGCAAACACAAACTCGTGACGTGTTTGGATGTTGTTTATTTACAATTGCGCGTGGTCCTCTGCCGGCTGCTCGGTTGCGTTTCGCACACTTCAAAATTGATTTTAAATATGTTCTAGGCTGTATTCGCCGCTGATATTTTGCAGATGATGTATATGTGTTCCCACCAATCTATCTCCGACGTTATCTCGCCTTCAAAATTTTGTGTCAGTGCCCCTTTAATATGTACCAAGAAAATATTGTATATAAGGCTTGTTTCCACATACAGTGTGCAAATGTGACCCCTGCCAAGCAAAAATGATGCATGTCTACCGAACAGCTGAACATCATGTATTTACTCGCGTAATGAACCCTCCCACCACTTTTCTTGCTGATAATTTACTTTTTTGTCACTTTGAATGAAAAATGCGGCAGAAATATGTTTTTATTTCAGCATGGTTGCTGATGCTGTAGGCGATCGCAGTAACTTGATATCGCGCTACAGTACGCGCAGAAATGCTAAAAATGCATTCCAAGAAAAAGAAATCTCAAGCGTAGCCGGAGGTGTGAGTGCGAATGCCGTGGCTTACAATTTAAAAATTGCACGCTTGCGGTGCGCCACCTGTTGAATGCAAAACAAGCCTTCTTGCGCCATAAAAACGTTGCGGCATGTGAACAAAAGCACAAAACGCACTCTGCACTCCTTCCTTGCTCCTTGCTGTTTGGGCTGGTTCCGCCGGCGTGCAAACAAAGCACTAAACGTACTCCGCACTCCTCTGCTCTTGCTGTTACGCGACTTCGCCATTATGCTCCGTGGTTTTGTTGTTCAGCTGTGTTCCAACCTATTTTTGTGCTCCTGGTGCGCGGCGTATTAAACTACGGTGGTGGAGCATGCATTGCACATGGAAATGGCGCAGCTGTGTGGCACTTCAGTGTTTACAGAGTGCGTGCAGGCTACGGGCGAAAACGAGAGGTTTTCGGGCGGTGAACAGGGGTCGCTGTGTGTTTCGTGAGCCCAAAGCCGGGAAGTTTGCCAGTGTCAGAAAAGAAATTTTGGAGTGCCTTGACAGCACGGAAGACGGTGTCGACAACAAAGTGTGGACGCAAGCGACTTCAGTGAGGAGGGAAGCTCCATGGCGAAGGGGGACGGTGGCGAGTTGCAAATAAAATATAAATTTCATTACATAATTACCTACGTGTTTTTACGAAAATGGTAAGGCTCTGACAGCGCTTTTCTTAGCAACTTTATTATATGAAGTTTCAACGTTTAAAGATCTGTTGCAATTTCTTTTCCTGCATAATGAACCCTGCCCTCAAATTAATGCTGAATTTTATGGAAAAAAAGTGGGTTCATTACGCGAGTCAATATGGTACTTGGGGAGTTTCACTCCTTCAAATAAGCTTAGGAGTGCGCACCAAGACAGTGCGGCATGCCACTTGAGCACAGAACTATATGCCCACAATTGTTGCCCACATTCAAAGAAAGCTATGACGCATGTCCACCGAACAGCTGAACAGCATCTACTTGGGGAGTTTCGCTCCTTCAAATAAGCTTGCCGTAAAAGGCAATGCGGAATGTCACTGGAGCAAAGAAATATATGCCGACAATTGTTGCCCACATTCAAAGAAAGCAATTAAATTGGATTTATAGGATTCGCGAACGTCCTAAGCGCTGCATTGCTGCCCATTCTTGCTTCCGTGCTATGGGAGGGTCGACGACATTGGTCAATTTCGCCACTTGCCCTACCGCTCTTTTGGCTGCAATCTTCTCTTCCTTCATCTGTGGTGCAGTCGCGTGGGCGGCCACTTCTCCCTGCTGCCAAGTTCTTGTGCTATGGAACGTTTTCCCAAGGAGCCGTCTTAACTCTTTCGGGACCGCTCCATAGGCCATCGATCACATATGATCGATGGTTTCGCGAGCCTGCAGAATACAAATTTTCGCTCGATGGAACACCTAGCGACATCTAGAAGATAGTTTGAAACCTGGAGTTTTCTCTTTTCTGAAGTTTCCTTTTTTATCGCCAGGCGGCAACGCATCAGATATTTTATTCTGACGGTCAGTGGTTTCGAATGTAAACAAACATGGAGTCATACTCGCGCGAGCGCGATAAGAAATCCGCCTCGTCTCGTCTCGCATATCTTCACCTTCTACTGTGGATTTTAATGATGAGAGTGGCAGTGAAGAGTCGGAATGCAACTTTAGAGATCGGATTTGAGCTCGAGTGAGGATTCAGGCGTCGATCAGCCTGGAACATCAAATCGCGCTCAAAGGTGGGTGTTGGTTTCGGTTTCAATTGGCTCTGGAGTAGTTATGTGCGCTCGAAATATGTTCTGGCTGGTTTATATTTGTTTGCTAGGGTGTTAACTACCTATGGTGGTGATCTCCTGCCACCAGCGCAGAAACGGATCTAGTTTTCGCCGAGATGAGAGCCCGGCGTGTACCTGGGCGATGACGCAGCCATGGCCCTATTGCATAAGAGATCACACACAAAACAAAAAACCAGTTACACCTAGCCGCATAAAACTTTCGCGATGAAGAAACAAAGTGTTGTGTTACATTTTGTATATCCTGAAATAATTTTATTCTTTTTTAATATTTTATTTTTACGCTTTTTTCTATCTTTTTCAGTAGTTTTTTTACGAAGTTCTTACTTTCAGATTTTTTCATGGTTCTATCGTCAGTGTTGAAGTAAAACTTGGTATTGTATGTCAAAGAACATATAATAAGCTGCATTTTGGTATATGCTAAGGCAGGATGATGCCGTTGCTTTATGTAATAAAAAATTTGTACTGAGACATCCCTTTTTCATCACTTTTTCCGGTGGTCCCAAAAGAGTTAAGGGCTGGGGCCGTTGGCGTCTCCTGTCGTCCGCCGTAATCGTCGTCTCGTGTAGTCACGGTAGTAAAACACCAGGAAAGTCGTTCACGCCTCGCGCTAGATAGCTTCGTGCTTCAAAGAAACTTTTACAGCAAAGATGTATACACCCCCCCCCCCCCCCCTCAACGGTTTCATTTCCGTTGGCAAAAACGCCAAGGCACAAAGAATACACTCATACACTGCATGCTTCGCCCCTCCCCAGGTTTCACGTTAATTAAGATGGCCCGAGAGATTTTTTTCTTTCTGTCTGATACTAACGCCTGTGCTTTCACTCAATCAGCCATCAGGCAGACAACGCGTTGACACCCGTGTTCGACGAAAGCAACCAAACTCAATTTATGCAGGAATTCCGAAGAATGTATTTTAATTTGATCTTCTCTAATTCGAAAGAGCGAGACTGACCTGCACAGTCGCCTTCGCTGATCTGACTGCCAGCGGTGACTCGCAGCAGCAGCACGTAGGACCGCACGAGACCGGTCCCGTTGGGGCAAAAGCTGTTCCCGGGCACCGTGATCACCGTGGTGGTGGTGGTGGTGGTGGCGGTGGCAGTGCTGTTACCGTGGTCCCGTTGGCGCGCAGACGAGGACACCGTCCCGCCATTCGCATTCAACTCCACCCCTGCTTCCGGGTTGTGCGGCACTTCGCAGGTCCCCACTGGCACGTGAGAGACAAAGGGCGCTGTCGCGTGACGACAGCTTTCCGTCAACAACCCTCTGCCAAACGCTGCACCGTCGCAGCGACACGTCTCCTTGTGGGGCATTGTGACGACCGGA
Source organism: Haemaphysalis longicornis (assembly GCF_048455015.1). Taxonomy (NCBI): domain Eukaryota; kingdom Metazoa; phylum Arthropoda; class Arachnida; order Ixodida; family Ixodidae; genus Haemaphysalis; species Haemaphysalis longicornis. Next base: position 81,336,452 of record NW_027526385.1, on the reverse strand, counting down.
GGCGAGCCAGTGCTCACCCCCCGCTGTTCTCTGCCCACTGTTCCCTGTTCGTCGGCTTCCGCCAACTCTCAGGCATGCCATGCCATGCAATGCAACAAATTTGGTCCAAATCGACTCGGCGATTACCGGAACTTGCGCTTTTGAACTTCGAGGATGCCGTCAAAGGATTTTTGATGTTTTACCGCCAATCTCCAATGAGGTTTAGCTTTTAGAGTAACGATTCCCGAATGCTTCACGATTTTGACAGTTTACGTTTTGAAAATGATCTGCATGCACGCCAAGACACGGATTCGGGTTTCTTAAGATTACATTTTATTTGGCAGCTCGAAAGGGTTGATAAAAAATGACATTACTTCACAGAAAGCCCGTTCTGCCCCGCAATTTTTAGTTCATCGAAAGAACCACTTTCAGCACTCCTTATTTGGCAGCTGTGCTTGCATTTCCCCGTAAAGTTTAAACGAGACAAGCATGTGAATTAATTTGCGCTCAACGATTCGCCACAGCTACCCCACAGACTTCCACAGAGCCAATAGATTTAGTATGTGTTTAGCAAAATATAAGACACCTTAGGAACCACCCCTGTTTCGTTCTAAGGCTTACAACTTCCACAAATCCATTTGCTTACCCGAGAGCGAGAGGTCCAGCTCCTTCCTTTTTTTGCTGCAAATTTTCAGGATGACTGCTTCGGCAGTGACCACGTCCTCTGCTCAAAGCAAGACAAAAACAGTGCGCGAGTTGGTTCGTATCGGGACAACCAGTAGTCGCTGTCCTAAGCTTAGAGAAAAGCGTTTCAGCTTACTCTTCTGTGAACGGTCGAAGAAGCCCGTGAAGGTCAATGTCATCTGGCTGGGGGACCTGGCAAAAGAATCGTGTAAACGTGATCCCGTCAACCGAAATTGCTGCGCGAAATACCATCAAATGCCCAAATTACTGCGCGCTCTGCTGCCAAAATATCAGAAGGCAAGGAAGACAAATAAGTGCTCGCACCGAAGTGCAGCCAGCCCACCCGCAATGCTGTTCCCCATCCCACACAACCTTCTCTTCCCCTCGTCCCTTTGACCATGCTGTGACGACAGGTGCACAGGTCAATGCGCATGCCCAGAAATACCACATTTACTCGACTCTAAGCAGCCCCTTTTTTCCGTGCTCGTTATGCCCAAAGTGACGGGGGTGCCTAGATTCGAAAAACAAATTACACCCCCCTCTCCGCCACTTTTTTTTCGTGGTTGTACCTCGACAAGACGGGAGCAAGTAATACTTTCTGATTTGGCAAACATTCAAAAGAAAAATAAGTAGAGACAGTGAATGTACTACTTATGTACGATACTCACTCCCCCTCACTACCATTCGAGTCCGTTGTGCCGCTCGGGCTGCAGCTCTCAGTATTCCCCAGTAGGTTGTCTTCTGTTCACTTGAAGAGGTTTTTAATTGAAAACTTCATAGACGATTTGGCCTCAGCGCGTCTCAAATCCACCTCGCCATGGTTGCTTAGAAAAGGGGATAATTAGATCTGCATGCAACCTTCTTTTCCGTTTTTTTTTTCCTTTCCGAAAGTAGGGGAGGGTGCTTCGAATAGCAAAACTACAGTATGTTTCCGAAGTCTGCGCAAAATTGCCTTTGATGGATAGCTGAGCGAACCGACAATCTCGCCACACACACGACAGACCCGGATTTTTCAACCAAAGTCGTACTGCAGTCATAACACTACATGGAAAAAGGTGCAAACAGATTTGTGTGTCAGCGTTACATCTAGACTTCAAGGTGCACGTCAAGGCGGGGTTACAGTTTAGTTTTCAGATGTTTGTCACGCTAGCTCACTGAAGCACTAGAATATTTTTGCAGCATATTACCAGCATGCCGCACAATGTTAGCTGGCCAAGCAGCAAAGATAGGCTGCACATTTATTTCTCTTACTAAAAAGCTTTCAGACAGTAAAACGGTGGTTACACTTCCTTACACGCGCATTCACATGCACTACAAGCATTTTTGCAGCATACTAATAGCATGGTGAATACTTATCACGCGCACTGAAAAGATAATCGTTGTTTACTTCCGTTACTAGGAAGCTTTCAAGCAGCAGGACGCACACTACAATTGGTGTATTTCTTGCACCTCAGCAGAACGTCGCAACATTTGTAAAGAAATCACACATGCATGCACAGGTCGTGCCACTAAAGAACAAACCTGCATGACGATGGATCTTGTTGTGCTTGGACTCGGTGAAGAAGGCTGTCCACTTTGAAAGTTTTCCTTGAAAACGAAGGTACAGAGAATCAACATCATCATCACTGCACTATGATATTTGAACTATGACATCTTCTACTAGAGTTTGCTCCCTGATCCAGGAAGCTCATTTCCTGCCCCTAAACGTTATTCCTATCATCTGTTTCATGGCCCATTAAGCCGACCTAAGTTCGCTTTTTAATTGTTTAGTAAGGTGCCAAGTTCCCGCTCCGTATGTCATCCCCAGCAGTATGCACTGGTTGTATACAGTCTAACCCACCTATAACAACATGAAATAAGAGAAAAAAAAAAAAAAAAAAAAACATTTTTATAACTAGTAATTGTTATAACAGGATTGGGCAGAAAAAGTTACTTTTGTAAGCGTGTAGGAATTTTCCCCCAGTATTTGCAAAACCAAAATGTAACTGCACGGCCTACCAGCCAAACTTAGCCATGCGTGTGCCAACCGCATGGCCCGTAGGAAAGACCACCGTCTTTCACACGGGAGGAAGCCTCTGCATCAAATCCTTGACCGTTTCTTCCCTTTTAATGACTGGCAGATTGCATCTAACTAAAGTGATAGTGTTTTCTGCCTTTTTTAGCACCGGTAATCAACAGTTGCCTTTATCCCACTGCAGCTTTATTTTAATCTGGACAATGTCGAAGAGCTGCCCTCTGCCTCTCTCATTGCCTGGGCCAGCTGATAGCAGGAGATGAGAGGGGCAGTCAAGAGGTCTCTTCCTTCAGGGATCACATGGCTACATAAAAGGCAACAACTTTTTTCGGTGTTGAAAGATAGAAGATGCCGCAACTCATTTCATGCTTGGTCACATACGATGCACCCATGATCTCCCACAGATCTCGAAATACTGTTTACGTAGGCTCATATCAGGGTCAATTGTTAAACTAACAATAAGGTAAATGACCATTGTTATAAGTGGTTTATTTTACCATATAAGATATAGCAAAGTTGATGGTGCCACAACTGTTCATTGTTATATCCAATAAATTGTTATAACTGGCATTGTTATAAACTGTATTCTTATAACAATGAAATGGTACCTTCATAGATAACTTCACAGTGACCACATGCTTGCAGTGATAGATACATTGTGCACAAATGTTACACGTAAAAGCCTGTTTACCAACACCACAGTGCGTGCCTCTATGTCAGCAGTGTCACAGTAGCACAATTGATTATATGGCACAATCACCAGAAATTTCAAGATGCAACACTCTCTTACAAGATAGGTACAAGACCGGCTCTTCCGATCCACTGCTAAAACGACTCCGGAGTTTGGCCTCCGCAGCCCAAGGGTAGAACCTGTGGTTCAACATTTCACACAAACCGTGGGTTTTGGATCGAACGGCCTGGGTTGAGCCCAAGCAATGCTACATCTTTTTCGTTGGGACCAGTGATTTTTGTTTAGCGTAAAGTGGTTTCTTAACTCAACTGAACACATTCTTTTGGTACATAAGGGTGGTTTGGTATCTTTTAGGTTGAATGAGGGATGGGCTGTGGCATATCAACACGTCTCATTAACGTTCTACATCGCAAGGGAAGTACCTGGCTTGTACCTATCGTGAACAGAATATCGCCTTCAAGATGAGTATAGCAAAAATAACAATCCCCTCACCTATTCTTATGGCTTCTTGACATGCGATGACTCATATAAGTTAATGTCCTATGAAGAAATATTGGCTGGGAAAGAAGGGAAGGAAATGAACACGTAGATTAGCACAACAGATTCTAGAGCACTTAGAAATAACAGTGAAAGACGTGTAGCGAGCAAGAAAGACCCCACTTAAGTGCATAATACAAGGACTTACAGATGCTACGTGTCGTGTTCGTAGATATCTGTATATTTGTGTCGGCTCTGAAAGGAAAAGGAAGATTAGATCGGCTTATCTAGGGTGAATACAATGCACTTCAATCGTTTTTTGTCACAAACTAATACACATGCTTAGATGCAAACGTATACACAAAGTATCTTCACTATGAGTACATCATCAGGGCAGTATCACAATACAACTGTACCGCGACAGTATCTAAAACCACCTGTATTTTTGTACTAAAACACATCTCTGCAGTAAATACTTTTACTGTGTGATACCGTGCTAAACGTTTTTCATTTACTTTTTTGCCAGATTTGACTCCACGTTTTTACCACGAGAATCATATATGATGTTGAGCAAGTTTTTTGTGACTGGAATAGTCTTGTTTTGCTATCCTCCTTCCTTTTAAAAGTGTAGGATTTTATTAATGTCTCAATGTTTTTTTTAATGGCCTTTCGTTACTGTCACAACTCGATGAAAAGATATCACAATCCATGACTTTCAAAACGTGAAAGTCATGTTTGTTCGTTATAACACAAACATGCTGGTCCAGGCTAGTAGAAAGACGTGGCTCACAAACCTTGTGTGTTGATCACTGACTGAGCTAACGCCTTCGAAAAAGAACAACCCTTCTCTTCTATAAATGTAACGCTGCTGAAATGAAATTTCGCAGAAAACAAAAAGGTTGCTCGGAAAGGCGCGTGCGCTAAAGAAAGACAAAAACTAGATGTTCGTGTGGACCGAGAACTGTGTTATTAAGGCGCGAAAAACAACCAACGGTCATGTATTTCGGATACTGACTAACCACGACCTTGCAATTTTTGAGGAGTAGGCCACTTTTCTTGGCTTTATAGCTCTCTCTCTTCTTTTATTATGAATTGTGCTTCACCAGCAAAGGTAGCTAAATGTTTAGGTAACGCGAATGTTTTCAGCGCAATTCATTTCAACGCTCGTAGCCTTAAAGGAGCCATGAAGACAAAATACAAGTTTGACTTATTAGAAAGGCTGCTTTGTCCTGATAACAATGACACTGATTTCATAGCAAACTTCGAAAAAATAACGGAGATATTAAAGAAAACGTGTGGAACTGTGGCGACTCGCTAGCCAGTTTCCGGCAACTTTTCTATGACGTCACAGAATCTTGTTTGGGCGATTGACGGCGGCCGAACTAATCAATCGCCAGGACACATGACTGGACGATTGTAGTGGGACCGCTAGTTCCGTTTGATCGAATCACTTGAATGCTGACGTGCACCTAACCCACTGAAAATTAGTTTTTAGTGCTGGCCCATATGACGTCCCTCGCGCCCATAACACGTCACTGTGGCGCGAAATTTGAAAGTTCGCACGCATTTCATGCGTTTTTATTGGTTAAAAAACGCCTTTCGTGGCCGGAATGGAGCTGAGTGAGGTACTGAAGCCTAACTCTTTAAAGGTAAACAAAGTTGTATTTTCTCTTCATGGACCCTTTAAAAGGAACTGTAACAAGATTTCTGCAATACTTCATACTTTGAACCATCATTTCTCCATCATCTGCTTTTCTGAAACCTGGCTTACTTGTGAAGATCGCGATATGTATGGCTTTGCCGACTATGGTTGCGAATACGATCATTGTAGTGGTAGCCCTTACGGGGGCTCTGCCATTTTCGTTTCAAACCAGCTCTCATATTGTCGACGCAAAGATTTAAACATAAATGTTCCCAAATGCGAATCTGTCTGGGTTGAACTGGATCCAATTGATTCTTCAAATGTTAAAAGGACAGTCTTTGGCGCCGTTTACCGCTCTCCTTCATGTAATGCAGCTGATTTCTGCGATGCGCTTTTTCTTGTGCTTGATAAGCTGTCTTTCGAAAACAAAAATGTGTACATTATGGGTGACTTTAACATCAATCTTCTTGATTCTGCGAATCCTATCACTTCGAAATACACCAGTGCCTTTTGTAGCTACGGTTATGAGTCACTCATAAATACGCCTACACGTGTTGTAGATCATTCTTCCCATTCCCTCCTTGACCATATTTTTTTCTAATCACGATTCCCCAAAGGAAGCAGGCACTATCGATTGTGATATTACCGATCACTTCCCCGTGTTTTTTTACGTGCACAAGCAGGAAAAAAACAAAACTGAAACCTTCAAGCATTCTATCTTCGATCGTGAAAAATTTTTGAACCTTGTATCAGAAATAGACTGGTCCAGCATATTCAATGTCTCTAATCCTGATACTGCTTTACAGCAATTTTCTGATGCAATGATCAATTCTGTCGATGACTGCACAACATTAATAACTTCCAATAGGCGTCACACTGCCCCTCGGTGTCCTTGGCTTTCAAATTCCCTTCTTCTTGCCTTGCGTAAAAAAGATAACCTATATAAAAAGATGAAGCGTAAACCTACCCGCCGCGGTGGCTCAGTGGCTAAGGCGTTGCGCTGCTGAGCACGGGGTCGCGGGTTCGATTCCCGGCCGCGGCGGCCGCTTTTCTGATGGAGGCGAAAAGCAAAAACGCCCGTGTGTACGAGATTTCGGCGCACGTTAAAGATCCCCAGGTGGTCAAAATTAATCCGGAGCCCTCCACTACGGCGCGCCTCATCGCCTGCGTTGCGTCGGCGCAATAAACCCTAAAATCAATCAATCAAGCGTAAACCTCTCAATTCTAATCTCCGAGCACGTTATAAACGCTACTCTCAAGTTCTGTGCTCGCTTCTTAAAGCCGCCAAGCGCCGCTACTACGACAACGAATTCAATAGGTGAGGTAACAACATAAAGAAAAAATGGAAGTTAAGGAATTCTTGAATAACGCTACTCAGCATAAGCCCATTAAATCCGTTGCTCAGGATGACTCATCATTTACTGAACCTGCAGATATTGCTAATGCTTTTAGCAATCATTTTTCGGCTATATGCTCACAACTTCCCTCGTGCCCTTATTCTTCTGACCTTTTGCGTTGCCCCCAATCTTTTTTTCTTTATCCTACTTGTTCTGATGAAATCGAAGCTACCATTGCAGGTTTAAAGACTACTGGGCCTGGCTTAGATGGTATTCATGGGTTCCATTTGAAACTTGTACGTCGACTTGTTGCGCCAATTCTTTGTTATATATTCAACTTAATTTTTAAAACCGGATCATTTCCTCAGGCCTTGAAAATAGCAAAAATTGTTCCTGTACTCAAAAATGGCGACGCGCGCTGTATGGATAATTATCGACCCATTTCTATTCTTTCCTTCTTAGATAAGGTGCTAGAAAAACTTATTGAGACCTGTCTTTCCCGCTACCTTAAAAAATTCAACTTACTCACCCCCTCTCAGTTTGGTTTTCGTGCTGCCCTATCTACTAACATTGCGACTGCATGTCTAATAGATAAAATTAAATCTTTCATTGATCGCGGCGACGTTGCTGCTGCTGTTTTCATAGATTTCTCGAAAGCATTTGATACCATTGACCATGACATTCTTTTCATTAAACTTGAGCGTTATGGCATTACAGGTCCTGCTCTTACTTTGTTACGCAGCTTTCTTTTAAATAGGCAACAAATAGTTTCAGTTTCCACAGCAACATCACCCCTGGTCACAGTTAACAGAGGCGTTCCACAAGGCTCAATCTTGGGCCCACTGCTCTTTTTAATTTACATTAATGATCTTCCTCGCTGTTTAACCTCTTCACAATGCATACTGTATGCTGAAGACACAACCATCTTTAACTCCCATCAAAACATGTGTACCTTAACCCAAATGCTCCAAGCAGACCTGTTTTCCCTCGAGCGATGGTGTCTCCTCAACAAGTTATCTATTAACGTTCTTAAAACATGCTTTCTGCTATTTAGTTCCCCTCAAAGAAAAATTTCCGCCATCCCTTCCCTGTATATTTCAGGTGATAAAATTGAACTTCGTCGTAGCACTAACTTTCTTGGCGTAATAATCGATTCTCACCTTAAATTTCATGAGCACGTAATCTTCATTTCAAAGAAAGTTATGTTCGGTATAAGAGTTTTGATTAAAGCTAGACCATACTTCAACTTGCAAACTCTTGTAACTTTGTATTACGCTTTTGTCCACAGTCACCAAAATTACTGCATTTCTTCCTGGGGTGGTACTTATCATACCCACATCGCACCATTAATAACACTGCAGAAACAAGCGTTACGCATCATTACATTTTCCCATCGACAAGCTGAATCTTCCCCGCTGTTCTATCAGCTCCGTGTTTTGCCCGTTCATCATCTGTATCGGTACAGCATTGGTATTATCTTTTTTAAAATTTTGCACGATCACCTTGCTGTAGATATTCTCCCTCAACACATCACTTATAATCTCAATTCAACGCGCTTTGCTTCACGCCAGAATCTGTTACTTCCGTGTATACACACTAACTATGGCAGACAAACGATTCAATTCTCCGCCATTTCGCTCTGGAATTCACTAACCTCCGATATTAAATCTTGTAATTCACTTTGCGTTTTTAAATCCAAATTAAAGACTTTCTTGTTAGGCCCTTCTGTTTGATTGAATTGTAAGTGTAGTATCATGCCTTGTTGTTGATGTTGTATTCATATCTCCTTTTTGAATAGATTGGAGTTGTATTCTTTGTTTTTTAGTGTTCCTGCTTCTTAGTGTAATATTTCATGCCATGTACCAGAGACTATTTCGCATGTTCTCTGCCACTGTCCACGCTATGCGCAACCTCGAGAACAATTAGTGAGAACATTGGCCCGTTTGGACTGTCGTGTGGTGTCGGAGGAAGTGCTGCTGGGACCTTGGCCAGACGCGAAGCGTTCCCACAAGGCATTTAAAGCTGTGCTGACATTTCTGCGCAGGAGCGGCCTCTCAGAGATATTGTAGTTGAGGCCCGTCCGGCTTAACTTTAACACATACACCGTATCGGTATAGGCATCTTCTATACATAGCCTTTCATTTATTTCTCCGCCATCTTCATCTCTCTCGTCCTCTATCCACACTCTTTCCTCCCCTTTCCCTTCCCACAGACAGAATAGCTGGCCAGATATACTACCGTCAGGCCGACCTTTCTGTGTTTATTTCATTTCAATAAAATTCCTCTCTCTCTCTCTCTTCTTTGGTTTTCTTTGGCTTTTGTATTCATCTTTCTCTGTTTTATGCTGAGTGTTTATTTGCTGACATTGTATTCTAGTGTTGCTTGATGATTGCTCTTTTTTTTTACAATCATCATGGGAGGTCCCGTCTGCGGTTCTTACCTTGGGACCTCCCAGTGCATCTGTACCCATTCACGTTTCATGTACACGCGCGATCAATAAAATTCAATTCAATGCATCTTTACCACTACCACAAATATTTCTTGTACGAGACTGCTGGGGATATCGGAAAGACTAAAAGGGGGCGCTAAGCAGACGAAGACGAAGTAAGACACAAACACCACATACACATACAGACGGTGTTTGTGTCTTACTTCGTCTGCTTAGCGCCCCCTTTTAGCCTTTCCAATAAGCATGAACCAACTAGCTCAACAAGTTTTGTTATGTTATGCTGGGTATAGTAGTTCAAAATTCCCTTGTGTTGGTAAGCAAGCCATAGTTTTGCCTCAATACATACCCTGCCGCTTACGTTACAATATATATATATTTTCCTGCAATAAAACCTTGCAAAATATATTTAAAAAGTATATCTGTATTCTGAATACATTTTCTGGTGCATTGACAAGTATCTCTGAGATATCACGCCAGACAGAAATGTTGTCTCGTCAGTAACGCTCCAAGAAATATATAACAATATTTATATTTTGTATTACTCTTCGGCACATCTGCACTATCGTGAAGAATAAAACGGGGACCAAGCCTGCAGGAGATTCAGTGGCAGCTGAAAAGCGTAGAGACGAATGACATTTCCTGCCCTTTCGTGAAGCACAATCATAACCCCTTTTTTTACAAGAGCTGGTGGCGTGTGCAAAAATGCGTGTGTGTATGGATGTCCGTACGAGCATATGAATACACCCGCAGACGGTCATTATATTATATGACGTTAAACCGCTCCTTTGAAGGAGGAAGTTACCCATGTTTTTTTTTAACATAACAAGCGAAGGCCCCAACTACACACTACAGCAGGACTGAATCGAACAAAGCCCACAAGATTACTCCTTTCTCGGAAGACAGAAAAACTGCCGGCAAAGTCGTAGAATAACAATGGGCTCGCTGGCCGCGTTGAACTGGCGCGCATTTTACGAGGATGCTGGGTGCCCGTCCGCAACTGTTTTCCCCGCGCATTTATGTTATGCTGATTCCAAACATAACGTAAAAAAGCAGGAACAAACAAAAAACAAAGCATCGGTTGCGGGCCCATCGTCACGCCAACCAACCGAAAATATAAGTTAAAGTTTGCGCTTAACATGCTACTAGTCTTCACAACAAGCAAGCGTAACTAGCCCAATTTCCACCTCTTCGTAGCCGTGCGGTGGGGTTACATTATTTTTCTGTTGCGAGGCAGCAATTCGTCTTGCGCTAGCTCTGACATGACAATAGTGCGTGGAATTTCGCGGGTTTTTTTCTTCGGCGCTTTAAAAAACCCCTCCTGCTGCGATACGCTCCGCACCAGGAACTATCGCAGCGTGCATCGTCTGCGCGTGCTCGAAACGCGAGCGGCCCACCTGCGTGAAGTCATCTGTGACGACGTGGGCCTGCGAGACAATTCCACGCGCAACACGCGCTGATAGTATATTACAGTAGCGCCAACCAAGGCTCTCAGAAAGCTCCGGCGTCAATGAACACCGCACAAATTAGAAGCGACCGAGCAGTTTCAGCCGCTTCCGTACGTGTTTACGATCGTGGTCTCGAAGTTTCCGCGTACACCGCCGCAGATAAGCAACTTCCAGCGGCAGAAGACACAACACAGCGCTGAAGTGACGTGCCGAAGGCGATATTTCGATACAGGGCACGGGGCAGGAGACCAGCGAAAAAAATCACGAGCCCACCAGCTCGACCGCGACTTTGCCGCGCGCTCTGACACTACGCCTCGTTCGGAAGTTCACGAAAGGGCCCGCAAGGATGACGCTCCATCGTTGGCGGGAACACGCTGGACGTGGAAATAAACGGGGATGTTTATGAACTGGTCAAACGAAAAACGGTGAGAAAACGAGTTCACGGAGAACTGGAAAGTGGTGGGGGAGGCCGCGGCGAGCTCGGGCTCGACTGGCCCGACCCGTCGGCTCGTTCACCACCACAACGGCGGCGGCTGCACTCACTCTCGAAGGCTTGGAGAAAAAGCTCGTGGTCCGAGTAGGCATGTTGTTCCTGGCGTTGCGGCTTGGGCGCTGGTTCGGCGACGACGGCGGGTTTCTCCTTCTTTTTCGGCGGCATCGGGCTCTGCCAGACGATGCTACGAGGCGCCGAAAGCCGCGCTTTGCCGCCGCCGACGACAAAAGCACATTGCCCCACGGCCGCAAGCCGCAGACACCGATAGCCGCGGTGCACGCCGGGAGATTTTTTTTCTTGTTTTTTGTTTGTATTGCGCGGTGAAAGTGGGCGAAAGTTTTTATTTACATACAGTGGCCGTAGGGCAGCGCCCTTTTGCGAGCCCACGAAAAAGGCTACTTGTGTTATGTATGTATTTATTGTACTTAGGAAAAGGAAAAGCCACCAACAGGCGTAGTTTGTCTCGCCTAGGGGGCGGACACCGGAACGCCTGCTGGTGTAGGGGGGGAGGGGGAGGAAAGGGAGAAAAGAATACATAGGAATAGGAGGATAGGGGGAGAAGGTTGACATTACAATGCATGTAACTCGCGCAAGGGTAAATATAAAACACAAAAGAGAAAAAAAAAGGAAAAAGGGGAATAAGGGTAAATATAAAACACAGAAGAGAGAAAAAAAAAAGGGTTGCACACTGGGAAAATTAACATTACAGAGAAACACTACAGATATAGACAACACATGAATCTACAAAGGACACAGCACACTTGTAAAAGGGGTCACACACGCACACACACAAGTACAGAAGCTGCTTCAGCAGCAGCACTCCTCCACAATCTGGGCAGCTAGGCAGAGTTGTAGTGGAGTGCGCTGTGCAGCCCGCGTGAGCAGAGCAAGTCTGAGTGCGGGCGCGTTCTTGAGTCGACACCATTTTGGCTGCCGCGTTGAAGAAACTCAAACGATAAATAACTTGCCTTGTTAAACTTTTTTCGTGGAATGCTAAAATCATTCATAGAGATAATCGCCTCGAGTATTACTGACTCGTACGAGTTCTAGTGGTAAAGTGTAAAGAGAGTGCAAAACTGGAATGTTCGTTTTGCTCCACTGGGTGCGCTCCGCTGCACTGCGTGTTGGTGCGCCAAGTGTGATTGCTGGCGGGAGATCTGAACTCTTAGTTCGGAAACTAGCTTTAAAAGTAAATTTAAGCCAATTACGCTTGATCCTATTAGCAATCGGTGGCTGCAACTTTTTTATCTCTACTCCTATTGTATTATCTGGATCCAATTTTCTTCTATTTCCTGTTTCTGCTTGACCTAAAATACCTTTTCTCTATGGGAAATGTAACCCCGCTCGTCGGCTACTTCTGACGCTTTTATAATTCTAAATTTCTGGGATTAAAATGCCGTAAGTGTTCCAAACTAACGTCCCAAGTTACGGATATTCCTCTAGCCCCGCCCACTGCGGCGTCAGCAGGTCATGACACGGGTCGACTATGCGCAAGCGCGTATAATCTGCAACCATCTGCAACCGTAGCGTTATCTTTTACTCGGGCCTCTCCCTTACCTTAGAAAAGAAGAAATGGAGGAGGGGGTTAAAGATGTGCGCACAGTTTAGGGGGCGTATCTAAGAAGCCGTATAAGCAAAGGGGCAGCGAACGTATAGGTTTATTCGGCAGCTCGCCGTCACGTAAGTATGCGAGTCGGCTACGTGTTGCTCTTCCGTCAGTTTGCTCTTACGGCGCAAAGCGAACAGGCTAACTAAAGTCATTCCAAGAGATTTTGCAGCGAACGCTCGTGTATTTGAATGGTGTGGCCGTGAACCTGGCGAACCCGTGCGATTTTCGAGCATGGACCCGTCGGACGTGGATCTGACGCAGTTGATACAGGGACCAGAAGACACCGAAGACCAGAATGCCGACAATAACGTGCGTATTAGTAATCGCTTCCCGTCGTGCCGCGACTTGCCGCGTTTTTGCCCCGTGCGTATACGCTTCAAGGCTGCACGACGTAGCGCCAAACGAAGTTATATCAGTTATATCGTCAAGCGCTTCTCGGTGTTTCATCTCGCACTCATGGGTTACAGCATTAAACCAAGTGCCCACATCGGCGGGCGGTAGAGTTCGTCTGCGTCCCCTTTCGTTTCGTGGTGGCCTCGCGTCTCGACGTCCTCGTGTTGTGTACTCGCGCCAAAACGAACCTCGAGAAACTTAGTAATTGAGGGTCGTCGTTGTGTTACAGTTAACATGTTGACTCGCAGAAGCTGCCTTTTTCGAGGATAAGGCCATTTGATGTCACTGACTGACGCCTCCGCCCCCTCGTCTGTAGTAGACGAATTCGAACGCACTTTGCGGTTTCAAAACTCCGTAGGACATACACAGCCGCTTCTTTGATAAGCCCTTCAGTACAAATAGGCGCAGAATAGTCTTTTGGCATGTGTACGGAAGAATTGACAAAACCTTAGTATTGCCTTTCAGGAAGACGGAAAAATTCCGAGTTTCCTATTTAAACAAAGCCCGCTGAAAGGGCAAGGTAAAGCTTGCTAGGCCGTCGTCGCGAGAATCCCAGCACCTTCCAACTGCGCCTGTCGCACGTCAAGATTATCTTGGCTTAGTTCGTGTTCAGTCTTCCTCAACCTCCTATTGCCGACCATGTCCAGCTACTCATGTCATGTCTGTTGTCTCTTGGTTCTGTCGCCGTTCTGCCTTACACTGCATGCGTTCAATGTGGCAGATACTTCTTTTCGTGCCCGTTGACTCTGACCTGGGTTTTCTTTAGAGCTGGTGCCAACGTTATTTAGGAAAATGAAGCTAGATTGACTGATGGATCAACGAATTGATTGATTTACAAGCCGCTGCTTTGCCGTTCCCCTGCCTGCAGATCCATGCCGTGCTTAAGGTGGAAGTGGGCGTATCCCCCCCGAAATTTTTGACTTTCACTCTGAAGGCTGGTGAGTGCCCAAGTTTTGCTTTCGGGTTTCAACTCTGACAACAAGAGGACACCCGTGAATGATTGTGTCAGTGTGCAGAGTTTGTAGTGCTTTTTGTTTAGCTCTTGTGACACAACTTTTTTTGCTGAAACCGGGTGGCGGGTTTGCGCTCAAAATGGTGCACATTGCCTGTGATTTCATTTCAATTATTGTCCTCATAGGCAGTACATGGGGGGGGGGGGGGGGGGGAGAGTGCTCATTGAAGAATAATACCCGTGCTATACGAGCGTTTCGAAGGCCTTCGAATCGAATTCGTCATTTGACTCAAATGACACCTTTGAGCTGCTACACGACGTTTTTCAAAGGCCTTTGACTGAAATGCCATTTGAGTCAAAGGAGCACGACAACTGACCTTTGAGAGTCTTAAAGGCCTTTGAAACACGAATGGTCGTACCCTTGGGCTCAGTTTCTGCAAGCCGTAATAACAAAAACAATTATTTACAAGTAAAACTGTGTTTCAAGTGCAACATCTTCATAATTTTTCACTTGTTTTCGTTCTGTCACTCGCTCTACGATTACGTGGCGACTTGGTACAGTGCAAAAACGGACAAAAAGAAACTGGCTTCCTTGTGCATGTTTTGTGCGCGCTTGTAGATAGTTATCAATTTGATCTCTAATAATTGCTTTTTTTTTCCCATTTTTAACTCTAAAATTACATTTTTGCCAAGAACGAAACATGGCAGCAGTGGCGACACCAAAACATGGCGGGCGAACGCGAAAACTTTCAACTGCCTTTGAAAATCGTCGTGTAGATCGGCGGAACTCCTTCAAGTTCGAAGGACATTTGAAATTTCAAAGGCCCTTTGACTCAAATGTCCTTCCAAACGCTCGTGTAGCATACCCGTACTACACGAGCAACATCACTTGAACTCATACACGTGGCTGTACAAAAAGAGAAACCAGAGACAAGTGAAGTGCACTTAACCACACCCTTTATTACTTCAAAGAGATATTCTTTGCTAAGGTCTCCCCCGTCTCCGCGTGGGCTCGCAGCTCAATTGGTCAGACGACGGGCTCTCGCTCCATTTCTTTATTCGTTCCAGGTTCGATTCCTGGCGGTGCCAGTAATTTCGTTCATTTATTTGCGGGAGCTTTCTGTTGACTCCAACGGTCGCGAGAAAACCCTTTGAGGGGTAAATAGCTTCGCTTCAAAACACATTTGGGTTTGTGTAGGACTGGAACCCAGGTTGCCAGAGCGGCCGCCCAGTGCGCTAACCGCAGCGGTAACCCGGCACCGAGACAGAATGAAACAAGAATTGTGCTGTATTCGGGTGGTCGCTCTGATACGACTCGGAGTACGCCGATACGCCGCTTCCCCCAATCCGAGCAAGAGTCGCCGCTCGCGAACCGAATGCGTACCCGATCTTGGAGCAGCATGCAACCGTGGCGCCGCGGCGCAGCCAACATGGCAACCGCAAACAGCCAGGCCGGCCAGCTCCAAGCCAAAGTTGCGAACATATTCCTGTACTCTAAACACGGGAAGCGGTGCGGCGAACAGTTCGGCGAACTTTTTCGCGTAAACGTGCGAGTTGTCGTCGTCGTCTGAGCTGCTTTTCTCCTCGGCGTCGATTTCGAGCTGCAGGAAGCAGCGGGGACGGTTCCCCTACACTCAATGGGCGTCTCCGTTTTGACATGATGCGGAGATGCCTTCAGTAATAGCACGAGAAGCAAAAACGTCGAAATACTGCCACAACAAACCGCTGGCTAGGCCTCAGCGAATGCTGACTAAAAAGGCAAGTGGGGCGAGCCGCGGCGGTGCTCCAACTTCGGCATCAGAGCAGTCGGAGGCGCTCGGAGTGGAGGGCGACGCTCTGAGACGACCAACCGAACATACGTCGAGCGCTCGATTTCGACCACCCGAACACGGAGTCGCTTTCGGGAGTGCTCCAGAGCGCTCTAAAATGACCACCCGAATACAGGATTAGTCTGATGTGTGCCTCATGACAGATGAACGCGACGGCACATGCATAGAATGGGGGGGCCCACAGAGGAGAGCTCTGACTGGAAGCTGCTGCGTGGATTGCGGTCAGAATACTTTGCGTCAAAAGACTAAGAAGGAGACTCCAACACGTTGCAGCAGCGAAGTCTTTTATAATCGCTGGCTTTCGCTTTTAAGTCACCTAAGCGGACTTAAAGGGGCAGACAACTGATTTTTTGTCAGGTTTATTTTTTTTTATTCCAAATAAAAGGGCGTCGCTTAAAACACCTTAATCCGAAACGGTTTTGCTGATAGCGCCCTAGAACTTTTGAAATCTCTTTTGTTAGACCTACCAGCCATACGTGCCCCACCGAAAGTAATGGTGGCAACCACGTCAGTGAACCGCGCGGCAACACACTTTTAACTGCACATGATATTAAAAGAGGTGTTTAAAAACTTGTCCCCAAGCTAAAACGACGAGAACGTGCAACCTTTCCTATTCCTCCGTGCGTATTTTGAATCTCGTTGAAATCGACGGAATTGTTTGGACGCGTAAGGTATACTCGGTGACAACTTAAGAACGGCACCGGAAGTTGCCGCTGTGCCTTATCACCGTAGCCGGATGTTTCTCCGCGCGGCGCAAGTTGGGCGTTACTGGGAATATTTTGAGCATGGCGTGAGCCGTTCCTGTGATTTCTTGGACTTAATATGCTTATAAACGACTCCTGTGACGACAAACAAACTTCGTGAGACAAGGCAGACGATATCACGCATTCATAGCAAACCCCTTTCAAAACGCGCGCGCACTGACGTCACGGGTCCGGCGCTTTGGCGGAGTGATACACTACACGAGGTGGTGCCGTCCTTGAGTTGTAACCGAGTATAGTGTCGCTCTTAGACCCTACATGTCGCCACCTTTCTGTCTTCAGAAACTTTAGGGCAAAATTGAACTTATTTTTGCCTGTTTATTTAGAAGTCCTTTGCAATTTCCCTAGTTTTCAAAAATGTTGGCTTTCATACGAGCTGGAGGACATGCACTTCACAAAAATCGGTTGTCTGCCCCTTTAAAACCCTTTGGTGCCCAGTGTTGCTGAGGTGCAACAACTCAAACAAAATACTTTCTCTGTCTCTTTGTGGTTTTTTGTTTTTGACATTTAACACCATCTGTCGACACTAGGAATCCCGAACCTTCGAAGATAGAGGGCAGCGTGTACTTCCGTGTTCTAAAAAAACAATATTGCTTACACGTGTCCACTCGCATCGAGCCTGGGTGGCTCATTTGGCTACTAGTGACAGGTAACCGAAATTGCGCAGTTTTGTTGCGAGTACAAATGATAGCAATACAAACTTTACGTTATTGTCTTACTTGAACCATAAATCATGCTGATCATGGTAGGTTTCTTGTTCAAGTGATATATGGGCAGCCAGTGTCCTAGTGTCCGTCCCGGTGAACTTTTTTTTTTGTGACCTCGTATTTGTGATGTCGGAAGTCCTTTTAGATTGTAAAAAAACTCGGAATGGGCAGAATGTGAGCTAGTTGGATCATAATTGATTAAATACTGGTCAGCCTAAATTTAACTGAGGATGCAGACAAAGACGAAAGACACTTGTGCTTCGTCTTTCGTCTTTGTCTGCGTCCTCAGTTAAATTTAGGCTGACCAGTATTTAATCAATAAAAAAACTCTTCACACGGCTAAGCAAAATAATAGTTTTTGGCTCAAAGGGTTAAAGGAGCCATGAAGACAAAATACAAGTTGGGTTTATTAGAAAGACTGCTTAGTGCGATAACAATTATATCAATATCATCGCAATCTTCAAAAAAATAACGGAGATGTTAAAGAAAACGTGTGAAGCAGTCGCGACCCCCTAGCCAATTTCCCGCAACTTTTCTATGACGTCACGGAACCTTGTTTCTGCGATTGGCGGCTGCCTAACTGACCTGTCGCGACGACACATGACTGGACGTCTGTAATGGGGCCTCTAGTTCCATTTGACCGCATCACTTGAATGCTAACGTGCAGTTAACGCCCTGAAAATTGTTTTATTGTTGGCCCATATGACGTCATTCTTGCTCATAACACGTCACTGTGGCGCAAAATTTGAAAGTTTTAAGTGCAATGCACTTCTTAAGCGACCCTGAACCTGCGTCCACCGGCGATGTCCGCGCACGTGGAGATGGGCGCGCGCAGCCTGTCCGCTGACATAGCACATACTCACGTGGGGGATTGGCCAGGAATCGGGCGTGAGAAGGGCTAATGCACCTGCTTAAAGGAGTACTGACACGAAATTTCAAAGCTGAGATCCGCTCTAGCAATCAAGTACGACAGCACAAATAGGTGTCTGTGAATAAATGCATCTTTCTTTCTTTGTAGTTGTGTGTGTGTGTGTGTGTGATCTCTCTATCGCGAACATTACCGAACCGCGCAAATTCAACTCGTGCATTCGCACTTTCACATTCTTCCCCTCGGGGAAATGCGGGGAATTTTTTTAAATACTTCTTGCCTTTTTTTTAATTAAAAAAACATCTTTTGTGGCTGTAATGGAGACAAGTGAGATGCTGAATCCTAGTTCGTTCAAATTAAACGAAGTTGTATTTTCTCTTCATGGCTCCTTTAAGCGCCCGTGGGATTGTTTTCTAAGTCTTCTTTCCATTCCAGGGTCCAACGTGATTGGCCGCTCCCGCCTGTGCGATGTCGTCATCGGCAACAACGTAAGTCCGAACTATGGTGTGCCGTCCAGGGTTCACGCCTATCTGAAGCCGCCGTGTTTGCAGGTCGTCTCCAAGCGGCATGCCCAGCTGGAACTGGACAAGCACGGCATGACCATCATGGACCTTGGGAGCCAGAACAAGACCAAGATCGGAAAGGTGACCACTCTTCCTTTTCAGGGCATTTTCATCCACTTGGATGCTTTTAGCGATTTACCTGTCGCAACGGTTTAGCGGCTGAGGCGCTGCCTGCTGAGCTTAAAGGAGCACTGACCCCAATTTTCGGCGTTAATATTATTGCACAGTTCGCTTCCTTCACTCAACAGAATACCCTGGCTGGAATATGAGCGGCCTGCGACGCGAAGAACATAGTTCAATTGGATCGCATTTATCGCGCCGATGGAGCAGCGCGCTGAGTGGCACTCAGCAAATGGACATCAGCGTGACATCATCCCATGATCCCAAAAGAAGTGACGCGACAGCGCTCGTCAAAAACTCGTGACGTCACTTCACGCGCGTGGCCCCACGAGTGGCGAGCGGGTGCAACACCCTCTCAAGCGGGCGTCGGTGACGTCCGCACAAAGCGGTGAGGTCAGGCCGGGATTCTGTCATATGCGCCATTCGGGATGAAAGCGCGGGAATCTGAAACAAACGATTTTCAGGCCGTTCAATGTAATGAACTATCGAGCGCTGAAGTATTTGAACTGCTGTTTCGGGTTCGCCCAGCCATTAAGCATCGATAAAAGCAATAAAAGTGTGGCATAAAATTTTCGTGTCAGTGCTCCGTTAAAGGAATACCGACACGAACTTTCAAAGTTGAAATAACTATGTTCTTTTTTCTTTCTTTCGTTCTTTATTTGTTTCCCACAAAAAGTGGTGGGAGGTGGCCAAAGTGCAAGCCGTTCTGCGACGACTTCAGGGTTCCTTGGCCACTTGCGGCAACAGCGGGCGCCGATCACAAACAAATACACATAGCTGGCATGAACAATTTCAGAAATCATTCAAAAGTACGCGAGAACAGTGATAAAAACAACATTTACACAGCTGCAACTGCAAGTACTGTAAATACAGGCAAATAATTCACAAATACAAGCACTAAACAAGTTTACATGGCTAAGTCTCGCAATTTGGCGACGTAAATGGAACAAATCGTAATGTACTTATGCCGAAATTTGCAAAAAATAACAGGTGCATCTTGTTCAGGTTACGGAAGGGCGAAAAAGGTGTGCTTTGTGCTATACTGAGCGGTTACTGTCGAAACCAGCTGGGAGATACCTCGACATACAATTTAAATCTATTTTAAACTTTGCGCGCACGAGGAAGCTCGGAACAGGTACTTTTTCAGCATCACGAGCGTGACAGCAACTACACCTGCTTTCCCCCAACTGCCGACGTCGGGGCTCCCGTGACGTAGCCAACGCGCTGGCTGCAGTTGGCGTGCGCTGCTCTTCCGTGTGTATCTCCTCGCGGTTTTGGGACTGGCATCATTTTGCGCAGGCGTGCCACGTCCAGATTGGCAGTGGTGCGACGCGAACGTTGACGTCATGAGCACCGTTCTGTCATGGGGGCTGCCTCGGTGCTCGCTTTGTCAAAACCGAGTCATATGAATAAGCCAGGCTGTAAATAATTATTTACCCTGCAATTGACCGTCTAATGTACCATTCTATGATTGGTGGGCTGGTAGGCAAAATACAAGTTTGCTTGGCTCGAAAGATTTAGTGTGTTATGGTGCGCTCATGACTTGCCCGGCAGCAAACGACGCTTTATTCAGTGAGAAATTAAACATTTCTAGCCAAAATTTTGATTTTTCCCACTAAATCGCGTTTTAGGGACATCGACAATGACTTATCTAGAGCAGGGCCTTAACACGAAAGATAGCCTGCTGACCAGGGCTGCTCCCAGCTCACAGGTGGAAGTTTGGTTAGCTCGTTTATTGCCAATTTTCATAGATGGCGCTGCAATGCCAATGAAGTGCCAGTGTTCGCATTTGGCTTCTGGTGGGACTTCTATTCCTGCTGTATTTTTATTGGGGTTCATAGTAGTCGTTTAGTCTTTTCGAAAGATTGCCTCGTTAAAATCACGTCGCTCAAATAAACTATGTACCGTATTTTCCGGTTTATAAGTCGCGGTTTTTTTCTGAAATTTTCCTTGGTGCGTCTTATGAAATTTTCGTTGGTGCGTCTTATCCACCAGTGCGACTTATGTATAGAATAAATCTGGTTCGCGGCGGCCACACGTGGCCTGCGCACGTTGAGACACAGCTCTATGGTGTAAATCAATCCCAAGTCCACCGGTACGGCATTTCTCAATGCCCATATGTCGCTTCGGGACATTGCACCAAAGAATTTGCAGCTTTTTCTAGAATGATAATGGCCTGCGACAACCACGCGCCACTTTAGGCCATGCGCAGTAACTACAGTTCAGAATAAATTCAAAGTAACATCCAACTGGGTTGCAAAAACAAAATGCAGCTCGTGAATTATTACATACAGTTACTCTGAAGGAGGTAAACGTGCTGCTAATTTTTAAAATGACAGCTCGGTAATAAGTTTTGATTTTCGTGTTGATTTTCGTGCCGCTTCCCGTCGCGTCACTTCCGTCCGCCATGACACCTTTATTGCGCTGATTTTTGACAGCACACAAGAGATGCGCGATGTTTGGAGAGGTGGCCAAATGGGTCTCCGACTCTTGGGACTCCATTTCTACAAAAACAGTTGTAGCCGGGTTCATAAAGGCCGGAGTAATCCGGTCCGCGAGTGGTAACATGTTGGCAAAGAAGACATCAGAGAGTCGGAGGACGACAGTGATGCACCGGTGGAACTCCCACTGAAGATACTGAATTATTTGTTAGCGAGTCTGAGGAAAAAGACTTCGATGGTTTTGCGTAAATGCCGTCCGTAAGTATGTGCCATCTGTGTGTATCCATAAACCATTTTTGAGAAGTTAGTTATGTCCAGACTTTGGATGTTATATGCCCGTGTCTAGCCCTGCTTACAGGGTGATGCGTTAATAGGCGGCGGCCGCCACAACCATGTACTTTCGCTGCACATTCTAGCAACCTGATTCACTATGAGTTTACCTAAGTAACAAGTGCGTCTTATATACCGGTGCGTCTTATACAACGGAGTTTACCTAAGTAACAAGTGCGTCTTATATACCGGTGCGTCTTATACAACGGTGAGACTTATATACGGTTTTTTTTTTTTTGGAAGAACTGTCATTTTGAGGGGGGTGCGACTTATAGACCGTAAAATACGGTAATTAGGAAAAAAGGAAATGGCCACGTGACCCACTAGCTCATTTCCCGCAACAAGAACCCATGTCATATACCCAGCTGCGCGACGGCTGAGGCCAGCAAAAGCAAACGCAAATTACACAGTGCTTGTAAGCTTGCCAAATGAGCTGTTTGCGCTTAAGTGTGATACATATTCATTTTATAGCCGAAAGAACGGTGGGGTAAAAAAATGAAAGTTAGGAAAACACGCGTAAACATGGAAGTACCATTGCACACAGCTGTTAGTACTGGGTGCACTATGCTTGTTTTAGCTGCACAGCAGTCCACCGCTTTGGAGTTGTCTTACATGACCCTGTTTAACGTCGAGCACACCCCATGTTTCCTGAAACGATTACTTTCTGCAGTAACAAAAACAAGCCAGGTGCAAACACAGTCAAAAACAAAGCAACAGTGGACGCCAGTCTGCGGCTCCGTATTGGAGCGCTTGAGGACTGACTGCAGAGCCTAATGACGCACTGGAAGTTCGTTTGAATACCCGCCCCTGCGACTTCATGGCAGACGTCACGAAAACGCACGATTTGGCGGGAGAATGAAAGTTTCAACCTAAATTGATTAATTTCTCAGTGAAGACAGCATCGTTTGCTGCCGGACAAGTGCTGGGGCACTATAAAACACGAAATCTTCCGAAGAAAACAAACTTCTGTTTTGTCTGCATGGCCTCTTTAAGAGGAAGCAAATGCATTACCCATCTCTTTTTTTTTAAAACTAAATCCATTACTCATTGCCGAAAATAGTAACTAGGTAGAAGTAACGAGTAACGTACATGTCTGTTTCTTTGCTAGGCCTGATAGTCATTGTACGCTTATTTTGAAATTTTTTGTATAGCATGAAGATTTTTTTAAATTTTGGGTATAACATACTAAAAATACGATTACGTCGCAGCGGGGAATGGATTAATTCAGACAGCATGGAGCTCTGCAGTTACGTATATGTACACATGCGTTTCACATGTCGCACCCATCGCAATGCGTCAGTGGCCGGAAATCGAACTCGCGTGCTAGAGAAACAGCAGCGCCAAGAGCCGCTCCAGGCAAAACAAATAAGTGCATGTGCAGTACTCGTGCATTTAAACGCGGCATTAAAAGTTTTAGCACACCCATTTGTGCCTGAGACAACCACATGATCTCTCCAAGACTCTGGTCAACAAAGGTGATGGTGGCGGTGACATAACAATACACGATTATTACGCCGATGTGATTGGAACTGAAGCACTGCTTAACCTTGGATTTTTGCGTTTCAATTCTAGAGTTCTGTACACACTAGAAGGGAGCTCAACCAGGCATAAACAAATTTCTTTCAGAGTGCCCGTTAAGGCAAACATGCTCCCTCCCTGGGCTTAGAAATAAATGACCCAGGCTTACCCTGGTATTCTGAGTCCCTCCCCCGCTCGTACCTGCAGTGGAGGAGATCCTTGAAATCGATTTGCCCATGCATAGGCATTACGGAATCCTCCCCCCAGCTGAGTGGAGGGAGGAGTGGAGGGAGGACAGCCCTTAGTGTTACAGGCCCAAGTTGGACCTCGGGCTTCATAAACCGGGGGGGCTCGTGCCAGGCTGGGCCCCGGGCCTTTAACCCTTTCGCTCTCACTGACGTGCCGGTACGCTCTCCATTGTGCGTTCAAAAATTTGCACCGCAACACAAAGCAGACGTGCCTGGACTGGTCGCCCCATCTGTCGATTCTTTCTAGTGGCTTGTATTTCCACTCGCTAGCTTTAACGTTGTATTGAAGAGTGCGGAGCGACCTCGCCCACTTTTCGTTGCTGGGAGGCCTGTTCGCTCGATGCGCTGTACTCTGTCAGGATGAATGAACCTGTGGCACACGTGCGATTACGGGTGCAAGGGTGGCTGTGCCATCCGCAACGGGGTTCTAGGTTTTTTATTGTTATTGTTGTTATTATGTATTTATTTATCTATTCAAGCGTCTGCTACGGCGTGCCGGGTTAGCCCAGCGCGCTGTTGCCTCTCCAGTAGATCAAAACATGACTCAATCGCGGCTTTTGCGCGCTCATTTCTGTGCGTTGTGCGGGCTGCTGAAAGTGCTCCCTCCGTGCGCAATTACTTTCGGATGGCTGGCCGCGTGGGGCCTTCGACTGCAGACAGGAGAGCTGTGGTTCTTCGATTCCGATCCGAATACGAACTGAGCTCAGATTCACATTCCGAGAGTTCCTCATTCGAGGCAGGGGTGCGAGTTCCACGGCGTCAGATTCTGATGTTGAAATGGTGGGGTCGTCGTCCCGGAGGCGTGCATAGCAAACTGAAAATATCGGGAAGAAAGGCGATCCCTCACCCGCACTCTTTCCTTTCGACGCGTTGTGTTCCGGATGCTATCATAGTCAAATAAATCACTATGTTCCTTCCCTCATATTTCGGAAACCAAACCGACACTAGGGGTGCGTCACGCCTAGAAACACCAGACTGTGGAAGGGATAAATCAGGCCCGTGCAGTGCTCTAGGGTGCATATTGAAATAGCATTATTTGAAGTAAGGTGGCTAGCTGGGCAAGTTGGGACATGTAATGGGTAAATTCAGTGCAATAAACAAGACGCAAAGTGAGATGAGACAGACAGGACCAGCGCCAAATCATTCTATTCATACATTCGGCAAACAGCACTCTACACATGGTCAAGGCCAGAGGGAAGCCAACTGGGGAACAGTCAAGGAAAAACAGTAACTCGAAAACGGCACAATCTAACAGGCAATACGTGGGGTTTTTTTTATCACTCCGATGACTTTCGCAAGAAACCAATTTCTGCTGTACTCAGGGCTTAGGAAGGCTTGCTAATGCACGCATCCTTCATTCTGCTGATATTAAATAACTCTACAGTGAAATTCCTGTTTGTCTTCCTTTGTATCTTGTTCATTGCGCTGACTTCATACTGTATCAACCCACATTGCAAACCCTGGCACATTGTTAGCCTCTGAGGAGGCTGAGGAGGCCGTGAATGCCGCACCAATGCCGGCCTGGTTGTTTTGATGCTTGCGTTGAAGGTTCACAGCGCTGCCATGATTAATTTTGATGGTGGCTGTAATGACAGACAAAGTGGCTAGCTTTGGGTGGGCATCCATACTTCCCGAGCACTCGGGCTTTGTATCGCTGTGCAGTGAACCTGCACCTTCATGCAAGCAATGAACGGTTTGTTGTGGGAGAGCGGTGATCGCATTCAGCATGTGCATCTCTTAATATATTTTTGCAGCTGTTTGCTCCCAAAAAGTCCTCCAAACCTGCCCCTTCACGCGAAAGGCAAATCGCTAGCGTCAAATTCGTTGTTTGAGCTGCTAACTTCTTAATTTTCAATGAGGGGGGTAACGAGGTTCAGCTCCTGACACATGATGGTAGCACGTCGCCCACTTGAGAGTTGCGCGGTTCACTCAAAGTACGAACGAACCTTGAATTTCTTTTCCTTCTCCCCAGCGGACCCTCAAGCCAAGGGTCTGCTTCAACCTGGAGTACAACGAGACCTTCTTTCTGGCAGGCATCCCAGCCCACGTGATGCGTGACAATGATGTGAGTTCAATCTCTGTGGCCTACTTTGCTGAGCTCTTCTGAAGTTTGAGATTTTTGGAGTGTCAGTTGTCTTTCCCCGGGTATCTTCAGGTGGCTGGCGATGATACGGAATGGGACACTTGCTCCGAATCCCTCCTGAACGCCGCTGAAGTTGCAGAGGTAAGGACTGTTTGTGGTCTTTCTGTTTAAGGGCCCTGTACAGTTGAGCTGCACTTGTGTTTGAGGCAGATGAATGAGGACACTGAGTGTGTATCATTGGTGTGCATTGATGGAATGAATGGGTTGTGTGTCGCATCAGCTGTCTCTCCTCCTCCCTCTTCCATATAATAGAATATGATGTTTGGCAAAATCTATCCCTGGGTTCCTTGTGTGCAAAAATTCATTGCTAGGCTTCTTACGTTAGTTAGTTTGTATGGGAAAGTCGTCTGTCTGCTCCCAGATTCTTTCCCTCGTGCGTACAAAATGGTGTTGTTACCAGCTCAGTAACCAACGCGGCTCACTTTTGTCGTAGTTGCTTGCATGTGGCTTCGAACACAAGTGGCTCTTGATCATAGGGCAAACTATGGGTGGCCTATAAACGACTGCTAGAGCAGGCAGGTGTTGCAGTTAAAGCGTGGGCTGGCGGTGGCGTGCAGTAGGGAAAAAGCTACCAAACTCGCAGGAGCCTTTTTTACAGCAGGGCATAGCACCAATGCAGCCACTTCTTTTTTTCTTCTTCTTCTTCTTCTTCTTCTTCTTCTTCTTCTTCTTCTTCTTCTTCTTCTTCTTTTCCTTCTTTTTCCTCCTCTTCTTCCTCCTCCTCTTCTTCTTCCTCCCCTTCATGTTGTTGTTGTTGTTGTTGACTGTTTTTAAGATTTCATCTTGCACCTGTGCCTGCAACACTTCCACGTTACACTGCACGTTGGCAAGTTTAGACTTCTTATCCACGTTGCCTCTGTGTTTTCTGAAGTTGTTCATCTTGTGGAGCGTGCGGACAAACTTCAGTGGCTAGTGGCACTCGGTATTGGCGTGCTGCGCCCACCCGGCGGTGAGAGAGGAGAAAGAGAAGGAACACTTGTTTCTTGCGGTGGTCCGCACTGATGGTTGGTTGAGAGACCTGTGCCTAAAACAATGCTGAACGCTGCTTTTGAGGTGAATGGTAGTTGACGGGTCATTGACCCAGAAGGCTATGGGGCAAGGATGTCGGACAAATGAGTTAGGTGAAGAAGTGTCAAATTCTTGGAGCTTAATGCACTGAAGGTACACCTCCATTGAAAAAAACGGCCGCCACGGCCGAGATCGAGCCCATGTCCTTGAGGTCGGTAGCGCACAACACCTTAGCCACTGAGGTCGTATGATCGATAACTATGCGGAGTCTAAGCTATTTCACGTATGAATTGGTATTTGTGCCAGTATTACTGGCATAAATTGTACGACGACAGTTGGGTGTGGCACGCTGACACAGTGAGCAAAACAATTTCATTACGCTCTGAATTAGTGAAGATTGAGAAGCGCCGAAATGAGAGTTGACACGCCAGTCCTGCTCGTTGCACTGTTCATGCCTTGCACATTTGCCAGTACTGAAACGTAACAGTGCAGCAAATTATCTGCCAAATTTCGGATTGCCTATGTTGTTGCCGTACGGTGGCATTTTAAATGCAAGTTTCCCGAGAGGACAAGCATATAGCTTCGGAATCACTTCAGTACCAAAGTAGTACTATTTGTCGAATAGTGACAGTATGCCCAGTTTGCTCAGGTTTTTGTAGTATGCACCTCGGGGTGGATGATGGGCCATGCAAAGCTACACATGGGAGGAACAAAAAAAAGAACATCTGGTGCCACAAAGTGGACCTGGGCAGTGCAAGATAAGAGCAGTTGGAGGCCAATGAAAGAGACCCTCTCGCCCTGCATGGACCTAAACAGGCCACTCCACGATGAAGAAAGAAAGAAAAAAAAAACATGCATCAACACATCAGCAGCAGCCTGTCTTCGCCCACTGCAGGGCAAAGGCCTCTCCCATGGATCTACATTCATCCCGGTCCTGCGCTAGCTGCAACCAATCTATCCCCGCAAACTTCTTGATCTCATCTGCCCACTAACTTTCTGCCACCCCCTGCCACGCTTGCCTTCTCTAGGGATCCACTCTGTTACCCTTAACGACCAACGGTTATTGTGCCTTCGCATTGCATGCCCTGCCCACCTCCATTTCTTCTTCTTCTTAATTTCCACCAATATGTCCTTAACCTGCGTTTGTTCCCTGACTAACTCCGCTCTCTTCTTGACCCTTAATGTTACACCTATCAGCTTCCGTTCCATTTCTCGCTGAGTCGTCCTCAATTTAAGTTGAACCCATCAACACAGCTAGTGTTCAAACTTTCAGCACTGCGCGAATGACGACCAGAGGTTTAGTTACAGAGCTCTGGTGTGTCCCTTTCCAGGACCAGGCAGGTGTTGTGGAAGCGGTCGTGCACTCCAACTCCTCGACAGTCGACTGCCACAGCGAGCGGGTGGACGGGGAGCTGGAACATCCCGCTTGCGCCTCCACGGCGGACGGGAAGCAAGTTGCCAAGGTGGGTTTGACCCTTGCGCTTGGCTGCAAAGACCAACTGCACTCAAAATTCCAACCTCCTGAAAACATTATTTTCGTATATTCCCCCTAAAAAGACTGCAAGATATGACATAAGACAGCTGAAATACGCCTATTGTGGTGCAAACAGCCATAAAAAACTCCCACTTCCCCTCTTGGGAACCCCTGTGTAGATGCGACGCATAGGCGGAGCGGCGAAGGGACCGCGTTTTATAGCGCGCATAACGTTGAGGGGACTGCGTAAGCCGGTCTCAGTCGATGACGACATTGGCGTACTTGTAAAGCGACGTGGACTCTAGGTGTTTCAGCCAAGCGTGGATGTTGCTGCACCGGAGAACGGCACACCGGTTATATGCGCAGCACGCCCGAAGGAGGGGAAACCGCGGAAGAGAGAGTACTGCACATGCGCCGGCCCCAGCGCGTCTGCCGCGGCTATGATGCAACACAATCCAACACAATCCACTTTAATCCAAGCCAAGCCAAGCCAATCCAATCCAATGCCCCTCGCGAGAGAGTGTTCGCTATCGGAGAGGAGAGGGGGTGAGTGACGGAGAGCGCAGCTGGCGCGGCGAGGAGAATGGGGGAGGGGTGGACAACGCCGACGCCGGAGGGACAAGGCGAGTGAATCAGATGCTCTGCATCTAAAAAAAAAAATATTTTGAAAACGAAATTGAGGCGAGCGTGGCCGTTACGGCCAGGCATTCCAGCCAGCCCAGCTGGTGAGTGAGCGGCGGAACGCGGCCAGCCGGTGGGGGCAATCGTGCGTGCAACACATCGCCCTCACTGCCGTCCTAGAACAAACGTGCTCGGCGGAGCTTTAGCGGTTCTCCTGTATGGCCATAGGAAAAAGCGCAGGGCCGGCCACAATGCCACTTCCGCTTCATGGCGGTTCTTGCGATCTGCCAGTGTACCCGTCGCCTGCAACAGAGCTTAATGTTTCAAGGTTCGCACAGGTCCTTGAAAACCTTGAAAACCCTTGAATTTAGAAGTGTAAATTTCAAGGCCTGAAAAGTCCCGGAATTTTTAAAGGGTCCTTGAAAACCCTTGATTTTTCTGGAGATAACCAATGGCCCTATCTTTTTTCACAAGAATTTGAAATGTGTCGTGAATTTTAGGTGCTAAAAATGTAAAGAAACATTGTAACAATCAAGTTTCAGTGTATTGCGTGAAATTACGAGTTGTGGATTCTCATTATTACGAGGCAACTTTGGGAGCAGCGCTCCTCAGTAGAATTCATGTCGCGATACAATCCCGTGAAAGCCGGCTTCTGTTCTCTATCTAGTCTGTGGACGGCCTTTCATTGCATGTTTGTTGTGCCTCATACGCTCCATCTGCGTTTACTTTTACGTGCAAATTGTGAGCGTGTATATAGTTCATCCTGCCTTGCAGTAACACTTGCCGAGTTAATTTCAGCTGATACTCTTGCTGACAAAGCAGGAGATGCAGGCAACATTAACTAAGTTTCGAAATCAAACAGCCTCAGCAAAACACCAAAGAAAAAGAAAAACCCCCTAAATATAAACTATGAAAAAAAATAATAAAGCTGGGGGAGCATTCATGAACCCATAGCGCCTATCTAAATGTGCATAATGTTCTTACGTATTAGGCAATATCAAAATTTTGCAGTTTGTTGAAAAAGTTGTAAATAATCCCAGATAAAACATAAGATGGGGACCTTGAAAATGTTTTTTCTGGTCCTTGAAAGCCCTTGAAAACCCTTGAATTTTTGCTTTTCAAGCCCATACGAACCCTGACTAATTAAGGGGGAACACTGGCCTTACACCAAAAAACATTATTTTTGCAGTTATGATGATGAAAATTGGAGGCCATATCTAGTTCGTCATTCTGATTGTAGATATTGTTGGAACTTTCGACGACGATGAAAACGACGCAAGCAGCGCGCGCAACAGACCCAGAGACGAAGACGACGAAGACGACTAGGCGAGGCTAGGACGTAGTTTCGCCCTAGAGGTTTGGTGTTTCAGGTGATCGGCCAACCGTCAGGCGGTTTTTGTTTCTTTGGTCGTTTTTCGCTCCTCTTTATTGCCTTCCAGATGCACTTAGCTGCGCAGGGATGTCTCGTGACTCGCCGGGCGGGGGGAATTCCCCCTGGGCGGCCTCCATTCGACCTCAGGACTTGCCGGTGGAGACTCTGAAGCGCAGTGGAGTGACTTGCATCCCGGTAGCTCTGGTCCCAGTGAGCGGCGGAGCCATCCGGCTAAAGAACCCCCGGATCGTGCAGGCGGCGCTTCGGGCTGCTACCGAGAGGTTTGAACAAATATCCGAGGTTCGGCCGTTTGGAAAGGGCGGCGTCCTCTGTAAGTCATCAGATGAGACCTGTGTGGCAGACCTCCTCAAATGCACAACATTCGCTTCTCACCAGGTGAGTGCATTTGTCCCCCCCCACCTGGCATGCGTGAAGGGCATTATTCGTGGTGTCGATGTCCAGATGACTCCGCACGAGATTCTAGATGAGTTTGCGGTGGCAGGAGTGACATCAGTGTACCGTTGCAGCCGCGTCGTGGAGAGCAACAGGGTCCCAACTGAGTCCGTGATCGCCACATTTGTGGGCTCCTCATGCCCCACTGAGATAAAAGTTTGGCCTCTGGTATACCGAGTCGAGCGTCTCTCTCCTCGGCCTCTTCAGTGCCTCAGTTGCTGGCGTTTTGGCCACACTGCAAAGGCGTGCAAATCGTCTATCCGCTGCCGTTCGTGCGGTGACAGCCATTCAGTCGACTCGTGCTCCTCTGAGAACGTCAAATGCTGTTTGTGCGGCGCTGGTCATCCAGCGGATTACTCCAACTGTCCAGTGAGGGCGCAAGAAGCCCAAGTGCTTGACATCATAGAAAAGCGCCGCTGCTCACGTAAGGAAGCGTTCAGCATTATTAAAGAAAGGGCGCATGGTTACGCTGGAGTAGCCGCCAAGCAGACTACATCGTTGACCGAGCCCGCAGTGATAAACGCCATCGTTGCGGCAGTCGACAAAGCGGTGTCCAAGGTTCAACAGCCTTCGCTAGCTGACCCAGCTTTTGCTTCACTTATAGCAGCGGCTGTGGAGAAAGTTGTGTCCTCAGTGGTGACTCAGTTAACAGCTAGCATCACGGAGTGTGTGTCCCGGACGGTAGTGGCTCAGATGGCGCCATTCCTGCCGCTGGCTCCGGCCAAGCTCAATTCTCATCCAAATACCATTCAACAGGTGCCCTCTGTTGCGGACAGTTCGTTACCCCCAGCAGAGTGTTCTTCCCCCAGTTCCGCTAACGAAGTACCGGTTGTCACACCCCCAAGAGATGAACCCGAGCAGCTTCCTTGTTCAGATGCAGGCTCCTCGTCTTATCCCAAAACCGGCTCGGAGTGCTTCCCTCCGGCTTCCCCCACTTCAGACTCGGACATGGAATGTCAAAGTTGGCCTCTAGGTTCAATCTCTCATTCCAGTAAACGATCGGGCTCTCCGGGTACTGGGTCCCTAGGCACTCAACCAAAACCAAAGAACAAGAAAAATAAACCGCGAACAGTGATCAAAGAAAGCATATTAGACGCTGCAGTTGCAGCGGCGGGTCTCTCCGAGTCATAGGGTCCCTTAAAGTCCTCCAATGGAACTGCAGATCTGTTACAGCCGGATTCGCGGACTTGCTTTGTCTAAGCTCCCAGTTCAATCCAGATCTAATTTTGCTTCAGGAAACCTGGCTCAATAGCAATCAAAGATTTAGCTTATGTAATTACCACACATTCAGACTAGACAGACTTTCACGAGGGGGTGGCCTCTTGATTTTAGTTTCAACAAAATTCGCTCATAAGGCCAAAGTATCCTTCCAGCTTCGAAGATCAGATTGTGAAGTTTTGGTATTGGAGATCAGACTTCCTGGTTGTCTTCCTTTCTCTGTGGCGAACGTTTACTTTCCACTAGGGGTTATCGATTCAGAACCCCTAGATCTCGCTCTTGCTGCGGCTGTACCTCCCGTTGTTGTTGCGGGAGACTTTAATTCCCACCATATTTCTTGGGGTTACCGAACGGATTCCTGCGGTCTTCGCTTGATAGATTGGATTACGGACAACAATTTGGCATGTATAAATTCGGCTTCTCCTACCTACATACAGGGACCTACTCGATCGGTTTTAGATTTAACTATTTGTTCTAGGGGTTTTAGAGTTTCTTCATGGTCTACTGTTGACACCGGGACAAGCAGTGACCACATTCCAATATTGTTTGATATTCAGTGCCCTGTTCGCTCTCTCGTACGGCGAAGTTGCATTTTTGTAGATTATAAGAAATTCCAAATTTCTCTGAATGAGGCCATATCTTCTCTGTCCGCAGAAGACACAACTGAACGGGTGACGGGTCTTTGTACTGCCCTAACCAGTTCGGCACAGTCCTCGTTATTTGAAGTACGATCTAGGGGAGCTGTGTCACCTAGCCCCTGGTGGAATGAAGAATGTACACGTTGCTTTAGACGCAGGAAGGCAGCCTGGAAGAAGCTTTGCTATAATCATTGCCCGCTGAACTGGAGCAATTATAAGTATCATTCCGCGATGTTCAAACGAGCAGTTTCTAATGCCAAACAGGCCTATGACTGTCACCGCTGCTCAATTCTTTCTGAACCCAATAATAAGCGGGCCCTTTTTCGTTTTCTTCGGTCAAGGAAAGTGGTTTCCCAATCTGAAAATTCAGACTCTATAGTATTATCTTCCAGTGAAATCTCCGAGACTCTAGAGTCGATAGCTAGGGGTCTGCAAATTCGTTTTTCGTCTTCTCTAGCTACCTCGTCTCCTCCATTTATAGGGGTAGAGGACTTCGCAGAAATTA
Source organism: Haemaphysalis longicornis (assembly GCF_048455015.1). Lineage (NCBI taxonomy): Eukaryota > Metazoa > Arthropoda > Arachnida > Ixodida > Ixodidae > Haemaphysalis > Haemaphysalis longicornis. Next base: position 81,303,470 of record NW_027526385.1, on the reverse strand, counting down.
CGCATGCGGAGCTTTTTGACGCTATGTCGAAAATGCCAGCTGCGGCCCCTGGTCCGGATCATATAACTACTGAAATGTTAAAACTACTATACGATCAGGCACCGGATGACTTGCTCAGTATGATTAATTATTCTCTCAGGAATGCTTGGATACCCGATGGGTGGCGGATAGCAAAAATACTTCCTATACCGAAGAATGTTGGTCAGGGCTTCGCTGTTGATAACGTCAGGCCTATCTCTCTGACTTCTAACGTAGTAAAACTAATTGAGCGGATCTTGCTTCACCGAATTATGGAATTTTTGTCTGAGTATAATATCCTCAGCCCAAGCCAAATTGGATTTCGCCCAGGTTGTTCTATTTGGAGTGCCCACATCGACCTTGAAAGTCGTATAAAACTTGCCCGTCGATATAAACAGGTTGCGGCTCTAGTGACCTTGGATATAGCAAAAGCATACGACAGCGTGGAGTATCCGGTGTTATTGTCTCGCTTACAGAAATTAAATTTCCCGAGATACATTATAGCATGGCTGTATGAGTTCCTAAAGGACAGGCAGTTCTGGTGTGTGAGGGGTAACATTTGTTCCTCTCGGCACTCGCAGAAAAGAGGTGTACCACAGGGAGCTGTCCTTTCGCCGGTTCTTTTTAACATCCTGTTAAGCTCGGTCCCTTTGGTTTCGGGTGTCCAGACTTATGTTTATGCTGACGATATCGCGTTTTTCGCATCTGCTTCTGACATACACGAACTGTATGTATTAATGCAGTCGTATCTGAATACTTTAGATTCCTGGTTAGACAGCATCTCTCTCACTATAAATGCCAGGAAATGCTCTGTGCTAGTTTTTCAGTCCACTTTTTCCTTTAATATCTCTCTCTGTTATCGTCAGCACATCATACCCCAGGTTGATTCTTTAAAATACCTTGGTGTAGTATACACAAGCCAACTTGACTGGAGTCCGCACATAGAGCGTATAGCTACTAAAGGAGCACATGCTGTTGGCATATTGAGGCGCCTCAGTCATAGAAAGAGGGGAATGCGCCGTGAATCTCTTCTGATGATATACCATATGTACGTGCGGCCTATTTTAGAGTTCGGGTGTGTTCTATTCTCGGGTGCTGCTACGTATAAGCTCCATCGCCTAGTTCTTCTGGAACGCCAGGCTCTGCGCTGCTGTTTAGGGCTACCTAAACATGCAGCTAATGCGTTACTTTATTTGGAAGCCGGAGTTCCCCCTCTGAATCACCGATTTCGAATACTTACGGTGGAGACTTTCTTGAGAGCCTATGGCGGGGGGGTTAGCAGGGCACAATTTATCTTTGTAGCTGAGCCAGCTGTGTTTCTGGCGGCCCAGTGGCCCAGGTCCTATCGACCGCAAGTTACTCTAGCACAAAGCTTGGTGTCTCCATTAGGGGTTGCGCTCAATAACATACTTCCATCTCATGATAGGGGTCATACGATAACGGTCAACTTCCGGAACATCTTTCCCCAAAATGCTAAAATGTTACCTGCCAGACTGCTCAATGGTATCCTAGAAGATCATTTGGCCACAATTCAGCAAGATACTATCATTTATACAGATGCTTCTCAACGAGATGAAAAATCCGGAATAGGTATAGTTTCCCCTTCCCTAAATTGGTACTTTTCGGTTCGTCTGGTCGATTTTACCCCAATATTCTATGCGGAATTCTTGGCAATAGTGTTGGCACTACGAAAGCTTCACATATCGGTATCGTCTCCACTCATAATTACAGATTCCCTATCCGTAGGCTTAGCCCTTTCTTCTCCGAAAGACACACCTCTTCTACGGACGTTTCGGTCACTTCTGCCACCTCATATTACTGAAGTCGACCTTCTTTGGGTCCCTGGGCATGCGGGAATCACCTTTAATGAAACCGCAGATTCTCTGGCAAGGGTAGCACTCTCCGGGCCTGTTGTCGATGTCATTGAGACTACGCCTCTATTAGCCGCCGCAAGGTTCCGTAGATTGTTGAAACTGCAAAGGCAGCACGAATCAGTCCTATTGTCGTTGCGAGATTTCTGTCATCTCAAATTCTCCTGGAAACCGAATTGGTGCCCCTCACGCGACCTGGAGGTGATAGTAACGAGCCTTCGATGTCGTGTGCCCCAGTTGAACAGATACCTCCACAGGTCTCGTCTGGCGCAGTCTGCCATGTGCAGTTACTGTAATGAAGAAGAGTCTGTGGACCACTTCCTTTTGTCCTGTCGACGATTTTCAAGCCTCAGACGTCAGCTCCTTGAGGTGCCGCTTCATCGCCTGGGGTTGGCATTATCAGTGCCGGTTCTTTTATCATTTGGGGCTTCAGAAACTGGATATGGCCGCCGGGATGTTTGCTCTGCTCTTCTGCGCTTCATAGAAAATTCCAAAAGATTCACAACCTAATTCGTATCTCATTCTGGAACCTCACCAGAGCCCTCCAAACGTTTCCATTGCCTTTTTTTTTTTTTTTAATAATTATTATTTTCCTTCTCCTCCTCCTTCTTCTTCTTCTTCTTCTTCTTCTTCTTCTTCTTCTTCTTCTTCTTCTTCTTCTTCTTCTTCTTCTTCTTCTTCTTCTTCTTCGTCTTCTTCTTCTTCGTCTTCTTCGTCTTCTTCGTCTTCTTCTTCTTCTTCTTCGTCTTCTTCTTCTTCGTCTTCTTCGTCTTTCTTTCTTTCTTTCTTTCTCTATTTATTTTGTTTCAATTTTGACTAATTTCCAATCTCGATCCCTCAAAAACAAGAAGAAAAAGCTTCCAAAATTTTCTAACTTTCCTTGAATCATCCACCTAGGCAGCAATCTCATTCGAATTAGCAACTGATGTTTGGCCGATCCCCTGATTGGGTATGCGCCATTTTGTGAAGGAACAACAACAACAACAACAGAGGCGTCGAGATGGCTGCTCACAGTACCGTTCTATGTAAATAGTGTAAATATATCTGCTTTCTATCGACGACGGCCTCCTCTCTTGCCTCCCTGGACGTTCTTCCACATGGTGCCGAAACCCGGGACGTCAAGCGACACGACGAGGTAAGCCATGGAGCGGGATTCAATTCTTCGACCGCATTGCTCACCCCGAAAGAAGGAGGAGGCGTCGAAGCAGGTGAACCGGCTTCTACTTGCCCAGAAAAGTCTTCTTGAATTTAATGAGAACATTATCGCCGCAGTTACGCCCACATTAGAGGAAACCAAAGACGTCGGGGCCGCTGTTTCGATTGCCAGGCTCCAGCACAGTGCCGGCAGACTTGCTGCAATCAGCAAGAAGCTGGAAGCCTTTGCATGCGGAACACGAATCGACGGCCAACAGGACGATGCCTTAGAGTCCGTTAAAGAAGCGTATAGAATTATTCGCTACCTCGAAAAGAGACTTCATGGACGAAAAGGACATGCCCCTCAGAACCCACAGCTCGTAAAAGAAGAAAGAGGGCAACCGCTACGAAAATATGAGTCGAGTAATACAAGCGGGAGTAAAGAGCCTGCGGAGGAGAACGGAACTTGCGTGAAGCACACGACTTCAACGACATCGATGGAGGTTCCAGTAATAGGTCATCAAACCCAAGCATCTTCAAGCTTGGCTACATCCCCTGGTCCAACGACGACATACGCCTCTATGAATAACCACTCGGCTGAGACGGCGCTTGGGATACGCCAGTCGAATGTGCCTCCCTCGATCGGTACGAAAGACGCCGTGTTGCTGGGAACACCACACCAGCAGCTCATTGAAACCCAGCAAGAATCACCGCATTGTATCTTGGCTCCACCCCCATCAGAAGAAAGCACCCTGGAGGAGGAACTGGCTTCAGGAGGTCTCACTGCCGAACTACCCACGACTGAAGCGCTTGAAACCTCTTCTGCATGTAGGTATGTGGCGACGAGATCTGCAGACGGTATGCAGAAAGACGTTTACAAGAGAGAAAACGTTGAACACCACGGTAAAGTAAGGAAACCTTCATCGGACAATTACGATTGCTCATTACGAGACAAGCTTGCCCATGTTTCGGAGAGTTGTGGCGGCGACAGGAGTGAACGCGGTCTTCGTAAAATCGCGGACCATTGGACGACCGGTCCCCTTCACTTCGGCTCGAGAGACGCCGCGAAAGACCGCACATCCGCTTCTCCAGGAAAGAGCCCAGATAAAAATGCTGCCGCTGGCATAATGACAACTATGATTAAGAAGGCTACTAGATGTGTTCGCAAATCGAAGAAGCCAGAAGAATGTGATACTGCGGAGGTTCACACAGGAAAAGATGTAAACGTTCACGGTTTGGACTGGTGCATCGGGTGCAAAGACAAGACGTCAATGAAACTACACCTGAAGACAGTGCGCACTCTGAACTACAAGAAATGTTATGCTTTTGACTCATCACCTGGCGTAGTTATCGTGAAGAAACACAGATCAAAAGTCAGAAGAAAGGCGAAGTACCGGAGAAAGAAAAGACCAAAGATAAGAAAAAAAAGAAACTCAGACACCGGATGGACATGAATGGCAAACTGACTAGATACCACCACCGCTCGTACGAACCCTTGTGGGCCGGGAAAATGTTGGAACTTTCGACGACGATGAAAACGACGCAAGCAGCGCGCGCAACAGACCCAGAGACGAAGACGACGAAGACGACTAGGCGAGGCGTCGAGATGGCTGCTCACAGTACCGTTCTATGTAAATAGTGTAAATATATCTGCTTTCTATCGACGACGGCCTCCTCCCTTGCCTCCCTGGACGTTCTTCCACAGATATAAAATCTGTTTTTGTGTAAAACGACTACATTCAAATTTATTCGGATTTGTATATTTGATTTTTTGACAGCCTTGTAAAAGAACTGCTGAAGGGATGCAGCTGAAGATGGTACCAGTGAACTGTGCACAAATCAAGGAGGGCAATAAGGCATAACATTCTAACTGGTCTGTAGCAGAAGTTACAACCGTTTGAAGTTTGGGTCTAATAGGTGGGAACCAGAAAAACTAGCTTTGCCTGCCAGGCCCAAATTTTAAACAGTCGTAACTTCTGCTACAGACCAGATAGAATGATGATGTTAGCCTTATTGCACGCCTGGATTTGTGCACTGTTCACTGGTGCACAACTCTAAACATAGTTTTTGATCAAAGACCCATGTGCCCCCTTAAAACAACGCATTTCACGGGGTTACCAGTCATGTCTCAGTTGGTTTGGTGGGACATATTGCTCGTTCAAAGTAAATTTGGCTGAGGTTTTTGTGGAATATACGCTCTCTATCCCAAATGAAACGGCATCGGCTAGGACACCTTGAACCGAAACGATTTCTCTGATAGGGCCCGAGAACGTTTGAAAGCGGCATGTTTAGACCTGCCAGCCTTGCGCATGCTGCCGAAACAAATGCTGGCAACCAGGACAATGACCCACGCTGAAACGCTGCAACATGCTTTGAAAAGGTGTATTTAAAAACTTGTGTTTCCAGCTAGAACAATAATACTATAGTCTTTGCTATTCCTTAAAGGGACACTGAATTGAATTTGTCAAGCTCCCGTTGTTGCTCGCACTGCGTAGACTGGCTCAAATTAGCCCACTTTTCATCGTTTATCCGGTTGACAAATCGGTAATTATTTTACACAGCGCGAAAGAAGAAAAACTACTATGCGCGGCTTGCGGCGGCCGCACCAACTAAAGCTGTGACGTTGGGAGGAGGGAGCACCGTGATTGGACGATGCCCAAGGTTAGCAATCAAACAAGTTTCGGTTTCGGTTTCGGTTCTGTAAAACACAACCGATGGCGTTGTTGGATGGGCATTCTCAATATCTCAGTAATCATCGTACCGCGCTTCTGCCATGTTGTCTGCTGTAAAATGTGTAAGATAAGCCTCCCAGGACGGCTTGGAATCGTAGCATTCACTAGCCGAGGCCTACGCAGTGCATGAACGCCCTCCGCGTCCCCGCAGACGCTCAAATGCCATGCGCTTTTCCCCCATATTTGGAGCTTGCCTCACTCATGCCTGTATCGTAAAAAGCGTGTTCGCACCAGGCCAGGGGTCTGCTGATTCTGGCCTGTGCCCACTGCCCGCAAGCAGTCGGTGCTTATGGAAACAGCACGCCAACGAGAACTCGCTAGCGCGCCAGTGCCAGCCTGCACGCGTTCTGTGAACTAGTTCGTGGATCAATGAACGTTGCGGCCCAAAAAAAAGGTGAACTCAGTATAGAAAACATGGCGGAAAAAGAAAAAGTTAACTTATAAAAAAAAAGCACCCACCCGCGGGGATTCGAACTTGCGACTTGCAAAACACTTGCCATGACATACCCAGCGCTCTAGACCACTCGGCTACGGGGCGGGCTCTGCTGACCTTGGTAATATAAGGTATATATCAGGGTGTCGAACCGAAAAAAATACCGGTTCGGTTACGGTTCGGGTTCGGGTGAAATAATTTCGTTCCGGTTCAGTTCCGGTTCGACAAAATCACGTACCGAACCGGTTCACGAACCGGTTCGGGAGCTTGAACCGGTTCGCGAACCGGTTCGACGAGTTGAATTATCACTGAAATTAGAAAAAAACATTTACTAGTTTAAAACGACCGTCAAGTCAAAACACAAACAAAAACTCAAAATTCTGCTGTTCCCCAAGGGCAGTGGCGCAATTGCAAAGCAAACTTTAAACAATCACGAGATATTAGAAAAACAAATGAAGTGGCGACGATTTACCACCTTCTTTCTCGCTCAGACATTATGTTGTACCAGCGACTATTCATAAAGCCACCGCCAAGACATATGACGGTGGGATATATTTTCTGTCCTTTCCTTTTTTGTTGAAATCGCAATCGTCGCTATGCAATCACCCATCACGCTAACCTTGAAGCCTTAAATTTAGTCCTGCGTACTGGCGCGTTCAAATACCAGCGCTTAATACCAATGGCGCACATTTTTTTATATTTGTAACAAAACAGAAAAATCCTACAACAGGCACATAAATACTACCAATGAATTAGAATATTTGGTCACCCTGAATAATTTGTTAGCTGTCACCTTATCGAATGTGTTAGCCACACTTTTGTTAAAAGTAAGCTTTAGTTAATGCTCAGTCACTGCATTATTGCTCTGACCACTGCAATTCCTTTTGCGATACCGAAAGTGTGCATTACAATCAGTATGTCATCGTACCGCCTGAACCCCTACCATCGTTCCGTGTGCTACATTGCGGAATCTTATAACAGATAATGCGGTTACAAAATGAAAGGGAAATTTGTCACGCGGAGCATGAGATGGGACTTTTTGGGTAGACGCTCTTTAATTCGTCCACAGCAGTACTCCCCTCCGGAACGAGTCGCAGTAGAAGCAATGTAGCGAGTTGGGCAAACGGCTTAGCAAACGGCTTAGCCACTGAGCAGCTCCTGCGGTCACACTTGTCAAGTATTAATAATTTGCAGGTGTCGGTCCTTTTAAACAAATTATGAAATGCAAAAAGTTTGCACACATCGGGTGTGAGCTTTCGCTGTTGCGCAGTGGAGCACTCCTGCAGCCTGATTGCTCCAATGAAGTCGCAACTAGGGAAGGGCAAAGTCGTTTTATATCCCCTGCAAGCTGCCGAGAATGACATTTCGTTTGGTCAGCTTGCACTACGCTCGCGCCTCCAGCAGCAACAGATCATTGCTACAATGGTGCTAATTCATTTCCCCTGTTGTTACATAGAGCGTGATAGTGTTCAATTGTCGGGAGGGGAAAGTACCCGAGCAAGTACGAAGTTGATGGTACGTGAAAGAAAAAAAGGCCTGAATTGCATTGACTGTGCAATATCAACAACAGAGGGTCGAACCGTTTCGGCATGAACCGGTAACCGTTATTTCTTTTTTCGGTTCAGTTCCGGTTCGGTTTCAGCGCGCTCAAAAAATAACGGTTCGGGTTCGGGTTCAGTTCCGGCAAAAATATCGGTTCAGTTCCGGTTTACGGTTCGGTTCCGGTTCGACACCCTGGTATATATTGTATAACCAGTTTACACTTTTATTTAGTTTTGGCATTTCAAGCAGCTTAGGTGACTATTTGTTGTTTTGCGCTCGTGCAGTAAGTATCACCCAAGTTTCCACAATATATCACGTCTAGCAATTGCATTTCTTAGACGGAAAAGCGTTCGCAGATGCTTAGTCGTGCTGCTGACCGCTGTGCTTGTTCGCCCAGCGCAAAAAAGTGCTTCCCGCACCCTAGTTTTACGCTGTCCGGTAAAAATATCAGTTGATATCATTTCCTTAGTACCTATATTGACTTCGCTAACTCTTCTCCCGCCTTCAAGAGGTCTTATATTTTCCTACTGGCGTACCAGTCAGCGAAGCGTCGCATGTGCGCTTGTGCAGCGCTTTGTGTGAAGCGACCTTGACTTGGAGCTAGATACAGTGTACAAACTAACCAAGTAAAGAAAGGCACATTCTTCCATTCACAAACGTGTCCTGGCTTCGTTTCAACTGAGCGAACGAATTGCGACGACCCGTCGGCGGCCGGCGGACAAAACGCTGGGCCGACTGACTCTGCCTGAAGGCCGGGGAGCCGTGCAGTAGCGCAGCCAATTGCGAGCTCGGCTCCTCCCGACGTCACACGAAAACGCCACAGAAAATGGGCGAGCGTAAAGAGAGGACAGCATTTTCGAATTAATTTTTCTACTAAATAAAATCGCGTAAACGTGCCAAGAGTGGTCGAAACATGGCCTGGGGACTCCGGACTACAATTTGCGCTAGTAATCCCGCAATGTTTACTTATCACTTCAGTGTCCCTTTAATGTGGTATTTGGATCGTGCATTGAAACTGGCAAAGCTGTTTGTATACATGCAATGTTCACGGGTGAACACTGTGTGGTGGCCCCTTTCATACTTCGGAAAGCTCAGCGCCAAATTGAAATTATTTCCGCCGAGTTATTTGGAAATTTATTGCGGTTACCCCGCTATATAATAGCTGTCTTTCACGTGCACCAGGGGACATGCACTTCGCAAAACTCAGCTGTTCGTATCTCTAAGGTCAAAACCTTACTTTAAAATGTACGAGAACCTCCTCAATGTTTAATCTTTATTGTGCCAGTGGGCGTGATACAGGTGTCATTTGAGGCTGCTGCAATAGTTAGCACGCACCTGTACCAAAAGATGTTGCTGTACAGAACGGTACCTAGGAGGGGCCTTTACGGTTTTGCAAAAAGTCCAGAGTGCACAACCCGTCGGGTACACCGTAAAACAACGGGTGTTTCTTCGTACATAACTGTAGGAAAGAGGAAAAGGGAAGAAAACCACTCGTGCAGTAATCCTAATTTAGTAGACAATTCCTTGGCCAGTCTTCTTCGTGGGTATATGCCATAGTTTCAGGCTACCAACCAGCCAACCAACCACTTCTTTTCTCCAGCAGTATTTGCATAGTGCAAGGTCCGGGCATGAGTGGAATTGGAACCCGTGTTAACGGAAGCTCGCTAGCACGTTCAGGCAATGCTGGTGTGCTAAACGGCTATCCGGAAAAAAGAATATATTAAGCCCTAGTTCCACCCAGTGTGAAATCTGCTGAAATGGCAGAGCTGTGGTTTTCCCACCCTTAGCAGGAGGGACCGGAGACTGCTACGAGACTCCCTGAGACTCTCTGTGAGGCTGCTGTGACCTCTGTCGGTGGGTCTGGGAAGCTACTACTCTTACCCCTGTGTTACGCATGACCTCCGTCATACTTGTGAAAAGGCTCGGCCTACAATAGCTCTGCTGTTAGAATTCTCATCCTGCACCCAACGTGCCGCTGCATTACACATTTTTGGGCTCTATATCGGCATTTTACTTGAAATTGTGAGGGACATAAGAAATTTTTCAGTGAAAGTTCTACGCACCTTAATTAAAGCCAGTTTTAATGGAATGGGTTGGCCATCATTTCATTTGTAAAGACAGTTTGTGAATAGATAATGGAAAAGTATAAATCTGTCTCCTGGCATGTCTGCGTCACAGAAACTGACCATCCTTTCTATATCTTGCTCCGTTTTCTCACGGCCAACATTCGTAAAACATTTACGATCCGGGTCTGTTTAGTGAAGTCTGACTGAATGCCTTTTGTTCCCTTTTTGTCCCCCTACCCCCACCTTTTCTTTCTCCTACGCAGCCGTCTTCTCAGAGTGACTTTAAGACGCCCAGTAGCCACGAATCAAGGTCCAGCGGGAGTTTCAACCTGCCTGAAATGCCCAGCCTGGAGTATACACAGTCCGACAGCTCGCAGCTGGCTGAGCCATGTGCGGAAGACGGATCTCGCAAGAACAACGGGGCAACCGAAGATGCCGTCGTGCCAGCTGGTGACGATCCTTCCCTGGGCAATTCTGCGATGCCCAAGGATGCGGGAGACGAGCGGCGCCTGCTGTCGCCTGCTGACATCAGTTTCGTTTTGTGCGAGGAATCGCAGTCTGACAACGAGGAAGAGAATGATTACTACTGCCCGCCCACGCGGAAGACCACAGTCGTCGAGACTCCGCCGCATTTGCCTTACTTCGTCCCGGAAAGCGACCCGGAAGATGACGATCTGAGTATGGTCACGGCCTCGGTGCAAGCATTGGATTGCAAGTCAACAGAAGCCAAGGATGGTTCAGGAGACAAAATCAGTGCTGCAGAGCCTGTTGCGGAAGGCAGCGACGCAACCTCCAAGCAGAGTGTCAATGACGACAAGGAGCCTGTTTCGGTTGATGCTGAGGGTAAGGATGAACCAGAAGAGGTTTTGTCTGAAACTGAGGAAGAGGCGGACAGGACGTCCACAGCGAAGGGGAGGAAGAAAAAAGCACCGTCAGCCAAGAAAGGTCGCGGCAAGAAGGGCGCAGCTCCTCCAAGCAGCAAGAAGAAAGCCGCTGCGGAGCGAGCCTATCGGCGTGGAAAAGGGCGTGCTAAGCAGCTTGAAGTCCGCGAAGACTTGCCAGCTGCGGAGTGTATGCCAAGCGACGCCGTGGAAGACAGCACTGTCAGCGTGGGCACTCGGAACGTGCGGGCTCCTAGGGGAGGAAAGAAGGGTGCAAAAGGTTTGTCTCAAGACCAAGAGAACAAGAAGCTGTAGAGTTCCGTCGTAAGCGCAGTGGAAGAGTGCTCAGAAGCTCCTACAGCTCAAAGCCCAACAACTTCTCGGCATGTGGGGGTCCGTGCTGACCAGTCTCAGAACCGGGGCGACAGAGCGTCGGAGGAGAGGACCTTGGCCACTTCTACGGAAGTCGCTTCAAAGACGACGCAGCGTGGCAGAAAGACAAAGGCTTCTGCGGCCAAGGTGAACAAGGATAAACCTCAAAAGAGCGAACCGATCAAGTCTTCTTCAAGGGGCAAGAACCAGGACATCGACGAGGCTGAGGTTGAGGCAGAAGCCGTCGAGTTACCGAAGAAGCTCCCTACCCGGTGTCGAGGGTCAAAGGTCGCGCCCGCCGCTGTACAGGGCCCGGTGGCAAAGAGAAGGAATGCTCGAGGCAAAGTCAATGAAGACCTGCTGCCGGATTCAGCGATGGCCACGGAGGAAACCTAGAAACGCTGCCAACCTGCTCTCCACCAAAGATTGCCAAAACGACGAGGCACGTCGCCTCGGTGAGTTTCGGCGTTGGGAGACGGGAGTCCGAGGGCGAAGCCACGACCGGTGAGGAGGAGGACATGGAAGAGATTGAAATGATGCCAGGGCCAAAGTCAAAGCGGAAGCCAGCAGCCAAAAACATCAAGCAGGAAGCATTAAAGTGGCACTGACACAAAAATTTTGCATCTTGTTTTTTTTTGTTGCGATAAGTAGCTAGTGACCTACTTATAACCTGTAGAAACCTCATTTGCTTCAGCGTGCGACGGTTGTTTAATTAGAGGCATTTTAAATGCGGCCAGTCGCAGTTTCGGTTTCAGCGAGTGCCGCGAAACGATGGATTTTGTGGATTTTGTGTGAACAAAGCTGACCACGTGACCGTCGGAGGGATATCGCAGAGCAGAGCCGCCGTAGCACATCCTCCCTGTTCTGTGGTAGCACTGTCGAATCCGCATAGACGGCAGTTTCTACGAATGCCCCCACGTACTGATCTCGTGTGGCGCTTAATTAAAAAGCGACCGTGGATGTGACGCAGGCGCTGCGAGTGCAAATGCTACCGCGGCTAAAGAACGACGCGCGACGCTCGAGACGGTGGGTGGCAAGGCGCGCGCTGGGAGCAGCCGGCCGGTCTGCCTAAAGGTCCGCCTACAGATGTGTTTGGCTTAGCACTGCGGCGGATATTCGAGTGCCGCTCTCGTAAGCGGTGCAGATGACAATTTTTAATGCAACCCGCCATCGCATCATTAACTCCTTTCTCATGTAAGCCACCATGGTCGGGACTTTGGGACAAGTTCGTGCAGCGGTAACAAGCTATCACTCGAGCTACCTGCGCCAGCAAGGGCAACTTCGCGGCCGTGGCCACCGCCTGCACAGCAACCGTGCGGCTAGCTCAGTCGGCTTTTCGTGCCTCCGGCGCGTTTTCGCATCCAATGGTAATAAACAGTAATAGAAACAGAGTGCCTGGAATCGGTGTAGAACTTTGGTCGCGGCCAGCTGCCCGATTAGCTGACGGAATCACGGCGCCTCCGTCGCCAACGATGGGGTCGTTCGTTCTCGAGAGCAGAAGCTCCGCCCTCCGGCCCTCCGATTGGAGTGGCGAGCCGGGCGTGCCGGCAAAAAACGACGGCAGTGCGGAAGCGGCAAACACAAACTCGTGACGTGTTCCCAGATAACGCAAAACAAACCTGGGTAAATCCTCAGGATGTCCGGCTCTGGACATTTCAGCATCCTCAGGTTGTCCATATCTTATCCTCAGCCAGTCCAATCGGGGTCCGTTTGTCCGTCCAGCGTACATCCTCAGAACGTCGTCAAAATGATGCCGCTGGACAATTTTCGTACACTTCCAGGATACAAACTAATGTTCTTTTTTCTCGGTCTTTTTTTCACAAGCTAATGCAACAGGCCTCACTACAGAAATCGGGCACGTCCTAAATGATTACAGTAGAACCTGGGGAAGCCGTGCCTGGTGGGAAGGCAAAAACACTGCATCCGAAAAGACGGCACGGGTAACCCAAGAAAACTAAAGCGGAGTATATAGGCTAGCTGAACCCCAACAGACAAACCCTGGAAGTTCGAGCAGAACCACATCACCAGTTCTTGGTGTCAAATTTTGTTTCAGTTTCAGGTAAAGGGAAGAATCTTTCAGGTGCCCCAGAGAGGCGTGGCTTGTACGAGCACAACGTAAGCCCCCCTGAAGGTTAAAGGTATCACGGGACTTCTCTAGCTTAAGAGAATCATGGCAGCTGCATGAAGAGTTGAAGTACTTTTCCGACTTTTTGAGGATATTCCAAGATAAAGAAAAGGCAGCTGTTGAACAGGAAGAGTGCGGATGTTGCCAAGAAGACACTCCTGTCCGCATCAATCGTGCTCTCGACACCCAGTGACCTCAGTTCCAGAGCAGCAAGGCATTGCCGCTGAAAAATGAGTCATATTACTACTTTTGTGCAGGTTACTTTAAAAAGCCCTTAAGTGATATGTTTCCAGCCGTTATTCACTCGCAAAGACCTGTGCAATTAACAACTTTTCATCCAAAATGGGTCAAATCCTGCATGTCACATCAATGTGTGCCAGATCCGAACTTTACAAGTACTTACCATTTAGGGAAGTAATGCAGCCACATTTCTATTTCAGTGCTCAAATAAGATCCTTTCCTTTAGGAGGGTTTGTAACCGGGCTAGTTGGTTCATTGCATGAAGTTGAACAGCGCAGGGACGGGACTAAGAGCAGAGGCGCCCGTGTTTGTCGCCTCTGCCCTTAGTCCCGTCCCTGCACTGTTCAACTTCATCCTTTCCTTGTTTCTACACCATAGCAAAAAATTATTTCAGCAGTTGCCACCGTTATTTTGGGAGCAAAAAACGACGTTTTTCTCGATTCCACCCAAGGTGGACTTAGCTAATTTTGAAAAAAAAAAAAAAGAACTTCTGATAAACTTTTTAACTGTTTTTCTTTTATTGCCGAAATTCTGATACAAATTCTAATACACGTACATACTTATTGCCGCTAATAGACCTATCAGTCTGTATTAGTCTATTAGGTCCATCAGTCTGTATTCGTCTATTAGATCTATCAGTCTGGTAGGTCTACCAGAGTGTACTAGTTCTATCAGAACCAGTGGCAAGTTCAAACAAAGCAATGAAACATGGCAACACGTTTTATTATCAGGGTACAGGGGCGATTAAAAGAAATGCGAAAAGCGGAGCACACAGCTTCCGACGCATGCTGCACCGTCTGGCTGCAAAGTCAGTAAACTGCGCGCATGCGCATTTCTTTGAGAGCGTTTGAGAGTGTGGCCTATATTTATGGGAAATGCTTGATCAAGACGCGACCCCGATCGTTTATTGAGAGGCGTCTTTTCACGCTGCGTCGCCACTGAGTAGGGTGATCGTTCAAGGGCATCACGCTTGCTGCAATCAGCCTGCTGCGAGCTTGGCTCCCGAATATGTTCAGTGGCGACAGAGCATAAGAAGACGCCCCAAAATAAATGGCCGGCGTCCCTTCTTTACCAAGCATTTCCACTAACAGTAGGCCACACTCTCAAACACTCTGAAAGAATTACGCATGCGCGCCGTTTACTGACAGCGCAGCCAGACGGTGCGGCATGCGTCGGAGGCTGTGTGCTCCGTTCGTATTTCTTTTAATCCCCCCTGTACACAGGCAAATTCCTCTGGCTGACAGAAATCTGGCTGAATAATTTAACGATGCATACTTTCGTAACCTGATTAAGAACAAACGAATAAATTGCAATGCGAATCCACCAAATAGCTGCAGCATGCAATCAAAAAAGCTGAAGTCAAACCTGCACGGTCCAGTCATAGGCACACATCGAGCGCATTAATGGCCGATTGAACACCATTCGCATTTCGATGCAACTTCAAAACGGCATTCACCCTTCCGCAACACGCGATTAGAATGGAATCTCTTCGGCGTGAGGCATTCCCTTGAGAATCAACAAAAATGTCCGCAGCGGCGAGGTGATGGGTGAAAGACGGGTCGGGCGGCGGCCCGGATTGTATTTGTAAATGTTAGACGGGCGCTACACATCTCCAACACCTCTCGATGACGTGATGCGCACGTTTTCTTCCATGTCAGGCGTTCGTTACACAGCATAGCAGAAGGAGCAAAGATGTTCGAAGCGGCGAGGTGACGGGTCCAAGATGGGTTGCGCGGCGGCCTGGTTCATACAAGTTATGCGAGCGTTAGACACATCTCCAACACTTCTCGATGACGCGATGCACACGCGTCCGATGTGAAATAATGCTACAAGCTGTTTGCTTCTAGCCGTCTTCTTCCTGAACGTTCACACACGCCAACCGCACTTTGATGTTTGTCGCCATATTGGCTACCATGTTGGCTACCCAACGAAGACCATGGCATGGTTTGGCTTGACTTCGTTGCAGTCTTTTCGGGTTAGATTCTTGCTCTTCTTGCGGCCTCACAGGCGCGCGCACATGGAGGAAGAAAAAGTTAGGAGACGGCGCCGCCGGAGAAACGTGAAGCCTATACATAAAAAGTAAAATCGAAGTCGGCCCAGGCGTCACTGCACCACGTGACCCCACCGCACCGCCTCTGTATGGGCCGCCGCGCTCTTCAATTTCGTCTGCTCGAAACTGCTCTGCGGCCCGTTGTCGCGAAGCCTGCTATATGTTGGTTTTTTTTCCCACGGCTTTTGTCTTCCGCACGTACGCGGCACTCCTGCCCGCACGCGTGAAATAAATTGCCGGGCCGGATCCAAACACTTGCCGCTTCACGTAAGTGCATAAGCGGCGGGAAACACCTGTTGAGAACGCGAAATCCAACACAGGCACGGTTGAAGCACTCGTAACTTCGTTAGAATATGAATGATTAGGCGTTCAATCCACAGCGCGGCCGTCGCAGAAAGCGAAATACAACATGCCGATTGAAACACTTCACGTAACATGAGCACAGGCTAGCGCAGAGGGCACAGCTCCGGCGGCTCCGGCAGGTCCCAGAGCGCAGGGAGTGTGCACAACGGCGGAAAAGCCAAGCGCCCTTCGCCTTTCCCACTCGCACTCCTCCTTTTCCTCTCTTTCGCGTCTGAGCGTCCCGGCAATTTATTTCACGCGCCCGGGGGGGCCAAAGCAGGTCCTCAAGTGGCCGCGCTCCGTGAAGCACGACCAGCAGCTCTGCCCGCCCTGCCGCAAACTTGGGGCACTCGTATAGCACGTGCGGCAGGGACTGCACGGGCGCTCGGCAGTGGGTGCAGGAGGGGCTGGTCGCCCGCCCCAGACGGTGCATCCGCTCCGCCGTCCACACGTCCCCCACTCGGAGGCGCAGGATGGCCGAGCGCAGTCGTCGAGGCAGGCGTGAGGCCCGCACAGGCGGTAGGCCCCCTCCGACACGCAGCCGCGGGTCCGGATGCTTGGTCCGGATGTGTCGCTGGATGAGCAGGCGGGCGTCGTCCGCTGCCGCCTGAGCCACCATGTCCGACGGAGGCAGCGCGTGTGCCCCGGCGGCCAGCTCGTCCGCCCGCTCGTTGCCATCCAGACCAATGTGGGCGAAGACCCACTGCAGGCACAGTTGAGTGCCCCGGTCCGCCAGCTGTGCCGCCTTCTCCCGGATGCCACGCACCAACAGGGAGTGCGAGTCTCCGTCCTGAAGACGCACCAGGGCCACTCGGGAGTCGCACAGCAGGGCGCAGCGCTCGGGCAAGGGCTCCATTTCCAGCAGCAGGTCCAGGCCCAGTCCGACCCCCACCAGCTCAGCCGTGGCCGAGGAAGAGGCATAGGACAGCCGCGCCTGTCGGGTGGCCTCTCCCAGCACGGCGGCCGCTGCGGCTGACCCCTGCTGCTCCCGCACCGAGCCATCTGTGTATACTAGGGCGTGGCCGTCTAGGTCGCCCCAGACGACACCCCGGGCCAGCTGCAGTTGCCCGCAGTGGGGTGTCCGCCGCTTGCTGTGCAGCCCCGGAAGGTCCAGCCGCACGTCAGCTGCCAGAGCTGGAGCGGGGCCACGAGGTCCCGCGTCCACGGGGCCCACCACCTCCTCGTAGAGCATCAGCATGCGCCCCATGCGCGAGTGGTGGTGGCTCTTCAGCCGCCGCAGCAACGGACCGCCCCCCTCGGCGCGTCTCAGCCGGTCAATCTGGCCAAGTGCCCGCAAGTCAGCTGTCATCTCTAGGGTCCACGCCCCCGCCTCGGCCAGCGTCTTCTCGCACGGTGAGCTCTGGGGCAGGCCGAGGCAAGCGCGGACCCCCTTGCGGTGGTCTCCCTCCAGCTGCCGCCAGGTGGGTTTCCGCAGGGTCACCAGTGGGAGCGCGTACATAAGGAGACCCACCGCCGAGGCACTGTACAGCCGGAGGGCCGTCCGCTGCGAGCAGCCGCTGTCCCGGGCCACCATCTTGCGCACTGCTGTTGTGGCCAGCTGCGCCCTTGCTCGGAGCTCCTTGGCCGCCTGCCGGAAGTTCAGTCGGTGGTCCAGGGTGAGCCCCAGGTACCGCACCCTGGTCCTCCACTGGAGCTCCTCGCCATCGATGGTCAGGCGCCGGGTCCATCCACGGGCGGCGGCATCCGGATGCACCAGCATGGCGTCGGTCTTTGTCGCCGACAGCTGTAGGCCGACGCCTGCCAGCTTGGCACGAACTGCCTCCATGGCCGCCTGCTTCTCATTGGTTCTCAGAGGTGTTTCTCATTTAGTGTTGCGCAGTTTTGTAAGCGGTTTTTTTCAACTGATCGGCGCGGAGGCGCGCGCCTGTGCGACTGCATGCATACGCGCGCGTGTTTGAGATGCATTGATTTTGAGCAAGGAACTTACATTTAATTACTGCACTGTTTCCATGGCGCGACTGATCAGAATACACGCATCAAGTGCGTACTTAAAAAATTGTCCTGCGGAGCTACAGGCGCGCAGTGCCGATTAAGCGACTTGCACGCCAAATGGCAAAATAAATACTGACGGCTGCCATCGAAACGTTTTTATACTTCAGCGTTTAATTCATAGGCACAGCTGCTCCTGATAAAAGCGCCCGCGAAAATATGTATATATATATATATATATATTGTGCCGATATTCGTGCGCGCACGGCGGTTTGAGCGCATGCGCAGTTTTCTTCCTCACCCCGTTTTGCTTTTGGAATGTTAACCGGGAGTTTTCTAAAAATAGTGCGATTTGTTGTTCCAAAACTTAAGTGATTTTACCCCGGTGATGTTGGAGATTCCAGGAGAATGCGACCCATGCTGCCTCAGCCCACATCTGCAGTAACTGTCTGTGTTGCTACTGGACCTCAAGTTTTATTCAAAAATAAAAAAAAAATACTCTGGTTACAGCAATTTTAATGCTCAAACTTACATTTTTTTAAGCTCAAACAAACGTTCTTATAGTTTAGATGTCCAAGATTTTGTCGTCACTCCCTGTGAAAATCAAGAACATTTCTAGCAAGAAATCACAATTTCCAGCTTCATTTCTGACTAGATTTATAAACTCTAGCTGGAGTCGACAGCTAACTAGAAAAATTCTTAGTCTAGCTAGAGACGATTATTTCCAGCTTGCAAGTATTGTTTCTTCCAGCTGGACTGACAAATACCAGCTAGAAATGAGCTAGAAACTGAATTTCTAGCTAGAAATTCTCCCCATTTCTAGCTAGAAGAAATTTGTTTCAGTAATCCAGCTAGACAAAATGTTATTTTCACCTGGGACATGCGTGTGAAGCCTGGAGATGGATGCACTCGCTGCTGATTGGCCAACAGGTGAGAAAGGAGGGCGACAGGTGGAAAAAAAAAAGTTTCTGCAAGAACACGCCAAATAGGGGTTGAGCAGACCCACTGCTGTCGTGCTACCGTCCATATGTACATGATTGGGAACAAATTTGTGTTCAACGTACATGTCACCAACAATATTTTCTGCAGCCACTCTTTTTTGTGTGCAGTTATTCTTTTAAACATGCCTTCAAAGGCACCGCAAGAATAGAGCCCATACACAGTTGTTTCCAACACACTAGGTCTAATTCACTTCACCCTCGACTTTTGCAGTACAAAAACCTCGTGAAACCCGGCCACAATCACATTTGTGGCTGAACTGTGGACAAGCATCAATAAAACTGTCTAATAGACAAGTTCCAACTCGCGAACACACTGATTCGTGTCAGTAGTAGATTGGCCACCAAGAATAAGTTGCGTCCAGATGGGTTTCTTTTCCAGGTGGGAAAACATCAGCATCTAAAATACTTACCTTGGAAGTGACTTCTTTCGCTCTTGCAAAGTGACACTAATTTCAGAACTGTTTCGTTTCACACGCACCAGATAAGGCACACGGAATAGCCAAAGGTACCTTTTATTTGTCGTTTGTAATTTACACGTACAAAAATACCGGGAAACATACATTATTTACAAAAATACACACATATCCCCATATACCTTAAAACAAGCATTTTGTTTCGCCACTTTTGCTTTGTACTAGGCTTTGAAATAGTGCTACAAGACACGACACTACATAAATGATTGTATGCATCTCTTGTTTAACAAGAATATATAACAATAAAAAGTGGTCCAAACAATCTTCGCCTATTTCACAATGAAAAAGTTATTAGTAAGCTCATTTTTCCGCCGCTATGGAACACACAAAAGGAACAAAAGTTCATGGCACCAGACCACCCATAGTCTACCCGTACATTGCATATGACCAGCGGAAAAATTACGCCCATGCACGGAAATTAACGTCATCACGATTCTTCATCGACGTAAAGATGAAGGGCACGTGTTGTGATGCAAGCACTATTGGTCAACAAGTGTGAACGAAATGTCGCTGTTTGTCACTCCTCGGAAATGTGCACGGCTCTCGCATCTGAAGGCAAGGCGGAATCCCGATCGACGTCTTCACAGCTTTTCTACACCTGCAAAAACAGAGTAAGGTTAGGGGCAAGCCAGAAATGGGGTCAATTTGGTACACCCTAAGCTAATAATTTATATATGCAGTAGAAAAATATTCAATATCGAAACACACACATAGAATCAAAGTCGTCCAGAAATGTGCTTACACATTTCGAAACTATTATTTAATCTCAAAAGCGCATACAGAATCTGAGTTGCAGAGTAATGTATTCACAATGTTTTGCAGTCGGTGGGTAAATGAGACCCTAAGGGCTGAATTAAATTTGGCTTTAACCGTAAGATTACACCTTTCAAAGCTGCTTCGGCTTTTGTTCGATGACAAGTAATGTTTTGCTTGTTTAGAAATAAAGACCGCATCTCTCTGCTTTCTTTCCTTTTCATTCTTTCATACTGCAAACGGGCACTTCAGAGGACCGCCTACACGGTCACACAAGCAAAGGAGGTGCTGCCACCTAGGGGACAGAATGGGCAGCACTTATGCGATTTCCCATGGATGCCAACGACCAAACAGCTCCTGTAGCCAGTTGTGCTGCAGTATCAGACTCTTGCCACTGGTTTTCGCATACACACTGGTAGTAACCAAGGGTGATAGCTTTCCCATTCACCCGCATAATTCCCCAGACGAATTGTACGACAATGTAAAACCCCTGACTGAAATTGCAACTGGCATAAATTCAGTCGCAATAAATTCAGTCGCAGTGATCAGAGAGCCTGCCATTTACGAAAACTTAATGTTTAAGAGCTGAAGATTGTCTTTTTAAAAAACATGCCCACCAGGTGTTTGTGCATACTTTCTGCTTACATTTACATGTAGCTGCCTTACTGTTCATCAAGCTGGACCATTCACGATTTGTGACGCTACAAATTTCAAAACGGGAAGTTGTGCCAGGAACAAGGGGGGTCATAAAACATGGCAGCTGCAACGCCCTTGAAACGCCCTTTTGTGCATTTTTTTGCCCCAAACTTATGATTCACAAGTTAACAGTAGAAGCACACCCATGGTTGACGCACAATTGTGCACTTTACTCTACACATGGCGTGCACTATGCATTCACTTTTTAAACAACGGCTGTACACGCTAAAACAGTGAATGCAACAAAAACAAACACCAAAACAGGCAGACAGCTAGGCTTTAAGCAAATCAGCAAGACAAAACGTGCACGCGAAAGGTGCATGCCAACAAGCAGTCCAGCATAGCGAACTTGCATACATATACTTACTATATTTCAGCTAGACTTCTTGAAATCAGTGCTAGATTTAAAATAAAGAAAGAGATTAAAAAATATTTGTGAGAAAAATGTTTTTACACCATGTACGCATGGCACATTCGCAGTGAAAAAAAAAAAGCAAGTGTTAGGTATTGATATGGGGACATTTGGTAAATGGTTTCTGCGTTTTGTTACGGCATTGCAGTTTGTGAATCCTGGGAATGGTGTTGAAACCTGTTTGACGAGGCTGGCTAAAAAGGCAGAGATTGGAGCAACATTTACAAGGGTCGAAGTTTGAAGGCAACGAACCCCCGTGAAAATGGAAAGAGCATTTCTATGAAGAAATCATAATTTCTAGCTTCATTTCTGACTAGATTCGTGGATTCTAGCTGGAATTGACAGCTTATAATTAGAAAAATTCTTAGTCTAGTTAGAGGAAATTATTTCCAGCTTGCAGGCTTTTTTTTCTCTTTCAGCTGGACTGACGAATGCCAGCTGGAAGTAATAGCTGCCAGCCGGAACAAAATCTCAATCCAGCTAGAAATGAGCTAAAAACTAAATTTCTAGCTAGAAATATTTCTAGCTAGATGTGTATATTCAGATATGAAACTGGCAATGTAACAACAGACAACATGGATGAAATCATAAAAGTTTCAGAAAGAATTTATGCGGATTTTTATGGCAGTAGCGTTTGGCTGAGAAGCAATACTAAATGGGCTGGCTAGCTTCGTGAGACGCCGACAGTAAGAAAAGACGAGGTGGAAAAGGACCTCAAGGGGATGGAGAGAGGGGAATCCACAGGAGATGACAGAATTAAAGCAGATCTGCTGAAGGATAGAGCGCGGTGGCGGTGTACAAGGAAAGCTAGCAAAATTATTCTTAGAATGCCTCAGGATTTAAAGGTGCCCCCAGCTTGGAAAAATGCTAACAAAGGACTTATTCAGAAGAAGAGCTTAAGAATTATAAACCCATGAGCTTACTCTCTGCTGTACACAAGTTGCTTAACAAAGTGATAGATGACCACATAAGCCAACCAACATAAGCCAACCACATAAGACGGCCAACATAAGACTACCACATAAGCCAAGCGACCAAGAGAACAGGCTGGATTTGGGAAAGGCTACCCAAATATTCAACGACTGATAACATTCACGCCATCACACAGCTAATGTAGAGCCTAATAGACTCATCAGCATGGCACTTATAGGTTATTATAAGTTCGGTTCAGTAGGTTATGCCACAGTAACACAAGCATTCAGATACCGTAGAGTAGTGGAGACTTGCATAGGGCTCTGGGTGGACATGTATATAAGGGAGGCAAGGGCAGCATATGAACCTTCAGAAGACGAGTGAGAAGTTTTCTATTAGGAAGGACATCTAGGGCGACACCATCTCACTTATATTACTTAAATTCTGGCTAAAGCGTGCATTATTTAGGAAGCTTGACCGGGAAAAGTGAGTAAATGAAGAATATTTGAGCCACTTCAGATTAGTGAATGACATCATATCTTGTTCAGTGAACCAGGAGAAGATCTGCAAAGAATGGTACGGAAACTGTACTCTTAAAGCTCAGTTGTAGGGTTAAAGATAAATAGAAAGAAATCACAAGTGATGTTTTATAAACATAGGAAATAGTAGTACAGAAAACCGAATTACCAGTCTAATAAAAGGCATGCTTTGTATATAAATAATTCATGAAGCCAAAATACCACTATAACCAGGAACTGTATTCATGTTTTATTGACCCAGTACATCTATAGAGAATAGACCCCTAACTTTAAAAAGAGAAATTTTATGAAGTTTTCTAATTGACAAATAAATTTGGATTCCACCGACTGTTGCCCATAGGATTATAGCTTTTCAATTTTACAAAATTTTTGATTTGAGGAAATAATTTTCGGGCCCCAAAAACTTAATTAAATCATGGTTCAACTGCCACAGATTCGTCGAACTTTATAAATACCTCGAATTCGAAAAATAACCTGCAAGACCTTAAGGATACATATATATAAAAATTTATGCGGTATATATACACAAGCTGCTACTTCTCAATTTCTGACCATGTGCCGATGTTTTATTACCTGGCAAAAAGAAGTCGTTGATGCTTGAACAGAGATCTAAACCAAGTCTGAAACGAAGCTAGAGTCCATACACACATATTGCACAGTTAATCAGTAAAAATGTAACATCTGTTTTATGTG
This sequence comes from Haemaphysalis longicornis, assembly GCF_048455015.1. Taxonomy (NCBI): domain Eukaryota; kingdom Metazoa; phylum Arthropoda; class Arachnida; order Ixodida; family Ixodidae; genus Haemaphysalis; species Haemaphysalis longicornis. The sequence continues at coordinate 81,280,235 of NW_027526385.1, read as the reverse complement.
TAATTTTAACTATTTTCGTGTCTTTTTGCCCTTTTTTCTGCTAACGACATGCACACCTTCACCAAACGTGGCACTTTACAGGTTCTTTGGTTACTTTCTAACCATCCTCAACCTCCAATTCACTGGGAGGCTAAGTTCATGGTACTTGTCTTTGTACTTGTACTTTTTTCACGGTACTTGTTCATGGTACTTGATAAAATCTTTTTCACTCTTTCTATCTTGTGAGACTCTCTCAATGCTGTGCGTATAAAATGTCATGAACGAAAAATCCCTTTCACGTGCACTCTGTAAAGAGGTTTCACTTGTATGCCTGATGTACTATGCACATCGTGCCTAGGTTTGTCTGTCTCCGCATCACCTTGACGCCACATAAAGAGTACAACAGGAAGACACATTCTGCGAGGAGAAGTCAGAAGAATGTGTGCAATACTCCGTACCCCTTTTCTACAGCGAGCCGACTTTTTCCATCCCTGTACTAAGTCCTTGCTCCCAAGTCCGACAAAAATCTAACACCCCTTTTTGAAAGAAAGGTGGCTGAAATGTGAAGCTTTCTCCGATACGAATACAAAGTCCCCACAATCCACTCAGCCAAAGCTCAAATCAACAACAATGCTGAGCTAACCGAATGTGATGTTATGATTTGCTACCTATTCGTTTGTGATTACGTCATCTGAATATGAACGTGCTGATTTAATTAGCTCAGTGTTGTCGTTGATTTGGGCTTCTAATTGCTGTTTGAGAATGCTGTCATCATCATCACCACCATTCAACTGTTTGACGATAAACTTCATTTGTCTACGACAATGGAAGCTGTTATGCCTGTAAAGACGTCCCCTTGTTTATGCTGTCTGTGACTGATGTGCCCTCTGTGGAAACCCATCGTGTAAAATTGGCAGTAAAGCTGACTTTCTGCAGCGCGTTTTTTCCGACAACGCCACAAGTGAGACTTAGAAAGCTTCGCTTAAAAAAAAAAAAAAAGATAAATGCTATAATGAAGCGATAGCCTTTACAAAATAATGATAGTTTTGTAGACATGAGAGTCTGTAAACCTTATTTGCAGAAAAGCCACCCAAAATCCAGAATGACTGCCTAGATGGACAATTGGGAGTATGCGTTCAGTTGGCAGGTATATAAGCACCCAATTTTTTATTATACATTCAGAATGCAAACCCGAGCCTTATCTCCAGCTCTCTCATGCAAACATACTTGCAAGTGCAGAGGTTCAATTCAAAATGCAAGCTTTTTTTCCGGCCCCCCCCACAACAAAGAAACACCAACCCAAACCATGCAAATGCCACGAACTGAAGCATCTGAGGCAGTTGGCGTTACACAAGCTTAAAGCAAGCCTTTCATTGATAATGCAAATTACAAACTTAAATTGTAGCTAATGCAATTATTAAAGTAAATACTTAACTTGACTGATCACATACTTGCTTGAGTTTCAAAAGGCAAGTTCAAATCATGCAAAAACTTAACATAAAAATGACCTAAAAACGCTATGGTACTAACAGATTAAAAAAAAAAACTACGTTTGCAGAAATTTCATCACTACCCTTAGTGCTCAGGTACTGCATTCCTAAAGCTAATTATTTCTGCTTTCTTTCTCTTTTTAAATTTAATGAATTAATTTAATTCACAGCTTTGCAACCTAACTAACTAAAATGGCCAATTCATCAGCCATATAATATATTTCCAGCTCTGAGGTGCAAGAATTTACTCTCAAATCGGTGATGTAGGCCAAACCCAGCCGGAAATTAACGATTGGAGGCCCATTTGAACCTGCCAAAAATACAATTGGACCAGTTGGAACCATTTGCATTCCGGTTGGTTCCAATTGAACCATTTGTGTTTTCAGTCAAATTGTTTTTTTTTTTTTCCCCCCGGATGGGAAGTGCGGTTTTGCAGTGCCATGCCCATGCATGTAGATTGAAGCCCGGGGCTAGGCATTCCCCTTTCAAGCAAGGACACACCAACTCACCATTAACAAGCGCGTCTCATCTGAGTCACTGTCAGCTTGGTAAGGAAAGAGTCAAATGAAAATTCAAATCAGCCTAACAGCTCTTATTCTCACTCAATACTATACAGCCATCAATAATCAGATGATTCGTGTAAAGTGTTATCTTGTAGCTAATTCGTATGTGATTACTTTTTCTTCAAACATCTGCTGGAACTCACGTTGGAACCGGATGCAGACAAGATAAGTAAATCACTTCACACACATCCGGTCACCCAACTAAATTCCTGTGCACGCTGCAGGCTACTCAACACAAACGCAGCTTTGCTTCCGTACTGCTGAAATGCAGATTCGATTACTGCTATGGGTGCAATTTTCAAACTTGAAACGTGTTCATACAGAATTTTATTTGCTAAATCCTTGAACTGAACTTTACAGTGAAGCTTCAGTGACTATCGTGCACTCTTCCGCTGCAGAGATCGTACCTTTAAATTCTTCTGCCAACTCCTTTATTATTATTTCCTTTTTTTCTAGCCAGTTTTGGCTAGTCTGCAGGACAGAAACCTGTTCTCAACCAACCCGCACTTTCAGAACAACAGTTTCAACCACTCCAGTGCAAGAGCTGGGTGATCGCACACAAATTTCATCATGGAACTTATTCGTTCACAATGCTAGTTTAAAATGCGGTTTCCCAGCACCTGTTCAGATTCACTACTGTGCATGTTATGCTCGCAAGCAGAACTGGAATTGCGACGCAAACATTCTCACATTTCTTTTCCCTCGTTTTTAACAGCAAAAAACCTTGTCTATAATCTTCGCATACATGCCAGCCACCAGTTACAGGTAACAAGGTACAGAACAAAGACGTGGACACGAGTACTTGCAAAATAAAAATAAAAACTGAGACAGACCCAGCCACAGTGGGGAGAACGGGAGAGGGAGCATGAAGTGGGGAGGGGGTGGGGCAAGAGTAGATACATACAGGGTCCTTCGGCAGTGCTGGCGCTGGAGGTGTTCTGGCTCCGTTGCTGCTGGCACTCGATGAAGGTCTGCCACTCAACGATCCAGAAGCTCACTGTTCCCAGGGTGGCAAACACGACCAGGATGAGCAGCTGGTACGGCAGCAGCAGGTAGTTGGAGTAGAAGAAGGCCACCGCAGCCGCCACCGCCTGTCACACACACACGCACATGGACAGACGCGTTACCAGAAGCTGCTTCTGTTGTTACGTGTTGTCACAAAAACGTGCTGCACACGTGGGTCGCTTCATCACCACCATCACCGCCATCAACAGCCTGTTCAGATGAAGGTCTCTATGATCGACTAGAAGGATGCCAAGTTGGGCTAGTTGGTTCGTAATGACCATAGCGCTGCTCGTTCGAAATGGTCTCTGATCGACCTCCACCACCCCTACCCTGCACTGCCCAAGTCGATTCACGACCTCTAAATTTTTTTGCTTAGTTCCTCTGTCAAGTTATTAATGGCCTTCCCTTTTGTTCTAGATCTAGAAAACGAATTGGTGGAAACAGGAATCGATCTGCTGGCTTTGAGAAGCTCTATGCAGCTTAGCCTTACAATTAGGGAACGCCAGGCAGCTTCTCTGTCAACATCTGTGTTCGCGACATTAATGAAGCAGGGCTAATTTTTTTAAAGTAAAAATGTGTGTAAATACATTGCCTGATGATACAACCTAAGTATGATACCATAAGTTTGAAATATTCGAATCCTAAACTAAATTTTTTGCATAATAATCTTTCTTCTTTGATTTCTATCTCCCCTCTCCCCTCCCTAATGGCTTATTGCTCTTGTCACCTGTGCTTTGGCGCTCAAAAATGCATTTAATAATGTGCGTAAATGATATGTTCCAAAATTATCCCCGTGTGATGCAAAACTGGACCCGTACGCCAGTGACCTTACGTGCACTACGCTTTGCAAAAAGACGGGTGCACTGTATCTGCAATGACACCGAGAGACATGCAGCTCAAGTCTATGCAATACGCCAAGCTGAGTTATGACGTCTTTCATACATTGTTTCTACAAGCAAAAAATTGCACTGGTAGGGAAACTAAGCAGCGTCAATTTGAGCAAATATCTCACGCCCCCACTGCCCCAAAAAAAGAAACTAAGGAGTAATAAAGCACTGCACCTTACACGTGCTAGCAGAATAAATGCAGCATTGAAAAATTGCACCGACGAGTAACAAAAGAAAACAATAAGGGCAGAACAAATGACACAGATAAAAGAAATTAATTTACAAATGAATTTATAAATGCAGCATCCCTACACCACAGACTCTGTTTGTGGGTGGAATTTATGGGAAATGTTGGGATGGATGTGCTGCTTCCTATAGCGTCTTGTTGAACACTAACTAATAGCAGACTTACGCAAGTTTCAAGGTGAACAAACAAGTGATAATAACATGCTGTGCCATGTGTCACCACATTACTAGCGCCGAAATAAAAATAAGGAAGGATGGAGGAACACAGTAACGTAAGATGCCATTTATTTACAGAAAGCTTATTGTGGATTAATTCCTACATCACTGCACTTAAAACAGCAATGTAAAGGTGGCATTTTAACGCAGTCAAGAAAATCTATCTCTCTGAGTACATATCTCCAAATATTTCTTCCTCCATGCCTCTTACTGCTACTCATGCTCACATTTTCTCATGCTTATGCTCACACACACTGAAAGGAGATCAAAGCTCGGAGCAGAGCTTACCTGAACAAACTTAAAGATGGCGAATGCTGGTGCGCTGTCGTCAGAGTAGACGAATCCGAGAAGAGAATAGATCTGCAGGGAAAAATTACACGACACCATTAAGCATGACAAAGTAAACCCAGAACGGTAGACTGGAAAGCTACAATTCGACCACATTAGCTAAAACAAAAGACAAACTTGTGGTGTGTTGTACGTCGTTCCTTGATTATTTAGTTATCACTGAACTTCCTAGTAGAGGAGATACACAGAAAAAAAAACAATAACTAAGTATTCTCAACAACAAGCCCCACAAAATATGGTACAACCGGAACATTTAGTCTGATTTGATAGTGCACGTAAAATGTCAGGAACCTTGCAAGTCAAATAATTTTTTCATGGTGCCTGATTAATAGATTCCAAGATCACGAAAGTGGGCACCGTACTCTCTGCCCTCACAACAGCATCTACCATTTTTCGACAAGCTCTAAACAAATCTATGCATTTTTTTGTAAACTGTAAATGGATAGTCTGCCGAAGGAGCAACATTCAGCAAGTGCATTAACAGTGCAATGCATAAAAAATGACCAGCATCAGGATACAGATAGCAAGGAATGTAGTTAGACCTTTAACTTGGGCCTACTAGGCCTCAGAGGATGACAAAGCACACACGCCAGCTGTAAGGATGAAGGAGTAACCCTTCTGGTAATATGTACCTGAGTGTTGTAGCAACTGTCTCCAAATCCAAGCAGGAAGCTTCCTACAAAGGCCAGGTAGAGACTGGAACAAAAAAAAAATCACATTCGCAGAGTTAGAGCAGGCAGCAACTGGTGCAGTGTTGTGTGTTCCAGTGCCACATGGCATTAGGTGTCACTCTAGTTGAAAGAGTTTTCCTCGAGTGCAAATTACTGAAGCAAAACACGGTGCGTCAGACTGGAAGCAATTTTAGGGCAGTGATGCATTTTTACCACTTGACACTACATAATTTGCAATTCGCATCAAAACTGACTTGTCAGAAAACCATTTGACTGAAATGGAAGTTAACCACTGACAGCAGACGCGATCAAATGAAGCACTGTCTTTCACGTACTTTCAATTGCATACGTACTTTCAATTGTACATGTCAGCTATAGGTGTACGCAACCATTACGTTGGGGATGGGAAAAAACCAAGGAGCAGCCTTCTTTGAGACTAACCATACCCCCATACTATATCCCCATGCACCCGTATCCCATATCACAATATCCCCATCCACAATCACCATATTCCCATGCACCCATATCCCCGTATCACCATATGCCCATTCACAATCACCTATTCCCATGCACCCGTATCCCCATTCACAATACCATAGTCCTATGCAGCCGTATCCCCATATCACCATATCCCTGTTCACAATCACCATAATCCCATGTACTCGCATCCCCGTATCATCATATCCCCATTCACAATAACCATATTCCCATGTACCCGTTTCACCATATCCCCGTTCACAATCATCATGGTCCCATGTACCCGTATCCCCTTATCATAATATCTCGTACACAATGACCATATTCCCATGTACCTGTATCCCAGTATCCCCATTCACAATCACCATAGTCCCATGTACCCGTATCCCTGTATCACCATATCCGCTTCACAATCACCATATTCCCATGCACCCGTATCCCCATATCACCATACCCCCATTCACAATCACCATATTCCTATGCAGCGGTATCCCTGTATCACCATATCCCCGTTCACAATAACCATATTGCCCGTACACTCACCGCTCCCTTGTCACGCACGACTTCAATGCATTTTATGTGCCTGAAACACGCATCGCATTACAGACTCGGGCATGATTTTACGAATGCCCGAACATCTGCTGAAACACTTACGATTCTATTCATACTGTTTTGAGTGGAAATGGAGTGAACACCACCTAAAATGTTAGAAAAACCTCTCTGAGAACCAAAAATTTGGTATTGCCAGCAATTGGATGTCCCGCAAAAATACTTTGGCTAAGCAAAGCAAGGTTTTAAGGTGCAGTAGACTCACGTTAAGACGAACTTGGGTATGTCAAATTTCACAGTTAAGATGAACAGCACCTTTGCTTTTTTCTGATACACGCAATGCAAAAGGCATCCACTTACGACAAATTTCCACTAATACAAACAAATTTTTATGATCTCTTCAAGTCCATTTTAATGAAAATTTATTGTGTTATGGTCTATGTATCGCAAAATAGAGACATTTCATGAAGCATCTCAAGGAAAAAAAAACTTTGAACTAGCAAAATAAACCATCGCTGCTGGGCCACCAAGTTTACTTCCCAATATCAGCTATAACTCGTTAAGAAATGCCGCAAGTGACTGAATCAGATTGCAGACACTGAGCTAAGGATTAGCTCTGACAACAATCTGCGCCAATGAACGACATGCAATGGACACTGGTCAACAGCAGAAACTACGCACTTGCTCTCAATGTAGGCCGGCTCCCAGGTCGGTCCCAGAGGCGAATTTGCGGGCAAGTTGACAAAGATGGTGTAGAAGGCAACGACGTGCGTCAAGTAGCCGATGAGCACGATCGGATCCCGGCCGGCCTTGTTGGTTTGTTTCCCCAATATGCTGAACAGCAGGCCGCCTGCATGCAGCAAACAAGGGCACATCACAGCGAGGTTCCGATTTGGAAAAACAGTTTTTTTAGTGCGCAGCGCTTAAGTGCCCGCTTCTGTGGTTTGTTGGCGCCATAGTCCCTCATTGTAACCGAGCCAACGAAGAGGACACCGAAGATAGACGAGATAGAACAAGGAGGAAAGTGTGGCAAAAGTGTGAGGAGGAGGGTGGTATGCCAAAGCAGCATGCAACATGGCCCCCTTCGTGCGTTCGCTGATGTGGCGATAGCTTCCTGAGACGCAGCAGAAATGTGCCGTCACCAGAAAGACTGCAGTTCATGCTGCACAAAAATTTCGCATAGGGAGTCTAGTAATTATCAACCTCTTTCTTTTTTTTTTCACTTCATCAACTGCTTTATTACAGTCCTAGTAACCCTGCAACTGCAGCGAATTCCGCACCACAAATTAGATTGTTGTTCCCAGGTTAACATACACTCTTTAGCTAAAGACCTCTTCCCTAAAACAGGAATGTTTTATGCCAGAAAGCTGGTGAAAGCTTTTTACTTTTTCACTGCCATAAAATAATTCGGTCACACTTGTTCAGCTTTTGCTTTGAATGCTTTGTGCCCCAGAAATGTTTGGCGTGGCCTAGGATTTTCTCAAGGACTGCACCTCCGTAGTACATACCCAAATGGGGAATCGGTCAAGAAAGTAGCCCCTCCACACGGCCATAAAACATATCCATGCAGCAGAGTACTGGCTGGGAATGGAAAGGAGCTCTGTGCATCATTCCACAATTTCAGCCCATCGATAAGTCAGTTTCAATTAATAATAACTTTAGGCTGACATCGAAAACCACACCGCTCCCGTGTGCTTGCCCCTAAAGTCTTTCTGACGGAGGTGGAAACGGAAAATGAATGCGTGCACAAAACTTTAGCACACAGTGAGGAACACCAGGTGGACTAAATTATTCTACAGCCTTCCATTACAGTGTGCCTCATACCATTTATTTCATCCAACAGAAGTACAGGTCTTCATATTCAAGTAGTGATTGCGATAAATGAAGGAAATAAACAGGGCATAGCCCTTTGCATAAGACTGAGAATGTATATATTCCTCAGAACGCCACTCAGAGAACTTAGGTAGAGACGCAGAATAAGTTTTTTAATGTGAAAGCTTTCTTAGTGGGACTAATTGCGCTCTGTAAAAGAACTACTAATGCATTTCCCCATAGACCGGTAGGTCGACCGAAAGGCTCTGATAACATCTCTGGACACACGGTGCATGCGTGAAACCGGACTTCCATTTCGTCGAAACGGTTAATTGAAAACCGCGAAAAAACAGGAAAAGTTCTAGATAAGACAGTACACGCACTAAGCATGAAGAAGGAGTTAAATAGTAGTATACCTTTATCTCATAAACCACGTATCAGCATACACTTAGATCATTCGTATATGCGTTTACTTAGTGCGCGAGAAATCGCCGCATGGTTTCGTTCTTTGGGTCTTTGAAGGTTTGATGATCGACTGGACGCACTTTCAGTGAAATTTGGAAAAACTTTTAGCGAACGTTTGTGTGCACTTTTGACACAGTTTTGACGCGAGAAAGCTTTTGCGCTTCTCTCAATTTTTTTAGGAAGGGATGTTAAATTTTATAAACCAACGAAGAGTGGAGAATGTAAGGACAAACAAGCAGCTGAATGATAAAACATCCGTGTACGTAGTAGCACGCAGCTGCGATTTAAAAAACACTGATCATTTTGCCTGACTGCATGGTTTGATAAGTCGATTGATGAATCGTAGGATGTGCTTGAAGGGGATAACGGATGGGCTACAGCTACAGCACACGAAAAACTAGCCTGCAAGCGTGTTTTGCTCAAATCATACGAGAAATTGATATGACGTTTACTTAGCAATGTAAAAGACAACATGCTCTCTTACTGACTGGACTGTCAAGAGCCCCTTTAATGGTCTAAAAGCAGTTCAGAGTATTTACTGCCGGTCATTGTAGTTATTACGGTTACTCTCGTGTCCCTGTGGCCTTCTAGGAATCAGATGTACCAGCCCGCATTAAGTTTAAAAAGCAGTCAGTGGATAAAACCCCGTTTTAATTTTTGGAGCTAAAATATAAGGGAACCAGTGCCGCTCAACTATTTGTGGCAAACACGTGCACAAGCAACTTAGAGGCCTGACAGGTTTGTTTTACAATTCAGAAAACACTTCCACAATTTCTACTGTTGACAGACATTTCTCGAGTGGACATCAGGTAGTGACACGGTTCTTGGGATATACATGTAGGCTCCAAGTTCCAGTAAGTTAATGAGCAGTTAAGGTTTCAGGATTTTGCCAGTCGCCTTGCTGCAACTGTCCATAGAGTACAACAAGGCTAATATGTTCCTGATGTTTCCGCACACTTGACACTAATGCTAGCAGTTGGTGCATCGAGACCACTTCACGTCATCACACCTTACCTGTAATCTCTCCCGCACCAATGAGCAGCCCATTGATGCCGAGGAACTTGGAAGAGTCCGAGCCAAAGCGCTTTGTGAAGCCAAGACAAGACCCGTACACACCGCTGAAGAACGACAGCTCCAGACCTGTAAAAGGTGTTTTCCAATTACTCCCCGATGGCGGCGTAATTCGTGGGGTAACAAAGCAAGACAAAGCCAAAGCCAGACAAATCCACATAGTCGTGAAACTGAAGCCAACACATCAGCGAGTCGGGTGGTAGGCCACATGCATGCTGCGTTGACAAGAAGCCAGTGGAAACTTCAACAGTTTGCCTTAACACGTGTCAGAAATTTGGCCATTTTTCATCAACAATAAATCTAATCGAGTTACACCACAATTTCGTTAATTAGTTAAAAGTCACAGCTGACAAAAGATGAGGTTCAAATAAAGTGAAGTTTGAGTTACACCATGCAATTTTTCAATGAGAAGTACTGAAACAGGCAAATGCTTTGATCCAGCCACATCAATAAATTGACTGAATTGAAATTTGGGGCTAGACAGAGTAGACTGAACATTTTGTGCAATGTTAAGTATAAGAAACAATAGCCTGCAGTCCAGTAGCTTTTTTTACTTTTCTTAAGTGTCTCCTATGCAATACTTGCTCGAATTTAAGTCAGCCCAGATTCTAAGCCGACCCCTGAATTTCAGAAGGTTGTAAAGTGGAAACAAAAACATTTTCTCGAATGTAAGCCAACCTAAAAGGGCAAGGATGACAACAGTCACAAAACTAAAGTAGACATTTATTAGCAACAAGTGAACCTGCTTCGGTTCACTCAACATCGTCTATGTCACTGGATTTGTCCTTTTCGTAGCTCTTGCCCTCATACAGTGTGCGCACAATATTCAGTGCTGTCAAGTGTACTTGCAGTGCCGCACTTTTTTAATGTCCCTGCAGTCACACGGTGCAGGACATTACACTGATCATGTCTCGAAACCTCTACCCTTGCTGACGCTTCTTTCCTCAACGCCAAGTTTCCACCTTGCCGGGAGGTTCAACGAGATCCTGGCCACCATGCAGTACAACTTTTTTCCTAAAAGCAGTGCTATGCAAGGACGCAGCTACCGATAATATAGCACCACACAGGAAATCTCGCAAATGTCAAGCTGATACGGAACTCCGAGCAAACACGATAAAAAATGGTGGCCTGCTGCTTCCGCTTTGGTGGACTATAGCCCTAAACACTACTGGCTCCAACACTAGCCGATACTAGCCTCAAGCAGAGCCTCCACTCCAGCACTAGTATGTTACTTTTCAGGTATGGATGAGTACTCAGTGTGTTGTAACGTGAGTCCTCAAACCTGAGGCTACTCGTGAGCAAAGAATTTTTGCGAAGATTTTGCTGCATAATCTGCGAGTTGAATATCCTACGTATAACCACTTTAAAACCACTTTGGTTAGACAAAAGCGCTTACAAAAATCCAGAATTCCCGCAATGACCTCGTCACAGTTATGACCTCGTAACTGAAGATAACTATGAGTTTCAGACAGATAGTGAGGCTTACCGGTGTAGAAAAAAGCGGCACTAAGGGTGAGAATCCTGGCTGTCTTGATAAGCCTTAGTGATGCCACTGGAAAAGAAAAAAAAGAGAACACCACCCCATAGTCAAGCCATATGATGGTACTGCAGAGTGCAAAAAGTAAGCAGATAAGTAAGCAAGCAACAAAAGCAACAAGCTTACTTTCGCCTGGATCACACTACAGCTACGTTACTTTTCACAGTTCCTACCAAATGGTCAAGGCCTTTAAAGGCACCTTCAAAGGCACACACAGTGAACTCAGCTTTCATCACAAAACAAGAACCGATAATTCACTGCTCTGCTTATAAGAGGCAAGTTATAAAAGGTGTCTCCTATGCTCAGAAATTATGTTGTAGAAATTTTCAACTACCATTTTCTCCTTTTACTGACGTAACTGTGAACGTCGTCTACAATGGCAACAGCCATCTTCAAACTTTTCCGAGTTTATATAGTTTATCAATCAGCCACTGCCAGTAAGTGCATTGGGCATTTGTAAACCCCATACACCAACCTATTGTTTTAGGCATGGTGTAATGAGCAGTGTTTAGCAATTAGGGAAGAACATTTTAACAGGAACAGAAACCATAAGCTTTGGTTGTAGCAATCCACCAATTAAAGCATCTATCAGTGGAGTACCGTATTTTCTGGTGTATAAGTTGAGTTTTTTTTTTTTTCTGAAATTTTCATTGGTGTGTTTTATCCACCGGTGCGACTTATGTATGGAATAAATCCGGTTCGCGGCAGCCGCGCGTTGACAGCGTACGTTCAGACACATCTCTATGGTCTAAACGAAGCCGAAGCCCACCACTACGGCGTTTCTCGTAGCCCATAAGTTGCTTCGGGACGTTAAACCAAAGAATTTGCTGCTTTTTCTAGTCAAAAACAATGATAATGGCCTGCGACAACCGCGCGCCACTTGCGGCCACGCGCAGTAACTATAGTTCAGAATAAATTCAGAGCAACATCAAATTGAGTTGCAAAAACAAAATCCAGCTTATAGGTAAATGTTTCAAGTTGTGCATCTGCAGATGGTGAACCAAGACATCTGGCCGCAGCAATTGATGTTATCACAAATATTTAAATTTAAAAGGAGCTAAGCAAATTTCTGTCCACAAAGTTCATGCACGTCTTGTGGCAAGGTGACCAATAAGATACTTTAAAAGAGCACTGAAGGCAACCAGAACGTTGGTTTCAAACAAAATTCTGACCTTCCTATAGCATTTTTAGCATTGCTCTGGTGCCGAAACAGGCCTTGTTTGCTGAGAAGTCGCTAATCAAATGCTGATCAAACGTGACGCAAACAAAGACTACAGTCGCTGTTCGGGTCACGATAAACTGGCAGCAAGTGAAACAGCGGTGATGTGCAGCGGTATAGAAACAACCGAATACAACGCTACCACGTACCGAACGAATTGGTCAGTTTCGGTCAAAGCAGTCGTGCTTTCCCAAACTCCCACGTCCTTGAAGCTACATACCACTAAGAAAAATGTTCCTTCTTAGGACCCGTGATCAGCAGTGACACTTTGTTGAAGAAGTCGAAGAACATGTCCTTTTGAGGCCCCGCGAATGTTGGCGTCGAACCAGCCACTCATGTGTAGCTCGCATGTAGCTCGCAAAGAGGTACCGCAGCCCCAAGTATGGACGAGTAGCGCCATCCAGCGGTAGCCAGGAAAGACGTTGTGCATACCAGTAGTTTAAACCACTTCTGGTGCAAGTTTCACTATATAGCCAGTGGTGGCAGCACCTGCCTTCACGTTTTCACTATTTTCTACGTTATTTTTAAAAAAGCCATGCGTAAGAGTGGTATATTCGTGTTCTTGGTAAGCTAATCCATACATCTATAGAAACTTGTATTTTGACTTCAGTGTTCCTTTGAAGAGAGGCTGATCATGTTGCAGCCGACACTATTTAACGAATAGTGGTGGTATCAACGTCAAACAGACAATGCATGTACGCCGCTCAATCTTACTGGCAGTGCCAAAAAAATGGCGACCAATAGCGGAAATTATTTGTACGCAACACATAAACACGGCATGAAGGACGGTATGTAATACACAATAAGTTCAAGGATGGGTTGGCAAAATTGCAGTGTAATTGTGGGCTTCTACGTTGAAAAGTGACATTCGGCTCTGGTGTCCTTGAACACTAACTCATAATTACTCAAGTTTATTGACAAAATTCGAAACACGTGTTTCAGAGCCTTTTTGATTCGTCATTCTACTCTTTTTAAGCATTTAACATGTTAGCAGGCAGTTTCAAGCCCCTACACAAAAGTGCGATTGGCTAACATTAGCTATGAGCATGCCCAGGGCTTTTTGTGCACAGACAAAGCAGTAAACAATTTAAAAAAAAAAAGACCGCTGGTACATACCTAGTGCGTCAAGAAAGGTTGGTTGTGCAGTGTTGAGCTGCTTGACGTCCACTTCTGATGAGGGACCGCTCTCGGCACTCCTGCGAGAGCAGTGAAGCAATAAAGAGGTTAAAACGGAAAGTCGGGATAGTTGTAATTAGCACAATAAGACGTGATTACTAGTACAACCGTAACAAGGATGAAAAGAACAGACATTGGAAAAAGCTAGTAAAGCGAAAAGGCAGCCAGTGAAAATACACATGGACCAAAATTTATGGGGAAAATCTCACAAGCTGCGGCAAACCGGCATCGGCAGGCATTTTTCTCCAGAAAAGAGAATGTGGAAACAGGAGAGCCAGGCTGTTATACAAATTAACCAACAAATACACTCGGAATAATGAAACCACAAATTTTTAGTGGATTTTTCGAGCAATACAAATATGCGTTACGTTTCTGCATGTGTTTTGAAGGTTTCCCAAAGCACTGGCTTTTCACAATCTTAACCAAACTACTGAAACTTTTCATAGTCCTAGTTGGGCATAAAATGCACTGCCTTCGCGATACAGCAAAAATTCTTTGCTGCATGCACATAAAACCACACGTGAATCTGAACGAAGGCTCACATCCCATGGACCTGGCAAATAGTACCTTGCATAGAAACAAGCAATGAAAATGACTTCACACCAGCAAGCATCTGCTTGGATGTCTTCGTCAAGGGCAAATCATACATTAATTCTTTTTAGCAACTATAATTATTGCTGTTAAGGTGTGAAGAATACTATCTTTTGCTACAGCAAGGGATGTGCTCTGAATATTACTGGGGCACCCACAAAAGAAGTTAGGTTAAGCATACTCAATAATAAATACTAGAAACTGTAATTCCACCATAAGCTAAGCTATCACTTCCATCGTATCATCACTAGATGAAATAACTAACAGTTAACAGTTTTAACTACTATTTCTGAAGCTTTGTGGCCTGAGTGAAACTGTAAGGTGGCAACAGGTGGCTTGCTCAAGTGTTAGAAAATAAACTACATGACATATTTCTTTATTTGCAAAAACTTGAGAGAAAAAAAAAGGGAAGGAAAAGAAGGCGGTGAAGTAAAACTACAAAATTACAGCCAATCCATGCTGGATGCAAATATGTTTTTTTTATTTAGTATCTACTCTCTATCGTTCCCCTCTTAATGCTTAAAGGAGTACTGACACCAATTTTCGTGTTAATATTATTGCACAGTTCGCTTCCTTTACTCAACAGAATACCCTGGCTGAAATATGAGCGTCCTGCGACGCGAAGAACATACTTCAATTGGATCTTATTCATCACGCCGACGGAGCAGCGCGCGGAGCGGCACTCAGCAAATGGACATCAGTGTGACATCACCCCGTGATAGCCAAAAGAAGTGACGTGACAGTGCTCGTCAAAAACTCGTGACGTCACTTCACGCGCGCAACACCGCGAGCGGCGAGCGGGCGCCGGCGCATTCACAAACGGGTGCACGTAGCCAGAGCTACAGGCATAACCACTGCCCAGAAAGGCACTGTTGGCAAAAATAAAGTTCCACACACGGGAAAGGAAGCGATAATATAGCCCGGAATCACAAAAGAAGTCGCCATCAGGACTTTTATTAAAAGCGGTCATCGAATTTCCGCCGCAAAGGTAGGCCTAGCACCTTCAGGCAGCTCAGCCGTTCAGCTCCGGCGGCAGCGCGGTTGAAACAACGCCCCCACCGGCCTCCACAGTGTTTTGACGTCCGCACAAAGCGGTGATGTCATGCCGGGATTCTGTCATATGCGCCTTTCGGGCTGAAAGCGCGAGAATTTGAAAGAAACGATTTTCAGGCCGTTCAATGTAATTAATTATCGCGTGCTGAAGTATTCAAAGTGCCGTTTCGGGTTCGCCAGACCATTAAGCATCGCTAAAAGCAATAAAAGTGGAACATAAAGTTTTCGTGTAAGTACTCCTTTAAACGTCATGTACCACCGGTTGCACAGTTCCTATATAATTATGCCAAAAATACCTGTTCTCCTTAAACTGTGCGTGTGTATGCGTGTATGCCCGCACACACACACTCATGTCCACCTTTCAATCCCTGCTACCGCGCTGCCCGCTTTTCGTTGCCAATGTTGCATCATCGCACCTTGCGTTGGGTGTCACACAGCCCTTGACAATAGATATCTTGAAAAAATGAAAGTTTCAAGCAGTCAAGTTCGCACCAACGCTACGCCTCACACAATGCGCTTATACATAACATTACACGCACGATACAGTGAGGGCCCATATTCCTGCCCAAATCGTAAAAGACATAATCTTTGATAGTAGCCAAACAATGCTTCCAGCACTGCAAAGACCGATGATGTCACTTGCACAAGGCACTCCTTGGCTATGCCCGACGAGCATGGCAGAGCACAACGCTGGTTCAGACTGCCACCCAAGGACCCTCGATGCGCCTTTAACTACTCAACCCGCACCACTTTATTATGGAGGAAACTGGCACTCACTCCTCTCTACGGCTGTTCTGGCGACTGGGAATCCCTCCCCCTCGTAGCAGCAGCAGGAGGAGCATGCCCAGGATGCCGACACCCGTCAACGCCCCAAAGACGACGTTGCGGCTCTCGCGGTCCACCTGGGAGCGGCCTTGGAACTGGATGTAGACGAATATGTTTCCCCAGATGAGGCTGGAACGGGAGGGGGGAATTACAGTTACTGCAGAGCAACAGCATAGCATACGTGATTCACTTGCAATTGCAATTCTGTTTACCTGACACAAAGAAGTGAGGTGTTTGCAATTTGCTTTACCTGACATGATGATTGATCGTAAGGTTTAGGCAATGAGGTGCGCCATAATGGAGGACTCCGGATTAATTTTGGCCACCTGGGGTCCTTAAAGGAGCCATGAAGAGAAAACAAAAGTTTGTTTTATTCGAAAGATTAGGTGTTTCATAGTACCCCAAGCGCTTTCCCGGAAGCAAATGATGCTTTATTCACTGAGAAATAAGGCAATTTAAGCCAAAATTTTAAATCTCCCGCTAAAATTGCACATTTGGTGACGTGAGCAATGGTGTCACACGGGCCGGTCCATGAAACAGATACTTAGTATGTCGACTCCATATAGCACCCACACGCGGGAGTCGACCGAGACGGCGGCCATTTTAAAAATGCTAGTAAAACCTAGTGCACCCGCAGCCCTAGTCATGGAATCGCCTGATCCGGAGAACAAAACTCTCGCCGAGGAGCTCCGGCTTGCATTTAACAACCTCACACCACTTGAACGCTCAACGCTTCTAAGTGCACGAGCGGCAAGAGTTGTGGGATACGCGGTGGACGGGAAAGCGACCATTCCGCGATAGCCACAACAGACGAACGCCCTGCCGTCGGCACCGCTGCCTCGTCAGCGCCGTCGCCACGGACGAATACAGACTGGTACGTATGTGCCGTATTTTTATTACGGTTAATAATAGTTCAACTTCAGTAGCAGTATCGCTTATGCCAGTTGGCCGGTGTCGTGTATGGAAAGCCGTTCGCGCGAGCTCTCTGCTTCGACCAGAAAGATACGAGCGTCAATGCGCGGTGTTTACGGCATTTTTCCTCCAAGGTCAGAGCGCCTCGAACCCGAAAATTCGTCTGCGCGACGGCGAGATGTCGAGCTCGGCCAGGCGGTTGTTTCGTACGCATTGGCGCACACGCTTGCGTGTTCGTTCGGAACTTCAACCGTTTACTCCACCGTTCTTTGTCATAAAAAGAATGTGCAGTATGTTTCACGGGCATTTAGCTCGCTATGCAAACTGTAAGCCCTGCCTAACATGCGTTTGCTTTTGCCGGCCTCCGCCAATCGCAGAGCTTAGCCCATGTGACGGCATAGGTTCTGTTGCGGGAAATGAGCTGGTGGGTCGCATGACCATTCCCGTTTTTCCTAATTATGTAGCTTATTTGAGCGAAGTTTGCGTTATAAGTGGTGTCGTTATGGTTCTAACGAGGCAATCTTTCGAATGAACCAAACTTGTGTCTTCTCTTCATGGCTCCTTTAATGTGCGCCAAAATCTCAAACACACAGGCGTTTTTGCTTTCCGCCTCCATCAGAAAAGCGGCCGCCGTGACCGGGAATCAAACCCGCGTCTCTGTGCTCGCCAGCACAAAGCCTTAGTCACTGAGCCACCGCGGTGGGTTGCTTTACCTGATATGTATAAGTGAGATGTTTCATAATTCACTTTCTCTGACATCTGCGATTTCCTTGTAATTTGACTGCACTATTGCGATTCACTGTACCTGACATGCATATGTGAAATGTTTGTAATTTGCTACACTTTATCTCACATTCCTTTTTGCACCAAAATAAAGACACTTCACATGCGCTTCAGTTTCGACAGTGCGAGGAACAAGCAACGCTCAACCTTCAAAATAGAAAAATGGAGGCTACGAAAACAACCACTTTCAATGATGATAACAAAAACGTACCTATATACTGCAATGTTTGCTTTTGGAAACTTTATCAGCATTGCGCAAGGCTTTGATTGTACAGCACATTTCTAACACTGGCACCAGCCAAACTAACCACAGTAAATGTGGCACCAGCACACATTAGGGCTACGGTAGCCATGGCAACAAGAAAAATGCTGAACTGGTATTCTTGGAATTCCCTTCAGCTTTGCCCGACTTTATCCATAGCTCAATGCCCCATTAAACAACGTCACAAATGTGCCATTCACTTACAAATGACCTGGGTGGGAAATTGCAGCTGTAGCCTTACAACATTGCACCCAAACTAATCACAGCAATAAGGACTGTATGTACCCCTCCTAAGCTACTAAGCTAAATCAAGACCATGAACTCAGGTTACTAACTCTTTGAGGGCTTTTGCCGTATATGTACGGCAGCAGTTTTCCATCCTGCAAGGTCTTTGCTTACAGGTACAGTTTCAACCCTTCGTTTACAATTTCATGCTCACTGGGAGGACTGCCTGCCCCCTCCTTGGATTTACAAGAAGCGCTTGAAATTTGATCGTCCTACCTTCCTGCGGAGATAGACAGAACTCTCCAGCTTCAGTGCGTCATGCAATCTGTGTCAACGTCCTTTTGTGGTTTCAGTTTCACCATGTGATTGCAACAGAGGAGCACAAAACTCTTGATTTTTATTTTTATCAGCACTCCCTTGCAGGGGCAGCGGAAATTAATTTCTATCTATATTGGCACTGTTCTTAGCTTGTTTATCACCGTAGAGTTATTTGACCACCTGGGAAAGTTCTTTCTAAAAAAATTTTGATCCTCAAAGGGTCAACCTACAATCGTGTAAATAATAAAAAAACAGATAAAATAATAAAATACACAGATAAAATTAAAAAAAACTGCGTTTTAAAAAAGAAAAACAGATTGTACACAATGTTTATACAGGGCACTCCTTTCCTTAAAATGGCGGTCCACAAATTTTTCCTTTGTAAATTGCAACAGAACAGAACTTGATGGCACAGTGTTCCACTTGAGTTAATGAACGTACTACACAAATAATGTGACCTATTCCATACCAATGTATGATGCACTGAGTAAAAGTACCTAATGGTGTACCTCAAGGGTGTACACTCTGCCCCTTACTGTTTCCTCCACAATTAGACAGGCCTCACTGTTTACTCACCTGCACTGAAGCATAGCCCAAAAGATGCCGCTGTTCCGCGACATGGTGGTGCTGTCCGAGTTGATTGTCAGAAAGTTCCCCTGGCCAGTCCATATCACTGGATGCCAAAAACAGAGTTTGTTAAAGTTGCATTCGAGGCAAGGTAAGATTTTAATAAGGCTAAAAATTTATTAAAGTGTAAGAATTAAATGTGGCTTTTCACAAAAGTGCTGGAATAGCACCGATATTCTTAAAAACACTTCCGTCTTCCCAAATATTTGGGACAATCTGCCATAGCTGTGCAGTGTTTGTGCTTTCAAAAAAATGCGCAATTTAAAATTCAGACTAAAGAACCAGAACCGATGTGCTCTAGGGAAGTTTTGCAATGATCGAGTCTTATCTCTGCACACTAGACACTAAGAAATATTTTTTAAGGGTAAAAATAAAATATTTCTAGATAGAACTGCGGCCTAACCAATCAAAGTGTAATCTATACATCTTATGTCAAAGAAACTTCGTGTGACCAACTAAACATTTGCAAGTTACAAAAATAAATTACCCTTAACAGAAGGCCAAACAACAACAGATTCATCAATCACTGTGATAAACATTGTCATCAATTGTCCCCATTTCTAATAATTTTATAACACCAAAAAATTAAGTTCTCGCTATCGGGACATCACTCAGAATTCCTTTGCTGTCAACGTGCGATAAAATTCTAGCTTACGGCTAAAAAATACATTGTAGTGCACTCGAAAGCATCTAAAACTGCCATATAAAAAGGAGAGAGAGAGACGGGAAAATTATACGTATATACGGGGAAAGCTCATTAATTTGAATTTCTAGATAATTTGAACTGTACAATTTGGTGATCCCGCCAAGCCTCCATTGAAGCCTGTGTATCAAAAAGCCTGTTAATTCGAACTTAGGTAGGTTCCAAGATGGATAATTCAAACTACGCGCCCCCTTATCGGCGGCTTGGCGCCTGAAAACCAGCCAGAGAAATGCACCTGCCGCCTGCACATAGGCATCGCCGCCTACGGAAAGGAGAAGAGAACGAAGAAGGTAAAATTGGGTAAAAGCAAACTGAAACCCCCACGGTGCACATTATGAAAGACATTCTTTGGGTACTACGTCAATGTGGACACGAGTGCAGTGGTGTGGGGTGCACTGACACATGAGAGCATCATATCTCAGATAAGAAGCGCAGAGCATGTTGCTCACAGTGACAAGAAGGAGGAGGACAAAGCATGCCTGGATGGAAAGTCGGCTGTCTTTTGTTTAGTTAAAGCGAAGAGGAGGTCTTCCGCTACATTCACTCATTGGAGCAAAAAGTGCTGGCTATTGTCTTAAAGGACATGTAAAAGGCAGCAGTCATGGACTTTTTCAAGTTCAAATTGTCGACATGCCTACTGCTTCCCCATCGCAGTGCACTGTTGTTATTCTTCACTTTCACTAACTCGAACTGAGATGGCGTCCCCTCGCGGTTCCAATTAACGAGCTTTTACTCTGTGTATGCACGTGCGTGCGTGTGTGCGCGTGCGTATATATATTATATATATGCACACACACACAGTGAAACCTCGTTAAACCGTACCTAACAGGGACGTGAAGAAAGTACGTACTAACTGGCACTATGGTTTATCCAAATGAATTAGGTTAAAGGGAAACAAAGTTGGGGATTCGGCTTAACTACATATAAAAAGAAACAACTGCTTATACGGGTACAGTTTAACGAGATTCCACTGTATATATATAAATCTTTGATGTGTGTGTTCTTAAGGAATCCTTCACCCCATATATTTCTGTTCTGCATATATATATATATGTATATAGATAGACAGAATAAGGGTTGGCAGTCAAGAAAACCTCGGAAAGCAAAGGGGGGAATGCAGTAGCTCATAGAAATAGATGAAGAATTTTTTGAGTCAGAAAGAAAGTGGTGAAAAAATGCCTGCCGGGTGGGATTCGAACACACGACCTCCAGAATTTTTTCAACACTTTCTTTCTGACTCAAAAAATTCTTCATCTGTTTCTATGACCTACCGCATTCCCCCCTTTGCTTTCCAAGGTTTTCTTGACTGCCAACCCTTATTCTGTCTTAATTCACCGAGCCCCTCATTTACCATTTCTGATTCAATATATATATATATATATATATATATATATATATATATATATATATATATATATATATATATATATACACACACACACATATACAAGAGAAGAAAAACTTCGAACAAGGTAACAGCACGATTGTGGCCTACGTTTCAGCAAAGAGAACTTGCTTTCCTCAGGGCAATCTCTCGCCTGGCTGGCACGGGGTAGGTCCCCAGGTGAGGGGAGAGAAGGAAAGAAGGAAGTGAAATTGAGAACGGGGATTGGTTTGGGAGTATGTCGGGGGAGATATTGAGGGGGAAAGAAGTTTGTATAGTTTGAGCCGCGAGTAGGTCACAGGGAAGTCAGCCGGGGGTTGATATTCCGGGAATTTTTGGAGAGAAAGGATGAGAGCTTGTTTGTTGACCCGTGCCGCACGGCATACCGAAAGGTTCTCAGAACCACCTGAAGCAGAACAGGCGGTGAGAGTGGGGTCCTTATCAGAAACTATCTGCAAGCCTCAGGTCAAAAGAGAAGGTAGAGAAGTGGGGGAACGACTAGGTCAAGGAAAAAGAAAACGAGAAAAAAAAAGAAGAAAAAAAGAGGGAGGGAAACCACACAAACCCACACACACAAGAAAAAGCAATAACCCGACAATTGAAATGGCACGTGTCGCCCACGGCAACATTCCTGGAACAGGCCTGTCCTGAAACTCAAAAACGAAAAGATAAAGTTAGAGTGATGTACGGGGCACAAAACAAAGCGGAGCAAAAAAAGAGAAATAAAAGAAATAAAATGGAATTCCAAAAGCAAACGTTGGAGGGATGCGGGCGCATACTAAGCTGGAAGCTAAGGAATGAAAAAAAAAAAAGAAATTAGGTGACCAGGTAAAGAGCAGAGGGAGGGGTCCTAGTCTTTGGATAAGGTATATGCAAGACAATGCCTAATGCTGTATTCCTGGTGAATGTCGCAAGGATTCCAAGTTGCCCCTAGACGCATTAATTCCAGCAGGTTCCATGGAGTTGAATTTGTGAATTAAATAGGATTCTCGGTATTTCCTGTCCCTAGGAGACTGAAAGTTTGACTGAAGTATATACAACTTAAGGTCATCAAAATTGTGGCCTGGTTGGTTGAAATGCTGCGCTACAGCTATGGAGGATTTGCTAAGAGTATCTGCCCGGTGACCATTAAGACGTAGGCGCATAGGTTGACTCGTTTCGCCTATATACTGTTTGTGGCACATTGAGCATTCCAACATATACACAATGTCGGATGAAGTCCACGTAAAACTTGAATTAATCTTGTGGACATAATCACTGGCTGTGCTAAAATTTTTACAATGCAGTCCGTCTGCAGGTGCCTGCAAGTCTTGCATCTGGGACGGGAGCAGCTGGCTATGACTGGTTGCTTTGAAGGCCCTGTTTTAGCATGCACTAAAATATCCTTTAGATTCCTGTTTCTCCGGTAGGTAACCGTTGGTGCTTCCGGGAAAGTCTTTTTAAGTCGGTCGTTACTGGCTAAAATGGGGTAGTACTTCCTTAGTATATTGTTTACGTTTGGAAGGGCGTTTGAAAATTTAGTTATTAGGGCAGGCGGCCTGGTACTTTTGTTTTGTCGCTGTTTGTTGAGCACGTCATCCCTTTTGAGATTAGACGCACGTTGGTACGCCTAACGATGCTTTAAAACCACGCTTTCTGGAAAACCAACAGACAGGCAGCAGTACCTAGATTATAAAAGCCATCACCCGAGACACTGCAAGCAAGGGATCTTTGTAGGACAAGCAACCAGGCTTAGAAGAGTATGCAGTGATGACAGTGACTACGTAGAGCACCTAGACGAACTCAAGTCCACCCTGATGAAGGCACCACCCCAAAAGCTCGCTCGATCAGGCGTACCAACGTGTGTCTAATCATTCAGTTTTACGTGCACTTCATCCGACATTGTGTATATGTTGGAATGCTCAATGTGCCACAAACAGTATATAGGCGAAACGAGTCAACCTATGCGCCTACGTCTTAACGGTCACCGGGCAGATACTCTTAGCAAATCCTCCATAGCTGTAGCGCAGCATTTCAACCAACCAGGCCACAATTTTGATGACCTTAAGTTGTATATACTTCAGTCAAACTTTCAGTCTCCTAGGGACAGGAAATACCGAGAATCCTATTTAATTCACAAATTCAACTCCATGGAACCTGCTGGAATTAATGCGTCTAGGGGCAACTTGGAATCCTTGCGACATTCACCAGGAATACAGCATTAGGCATTGTCTTGCATATACCCTATCCAAAGAATATGACCCCTCCCTCTGCTCTTTACCTGGTCACCTAATTCCTTTTTTTTTCATTCCTTAGCTTCCAGCTTAGTATGCGCCCGCATCCCTCCAACCTTTGCTTTTGGAATTCCATTTTATTTCTTTTATTTCTCTTTTTTTGCTCCGCTTTGTTTTGTGCCCCGTACATCACTCTAACTTTATCTTTTCGTTTTTGAGTTTCAGGACAGGCCTGTTCCAGGAATGTTGCCGTGGGCGACACGTGCCATTTCAATTGTCGGGTTATTGCTTTTTCTTGTGTGTGTGGGCTTGTGTGGTTTCCCTCCCTCTTTTTTTTTCTTTTTTTTGTTTTTTTTTCTCTTGTTTTCTTTTTCCTTGACCTAGTTGTTCCCCCACTTCTCTACCTTCTCTTTTGACCTGAGGCTTGCAGAGAGTAAATGTCTGATAACGACCCCACTCTCACCGCCTGTTCTGCTTCAGGCGGTTCTTAGAAGCTTTCGGTATGCCGTGCAGCGGGTC
The DNA here is from genome assembly GCF_048455015.1 of Haemaphysalis longicornis. Taxonomy (NCBI): domain Eukaryota; kingdom Metazoa; phylum Arthropoda; class Arachnida; order Ixodida; family Ixodidae; genus Haemaphysalis; species Haemaphysalis longicornis. The sequence goes on along the minus strand of NW_027526385.1, from coordinate 81,256,109 downwards.
AACAAACACCCTCTCATCTTTTCTCTCCAAAAATTCCCGGAATATCAACCCCCGGCTGACTTCCCTGTGACCTACTTCGCGGCTCAAACTATACAACCTTCTTTCCCCTTCAATATCTCCCCCGACATACTCCCAAACCAATCCCCGTTCTCAATTTCACTTCCTGCTTTCCTTCTCTCCCCTCACCTGGGGACCTACCCCTATATAAATCGTGCCAGCCAGGCGAGAGATTGCCCTGAGGAAAGCAAGTTCTCTTTGCTGAAACGTTGGCAACAATCGTGCTTTTACCTTGTTCGGAGATTTTCTTTTCTTGCGTTCTCTACCATCTTCAAAGTTCTACTGCTCCCTATATACATATAGGTGGATTCCGCAAGAACACACATCAAAGATGCAGTCCTTATTGCCAGTGCTATTCGGCTACTTGAAGCTGCTGTATAGCGCCGAATGAGGTGGTTGTCGTTTTTGGATGAAGAAATCAAAGTCGAGAAAAAATCCTCTGTGATCGGAAGCGGTCCTGCTTCGGATCACGGCGAATTTTTTCTCGACTTTGATTTCTTCATCCAAAAACGACAACCACCTCATTCGGCGCTATACAGCAGCTTCAAGTAGCCGAATAGCACTGGCAATAAGGACTGCATCTCTGATTATATATATATATATATATATATATATATATATATATATATATATATATATATATATATATATATATATATTGGAGAGGGAGAGAGAAAGGAGAGAGACGGGAAAATAACTTACTTGCAGCCCCCACCCCAATGGCAACCGAAGCAGCATACAGGCCCCATGTAACCGGGAACAGGAACTGAGCTATAAATATACTGCAAAGATGTGATCACAAAATAAGGCAAGTGGAAGCAGCTAAAGGCGTACGGTATGATATGTGCCATTTCCAGTTTATACGCACCGGAAGACAACTATCTGTTTAACAAACTACAACAAGCATAACAACTGCAATTAGATGAACACAGAATTTCACTTGAAATATGCTACTTCACTAAAGAAAAAGCACAGGGGTATGGTGCTTGGACTTTAGGCCTCTTTCTTGCTATTTGCAGAAACTTCGAACTCATCTGCAAATGCGATGTATACCAGTTATGAATGTAAAATGTAGAAGAGTATACTAGCTAGATACCAGAGAGGACATACTTGTATGTGACGGCACCAAACAGCATTGTGTACTTGGGACCAAGGAATGTGATGACTGATGGTGCCAGCCAATTGGATATGGCAAAAACGGCATAAATAACTGCCAAGCTGTAATGAAAAAAACAGTCAAAAAGCAATCAGTGAGATGTGTTGGAGGATATGCAATGAACATTAACCTAAAGTTACGACACAAGGCCAGACAGAGTTTGAAATTTAAAACTAAATTCAAACAAGCAGGCAAATGCGAAAACAACTAGTTTCATAGCACTAAAATAATGCCTTATTTTTCAGGGTACGCACGTGTACTCTTCAGCTAAAAAAAAGAAGTTCACTAAGATAAGTGTTTTCTCACCTGACCACCACTTTGAGGGATAAAAAAAAATAACATGAGTTAGATATGCTATAAGGAAAATAAACTGTTCACAGTATTTATGCACAGAAACAAAATTTTACCGTTTCTCAAGCACTAGCAGAATTAGTGAGATGTTGTGAAGGTAGAAGACGTACAAAGAAAAAAAAACAAGAAAAAAAGACTGTGTGAAGACGCGCTGTAAATAGATACTGTGAAACAAATAAACTCAATTCAAATAAGTTCAAAATTTCAAAGCACTGGTCTTCACAGACAATGTTCGTAGGGGAAAATACTAGAGAAAGAGGGGAAGGGAATGGGAATCTTGACTAGTGACATACTGTCAAAGCAATTCCCTCCCACCTAACAGGCTTAATTGGCTCGTACACTTTTGCACCCATTTTGTGTTCGCTTTGCCTGCACAGCTCAGGCGTCATGTGGAAAAGCCAGCTTTACATGCATGCGCTGAGCAGGCAAGAATGGAAGAACGATTAGCATGCGCTGCGGCAACGTGCAACGTTTTGTCTTGAGGCAGCGGAATTATTTCACTGCGAATCAAGAACACTGGAACATCATTACATTGGGCACAATTTAATCCTTACCTAATATAGCCATCTCCAGTGTAGCTGGGGTCTTCATAGTGAATGCTGTCTAGAACAACTTTCTGAAACGGAAGTAACAGATACGGTAACTGTTAGTGAATGGTTCGGTACCACATGCTACCTCAAGTTGGAAGCGGTGAGCAAGGATGTCATTTCCCGTAATTTCATTCCAAAAGTTACAATTTTCCGTCAACAGTATACTAACTAATAGCTGAAGCATAAATTCTTGAGGATACAAATCTCTCCTCGTTACGAAAACATTCATACCATTTCAAACACATATCATCAAGAAGACGGCGAAAAAAATTGCAACGACTGTAATTGGAAAGGAAAACAAGAGCCTCCCTACTCTTGCGCGGTTCTGGCACGAGTAACAAACAGAACAGAACAAAACCCACACATATGTTTTTGCTACCTTGAGGATTCTGTTTTGGGAACCAGTCTCCAGATCATTCAGATCACCAAGAAGGAATTAAACCAGCACACAAAATGAATCAAATGTGCAACTAATTACTTTTTTCTTCGCTTAGTAAGGGTGCTCGCATAACCAACTAGCCCACATTGGCTGGCAAAAATTTTAAGTCGCCCCGCAACGATTTTTGCAACTTTATTTCAAAATCTGAGATACTTTCAGAGCGTAGTCAACCAGCACATTCAGTATTAATATTAGGTTGTCACAAAGTACCCCAGCCAAATACGATTACTGCTCTACTCCCATCAGGTAACTTGGAAACTTTCTCAAAATATTTTTTCTCTTTTTCGGACTGGGCATTGTTTGCAAGTTTGAATGATGTGATTCAAGGTGTATCGTGGCTATTGGCCAGATTCCTTTCAGATGCAGTAATGAACGAATGCGATGGGTTTATTAATGAAACTGAAAGAAACACTTTAAAGGTACAATCGCAGCAAAACAAAGCAGCTGGAAGACGTATCTAGCTCCGACGAGCACGGTGCTTCCAGACACAAGGGAAAGAGAGAAAGCGTTTATTGGCAGTGTTGCAGGGTCCCTTGAAGTGCTTGCATAATTTCGGGTAATAAGGTCGTATCTAACTTTTGATAACACAAAAACAGCCTCGATATCCGTGTTTTACGTAAGACTCGTTGGAAGACAGCCGCTATCAAGACTCACCAACACTTTCCGCTGGTAACGACGTCCATTGTCTGATAAGCTGTGACGCGTGGCACATAGAGTTAATACTACTGACTGCGTGGCATAACGCTGATAGCGTGCGTTCGAGCCGAAAGCAAGAACTCCATACGACCCCCTCCCTCTCATATGCTACCCGAACACAGTCATCTTACATGCTAACCAGTAATTTTAACCGAGTAGTTGTTATTGGGGAACTTTCCCGTTTTTTGCGTGCGTACACCAAGGAAAGCCACTCCCCTCCTCCTCGCTTCGGCGCACCTTTTCCTTTCGGCCATGTTACGATTCAGAGCGCGGCTACTCTGTTCGCGCGTGCTGCAAGCTTCGTGTAGTGCATCAGTGCCGTGCGGAAAGCCCGCCTTCCTTGACAAAACACGTTGACACAGGCCTAGTGTGCCTGGATGTTCCTCCTCGCCGGCGAGGAGGAACATCCAGGCACCCTACACAGGCCCCGCCAGTGGCGACGTACCCCGGCGAAGCGGACGCCGCAAGCCGAGATATCCTCTCCCCTCTCAGATTCAACGAGCGCCGCTACTGCGGGTCCTCACGAACTCAGGAGAGTTGTGACACGTGCGTGTGCACTATTTGCGGGTCGTGTGCGCAAACACGTAGCGGCTGCGGGGAGAGCCCCGCAGCCGCTACGGCTTCTGTGTATAAAAAGCGCCCTCTCGGTGGACATATTGATCCGTTTTACAGCAGCGAATCCGTGCTGTCGCCCTGTCCAGTCACGCTGTAATCTCTCCCGGAAGTGTACTGTTTCTGTATCCCCACAGTTCACCTCTCACCATGCAGTAAGCAAGTTAAAGTTTGCCTTCGGCTTCTTGTTGTCAATGGCTCTCCAAGGCAGCAACCTTTGCTGGCCGCTTGACCACCATGCTATCACGCATGACGGAAGCGACGGAGCCCGGTTCGGGGACGCTTTTCCGAATGTAAAAGCCACCTGTTCGCCTCCGGCGCTTATTTTGGTACGAGATGGCTAGTATATTGCCCCTGGAAAGAAGTTTTCCTACCAGTGCTTCTGCATTTACATGTAAAAACACGTGCAAGCTTGGTGTATGTAAGCTGGCTTTCAAACATTGTGTTGCACCGTAAAGCCTACTAAAAAATCATGCACCCCTCCGTCTAACGATGACCATGGTTGAACGCGAAGCTTTCTCGTGCTGGATTCTTTGGATGGCCAATCCCCCACTGCGAGTACGTTCTACTCTGGAGGTACGCACCACCTTTCTAAAATACCGGCAGCAACTCTCGAGTGTGCACTCCATAGGCCTAACGTTTGGGTTTGGGGTGAGCGGCGCGAATCGGTACCGGCCGCTTCGCGCTCAGTGAGCTATTTTTTGAGTGGGTGCCGGTTTGAGGTGTTAAACCCCCCAAGAGGTGACGTTAGGCCTAACGTCCTAAACCTCAAAATGGGAAGTTAGGCCTAACGTCTTGTTGCTAACAACCTTACGACACGCCGATCAACGCCATTTTTCTTGTGACGGATTCATTGGTTGTCGTGTGAGTTTTCCCAACCGCTTCGGCCATGTCGAGATGGAGCAATCCGATAGACGCCGGCTTTATAACGCGAGGGACCCAAGTTCGATTTTGGCCATGGGAAGCGTTTTTTTCTTTCACTTCACCCACGATCGTTCATCATCATCGTCAGAGAAAGTTGGCTTTACTGCAGGGCGTACTGGCGTACAACGTCATCAGCGAGGACAATAAAGCTTCGCTTTAAAATTGCGAATGCTTCTGAAGGAGACCACCGATGACGATCCGGCCGCAGACGCCTAGCGTGAGCGCGATGCCCAGCGGGACCCAGAATACCGCGAGGCGGAAAACGCGCAAGACATCGGTGAAAGCTTCCCCCGCGCGACGGCATGGTTTCGGCGGGAGTTTGTGGCCAACCAACTGCCCACATGAAGCTCCGCCGGTTATCCACCTTCATAGAGTGGAACGGCACTGATTTCTTTCACTGTGGCAAAATAAGTTGAATTCGCCAAATCCATTACTATTTGTTCGAACGCCATAGATTTCAAATAAAAAGAGGACTTGCTAAGCTGTTCGCAACGTGCTACATCCAAAGCTGCTCTTTAAGATATGTTATCTGATAACCGCGAAGCTTCAAAAATGCATGCGCAGCACGTGAACACGTCCATACACGAGTGCACCTTCGTGCACTGTTTTAGGTTTTGCAGAGCTATGCAAGGTCACAAACGAAAAAAAAAATGGGAAAGGTTAGCCCGTTGCTAACTCAGCGAAATGTTTGAAGATTGTGTACACAATACGTAGTTGAGTTGCGTAATCGCCGACGTTCGACTGCACATGTCACTTAGTTGACTGCTTCTTCGCCGCTTGCGTTTTCGTTTTAACAGCAGAGCTGTGTAAGCTTTTAGTTTCGCCATCGAGCGTTACTAGAAAAAAAAAAAAAAAAATCCCGGGCCATCTCCACTAACGTGAAACCTGGGGACGAGCGAAGCATGCAGCCGGTATTCTTGGCGCTTTGGCCACGGAGCAAGAGCAATATAGGAGGGGAAACTAGGCATCCTAAAGCGGCCAGATCACAAGCGCTCGCCATACGTCAAGCCAGCGGCCTCTGCCGTGGGTGAAGAAACTGCGGGGCTGCCCTTTCGGCCATTTCGGCATTGCACTGCACAGGCACGGAAAGAAGTGCGGCCACTATCATTTCGTCCATCAGGTGCCGCTACGCTCTCCTTCACCGTCGCAGCGACGAAGCTTTGCAGTCCACCTTGGTTTTCGTTGTGATCGCGATGGGCCATTTCGCCTCCTATATATTCTTGCTCCGTGGCTTTGGCGTTTTTGCCAACGGAGATGAAACCGTTGAGGGGTAGACATGTATACAGCTTTGCTGTAAAAGTCTCTTGTCTTTGAAGCACGAAGCTCTGTACCGCGAGGCGCGAACTAGTGTGCCGGTGTTTTTTTAGCACGCGTTACGTTCTAACGCGAGGCGTAAACGAGTTTCCAGGTGTTTTAGTACCGTGACTACATTAGACGACGATTACGACGACTACTACTACGACGACGACAGGAGGCACCAACAGCCCCTGCACCTACGGGGCTTCGCCCCTAATACAAATAAAAAATGGTAGCATTTCGGCTGGCGTGCCCGCAAATTTTCCCGCCATTTTTTTGCAGGGCTATCATGGTCGCCAGACCAGGACTGCCCTCTGTTGATTAGCTCGCATCATCCGCAAAGGCCGCGGATCTGTCAGCCCGCTCGGGTTACAAACCCCTGCGCGCTCGCGCCGCGGGCTCGGGCTCGAGCCCGGGGTTTATTTTTTTTCGCTTCGTCCCCACGGGAGGTACTACAAACGTATGGGGCCCGTAAAGGCAGTCCGTAAAGGGGAGGGCGGTCCTGGTCTGGCAACCACGGGGACGAAGCGGAAAAAAAAATCCCGGGCTCGAGCCCGAGCCCGCGGCGCGAGCGCGCAGGGGTTTGTAACCAGAGCGGGCTGACAGATCCGCGGCCTTTACGGATGACGCGAGTTAATCAACAGAGGGCAGTCCTGGTCTGGCAACCGAGCGTACGTGAGCGTGCGTGTCGTGACGAGTGCCCGGCGTCGGTCAGCTTGCGCGTGAGCTTGCGCCACGTGAGGAGCTCGCAAAAAATACTAAGAAAAAAAATTGGCGCCGCTTGCACTGGTGGCGCAAGGCTGGAGAAACAGCAGAGCTGGCGGCCCCTTTCCATTCGCCGGAGACGCAGCTGTTGCATCATCATCAGCAGCGGCCCATAGGTCCACTGCTGGACGAAGGCCTCTCCCGTCGACCTCGATCCAACCGCTCCCGTTCCGCGCCGTTCGAGTCCATACTTTCCCTCCAAATTTCCTAATTTCGCTTTTCCCCGACTTTCGGTGTCCACTCTGTCACACTGGTAGTACACCGGTTGCCGTTTCGCCTAATTACGTGGTCAGCCATGTCCATTTCTTTTCAACCCCCACCACGGCCTCAGGCCTCTTCCCAAATAAAGGTCAATCATTCATTCATTCTCTATTTGAACTATGATATCTTCTACTCTAGTTAGAATGCAATGCATGGTGGTGTGTCCTTCAGTGCTAACACAGAAATCCTCCAGCTTCGCTATGGTCCGAATCTTGCGCGACTTAGTGCAAGCTTCGCCTTTTTTCTAGTTATTACCGTTATTAATATTATTATCATTGCTGTTACTGTTTGTATCTTATTGCCGGAATCGCGGTGACCACCTGGCACTTACACTGCCAACGCATCTACCTGCGACGGGTGCATAGCCACTGGCAGCCTACGAAATGTTAGTTTACGAAGAGCTTCAGCATCACCTCACCACCGCCACAACAAACTGGACAAAAAAATAGAAGCCCATTTCTTTTAGAAAAAAAAAATGGTTGAAACGCGAAGCTTTCCCCCATGCAACCTGAGTCAAAGTCAAAGTTAAATATCCAAACTGCTCCGACCGGATCGGAATGACGCAATCGGATCCATAACGAGCTGGCAGCCCCACACAGCACTCTGGACCACATCGTCTTTCCGAGGGGTCATTGGATGCTGCGAAGAGACGTGTCACGCCTTCTCCTGAGCTTCCTTGAGGAGACGGAGCTGGCAAGCTCGTGGTGAAAGGACACTACCATTGGCTAATTAGGAGGAGCTTGGGCGGAGCAATTGCCGGCATATCCAGCCAGGCTAACGCCGCCTGATCCCACAACAACAACCACCACCACCACCACCACCACCACAGGGACCAAGGTTCGGTTCCGACTACGGGAAACTTCCTTTTTCTTTTGAGGCGCTTCATGTGCGTTTGTGGGAACTCACAGTGGGCCTCCTCGATTTACCAGTCCTGGTCGGTCCGCGGGCAGTCCGAGGACTGCGTTTGGACCGGAAGTCCCACAGGAATACATAGGAATATCGAGCACCGGATCGCGTCTCGGGCAGTCCGCAGACGATCCGGGACTGATAATGAGGAGGCCCAGTGAAGCCCTCATTCACACAGCCGTTTTTCACCCGATCACGTCACCGTCACGTCACCGTCTTTCGTCATGGGCGACGGTTTCTCGGGCGATTCGCCGAAAACGGCGCGACGGTGACGGGAAGCCGAGCTCTACGTTTCCGTCCCGTCAACGCGACGGGACCACGCCCCGTGGTAAACCAGCCAATCAGAAAACAAATTTTTACGGCTAAATGTACCAAAAAGTGAGCACACGTAAAAATCTAAGCCATTTTCTTTACCTTTCAGATTAAGCTCGCTCAATTCAAGGCTAAATTGATCTCTAGACAGAAGACCCTGTAATAGCTGACGGTGAGCTCCAGTACGAACACTACTTCGTTTACGTCTCCGTCGAGGTTTTTAGACGTGACGGTGCCGTGACGGAGATGACGACGGCTGTGTGAATGAGGGCTAAGTTGGCTTTTCTGCAGTGCGTTACTTTTTATGAACAAAGCATCACGTTTCATAATAATCATTATGTGCTCTCCCACTGTGTAAAGTTTGCTTCCCTGCAGTGCGTTATCGCGTTCAACCCTACTAGTGAAGCAGAGTAAGCTTATAGTTTAAAAGGTTCCATGCAATGCAGACAGGCGTAAGAAGGTCGACTGCTAACGCCACGTTTAGGGTCCGGTTTGACCGGCTGCACAAAATAATCGCAGAAGCTCTTAATATGTCTTTCGCGAATCATCGGCCGGCATTCTCTTGTTCATAGCCGCACTACTAAAATGAGCGGCACTTCGATAGTTTCAAATTCTGCTGTAGTTTGAATAACGCCGGAACGTGGTGTGCGTGTGTGTGTATTATATATACATATATATATATATATATATATATATATATATATATATATATATATATATATATATATATATATATATATATATATATATATATATATATATATACGTAGAGAGAGAGAGAGAGCAAACACCGCCGCACATTAGAAAAAAATAAATAAAAATAAGACGTGCGCCGATGACGCGTCTAGCGTCAGCAGCTGTTTCAGAAACACGTGCTCTTTCACAAGACATGCGAGCAGCCCGGCCGTCGAGATGCCCGCACTCATTAGTCACTATCGCGCGACAGACGCATGCCATCGCCGACTAGTTTTGCGATCGAAGTACACGCCGTTCAACACGCGCGCAATCCACGCATTACGCCATTACACGTTCCCACATTGCTGGCGCGCACACTCTCGGGGCAATAATTGTAACAGCCGGTGGAAGAATTCCACCGCCAAACTGCGCGGGGGTCATAAATATCCAGGTTAAACGATGTACATATACGGCGGAGGAAGACGACACGTATACGGACAACAATTAACCCGATCGGAGCGTTTATGTGCAAAAGAAGCGGCCGCTCACGTGTGCGCGCGTTATCTCTGCACACGTGTATAAGCATGCGCAAACATGAGGACAGCCGTGACATAGATAGCACCTCCATTTTCCGCATCCACGCCCCCTCCTGAAACGGAATTCCCCGTTATGCCGCGCGACGTAAGAGAGTTGCGAGGATTGGGGGGCGCGTTCCAGCCTCCAAGCGCCGTAAACGGGTTAATTGCATGGCATACGCTTAGACGCTGCCGTCACGTACGCACCCACCCACCCGACCTGTCGCGGACGCCACACGGTGTTTACTTTCTGCGCGCGCTTGGTTTCTCTACGCCGCTGGCAAGCGTCACCGGGCGGGTCCACGGGGATGACGTCGATCGTATAATCGAGACGGTGTACGGTTACGTGACGGTGTACGGTTACGTATAGTTGCGCAAAAGAGCCGCCACTCTCGTTTTCGTGTACTTACTTGGAAGTAAATTGCATTGAGTTACACCGCTGACAGCGGTTTACAACCACGCCAAACTTAATTAAGCTCGGAACGCAAGAGGCACCCTTAATCATAGCCTGAAATTACAAATTATCGTCCACCACCACCACCATCTTCATCAACAACCCACTAAGTCCACTGAAGGACGAAGGCCTCTTCCATCGACTCGAAGCGCTCCCGTCCCGAGCCGCTAGAGTTCCTTCTTTGTCTCCGAAATTCCTTAATTCATTCCTCCATCGCCATTTTCTCTGCCCAGAGGAAGTTAAAAGAGTGCCCTCATCTTGAAACACTTCAATGACACCACTTTCACTCTTTGTTAGTCCACTCTGCCCTCGAAGTTAAAGGGACACTGAAGTGAATTTGTCAAGCTCCCGTTTTTGCTTGCACTGCGTAGACTGGCTCAAATTAGCACACTTTTATCGTTTATCCGGTTGACAAATCGGTAATTATTTTACAAAGCGCGAAAGAAGAAAAACTACCATGCGCGGTTTGCGGCGGCCGCACCAACTAAGGCTGTGACGTTGGGAGGAGGGGCGCCGTGATTGGACGATGCCCAAGGTTAGCAATCACACAAGTTTCGGTTTCGGTTCTGTAAAACATAACCAATGGCGTTGTTGGATGGGCATTCTCAATATCTCAGTAATCATCGTACCGCGCTTCTGCCATGTTGTCGGCTGTAAAATGCACAAGATAAGCCTCCCAGGACGGCTTGTAGTCGTAGCATTCACTAGCCGAGACCTACGCAGTGCATCGGAACGCCCTCCGCGTACCCGCAGACGCCCAAATGTCATGCGCTTTTCCCCCATATTTGGAGCTTGCTTCCCTCATGCCTGTATCGTAAAAAGCGTGTTCGCACCAGGCCAAGGGTCTGTTCATTCTGGCCTGTGCCCACTGCCTGCAAGCAGTCGGTGCTTATGGCAACAGCACGCCAACGAGAACTCGCTAGCGCGCCAGTGCCAGCCTGCGCGCGTTTTGTGAACTAGTTCCTGTAGCCATGACCATTGCGGCCCAAAAAAAGGTGAACTCAATATAGAAAACATCGGCGGAAAACAGAAAAGTTAACTTACAAAAAAAAAAAAAAAAGCACGCACCCGCGGGGATTCGAACTCGTGACTTGCAAAACATTTGCGTTGACACACCCAGCGCCCCAGACCACTGAGCCACGGAGCCAGACGCGAAGGCCTTGCTAATATAGAGTATATATTGTACAACCGGTTTACACTTTTATTTAGTTTTGGCATTTCAAGCAGCTTAGGTGACTATTTGTTGTACTGCGATCGTGCAGTAAACATCGCCCGAGTTTCCACAGTAGCTCACGTCTAGCAATTGCATTTCGTAGACGGAAAAGCGTTCGCAGATGCGTAGTCGTGCTGCTGACCGCTGTGCTTGTTCGCCCAGCGCAAAAAAGTGCTTCCCACGCCCTAGTTTTACGCTGTACGGTAAAAATATCAGTTGATTTTATTTCCTTAGTACCTATATTGACTTCGCTGACTCTTATCCCGCCTTCAAGAGGCCTTATATTTTCCTACTGGCGTACCAGTCAGCGAAGCGTCGCATGTGCGCTTGTGTGAAACGACCTTGACTTAGAGCTAGATACAGTGTACAAACAAACCAAGTAAAGAAAGGCACATTCTTCCATTCACAAACGTGTCCTGGCTTCGTTTCAACTAAGCGAACGAATTGCGACCAAGCAATTTTTTTTTTAACCTCCTTGATTGCGACGACCCTGCCGGCGGCCGGCCGACGAAACGCTGGGCCGACTGACTCTGTCGGCCGGGGAGCCGTGCAGTAGCGCAGCCGTGGCGCAGCCAATTGCCAGCTCATCCCCTCCTGACGTCACATGAAAACGCCACAGAAAATGGGCGAGCGTAAAGAGAGGAGGACAGCATTTTCGAATTAGTTTTTCTACTAAATAAAATCGCGTAAACGCGCCTAGAGTGGTCGAAACATGGCCTGGGGACTCCGGACTACAATTTGCGCTAGTAATCCCGCAATGTTTACAAATCACTTCAGTGTCCCTTTAAATTGAAAGGTGTGTTTCTACACCCTAAGAGTCAAATTGGCGTCATTAAAGTGTTGCTAGATAAGTGCACCTTTTTACACTCTGGGTAGAGAAAATGGTGGTAACGCACTGAACACCTTCCGTTTTTGTTGGGTGGTAGAAAGTGCGGAATTGGGGTGTAGTAGTTAGAAGGGTCGCAAAGAGATTTTGAGAAAAAAAAAAAAAAAACTGTGTTGCGTGGGTATTAGAACTGCGGACCCCTGATATGCAAACGACGCCTCGCCGCTTCATTGCAAGCAATTATATTACCCGCAGCGGTGGCTCAGTTGGTATGGCGTTGTGCTGCTGAGCCCAACGACGCGGGTTCGATTCCCGCCCGCAGCGGCCGCTTTTCTGATGGAGGCGAACAGCAAAAACGTCCGTGTGTTTGAGATTTCGCCGCGCGTTACAGATCCCCATCCAGGTGGTCAAAATGAATCCGCAGCCCTTCACTGCGGCGCGCCTAATAGTTTCGGCGCGTTAAAACCCAGCAATCAATCAATCGGCAATTATATTAAGAAAATGCAATTAGGATTTGTTCACTCTTTGTTCACGCAGAAAAAAAAGGGCGTAACGCACTGAGCATCCCCCCCCTCCTATGTAGAGTGATAAAAAGCGCGGAATAGGTGTACGTCATGACATTAAACAGATGTAACAGCAATTTTCGTATTAGAATAAAGGCTGTTTCTTACATTTTTAAGTGTGCATATGCTGACTTGCGTACGCTGAAAGTCATTTTTTATAGTATCGATATTAACGCTAAAATATTTGGTTTTCTGAACGAGCCCACTGGCACAGGCAAACTATTCTCTTCTGCCGGCCATAAATACAACAAGTACGTACACTCATAACGTGGTGTAATATACTCTCCCTGCCACTGCATGTCTTACGTTTATTTGCTTGTTTACCTGATAAGTGGATTAGCTGCGACTGTTGTGCGTGTTGAATGGGTGAGTAGATAAATTTACGAATGTATATACCGCGCACTTATAATTAAAGGTGTGTGTGCAACACCTTTACCCTGAACACACCTAACACCCCTTCCCGTCTTGACACCTTTAAATGTGCTCGCCAAGGGACAAGACACTTACACCCTTATAAGTCAGCAAGGGTGTAAAAAGTTCACTGTGTAACTTATTACATGTGGCGGCCCGTCCATACATAAGCGTCGCGGAACAGCCATGCATGCGGGATGTCAAGTTCCAGAGAGTGTGAGGACTTATCGCCACGTCACCTCCCACGCCTCCTCGCCCCATCACGCTGTGTGAGTGGCTCGCAATGGGCGTTGTGCTACTGAAAGCTATCGTGCATACGCACGCACTATCGACCACACAAAGGCCGCCAGTTAGCCACTCGAGAAAGTCCTAAATTCCGCCCACCCGTGGCAAGGACGTCTCCACAGAACGACACAGCGATGACACCATTACGAAGAGATAACGATTCACGAACAGGCCGGTGCAGCATCTCATCGTGCTGGGTCCGTTCTTATTTAACGCAGGTAAAACAGCTCTTAGTCGTAAAAGATGGCTGCCTATGAGGCGGCAGTTTCTCTTTCGGCACTAATTAGACAACCCCGATGAAGAGATCTAAAAAGGTTTTCTTTTAGATTTGCTATTTGGCTTTCAAATTTACAGTAATAAAACTAAGAAGCTGCACACCTGAGGCCTTATTCTCTATTTTACATAGAATTCGGTACAGAAAGGACAAGACCCCCCCCCCCTCCCCCCCCTCCCGCATCCCGGCTTCCTCGCATCCCTTCCCAACTCCCCCGACCCGATGACTGCAGTCTTCACGAACCCACCCCCAACTGTGCCGCTAAAGCGTTCCAAAGATCGTATACCCTTCTAAATTTGCTGACACCACCCGCTTTCTTAATGCCACATTCCCCGCCTCATTGGTTCCTACCCAAAGCGGTCTAACTCTAGCACGAGCAGTACTGTGAGTCTGTTCCCTACACCAGCCTGTCCACTAATCGAGCCCGACCAACCCTGCAAGGAGATCTGCTAAGCTCTCACCTTCATTTCAAACCATCAAAGTACCCCTCTCCCGCCTCTGCGATCTTTCAAATTAAAATAAAAGTTTTAATGCATCAAGTAGGCCGACAATCCGGCAACCCTGGCACGCAGACGACACACGTAATAGACGACGACTCAAAGAGAGAGAGAGAGAGAGAGAGAGAGAGAGAGAGAGAGAGAGAGAGAGAGAGAGAGAGAGAGAGAGAGAAACAGGTCAAAGAATGCTCGAATCTATGCCAAATTTCTCAAGGAGGATCTTGTAAACAGATTAATTTAAAAAGACAATTGAGTAAATCTGGTGTGGGTGGGAGTCCGATTTCTAATCAGGGGCCGCCGGAAAGCGAGACGAACACGCACCGCAACACGCGAATAGCTGCAGCTTAAACACAAGTGCGGAAAACGACGCGTTTCCCCACGCGTTTTTTTTTTTTTGTTTGTTTTGTTTCCCTATCCAAAACCTGTCCCGCAGCCTGCAAGGCTCGAACACATGAGCGGAAAAGCATACGTTCAAGCACGCATCTCCGCCTCGAGGACCGGTATGGCTGCCGGATGACCCGCTGCACCGGCCTCTGCATCCGCATCCGCATGCGTATTCGCGCTCTGGAAACCGGTCCGGCGGCGGTCAGGAGCACGCACGAAGCTACAGGACCGGTTTGGGAGAGAGGAAAAACGCCTCGTCGCTCGCCGCACGTGTGTCCCCTAGCGTCACTAAATAATGGCTTTTAGAGTATCGGCACTCTTTTCTCTCATTGTTATGTGCCACCAGGATTTTCATTGGCCGGTCGGCACCACGTGATATGTGTTTACATATGGGCGCAGCCATTTTGTTTCTGGGCGCCTCTTTTCTCTCTTTCTCTGTTGGGCGGACGCTAGGGCGGCCAGTTGCATGCGAGTGAGTTTCTGCTTCGGTGTGTGTTTTTCTGCGTTTTCCTGCGTCATCGACTGCTTCAACAAGATCGACGATGGAAAGTGACTCATAGAAAGCGTAGCTTATTTAGTGACGCTAGAGTCCCTCATGCGCGTTCCTGAACGCTGCCGGACCGGTTTCTGGAGAGGAAAAAAAAAAAAACGGGTGCGGAAACGCGTAGCTCTCCGCACGCGTGTTTCGCCTTAGTAAAAACGCCGTGGCTTTCGGCCTGGAAACGTGTGCCAGGGACGTGTACTGAGGCCTACGTGAGTTATTTGAACATGCAAAAATTAGCAATTAGACGAGCAAAATGTGTATCCTCGGCAAATGTACTTTTTGCTTGGCGAAGCGAGGATGGTATGTGCTGAATCATATAATAACGGGAAGAACAAAAAAAAAAGACGCAAAGTGAAAACGATAAACACAGTGAATGCGTTGTGCCCTTCGACTTATAAACGTGTGTTAGAGACACGTACCGAGGACTAGAGTAATTTTAGTGTGGAGTCATAGTGACAGAGAGAGAAAAAAAGACGCAACGGGGAAAAGATGATAGTAATGAGAAGGCACGTTCGGAAATTAGGCACTAACGCTTTCGCAATCACTTTGTCGTCCTCATGAGTCTTTCTTTTGTATTTTTACGCATTTAAAATGTGAAGTCTAAAAAAGTGAAGCCTGGCGAGGACGTCAGCAGGTGAAAGACTCGCCACTGATTGGCTGACGGGTGATAGGGAAAATTAATTACACGGTGACAGGTGGAGAGAAAAAAGGAAACACCCCGGTAGATCGGACTGCAGATGCCTGAGAGAGAACGTCTCACATACGCATACAATCACTTACAAATTTCTTTTTACAGCGGAGCTGTTATAGTGTTATAGGATTGGTTATGACCAAAACTGCGTGCGCCGACAGGGTGTATACGAAAAAGTCGCGTCGACAAAACTGGATCTCGCAGCCAAGCCAACTTTTTGGTGGATGCTCTGTGGCGCTCAATCTAATGTAGAAATGTTGAGAAAAAAATACGCTGACATTGGCCACTATTGGACGACTCTATCAGCTCGCCGAGGTTCATTTACATTTACAGTGGAGTTGTGAAAGTTACAGAATTCCCGGCGGCTGTCAATACGTGGCCATTCTACGGAGGTAGTGTGGTTACAAAAAAAAAAAAAAAAAGGCAGTAACTCTTGTTTTATCGAAACTATCTCGCAACAAATCGCAAAAAAAAACGACTCTACCATTACGCCGAGTTTGATCTATTTTTTGTATATAGTTACGTAGTTCACGGTTAAGTTGTAAATATTGTGGAGTTCACGCCTGCTGTTAATACATATGGGCTTCTACGAGAGGGAAATGGACAGCCCAATGTGTATACGCTGAAGTAAAATTCTAGTCCACCCAAGTTTAATTTAGCTAATTAACTAGAAAGCATGCTCAATCGAAAATTGCTAACAACGTATTTGCTTCGTGCACTTCTCAGACTGCGTCCAGCTTCGCTGGTCTTGTTTATTCACAGGGTGGAAGTGCACTCGTTTTTATTAAAAAAAAAAAAAAAAAACAGCGCACTTCTCACTAACGTAAAACTGTCCGCTTGTTGTTTTATATTGTCCTTCCCACTGTATACCCGCAGCAATTTTGTCACGCGCTGTTATCTCGCACTTGTATGATGTATGAGACTTCCACGAAATTCCGATGCCTGCGCTATCCCCTCCTGCCAAACAAGTGGCTGGGAGAATACTTAAACGAATCATTTTAGACTACCTGGAAATATTTAACGTCCGCAGATATGTAAAGAAAACTGGGTTTTTCTTTTTACATTTGAATGCATTATAATATCATAAAATAAGCCTCCATTATTATTTAAAAAAAGGCATCCTTCTCAACAATATGCTAATACAATGCTGGAAGCTTCTATATATATTGGTTATAACTTCGGGCCTGGCGCTAAAGGACACTGGCACCCCGTTTACGATTCTTGCCTCTTCTTTGCTCTATTTTTGCTGTCATTACCAATTACTTCTTATAACATATACTTCAGCCTTAGTCTGTATTTAATTTGAAATTTTATCCCTTCTTTTTTTTTTTTCGTTTTTGACGTTCATTGTTTGTACCTTTGCTCATGTACCCCCCTCCCCCTCTCACGAGGGCCTTTAGGGGTATTATAAATAAATAAATAAATAAATAAAAGGGCCAAACACATGTGCAGAGAACGACACGTTTCCGCACATGTGTTTGGAAGGGACCACTGAGACTAAAATACAATGTCTGTGCTTGGGGTTGCAAAACCGGTATCTGCTCTTACATTTATTTCGCCAATAAGGCGCAGCAGTCAAAACTCTTGCTCTCTCTCTCTGTCACACAAAACAGGGGAGAGGAGGCAAAACGAAAATACTTTGGTCGTCACAGCTGGGGCCACACCATCATCAAACAGTTGTAAAACGCCCATAAATGACTCCGCGTTTAGCGGGGAACGTTTCCACAAAAGTACATACAAAAACGACGAGAAATCGATTGATTGCACCGCCCAGTAGAATTCAGACATTATAGACCCTGTATTTACTCTCTCTCCATTACAAGAATTAAAACAAATTGTCCCGATGCATTCTTTTGATGCGAGCGCTTAAAACCTAAGCTATTCCACACGACGACGTAAACCATAGCACACGGGCGATATTCTGCAAAAACAGCACAGCAGCAGTTTACAAAAAAAAAAAAAAGGGAGGGGGGGTATTTCTTGCATTCCTTTTGAGCACGCAAAAAAAAAAAAAAGGCTCATAAAATGTATCCTGGGAAGCTTGCCGATCTTGCTACATTATTCTGCACTAATTTGTCTTTTTGCAGCCATTGAAAGGGTAGTTTCACGGGGAACGACGCGCGTATCGCGCCGAAACCGAAACACAGCGGCAAAAGCCGCACGTGCCTTGCGGCGCAGCACAGCATTCGCGGAAGGAGCAAGAGCACGTGACACAACTTGTTCGACGCGTTTCACCACCTGGCCTGCAGTGGCAGAAAAATAACCAGTGAAGGTATGCGAGCTGTGCGTGACTGGACTTTGGCACGCAAACAACTTGATTTCCCATCATTCATCAAACGGCAACGTTCCGGCAACCGCTAGCACCTCGAACGCCCCCCTAATCTAGACCTTCTCTCTATCATACCTAAACCCGCGTGTACGTAGCCCGAGGGCTCCTTGCTTTGGGTATATATTTTAAACAAATTAATCCTGGATCGAGTCTAGGATAGACCGCGGCGAGTTCGGAACGGATAATCGAAGATCCCCAGAGTGCCGGCGGAGGCGGCTCCAGCAGCTGTCATTTTACAGCTACGAAATTCCAGTCAGGTTCAGAAATGAGGCCGCGCATTATCGAAAAATCTGCGATCGGTGATGTGTCGTAAGCTTTACAGTACCTGTATCAAACCGCCAGTCTGGAATGCGGTGAAGATGAACATGAAGGCGAAGCCGAGGAGAACGACGTTGTACATTCGCACGTTCATGGTGACAACAGTTCAGCACACTGCTTTCAGCGGTGTCTGCGATCGCGTGCGCTTGACCTGTGCGGCGGAGGCTATCAACGCAGGAGATGTTCCGTAAACAGATGACAGGGTCGCCGGAGCACAACAGTCGGGTCTCCTGCGTCGGGCATCCCTCACCGAATGCGGTCGAACGCGCGAAGTTCCGATAACACATACACGAACTCCACGAAGGCACCCCCACCCCCGATTGCGAACTTCTGACGTACGCCCTGGCGGCGCGTTCGCGCATTCGAGCACAACACAAACGAAAGCTTCGCGTGGTTAATCAAAATCAGATAGTAGTGCAACCGGTACACCTACTGCCCAAAAACACCAAAAACGTTGCCTGCTGAAACGGCAGCTCCTGTATAAGTGGCGATTATGGCAGTTAAAAACCAACGTTTGTTAAAACTCTATTTTCATCAAATTTTAACCAAATAATTTGAAGCGAAAGGTTCAAAATGCTTCAGAAGAACTTGACGCTGTGCTGAAAAAGACAAAAAAATTATTAAAGTTTTTATTTGTTTGTTTTATAATTGTTTTTTAATAATTAAGTTACAGCAAATGTTTTACAAACTAAAGCCCTAAAGCTTGCAGTATTTTTGACTTTTTGGGGTTAGGTTGTTACGCGGTGGAGGGCGCCAGCATGCTGGCCACGTGACCAGCGTACACTCAAAAATAAACGCGCAATGCGTGCTTGGCGTGCTCGCGTAAATTTCGAATTGTCGTACTTGCAGTAAGGTCGACAGTTCTTTGCATTCGTCTACTATCCGCGTCGTATCCACCCCCTCTTTTAGTGCTTTTGTTGTCAGTTCCGGTGTACCGTGTCCGTGTAACCAGCCCTTGACCGCACGCTGCCATCTTGGGCGGGAAGGCGTTTGCCTGATCTTCACTTCGTTCAACAGAAGCGACTTCCACCAAGTGAGATACTTATCCGCACTTGAATCAGTTGCGAATTTACTCGACCACAATGGTTACGTACGCAGTATGCTTTCGCTTGCGAGTACGTTGTCAAAAAGACTACGAACAGTGGGGCGTGTCTCTCACCGTTAGCCTGTATCGTTTTCTTTCGCTTTCTCGGCAATCAAACGTTCCTTCCAGATCCCGCAGCATGGACCGTAGGCAGTCTAAGCCCTCGACTTCGAAGAAGAGCCTCGCGACACCCCGCATGCAGGCTCCTCACCGGAGCTCGTCGGCGGACGCCAGGCCCTCCGTGGGACCTCTGCCGGCTTTCTGCTTGGACCCCGGCTGCTAACAAGTCAGGTTCGAGACGGCACGCAAACCTCGCGTCGCACACCACCGTTTGGCTCTTCAATGTCCGCTCACACCCTTGTGTTAACTCTTTCTAAATTTGTGAGGTATTCTTGTCTGTCACTCGAGTTTCCTGGAAAAGTAGTCGTAAGTAGCGCAGCCACGGTGTCTAATTGTCTTGTCGGGATATTCAGATTATTTATGTCATCACATCAGTTGCCTTGACAGTGGAAATCTGGTAACGTCGTACCTATTCGTAAAAATGGACCCCGTTGCCAGGCGCCCTATTACAGACCCGTATCGTTGACGAGCGTGTGTCCTTGAGCACGTTATTTACTCGAACATATTCCATCACTTGCAGGTAAATAATTTCTTTATGAGCTACCAAATGGTTTCCGCGCCCCGCATTCATGCACAACCGAATTAGTCGAATTCTGTCTTCATTCGATTCAGGTAGTCAAGTAGATTGTGTATTTTTATTTCCAAAAAGGCATTTGATGTTTTCTCACTCTCACTTGCTTCAAAAATGATCGTATCTTGGTCTCCCTGACAACGTGCTTGGGTGGGTGCACACGTATCTTTCGAATCATTCCAAAAGGTTTTCGTACTGGTTTTGAATCTTAACTTGTCCCCGTCACCTAAGGAGTCCCGCAGGGGTTCGTCCTCGGCCCCCTGTTGTTTTTAATATTTATTAATGATATAGGTGTTAATGTTTCGTCTAAACTACGGCTATATGCTGATGACTGTGTATTATTAGGGATATTAGCTATCTGAATGATGCTGTTCAATTGGTTGGACCTAAACAGCAGTATTAACTGGTGTGATAAATGGAATATGGAACTGAATGTCTGCATGCGGTTCAGCCGGAAATGGTCAAATACAGTAACTACTTACTTTTTAAAGGAGCCATGAAGAGAAAACACAAGTTTGGTTCATTCGAAAGATTGCCTCGTTAGAACCATAACGACACCACTTATACCGCAAACTTCGCTCAAATAAGCTACATAATTAGGAAAAACGGGAATGGTCATGCGACCCACCAGCTCATTTCCCGCAACAGAACCTATGCCGTCACATGGGCTAAGCTCTGCGATTGGCGGAGGCCGGCAAAAGCAAACGCATGTTAGGCAGGGCTTACAGTTTGCATAGCGAGCTAAATGCCCGTGAAACATACTGCACATTCTTTTTATGACAAAGAACGGTGGAGTAGACGGTTGAAGTTCCGAACGAACACGCAAGCGTGTGCGCCAATGCGTACGAAACAACCGCCTGGCCGAGCTCGACATCTCGCCGTCGCGCAGACGAATTTTCGGGTTCGAGGCGCTCTGACCTTGGAGGAAAAATGCCGTAAACACCGCGCATTGACGCTCGTATCTTTCTGGTCGAAGCAGAGAGCTCGCGCGAACGGCTTTCCATACACGACACCGGCCAACTGCCATAAGCGATACTGCTACTGAAGTTGAACTATTATTAACCGTAATAAAAGTACGGCACATACGTACCAGTCTGTATTCGTCCGTGGCGACGGCGCTGACGAGGCAGCGGTGCCGACGGCAGGGCGTTCGTCTGTTGTGGCTATCGCGGAATGGTCGCTTTCCCGTCCACCGCGTATCCCACAACTCTTGCCGCTCGTGCACTTAGAAGCGTTGAGCGTTCAAGTGGTGTGAGGTTGTTAAATGCAAGCCGGAGCTCCTCGGCGAGAGTTTTGTTCTCCGGATCAGGCGATTCCATGACTAGGGCTGCGGGTGCACTAGGTTTTACTAGCATTTTTAAAATGGCCGCCGTCTCGGTCGACTCCCGCGTGTGGGTGCTATATGGAGTCGACATACTAAGTATCTGTTTCATGGACCGGCCCGTGTGACACCATTGCTCACGTCACCAAATGTGCAATTTTAGCGGGAGATTTAAAATTTTGGCTTAAATTGCCTTATTTCTCAGTGAATAAAGCATCATTTGCTTCCGGGAAAGCGCTTGGGGTACTATGAAACACCTAATCTTTCGAATAAAACAAACTTTTGTTTTCTCTTCATGGCTCCTTTAAAGACGGGAAGCATTTCATTTTAAGATTATGTTAAGTACCTGGGTCTCACATTCTCATCAAACCTGAGCTAAACCAAACACACTGAAAGCATAGCAATTAAGGCTGGCCGTGTACTTAATTTTATTAGAAGAAATTTCGAAATTGCGCTACAGGACATAGACTTTGTACATAACTAATGTGCGCCCCATACTAGAATATGCCGCTGCTGCTGGATGAGATCCGGACACCAAGGTACTCATTAACAAACTAGAATCGATACAAAACCATGCTGCCCACTTTGTCACTGGTTCGTTCGGGAAAAACACCAGTGTTTCTGCAATAAAAAAGGCACTGCCTGAAACTCTCCTACTATTTCTCAACCAAATAGCTAACAAAAAAACTGGTATTAACCGCCAGACTTACTTAGAACCTCGTGCTTGCGTATCAAAAAGGAGAGACAATAGCAAGATCAGGGAAATTCATTGTCGCACCTCGCTTTTTCAATCTCCTTTCTTCCATGCATAATTAGTGATTGGAATAAGCTTCCGGAAAACGTTGTTTCCGCATCTGATGTTAGGTTTGACACTGCTCTCAAGTGTTATCTGATTGATTGTAGGGGTTTAACGCGCCGACGCAACGCAGGCGATGAGGCGCGCCGTAGTGGAGGGCTCCGGATTAATTTTGACCACCTCGGGATCTTTAACGTGCGCCGAAATCTCGTACACACGGGCGTTTTTGCTTTTCGCCTCCATCAGAAAAGCGGCCGCCGCGGCCGGGAATCGAACCCGCAACCTCGTGCTCAGCATCAAGTGTTATCTGCCTGGCAGCATTGAAAACGGTGTTTCTTAAATTATCGTGATCTTGCTCCTGTGTATTATTTGTTTTCTGTTATTTTATTCATTACTGCTTCTGCGTATTGACACCCATTGCAATCTTTGATGATCGCTTTGACTCATTTTATAGGTTGTCCATTTTTAAAAAATTTCGCCTTTCGTCTAGTTTTTACTTTTTGCTTGTTTTTCTTTTTTTCCCTTTGGGTTGTACAATGCTCTTGGCTGCAAGTTTTTAAAAATGCTTCTGTTATTTATTTTTGTATATTTTTGTTTAGTACGAGACTCATGATTCCGTTTCTGGACCGAAGACTTTATGTATCTCCTACAACAATGTCCTCTGGGCGATTGTAGTATTCTGAATAAATAAATAGATAAATAGGTCTGGCAGTTTGGGTTGTACCCGTGCCTCGTGAATGAGACTGGAGCGCTGCTGACGTTCAACCGATTTGGCTCTGCTTGGGCATTGTTTGTAGTGCACTCCAAGGAAAAACAGGTGTTTGGTTCGAACCTGAAAGGCAGCTTTCTGAATGGAATCTGTGAAGCTTAATGGTGGTATCTAGCAGTAGTTAGCAAGGGCTGGGAATAAACATAACTAAAATTCCCAGTGCTGTTGATTTTAAATGCAGAGCATTTCAGTAACTCACGATGTCACCCGCGTTGGCGTCCGTAGTCCGCGTCCGCATCACTCCCCCTACACTATATAAATACTTGCCGGCGCCAGGTTTCGATCCTACGACTCTGCGGGCGGAACGCAAGGTGCACGGTACTCTACCAACTGAGCCACAAAGCCGACACAGAACGGAAGGTTACGAACGTGCCTTATATCCTTGACTCATTCAACCGTCGGCCAGAGGTGCGCCCTCTCCCCCGCGTCCTACTCGCCTTCTCTCCGCTCGCAACGCCCTCTCTCGCCGCGTTCGGTTCGGGCGCACAACAGGTGGGGACGTGCGCAACACCCTCTCTCGCCGCGTTAGGATCGCGCGCAAGAACAGGTGGGGCGCTCGCATCGCGCTCTCTCGCCGCGGTCGGTTCGCGCTTAAACCACATATGTCGTTTAAGTGCGCTGCGGTCGCTAACATCTGTGGCGTGATCGTGACGTCAGCATCTTGCGTTCGCGTGGTGTTGATTTCGGCGCTATAACACTCTCTCGCGAGGGGCATTGGATTGGATTGGCTTGGATTTGGATTGGATTGGATTAAAGTGGATTGTGTTGCGTCATAGCCGCTCCACGTTGCGTCATAGCCGCGGCAGGGGGTTCACGGCACGTTCCACCATCGACTTCATCGACAATGTCTACGCTGGAAGACAACAATTACAACAACAACAACCAATACGTAATCCATACGACTTGCAGGCGCGCCCCCCCGCAGAAATGCTCTGCATTTGATCGTGCCCCTCGCGAGGGGGATGTTTCTTCTTTTCTTTTTACATGGTTTGCATTGAATCGAGCAGACGTGGTGGCATCTGTTTTTACTCCAAGTCGCAGTAGCTGGTGTTAAGTTGTGATTTCTACGTTCGAATTGTCCCATAAGTTGGAATTCCTCTTTCGACTCAGGTCGTCGAGTTTGAGCTTCATGGACTGCCGCCGCCTCAGCCGAAGTGCCAAAAGCAAACCTGGCGGAGAGCGTGGAGCAGCTCTACTCGGTGAGTCGCGAATTGTTAGTCGGCAGCAGGTTCGTACAGTGTGCCAAGGCATTGGGAAGAAACTTGCGGAGAAGGAACTTTAGTCCTAGAAACCAGTTAAAAAAAAGCAGCAGTCCAGCTAAGAAAACAGACAAAAATGTTTACACCATTGTACTTGCCTTGGAGGTTTACAACTGGTTGAGCAAGCTGGTGAGGTTGTGTTTGGTAGTTGTGTTGCTGCACCAACCCCTCCCTTGCAGGTTGAACTGCACAATTGAAGGCAAGCTTTGTGTGTTCTCAAGGTGGTTTAATCATCTACTCCATGGCAAAAGGCGTCGGTCGGTTTCGTTATTTATTCCCAAGTGGTTTTGTGGTGCAGAGGACACCACGATCCAGACCGCAAGAAAAAAATGTCACCGTCTGCAATTGCCTTAATAAAATTTATCGTGGTAAAAGGTGCTAAATTGAGCCTTGTGATTTTTAACTGGCTGGCCATCGCTGTTCTTTTTCTTATGCCGGTGTGCTTTGCTTCTGTCCCACTGCACACAGCTGCTATGGTGCATTACAATTGAACACGTACACGCTGTAAAGAAAATTTGAAGTCACCCCAATTTGTTCATTGGGGTGTGGTGCAAAGCATTCCTTTGGGGCTCTAACAGTGCGAGTCGGCCATCCTTTTCTTTGTATGAAATACTCTAAATACTTTGCGGTGCTGTGTGCTTTAGTGGTACAAATCGCGTTATGGTGGCTAGCTACACTTCCTTCTGGGTTTGTGTTTTCTATACTTTGCAGTAGTTTCTTGGGACGTGCTGTTTTTATTTGTGCATTAATGCGATAAAACATGCCGTTCAAATAGGCTCACGTTGATAGGATTTACAGCAGTGCCAGAACTGTGGGAAAAGATAAAAATGGAATGGGCACTAGCTGTGAAGAAATTTATTCGAAGAGAACCATTGTATGTGCACATGCACATGAAGCCGCCATTTGGGGTGGATTGTAGTTCGAATTATCTATTGGGGAACTCGCTCGTATTCGAATTTATTGGCTTTTTGATGCACACGCTTCTTTGCAGGCCTTTGTGGGGCGAAATCGTGCATTTTGAAGTATCCGTTAATTCGGATGACTAGAGTTTGAATTAACGAGCTTTCACCGTGGTATGGAACTCAATGGTTTGCACAAAGACAATAGAGCCTCCAGGTTCCTTCAGTGGCTGCCTGTATCGTTTGGTGTTCAGCTCCGGGCGGCGAACGCGAAGCTCCAGCAGACTTTTGCCAGTGCGGTGGCCCCCCTGCGTCGCACGCTGCCATGCTCAGTGCTGGATGACTTTGACCTGCGGACAGTGGAGGACGCCCGCTCCCTGCGGTAACACCAGGCCTGCAACAGGGCTGCACTGGCCAGGGCCAACGGAATGCTCAAGCAGGCCAAGCAGGACCTGCAGGCCTCCACCCGACAGGAGGAGGAGCTGTGTGACCAGGTATGTCTCTCTGCACGGGACAATAGAATGGGACACGTAGGGTGTGTTCGAGTTGCGCGCTTCAGCGCACTTGACTAAGAGGCAAACAGTGGGCGTGTGTGTGTGTTGGCTATTCGCTTTTAAAGGGGCCATAAAGGTGCCCTTGGAGTTTGGGTCAATAGAAAGACTGCTTTGTCCTGATAACAATGCCAGTTTCGTCCACAACTTAACGTAAATACTCGAGTTAATAAAGGGTACAGACAAGGCAAGGGTGATCCCCCAGCCACTTTCCTGTGATTTCTGTATGGCTTTGAATGTAAGCAACTCGCTCAACTGAGTGAGTTATCGAAGGCCAGTTCCTTCAAATGGGACAAAGCTGTATTTTGTCTTTAAGGAGCAGTAGCGTGGCATCTTGCACCGCAGTTAGAACTTGCCTTTGCTGGTGGGATGGTCGGGTTTTGGTTGCTTTTTCGGTTCTGTGGCTTCTTTCAGCAGCAAGAATAAGTGGAAACGTTACTTGGCGCATTGCATTGTGGGAGTGAACAACTCTATTGGGACATCACTGGTGAAGGCACTGTTGAATCGTCCCAAGGAACCATAAAAAGCAAGGTTGGGTGTAGGGTGTAGGGGGCCTAGTAAACCCACATGATGTATTGAGGACATTCGGGCTCAAATCTGCGGAGATGGAGTTGGCCAAGGCATGTAATCTGAAGGCTAGAAACTGATGGGCAGTGCAAGTGTTGCTAGCCAGGGATGGAAGCAGACAATACTAGATAAGTGACTAGAAAGAAATGTTGGGGGCTAGGAATGGGCTCGTTGATCTAAGATGTGGGTGGGGGGAAATTGAGACTGTTGTTTTGCTGTGCTCAGCTACTGTCTTATGGTTGGGAAGATTGGATGACTCACTTGGTGAATGGATTTTCTTGCGTGTGTGTGACTCGTGACATAGGGAAGGATTTGATGGGTGATTGAGTGATTCTAGGTTGCGAGTCGTCAGTTGGGCATAGAATGAGGCAGTCACTTTAAATTGCAATAATTAGTCGTAATGCTTGCAATGTACATTAGGTTAAAGCACCTAGTTGTGCTTTTGTAGCTTACGCATGTTCAGTATTTGGTTTAGAAATGTTCCTTGGAAGTACACTGGAAACTGTTTCGGTTGAGGAATTAACTTATAATGGCTTCCTTACAGCTGAAATTTTGTATTTTGCTTCTGTAGTTGTTTTTGGTAGCGTAGTGCAAATAGTGGTTTTGGCATAGAAAGCAAAAAACAAGTGTACTAATCCTGATTTGAAGCAAACATTCAGTGGCGTCTATTTAGCAAAATTAAATCTACAATTTCTTAAAGGTGTTGTGCCACCAAATTTGTTGCTTGTGCATTCTTTGTTGCAAACGTTTTATATTTCTTTAGAAAGCATGATACATGCTCTCACATACACATACACTGGAATCTCGGTCATAGGAATCTCAAGGGGCGGCAAAAAAATTCGTATCACCCGCAAATTGGTATCATCAGAAAACGAGAAAAAATGAATTAGTGCCGCGCATATGACAGGCGGCGGCAACATGGCGTTGGCTCTTGCCGTGATTAGGTGCAAGTAGCTTCAGTGACCGCTTGTAACCTTTCGTTAAAATGCAGCTCTAGGTGTAAACTAAATTGCTCATGCGGGAAAGAACCTCACAGTGTGGGAGAAAACTGTGCTATAAAATCCCACCCGCGCCAAATATCCGCAGAGGTGGCCCAGCCAGCTGCTGCGAGCGCTTCGAAATTGCTGCCATGAGGCAGTCTCCCCATTGGTGCAAGTCGTGGGGCTTCTCCCACTGCCGTTCGTGGCAACAGAGGCAGAGGCTGGCGCCGGGGTGCCGGCACGAATCGTCAACGCGGGAGTCGAAAGAATGCGCGCTCATCGTCGACGCGACGTGCGCGCACGAACCGCATGCGGTTCATGCGCATCGGCGTTGCACGCGCGTCATTACGCCCGCGTTGATGATTTCGCCCCTGCGACAGATTCTACCTCGCTCGGAAAATGACGCCCGACGCGCGCGGCAGTGGGAGGAGCCTGCTGACTTGCGCCAATGGCGAGGCGCGCTCTTCATGGCGGCAGTTTGAAAAAGCTCCGGACAGCCTGCTGGCCCCGCCGCCTGAGATGTTTAGGCTTACCACGGTTGCGGATATTTGATTGGCGCTTTTCCTAGCAACGCGGACGATGCTTAATAGTGTCGTTTTCGCCCACACTGTTCAAGCAACTTCATTTTTTCCTTTTAAGTGGCGTCTTAAAGAGCGGTCAGAAGCGGTCGTTCGAGCTACCTGCACCACTTCCCGGCCGGTGATGCCGCCATGTTGCCGTGCCGCGCGCAGCATGCAGATGGTATTCACAGCGTAGCGTTTTCATGAGCAGAAAACACTGCGTGCGGTTCACACTTCTACATAATCGGCGCAAATGTGGCGCAGGCAACAC
This sequence comes from Haemaphysalis longicornis, assembly GCF_048455015.1. Classification (NCBI taxonomy): domain Eukaryota; kingdom Metazoa; phylum Arthropoda; class Arachnida; order Ixodida; family Ixodidae; genus Haemaphysalis; species Haemaphysalis longicornis. Next base: position 81,227,957 of record NW_027526385.1, on the reverse strand, counting down.
GGCAAGGCGACAAACGGGGTAACTAGAGTGCGGGGCATAGACCTCAGCAGCGAGGAATGCGAAGGCAAAATGGCGAAGGTATTCACTGTCGGAAATGGCGGAGCGCTTGATTGCCGTGGTTTATTCAAAAAGTGTAATACTACAAAAAAGGAAGCTGGAGGCACCCGAACTAAATCTAGTACACTGTACCCGAGCTGCACCCAGCGGAAACGAAAGGTACAGAGAGAAGAGATTGTAGTGGGAGATAAAAGAAGGGAGAAAGAAAGACCAGGCGTCGAGAGGGCGAAACGTTCTGTTCGTTCGGAACAGCACCTCTCCTGCCGCTATTGTAAACACCCCACGAGGAGGATTACCGTCAGCGGGGGATGACTAATGCTTTTGTGCCCGTGCGCAACCAAGGCCGCACGGCCGCACCAACGCTCTCGCCTCCCGTCCACGCCGCAGTCGTCTTCTTGCGGCTCGTGTGTTTGTATCACCCGCACCGGAGTGGTAAATACGTACGGATCATCCGAATTTTTTTACATTGTATACAGTGCATTTTCGCCGGGGAATTTTGAAAATTCGTATCACCGCGAAATTCGTATCAACCGAATTCGTATCACCGAGATTCCACTGTATTATGCGTAAAAAATTTATTATTGCACGATTCATGTGAACAGGATTTGGTTTTGGTTTCTGGGCGTTGATTCAAGCAGTGACGTCACAGTGTTGCGAGGACGCTCTGCCACGTGTGTCTACCATGTGGCAGTGCGGTATGCTGCGACTTTATTGTGTCGTCTGCTCCTGCACACACGTGCTTCACCACGGAAGTAAGCACGCTGACGTGCCATGTCAAGCCGCGACAGCTCCGACACAGACTCTTTGCCTGCATCCTCGGATGAAAATATCGACTTTCTTTTTTTTTTTTTGCTGGTAGCAGCGGGGAGGAGGATGCCGAAAATCCGGACAACCATTTTAAATTTGACCCGGTGGCCAGCGATGACGAAGAAGCCGCTGCCGCGCCGGAGGCCGTCAACGAACAAGTTCAACGAAGTGGTAACATCGACTGGTAAGTGGTGATGTTTGACGTTTTCGAAGATCGTTTTATACTTGCCCACTGGAACAGCGCATTGTAATACTTTATACGTTTTCTGTGCTTTATCTCGTTGAGCTGCGAACGTCCGGTGCCCGCTCGCCTAGAGTGTTTTTGCTATGTGCTTCTTGGCTTATTTTTCATGCACTCACGGCGCCAAACTTTTTTTTTTCGCCGGTCACGAGCGATTGAAGTGTTAATTTTGTGGCATTATTTACTTTGGCGCATACTCATGCAAGCGGCAGCGCGCGCGTGCTCTTTTATTCTGAAGTATTTCTGGCCGTGCGACAGTGAGTGGGTGAGTGCTTTATTCATATAAAAAGTGGAAAAGATGTGTACTGGAGATATTTGAAACTCATTTGGGAGTTCGCCAGCGTACAACCCAGTCCGGGGGCGTCCTGCGGTAGAGTATTAGATACAGCGAAAACTATATTTCAGGTGCACGTGTGGTCGTTGCCGGCCAATGAACTGCGAGCTCGAGTCCGTGTGCTGCGCCGAAATTTCGAGGGTGGCCGCCCTTGCGCCAGAGGGCTCAAAATGCATCCCAAGCCACCCCGGTTTTGAGCTGATATGCCTCAATATTCATGCTCTTCAGGTGGCATATTATATGCTGCGGCAAGATAGGACTGCCCTTCTCGATGCACCCGATATTCACACGTACGTTCGAACACTCACCCTTTTATGCTCGAGTTAGCGGGTGCGATTCCCGGCCACGGCGGAAAGCCCCCCCTCTCCCACTGCGACGTCTCTCATAGCCACATCGTGGTTTAGGGACGTAAAATCGGTTATTATTTACAGTAATCGCATCCAATTAGATGTAATCAGCTTGCTGCAATACAGTTAAACCTCGATATAACGAAGTCGTACTTGCGGGTGAAAATTTCGTTAAATCGCGAATTTCGTAAAATTGAGGTTTCGATTTTACAGTTAATTTAAGCAGTTATTGAGGTTTCAAAACCTTGCCCATCGCTCAGAAACAACTGCTATGTAGTTATCTCTCCACTCAAAGCGAAATTTGCACTAAAACTGGCCGCGAAAATTCTGTGAATTAAGAGCTTCAACACTTAGGCAATGGAAATCGGATAGCCGACAGTAGTTCGTGTCGTCGTAAAACCGGTGCTTTTTCCACAACGCCTCATTAAATATGATAGCAGACTAGGTTTTCACTTTTTCTTTTTTGCATTTCGGTCACTACTAAACGCCGCTGTTAGTCAATTGAACTCGCGTCCATGCCCCGTGAACTTCACCCCGGCGAGGTGCTGGTTCGAAGTTACGCCTCTTTTCGTCCATTCAGTAGTAGGCTTAGGCGCGGCGGGCCAACAGCGAAAGGGTGCTATAAAGCTTTCGAAAGACTTTTTTCATGCACAAAGGCTCCGCAGTATAGGGACCGGGCGGCCGTTGTATGGCACCACCGTCGTTTCAGCGAACAGCGCCGCCCGTGGCGAACCGCTCGTCAGTGGAATGCCGGTGGCGGTCAGCGCAGCGTAGTTGTGCATGGCTTTCTGTCGTTTTTCTGCTGTGCGGCTTGCAAAGCGTACGTAACCCCACGTACATTTTTCATATCGGTAAATCTTGAGCGTGGATGCGGCGTTTACGAGGCATGCCGCGTGTGTTATTTACGCCCATACTCAGTATTTACAAATAGCAGACAACGCTCAATGCGCCAAGCTGGAAGTCAGGCTGAAAGTGAAAGTTCGTTGCTTCATGCAATTTTTTCATGCCTGCATGCAGTTTCGCGAATCGAGGAGTATATTGCCGCTAAATGCTCCTACAAAGCCGGGGTGTGCAACCTAGAGTTCCTCTATATAGCTCCCAGCTATATAGAGGAACTCTAGTGCAACCGATCTAGGAATGCTGCGGCGGTGGCCTTTGGCAGTTGATGACGTAACGGCGTCGACGTCGTGCACAAGCGAAAGACGAAGTTGGGGCGTGTCTTCGAAGATTTACCTCAAAACAGAAATTGTGACGGACAACGCTTCCGTGACTTCATTACCTACGGCTGAAACGTTTAATTTCACAGAAATGCTCTTACTACAGTCATCGTTGATAGAATAAATACCGCATGATAGTAGAACGTTATTGCTTGTCGTGGAGAAGCATTTCTTTACAAGAATTGCAATGGTTGCTGGCTAGTTGGCAAATATTTCTTCAAAAACCAATTCCTGCGTGGCTGAAGGACGCAAGACAGGAGGGTGCCTGAAACCTGTACTCAGCTTCACAACTGAATGCTGCGGTCGGTTTACAAGCTGTCACCTACGCTTGAAAAATCATGCACACCTCCGTCTAACGACGATGATGGTTTATCGCAAAGCTCTATCGTGTGGGTTTCCTTGGTTGCCTTCTGGATTTAAACTTTGACTAGTTGAGCGTCGAATTTGACCAGCACGCAGTTTGGTCTTTTGATCGCAGCGTCTTTGACTTTGACCATTTCCCATTCGATTTCGCAGGAAGAAAGCTTTGCGTGCAACCATCGTAATCATTAGACGGAGGGCTAGATGATTTTGCTGCTTAATTTTGAACTTCCATGCCCCCCTTTCCAAATCTAAACTTTGTCCAGCGTGTCGGAAATTTGTCTGTGCTGGAGGACTCAGGCTGATGCACCCATATTTGAGGCAACTAATCGCGCGTTTTTGGTGTCTTCACCAGGCATTACACAATTTTTTAGGTACTCTGTAAATAATAGCTAAGCATTAAAAAACACCAGCTGACGTTAACGCTGCCACATTTTTTAACTATCGGTGCCAGCCTTTATTCTACGCAGGTGGTAAAACGGGAAGGGGAGGAGGGATGGTTTGTAGCTTGGGCTGTTGAGTTGGTGAATAAATTAGGCTCTTGATAAAATGACCACCACAAACGTGGGATTTCCACTCCGGCTTTCAGGCTCCCATGCTGTCACAGTGTACTCACCAAAATCGAAGGTACAAAGCTCACGGTTACAGAAAGTGTAAACTACCGCAACTTTTCTACGGCTACACGGTAATCCATCTCGAATGCAGGTTCCTTTCTATTTAAAGCACACGTATCGAGGTATCTCAGCGCTAAGGCTGGCGGGGAAACCGTAGTCATTGAAACCAGTGAAGATAATTTGAAGTGATAGAAATGAATTCTAATATTGCTAATAGTTTTATGCCTACTCAGATCGCGCGGAGCCAGGTGCAGAGCGCTGCAAAAAGCGCTCATGTCAATGTAGCCCTTCCCCAACCTTACAAGCATCCAATAAGTTTGCGTAGCCGTTAGTGCATTTAAGAATAAAATAATACTAATAATAGCAGTTTTATTCGTACTCGGAACGGGTGGAGCCAAGCGCAGATCCGCTCATGCCATTGCAGCGGATACCTAACTTTAGACGCGTCCGACAAGTTCACGTAGTCATTATTGCATCTAAGAACCCAACACATCTGTCTAGAATTCGTTTCATCTCGCATGTCTGCTCACAACGCCACCAAAACGTTCAAAGCACCGAAGCAAACACGACAAAAACAACGGGAGGCTGTGTAGTCCAATGCACCGGCTCATTCCACTGACGAGGGGAGCGCCGAGTGGTGGCGCCACCCGTCCAGCTGCCCGGTCCCTATGGGCGCGTGATGCAACCACGACACTCGAGATAAAGCCATGATTGAAAGTTGAGCGGAGTACACACGGACTGCTTCACTTTGTGGAGCAGCGCTTACGTGCTCCCGCCAAAGCGGAAAGCTTACATTAAATATCTTCTGGCCAAATTTGATTAAGCACTTACTTTTATGACCGCTGAGCCCTAAAGAAACTGATTTCTCCGCATCGCAGCTGTCTAATGAACACGTTTTGACAACGTTCGGAGAGCAGTTTATTGCCACCAGCACTCAATGTTAAAGCCGTAGTGAAGAAGTCCGTAAGCAGTGCTTGGCGTTTCTTGGCCAGGGTGGGCTTTACGTGACACTCGTATGCTGACAGCTCTAACAAAGCTTGTTCTTAAACATTCGCGTGCGCCTGCGTGCCTCCGCAGAACGTCGATGGCATCCATCAGTTCGGTGGCCTTCTGTTTCACCGACGCTTCCTGAGGCTCTTGTTCTGAGCACTTTTTTTTCCCTTGGAGTGCTCGTGCTGCTTATAAGACCCATCTAATGATGGACGAACAAAATATTAAAGTGGTTATCAGCGAGCACAACCTAGAGCAGCAGCACCGTGAGCAAGGATGCATAGAAAAAAACACTTGAAGTAGGCTTCGGCAGCCTAAGCATAGAGGGCGCTGGCGCAGGCAACGATGGAGACGTCAAAATGGTGGCCGCACTATTAAACAGTCTATGACCGCTAGCGGTTTTTGAGCAGCTTCTTTCATCGCTTTTAATTGTTGTCAACCGCATAATTCACCGCTTTTCTTTCATTTTAGCCTTTTAAGAGTTAATGTGAGTACTTAATGTTTTCAATGTAGGCTCTGAAAGGCAAAATAAAATGTGCCTCGACCGGAATTTCGTTCTTCCTTTCTCGCCATGACTTCGTTAAATCGAAAGCGCCGCACAAAATGACTTCATAAAATCGCGATAAAAATACATGAATTTAGCACAATTTTGATAGAAAACTTGAAAAAATTCGTTATATCGCGAATTTCGTTAAATCGAGGTTCGTTATATCGAGGTTCAACTGTAATTGCACTTATTCCCAATTTAAAACGAAAATTCGGATCCTCTTAAAAAATCCGGACGTTTATAAAAGGTAGTTTTCATCTGCCCCACTTTAGTTATTTATAACTACTAATTGTAGCAGCTAATGTTTCATTTGCATATTGGGGGACCATCACCAGCCACACTCTAGTACAGAATTTTGTACTTTCATATTTTGTAGCCCAGCCAGCCACTGCCTTGGTAATTTTGTGAATATTTGTGTACCGTGATTCTAAACTTCCCTTGTCTGCGCTTTGATTGCATAGGCCTGGATACCTAGACTTTGAAGGAAGCACTGCCGCTGCAACACCTAGCACAAGCAGGGAGATGTCAAAGGCTGCTCTGTTATCGTGACAGGACCCAATGCATTGTATAGTTAAAAATTCAATTGTTTATGCAGACATTTCTGATCCATCTGTGTTAGGTGCCGACAAAAAATCTAGTGTACGTATCCCACCTGTTGCAATTGCATATGCTTGCTAATTCTTTTTTTTTTTTTTTTTTTCATTGATGTAGCAGGTACCGATACACTGCGTACCGCCAGTTTGTACGCTGGGTATGGGTCTGTCTCGGCCAGAAGAATCGCGAGGTGCTGCCAAGCTGCGTAGTCAAGGAGATCAGGAATGGCTTTTCTTCGGCTCAATATGCCGGGTTCAAATATCCGGAGTAAAATCTCCGCTCCCAAACAAATAAAGGTCGACAGATTTGGTGCTTTATTTCGTAATTATATGCATCACAATCAAAGTTTGCAAACAGAAATAAAAACAAGGTAATCAAATGCACTCCACAGGAGTGTAGGAACTGTAACCATTTGGGCAAGTTGGTTGTATGTTTTGCACCATTTGGCTGCATAGGGTATAGAAATATTGGCCATGACTAAACCATGCTTTCCTATAACCCAAAGGTGAAGTGGTGTTAAAGAAAAATGTAGGTTTGTTATAATGAATGAATCTATGTTCATTTTCAATGCAATGTAGTGATACATACAGGAGAGTGGAAAAGGTGTCACTTCAACAGCTTGGAGCCGCAGGACCCCTGATTGGTGATCTCAGCAGTGATACAACAAAAACGTCAAAGCAATTTGACAACACATATTGCAATCAACAAAAACCTTAATACAATGAACGTATAACACAGTGGGATAAAAATGCACTCTGCAACAGGACTTAAAAACCCCCCCCAAAAAAACCTAAAAAAAAAGAACGCAGGGAATTTCGCAGGGAATACTTGACACACCTGCAGGGGACAAAGGCTAAAAACATTAAATTTCTGAGCCTACAAATGTGAATATTTCTCTTAGTACAGAACATCACTGTTTGTAATGCAAGGAGGTATGTGTAGCATATAAAAGACTTGTTGACAAATCAGTATGCCAAGGTGCCTATGCAAGAAGCAGAAATTGAAAAAACTGACAGTGACACAGACACAGGACTGTAAGGCTGACAAAAAAAATGGAAGTAATGAGCTTGGCAGCATTGCAAATTGTGATAGGAAGGGCATGGGGTCAGATTCTGTGCAACTCAACTCTTGCTGTATCAAACAACAATGGCATTCATGCTTTGTCAACTGGTTTTTACATCTGTCCCACCCGTTACAAGCAAGACACCATAAAGCAAGTATCACAGCTAGGGGCACTGCAAAAGACATTCATGAAAATGACAAACTTGAGACTTGGCAGTACCATACAGTGGTGCCAAGTACACTAAAGGTACACTAAATCTCTTTAAAAATTAAGGTTGCAGTGTCATTTCGAAGTATTTTGTGCAGAGTTTGAAAAGCAGGTCGAAAATTTACAGAAACTAGCTGAGAAATAGCATGGCAGGTGACCAGTACTGCATATACGTGCTACAGACACTTTGTTCTTTCTACGAGGAGCGCTCTCGGGCTTGTGAGGGCGCTCGCATCGCGGGAGCTCGCCGGAGCACCCGTGCGTGTGGGAGAGTGTAGGCGAGGGTAGGCGCGGTGCTTCGGTGCTTCTCCTCTCGACGCTCGCCCCACTCTCCCACGCCCGCATGCTTCTCAAAGACCCTTTGACTGTGCACTTTACCACACTTGCATATAAAAAGTGATACTTTAGGAGAGGAGCTGCAAAAAAAGAACAAAGATTCATATACACGATTTCTTTAGCTCAGGAGAACTGCAATGAAAAAGGTAATAATTAAAAGGTAGCTGCCAGGCAGCTACGGGCTCTTACTCAGGCTAAACTGCATACAGATGTGCTAATTCCCGATATCCCGATTCAGTAATTATCACCAAGGACAAACATGCACACGGTTGTGCCCACATGCTCCTCACACACTTTCAGTTAAGGTTAGATGTATTTGCTCGATCCATATGCACCCACAGACCAGTTTGCACTTGCTGTCTGCAAGCCAATGCTTCTCATTTTCGGACGAGCCTGCGTTGCCTTCAGTGACACTTGCACAGTGCACTGAGTCTGGGTGTCGCATGTAGTACGCGAAATCCCTGGTGTGGCTTCGCTTGGTGGTGAGCCGGAGTGATGGCCAAGTGCTGCATTAATAGATTGTCAGAGCTGAGTCTTGAAGGAAAGTTTAATCTATAGCATGTGGCGTAGTTGCCAATACAATGTTAGCTATTCGAGTACGCATACATAATTACGAATATACTTCCCCTGAACTTGCTCATTTACGACATAAAACAACCGAAGGGATTTTAGGCATCAGCCTAACAGCAGAATTTCAACTTTCGGCACTGCGCGCAGAGCAGTGTGATGGGGGCTTACAGCGAAACCGATCAGCGAAATGCATATACGTGCCTGTGCTGGGAGATGTTTTTGGTACCAACGGAATGGACATCAACGGTGCCAACTTCAGTGAGACACTGCGGAAACCATCAAATACGCGATCATCACTTCCACTGTCAACAAACATGCCTAAGGCTATTTGCAGGACGTAATACACACCTGACGCTTCGGCGAAGTTGCGCCGCTCTCAGGCCGCAACAGTCTGCATGCAGCATCTGGGTATACGTGACACTAGCGAGCGTTTCTTTGGTATCTCGAAGCTCGCCGCATACGGGCACACGTACGTGTCCGAGGTAAAGTGGAGCGAGCAAAGCATGCTTGACTTCCCTGGCATCCAGTAGTGCCGCCCGGTAGCCCTGACAAACTCCACCGAAGCGTTTCTCTGGGCTTCCTCTCGGTGGAACTTGTGGAAGCTCACAGGGTCCCCGAATTTGCTTGGACAGTTACAGTAGTCCATCACGCAACAGTAACCAGGCATGGTGCTTCGTGGCGCAGCAGTAGGGGCTCGAGCATCGGTCCCTTGCTGATACGACCAAGCCAACAAGCGACCAAACGAACTGTGGTAACTGGAGCTCACGTTGACGTCGCTCGAGTCGCTAGCGTGGTATGACGTCACAAACTTTGTTATGCTGGCAATTCACTGACGTCATGGTTAGTGGCGCTAGTGATGGGTCCCGATCTCCAGAAGAGCATTTAGGTAATTTTTAGAAGCGAATTAAAATATAATATATTAAGCGCTTGCTGTACCCAGCACTTCGTGTTGAGGGTCCTTGCATGCAGAGGCAGCCTACAGCAGGCTTTTTACAGACTTAAAATTTGGTGACACACCTTTAAGGGCCACTCTTTTCCAGCGATCATAGTACAAAGCGCAGCGCGAGTTAGTAGTATACTGAAAATTTCGTCATCCCGCCCCTCTCCCAGCGTTGCGGTGAAAACGGCGCGCACGTTTCCCTTATCATTGCCGCAGTAGGCTGGCCTTGATTGATTTTACTGGCTTTAAAATAAATCAAGTTTCAGAGTTTACGCGTCGAAGGTACGCGTGGGCTATGGGGCGCGGCGTACTGGAGGGCTCGGCAGCACGACGGCGTAGCTCCTGAGCCACGGGACAATTTTTTACCCATCAGTAATGTTGCTTCACAAGGTTCATTTTTTAACTGCATAAAAAAGTAATTAGTGCTGTGTACTCTCATGTGATTCCTGGTTGCACTACAACGAGCACCTCAAGTTTTCCTAACAGGCGTTATTCGAGTCGACCACTTCGTCACATTTCGCCAAGCGTGTAGCAGCAAGAGTCATATTTTTAATTGACACTTCGGCCAGAGCAAACAGTGTTGGCACGATCGCGTAAACTAACATGACGGGACTCCATTCATGTTTGATCGATATTGGGAAAACGCATTTTCCAGTGGACCATTTTAGCATATATACTGGAGCCCAATGGCTGAACTTCTGCGGCGAGCTTTTAAATACTGCCTTGCTGAATGCGCCCTAATGAATTTTCACCAAAAGTGCCGGAAGTTAATTTGCAATATATAAAATCAAATTGTGAAGACAAATGTTCAATCATAATTGCATTTCAATGTGTGCAACTCTGGGCTCTTCCGTGGTATGGTAGTGTGTAACCGGGTTTTGTTGAGCGAAATACCACACAAACATACTTTTTGCCCTTATGAGGAGCCTGAGAAATATATGCAGTTGTTGGAGGTTATAGGTACTTGAGAATGCAGTACAATGTTAAATGTGTACATTAATTTAGGGTCAATTCTTTTTCCTTTCACCAGACAATGCACAAAGAGAAGAGAGCATAATTGACAGCAAAACGCCAGAGGACGGCGGATTCATCGGTTGCTGTCTACAGACAACGAGAAGCCGCCAAGAAGAAGCTAGCCCCGTCAGACAGCATGCAGCAGGCATTTAACAGATACATAACCGAAATGGTGGCGTTAGACGCCGTTCCCCTATCTCTCACAAAGGGGCTCGGTTTTAAGCGGTTGATCGAGTTCCTCAAGCCCGACGTGAACCTGCCGTCACCACGGACAGTGGGGCGGCAGCTAGAGGAGCTGGCGACTGCGCACGCGGTGACAGCGCTTGCTGAACAGCTGAGGGACTGCCCGCCCGGAAGCTTGCACTTCATAGTAGACATCTGGACGAGCAGGCGGCGGAATTCGATTATGGGCATACGAGTGCAGTTTGTGAAGGATTGGAGGCTTCACCTGCAAACGCTGCCTTTCCGCTACTTTGAGGGCCGCCACACGGGCGAAAACATCAGAGAAGTGTTCGTCACAGAGATTTCACTGCGGGGCATAAACCAGTCTCAAGTGGGCACGGTCGTCTGTGACAACGCCGCCAACATGACGAAGGCTTTTGACATGGGCGACACCTTCATGGAGCACTGGACACACACGACTCCTGACCCGGAGGACAGCGAGGAGGAGTCGGTGCACGACACCCTTGCGCATGCTACCGAAGAGGAGGAGGAGGAGACAGCTACGTTGTTTCACCGAGTCAGGTGTGCGGCGCATACTCTGCAACTGGCCGTCAACTCAGCTATGGGGGAAGATGACAAGGCGCAGGGTCTCCTGGCGACTCTGAACACAGTCGTCAATGTCTTCAGGCGCTCCTGCCTTTGGACGGAACGTCTGAAAAAACTGTGCGGGAAAGACGTCGTACCCGCCGCAGGCACCCGATAGAATTCCCTCGTCGCTGCACTAATTCGGCTGACTGAGGTATGTACTCTTGACTGCTATTTAGCTATTCAGTGCTATTTAGGCCCGCCGTAGTGGATGGCTCCAGATTGATGTCGGCCGCCTGGGGACGCGGAAATATCGAAGTATGCGCGTTCGCGTTTTGCGCCCGCGTTTGTCGCCCCAATCAGAAAAGCGGCCGCTGAAGATCGAGCCCCTTCCCTTGGGATAGGAACCTGAATGTGTTAGCCACTGCGGGTGAAATTGTTCACTCCGATGACGCTTTGTGTTTCGGTTAGGGGTTACTGCTAAACGTTTGCTGTCAGAAAGGGCTGTCTTTGAAAAACAGTTATTTCCGCCTGCAGCCATTATTTGTCATCGGAATCATTCCGTAAATGGCGCATTTTTGGGTGGAGGAAGAAGGGGGCGGAGGAGGAATCAGGTGAAGTACAATTTTTGCAAATACCATTTTGCCTGTTTCGTACAGCTTTTGTAGTATTTCAGGAGGATATTTTAGTTGGATCACGCAAAAACAAAACTTATTTAAGAGCGTAAAAGTTTCTTTCCTTACGGAATCGAATTAAGTGGACAGATCACTCTCGCTTCGTTTTCCCGCAGCAGCCACATCACCACTACAGTAAGCTTGGGCTCATTGGAAAAGGCAGAATCTGAACAGTTTTCTGGGAACAGTTTTCGCACGTTGACGACCCACGGGCCATTTTTTTCAGGATAATTTTTGTCTGCTTTGGAGTTGTAACCACTTCTTTTGGGACGTATCTGTTCCGGGAATATCTCCTCCTCCTCTTTTCTAATATTCTATTGAACCCAAGGACGCTGATTCGATACCGGCCGCGGTGGCTGCTTTTCAGACAGAGGCGAAAAGCGATAAACCTCTGCGTCGAGATTTCGGCGCACGTTAAGGATCGCCAGGTGGTCAAAAGTTATATGGATCCCTCTACCACGACGTACCTCATAGCCCAGTTGTAGCTTCGGTGCACTGAACCCCTAAAATTTGAATTTGGCAACATATTGCCGCCTTTCTCGCCGGCGAACCTGTAAACCTATCTGAATGAACAAGTCCTGATTTGAGTTCCCCCCACTTTTCAGGACGACTTCTTCAAAGCAGTGATGTCTGTGATCCAAGAGTACAACGACAGCCATACGGCGAAGCCCATCGACTTGCCTCAAGAATTCAGCATGGCACGCCTACAATCCCTTCTGTCGCTGCTAAAACCGCCAATACGATTGACACGCTGCAAGCAGACGGCATCACCTCCAGCGAGCTGCACCTTTGCACAAGCAATTGCTACGCCCAAGTGAACAACTGCCAAGCAACCGAGTAAGTGCACGTATTTATTTATTTATTTCGCTCCAAAAACAACTACCCAGACACTTGGGAAGTATGCTGATAAGAGTACTGTACTTCTTCACGGCTAAAAGGGTTGAAAGTTGGGTGTGTTGGTAAATGTTCATCTTAAAAATAACAAGTGCTGGCAAATTAATGGGGCACGAACACAGGAGGACAACACAAGCGCAGATTAGCTGCGCTTGTGGAATAGCTGCGTAACGGAGTAGCTGTGCTTGTGTTGTCCTCCTGTGTTCTTGTCCCCGTCATTTGCCCGCAGTTGTTATTTTTAGGATGAACCATTTACAGCTACAGTGGAACCCCGCTGTTACGTCCCCTGGACTTGCGACGACCCGCTTCGCACGAGGGATTACCGCGGTCCCGGCAAACTCCCCATAGAAACTGCATTAAAAACCCCGATGGTATGACGCTCGGGTGCACGCGGTCCCCTTCATATCATACAACAGAACCTGGCACGGATAAACCGGCATTTTTTTAATATTTTACACCGCTCCGCCACCTCGTCCCGACCTTCTTTAATCTCGACCCCTGTATGACGCTGCTTGATGAGCAAATGAGCGTGGGCGGGCCAGAGCACTTGTGGAACAGACGCAAGCAAGCAGGCGGGTACTCGCGTGCAGCAGTGAACCTGCGACAGCCCCACGTGGCAAAAGTACGCCAACGCGCCAACCGCGCCGAGAAGTAAAAGTTGATGTGGCGGGCGGACCGCGAATTCGAAACTACCGTCAAGCCGTTGACGAATCCGAAAACACATTCGACTCAACCCCACGGCGATGGCCGAACCAGTAGTATTAACTCTATGGGCCGAACACATGGAGGAATGGCCGAACACCCACTTTTCCGCTCGCTCGATCTAAGTACAGTGAACTAGAATATTCTAGTTCACTCTAATCTAAGTTTCTTCCTTTCACGGTGTTCTCTCGGCTTATCCGCGTTTTCCAAAGCCGCATTGTCCCTCGCCCCTTTCTTCGGTAGCTCAATGTTCGGTAGAGTGCCTCAATTCATCACTGGCCGCAGCAAGTCACTGTAGCAAGACTGCGCTATACTTTTCGCCGCAACACGGTTTACGCGCAAAGTTTGAATCAACCGATCTATTTCGCGTTGCTGGTTCTTGTGGGAACCGAAAACAGCTATGTGTTGAGCAGTTTGACCCAATAGCAGTGGCACAGGACCACTCAAAGGATGCCTCTATCATGTACGGGAATGTCTGTTTTTTTCAACTCCGCCTTGGCAGTTTCACAATCCCCTTTTCGCCTCTCAATTTGCTCGACCACGAGGGCGTTATCTCGCGCGCGCATCGCGCGAAGCTGGAGGGCTATAAATAGCGCTGGACGGCACGGGGCTGGACGGCGCGACGCTTGGCTAGCCGGCTAGCTGAGACACATGGGGGGGGGAGGCGCAACATAGGCGTCGCTTCTTTAAGTCGGAATTTCAGCAAAAGGTGCGCAAATCACACGAGAATGCGCTAAATATGGTAGTGTAAATAAGTTCACAGCCCTCCTGTCGCATGAGAACGTTACAAGGCCGGCATTTATCCGCACCCCGGTCGTACGACACGCCGGTCATACGACGATTTGTCCCTTGAAAATCGCATCGGGGTTTCACTGTAGTTCCCTAACGGCCAGAGGTGAAAATACCTTAAACAAATTTTCCACCACGAGCTGGCTGGTGCTGCGTACTAGGTAAATACTAAACACCAGTTAAATAAAAGACCTAAAAACAAACAAACAAACAAGTATTTCCGAAGATAATTACAGGAGAAACATTATAAACTGCTCAGCAGGCGAACCACAAAATATTTACTCCTAGGTTGCTTTTTAGACGTTTGACCAAGCGTTATAGACTAAGTAATCGGAGAGAAATTGTGTAGTGGGGAAGCTAAACAATGTTTATGAGACACCTGACAATGCATAAAGGCTGCGTCAAGAAGCGTGTCACCGGCCATGGGCGCCGACTACGGGGGGGCTCAGGGGCCCGACCCCCCTCCGGAATTTTCCTGGGGGGGAGGGGGGTAAAGCTTCCCCCCCCCCCCTCCGCTTACACCCCGAAGTTTTATTGCCAGGGCCATTCATTACCAGTTGAGGTTTCTTTTGAGTTACCTCTACCTTTTGACTTGTAATTTTGGCTGAAAGCTTACTGCATCATTGTTGGCGCAGACGTACGCGGCTTATTTTTGTACTTTCCATTTATTCTTTCAAATCCGAACCATAGGAGGAGAAGCGCCCTAGAAACACCAGCGGCGGTTGCGTCATCCGTATTTTTATTTTATTTTCTTAAATTTTGAGTGTGAGCGCCATGTACATGCAAAATACATGTAAATATACAGAGTAATATTCTTTACATAGAAGGACGGACCCCACTAACCGTCATTGTTTAATGTCACGAATACTCACGGAATGAATATATTGCTGTATGTCCACATTGCTTTAAATTGCTTTGCGTGCTCTTTTGAACATGAAAAAGGCTGCAGTGTTCAGTGACACTTCTTATCAGTGGCTTATCAAAATCACACGAGTATTCTGCGAACTTTCGAACCGCGAGGCGCCCCCCCGCTCCTCACCGGCGGACGGGTCCCACGACATCGAACAAGAACCCCTTGCATCATATGGGGAGATACCACAATGGTACCGGCTTGGGAGGCGGACCAAACCGCCCCCTCATCCAAAGCTCAACCGCGCCGAAGCAGTGCTTTACAGGCAACTACAGATGAACTCAGTGCTCACCCCGGTGCTCGTGCGCCACGTGTGCCCCGACATCTACAAAACCGTGTTGTGCAGTATGTGCAAGAGAACAAATGCAACGCTAGCCCACCTGATGTGGGGCTGTGAAAGACATTTAATGGAGGCAGACGACGCAAGGCGTATGCCCGAGGACACCACTCTCGCCATGAACTCGAGTGAGCACGAGATACAAATACGGACTATCCAGCGGCTCGAGGCTGCTCTTGCAGGGCAGAAGCGTAGGGAAGCGTCGTCGGAGGGTCGACGGGTCAACACCCGCACACCCAACGCGCGCCGAACGCGCCGACGCCCGCGAGGCATTGCTTCGGGGACGACCTAATACCCCTGTCACACGGCAGATCTAATGGCATTTACAGCAAATGTCATTTGCTCTAAATGTCATTAATTCGGCGCTACACGAGAATACCGAATGACATTCAAGGCGAATGACATTAACCGGCTAACTGAGGTCACGGACCTCAGTTACACCTCAGTTGGCGGCCGAATGAGTAGCCTCGACAGCAGTAGCACGTCCCTAGACAGGAAAATTCAGTAACAAACCAAAGAATACTGTTTCTAAAAACTGTCAGTAAACTTATATTTTCTTTTTTGTATTGTTCTAATAAAGAAAGACCAGCAAGTACTAACAAAAAAGAAAATCTCGTCCCCAGTGCGCGCGCTACCCTAATCCGGATTTTTTGCAGACTTGTCTCAGCTTGTGATGTCTACTGATGTCACCTAAATCGGTGGTTTTCTTGTTTTTATTTTTAAAAATATTCCTTTGTTACGTTTTAAAAAAATATATTACGTGTGAAAACATTCTATATGCGCTTGAAATGTAATTTTGCGGTTTTGCGAGATCGCTAATCGTCACCGCTATCACAATCAAATGACATTTGTTCCGCCGTGTAGACCCGCACGGCCGAGCCGAATGTCATTTACAGCTAATGTCATTCAGTTTGAATGACATTAGATTTGCCGTGTGACAGGGGTATAACCCTCGTCTAGGAGAGGCCGGCCCTGCGTGGCCGTAGCCCCCTCCCTCCGCAGGAACATTCAATAAAGTCATTTTCTCTCTCTCTCTCTCTCTCTCTCTCTCTCTCTCTCTCTCTCTCTCTCTCTCTCTGTGCCTCAGTATCGCTACTCTTTCGAGTAGGCAATCCTTACGACTCAAGGGAAAGGGAGCTGTTTTAATAATTTACATTTCTTAGGGATGAAGACATCATCATTTGTATGCAGAGGTCATAAATATATATAATTCATTCAGTACTGAAAGTGAGTCCGAGCCGCATTCACTCAAAAATCACCAACAGATTCAGATTATGATGTTGAATGCGCCGAATTCTACAGTTATTCCTCAGGCGTGCCGCAGCGGAGTGCTCCGGATTAATTTTGAGCACGTGAAAATCGTTAACGCACGCCGAAATCTCGACATACCATACCATATGTACGTGATTATTATAATGATGCGCAGATTTTATAATCATCTTACCGTCATCATGGCTGCAATATATATATATATATATATATATATATATATATATATATATATATATATATATATATATATATATACTCAGGCAACTGTAACATAGGTGTAACATTAGGTGTAGCATAGGTGTAACATTAAGGGACAAGAAGAGAGCGGAGTGGGTCAGGGAGCAAACTGGTGTTAAAGACATATTAGTAGAGATTAAGAAAAAGAAATGGACGTGGGCAGGGCATGTAATGCGAAGGCAAGATAACCGCTGGTCATTAAAGGCAACAGAGTGGATCCCTAGAGAAGGCAAGCGTTGCAGGGGGCGGCAGAAAGTTAGATGGGCAGATGAGATCAAGAAGTTTGCGGGGATAAATTGGCCACAGTTGGCACAGGACCGAGGTAATTGGAGAATAATGGGAGAGGCCTTTGCCCTGCAGTGGGCGTAGATAGGCTGGTGATGATGATGACGATGATGATGACTCAGGCAATGGGACTGTAACGGAAAAAGTTTCGAACTTCATTAACTTCCTCATTTGCTACATTCCAGCCACATTTCCCTCCTACATAACGGATACTGATCACTTTCTCCAAGAAATTTCAAACCTAGATTTCCCCCGGGAAGCCTTCTCTTGACCATGGATGTTTGTTCACTCTACACAAATACCCTACACCAAAATGGCATAGCGGCCACTGTTGCAGCATTCGAAAACAAGGCGCCATCAAATCGATAAAGGTACACTTTCTACCCTCTCGGCGTAGTATTGGATCGCAATAACTTCGAGTTTCACAAAAGGCATTACATTCAACTCACTGGAACAGCAATGGGGCCCGAAATGGCCAAGAAATTATGCAAACATTTTGATGGCGTCTTTGGAAATTCCCTTTCTGGAGGAGTGCCCTATCAAACCATTATTTTACAGAAGGTTTTGAGACGATATATTTCTTTTGTGAAGCACCGGAAAAGCAAGCCTCATAAGTTTTATTGAGAATTCTGATGCAGTTCACCCTTTAATCAGTTTCACCCATGCGATGTCTGATCAGGTCATTAATTTCTTGGATGTTATCGTATCTGCAAACAACAACCGCCTTTCCAGAACACTGTAACGAAAGCCAGTGTACCAGCAGAGATATCTCCATTTTTACAGCAGCCATTTCCGGCACTGTAAGACCAGCATTTCATTTTCCCAGGCCAACAGATACCGCAAACTTTGCTCCAACAGCCGTGACTTAGACATGCATACGCAAGACCTCAAAACCATCCTTCTGGAGCAGAACTACCCTGTAAATGTCGTTGACGACGCGATAGAGCTTGCCTGAAGCCACGATTGCACTCTATCGGCACCAGGCCTGCAACGTACTCGCAGTGCATCTCGGACCAACCTTCTACTGACCTGAGCAATGGCTCCCCGGCTTAACAATATGATTAGCAAGCACTTTAACCTGATAAACCAGAGCGATTGGTTGTGCACAGTTTTCGAAAGACCACCTAGGGTCGTGTACCGGCGAGAAAAAACCTGAAGGACTTAATAGTGAAGCCTAAGACGCCCAGCAGACAATGCGCTGGGTTACCATCCTTGTGGAAAACCACGCAGCAAAATTTGTCCTCGCATTATGCCAACTAACAAGGTAAAGTCCGACTGTTCCGCCTTTGTTGATAGCATAAATAAAAACCTAAATTGTGACTCGAGTAACATGGTGTACAGACTTCGGTACCACATCTGTGGCATGGAATACATTGGTCAAACAGGAACAGCATTCCGATTGCAGTTTAGCAGTGGCAGGTCAGACGTGGCATCGGAACCAAATCTACCACTTTCACGGCACCTCCAACTTCCCAACCACAGCTTCCAACACATCAAGGTCGTGCTGCCTCTAATCAGGCTTTCGAAGTAACCTTGATCGAGAAAACGAAGAATGCTTTTTTACCTACTAACTACAATCACTCACAGATTGAATCAACGAGACCCTAGGAAGGCTTTCGGGCCTAAAGGAATTAACTCAGCTAACTTCACATCTTATTTGGTACCCCAAATTCCTGATGAAATCACAACTGTCTTTCTTTTTTGTAATACTGAGTGGCGTCACCGGCAAACACATCCAAAACCTCTAATTGAGTGAGTCCAGTGTCTGGACTGACAATGTGTCAGAACATGTATGCAGATATTTTTGTATATATATATATATATATATATATATATATATATATATATATATATATATATAATGTGTGTGTGTGTCGTACTTATGTTCGCACGTATGGCGCCCCCTCCTACGCACGCATGTATGTATGTGTGCGTGTGTGGATGGATGGATGGATGGATGTATGCATGCATGCTTGCGTTTATGGCGCAAGAGAAAGCAAGGCCAAAGAGCCTCAATAATCAAAACTACCCAGGGGTCCGTCAGTACAATGATAGTGGCTAAAGTATGTGTCGTATGAGTATGTGGTCATAATGGTAAATGAAGGTGGCAATGAAGGGTGCACAAGGGTAGGTGTCTCCGTCAGTGCTGAGAGAGCCTTAGTGTATGTGCAGTGCGGGACGTAATTTAAAAATAAAAAAAATGGCTTCAGTGAGAACGGCTATAGGATGTTTGTGACCATTGGTTAGCCAACTTAAAATTTAAAAAAGAGAATGAAGTGGAACAGTGGAAGGGAAAGTGGAAACAGCGACGGGAAGTGTCGCTGTTCAGACTTAGGAAAGACAGAAAATCTTTTGAGAAAGTCTTTAATAAGTTATCTGATTGGCGTAGAGTAGCAATTTTTTTTTCTGAGGTATTCTGTGACCCCCAATCTAAGTACTGCATGTGTTTGTTGACTGCGTTCTGAAAACGCTTAGGTGATATTAAAAAAAAGTTGAAAACCGTGTTGCAGAGTTTCTTTCATGGACTGCTCGCTGTAGCACCAACTGCCGTATTTTTATTGCGATATTCGTAAAGTAGCTCCGAATTCATTTGTCGCCAAGAGAAGCAATGTTGCCTGTGACACCCCTCGCACACAAAAAAAACGCGCTTCAAAATATATATATATATATATATATATATATATATATATATATATATATATTCCTTATCTGTTTCAATTACCTACCACATCCTCCCCTTTGTTTCCGAGGTTTTCTGGTTTTCTTGACTGCCAACGCTTATTTCTGTCTTATATATATATATATATATATATATATATATATATATATATATATATATATATAATCCAGGGAGTAGTAGAACTTTGAAGATGGTAGAGAACACAAGAGAAGAAAAACTTCGAACAAGGTAAAAGCACGATTGTGGCCTACGTTTCAGCAAAGAGAACTTGCTTTCCTCAGGGCCTGAGAACTTGCTTTCCTCAGAACTTGCTTCCCTGAGGAAAGCAAGTTCTCTTTGCTGAAACGTAGGCCACAATCGTGCTTTTACCTTGTTCGAAGTTTTTCTTCTCTTGTGTATGTATATATATATATATATATATATATATATATATATATATATATATATATATAATATAGAGAGAGAGAGAGAGAGAGAGATTTGGATGCGTTTCCAAGTTATTAGACAGAGAGCACTAATATTTGCCATTGGTATTTTCATTGCGGCCTGACTTGGCGCATCACCTTACTACATTCTGGAAGTGTTTCAGATGTAAAACACACGAATAAATCTTCCTGCTGAGTTAAATCACTCAAGGAAAAATTATTGGGTCATTTCAGTTTTTCCACAATCGCGCAGAAATGACACGTCCTGCATGACGCCGAACCGTTTCCACAGGAATTTTTGTTTGCTACTATTAATTTAAATTAAAAGTTGTTGCGAAAATTTTAATGCTATAAAAAGCCATTTAATAGGCTCGCTGACTTTAAGTGCTAACTTATACGAAGAACGTTTGTGCTGTTGCAAAGGGGGGGCTAGACCATTGCCAAGCACGAAAATACAACGCTTGTCTATTAGGTGGTCACATTTCCACGTAACAACTTCGAATAATTGCACAGGCGTTACTAAATAGTCTGTAAGAAACGACGGACATTCCCCACAGGGTGCCCGCATAACAAATACCTCTGTCCATTACTGATCGAAGCAAGAAATAACATCATAATTTAAACCACGTTACATTTTATACCGCATGAAGGAATCGCCATGCGTGAAAACTTCAATAAATCACGATGTCTGGGTAAATTATACTTGCAACAAAGCATTAATTCCCAGCCTTTTCTTTTTTTAGGTTTTCCAAGCTGAAGGAGAAGCTTCTCAGCGAGATCAATGACCGCTTTGAAAAGATCCTTCAAGATGCAGTCTTCATCGCCGCAAGTGTCCTGAATCCACGGCAGAAACTGCGCGTTTTCCACTCTTTTGTTGCTCCAGGCCTTAAAGGGACACTGAAGTGAATTTGTCAAGCTCCTGTTTTTGCTTGCACTGCGTAGACTGGCTCAAATTAGCACACTTTTCATCGTTTATCCGGTTGACAAATCGGTAATTATTTTACAAAGCGCGAAAGAAGAAAACCTACCATGCGCTGTTTGCGGCGGCCGCACCAACTAAAGCTGTGACGTTAGGAGGAGCGGGCACCGTGATTGGACGATGCCCAAGGTGAGCAACCAAACAAGTTTCGGTTTCGATTCTGTAAAACACAACCGGTGGCGTTGTTGGATGGGCATTCTCAATAACTCAGTAATCATCGTACCGCGCTTCTGCCATGTTGTCAGCTGTAAAAATGCATAGAGATAAGCCTCCCAGGACGGCTTGGAATCATAGCATTCACTAGCCGAGACCTACGCAGTACATGAACGCCCTCCGCGTACCCGCAGACGCCCAAATGTCATGCGTTTTTTCCCCATATTTCGAGCTTGCCTCCCTCATGCATGTATCGTAAAAAGCGTGTTCGCACCAGGCCAAGGGTCTGTTCATTCTGGCCTGTGCCCACTGCCTGCAAGCAGTCGGTGCTTATGGCAACAGCACGCCAACGAGAACTCGCTAGCGCGCCAGTGCCAGCCTGCGCGCGTTCTGTGATCTAGTTCGTGGAGCCATGAACGTTGCGGCCCAAAAAAAGGTGAACTCAATGTAGAAAACATCGGCGGAAAACGAAAAAGTTAACTTACAAAAAAAAAATAAGCACGTACCCGCGGGGATTCGAACTCGTGACTTGCAAATTACTTGCGGTGACATACCTAGCACCCCAGGCCACTCGGCCACGGGCCTTTTTTTTTCTTTATTGCCTGCTTTGGCACATACAGAACACAGACATTCATTCACAGACAGCCGTCAACCTGACTTAGGTTGACGTCTTGTGTTCAAAAGTCCCTTAGGTGTACCAACGATTTCATGTCTGCAAGACATTCGGGCGGATTCGACACATATTTTTGATTTTCCACGTATTCACTCATTGCCTCTCTAAAATACTGTCTCGCGCTTCGCGCATCGATGTCAGAGTACCTTGCGGCCATTCTTGCTTTCCAAATAGAGCTCAATCCAACAAGCATGATCAAGTCGTAAGGCATACCATCCTCGTTTTCAACAGGCAAGTACCGTATGCCTTGGGCATCCACAGGCAGATCCTTTTTCAGAGTTCGTTGGAGCACATCCCACAGGAACACAGCATCCCAACAATCGATGAATACATGCTCAATAGTTTCAGCTTTTTTTGCATATGATACAGTCAATTCCCCATGGAACGAACTAGTCTTTTTCTGCCATCCACGTCTTAACAGAGAGGGTTGCAGTATGCAGTTTGAAGAAAAAAGTCTACGCTAGGGGGTACCTGCATACGCTTAAAGGGGCCCTGAAAGGCATTTTGAGCACACTAAATGAACTAGCGCAATCGTTAGATAGGGTCGTCAACATCATCTGTGCCAAGTATTACTCTTTTACGCGCAGCGGAAAGCTCACACTTTTGTTGCAAAGTTTGTCGCTTTTTTCTCACCCTTCCCTTCGTGTTTTTGGACGCCGCCATCTTCACATGTCTGCATCATCGATTCCCATATGTTCGTCATGAGCTAGACATCCTGCTATTGGGCGGCTTTTTCACGCACTTCCGGCAAAGAGATGAGTCGTCTGCTCAGCATTGGCTCGCCCGCTGATCTGCCAGCGGAGTGCCGGAGTGTTGGACATTTTACGACAAACGAAACAAGTGTAAACAAACGCTTAACCGTTTGTATTGAATGCAACACGGCCATAGCACGACATGGATTTTATGTTACATGAGTACGTACCATAAAGAAAGCCCCGTGGCACTTCTTTGGTGCAATCGCAGAGAATGCCCTGAGCCGAATGCCAGGGTTTGACGCGTACATTTTATTAAACTTCAAAACAATCCAGAGATGCGTTTCGAACGAACGCAACGTCACAACATGCGTTGCAAGTCTGAACCGCGATTGACAGACGATGGGTTGCCTCCTCCTGCCCGTCGTAAATTCGGCACTCACCTCACACCCGCTTTACGTGGACGAACAGCAAGTCACAACTCTGGCGCGCAAGCGAGAAGGCTTTTAGCCAGGCACACTACACATACCCTATGCGAGGTTGAGTCGTACGTCGTTCGAGAAAGATAATCCAGACCATGGGAAGCACTATCCACCCGCAGAAGTACAATGTCGCATTTCATCGCGAAACGAACGCGTCCACAACACACAGGAGGCGATGCACACACACACACAGCTTCGGTCACTGCATTGGCTTAGCTGCAAGCTTCGTTCGGACAATCAGCGATGATACGACGATACAGAGCTGCGTGAGGACGACGTGCTAACCACTTCACGTATTTAAAAACACAGGGGCAAAGAACTCGGTTAATCGGAAGCAAAAAATATGTCCTCCATTATAGTGCCTGAAATATACTGGCTAGTGTGCCGAGGGCGGGCTCCAGGCGGGCGCCGGGAGCGATGTACGCGGCCGGCTGCAGCTTGGGGCGCTGCCGTGCGGGAGTGTGTGCGTTCGTTCGGCCTGAGCAGATCGTGCGGTTACCTCCGAGCTGCGGCGCAGACGGCAGCGGCAGAACTTTCCATTCCCGCTTGCGACGAAAGCGGGCGAATGCGACGGAAATTCTGTCGCGCGACGAAAATTTGTCCCGACCATTCGACAAAAACGATCGTCGCGCGGCAAAGCGACGGAATTCCTGCCGCTTTCACTCGCTTTCGTCGCAAGTGCGAACGGGCCTTTATGCGCAATCACATAAAACAAGCTCTTGCTTATCGCCTGAGCATACGGTTGATATCTGACTACGTTACACTGTGCTTGCCAGTGTATTTAAACGATGTCACTAGGTTTGAAACGTACGCGCTCGGCGTGCAGCTTTGTAAACGCAAGCGGCCTCACATACGCACGCTATTTTGCTGCTAATAGAGTTTTAGTACAGCGTTTGTGGTCTTTGCATACGCTAAACGCTAAATTTTTGCATCCCGCTACGTAAACACTGCGAGGGGAGTTTTAGTAGAGCGGTAGAGCGTCTAATCAGTTTTGCGTAGCGACACACTAATGCATACGGCGCCATCTGTCAAATGTTTTCCGAAATGTCTCGCCGGCTCATCTTCTATCGGAGTGCCGGAGTGTTTGGACATTTTACGACTATCCAAACAAGTGCAAACATACGCTTTCCCGTCAGTGTTGAATGCAACACATGGGTGCAGCTTGTCAGAACACGGGTTCTCGCTGATCGAGTGCGGCGTTGGTTTGCTCTGCGCCTTCCCGTTCATCGCCGCTGATAAAGCGATCCAATCGGGAGCGTTTTGTGCACGGGTTCTGTGTCGGTTTAAAATGACCTTTTTCACATGCCGCCGGTAGTAGGAATTACAACCGCCGCAAAATAACACCCGGCACCAGCGGGGTCACATCTGAGACCGCGCTTTTTGGATAAACAGTGCGCGGTGCACCAAAGGGAACGAGCGCACGATTCTCCCCGCGCGGCTGCGAATTCGCCGCCGATACCAACGGCAGCTACGTACACCGCGAAAGGGTAAGGCCAGCCGCACACATGCGGCCAGGTCCTTCGTTCACTTTTCCAGCCTTTAGAGTAGTGTCCATGGGGTCAACAAAGATGAAAAAGCCGAAAGAGCTCGCCCGTAGCAGACGGCAGTCTGTGGGAGCGCAACAGCGGAAGTTCGTCACCGCTGAGGAGCGGAGCATCATGGGAGGGGAGGCCAACAGCGAAGAAACAGTTGAAAGGAGGAGGAAAGACGGCGCGACGATAATGCGCGGTTTTTGATTTACGATTTCTCAGCTAATACTCATCGCTTTAACAAAATTCTTGCAGGAGGAGATTGCTAATACATTGCTTTATTTGGTTACATGTACATCCATGCATCGGCGGAAGGCATTTCAGGACCCCTTTAACTCTTTTAAGCACATCTTTACCCCTACCTACTCTATAAATCAACCGGTACATTGGTTCAGGGAGGACTACATCACACACGTCTTTATACAACTTTTTCCTATTTACTTGACACAAGTATTCCCAAGAAAATCGAACAGCCAAGAAACGGCATGACAGTACAACTTCTCTCATAAAACCATGCAGGCCGCCAGGTACAACATTGGACGTGACTATAATATCGGTAACGCTCTACCCAAGCGTATTTGACGGGCCGGGCTCTGCTGGCCTTGGTAATATAGGGTATTTTACACTTTTATTTAGTTTCGGCATCTCAAGCAGCTTAGGTGACTATTTGTTGTATTGCGCTCTTGCAGTAAGCGTCGCCCGAGTTCCCACAATAGCTCACGTCCTAGCAATTGCATTTCGTAGACGGAAAAGCGTTCGCAGATGCGTAGTCGTGCTGCTGACCGCTGTGCTTGTTCGCCCAGCGCAAAAAAGTGCTTCCCGCACCCTAGTTTTACGCTGTACGGTAAAAATATCAGTTGATTTTATTTCCTTAGCACCTATATTGACTTCGCTGACTCTTCTCCCGCCTTCAAGAGGCCTTATATTTTCTTACTGGCGTACCAGTCAGCGAAGCGTCGCATGTGCGCTTGTGCAGCGCTTGTGTGAAGCGACCTTGACTTGGAGCTAGATACAGTGTACAAACTAACCAAGTAAAGAAAGGCAGATTCTTCCATTCACAAACGTGTCCTGGCTTCGTTTCAACTGAGCGAACGATTTGCGACGACCCGTCGGCGGCCGGCGGACGAAACGCTGGGCCGACTGACTGTCTGCATCCCGGGGAGCCGTGCAGTAGCGCAGCCAATTGCGAGCTCGGCTCCTCTCGACGTCACACGAAAACGCCGCAGAAAATGGGCGAGCGTAAAAAGAGGAGGACAGCATTTTCGAATTAATTTTTCTACTAAATAAAATCGCGTAAACGCGCCCAGGGTGGTCGAAACATGGCCTGGGGACTCCGGACTACAATTTGCGCAAGTAATGCCGCAATGGTTACATATCACTTCAGTGTCCCTTTAAGAAACCTACAGCTGAGCAAGCCTTGGATGCCGTGAAAGAGCTAATAGGGCCGGAAGAGGTACGGCCTTCTCGATGGTTTGCGCGCACGGAAATTTTCCGCGGTGCTTTTTTATGTAAAAAAATTACGCCCTCGCGGGAACCCTGGTGTGATGCGACGCTGAAGGGGGTTCCATTGTGCGTTTCCGTTGGGTCGATTACTCGAATTGCGTGAGCAATCGTCGAGTAATGCGAGAGAGAGAGAGAGGGAGGGAGGGAGGGAGGGAGCAAGCGTAGCGTGGACGACCGTCGACTGAGAGACCGGCCGGAGTGCGGCACTCCGCTTATATGCGCAGCGCGCCCGAAGGAGAGGAGACCGCGGAGAGAGAGGGCGCTGCACATGCGCACAGCGCGCTTGCGCCGCCCACCGGCGGAGTGCGAGAGCGCGCCGCACTACGCGTGCCACAGATGTTGGGGGAGAGGGCGCGCTATCACGGCGAGAGGAGAGGGGGTGAGCGGAGGAGAGACGACGACGCAGGAAGGACAGGGCCGCCGACAAGAGATGCTCCTCTCAGCGTCGCATCTAAAATAAAGAGCAAGTTTGCGTCTAACTTATTTTACAATAGATTCGCAACATTGCTGTTAGCATAGATATGGGGGACACTGTCGTACATGGGGATTAATGTAAACGTCCTCCTCCCGGTGACTACTTTTGCCAAAGTCTTTCTGGAGTGCGCTTCCGAAAATGATCAACGTACATGTCAACTTTTCTTAAGGTAGCTGTGCCACGGCCGCTGGATGAAAGGCGCACTGACGTGCCTTGCGTGCGCTCTCATCCAGCGGCCGTGGCTGTGCATTGTAACCTTTTGCTCTTTCAGAGAGTTCTTTGAAGCGCGAACACTGTGGCGCAGCAAGCAGCTGTTCACGCGTCCTATAGCGTCATGTAGTCGTGTTAAGTCGTATACAGTCTGAAATACGCACCTGTAACGATCAGGATGTTAATGAAGTTTTGCTTTGGGAAATACTTGTTTCGGCACCAGTTATTACAGAACTATTTTCTATTCCTTAGGGCACATCAAGTGGTCCGCAGGAGGGAGAGCCTCAGCCTGGTGGGGCGGACCTGACGGGACCCCAAGATATATCCGACCTAGCGGACCCTTATAGCTTTTTGAATAGCCTGTGCCCACCCACAGCTGATAGCCGACTCTCGGAGCTTGAAAAATATCTCGAGGCACCTTCACCTTCGGTGGGTGTATTGGAGTTTTGGAGTGAGCACGAGGCGTCGTTTCCGAGATTGTCAAAGCTGGCGCGGGTTTGCCTAGGAGTGCCGGCGTCATCCGGTGCGGTTGAACGGCTCTTCTCCACTGCCGGTTCTTTGCAGAGGGCAAGGAGGTCATCTCTTTTGCCGCGCACGGTCGAGCACCTTATCCTCCTTGCCGAGACAATTAGGAACCGAGAAGGCCTCAGTCAGTAACTTTTCTGCCACCTGAACTGGTTCTCGTTGGTTTGTGGCCTGCCTAGCATACATATAATCTCAGGGTGCCATCTGTTTGTCAGTTTTGCTGTTATGTTGACGCCACAGCTTCGTTGGCGACTTAGGTCTCACCTGTAATATAAGTGTTTTTTTTGACCCCCGTTTTATATTACTGATATTTTGTTTACTTTTATCGTTGAAGTCTGTCTTGAGTGGTGTTTTGTTATGTTTGGCTGTCACCGTTTAGTTTTACGACTGAGTGTGTTGTGAATTTTTCTAAAAGTATTATATAGATTCTACTCCTTCAACGGTGCCTTATGTTGATTTCGAATAAATTAAGTTTCATTGCTGCAATAAACGCGGTTAATGAAACATTAGTCACTTCCCTCGTTGCTAGTTCCTATCCCGACTCGCTTGTAATAAACGTGATTTGTCTCCGCTTTTTGAATCGTGTGTTCAGCACCATATTTCTTCGTGGCCTATTGCTGGCACGTGTAATCGCACAATCCAGTGTTGTAATACCAACGACGATTTGACTTGCGTATATTGGCGTTGCGGTACAGCTATACTTTCTGATTGGGATAGCTTCGGGCCTTGCGGCGTCGTACCTTCGGCCACCAGCTTCTGATAAATTCCGAAAAGTATTCTAGCCGCGCGCTTGCAGCCGGCCTGCGACTGCGACTAGCGCACCTGCGACTGCCAGGTGCTCTAGCCGGGGTCCTCACACGGCCAGGTCACACGGCGAGCTACGGGCTTATGGTAGGCAGAGAGACAGAGCGAACGACCGAGCGGCGAAGTATCAGGCTAGTGTGTATTCCATAACGCAGTGATGCTACGGCTGCGCCGATTGCGCCAAACTGCGCGCAAGTGCTCTGGCTGCTATATCCACCTACATTTCCTCTAAATTTGGCAATCCTGCGGCCAACCTGCGCCCAAGGGTGTACGCCGACTTTCAGAAACGAAACTAACTACTTGAGGTTCCCCATTGAAAGCGACATCGCGGTGCACCTGTTTTCAGGACGCAATCCGAGCCAAGCCAAGGCAAACTGGCCCTTGTTGCGATAATGCAATGCTGTGTGAACGTCGACTGAAGTTTCTGCGCACCCCCGCACGGGGCACCTTGAGCAATCTTGGTGACGGTACTGGCGATACCGCGGACACCGAGCCCCCATACTCACGCTGTATCCTACCGTGGCTAGGAGTTTTAAGGTGAAGGGTAGAAACCACAAACGATGGCTGTCGGAGCCGTGGTCAAGCTCCGGCGGATGGGCTCCCTGTCTGTTTACCAGGCAGGGAGCTCCGGGACCTCTCTCGGCATCAGGGTAAAGCGAGCCAAGGAAGTACCCCCGTTCCCTGCTTTTTTTCCATGCTGCATGGTTCTTTCAAAATTTTCTAAACCCACTGATCGGCCCCCCAAAAGGGGCGGCACCGAAGCGAACTTTCCCCCATTGCCTGCCCTGTCGTTCCAAATACCTGACAACTTTCCCCGGTTCTTGATCATTGCATCCGAAGACAATACAAAGCCAGTGACATCTACGTCAGTTTTCTTAATAGCTAAGTGCATTGAACGTGTTGTGGGAAAACACTACAAAGCCAAGAAACTGACCTCTGGAGAGATCCTTGTAGAAGTAAACAACTCGGCACAATCAAAAAAGCTTCTTGAACAAACCCTCATTGGCGACCTGAAAGTCAAAGTCACTCCCCACCGAACGCTAAATACATCCCAAGGTGTGATGACCGAATCTGATCTCTGCAATGAAACTGACTGACATCCTCGAGGGCCTGCGCGACCAGGGCGTCATTGCAGTAAGGAGGATCACTATGCGTCGAGAAAATCAGGAAATCAAAACCAAACATGTTGTCCTCACCTTTGACCGCAGTACCTTACCCGAATTTGTGAATGCAGGTTTTCTTCTATGTACCGTCCGACCATATCCCAACCCGCATCGGTGCTTTAAGTGCCAACGTTATGGACACAGTACTAACAACTGCCGTGGGCGTTTAATGTGTGCAAAGTTTTCAGAGCACGACCACCCCAAAGAGAATTGCAACAGCACTTTGATTAAGTGTCCGAACTGCAGTGGCCCGCACACAGCGTACTCAAGGACGTGTGTGAAACATTCAAACTTGAGAAGAAAATACTCAATCTTATAGTCAGCGAGAACATCTCTTACCGAGAAGCGCGTAAAAGGCTCAGCGCCTTTGCTTCAGCGAAGTATGCCGACGCAGCTCGCCGGGGGGCGGAGCGGCGTCTTGTCAATGCGGCCACCCAGTACTGCGAAGCAGACTTGGTGCCGCACCAGCCCCCCAAGGTGCTGCCTAAGGCAGCCCAACCAGCTGACACAACACCTGTGGCACCCGCAAGTGTTGCGTCGGCCACGAACGCCAGGAGTGACGGCTCTGCCGTTGGTCCCCTTCTTCCGGCTACCGGACCTCAGGTGGCCATGGATGTAGATGTGGCGGGTCCTTCGACCGCCTCTGCGTCCAACACGCAACAAACGATGGCGGGAGGGAATCCTCCCTTCACTTCGAACATATTCCGTGTCGGAGGCCGCAAGGACTCCATCTCGTCGCTGTCCCAGCACTCAGACGAGGACATAGACATGACACCGTCTCGGCCAGCACCTAAGGCGGTGAAAGAACAGCGCTCCATGGCGGGGCGGGGAAAAAAGCCAGCAGCCCCCCGTGTCACTGGCCCAGATCATACCTGAGTGTGGTAGGTGATACATCCATCCCTAGTCTTCACCAGCCAAAATCTTCTTTAAACATTTATGGTAGCACAAATAGTTACGCAGTGGAACTGTAGAGGATTAATTAATAACCTAGATGATATATATGAAATCCTACACAAAACTCAAACAACTGTCCTGTGTTTACAAGAGACTCACTTGAACTCTAAGCATACCAACTTCCTAAACCAATACTCAGTATTTAGAAAAGACAGAGACAGCTGCTCGCACTGCTCTGGTGGTGTGGCAATAGTTATACAAAAAGCTGTCCCTTGTCAGTCTATTCATTTGCGCACCGGCCTAGAAGCGGTTGCTATTCGGGCAATTATCTTCAATAAGTTAACAATTTGCTCACTTTACATTCCCCCTGAATATCGTCTGTCCAGTTATGAATTTGAGTCCCTTATAGATCAACTGCCAGAACCGTTTTTACTAGTTGGTGACCTTAATGCGCACAGCCCACTATGGTGATCGGAACGCACAGATTCCCGGGGCCGGTTGATAGAAAACTTTCTCTTGTCATCCGGAGCTTGTCTCTTTAACAAAGAGCAGCCGACATACTACAATATAGCACACCACACATATTCACACATTGATCTTGCTATAGGCTCCCCCATTCTTTTTCCGTCCATCGAATGGGAAGTGGGTACGAATCCCTACGGGAGCGACCACTTCCCAGTCACCCTCAGATGTTTAGAAAAATGCCCCTACAGTTACACTTCACATGAAAAGTTTAAAGAAGCTGGTGCCGACTGGGCAACGTTTAAAGAGATGTCGAAACTTACTTAGACATCAATAACACACTTAGGTATTGATGAAGCGTGCTCCTTCATCACAACACATATACTTGATGCTGCTAGCATTTCTATTCCCCAGACCTCCGGTACCACACGTAATCTTCAGAGGCCCTGGTGGAATGACGATTGCAAGAAGGCTAGAAATGCTCAGAATAAGGCCTGGGGGGTCCTCCGCAGGTATCCTACTACAGAAAACCTAATTTCCTTCAAGCGCGCAAAAGCCATGGGACGGCGAATCCGACGTCAGGCAAAAACAGATAGTTGGAGGTCTTTTCTATCATCAATAAATTCCTACAGAGATGCGCGCAAAGTTTGGAACAGGATACGGAAACTGCAGGGGCAGAAAACATATGTCACACCTCTTGTCAGCTCCACTGAAGACCACACTTGAAGACCAAGCAAACACCCTGGGGCAGCACTTTGAACATATTTCCAGCTCCTCCCACTACACTGAAACATTCCTGCGATACAAAGAATCTATTGAAAGAAAGCCTATTCGTGACCACAAGAAATCTAATGATGGGTATAACTCTCCTTTTTCGCTGCAGGAACTTATGGTAGCCCTCAACACATGCCGTGCTTCGGCGCCAGGAGCTGATAAAATAACATACACAATGATTCAGCACCTGCACCTAGATACCCTCAATACTCTACTCTTCTTGTACAACAAGATATGGTGTGCTGGGTACTTCCCTCATGCTTGGAAAGAGGCAATTGTGTTGGCTATATTGAAAGAGGGGAAAGATGCCTCTTCTGTGACAAGCTATCGCCCTATTGCTTTGACAAGCTGCTTGAGCAAGCTCTTTGAAAAGATTATCAATAGACGGCTTATCTATTTCTTGGAATATCATGGTGTCCTTGATAGCTGCCAGGCAGGCTTTCGCTTGGGCAGGTCAACAACTGACAATTTTATAGCTCTTGAATCTTATGTTAAAGAAGCTTTTGCCCATAAACAACACTGTATATCTGTATTTTTTTGACATCGAAAAGGCCTATGACACCACTTGGCGGTATGGCATCCTGCATGACCTTAAATCTTTCGGCATTTGTGGAAACATGTTAAACACACTGGAAAGCTACTTATCAGATAGAACATTCGGGGTACGAGTTGGTGCAGCGTTATCCAGGACGCATACACAAGAAAATGGCGTTCCCCAGGGTGGAGTGCTTAGCTGCACACTTTTCATTGTAAAAATGAATACTTTAGGGTGAGCACTGCCACCCACCATTTTTTATTCAATCTATGTAGACGACGTTCACATTAGCTTCAGGTCATGCAACTCCTCTATCTGTGAACGGCAGATCCAAGTTGCTGTGAACAGACTAGCCAAGTGGGCAGACAAAAGTGGTTTTATCCTAAATCCGCAGAAAAGCACTTGTGTTCTCTTTTCCAGGAAGCGTGGGATTCATCTGCAACCAACCATACACCTTAAGGGAGTCGACATACCCGTAATAAGAGAACACAAGTTTCTTGGAGTAGTTTTAGATGATAAACTTACATTCATCCCACACATTAAACAACTTAAAATGAAATGCATGAAGACTATGAACATCTTAAAAGTCCTTTCCCGCCAGTCATACGGTGCAGATACAACATGCCTTTTACGTGTTTTTAACAGTCTTGTCAGGTCCCGTATAGACTACGGAAGTGTAGTGTATGGGTCTGCCTCAAAAACAGCTCTAAAAATGCTGGACGCAGTGCTGCACTTGGGGCTCCGCCTGGCGTCCGGGGCTTTCCGGACGAGTCCTATTGAAAGCCTCTATGCAGAAACGGATCAGTGGTGCTTAGAGCACCAGCGTACATACATGGCACTTTTGTACTGCTAAGGGCAACATCCTTAAATAGTCATCCGCTAAATGCTATTCTTGAAAACAAAGCGTCCGAAAGGCTGTTTTTGAGCCGTCCGTCGCTTCCTCTGCCTTTCTCTATCCGAGTGAAGGTGGATGCGGAGGAACTTGGGGTTATTTTATCAGAATCTTACAAAGCTGACTTCGTTGAGTTCATGCCGCCTTGGCAACTGCGCCCTGTCACCTGTGACATGTCGTTCAAGGAAATTTACAAAAAACATTCACCCGCAGAACTCATCCGACAACACTTCCTGCACTTGCAAAACAAATTCCCATACACTGCCTTTTACACAGATGCCTCCAAAACTGCCACTGCTGTGGCATGTGCTGCACACGGTCCCAACTTTGCCAGCACAAGGACACTAAACAGAAACACAAATATATTTACGGCTGAGGCACATGCTATATTAATTACGCTAGAACACATAATACAAACAAAGACACAACAATCCATTATATACACAGACTCATTGAGTGTTGTGACAGCACTGCATTATGGAAAACAAAGTAGGAACATTGTGCTGAACAGGTTAGTTAAAGAGACAATGGCAGCCTACGCTTTAAAACAGGTCATAGTCGTGTGTTGGGTGCCTGGACACAGTGGCATTCCTGGTAATGAACTCGCAGACCAGAGCGCCGCTGCGGCAGCACTTCGCTGCAGCGTCGACGTTCAGCAGCTTCCCTATCTTGACTGGAAACCATTCATTCGAAAGGCAATCCGACAACGCTGGCAGCAACACTGGGACACTCAGACAGACAACAAACTACACACTATAAAACCCCAATTAGGCAGCTGCTACACAGAAAACACAACAGAACAACGGAAGTATACATGTGCAGATTGCGAATAGGCCATACATACGCTACTCACTCGCACCTTCTGCAGGGCAAACCACCGCCACAATGCGACAGGTGCGGACATCGCCTATCTGTCAGCCATGTCTTAGTTGAGTGTGGGTACTTCCACAAGGCAAGGAAAAAGCACTTCCGGGAACTCTACACTCACATGATTCCTCTTCATCCCTCGATGTTTTTAGCTGATCAACCCTTAATTCCAAGTAAACGCCTTTTTGCTTACCTGGGAGACATTGGCTTTTTAAACCGCATATCATACCACGTGTAACCTCGGGGCCCCTCAGAGTGGGAGGACGCTATGAGTGTCTATTTATTTATTTTCTTTACATTCTTACCCTGCCATTCCCATTCCCCCAATTTTATTGTTGTTTTAAATGAGGGGCTGTATACACCCCCACACTAACCTCTTTTAAAATCGTCACATTTACAGCACCATTTTATTAAAACATCATTCAAAATGATCAACCATTGCGTTGGCGCTCTTTGGCCATCGTTGCCCTTGCGCCATAAAACAGATACATACAGTTTCTGCGCACCCGTCGACAGGCCTTGTCGATGGCGTTTTCAAGGCTGAAAGATTCGTGCATTTTACTTGCATTTTTCTTTTCTTGTATGTGTGCCACTGCAGGTCGATGGGGATCTCATTTCATGACCGCCTTTAGGCATAGCAGTGTGCAAACAAATGACGGAGCGGTTCTTTTGCCCTGACTTGAGCACTTGTTATACACAGGCACCTTAACGGCCGTTCCGAGAACAGCAGTTGGCCTTAAAGGCAGTTGGCCTTAAAGGCAGTTGGCCTTAAAGGCAGTTAGGCGGAGTTACATGGCAGCGTGAGCGCCGTTGGAAATCCAACGGCGATAACCCCGCCAATGGAGGTCACTGGTCTCCGTTCCGTCGGCAGATGGGCAAGATGGCTGCACCCAGCAACATGTCCCCACTGCAGGCGAGCGCGCTGCCACAAAAACGCTTCGTGGGGACACCGTCGCTGACGCATTTGCAAATTAAATTGCGGTAGGACAGTGGTGCTGCGGTTAGTTCAAGCGATGGATTGTGAATTAGGGCGCTTCACCACATTTGAACTAAAACAAGTGCAGCCATTTGTAGCGCCATGAATCGGATTGGATCGGTTAAATGTTATGCAGTACTGTTACAAAAAATGGCTGTGAGGAGTGAAAGAAATACACTGTGTAACATGCAGCGCAGAAAAGAATTAGGGGAGAAAATTTTTGAGTTCGTGAGGTAGCGTTTTAAGAGCAACGTGATGAATCATCCAACTGCCGTTTGCGTTAATGGCCGTTGCAAGTGCCCGCGGAGCAGGGGTACAAAAGCGACGGCTGATTTACCGTTGATTGTTGCTGCAACGGCGGTGCACCAGCGTCACAGGCAATTTTTAATTCGGAATTTAATGGGCTACCTTGTCATTAACGGAAGCGTTTTGGTTGCTTGCGGCAAATGTGTCGTGAAGGGGCAAGATTCAGCCTGGTGCTGCATGTTGGTTGCCAGAAATGGCTACCCGCTGCCTTTGTAAACAATAACGCTGCTATCAGTGTCTTGTCGTTTTAGACCCTTATGGTGGCAGCGCCGACGCTGCTAAATATTGATGCAAATTATGCAGTCAAAACCGTGGCACTACTGATGTTATTGGTCGGTGCTCCAACGATAGCCTTCCGATAGCGCTTATTTTACATAGCATGTTCGTAGTCGCGAGTAATTTTTAGTTTGTTCATAGTACATCTGCTGTTGTGTAAAAATGAGAGCTTGTTTTTTTTAATTTTTGTTGTGCAGGCCGCTGCACAAAGTTCAATGCAGACATTCTTCAGGAGACTTGACGAAAATGGGGGTGAAGTATCCATGTTCTGGGTTATTTTTATTTTTTATTATCGTTGAAGAGTGTGCTTTTAGTGATTATCTATCATGAATGCAGTATGCGTCTTAAAATTGCTTCAATCAACACCTGTTCCGAAAGCTGGTTTTGCTGCTCCGAAACGCATTTTTGCTGCTCCAAAAGCTGCTCCAAAGCGGCCTAAGCCGGTAGCATCACTGATAACGTTCATCTTAAGGGCACAAAAACACACGGACACAGAAGGCAAGGACAAGGACACAAAGACAAGGGCTCATTAGCGCTTGTCGTCTGTGTCCGTGTGTTTTTGTGCGCTTAAGATTAACGAGACTAGACGTTTAGAGGCGCTCAAGAAGCACCGAGCGACTCGCTTAGTGTAGTCGGAGCAGCCACGCCTATGCGCAACGTCTCGAGTCGCGGGAAGCCATCGAGTCAATGGTCCATGACGTCCACCTGTCACGCAAACG
This sequence comes from Haemaphysalis longicornis, assembly GCF_048455015.1. Taxonomy (NCBI): domain Eukaryota; kingdom Metazoa; phylum Arthropoda; class Arachnida; order Ixodida; family Ixodidae; genus Haemaphysalis; species Haemaphysalis longicornis. Next base: position 81,191,878 of record NW_027526385.1, on the reverse strand, counting down.
AGGAGCACCCGTCGTAGAAGCAGAACTTCAATATATCGTTCCTGGTTCACATCGGAGTTCTGCACTGAGGCCGTCAACTACGGCAAACAAACTTTCGGTAACATCGTGCAAAACACATTGAGTTAAGATAATTTCGCGGTAAACTTCGGAAAGGAAAATTTCGGAACATTTCATCGCATAGCCGCATGCACTGCAAAAGCGACAGAATCCTGACAACTTCATTTCGCGAGAGAAGCATCTTGAACGCGTCGAAAAACGTACAAATGCCATTGGAATTTATTTAAACTCGTTAGGAATTCGCAAGTACAGTAGCGTTTTTGCGTTCCAATTTTCTGTGCAACAACACAAATGCGGATGCCGCCACATACAATCAAATTGTCGCCACCGCGTTCTGCGGCGAAATTCAGTGTTCCCAATTGTTCCCTTTATAGGGTTCCCAGTGTTCCCTTTATAGCAATGTGCACAGTGAAATTGCAAATATACGCCGAAACACCAACGTAGAGAAAATTATGAATCCCGCTAATGCGCATTCGCCCTTGCTGAGGCTACAAAAATGGCGCGTCTTCTGTGGTTGGTCGCGAAAAAAAAAAACTGCATGTAATGCCGGGTTACAACTTCGATGACATGACGAAATGCGGCAGTGTTGTTATGAATGATATGGTCCTGCCTAACAATGAGCCCATTGTTAAGTTCGGGCTCCGCATGTAATTAGTGAAGGCCGCCGGTGGTCCATGTATTGGCGTCGCCTCCGCTGGTAGCTACGAACCTGTGTCTCTTTCATGGAGCCGCACGGACGCCTAGTTCGGAGCCGCGGAGAGCGTGTGTTGTGCCCGTCCTTTTGTGTGTCAAAGGACGGGGGTGCTTAGCCTGAGTACCTCTGTCGCGCCGGAGGTGGCTGGGTCATTCGGCATAACAAGCTGACGGGTGGCCAGATGATCGTATCTCTTAGTGTTGAAAGTGCGCGCGGTGTAAAGTTTGGAAAATCTTCGACTCCGGCGGCGGGCGCTCTTCGTCGACGGGTCGTTCGCCTCGACGATGGTCGCCTCGGCTGGCAGCGCCTCTCCCCGTAGTCTGTTGGTCGCGGGTTCGATTCCCGGCCGCGGCGGCCGCTTTTCTGATGGAGGCGAAAAGCAAAAAACGCCCGTGTGTACGAGATTTCGGCGCACGATAAAGATCCCCAGGTGGTCAAAATTAATCCGGAGCCCTCCACTACGGCGCGCCTCATCGCCTGCGTTGCGTCGGCGCGTTAAACCCCACAATCAATCAATCAATCAATCAAATCCCCGTAGTCTGTTCAGGTGGGCGGCGGCGCCCCTTTAGTCTGGGAGGGAATTAGCAACCCTCATTGTCCCGCCGCGCGCGCAGACGCACGACGTCGTGGGAGGCGTCGCGCGGAGGGAGGTCAGCCGCGCGGGGACCGCTCCGGGCCCTCGGCTTGGCTTTTGTGCAGATGCCGCCCGCTGAACGTAATGTGTGTCCACTTAGGTCACAGATGTCCTGTATTTGCTTGTCGGGTGCTATGGCGTTCGTGGGAAACGCACTATGAGTGTGTAAAAGAGAGTGTTAGGTCACGTGACCGCAGGTGGGGACATGTGTGTGATTGGCTGGTTCCTGTGGCCAATCAGTGGTTTGTAATAATCGTTTTGAAAGGTTTTTCTCTCTTTCTTGAACGCCCCCTTTTTGGAGGCGGGGTTTTTGCTATCAAAACCGGAGTGTTGGGTTTTGTCGGGGGTCGGTCGAGAGGGGATCTAGTTCAGTATAGACCTCGGCCGAACGGGCTGCTGCTGTCAGAGTGACGATGTAACCATCACCCTGACCTGATGTAAACTTGGAGTAATGTAAATAGTGTAACTAAACCTAATATCCAGCAAGGAAGGCAGTCCTCATCCCTCACCCGCTCCAAGCATCGGTCGTCGGTCATCGGAGCGAGTCGAGATCGTCCTCTCGGCTCGCGCATCAAAAGAACATCACTATTTCGTCTCCATCAGTTCGCCAAGAAGATGGAGAGGCGAAATTTAACTCCCATTAATAAAATTAACAAGCGTGGTATACTAAACTTGTCGCGCGCAGTGCACTGACAAGCGACGCTACTAAGATCGTCCCGTACTGTGCAAATTCAAAAAAACCCGGGCCACTTACACTAATGTGAAACCTGGTGAAGGGCGAAGCATGCAGTGCATAAGTATTCCTGGCGCCTTGGCATTTTTGCCAACGGAGATGAAACCTCTGGGGTGGTACAGGTATGCAGCTTTGCTGCAAACGTCTTTTGTCTTTGAAGCGCGAGGCGTAAACGAGTGACCCGGTGTTTTTTTTTCTGTACGCGTTACGTTCCAGCGCGAGGCGTAATTGAGTTTTACGGTGTTTTAGTACCGTGACTACATGACACGAGCGACGATTATGACGACGACGACGACAGGAGACGCCAACTGCCCCCGCCCCTAAAACTTTTCCACTGCAAAAGCGGGACCATTGAGTATTTTGCTATTACCGACCCGTGACCAGCTTCGATTTCAAACCTCTCAATACAAACACGAGAGCTAACGGACGCAAGCACGCAACTTCTTGTTACTTTGGAAACGCCGATAATGACGATAATGTGGCACCTCACAGTTACTCAGCACCAACGCGTGAACACGTTTCCCAGGTCAAACGAACGAAAATCTCCCTCGCTCTTTTCACTCGCTCACAACAATCTATCGGACATAAAAAGTGAGGAGCACTAGTATGGGAAGCCCTTTTCAGCAATCTAGTGCAGCGAACACGGCAGAAACTAGTGTTCATGCTAACCACAAAGCAAAATATGAAAATAAAACATCACAAGCAATTTCGCCTTCATTACTAGCTGGTTGACGACCGTGCACAGAAAGTGAAAAAACAAAAGGCGGGAGCCAGGGTCTAAATTTCAAATAAGGCATGCAATGTCACAGCCGTAATGGAAAATGACCGTCGATGACAACATATCAGCATGGACAGCGCGCATTTTACCTTCATGTAATATATATTTCAGAAACTTCACGCAACAGTACCGATTCGTGCTTCCCGATTCGAGCAGGCAAATGAAGAGTCAGACATAACGCACGATTCTTGTCAAACCGCACGAACGCATACGCCAACTTTAGCGGCAGCCAGACAACAAAACGAATCCAATCCACGCTGTGAAGGCGGTTGGAAAGCAGAGCTTTACGCGACACCCACAATTATTGCCCATGTGGCGTCACTTGAATTCCCACACGTGGCTCTATAAAGAGTGAAACCAGATATTCTGCCAGTTGTTACCTGAGATTCGCGCCAAAGAGCGCCCTCCCCCTCTCCTCCCCAGCCGTTACCGGGATTCGCGTGGATGGCGTCCCCAACGAACGTGCGTCGGCAGAATCAAAACGGAGAGGCCCTTCTTTCAAAGGGTGAGCAGGAGGGCTGCACGCGCGCTAATGCGTCTTCTCTCACAGCCTCCAGTCACTCTTGTTATAAGTGTTGCCTTCAAGGCGCCCTCTCCCTCCCCAGGCGTTGAATAAAAACCAGGCCCAAAGCAACTGTCACTAGAGCAGACGACAAATTCGTCACGCCGGTGCGCCCGCCATTGTGAGCAAGCACCTGCGCGGGGAACGCTGGGTAACAATTCACGGCGCCATCTGCACTGTGCTCCGTTAGTGAACCCCCCCCCCTTCTGCCGCCGCCGTGGTGGTGGGAGTTTTGTCCCGCGCGCCACAAAAGAACCGTTGGCTAGTAGAGCTAGAAAGCTTTGCTTTCTAGCTCTAAAATAGACGCAGTCGACGAGTAGATAATAAATACACGCAGTCGACGAGTCGTAATGATGACAGATAGTTGTCAGATCCTTGGGAAAGCGAGCTTATTCGTTCGCTGCACGTTGCGATAGGTACGCACATTGGCATACAGGAATCAATGCAACATACATACAACATTCCGCAATGCAAAAACTTAGTGCATTTTGCAATAAAACACGAGCAGTAAAGTTTTCAGGTGGGCCAAACAAGCAGCAGCAAATCGACGCTTCAAGTAAAGCACCGTAATTACCGTAGAGGGATGGATGACGCCAGGTCCGCGTAAAAGTGGAGTATCATAAAAACCGCCGCTGTAACGAGTAATGACAAATACTGATATCTTTGAGACGCCAATGCCTCGCAAGCGGGCCACGTCTTCCACAACACGCCTTTCGCCCATCCGATCCGTGCCGCCATTTTGATACGCGAATGCGTGAAAATCTCTGACGCCTTTTTTCCAACGAGTACGGGCGCTCACAATTTGCGCTGTAGAACATCCTATATACCGATAGCTGTAGCAAGCAAGCCAGTGATGTAACACCAGCAACCATGACCCCATACTGCGGTGCTTCCTCGTGCTTCTATTTCAGCTCGCAGCGATAGTTAAATGCATCCACTTTGTTGAAACAACGTTAGCAGCACCAATTCCGACACAAAACGCTCCGAGCCCTAAACAGCACTCGTCGCGCGAGTATGCACAGCATGCCCTCCATGTGGCATGACACGGAAACGTATCAGTGCGTTACAGCATCAGAAGTCCATCCAAACCCTATTCCTAAATCAACACGTCACCGAAACGTCAATTCCATGGTTGCTAAATGCAGTCGCGCTATAGAAGAGGCTGAGCATACGAGTGGATAGCTCCAGCGGCCACCACCACAGCGAGCGGCTCCTACAAAGAATAGCCAACACGAGCGGTAATGCACTCGCGAGTGGCGAGCGGGGCTCACTACTTGCGAGTAGTGAGTGCACTCGCACTCGTAAGTGGTGAGAGCACTCGCACTCGTGAGTGGTGAGAGCACTCGCACTCGTGAGTGGTGAGTGGGGCTCACCGCGAGTGGAACTCGCACTCGCGAGTGGTGAGCGGGGCTCGTCGCGAGTAGAACTCGCACTCGCACTCGCGAGTGGTGAGCGGGGCTCGCCGCGAGTGGCACTCGCACTCGCGAGTGGCGAGTGGGGCTCACCGCGAGTGGCACTCGCACTCATGAGTGGTGAGCGGGGCTCGCCGCGAGTGGAACTCGCACTCGCGAATGGCGAGTGGTTCTCGACGCGAGTGGCACTCGCACTCGCGTGTGGCGAGTGGGGTTAGCCGCGAGTGGCACTCGCACTCGCGAGTGGCGAGTGGGGCTCACCGCGAGTGGCACTCGCACTCGTGAGGGGTGAGCGGGGCTCGCCGCGAGTGGCACTCGCACTCACTCGCACTCGCACTCACCAGCCCACAACGATTGCGAGGCTCACTCACCACTCACTCATGAGTGGTGAGTGGGGGTGTGTGAGTGCACTCGTGAGTGAGTTTGCCGACCTATGGGTATGCCTGTGGGCAATGAACCTATCACGGCCATTGCGAAGCACCAAGTTGCCTCGCAAATGAGGAGCACAAACGTTTATGTATCAGGAAAATAATATCTTTTACACATGGTAATTCCGAAAGGCCTTGCGTTCTTTTTGGTTTCAGAGTTCTTTTCTTGGCTTGAAATTTCCGGCACCTTTCTTTAATGCAATGCCACCATTTTGGTGAGAGCCACATTTTCTTACTTTGGCCAGCTTTGAGGGAAATTCCTGAATCTGGTGTCTCTTTCGTGAAGACCCCTCCACCCCCCTCTCCCCGAATTTTCCAGTTTATACTCGCTTGCGTGAAAGTTGATGCCCAGCAGAGGGAAGGGGCGGCGGGGTAAAGCGATGGCCCGGCGTTAGGCCTAACGCCGCGGTTTGAAGCATGGAGGAAAGAAAAAGTTAGGAGAGGCCCTGACGTCACGTTTGTGAAGCCACAGCCGCCATGACATGAGCCCACGGAGCCCCGCACTTGTTCCCACTATCCTCTGCTGTTTCCGGTTTGATTTGACTAACATGGCGTCGCCCTGCCCTCCCGCTTCGCAGTGAAAACAGTTTCGTCGCCAATTCCTCGGTGCGATATCTTGTTCTAAGCTGTTGATTTCTTTCGCCTTCAATTTTCCCATTCTAACCCTCACCCAATGTTTCAATCGCAGAAAGGCCTTCTTTTTTGAGAGAGAAGGACGATTTTTCAGCTCTTAAGCCTGGCAAAGTAGCGTTTGTCGTCGTCATAGCGACAGGTTCGCGGGATCACGAGTGGCTACTGCAGTGTCTGTTCTTAGATGGCGCTACAAATCCAGGCACCCTACGCGCGGCGAGCGTCGCGCACGAGTTGCAAACTACATGCGCGTGGACTACGTACGCTTGTCACGTTTGCGTACATGAACTCTGTACACTCGTGAAACTAAAACTGTCTAATCTCACTTCACGTGAATAAGTGGCTGCAGTGGTTTGCAAGATGCCTCACTGTTGCGTGCCGGGTAGCCGGTCGCACTCGCGGTTCGCAGGCCCATGCGCTATTTGTCGTTCAAAACTGAAGCACTACGTGTCTGCTTCACTTTGTTTTCTGTTCGTTGAGAACAGATTCCCAACTGAAGCAAATCGCCGCAGAAAGTGGGTCGATGCTGCCGAATCTGCCAATGCGCACCTTTTCACCGGAAGAAGGATGGAAGACCACTGCGCGAATCGGCGAGATATCGCCACACGATAACGGCAACTATGCTCACGGACCACGCCAATTATTAACCATCGGGTGTTGTTTTCGAATTCATTAGACCACAAAGGAAATTGTGCTGGGGTGGATTGGAAGGGGGGCGAAGTGCCCCTTTTTCACCTCCTGCCGACGCCTATGGTTGCTGCGGTTAGCCTATAAAATTGTTACTTACCCACAAAGGATCGCATACTCGCAGAGAGAGAGAGAGAGAGAGAGAGAGAGAGAGAGAGAGAGAGAGAGAGAGAGAGAGAGAGAGAGAGAGAGAGAGAGAGAGAGAGAGAGAGAGAGAGAGAGAGAGAGAGAGAGAGAAATAGACAGACAGAGAGAGGGAAAGAGGAGAGAGAGATGAGTGAGGGCGAAATATTGATCTGAGGTATGATCTGATACCACCAAAATGATTTTAAAGTGGACGGCCAGCGAAATTCAATGTCTCAATCACCAAAATGTCTTTTGAAAGTATCCATGGGTGCACTTGATGCAGTAAAATGATGCGACGCGCAATGAAATGGACAAAACGTCCCTGTTTCGGGTCGCTTCATCAGCGTTTTAATGCATCAGTCGAGGACTTGTAACCGTGTGGTCCTCGATAATTCATGAAATAGCCTCCGGAACTGAGCTTAAGTAATTATCGTATTACTTCTTGCAGCAAGATAACATCGCGGTAGCAAACAGCAAGATGCGTCTCAGCTTAGAGCATCGTAAAAGTAAACGCCGAGGAGCGGCCACGCTACGGAGAGAGGAGCCAACACACTCGAACCACTCGTTACAAGGGGCTCGGCCAAGTTCGAGTATTCTTCGTAGACGAACTTGGCGTCAGCGCCGAAGTCTTTCTCCAGCGTGCTCCTGGCCGTTTTCGCGGCGACACCTGCGGATGAATCGAGACGACGGTAATTAGTGGATTCTTCGCAAAGAAAATGAAGCGAAAACGTGTGTACAAGGTGCCGGACCCCGCAAAGATATTTACCGCACGAATCTCGTTTCAATGTATCATCGTGTAAGCGCGGGTTTCAAGACCGCCATCTACAACTTTCTGGGTCGATGCGCTCTGTATGAATACGCAAGCTCATAACTGCACAGAGTACGGAGCGGTCAATCATGCCACAATGATTTTAGGAGGAGGAGGAGGAATAAACTTTTATTGTGCACACCAGGATGTGCTCAGCCTCCTAAGGGAGGCCGCGAGTTTGAGCTGCGTCCAGAGTTCGTTGCACCAAGCTTGCTGAGCTGGTCAGCTCGGTCTCCCACTGCTCATCAGATGTATGAAGTAATAGGCAGTGCCTGTTGTGTGTCCCAGTGAATGATGATGATCATGACGACATGATAAAGTGCGGCATTGTTCTGTGGACCAGACCACCGGGTAATGTTCAGGTTTATTCTGTGGATCATACCACGGTATAGTTGATTCTTATTCATCTAAAGCAACCTAAAAGATACCAATCCACACTTATTCACATAGGCAGTGAGTAGAATTGACTTCGGAGAACAAGTTACAGCAAAATATTCACTTGAAAAAGAACAACATAACTGCTGGAACTCGAACCCAGGGAGATAGCGCCGAAACCCAATGGTCTACCTCTGCGCAACGGAAGCCGACGAGCGGACCCATTTTGGAAATAGCTCAGAACGGAACATGACCCTGCATGTGGTCCGGAGCAGGAATGAGGCTGAACAGTATTCTGTCGTCTGGTCCACAGAATAGGCAGAGCGTGATTAATACATCGGGGACTGGCCGAATTTCAATCAGCAAACACTCAGCTATATCTCGCTCTGAAATTCGCCGTATCATAGGCCCCTCTCAAACACCCGCCGAGCTGCACACACGCACTATTGGAAAAGAAGACGATGAATCAGTTTATTACAATCAGCTGTGTGCGCTCTTATCTACTTAATCTGTTGTGTGTTCTGAAGAAACGGGCGCTGACACGACGTGGTTTTCGTATTCCTGTCTCAGTTATTCTTTTACGTACTCTCAGAGGGGTACCGGTAAACACTTTCTAAAATGGCTCATTAGACCACAAACAAGATGAATGGGAGGCTTGCTTGCGCAACTCTGATACAGAGGTGCAAAATACTGCCGTTTAACTATTATCAGGAACAAGTTGAGAACGGCAATAGCTCATGTACGGTATCAGTCCGCCTAAACGACGGACCCGGATGTCAACGGGCGCGCGCGTTTCAAAAGGCGAATAATAGGAATGCGTGATATCGTCTGCATTTTCTCACGTAGTCTGTTTGTCGTTGCTGCAGTAGTTTATAAGCATATTAGGTCTAAAAAATCACGAAAACGGCTCATGCCATGTTCAAAAACATTCCCAGTAACGCACTACTTGCGCCGCGCGAGGTAACGTCCGGCTGGGGTGATGAGGCACAGCGACAACTCCCGTTTCCGTTCTTAAGTTGTACCCGAGTATAATAAAAATGCCGCTGCGACGCATGCGCGGTCATCTGGAGGGGAAAGAGCGACGAGTGCTACCCATTTTTTCCTTTCTTTCCTCAGATTTTGAGCAGATAAAGGGCCGGACATATGAGCGGAATGCGACGCGTTCACGCATTTTTCCGCACGCGTTTCACGCATTTTTCACGCAGTTTCTTGCCCCCACGCCAACGGGCAGGAACACGCAGGAACAGGCTACAGGACCGGTTTTGTAGAGGGAAAGAACGCGCGCGGAAACGCCTCACTCTCCGCTCATGTGTTCGGCCCTGTTCCACCACCACCATAGCTAGAGGGCCGATAAAAAAAAAAAAATCGCGCTCTTGAGGTCGACCTGGTGATGTTCAGAACGTGTTGTAACGGGGTTTCACTAGATTTCATTGCGGCATACGCGTTCTGGACGTTGTCATCAGTCATTGCCATCAGAACGTGGCCATTAAAAAAAAAAAAAAAAAAACAGCCGTGTGTCCCCTTGTCCGCTGGAAACATCGTCCTCTGCCACCGTTGCACACTAACATGCTCTCCTCCGACTCCCACCCCTCAGGCTCGTACTCTTCCTCTCTCTCATCTCATGATTAAAACAATGCTTATTTTCTCAGCTCAATTCAATTTCGCGCGCCATCTGGCGGGACAGTGCGCAACTTGCCTCCTTCTAACTCTTTTTTTTTTTTTCATTTGCTATCGTAAGATTCAGCTGAAGTGTAACTCCGGTTCTGTCGGTTATGTATTGGAATCTTGCCTCAAACCCGCGTTTTGTTCATATGGCACCGCGTAAAGCCAACATGCCTTCGCATTTGGGTAGCCCAAGAAAGACGACCGTCTTAAATACCTGACATAACGGTGCACGGGTAACTTTCTAGCTTCGTGGTATGGATGACATAAGTTTGATTTCGGCACCTTTTTTATATTTTTGTTATTGTAACAATTGTTTTGGTTTTCAGGTTTTAAAAAGAAAAAGCAAAATCGCCGTTTCTTCATAGAAAGATGGCTAAAACGCGAAGCTTTCTTTTATAAAACCTGCGTCAAAGTCGTAGTCCAAAATCCAAACTTCCAAAGTCCGCCCCTGCTTAGAGAATGTGTTTCATTATCACCATCGCTTATCTGCAGTGTGTTTAAAGTTGGCTTTCCTGAAGGTTTTAATCATCATCATCGCTTTCCTGCAGTGTGTTGCACTCGAACGTCAACGCCATCAGAGAGGCGTAGAAAGCTTCGCTTTAAAATTCCTAGTTGATTATGGGAGGGTAATGGCCACGTGTGGGCCCTAGCCCGGCAGGAAAGCAATAGAGGGTAGGTTACGGGCAAGGTAGGAAGGTGATTCTCATGTCCTTTCTAATGGTTTGCGTTACTTTGAGATGCATTCACCGTGGACTCCTCAAAATGCAATCCGGTATTCATCGTGCACAGATATACCTAGGGCGATAAGTTTTCTCGGACTATACTTGGACCGATCGCGTTGAGTCCGGTACTGATTATCGAACAGCCCTTCGGTGATCAATAGCTTCCCTTCACTGGTATTCGGGTGTCAGCTAAACGAGTTACCCAAGAGGTTGCCCATCGTCGTGGTAGGCTGCGTGGTCTCGTTTTTCATGAGCACCATCTTGGCCCCCTGCATCTTCCACATCTGGGACGCAAGGAAGGAGAGAATGGTCTTGTTGCTGAAGCGGCGCCTCTCCCTACGCGTGCTGCTCGAGGAGACCCGGACCCGGGCTGTCACCGCACCTATGGCTTCCTTGTAGAGCGACAGGTCCACCTCCTCGTCCACGCCGTCTGCGAGCGGTGAAGAATTACATTGCACCGAAAGGGACATCTCAAACGGCTGAAAAAAGAGGAAGGAACGGTTACGCTATCACATGAAGACGGAATTACAGGGAGATGTAAAGAATTGCAACAGGACCATTGCTTTCAGATTAATTGACAATCTTCAACACCAAGTGGAAGGTTTATCGGCGGTGTCTTCCGCAGACAACGTTTGTTTTATATTAGAGAGCAAGTTGTAGACGGTGCACCGGGCTCCTTTAGGCGCAAAGTTCAAGCGCACCTTCCTGTACAAGCACATGACATTGACGTATTTATAAACGTGGTGAGCTCCTTTCGGCGTGAAATTCAAACGCACCTTTCCGCGTATGCCCATGACGTCGTGCCGTATCTAAATGCGGTGACTGAAATGGAATAAAACTAGTTGGAATTCGCGCTGTATCCGTTATGTTTCCATTTTTGCCACTGTCGCCATTTTGGTCCAATATTAGCGCATTTCTTGAGTAGGAAATATTCAGTCTTGATCACTCAAGCAGTATTCATCCACCAAAAACCACTCATATCCAGTAACGCACTCAACATCCTTCCTCACAAGATGATGTGCACTAGCTCGCCAGTTCCATCTTTGACCCTCATTCATGATTGGGTTTCAAAAAAACTCCTCGTGGGCTGGCGACGATCGCCGAATCGTTTATATTCAGTGAACTGCTAACGCACATTTTAATCACGCCTTCACTAACAGGGAACAGTTGTCAATTTTTCGCTCACCCATTGCGTACGACTCCGGCTCGCTTCCTTGCTTTGGGACGACGTCGATCCAAGATGGCGGAGGTGGCCTGTACGACCCCTGAAGTCCGTCGTTGTACCAGTACAGGCCAGCTGCAGAAATGAGGCGTTGCGTCGGCAAACATGCATGCACGAGTTGACGCAGTTCTTTCCCGCTAGAATCGTTCCATGTTCGGAGTATCTCAGCCAGCACTTTCAGAAGTCGCTTTTTCAATTCTTTTAAAGGAGACGTAACTGAATATTATTCTGGTTTAGTCATGCGGCGGCATTTCCCCCAAGACGATGCGTACGAAACACGGCCACCGCACCGCAAGTCGCTCAAGGTTCCGTTGATGGTAGTCGGCGACACTTGCAACCTAGTGTCATTTAGAAGAACTGCGAGTTGGGCGTGTTGGCAAAGGTTAATGTTGGGAAAAGTGCGAAGAGGCATTGTTCACGCTTGGACAAGCATTGTTCAAGTATTGCTCCGTCCTGTATTCTTCCTTGTCCAAGCATTGTTCGCGCTTTTCGCAACCTGAACCTCGTGCCAGTTCTGCTTCTGTATCGGTTCTCCTTTCGGAACTATCCAAGAGGATGACAATAGCAGTGACCTGGCAAGAATGACCCAGACGTCATTGAAAAAAAAATGAACGTTGAAATTTGAGATGTCAGCAACGTGTATAAAAAAAAAAACAGTGCAGGACTTCAGGGTGAACGCAGGAGGAACCCTTACTGAGTTCTAACCGATAACAGCCAGTGATCGGTGACCCTTTGGGGCTCAGCCGTCCCTGGGGTGCCGCGCCGCAGAATTTAAAAAAAAAAATCTTCTTTTGCCTGGCTTCCGATTTTCCCCCTACCTCCTCACCCGTCGCGTGGCAGCAACTCGGTCACTCGGTTGAACCCCTTGTCAGTCCTTTTCACCATAAGGCTGCGTTTTACATAATTTCGTCCTTGGTGCATCCGATTATTCTAGTCTAAGTTTGGTTTCAACACTCCCTACTCAACAGGCAAAAATTTAGGGATCTGTTGATATCTACACAGCCAGGTGTCGCTGCTTATCGGGGCAGCACCAGAAGGCTATATACTCCATCTACCAGTGCAGGTAATTGCACGGGTTCCCCTCTGACGCGGAGGGCCACACGACTACGCGCGGACTGACACCGAGCATGGATCATAGAAGCCGTTCGCTTGGCCGTGCGCGTATACGCACACAGCACTCTGGTTCCGTAAAGCAACGGGTCGCAGACGCAGCGAAGCCGTGCGCCCCGGGCGCTGTAGCAGTCATCCAGGAAGCAGTGAAGTAGCCAGCACCTGCCGGGGTAGATGTCGCAGCGGTCGCCGGTGAAGCCCAGCAGGCAGCGGCAAACCTGATTCCACGCATGCGCGAAAACGTACTGTCAAGCAATTATAGGGGACGCAAAGCTTACCCCTTGAATAAAGTTTCTTATTCAGAACAAGCTGTTAAAACAATAACAGACGTCGAATGAGTCAAATTATCTCAGAACTGAGCTCACTGCACGAAAGTCAATTCCCAGATGGCTGAGTTCTTTATCCAAAGATTATTATCTTATTAATCCTAGTGACCAATTCTGTATAAAAAATTCACACCGGTCCTTCCACCGACATCGCGGGATCACAAATCTTCCTCCGAAATCTTCCCAGCATGCGTCAATGAGTCGCTCGGGCTTTAAATCCGTCTACACCGTCTCTCCGTTTCGGAATAATTTTTTTCTCGCAGTTTTGCTTCATTGTGACCGGTTAGTGCTTGTGTCCGCGCATCCCCGTCGTCTTCCTATTCATTTAGAACCTATAGTACTTCATAAATTCGCCGTGTTCTTTATCACAGCCGATCCATCCCTTATACAGGCTAAGAAAAGCGCCTGTCCTTTAAACTAAACCCATTTTCGTCCCTATCTCGAAACAGTTCGCGGAGCATGCATCCAGGCGTCTGAATTTTTCTAATTGCGCAGCCGGAATTACCCTGCAGGCTGGCGTTTTCAAAGCTTTTTACCTCTACCACACAACGATTCCTTCGTGGCGTGCGGGGCAATAAACTCCGACCGCAGATGGGGAGAGGGAGGGCGGTTTTCACTCCCGGAGCGTAGTGCAGATGGCGTAGCGAATGGGCGCTATTAACCCGCGTTCCCCACGCGCTGGTGCCTGCTCACCCCGCGGGCGCGTCGGCGGGACCATTACGTCGGCTTTGTCGTTTGCTTTAGCGACGGCTGTTTTGGGCCTGTTTTGGTGCAGCTTCGCGTCTATTGCGCGCTACCTTCGCACCGCTTGAATAACTTGTTCGACAGCCCCCCCCGGGTAACCCGGACCTGATGGAATTAAGTGGCCGTATGGCAAAGATGCGTTAATGACTGGTGTGCAGGGCGGGAAAACAAAACGTAGAGATCACAGACAGACATCTGGCTGCTAGAGAAACGCTACCTTTTGCTCACTGCTTGCCCCGAATGGGACTCCGTTTTTTAAATTGGTGAATGCCAATTTGGTTGTGTTTTAACAGGTATTACAAAAGGAGAAAGGTGCAACTGGTTCTGTTAAATAGCGATTATAAAAGTTCCCTCAGTTTTGTCGCAATCCTCAAACTTACTAAGCTAACTGCAGTAATCCCTCGTTACAACGAAATCGCTTTACTCGAACTATTGCTTTATTCGAAATTTCTTTTGGTCCCAACACAAACGCATGCATTTTAGGCCGCAATACTCGAAACGCACGAAGAGCTCGACCCGCTTAGAGCGAAGTGGCGAGCGGAGGCGTCGCCGAGCGGCGGCGATCCAGCGGCGAGTGAGGCAGTCAATATGGCGAGCTGACAAGCTGCTTTTTCCCCGGCGATTTTCTCGAGCCGGTCATGTTCGATTTGCGCCATCCGATTTAAGACAAAGGGTCGAAATGCCAAGTAGGGTGATTGAATTCTGTTCCTAGACATTGGTCGATGGCGTGGATGCGACGGTGCGTGAACGCTGACACTCGAGGAGTAGAATTAGAACGGCCGTCGAGAGCGGGGCGCCAAAAAACTTGTTTTTCAAACATCACGGCTGCACACCTCGGGAAAAAAATTGCTCAGTAATCATGCAAAGCCCCCCGTGCAAAACCTGTCAGCTTTCATGATTGTGCTGTGTACACACAATGAGCGGGTAATCGTTTTTTGAGCTCAACAAACACAACTGTGCTGTTGAGCTGTTGAATTTGCGGTGCTTTCCAGCGCGAAACTCCCGTAGCGTTAACGTGACCCCCCTTATAAAAGTGGCCACTGCCTTCTCCCCCTCATTCGCTGTGCAGTCTGCGAGGCGTTCGGTCGCCAGTCACAGCTTGGTCAAATTGGAGCGGGGTTGCTCGCGCCCGGCAAGAACATGAAACAGCCAAAGCTCACTGCCTTTTTTGCACCTGAATAAAGTTCTGCTTCACTGAATACATTGTGGTATGATTCCTCGCAGTTGTGGCGCAATTAAAGCTCAACTACGTCAGTTTTCTCAAATGGTCGCATATATCAAAATACCGCTTATAACAAAATTTTTCGCCGTCCCGCTCACTTCGTTATAATGAGAGATAACTGTAGTTTAAATCGGTATAAACGGGAATCACTAAGCTCACGTGCCGAATCGTTTCGGTGTCTGCGCTTCTGTCGCGCGTTGGTGTAGCCCCAAGTTAGCACACGAGGATGGCTAAGTTCCGCTGTCTCATCCTTCGAAAGACGCTCCTCTCCGTTTTCTTTCTCCAGACTCACGGCCCAGTGGTGGTCCGAAGGGGGGGGGGGGGGTGAAGGGGTGATTGCCCCCCCCCAAAGAGGTCCTCAGCTTCTTATTTTTTTGTTTTTTTTAAGCCTTCCATGGGAGCGAGGTTAAATCCCACTTGTGCGAGGTCGCGAGCGTGTTGTGAACGTCAGAAATGCGGGCTTGAGCCAGCCGTTGCACCACCTAAGGGGCGCCAAAAACCACTGTGTCGCTAACACAAATCACGGTAATTTGTGCGCAAGCGGGTTACACCACATTACGCGCACACGCCTGAATGGTCATCACCTGCTCCGCAGAATTGGCGCAAGGAGAGGAGCGGTTTTTTATCCCCCCCCCCCCCCCCAAAAAAAAAAAAAAAAAACAATCCCTGGGACCGCTACTGTCACGGCCGGACTACAGCGGCGGCGTCCGCCGCTCTAGCCCGGCCGTGGCCGACGCTGCTGCTGTGTTCGGGACGCCGCCCCCGCGAATTCCAAGTAGCGGCTGGCAGAATCTCTGGTTTCGATCCTTGTAGAGCCACGCGTGTGAATTCAAGTGACGTCGCATGGGCAATTGTTGTGGGTGCCGTTTAAAGCTTTGCTTTCCACAGCGTGGATTGGAGCCAATTTTTTATTGTATAAGCAATAGTCAGTGCGTGTGGGCGAAAATGTCTGACGTCCATCAGTGGGCAAAAGCGCGTGCGATGAGAGGTGAACAAAAAAAAACAAAACAAAAAAACGCGCGAATCCAACTCGTGAAGGAAAGCGAATTTCTACACGACACCCACATCGATTACCCATGCGACGTCACGAATTCAAACACGTGGATCAACAAAGAGAAACCAAAGACAAGTGAAATGCACAATTAACCAGACCTTTCAAAACTTCAAAGAGATATTCTTTGCTAAGGTTAAATCATTGCATGATTCATGAACGGTAATTGGTTCAGTTTTATTGGAGAAGCACATCAGTGAAAACGTTTTGATAATATTAAAGGAAGCTGAAACCTGGTGTTAGACGATCCCACTTCTCCGCCTCTGCCGCTGCCGACGGAGGCGACGAGATCGGCGCCAGGGACGGAGAAGTCGATGCTATTCGGTGTCAGCTTCCTTTAATTTTTATAACTCCTCGCGCATGCGCAAGGCGCGCACATCCGTGTGCGGAGCGCACAGCGACGCTAGAGGTCGCATGACGCTATCACGTGGCATTCAGTGAGAACGCAGGGGGTAAGCCCGCAAATGTGCGCGGTGAGTGCACCGTCTGTCTCCCCCGTCTCCGCGTGGGCTCTTAGCTCAGTCGATAAGACAACGGGCTCTCGCTCCGTCTCTCTATTCGTTGCAGGTTCGATTCCTGGTGGTGCCAGTAACTTCTTTGATTTGTTCGCGGGTGTTTTCTGTTGACCCCAACGGTCTCGAAAGAATTCTGGGGGTAGAGGTAAAAAGCTTCGCTTTAAAACCTATATGTGACTGCGTCGGCGCGGCCTTAGCGTGGATGCCGGCCTAGTTACTCGCGAAGCGGAGGCCCCCCGCTTCTTCCCGATATGCCTGTTGCGCGGCGTCTCAGCGTAACACGGAGTGGGAAGTGAGTTCAGGGCCGAATAGGCGCAAAATAGGATAGGATAGGCGCAAATTGGCGCCGTGCAGGATGTGGAAGTTCTCGGAAGGGTAAGGTGTAGCGACCACCGTATGGTAAGATCTCGAATTAGGCTAGATCTGAGGAGGGACCGCAACAAGCTAGTACGAAAGAAGCCGATAAATGAGCTAACAGTAAGACGTAAAGCAGAAGAATTCAGGATCGCGCTGCAGAGCCGATATTCAGCTCTTAACGATGAAGCCGAGCTTACGACACAGGAAGCCAGCGACAACCTTACACTCATTATCACGGAGTGTGCAGTAGAAGTCGGGGGCACTATGGCTAGACAAGATACTGGTAAACTTTCACAGAAGACGAAAGATCTAATTAGGAAACTGCAAACCATGACAATCTCTACCGCAGCTGACAGAATAGAACTAGCGGAGCTTTCGAAGTTAATCAATAAGCGTAAGACAGCTGACATACGGAAGTATAACATGGAGAGGATCGAATACGCTGTAAAGAACGGAGGTAGCCTGAAAGCAGTGAAGAGACGTCTTGGCATGGGGAAAAATCAGATGTATGCACTTAAAGATAAGCAAGGCAATGTCATCACAAATAGGGATAAAATAGTCACAGTGGCCGAGGAGCTCTATAGGGACCTGTACAGTAGCCGGGACATCCAGGATAATGCCGAACGAGACAGTAGTTCAGAGGAGATAGACATCCCACCAGTAACGACCCAAGAAGTAAGGAAGGCTTTGAAAGAAATGAAAGGGGGCAAAACACCTGGTGAGGATCAGATAACAGCAGACCTCTTGAAGGATGGCGGAGAAATTGTACTTGAAAAACTGGCAAACCTGTATACGCAATGCCTAATGACCGCAAGTGTACCGGAATCTTGGAAGAACGCGAACATCATCCTAATCCATAAGAAAGGCGACATGAAGCACTTGAAAAATTACAGGCCGATCAGCTTACTGTCAGTCGTCTACAAGGTACTTACCAAGGTACTTATCGCTAACAGAATTTCTGCAACCTTAGATTTCAATCAACCTAAAGAACAAGCAGGGTTCCGTAAAGGTTATTCAACAATGGACCATATTCACATGATCAATCAGGTTATAGAGAAGTGCGCTGAGTATACTGAACCCCTATATATAGCCTTCATAGATTATGAGAAAGCATTTGACTTGGTCGAAACCCTAGCAGTCATTCAGACATTACGGAACCAGGGGGTAGATGAGCATTATGTAAGAATACTAGAGAATATCTACAATGGGTCCACAGCTACCATCATCCTCCATAAGGAGAGCAGTAAAATACCTATAAGGAAGGGTGTCAGACAAGGAGACACAATCTCTCCAGTGTTATTCACAGCATGTTTACTAGAAGTATTCATAACGGATTGGGAACAGGTGGGAGTAAGGGTTAATGGAGAATACCTCAGTAACCTCATATTTGCTGATGACGTTGCCTTGCTAAGGAACTCGGGGGACGAATTGCAAAGCATGCTTTCCGCACTGGACTAACAGAGTAGAACCGTGGGCCTGAAAATTCATATGCAGAAAACTAAAGTAATGATCAATAACCTCGGGACAGCACAGCGGTTTGACATAGGTGGCGAGGCAGTGGAAATGGTAAGCGAATATATCTACTTAGGCCAAGTTGTGACCCCAGATCCCAACCATGAGGCAGAGATAATTAGAAGGATAAGAATGGGGTGGGGTGCATATGGCAGACATTCTCAGATAATGAATAGCAGCCTACCATTGTCGCTGAAGAAGAAAGTGTATGACAGCTGCATTTTACCGGTACTTACCTACGGTGCAGAAACCTGGAGGCTCACTAAGAGGGTTCAACTCAAATTGAGAACGACTCAGCGTGCAATGGAGCGGAAAATGATAGGTGTAACATTAAGGGACAAGAAGAGAGCGGAGTGGGTCAGGGAACAAACACGTGCTAAGGACATATTATTAGAGATTAAGAAAAAGAAATGGACGTGGGCCAGGCATGTAATGCGAAGGCAAGATAACCGCTTGTCATTAAGGGTAACAGAGTGGATCCCTAGAGAAGGCAAGTGCTGCAGGGGGCGGCAGAAAGTTAGATGGGCAGATGAGATCAAGAAGTTTGCGGGGATAAATTGGTCACAGTTGGCACAGGACCGAGACAATTGGAGAATAATGGGAGAGGCCTTTGCCCTGCAGTGGGCGTAGATAGGCTGATAATGATGATGATGATGATGATGGATAGAACAGACATTACGGCGACTAAGCGCCGATACTGCTGGACAATGCAAGGAGGGACAGACAACCTATGCTGCTGATAAGACGAGCAAACGTTACCCCTGAGGAGGTTACAAAGCAAAGCACGCCTGATACGGTGCGCTTCGGGTTGGTGAGGGAGAGGTATGAGATGCCTCCGCATTCTGTGAGAGCCACCCACAAATGTCTCGTTGATTTTTTTGCCATACCTGTCGCTGGCTAGCGGGCTCCGAGATGCACCTTCCGACGCCGCAGTCTTGCATTTCCTTTTTGCACGCTCGATCTGAAAACAAAGGGGTGGTAATAGCGAAATTTATGTTCAACCCTTTGTTCCCGATACCATCTGCTGCACCGATGCCAATCCTGCTAAAACGCTGCATTGAGCCGCTTAAAAATTCCGTAAATGACCACTAAAAATACGTAAACGAGCAAAGACTATGTGGTCGTAAATGACCACATAATCTCTGCCTCCGCTCATGATAAATAGGAAGAGTTAAACCTGAGGTGTCTTTGTTCGTCCGGCCATACGCACAACCAAAGCCGAACCCTTCAAGGACATTTGATTTTTTGTTCGCAGGCATGAAATATACAGAGAACTTTATCGCCGGTACCCTGAATCGGCCGCCAGTATTTTCTACAGTGACAACTGTTAGGCTTCTGTGCAAACCTCACATGACCAACAACTAGCAGCGCCTGTAAAGCGTGCACCACGTGATCACTTGTAGTACTGCGGAGAAGCAAGTCATAGAGTGACTGCTGTTAGAAGTTTAGTTGACAAAAATCCTAGTAGTGGCATCAGGAAACTCACGAACCCTATGACGTGATCACATCTGCGGAATAAGCAGCCTACGCTCACTTCAACTCGCAGGCATACCATTTGAATCTTCTCACGCTAATCGTTGTCTCGACCTCGCGTTGGTTCACTGACAAGTCCATCCACACTCTCTAACGAGAGAAATGCACGGGCGTATTTGTGGGTGCCCTCTAAGGGTGCGGTGGGAAGATTTTTTAGTGATTATGATGATGTCATAGTTGACAATACTTAATTATACTATGATCTTTACTGCCCTACAAATAGTAATATAAAAAACAATAAACAATTGCGTTTATCTACGCCACCAAGGACAGCCCATAGGCCTTGATGGGCGTTAGAAAGATGTAATTTCGTACGTCACTTTAGGTGGCCGGCCCTCCCTGTCCCCCTTTCCATTCAAGTCCTCTACTGTCGATATAAGGTGACGTGTTTCGTACTCTCTCGGGCTATGCAAGTCGAAAAGACTGGTCTGCACAATCACATTTCTGTTGCGCTCAAGCAATAATAGACCTCGCAGTGCGATGTCACCGTGGCCGGTCGTATGGGTACACGCTGTGGATACCGTTAGGGGCGGCTCCTAGTGGTCGTCGAGTAAAAATCTCGCCTTCACTTTCGTTCTTTGGTGCAAACAACTCTGCAACAGCATTCATATATATCCGATGAAGTAATATCTAGCAACTCTTGCTAAAGTCTCAGTATTTTAATGTAGTGTAAATGATCAATCAATTTTTATACAAGGTTGCTTACGTTGTTACCAGCGGACTGTGATGTATTGTGTTGGTGCAGAGCCCAAACTTCCGCAGCGCACAAAACGACTCGGGGGCGAACTTTCCCGCGGAGGCTCCCTGCACTGCGGCAGAGCCACAAACGGATAACGCGGCTGCCGGTAAAAGCCTGCTCTACAAGCGAGTCTTGGGGAGGCGGCCAGCGACCGATGAGTTATAGCCACATTTACGTTCGTGCACACCATCACCTAAGAGAGTGCGTCGCGAACGAGTCACCTCTGCGCATGCGCACCCGACGGGCACCCCGGAAATACCCAGCGTTGCGCCTGGCTCCGTGGGAGTTGTTTTACTCGTGTGCGTTTAACTTCAAAATTGAGGAGCGTTTTGACCAGCGCAGTGAATTGGTTGGGCTCCGCCGGAGAACGTTACTCTGCCTGTTCGAGCTGTCATGTTTTCGCATGCAAGCGGGCTGCTGCATCATCACTTTTTCTGCTCGCTACTGATTCAACAGTTTAAGTTTGACTTGGCTCTTCGTCGTCGGAACGGAGGAAACCGTCTTACAAGAAGCCGCTCGCCAGTGACGCTACCTCGACGAGAGGGGGGCAGTATTTGTGGCCACCACTGTTCATACAATTGGGGGGTCTATGGCAGGCACTAGGAGAAAGAGCGGCCCGTGAGTCGTACGTCTCACCGTTGCGAAGGCGCCTGTGGAAGCGGTGGAAGTGCACGAGACGCTCGGGCGACAGGGCGACCAGGGGACGCGAGGAGCCCCGGCTCTCGAGGCAGGTTAGCGCTCTCCGCACGGCGTTGAAAGCGAGGGCGTCGGTGGGATCGCCCCACAACGAGCTGCGACCCGGCATCGGGACGACGAGAAGAAGGACCGACAGGCACGCCAGCATCACACTTCTTCTTCTTCTTCTTCTTCTTCTTCCCCGTGCGCTGGACGTTTTTCAGTAAATACGCTATAACCACACTCAAGGGGATTGCCCACAAGAGTGGCGATGTATAACGCGGTGAAAAAAATGTACAGAAAGTAAGAATAATGGCTACACTATTACAGAAGCCTTCCTGCATCGCTTCTATGTTTCACCAGCCTTACGGTTTCTCTGAGGCGTTGAAGCAACACGTTTTTTTTTATATGAGGAACACTTTAAAGTCCGGGGTGTTTTTTGTGATAGAATGCCCGTTGGCATAAAATAACCTATTTACAGGTAAAGATTGGCACCCGTCTCTCGAAGGAAGGCAAGAAGGGAGCGGTGGTGGGGTCCCCAGAGCTACCGCTGGAGGTCGGGTGGTCTTCACAGGCCTCTCAGGTGTCGCTTTCTGGCTGAGTCTAGTGAAGGCACGCCCATATTAGATGGTCCGCATCAGCTTGTTCGGTAGGAGCTGTTCAGAAGGGGCAGGTGTCATCGAACGCGGCGTGGTAGCGTGGTGGCCACGCCCAGATAACAGCAGGTGAAAGCGCCACTCCAACGCCAAGTCTGTTCAGCAAAACCTCTTCCCAGAGAGCAAGTCTACTCGGGAGGTCTGTTCCACACGGTTGGATGAAGGCACGTGTGGCGCGACGCAGATCGTCCTTCCGTATATTTTGAATTGCTTAGTTTACAGCCCGCCAATTACTTTTTGTTGAGCCACTTCCAGCGGCGCAGCTAAAAGGGTATTCACACGACGGAGCGTTTCAGCGGAGAAATCCGAGGGAGGTCGTGACGTCACCGCAGGCGGAGTTCCGCTCGGCCAGCTCCTTCGCTCACACGGAGGATGCGACTTTCGGACGGACATCACTGTTTGCAGCCGCCTATCTCGAAAGCATAGCTGCCGTAGCACCGCCGATTCCGCGACGGCGGCAATTTCTGTTAAGCGCATACGTACTGATCTTGTCAACCGACCAAAAATTGGTCGTCGACGCGATGCAGGTGCTGCCGCGCGGAGAGAACGGCGCGCGACGTAATAGCAGCCGACCGGCCCACCTACAGGCCCGCATACTGATGTTAGGCTTAACACTGCGGCGAATATTCGATCGCCGCTCTGGAAAGCGGCTCAGGTGACGATTTTTAAAGCAACTTTCCATCACATCATTACCCCATTTCTCGTATACGCAGCTTTGTTTGCGCCTTGGGGAGCAATAACAAGCTGTCGCTCGAGCTACCGGCGCCGGCCTGCGCCACTTCGCAGCCGCGGCCGCCGCTCGCCAAGCGCCCGTGCTGGTGGTATACGCGCCCTCGGTGCGCCTGTCATGTGCGCCACGCATTTTCGCGTCCAATGTATTACGAAGCGAT
Source organism: Haemaphysalis longicornis (assembly GCF_048455015.1). Lineage (NCBI taxonomy): Eukaryota > Metazoa > Arthropoda > Arachnida > Ixodida > Ixodidae > Haemaphysalis > Haemaphysalis longicornis. The sequence continues at coordinate 81,169,015 of NW_027526385.1, read as the reverse complement.
AAAAATAAAGTGCCTGCAACCGCTCTAGAACTTCAGTCGCGGCCAGCTGCCCGACGAGCAGACGAAATCCCGCCGCCTCCGCCGCGGAGCGTCGGAGGGTTTGTAGCTCGCGAGCAGAAGCTCCGATCTCCCATCGGAGGCGGTGCGCCGGAGAGAAACCGTGACGTAGGGGTCACGTGGTGCGCACTCCTAGGAGCGAAACGGCGGATTTCTCTCTCGTGTGAATACCCCTTAAACGGCGAGGTTCGGCTCCGTAGACTAGACTGCATTCCCCCACAAAGTTGTCCCCGGGTATAGAAGTCACCACTATATGGACTCCTGGACCTGCCGGCCTGGCTGAGAATAATGCAGCTCATGCCGCAGCGGCGATCTCCACTACCGGACACTTCCAACCTCAAGGACCGACACCGCGGGCTACCCTTCCACCACTGAAGACACGCTCCATGTCCTTAATTCCACCTATTGTTCCATACTGTCCCGCTACAGACGCACACTATGAATACACCCCATCCCTCTTTCCCAACACAGCACGACACCGCTACCTGCCGCCTGCAAATAATCACCCCATCCTGTACACCACATCTCGCCGTCCCTTTCCCCCTACAAGTGCCCGCACTTTCACATACCTCTAACAACCTGTCAGCTTGCCTTCACTCTCAACCGAACTGTCAGCCAGCTAATGCATTCAATACATCGGGTGTCGAATAGAAGTTTTAACTTGCACGACTCGGATACCCTGCGCATCATTACAAGCACTGCTCATCAGCAGGGTCGCATATGGCCCGCCACATCTTGGGAGAAGACAAGATCGAATGCTATAGTTTGACAAGCTTATACAAGATCGCCTTAGGACTAGCAACAAAGAAATCAACGAAAAGGTTGCTCCAACTAATACAGTTAAACCTGGATGTAACGAAGCTGACAAAAGTTCGTACTTTTTTGTTACATCCAGGTTTTCGTTACATGCAGGTTTCGAGTTCAGGCTCGCGGAAATGAAGCAGAAACGATGCCAAAATGCTAGAAATAAGTCAAGGTTAACTCACCCTTCATGGATTTATTTCACAGCGAAAAGCTGCGTGAGTTGCATTTCCTGCTTTCGCTCGGGCTTAGGCAGTACACGCCGCTCCAAGGAAGCCAGGTCACTGACCCCCGTATTAACAAACGTAACTTAAGTATCACTGTACCCTTTTACTTCTTTTCGGCTCATTAACGCGTACAAGAACCAAACGTATGTCATGAGTGCCTTTTTCGAAATTGATACTATTTACAGTACTCAAGATTGCTGAGAGGGTGAGAGCTGGGATTCTGTACAAAGCGGCAACATTCGTCTTCCTCGCCAGTGGAGGCAACATTTACAATTGTGCGCCTTTCTAGAAAAGACAAAACTTTTCGTATTATAGCAGCCCTCGTCACCGACGAACCGATACCCCAGATAGAAGTGCCATGGAGACGCGCGACTACACGCCGACAGGATGGCCTAGCACCTCAAAACTGAGGCCAGGAACCGAAACCGCACTCACACGTGGAAACGCACGGTAGTTTGCCGTGCGGGCGAAAGAAAAACGTGAAGGGTAGTCACTCTCGCTAGCTGGTGTGGTGTCACGCTACACAGGCAGAACTACAAGTGACGGCTACGTTAGCCACCGGATGGTGCTGGCCCTTCCGTTCATCATCACCATCATCACCATGACAAATTTTGTGTTTAGGCGATTCCAGACGTTTTCATTGTTGCTAGCTCCTTACAGTATTGTAGTATTCGCTAACTTAGTTCATTTCTCAGGCTGATTTTGAGTAGACGTTCAACATACAATGACTAATCAGCTCGCCATATTCGTTACATCAAGGCGCGTTTCGTTACATACACGTCACAAACGCATCCCAAGCACCAGAGGCCGATTGCCAATGATTAGAAACCCCATGGGTCCCCATTGGCTTCCGAGCTATCGGCCACCCATCGGTAACTTGGCTGAAAGATTGATAGAGCGCCAAGCAAACGGCGACCGGAAGTAACGTCACACGGAAAGCCCATTGGAGGCCGAGCTTAAGCAGACGCGTGTTTCCCTCTCCAAAACGCTGTAGTGGCAAAACTTCCGGTGACGTCACGCAAAAATAAAAAACAAAGAACAAATACGCGAACACGTTTATGCATTAAGTAGTAATAAGGACGATCATGAAAAGTAAAATATTGGTGCGCGTGTAAACATTTGCATCGAGACGTTTCACGCATTAAAGGAAGTGGGGCGGATGCGCCACGAGCGCCTTCTAGTGGTAGCAGCAGTTTTAAACAAACAAACAAATACATAAACAGCGGGCGAGCGCGATCGTACAGGAGGCGATGGCGCGCTGCTTGTGTTTACATTCTCGAGTGGCGATGGTTGTGATCGCATTGTTTTTCAGCAGTATGCCAAGCTTTTCCTATGGACCATTTCAGTGCGGATGCTTTCCCCGAGGCCCGTCGCCGAAGCTGTAATTATCGATGTAATTATTAATGGTATTTACTTATTAACAGTGAGCGGTAGCGGTTGGGTAAAAATGCACACGGGCTGCCCTCACTGCCAGTTGTGAGCCGGGCACGCTGTTTGGCGTTCCGTCTGGACGGAACGCTAAGCAAGGGCTTTATCGAAATCCCCGTCACCTTTTCTACGCTTGATAAAGAGCGCATCCTGCACCTGTAGTAACTATTTTTAGTCAATCCACGTTTAGTTTTTAGTCAAGTTCACGAACAAAAACACAGCCTCCGAAAAAAATTGATCTGGGTATTGTATTTCTGAAACGTAAGGGCGGAAAGTACATTGCACGATTTCTTTCTCAGCCAGATAACAAACGGTGATATAATCGCAGGAATAATATTGGAATAATACTGCAGCATTTGATGTTGGGACCATTTTTACAAGGGCCGTGCTCACATTTCTCGAAATTTTTATTTCCCCAGAACGCGTATGTGTCAAAATTGGAAGGTTAGCAGCAAAAGTAGATAAAAAGAGCGTTAAACTTAAACTGCACCTGTTGACGTGTTGGTACAGTGTAGGGTATGGGGCATCTCATAGCACCATTCCCTAGTAGGCTGCATTGCAGGTGCTTAAAATTTAAATTATAGCCTACGTCTGATAATGTAAGTCCCAAAACCTGTGTCACCGAAATCATGCAGGTGCCATTGATAAAACTTTTTTTTCACTTATTCTCTACAACTGCGATGCCGCTATCTACCACCAGCTCAGCTCCAATTTCTAAAATTTCAGTAATTGGCGACAGTGCCAGTGTTTCACTAAACTACTTAGGTACATTGCCGCTTTCCAGTTTTCGCTACAATTTGCGTAGCGTCCCATTGCAATTTTTGAGGTGAAGATGTGGGCTAGGAGTCCCCTTTTCTTATATTGATTTGATCAATCGTGTGGGGGCACAAACAAAAAAAATTGCACTTTCCAGCCACCTCATGATTTCCTGTACAAGCTGGGTCAACTTTTCTAGTGTAGTCACACGCCAGGAGCATCTTCTAGTGGTAACAAGGGCCGAGCACCAGGCTTGTACCTATTTTCTCAATAGGTGCCCGGCACCACCAAGGCACACGAATGCACATGGCGACTTCCACAGCTACGCTGCACACCCTACTCAGTAACCGCCTGTGGTAGGACATGCCGCCAGACTCTTCCTCCCTTCGGCAATGCGGTGTTGTAGAAGGCCGGGGCCCCACCAGATTGACAAAGGTCGGAAGCCCCTCGCAAGGGTACAGGCAGCTTTCCAGGTGTGAGTTATCCTTTCAAAAGTCCGCACACGACCAGGGACACCTGTACTCATTAAAGAAACCAGTGGGTGCCCGGTGGTGCGCGGATTCGAACCCAGTACTTCCCTCATATGAGGCGAGTGCAGTACCTCTGTGCCATCGCTGATGAGGCATAGCCACATAACGTTTCACCAGTGCGCTACAGAAAAGTTGTGTCCACGTAATCTAGGAACACACTGACCGCCAGGCTCATAGGTTAACTGCAGAGGGTTTTCTGACACCAGTGCTTAAGGCGGTTGCAGACTGCCTCCGTATCAAGTTTAAAAGGCAAAACCAAACGGCAGAGGCCCGGTGAAAACAAGGTTAAAGTGATGCCCTATCTTCATAAGCCGTCGCACAACATAAAGGAAATTGTTTCATGGCACGGTGTTCGAGTAGTGTTTTCCGCGCCATGGAAGCTGTCCAGGCTGTTCACGCACATTGAAAATGCCAATACTGGGAGATCAGGCAAAGGTGATGGCGGAGGTGTGGGTCCTATACAAAAATTACAATGGTGTGTAAATGAGAAGCACCAACTTCACAGTCTGAAGGCCTGGCATGAATACATTGTACTACATTACATAAGCATCTTCAACTCTCACCGCGGCTTCATGGCTGTAAACGAGGTGTGCTTGAGAAGCAGCGGCTTTACAGCCTGAGGGCCTCACACGAACCGTTCCAGCGTACTACACAAGTCTGCAATTCTTGCCGGAGCCTTCTAGTCAGAAGCAACAGCCCACCTCTGCAAAGGAGCAACATTAGCACCTCGAAGGACTGACATCAAACCATTTCAACCTGCTGGGCAACTGGTTCCTATTCTTACTGCAGCTGTACAGCCAGAATATTCTTGAAAAGCAGCGACATGAAGTGCTAAGAGCCGGAAATATTCTGATATGCCACATCATTTTCTATTCTTGCCGCAGCTGCGTAATCAGATGAAACTGTGCATACTTGAAAATCAGTGACACACCACTCTGAAGCCCCTCCAACTCGTCATAGTTGCTAGAACAATAATAACTTCCAAGTGTGTGGAAGAGGTGTTGAATCTAAACAAACTAAAGATTTATGGGAAGTCTCTGAAACAATTGTCCCACTTGGTAGAATAACGGCTCTATCATTGCAAGGGGACGCTGGACACCTGACTGTTTCCCAATACACTTTGTAAACTCCTTTGGAAAAATTTATACTCTACTGTTAAACTGCACAAGCACCAAAATGTAATCGTGAAACTTCAGCCATCACTATGAAACACAATTTCAAAAAACACATTTTTATTGCTCACGAAGGCCATTCTACAAACTCTGAAGAAAAATAAAGGAAAGATAAATTGCTGGGTTCATTCCTCAGAAATGCACTGCACAATTCCAAAATAACTTTAATAGCTGACAACACTTCAGACAGAGTCCAACACTCCAAACAAAATAACGGAAATTTGAGATCAGCTCCGCCCCTTTGATGCCACCGCCATTAGCAACGGGAACAACAAACCAGCAGCGTATCAGGCATAATAAAACACTGCGTGTATGTGGATTTTAAAACTTAATTTATCAAAAACACGTGAGGTAATGCTGCGGGGCCACATACTTTCAGCTTTCTGCAATGACGGGGTCCAAATCCAGCAATGTCTTTGGTACCTTTCTCATAACTTGTAAAGAATACTACTGTTGTGTCCTATGTAGTGGCGCTGTCGTCCCGTACTCCGGAAACACAGCCGTGTGTGGAAATTGCGGTGCACAAAACTGACAACTGTCTACCTCCGTAGCCAGTGGTTGAACCTGCTTCACGTGTGGCCGCCTCGAGGTCACTTTCAACAGTACTGTAGAAGTTTGCGTCGCGGACGTGGAAGACGCTCTGCCCGAGTCGCCGAAATTGATCCAGAGGAAGGCGCTGAGAGTGACGGGAACATTCTTACTGTTCACACTGACAGTTAAGCATACGGGTGTCTACTTTGATGTCGGGGTTCAACCTGTTCTCTCGCATCACCCCCCCCCCCCCCCGCATCATAACACTTTTAATGGACACTGGCTCAGCTGTATCGATAATAGGAAAACAACCTGTTCAGAGACCTAGTTGAGATAAAAAAATCGCAACTAACATTGCTGGATTTTTCACGTCGAATAATTCCTGTGCGTGGACAGTTCCCTACCCTCACTGCGTACAAATCGGAAACAGCTGTAGTGACCTTCCACATTACCCCAGGGGGAACATAACTTCTGGGTATTGATGCCGTACAAGCTTTTGGTCTCCAGATTGTGGGCACAGAATTACGCTGCCTTACTATGGCCAAACATCTACACAAACCAAGAAAAACGTTGACACAAGGCCTCAAAATGCTACGCCACGAAATGCATACACAGCACTCAAACAAGTTGTCTCCGCACTCCACGAAACCACCCGAGTCAGAAGAAATAGTGCCTCTGGTGACGTCTGTACATCAAGATGAACTGAGACGGGCGACAGTGGGGGATAACACTCTCCGAGAAGTTTCCCATTACGTGCAGACATCGCGGCCGCCCCACAAGAATCGGGCACCTAAGCTGACTCCATACTATGGAGTCCGAAAGGAGTTGACAGTTGTTGATGGCATGCTCTTCCGTAGTAAGCGCATCGTAGTTCCTGCCAAGATCACAGTGACTTTTGTCCAGCAGGCTCACAAAACCCACCCTCGTATCGCGAAAACCAAACAGCGCCTACGAGAGAAGTATGATGGCCAGGGTTAGGCAAACATGATGAAACTGTTATCCGCAGTTTTTCCATTTGTCAGCACGCGGACAAAAGTGCGAAGATCTCACCCACACCACTTCAGCAAATTCCTCTTCCTGCCAAACCTTGGGACAAGATAGCTATTGACATTGTGGCTCCTTTTGAGTTTGCACCTGCAGATTACCGATTTGCCATTTCAGTAGTTGATTATTTTTCAAAACGGCCAGAAGTGTCTTTCTGCACGACGTTAGCACTCACACGGTGACGAAGTTGCTTCTAGCACTCTTCGCACGGTTGACTTCACGTCAAGGGAATTTGAGTCCTTGCTTGAAGACCGTGGAATCAACCACATCTTTTCTGCCGTGTACCACCCAGAGGCAAATGGCCTCGTTGAGAGATTTAATTGTGTACTGAAGTCATACATTCAACTGGCTCTACTGGAGCAGCGTCCAGTGAAGGAAACTGTGACTGAGTACTTAGGAGTATACAGAGCCACCCCTCACAGCACCACCGGTCTTTCCCCGGCCGTTCTTCCACATGGCCGGCGCATGAGAACTTTTTTGGACGTCATTGGTCAACTGACAGCTGACTTCAGCACAAATCATTCACGGGAGACCAGTCCGCTCGGAAAAAGAGTCGCAGAGTGTCAACGAAAAAGTAAGGCATACGCTGAGCAACAGCGAGCTGCAAGGGTCCGAAACGAGTTCCTGGACCATAGGGCACTCCATGTTACGGACCACTATTGAAAATCTACGAAAAACTTGGTCGTTGGTCCTTCTATCTGGAAGACGGTCGAACTTGGCACGCTTCACGGCTATCAGCGGCATCGAAAGAGGCATCACCAGGGCAAGAAACTAACAAGGACAACTCTTGCACACGCATGCTCCCGTTGACGGCCGACCAAAGTAGAGCTGCACCATCGAAGAGTTGGATCGCTGTACCGGGGGGTCCGCCACAAACACAATCTGCGAGCTCATCCGCAGATGAACTTGAGTCTTCACGCGCTGTACCACCACATGTGCCACCGAGCCCACCACAGCCGCAAGGTTCGCAGCCACAAAGTCTGGCTCCAGGCTCTGATTTGATTTAACAGCTGTCAGGGCTCATACAGACAGTGACTGTATTTGTGACTTCTGCGTACAGACAGTGACCGCATTGGTGATTGTTTTGTGTAGACAGGACTGTCTAATGATTATTTGTTGCCAGGGAGGGAAAAATGTAGTGGCCCGCAGAAGCACCAGGTGCCGCCATATTATCCGTAGACGCCGACATGTGGCACCACCTCTGTAATATGCGTGCACACACACGGTGTGTAGTGCAGTGCATCTGTACGGCCGACATAACTACTTATGCTTACGAACAACCATAGTCGATAGCAGCCATGAAACACTGTATCAGCCTTCATTAGGACACATGAAGGCTGATACAGTGAAAGCTGATCTAACCTAATGTGTCCTAATTCTAACGGTTGAAGGTCCGAACGAACTCGCAAGCGTGTGCGCCAATGCGTACGAAACTAGCGCCGGCCGAGCTCGACATCTCGCCGTCGCGCAGACGAATTTTCGGGTTCGAGGATCTTCGGGGCCAACGAACCGTTCCAGCACGCACAGCCGCGACCTTGCTTCGTATCGTAATCCCTTCACAGGAGGTTGGCCGTCATATCGCCAACCAGCAAAGGTAAAAATAGAAACGAGGGGAGTAAGGAACAGCAAGAAGCGACGAGATAGTGCCAGTCGTCGCGTAAGTTTCGAATGGTGTTGGCTTGCTGCTGTCGTTACGAGCTCGTTTCCAGTTTAAAACCACTGAAAACTTCAGTTTGTTCAGTTACGGCAGGAACCCTTACGTTAGCTCGCTCCTGGGACATGCTGGCGCTCGTCGCCGACTTCGTCAAATCGCTCTGACCTTGGGGAAAAAAATGCCGTAAATTTAACACCGCGCATTCACGCTCGTATCTTTCTGGTCGAAGCAGAGAGCTCGCGCGAACGGCTTTCCATACACGACACCGGCCAACTGGCATAAGTGATACTGCTACTGAAATTGAACTATTATTAACCGTAATCAAAATACGGAACATACGTACCAGTCTATATTCGTCCGTCGCGACGGGGCTGACGAGGCAGCGGTGCCGACGGCTGGGCGTTCGTCTGTTGTGGCTGTCGCGGAATGGTCGCTTTCCCGTCCACCGCGTATCCCACAACTCTTGCCGCTCGTGCACTTAGAAGCATTGAGCATTCAAGTGGTGTGAGGTTGTTAAATGCAAGCCCGAGCTCCTCGGCGAGAGTTTTGTTCTCCGGATCAGGCGATTCCATGACTAGGGCTGCGGGTGCACTAGGTTTTACTAGTATTTTAAAATGGCCGCCGTCTCGATCGACTCCCGCTTGTGGGTGCTATATGGAGTCGACATACTAAGTATCTGTTTCATGGACCGGCTCTATGACGCCATTGTACACGTCACGGAATGTTCAATTTTAGCGGGAGATTTAAAATTTTGGCTTAAATTGCCTTATTTCTCAGTGAATAAAGCATCATTTGCTTCCGGGAAAGCGCTTGGGGTACTATGAAACACCTAATCTTTCGAATAAAACAAACTTTTGTTTTCTCTTCATGGCTCCTTTAAGCCACGTGGAATTTCTGGGCCATCCGTAGCTTACATCGCCGTCTTTGTCACCTGGCGGGGTATATAAAGACCTTGCGGTGGTAATTACATTGGTAATTAGGCGTTAGAGGCTTCACTTGTGAAAATGGAATCAATTTTGATGTTCACTTTTGAGTGGTCAGGTTTTTTTTCGTTTTTGAGGGTCGTTAAAAGGGCCCGATTTCTACTCGTTGGTTAGGCGTAAACTTACGCTTCGGGAATAGTTCAGGAAGTCACTTGGGACAAACGAAAAGACCACACTTGTGCGGACTTAGCAGCGCGGAACACTCATCATTGGAAAAAAAAAACTCGCAGTTAGAATATCCGGGCCAAACTGATAAAAAAACTCCCGTTGTGCATAAAGTTACTTGTCTTTTTTGTTCTGGCAGCGACTGCCGGGGGACTTGTGAACTAAAAGCAGACCTGCCCCCTCCATGTCTAAATTAAGTGACTGTTGCTTTTAATAATGTTTGCTTTTCTTCTCCCCCAGTTGTAGGGAGGCGCCGTGGTCTCGGTAGACGGATGCTGCCTACTACATAAACGGCGAACGGCGAAGACCCCCTCACGCCCACACGCACGGTCGTGTTCCATTTCACCTGATGTGGCACTTTGCGCCTCTGACGCTCGAGGTTACCCACATTGGTGATGATAGTGGCATGCGCTTATGAGCTTATGTTAGTGGAACTAAGGGGGATGATATTGACACCACGACAGAGGAATCCGGGGCAATACCCATCCGGGCGTATACAACCATTTGAGAGCATCGTCATCCTTCCTCTTCTGTTTCTTATCATCATCATGATCTACTAAGAGATGAGCTACGAAGAAGGCGGACGTGGAGAATTAGGGCAAATAAGATGAGAACGAGAATAAGGGTTACAGTTCTCCCTCACACACATATTTTCGATCGAGTACGCTTTCGTATAGTACCAGTGCCCTGTTAGGTCACTCAACGCTGCAGCAAACCCTCACACAAGACAATGTTTTCACCACTTTGCCGCCCCATAACGATACTACAGTAATCATCAGTGGTCCGGAGCGTGCTGACTTTCATATTTTTTTATATTAGCGTGGACACTCGTCATCAAAATCTATTTCCGCATGCATTCGCGGCCGAGAACGAGCCGCCGCGTGCGAACGCAGCTCCATTGGAGCCACCCCACCTTCGAGATTGCCGATGCTCGGCGGCCATCGCGAGCGCTTTTGGCCTCGGCATTGTCAACCAGAGGAATTTGTCAAGACCACAGGCGACCAGTCCTGAGCCTAGTGAATCTCATCGGTGGAACTACTAGTGCAGCGACCGCATTCACTGAATACCTCTGTCATGTGTCAGGGCATCCCCGGAGAGGGGATGCACTAAACCCCCCCCCCCCCCCTTCGCCAAAAGTGGAAGAAACGAACCAAGGAACGGAAATTTGGAGTGCGCGCCAGGAGCGCACCAATGAGCCAACACCAGCGCCGAAACAACGAGGAATCCTGGGCAAGTATGGCAGAGCACTGGTCATCCAATCGGAGAACGCCGCGCTGGGGACCAGTGGCGTGATGGCCATATATGGACATGCGAAAGGCAAACAGCCAATGAGAGTGCGCCACGGGAGAGCCCAGGGGGGATAAAAGCGGGGCGCACAAGGAAAAAGGGGGGGGGGGGGCGAGAAACCGGGAGGCAAAAAACCAAAGAAACCAGGAAGCGGCAGGATCACGTGCGTTTCAAGGAACGAGCCATGGGGGACGCGCCCAGGCCATCGACCATGCCATCCGAGCCTGGGCGGGAGTGGGCCGACTTCGCATCGGCACCGTCATCCTAGGTGCACCACAAACCTGTGTCTTCGTGGCCCCAGCGCCATCGGTCGGGCACCAGCGGCCAACGTCCACGCTCCGTCGACCTTCGTCTCGACGGCCCCGAAAGGCTAAGTTTGTGCCAAGACTGCCTGGGACCTCCAGCGGCAGCGGCTAGCAGGGGGTAGCCAATGAGGAAGCATGCCACCGAAGGGATGACTGCGCGCGTCGAACGCCGGCATCAAGGACCTCCAGCGGGAGCGGCTACCAGGGGGTAGCCGCAGAGGAAACGTCAGGACGCGCGGAGCCCACGCCGTCCAAGTAGTGACCGCGCGCATCGAACGCTGGCATCAAAGCGAGACGAGGACGGCTACCACCGAGTCGCGGCCCCGCAACGGGTGTGACACCTCAGCGCCGACGACAGCGGGGTAGGCCAGTCCATTGTAGGTGCATAGTAGGACACAATTTAGGAGTTGTGGTAGGAGAGACTTTACTAGGACGTTTATGTAAACAGTGGATTTTGAATAATTGGATAGAACTTTATTGTGGAGACGTTTTGGGTTTTGGTGCAAATTGTATTTTGAGATATTTAGTTAGTAGTTGAACTTTCAATTCTTTATTGGTTGAGTGCAATTTATTTATTAAGTGATTTGCTTTAAGGGGTTTTTCCAGTGTGTATTAAATGTTCGTTGTGTTAAACCTGTCAGCGGCTTTCCTGCGTCCACCTCTCTGAGCTGGTAAAGAAAACCTCACCATCGGTTCACGTGGCAACCTCAACATCGGCTCTGGCATGATGGGCTACTTCGCGGCGAGCAAGGTGATGGACAAGGCTGCCGCGCCCACCAGGGTTACGGCCGCCGATGTGCACGTCGCTCCCATGAGTGATGACGTGGTCGTCACCGTCCAGAACGAGAAGCCGAAAGAGCCACTTCCGTCCTCGGCTCGGCGGAAAGACAAGCAAGTGCACGCCGACGACAGAGTGACTGTGCCGTCCGCGTGGCCGATGCATCTGCCCACTGCAGGCGGAGTACCCTACTCCGGCGTGCCTGGGGAATTCGTGCTGATCCCAGCCATCGTCGGGAGTCTACCGCCTTCTGCGCTGCCATCGTCGCCCAACACGGAAGATGTGCGTGTCACGGCTGCGTCCTTGGCTCCAGCTGCACAACCCATTCGGTATGCAAGGCCTTAAAGGAACCATTCTCTCATCGGCTGAGCCAGAGGCGCGCGACCAACCAGCCTCCCCGCTTCCTTGGGCTGCCGCTCTGTGGGATCCAGCAATAATTGCGGAGATGATCAGCCCTGCGATCTTCAGCATGCCTTGGGACGTAATCACGTGGCAGTGGTAGTCGGCGCAGCGCAGACCGCTGGTGTCGGGTACGACGCTAGTCGAACCCGCCGAACTGGGACGCTAATTATTGTGGGTTTGCGACCGATCGTTGCCCCTTCAAAATGGAGCCCAAGGGACATTGGATCCAAATGCCAGCTGGATTCTTCTTATGCTCGTGTTAAGTTGTGGAAGTTGACGTAAACTTGGGCTTTGCACGATCTAACGGTACGCCCGGGCGAGAAGTATTCACTTTTATAGCGAAGGATCGAGTTGCCTAGCGAGTGGGAAGCGGGGAACTTGATGTCTGCAAGAATTTATACTTTTTTTGTACAACCGAAACTGAAATGTCTCGGGCTTTTTTGCCTCCACTTTTTTTCTGTTTAAAATATTCTGCCTCCTTTTCAGCTCAGCTATCCTCTCCATGTGGTGTTTTCGTTTTGCACTGAAGCTGTTCTTATTAAACACAAAGAAGGGCAGAATTTACCTTGTACAAATGCGCAACACGTTGACGAAACAAATTACAAATTTTGTCTACTTTATACACTATCGTGCAGTTTTGCCCCTTCCCTGTGCGGTCTCCCCGAGCTGCTCGGACCGCTTTTCCTTTTGGTTTTTATTTTTCTTAAGTGCCGCCCGTCCCGCTGGGCTTCATGCCCCCGTACGTGCGTGTGTCGCCGTGGCCGCCGGAGTGGAGGTGCTCGGATAGGCACTTCCTTCCGCATACCTGCCTATGACCCTTGACCCACTTCTCTAGCCGCCGTTGCTCCTTACCTTGCTTTCACGGCACCCTTTCCACTCGGCGTTTCTTTCTGCGTGCAACCGCTTCGCAGTTGCCGCCCTACCCGAAATATCCACTCTCTACCCTCTATCTTAATTAATCTCCCCGGTTCTTTTTACATCACTCTTCTGCACTGCAGTTGTTACTTTGCTGCAGCATCGCTTGCGATGGTGTGAAGAAAAACTGGTGATAATTGTCAACATCTGCAATCTGTTACTATAAAGTGGATCTCCGCAAAAATACATACTTCGGAAAGTTGCGCCCCTCGCGCAATCACTGTACAGAGAGAGCAACCGTAGAAAATTAGAAAACATAAACTTGTAACCGTGTGAATATATACACCATGGGAAAAAGGAAACCAAAGAGTATAGAACAATAAACAACCGAACGTATTTGTCCACTCATAGCAATATCTGCCCATAGAAAACAACAATGCAGTCAGAAGGCCTAAGAATGCTCCGTATTAGTAGACAGTTGTCTAAATACCTGTACATATTTACATCCAGATTTTGTAACATCACTTCTAGATTCGCGGGTCTGAATGTAGACTCTTTTAAATATGTAAAACGTGTGACCCAATGGGGACAGCACTGCACACGTTAGGTCCTGCATCCCAGAATGCTTTGCTAGAGCTTCCTGTTACTGTCACTCCTCCACAGGCTATTCGCTAACTTGATAAGGCACGTAATAACAGCTGTATACTGGGGGCATCCCTGTGACAGACGGGCTAACCGTATAGGTCACAGCGGAGAGGGGCGCGTGCGTTACCACCGCCTGGCTGAGAGCACAGCTCTGCCTATGGTGGCCGCCCCATCCGCCAGCTGGAGAACAGGAGGACCGGACCTGGACCGCTGCCAGGCCTCATGTCCTGCTCTCCCAGGGGATGCCCTCCCCCTTCCGCAGGGGCCAGTGCTTCTGCAGACAGGCCGTGCATGGGGCATCGGCACAAGCCGCCAGCTGCTCGTCCGCTTTTTGTTGGATTCTGGCAGTCAGCGGACCTTCATCCGACGCGATGTGTCCCGCGCACTCGATTGTCCCGTCGACGGGGTCGAACGTCTTACCATTGCTACTTTCGGAAACACTCGCACGAGCGCACCTGTTTCGTGCAACCGGGTCTCCTTGACGCTCAAAAGTCAGCACGATGGCCAGCGCATCACGATCGAGGCCCTAGAAGTCCCCAATATCTGTAACGTCACAAGCCCGCCCGTCAGCGAAGAGATTCTCACTTCGATGGCCGCTAAGTGTCAAGTTGCGGCTGATGCCCGGCTTTCGGCCACGTTTCAGGAGCATCAGATAAGCGTGCTGATCGGGTCGGACGCATATTGGAAGGTGGCCACGGGACGAATTTCTCGGATTTCTCCCTCGCTAACAGCCGTGGAAACAGTTCTGGGCTGGACTATGCAAGGTGCCCAACTTGAAGGCCCAAGTCCTTCGACCGCGCACTCCAGCGCGCTGTTTTTGTCGCTCGGGGAAGCGCCCCCTGAAGACGCCGCCGCTGACGTTGAATTGTCGTCCATGTGGCGCCTGGAAGCAATCGGCATTCAGGGATCATCGGAAAACTCAGGATTCAATGACCCCGCCATCCTCCAGTTCCAGCAGGGAGTTCGCAAGGCAAGCGACCGCTATGAAGTGCCCCTTCTAATTCGAGAGCCGGGGCTCGATGTCTCCGATAACAATTATCGGCTTGCAGAGCAGAGGCTCTGTATGCAGCTCAAACGCTTCCGCGGTCAGCCAGATTTACTAAGGCAATACGACAAGACCATCCGCACATACTTTGATGAGGGCCATGCGGAACGAGTGACCTGCGACAAAGAGGATGGGAAACCGAACACCTACTATATGCCACACCATGGTGTCGTGCGTCGTGATGCTGTGACAACCAAGCTTCGAGTTGTTTTCGACGCGTCGTCCCATGTTCCCTGCCATCCATCCTTGAACAGCGTGCTACTGAAAGGCCCAAAGTTAGACGCAAACTTACTGAAGTTGCTGGTTGAGTTCCGGTGCCATCACGTCGTTCTCGTGGCAGACATAAAGAAAGCGTACCTGCAGATGGTTATTCGCGAGGAAGATCGGGACGCTTTAAGGTTCCTCTGGGTTAAGCACCTTCCGAATGAAGAAGACCCTCTTCCTCAGATAGTCCACTGGCGCATGACAAGAGTGCCATTCGGAGCCACGTCTAGCCCATTCCTACTCGCCGCAACACTTCGTCACCACCTAAAGGAATGTAAAGAGCAGTTCCCAGACACGGTCGCCAAACTGGTCGACGCGTTTTACGTGGACGACCTTGTCGTCGGGGTCGACAACGCCGAGCAAGCCAAGCGTATCTACGCCGAGTCGAGGTCCATTTTGGCGGGTGCTGGTATGGAACTGAGGAAATGGGCCTCGAACCTTTCGTCCCTGCGAAGCCAATTCCTTGAAGACAACGTGGCTTTTGAAACGGAAGGAGGGGACCCTTGTAACATGAAGGTGCTCGGTATGCAGTGGGACCGCTCAGACGACAGTGTCGTGCTAAGTGCGGACAATGTCGCCACCTTTGTATCCACAAAGCCAGTGACAAAGAGGACAATGCTCCAGTCGTTCGCGCGGCTCTACGACCCTCTAGGATTTCTGGCCCCTTTCACAGTTCGAGCGAAGATCATTTTCCAAGACTTATGGAAACTGCAGCATCCGTGGGATTCACCACTGCCGACGGCTCAACTCAATGCGTGGAACAGCTGGTGCAGCGAGCTCAGCGACCTAAGACGCATTTGCTTGCCACGGCATGCCTTCACGATGAAGTACACGGAACACGACACTCGAGAGCTCCACGTGTTCGCTGACGCAAGCCTGAGAGCCTATGGTACTGTAGTCTACGTCCGGTCGTTATCGGAAACCGGAAGATGGGAAGTGAACCTGCTGCTCAGCAAAGGCCGCATTGCACCCATCAAAACCACCTCTCTCCCACGCCTTGAGCTCCTCGCCTGTTTGATAGCTGCCCGACTATTTGATTTCCTGAAACGGCTACCGTGCCTGTCAGAAGTTCGGTATTTCTTCTGGACCGATTCAAAAATCGCCCTCCATTGGATTTCGGGGGAACCGAGCCGATGGCCGCCATTCGTGAGAAATCGCGTGTCCGAGATACAACGACTGACACAAGGCCAAGGGACGTGGGCTCATTGTCGCAGCAAGGATAACCCAGCCGATTTGATTACTCGAGGCCTTGCCGCATCCGCTGTCGCAGCCACGGAAATGTGGTGGCATGGCCCACATTGGCTCGCACTGCAATCTCAGGATAGGCCAACGGACAGAGAAAGAGTTGCGGACGTCGGTGAACCGCCATCTCTACAGACAGCTTCATGCGCGCTAGTAACAACGCCAGCTGAGCCGTTGCTAAGTATCAAGTCGTACAGTCGGTACTCCAGGCTTCTTCGGGTAACTGCCTGGATACAGCGCTTCGTCGAAAATACGCGAAAGTTAACGCATTCAGCAAGGGGACCACTGACGAGCGATGAAGTTCTCAAGGCGGAACGCTACTGGCTCCGGTTCGTACAGAACGAAGCTTTTCCGGAGGATATGCGAGCGTTGTCACGTGGTCAGCGTGCCGGAACTGCAACTCGCCTCATTTTACTACGGCCGTTTTTGGACGACGATGGAATCCTGCGCGTCGGCGGACGCCTACAGCAGTTAGGATCCTCGGTTGACACCCGTCACCCCGTCATCCTGCCGGGCCGTCACGACTTTTCCCGGCTACTAATCATCGCAACCCACCAGCGCCTGTTGCACGCGGGTGTTGACAGCACTCTCACAGAACTGAGAGACCGATTTTGGATTATCAAGGGTCGTCAAGTGGTGAAGACAGTGCTGCACGGATGCTTGCTTTGTCGTCGACACAAGCTCACACCAGAAACAGCTCCAGTTGCGCCTCTACCACGAGATCGTATCACTGAATCCAGTCCGTTCGAAGTTGTCGGTGTAGACTTCTGTGGACCGCTGTTCTGTCGCACGAAGAATCCTGCGCAAACAAAGGCCTACGTCGCCGTTTTCTCCTGTGGTGTGACACGAGCCGTCCACCTTGAGCTCACATCTCAGATGACGTCATCGAGCTTCTTGTCTGCTTTCAGGCGGTTTATCGCTAGACGCGGTATTCCATCGACAATTTACTCGGATAACGCCTTAGCCTTCCACCACTGCGCACGCTCTCTCCGTTCGGCTCCGGAAGACCCCGTCCTTGATTTTTGCAGCGGCCGCAACATTTCCTGGAAATTTAACGTCGAAAGAGCTCCGTGGTGGGGTGGTTGGTGGGAACGCTTAATCCGGCTCACCAAGGAGACATTACGGCGAATTCTCGGCCGCAGTTGCCTCACTACTGAAGAGCTGCAGACGACGCTTTGCGAAGTCGAGGCAGTAATTAACAGCCGGCCCCTTACGTATATCTCGGCAGACGCGGCTGAGCCATACCCGCTGACCCCAGCGCACTTCTGGCTGGGCAAAAGTAACACGTGCCTGCCTCAGCAACTCGGCCTTCCAGAACCGCTGTCCACGGGCAGCGAGCTACGCAGACGAGCTCGGCACCGTCAGATCGTAACGGAGCGTCTTTGGCGTCGATGGAAACGAGAGTACCTCCTGTTGCTCCGATCCGCTCACGAGGCAACAGCGCAGCTTCCCTCCAGGCTCCAAGTGGGGGACGTAGTGCTCGTACAGGACAATTCGCCGCCGGCCTTCTGGCAACTTGGGCGCATTCTTCAACTATTTCCCGGACGCGACGGAGTTGTGCGCTCGTGTTCCCTACGCCTGTCATCGGGACGGGAAATACGTCGTCCAGTGCAGCGGCTGTGCTTTTTTGAAGCAAACCCCTGATCAACTTGGGGCCGCGGGAGTATGTTGAATAAAGAGAAAGAAGCGCGCCACGAGGCAGGCAGCGGGGGCTCGCTCCACGAGCGCGGCTCTCGCGGCAGTCGTTCGTAGGCATCGCTGATAACCGGACGTCTGGTTTACTGGTTCCCTTTCGCTACACATTCTCTGTTGGGCATGTCGGGATTGGCGGCTGCCCGACATCGCGGGCCAACCGCGCTCTGCGGAAAGGGTAGCATTCACGTGGTCGTGGTGAATGCTTGCACGCTCGTGTACTCGCAGACTTCAGTGCACGTTAAAGACCCCACCAGGCTTCACGGTGGCCAAATCATTCCTCAGAGCGACGATTACAACTAATTAGGCAAAATTATAGTCTTAGGGGGAGCTGCGAACTTCGATTCGGCAAAATTTTTTGTTCCTGTGTAAAAAGGTTGGCAAGGTTTCTTAAGAACAACATTGGTCATTGAATAGATTTAGAACAACCACGAACACTTGGCATGAAGGTTTATATAATACTGGTTCATAGTACACAATGCACACATGGTACACACGCACCATCGCTGCATTACTTTTGTGATCAATAGAACGCATTTTGCGATAGCTATCACGCAAGTACACGTCACAATAAAAATGCCATTGTTCCGACTGACCACCAGACATCGCTCTGTCCGCTACATTCTGGAATCTTATGACATGCTATACCATTACAAACTGAACTGAAATGGCGCTTACACGAGTGAAGCACGACATGGAACGTTCTTGGACTGACGCTCTTTGATTAGTCGACAGCAGTACTCCGCAAATGATACGAGTAGTAGTAGTAGCATAGAGCAACGAGTTGAGCAGTCTGTAAAAGTGCACCTCCGAAGACAAATCAGAGCTGAAAACTCCAGAACGAGCAAAAGGGACGAGCACTGGGAAATGGGAAAGTGCGGGAACGGCCTGCCTTTAACGCATGTGTTATCTGATTTAGTGCTGTTTTCTTTCAACAATGAATTCGTTTCCTGCAATGTTGAGGGATGGAGTTTTATGAAAAATGAATGACTGTGCACCATACGCTAACAGTTTTCCCTGTGTAAAAAACGCTAAAATGCCGTGAAGAAAAGCCAACTTTCTATGACGATGGTGAATTCTCGCGGGTGAAGTTAAAGAAAAACGTCTGAGTGGCGGGAATTGATTCTGAGTCCCTCGCGTTATGAAGCAGTTAGCTCCGTTTAGAGGTGGTCCGAATTAAGGCTAAATGCAGACGACAACCAAAGAATTCGTCGCGTGAAAGATTCGGGTATATCCATCGTCTTCACAAGAAGAAATTATGCTAGACGAAATGATTGTAACCTTCGGGTGTGACCGTGCCTTCGCTGTTGCGCAGAAGAGTACACTTAACAGCCTGATTGTTCGTATAAAGATGCAGCGAGCAAAGGGCAACGTCATTTCCTATCGCGTGCAAGTTGCCGACAGTGACATTTCGTTTGGTAAGCCTCGCACTCTATACGCGCTACCAGCAGCAACATACCATTGCTACATTGATGTGCATTCCTTTGCCCCGTTGTGACTACAAAGATAGCGTTTATGTCGTTTTGATTCGTCTGGAGGAGAAAGGGCATGAAGAGTATGAGGTTGAGGAAGAATTCAGCACGTGAGGTGAGCAATGCCGTATCCGGCGCGCATCCCCTCTTGAACCGCCGACGTCGCCGATCTCGTCAGGGAACGACTCCTCCGCCGGAAGCTCCACCTTTCGGATCCGCCTTGGGTAAGCTTGCTCGACGCGAATGCAACTAGTTAGCGATTCACGAGCGCTAGAGGCCCTCCACCACCACTGAGATACAGGAACGCTGAGGTCGAACGGCTGCAATGAAACTGCTTTGGAGGGAGGCAGCTCACGCTCATGAGCTCGTGCTCGGAGGCGACGACAATAACGACGATGGCCATAATTATGAGTGGCAATGCGGGTATTAGAAAGTTGGATATCTTGAGAGGCGACTTTCGTATTTAAGCTAAAAAGTCCAAAGTTTTTCAGTTCATGTAAAAAGACATACTCTGCTTTTTAAAAAGTCTGACATTTATGACACCCCTCTTTTCTTGGCTCTTCTATTTTACATGTATTATGGCGAGTCGACTCAGCTGATCTTGAACGCCAGCAGTAGCCTTTGGTTTCAAAGAGCCATATTCTGCCACCCACTCCCTCCCTTGTCTTCTTTGTTGTAGTTGATAATTGATCAACTCCTTTAAGCAAGTATGTGGAGTGACCACGGCTTGCGACCACCAAAAAACGTAGTTCTGAGCATTGGAGAATCCCTATCTAGTTGTCATAAGACATTGTAATCTTCGCATCGTGACGGTAGTATTAAACTAGAGCAATAATGTGCGTCAGATTAAGAATAACATTTTGAATATACTGCATTTATATTGAACACTAACGGAATAAAAATATTTTTTCACTGGTTTATACTCTCGAGGGCATGCATTATCACCATCAGTAGTACCAGTGTGCATGGATGGGCAGACGACCACGAGTAGCCCCGTGTGAACACAGTTCCATTTCAACTGTGGACCCTCGAGGTTGCTGGAAATCGGCAGCCCACCAAGACCCTTTGTGCCCCTTGGAATCCTTCACCAGAGAGCTTCGACAAGACCACCGACGATCCGTCATCAACCCTGTGAACTTAAACTTGTGAAACTACAGCCAGAGCAGCAATCCACTGACGTCGCTAACATTTGCTCTGGCATGGTCGGCCACCCCGAGACGATCGCGAGATTGTCGCAGCTGCTTCTGCCGCCATTTTAAATACCGCCGAACAGTAGGACAGCCCCGCGATCCCTTTTGCTTTTCTTCACCCAACGGGTGGCCCAAATGGCGGAGTAGATGTGAACGCGTCTACACGACGTCAGGCCTTCACGACGTTTGAACACCAAGTAAATGACTTACTCAACATCATGGGGGACAAGTCTGAGGACATCTTCAGCAGATTTGAGCTCGCCCCTGCCAGAGCAAAGAAATTTAGCGTCGGGGTGGACCGCTTCAAGAAATATTTTATTCCTCGCCGCAATGTGATCTACGAGTGAGCAGGCGTCAACACGCGGGTTCAGAAAGAAGGGGAATCTGCCGGAGACTTCACGACGGCACTTCACGCACTGCCCCAGCATAGCGAGTACGGCAGCCTTCAGGAGCGGATGGTTCTTGACCGGTAAGTCGTGGGTATTCGCGACAAGAAGTTATCTGCCAGACTACAGCTTAACCTTTACCTAACGCTTCAGAAAGCCCTACAATCCGTACGCCACCACGGGAAAGTCAGGGAACAGCATGCAGAGCTTCACTCCGACCTGGCAGCTGTCAAAAAGGTGGGCGGTACACGCCGTGCATAGAGGCAACGCACACGCAAATCACCTTCTAACTCTACTCAAGGAAGACCCGCGATTAACACGTCTCAGGGCTCGAGGACTTGTGGTTGGTGTGGTAGAGGTTCTCACTCACGATCTTCCTGCCCAGGAAAGGACGCCAAATGCAACTCCTGTCGCAAAAAGGGACACATTTTGTCGGTATGCCTCTCCAAACGGGCGGACAACCAGGAGTTCGAATTTGCGTTTCTTGGCACTGTGAGCTCACCTGGCGTCCACAACTGGGAAGCTACCGTCATGGTGCAAGGACAACCATTGAGATTTAAAATCGACACGGGCACAAATGAAACTGCACTCTACCCAGAAGCATTCGCATGAATTCAACATCGTCCTATTTTGGTGAAGTCTCAAAGGGAGCTCCACGGGCCAGACCGACGGTCGTTGTCTGTACAGGAAGTAGCATCACTGCAACTAGTTTTCCGAGATCAACAGACCACTGAAGATGTCTACGTTCTCGATGAAGTGCGCTACCCTCTCCTCAGTGAGACCGCAATTGAAAAGCTCCGGCTGATCACTTGCCTCAACTCTAACAGCCACACAGTCAAACCTAAAAAGGAGTCCCACTTCACTTTTCACTGTCCTGGGCACTCTGCCAGCAGAGTACGTCTTTCCCTTTCAAGATGGAGCGACGCCATTTTTACTGTGCTCTCCTCGACAAATTCAGAATCCCATTTACAAGAAGACCAAAAAGGAACTGGAACGGATGGAACATACGTCATTTGTCGAGTGGACGAGCCAACACCCTTGCGAGCTCTAATGATGCCGGTGGTGAACCCCACAAGAGCCATACGTGTGTGTGTGTGGACTTCACAGAGCTAAACCGCTTTGTGCTAAGGTAATGCATCCGATTTCTTCTCATGAGCACACTTTAGGACTGCTCGCTGGCGCAAGAATGTTTTTAAAGCTGGATGCCAGTTCAGGTTTCTGACAGATTAAGCTCGCTGAATCACGCAGGAAGCTAACGACATTCAACACACCACTTGGAAGTTTTTACTTCAATCTCCTCCCATTTGGCATTGCCTCAGCCCCCGAGATATTACAGAGACAGATGAACACAATCTTGGAGGGAATACCCCGGGTCTTCTGTCACATAAATGACATTCTTCTTTGGGGAGCTACCACAAAGCAGAATAACGAGGCCCTTCGTACAGCTCTACGACGCCTCGCCCATGTAGGAGTCACTCTCAATGAGGTGAAGTGCGTGTTCTACGTCCGAGAGCCCATCTACTTGGGGCACAAAATCTGCCAGGAAGGCCTCCGACCAGATGAGGCCAAAATCAAGGTAATCACAAACGAAATCCCCGGCGAACAGGACAGAGTTTTAAAGAGCACTAGGTATAGGTATGGCAACATACGTAGCTTGGTTTGTTCACAACTTGGCGGAGGTGTTACAGCCTCTCACTCTGCTCCGCTCCAAGAAACATGGGTGATTCAGGTATATATATCAACAAACTGCTTTCGACAAGTGGAAGCGGCTTCTCACTACAAGTCCAGCCCCCGCTGTCTATGACGCTGCAAAGGAAACCGTCGTGACAGCAAATGCTTCTTCATTTGGACTGGGAGCCGTTATTCGTCAACGACTGGCTAAAGGAAACTATGCGGTCATTGCCTACGCTTCTCGCCTGTTGACAGACACAGATAGTCACTCCACAAGCCGCTCATTCCAATATTCACCTCCAAAGCATTCGATGGTCTCACGCCAAGGCTGCAGCGTCTGCGGATGCACATGATGCGCTACTCCTACGACATAGCCTACGTGCCGCTGAAAATGTTTTGGCTGCAGGCGCACTGTCACGTGCACCGCTCATGGCTACAGATCCCAGGGATCTAGCTGAAGAAGTCGAGAGCTTTGTACGTTTCGTGACGTCAAGCGTGCCCTTCAAAGCGCTATGCCTGCATTGGCTGAAGGACAGTCAACAGGAAGACGGATTGTTCATACAACTAGGGAGGTTTTGCATCAAAGAATCGCCTCCTGGAAGAGACCTGTGTCCGGAGGCCAAGCAGTTCTTCCATTTCGCAACAAGCTGTTTAATGAAGGGGACATTCTTTGGTATGGGACAAGAGTAATAGTATCTCATTCTTGCCGACCAGCTATCCTGCGTCTACTGCATTAGGGACACTTCCTAATCACGAAGACGCTGGCAAAAGTAAAAGAGGCAGTATGTTGGCCCGGAATTTTACGGGACATCGAATACGTCATTAAGTGCTGTCATAAATGCGTCGAAACTACCCTAAACAGGAAAAGGCCGCTCAAACCAACACCATTTCCAGAAAGGCCCTGGCAGCCCACAGCAATGGACCTTTACTTCGAACATACCAAGTTGTGGCTGCAACAGCTCCTCGACATGCGGCAAAGGATACCCATCAATGATAATTGCCTTATTCGGTTCCCGGAGGTCCACACACAGCCGAATGTCACCGTTCTTTTTCCGGACGACGACGAGTGGCGAAACCCACTCCGAGGCGTCGACACGTTCAATGACATCATTGTCCTCGCGGTGTCGCAGCTCGCTAGACACTGGATCACGGAGAGCAAGAGGCAATCGCCGTAGCTTAGATGCAACTGGAGTCACTCCTGGCCGCCATTGGATCTTATGCGAAGCGTCTTTGACAAGACCCAACTCGCCATTGAAGAGATGTTCGAAACCCGGGGGCACGTTCACGGGACACTGCACTGCACACACCGATGCTAGTCGACACGTAAGAGACGCACCGTCGATCTGAATACCCAATTGTTGGATGGCGTCGAGTCCCAAAAGCGATGTCCCTTTGTCTGTGACGTAGAATGTGACGGAGCAAGACTGTTGCAAGACTTGAACAGGAGCTTGGAATGAGCCGCGGATGCCGATACGCTGCTTGGAAATATTCCACAAGTCGATTGAGGCCTTCGACAAGGCATGCTGTTTACTGAAATGACGCTTGAAATCTTCGGCAGTCATCAACGACACGGATGCTCAGGTATCGACCAAGAGTTGCATGGTCACTCCGCTGACTTCGGTCCTTTCTCGGAGGATTGTTGACGCCAACTTCCGCTTGGACGACTAAGTCCTTCCTCGAAGAAGCGCTGACTGATAAGACGGAAGATCTCGAAGATGAGTTGATCTCCGTGGATGTTGGATGCTGTACAGGTTCCGGTGCCGGAGCGGAGCCCGTAGTTTCCTTCGAAGAAACTCGATGAACTGGTGCCGGCTTGCGGCACATCGACGCGAAATGTCCCCAATTGTTACAAGAGTTGAATTTCAAGACAATTTTGAAATGCTGAATTATGACATCTATTTCCGCATCGTTCGCACAACTGAAGCTTGCCTGCAAACTTCTTCGGCTGGACTGTACCGCGAAACTCTGCAGCTGACTGCGAATTGAAACGTCCATCTTGGGGGCCACCATCTTGCTTTCCCGAACCCTGTGGAATGACGTCACGGCCTCCCCGGCTGGCCAGGGCATCTTGAATTCCTATGCCGGCATCTTGAGCGCACCGGCTTCCCCGGCGGCCCATGCCATCTTGATTCTCCACGCCGCCATCTTCGCGACGTCCTACCGCTTGTACTTGATGGTGATGCGAACCGAAGGCTTGATTCGCCAACGACAACGACTCAAAACTCCGACCAATCTCTTCAGCTTTCTCCAAAGACAACTTTTCACCATAAGCGAGCAGCTTTTCTCTAACTTGGGGGTTAGACGTCTCATGTATAATGTGATCTCGTACGCGCTCCGCGTACGTCAGACCGAACTTGCAACGTACGGCTTTCTCATTTAGAACGGTCACGTATTCTAAAAAACGTTCCCCCTGTAATTGACGACGGCTTGTGAACTCGTGTCGTTCAACAAGCGTGTTTGTAGACGTGGCGAAGAGCCGGTCTAGCTGCTCCACGAGTTGGTCGTATTTCGAAACGGCCGAAGCCGATGATGCGGTCACACTAGAGTCGGAGGCGGAGTCGGTCACGTTAGGGTTGGTCACGTTAGAGTCGATCACGTTACTGGCGTCCCTCCTTGCTTCATCCTGCTCCATCTCGGCAAAATACTTCCGTTGCCCCTCCCTACCCAAAACGATGACGAGCGCCGACGCGTGCCGTCCGTCGCTCCACTCGCTGCCGCCAGCCGCCTCGAGATGGGCCTGAAACAATTTTTTCCAGTTATGCCACGGAATCAGAGGCGGCCCCGGCAATTCGAGGTCAAAAGGCATAAGAATGCTCCGTATTAGAAGACAGTTGTCTAAATACCTGTACATATTGAAAGGCCAAGATTCGAGGCAGCCTTTTATTCAGGCGATCGGGGCCGAAGAACACCAGATCACACGACGATGATGATAAACTACAAAATGAAGAAGTGGCGGAGGCCACTGTGTGATGATGGGGATTTACAGGTGATGCATAGAAATGCGCCCTTGTGAGGGGATTGGCCCTCACACTAGTTCGTCCCTCCAAGCGATGCAGCCACCTGACCCAATCCGTCCCCACACTATTTCCTCCCTCTTCGCAAAGGCAGGCGCCGGTCGCCATCAGTCCTCACGATATTTACATCCAGATTTTGTAACATCACTTCTAGATTCGCGGGTCTGAATGTAGACTCTTTTAAATATGTAAAACGTGTGACCCAATGGGGACAGCACTGCACACGTTAGGTCCTGCCTCCCAGAATGCTTTGCTAGAGCTTCCTGTTACTGTCACTCCTCCACAGGCTATTCGCTAACTTGATAAGGCACGTAATAACAGCTGTATACTGGGGGCATCCCTGCGACAGACGGGCTAACCGCATAGGTCACAGCGGAGAGGGTCGCGTGCGTTACCACCGCCTGGCTGAGAGCACAGCTCTGCCTATGGTGGCCGCCCCATCCGCCAGCTGGAGAACAGGAGGACCGGACCTGGACCGCTGCCAGGCCTCAAGTCCTCCTCTCCCAGGGGATGCCCCCCCCCCCTTCCGCAGGGGCTCAGTCGCTGCGTGGCGTGTGCAGCGGTTGGGCATGTCGGGATTGGCGGCTGCCCGACATCGCGGGCCAACCGCGCTCTGCGGAAAGGGTAGCATTCACGTGGTCGTGGAGAATGCTTGCACGCTCGTGTACTCGCAGACTTCAGTGCACGTTAAAGACCCCACCAGGCTTCACGATGGCCAAATCATTCCTCTACGGAGGTGCAAGCTCTGCAGAGCGACGATTACAACTAATTAGGCAAAATTCCAGTCTTAGGGGGAGCTGGGAACTTCGATTCGGCAAAATTTTTTGTTCCTGTGTAAAAAGGTTGGCAAGGTTTCCTAAGAACAACGTTGGTCATTGAATAGATTTAGAACAACCACGAACACTTGGCATGAAGGTTTATATAATACTGGTTCATAGTACACAATGCACACATGGTACACACGCACCATCGCTGCATTACTTTTGTGATCAATAGAACGCATTTTGCGATAGCTATCACGCAAGTACACGTCACAATAAAAGTGCCATTGTTCCGACTGACCACCAGACATCGCTCTCTCCGCTACATTCTGGAATCTTATGACATGCTATACCATTACAAACTGAACTGAAATGGCGCTTAGACGAGTGAAGCACGACATGGAACGTTCTTGGACTGACGCTCTTTGATTAGTCGACAGCAGTACTCCGCAAATGATACGAGTAGTAGTAGTAGCATAGAGCAACGAGTTGAGCAGTCTGTAAAAGTGCACCTCCGAAGACAAATCAGAGCTGAAAACTCCAGAACGAGCAAAAGGGACGAGCACTGGGAAATGGGAAAGTGCGGGAACGGCCTGCCTTTAACGCATGTGTTATCTGATTTAGTGCTGTTTTCTTTCAACAATGAATTCGTTTCCTGCAATGTTGAGGGATGGAGTTTTATGAAAAATGAATGACTGTGCACCATACGCTAACAGTTTTCCCTGTGTAAAAAACGCTAAAATGCCGTGAAGAAAAGCCAACTTTCTATGACGATGGTGAATTCTCGCGGGTGAAGTTAAAGAAAAACGTCTGAGTGGCGGGAATTGATTCTGAGTCCCTCGCGTTATGAAGCAGTTAGCTCCGTTTAGAGGTGGTCCGAATTAAGGCTAAATGCAGACGACAACCAAAGAATTCGTCGCGTGAAAGATTCGGGTATATCCATCGTCTTCACAAGAAGAAATTATGCTAGACGAAATGATTGTAACCTTCGGGTGTGACCGTGCCTTCGCTGTTGCGCAGTAGAGTACACTTAACAGCCTGATTGTTCGTATAAAGATGCAGCGAGCAAATGGCAACGTCATTTCCTATCGCGTGCAAGTTGCCGACAGTGACATTTCGTTTGGTAAGCCTCGCACTCTATACGCGCTACCAGCAGCAACATACCATTGCTACATTGATGTGCATTCCTTTGCCCCGTTGTGACTACAAAGATAGCGTTTATGTCGTTTTGATTCGTCTGGAGGAGAAAGGGCATGAAGAGTATGAGGTTGAGGAAGAATTCAGCACGTGAGGTGAGCAATGCCGTATCCGGCGCGCATCCCCTCTTGAACCGCCGACGTCGCCGATCTCGTCAGGGAACGACTCCTCCGCCGGAAGCTCCACCTTTCGGATCCGCCTTGGGTAAGCTTGCTCGACGCGAATGCAACTAGTTAGCGATTCACGAGCGCTAGAGGCCCTCCACCACCACTGAGTTACAGGAACGCTGAGGTCGAACGGCTGCAATGAAACTGCTTTGGAGGGAGGCAGCTCGCGCTCATGAGCTCGTGCTCGGAGGCGACGACAATAACGACGATGGCCATAATTATGAGTGGCAATGCGGGTATTAGAAAGTTGGATATCTTGAGAGGCGACTTTCGTATTTAAGCTAAAAAGTCCAAAGTTTTTCAGTTCATGTAAAAAGACATACTCTGCTTTTTAAAAAGTCTGACATTTATGACACCCCTCTTTTCTTGGCTCTTCTATTTTACATGTATTATGGCGAGTCGACTCAGCTGATCTTGAACGCCAGCAGTAGCCTTTGGTTTCAAAGAGCCATATTCTGCCACCCACTCCCTCCCTTGTCTTCTTTGTTGTAGTTGATAATTGATCAACTCCTTTAAGCAAGTATGTGGAGTGACCACGGCTTGCGACCACCAAAAAACGTAGTTCTGAGCATTGGAGAATCCCTATCTAGTTGTCATAAGACATTGTAATCTTCGCATCGTGACGGTAGTATTAAACTAGAGCAATAATGTGCGTCAGATTACGAATAACATTTTGAATATACTGCATTTATATTGAACACTAACGGAATAAAAATATTTTTTCACTGGTTTATACTCTCGAGGGCATGCATTATCACCATCAGTAGTACGAGTGTGCATGGATGGGCAGACGACCACGAGTAGCCCCGTGTGAACACAGTTCCATTTCAACTGTGGACCCTCGAGGTTGCTGGAAATCGGCAGCCCACCAAGACCCTTTGTGCCCCTTGGAATCCTTCACCAGAGAGCTTCGACAAGACCACCGACGATCCGTCATCAACCCTGGGAACTTAAACTTGTGAAACTACAGCCAGAGCAGCAATCCACTGACGTCGCTAACATTTGCTCTGGCATGGTCGGCCACCCCGAGACGATCGCGAGATTGTCGCAGCTGCTTCTGCCGCCATTTTAAATACCGCCGAACAGTAGGACAGCCCCGCGATCCCTTTTGCTTTTCTTCACCCAACGGGTGGCCCAAATGGCGGAGTAGATGTGAACGCGTCTACACGACGTCAGGCCTTCACGACGTTTGAACACCAAGTAAATGACTTACTCAACATCATGGGGGACAAGTCTGAGGACATCTTCAGCAGATTTGAGCTCGCCCCTGCCAGAGCAAAGAAATTTAGCGTCGGGGTGGACCGCTTCAAGAAATATTTTATTCCTCGCCGCAATGTGATCTACGAGTGAGCAGGCGTCAACACGCGGGTTCAGAAAGAAGGGGAATCTGCCGGAGACTTCACGACGGCACTTCACGCACTGCCCCAGCATAGCGAGTACGGCAGCCTTCAGGAGCGGATGGTTCTTGACCGGTAAGTCGTGGGTATTCGCGAGAAGAAGTTATCTGCCAGACTACAGGTTAACCTTTACCTAACGCTTCAGAAAGCCCTACAATCCGTACGCCACCACGGGAAAGTCAGGGAACAGCATGCAGAGCTTCACTCCGACCTGGCAGCTGTCAAAAAGGTGGGCGGTACACGCCGTGCATAGAGGCAACGCACACGCAAATCACCTTCTAACTCTACTCAAGGAAGACCCGCGATTAACACGTCTCAGGGCTCGAGGACTTGTCGTTGGTGTGGTAGAGGTTCTCACTCACGATCTTCCTGCCCAGGAAAGGACGCCAAATGCAACTCCTGTCGCAAAAAGGGACACATTTTGTCGGTATGCCTCTCCAAACGGGCGGACAACCAGGAATTCGAATTTGCCTTTCTTGGCACTGTGAGCTCACCTGGCGTCCACAACTGGGAAGCTACCGTCATGGTGCAAGGACAACCATTGAGATTTAAAATCGACACGGGCACAAATGAAACTGCACTCTACCCAGAAGCATTCGCATGAATTCAACATCGTCCTATTTTGGTGAAGTCTCAAAGGGAGCTCCACGGGCCAGACCGACGGTCGTTGTCTGTACAGGAAGTAGCATCACTGCAACTTGTTTTCCGAGATCAACAGACCACTGAAGATGTCTACGTTCTCGATGAAGTGCGCTACCCTCTCCTCAGTGAGACCGCAATTGAAAAGCTCCGGCTGATCACTTGCCTCAACTCTAACAGCCACACAGTCAAACCTAAAAAGGAGTCCCACTTCACTTTTCACTGTCCTGGGCACTCTGCCAGCAGAGTACGTCTTTCCCTTTCAAGATGGAGCGACGCCATTTTTACTGTGCTCTCCTCGACAAATTCAGAATCCCATTTACAAGAAGACCAAAAAGGAACTGGAACGGATGGAACATACGTCATTTGTCGAGTGGACGAGCCAACACCCTTGCGAGCTCTATTGATGCCGGTGGTGAACCCCACAAGAGCCATACGTGTGTGTGTGTGGACTTCACAGAGCTAAACCGCCTTGTGCTAAGGTAATGTCATCCGATTTCTTCTCATGAGCACACTTTAGGACTGCTCGCTGGCGCAAGAATGTTTTTAAAGCTGGATGCCAGTTCAGGTTTCTGACAGATTAAGCTCGCTGAATTACGCAGGAAGCTAACGACATTCAACACACCACTTGGAAGTTTTTACTTCAATCTCCTCCCATTTGGCATTGCCTCAGCCCCCGAGATATTACAGAGACAGATGAACACAATCTTGGAGGGAATACCCCGGGTCTTCTGTCACATAAATGACATTCTTCTTTGGGGAGCTACCACAAAGCAGAATAACGAGGCCCTTCGTACAGCTCTACGACGCCTCGCCCATGTAGGAGTCACTCTCAATGAGGTGAAGTGCGTGTTCTACGTCCGAGAGCCCATCTACTTGGGGCACAAAATCTGCCAGGAAGGCCTCCGACCAGATGAGGCCAAAATCAAGGTAATCACAAACGAAATCCCCGGCGAACAGGACAGAGTTTTAAAGAGCACTAGGTATAGGTATGGCAACATACGTAGCTTGGTTTGTTCACAACTTGGCGGAGGTGTTACAGCCTCTCACTCATGCTCCGCTCCAAGAAACATGGGTGATTCAGGTATATATATCAACAAACTGCTTTCGACAAGTGGAAGCGGCTTCTCACTACAAGTCCAGCCCCCGCTGTCTATGACGCTGCAAAGGAAACCGTCGTGACAGCAAATGCTTCTTCATTTGGACTGGGAGCCGTTATTCGTCAACGACTGGCTAAAGGAAACTATGCGGTCATTGCCTACGCTTCTCGCCTGTTGACAGACACAGATAGTCACTCCACAAGCCGCCCATTCCAATATTCACCTCCAAAGCATTCGATGGTCTCACGCCAAGGCTGCAGCGTCTGCGGATGCACATGATGCGCTACTCCTACGACATAGCCTACGTGCCGCTGAAAATGTTTTGGCTGCAGGCGCACTGTCACGTGCACCGCTCATGGCTACAGATCCCAGGGATCTAGCTGAAGAAGTCGAGAGCTTCGTACGTTTCGTGACGTCAAGCGTGCCCTTCAAAGCGCTATGCCTGCATTGGCTGAAGGACAGTCAACAGGAAGACGGATTGTTCATACAACTAGGGAGGTTTTGCATCAAAGAATCGCCTCCTGGAAGAGACCTGTGTCCGGAGGCCAAGCAGTTCTTCCATTTCGCAACAAGCTGTTTAATGAAGGGGACATTCTTTGGTATGGGACAAGAGTAATAGTATCTCATTCTTGCCGACCAGCTATCCTGCGTCTACTGCATTAGGGACACTTCCTAATCACGAAGACGCTGGCAAAAGTAAAAGAGGCAGTATGTTGGCCCGGAATTTTACGGGACATCGAATACGTCATTAAGTGCTGTCATAAATGCGTCGAAACTACCCTAAACAGGAAAAGGCCGCTCAAACCAACACCATTTCCAGAAAGGCCCTGGCAGCCCACAGCAATGGACCTTTACTTCGAACATACCAAGTTGTGGCTGCAACAGCTCCTCGACATGCGGCAAAGGATACCCATCAATGATAATTGCCTTATTCGGTTCCCGGAGGTCCACACACAGCCGAATGTCACCGTTCTTTTTCCGGACGACGACGAGTGGCGAAACCCACTCCGAGGCGTCGACACGTTCAATGACATCATTGTCCTCGCGGTGTCGCAGCTCGCTAGACACTGGATCACGGAGAGCAAGAGGCAATCGCCGTAGCTTAGATGCAACTGGAGTCACTCCTGGCCGCCATTGGATCTTATGCGAAGCGTCTTTGACAAGACCCAACTCGCCGTTAAAGAGATGTTCGAAACCCGGGGGCACGTTCACGGGACACTGCACTGCACACACCGATGCTAGTCGACACGTAAGAGACGCACCGTCGATCTGAATACCCAATTGTTGGATGGCGTCGAGTCCCAAAAGCGATGTCCCTTTGTCTGTGACGTAGAATGTGACGGAGCAAGACTGTTGCAAGACTTGAACAGGAGCTTGGAATGAGCCGCGGATGCCGATACGCTGCTTGGAAATATTCCACAAGTCGATTGAGGCCTTCGACAAGGCATGCTGTTTACTGAAATGACGCTTGAAATCTTCGGCAGTCATCAACGACACGGATGCTCCGGTATCGACCAAGAGTTGCATGGTCACTCCGCTGACTTCGGCTTGTACGACTAAGTCCTTTCTCGGAGGATTGTTGACGCCGACTTCCGCTTGGACGACTAAGTCCTTCCTCGAAGAAGCGCTGACTGATAAGACGGAAGATCTCGAAGATGAGTTGATCTCCGTGGATGTTGGATGCTGTACAGGTTCCGGTGCCGGAGCGGAGCCCGTAGTTTCCTTCGAAGAAACTCGATGCACTGGTGCCGGCTTGCGGCACATCGACGCGAAATGTCCCCAATTGTTACAAGAGTTGAATTTCAAGACAATTTTGAAATGCTGAATTATGACATCTATTTCCGCATCGTTCGCACAACTGAAGCTTGCCTGCAAACTTCTTCGGCTGGACTGTACCGCGAAACTCTGCAGCTGACTGCGAATTGAAACGTCCATCTTGGGGGCCACCATCTTGCTTTCCCGAACCCTGTGGAATGACGTCACGGCCTCCCCGGCTGGCCAGGGCATCTTGAATTCCTATGCCGGCATCTTGAGCGCACCGGCTTCCCCGGCGGCCCATGCCATCTTGATTCTCCACGCCGCCATCTTCGCGACGTCCTACCGCTTGTACTTGATGGTGATGCGAACCGAAGGCTTGATTCGCCAACGACAACGACTCAAAACTCCGACCAATCTCTTCAGCTTTCTCCAAAGACAACTTTTCACCATAAGCGAGCAGCTTTTCTCTAACTTGGGGGTTAGACGTCTCATGTATAATGTGATCTCGTACGCGCTCCGCGTACGTCAGACCGAACTTGCAACGTACGGCTTTCTCATTTAGAACGGTCACGTATTCTAAAAAACGTTCCCCCTGTAATTGACGACGGCTTGTGAACTCGTGTCGTTCAACAAGCGTGTTTGTAGACGTGGCGAAGAGCCGGTCTAGCTGCTCCACGAGTTGGTCGTATTTCGAAACGGCCGAAGCCGATGATGCGGTCACACTAGAGTCGGAGGCGGAGTCGGTCACGTTAGGGTTGGTCACGTTAGAGTCGATCACGTTACTGGCGTCCCTCCTTGCTTCCTCCTGCTCCATCTCGGCAAAATACTTCCGTTGCCCCTCCCTACCCAAAACGATGACGAGCGCCGACGCGTGCCGTCCGTCGCTCCACTCGCTGCCGCCAGCCGCCTCGAGATGGGCCTGAAACAATTTTTTCCAGTTATGCCACGGAATCAGAGGCGGCCCCGGCAATTCGAGGTCAAAAGGCATAAGAATGCTCCGTATTAGAAGACAGTTGTCTAGATACCTGTACATATTGAAAGGCCAAGATTCGAGGCAGCCTTTTATTCAGGCGATCGGGGCCGAAGAACACCAGATCACACGATGATGATGATAAACTACAAAATGAAGAAGTGGCGGAGGCCACTGTGTGATGATGGGGATTTACAGGTGATGCATAGAAATGCGCCCTTGTGAGGGGATTGGCCCTCACACTAGTTCGTCCCTCCAAGCGATGCAGCCACCTGACCCAATCCGTCCCCACACTATTTCCTCCCTCTTCGCAAAGGCAGGCGCCGGTCGCCATCAGTCCTCACGATATTTACATCCAGATTTTGTAACATCACTTCTAGATTCGCGGGTCTGCATGTAGACTCGTTTAAATATGCAAAACGTGTGACCCAATGGGGACAGCACTGCACACGTTAGGTCCTGCATCCCAGAATGCTTTGCTAGAGCTTCCTGTTACTGTCACTCCTCCACAGGCTATTCGCTAACTTGATAAGGCACGTAATAACAGCTGTATACTGGGG
The DNA here is from genome assembly GCF_048455015.1 of Haemaphysalis longicornis. NCBI lineage: Eukaryota > Metazoa > Arthropoda > Arachnida > Ixodida > Ixodidae > Haemaphysalis > Haemaphysalis longicornis. The sequence continues at coordinate 81,134,870 of NW_027526385.1, read as the reverse complement.
GCATCCCTGTGACAGACGGGCTAACCGTACAGGTCACAGCGGAGAGGGGCGCGTGCGTTACCACCGCCTGGCTGAGAGCACAGCTCTGCCTATGGTGGCCGCCCCATCCGCCAGCTGGAGAACAGGAGGACCGGACCTGGACCGCTGCCAGGCCTCATGTCCTCCTCTCCCAGGGGATGCCCTCCCCCTTCCGCAGGGGCTCAGTCGCTGCGTGGCGTGTGCAGCGGTTGGGCATGTCGGGATTGGCGGCTGCCCGACATCGCGGGCCAACCGCGCTCTGCGGAAAGGGTAGCATTCACGTGGTCGTGGTGAATGCTTGCACGCTCGTGTACTCGCAGACTTCAGTGCACGTTAAAGACCCCACCAGGCTTCACGGTGGCCAAATCATTCCTCTACGAAGGTGCAAGCTCTGCAGAGCGACGATTACAACTAATTAGGCAAAATTATAGTCTTAGGGGGAGCTGCGAACTTCGATTCGGCAAAATTTTTTGTTCCTGTGTAAAAAGGTTGGCAAGGTTTCTTAAGAACAACATTGGTCATTGAATAGATTTAGAACAACCACGAACACTTGGCATGAAGGTTTATATAATACTGGTTCATAGTACACAATGCACACATGGTACACACGCACCATCGCTGCATTACTTTTGTGATCAATAGAACGCATTTTGCGATAGCTATCACGCAAGTACACGTCACAATAAAAATGCCATTGTTCCGACTGACCACCAGACATCGCTCTGTCCGCTACATTCTGGAATCTTATGACATGCTATACCATTACAAACTGAACTGAAATGGCGCTTACACGAGTGAAGCACGACATGGAACGTTCTTGGACTGACGCTCTTTGATTAGTCGACAGCAGTACTCCGCAAATGATACGAGTAGTAGTAGTAGCATAGAGCAACGAGTTGAGCAGTCTGTAAAAGTGCACCTCCGAAGACAAATCAGAGCTGAAAACTCCAGAACGAGCAAAAGGGACGAGCACTGGGAAATGGGAAAGTGCGGGAACGGCCTGCCTTTAACGCATGTGTTATCTGATTTAGTGCTGTTTTCTTTCAACAATGAATTCGTTTCCTGCAATGTTGAGGGATGGAGTTTTATGAAAAATGAATGACTGTGCACCATACGCTAACAGTTTTCCCTGTGTAAAAAACGCTAAAATGCCGTGAAGAAAAGCCAACTTTCTATGACGATGGTGAATTCTCGCGGGTGAAGTTAAAGAAAAACGTCTGAGTGGCGGGAATTGATTCTGAGTCCCTCGCGTTATGAAGCAGTTAGCTCCGTTTAGAGGTGGTCCGAATTAAGGCTAAATGCAGACGACAACCAAAGAATTCGTCGCGTGAAAGATTCGGGTATATCCATCGTCTTCACAAGAAGAAATTATGCTAGACGAAATGATTGTAACCTTCGGGTGTGACCGTGCCTTCGCTGTTGCGCAGAAGAGTACACTTAACAGCCTGATTGTTCGTATAAAGATGCAGCGAGCAAAGGGCAACGTCATTTCCTATCGCGTGCAAGTTGCCGACAGTGACATTTCGTTTGGTAAGCCTCGCACTCTATACGCGCTACCAGCAGCAACATACCATTGCTACATTGATGTGCATTCCTTTGCCCCGTTGTGACTACAAAGATAGCGTTTATGTCGTTTTGATTCGTCTGGAGGAGAAAGGGCATGAAGAGTATGAGGTTGAGGAAGAATTCAGCACGTGAGGTGAGCAATGCCGTATCCGGCGCGCATCCCCTCTTGAACCGCCGACGTCGCCGATCTCGTCAGGGAACGACTCCTCCGCCGGAAGCTCCACCTTTCGGATCCGCCTTGGGTAAGCTTGCTCGACGCGAATGCAACTAGTTAGCGATTCACGAGCGCTAGAGGCCCTCCACCACCACTGAGATACAGGAACGCTGAGGTCGAACGGCTGCAATGAAACTGCTTTGGAGGGAGGCAGCTCACGCTCATGAGCTCGTGCTCGGAGGCGACGACAATAACGACGATGGCCATAATTATGTGTGGAAGTGTGGGTATTAGAAGTTGGATTTCTTGAGAGGCGACTTTCGTATTCAAGCTAAAAAGTCCAAAGTTTTTCAGTTCATATTAGGAGACATACTCTACTTTTAAAAAGGTCTGACATTTAGGACACCCCACTTTTCTTGGTTCTTCTATTTTCCATGTATTATGGCGAGTTGACTCAGCTGAATATGAACGCCAGCGGTAACCTTTGGTTTCAAAGAGACTTATTCTGCCACCCACTCTCTCCCTTGTCTTCTTTGTTGTAGTTGATAATTGCTCAACTCCTTTATGCAAGTATGTGGAGTGACCACGGCTTGCGACCACCAAAAAACGTAGTTCTTAGCATTGGAGAATCCCTCTCGAGTTTTCATAAGACATTGTAATCTTCGTCATCGTGAGGGTAGTATTAAACTAGAGTAATAATGTGCGTCATAATAAGAATAACATTTTGATTATACTGCATTTATATTGAACACTAACGGAATAAAAATATTTTTTCACTGGTTTATACTCTCGAGGGCATGCATTATCACCATCAGTAGTACCAGTGTGCATGGATGGGCAGACGACCACGAGTAGCCCCGTGTGAACACAGTTCCATTTCAACTGTGGACCCTCGAGGTTGCTGGAAATCGGCAGCCCACCAAGACCCTTTGTGCCCCTTGGAATCCTTCACCAGAGATCTTTGAGAAGACCACCGACGATCCGTCATCAACCCGGTGAACTTAAAATGGTGGAGCTATAGCCAGAGCAGCAATTCACTGACGTCGCTAACATTCGCTCTGGCATGTTCAGCCACGCCGAGATGAGCGCGAGATGGTCGCGACTGCTTCTGCCACCATTTTAACAACCACCAAAGAGTAGGTCAGCCCCGCGATCCCTTTTGCTTTTCTTCAACCAACGGATGGCCCAAATGGTGGAGGAGGTGTGAACGCTTCTACACGACGTCAGGCCTTAACGACGTTTGAACACCAAGTAAATGACTTGCTCAACATAATGGGGGACAAGGCTGAGGACATCTTCAACAGATTTGAGCTCACCCCTGCCAGATCAAAGAAATTTAGCGTCGGGGTGGACCGCTTCAAGAAATATTTCATTCGTCGCCCCAATGTGATCTACGAGCGAGCAGGCTTCAACACGTGGGTGCAAGAAGGGGAATCTGCCCAAGACTTCACAACGGCACTTCACGCACTGCCCCAGCATGGCGAGTACGGCAGCCTTCAGGATCGGATGGTTCTTGACCGGTAAGTCGTGGGTATTCGCGACAAGAAGTTATCTGCCAGACTACAGCTTGATCCATACCTGACACTTCATAAAGCCCTAGAATCCGTACGCCACCTCGGAACAGTCAGGCAGCAGCACGCAGAGCTTCACCCCGACCTGGCAGCTGTCACCAAGGTGGGCTGTACACGTCGTGCACAGCGGCAACCAACACGCAAACCACCTTCTAACTCTAGTCAAGGAAGACCCACGATTAACATGTCTCAAGGCTCGAGGACTTGCCGTTGGTGTGGTAGAGGTTCACACTCACGATCTTCCTGCCCAGGAAAGAACGCGGAATGCAACTCGTGTCGCAAAACCCCATACATTTCGTCGGTAAGCCTCTCCAAACGGGCGGACAACCAGGAATTCGAATTTGCGTTTCTTGGCACTGTGAGCTCACCTGGCGTCCACAACTGGGAAGCTACCGTCATGGTGCAAGGACAACCATTGATATTTAAAATCTACACGGGCACAGAAACTGCACTCTCCCCAGAAGCATTCGAATGAATTCAACATCGTCCTGTTTTGGTCAAGTCTCAAAGGGAGCTCCAGGGGCCAGACCGACGGTCGTTGTCTGTACAGGAAGTAGCATCACTGCAACTAGTTTTCCGAGATCAACAGACCACTGAAGATGTCTACGTTCTCGATGAAGTGCGGTACCTTCTCCTCACGATGCCAGCAATTGAAAAGCTCTAGCTGATCACTTGCCTCAACTCTAACAGCCCCACAGTCAAACCTAAAAAGGAGTTTCACTTCACTTTTCACTGCCCTGGGCACTATGCCAGCAGAGTACGTCTTTCACTTTCAAGATGGAGCGACGCCGTTTTTACTGTGCTCTCCTCGACACATTCAGAATCCGATTTAAAAGAAGACCAAAAAGTAACTAGAACGAATGGAACAAACAGACGTCATTTGTCGAGTGGACGAGCCACCACAGTCGTGTACTCTAATGATGCCGGTGGTGAAGCCCACAGGAGCCATACGTGTGTGTGTGTGGACTTCACAGAGCGGAACCGCTTTGTGCTAAGGTAATGTCACCCGATTTCTTCTCATGAGCCCACTTTAGGACTTCTTGCTGGCGCAAGAATTTTTTCAAACTGGATGCCAGTTCAGGTTTCTGACAGATTAGGCTCACTGAATCAAGCGGGATTAACGCCATTCTACACACCACTTGGAAGTTTTTACTTCAATCTCTTCCCATTTTCCATTGCATAAGCCCCCCGAGATATTATAGATACAGATGAAGACAATCTTGGAGGGAATACCACGGGTCTTTTGTCACTTAAATGACGTTCGTCTTTGGGGAGCTACCACAGAGGAGCATAACGAGGCCCTTCGTACAGCTCTACGACGCCTCACCCAAGCGGGTGTCACGCTCATTGAGGCCAAGTGCGTGTTCTACGTCCGAGAGCTCATCTACATGGGGCACAAAATCATCCAGGAAGGCATCCGACCAGATGAGGCCAAATTCAAGGCAATCACAGATGAAATCCCTGGCGAACAGGACAGAGTATCAAAGAGTACTAGGTATGGCAACATACCTTGCTGGGTTTGTTCACCACTTGGCGGAGGTGTTTACATCCTCTCACTCTGCTCCGGTCCAAGAAACATGAGTGATTCTGGGATTCATATCAACAAACTGCTTTCGACAAGTAAAAGCAGCTTCTCACGGCAAGTCCAGTCCTGCCTGTCTATGACGCTGCCAAGGAAACCGTCGTGACAGCAGATGCTTCTTCATTTGGACTGGGAGCCGTTATTCGTCAACGACAGGCTAAAGGAAACTATGTGGTCATTGCCTACGCTTCTCGCCTGTTGACGGACACAGAAAGTCGCTGTGTGCAGATCGAGAAAGAAGCTCTAGTGCTCTGCTGGGCTTGCGAGAAGCTCTTCGACTACCTCGTCGGTAAGCAGTCCTGTTTAACAAGCGACCACAAGCCGCTCATTCCAATACTGACCACCAAAGCATGCTGACCAATACTGACCACCGCGCGACACAAGCGCAGCCACCGAAACAATTCGGCATGTGATCTTAGTGATATTCATATATACCAATTTAAACTAGTTAGTTTAGTAAGTTTGAGAATTGCGAGAAAATTGAGGGAGCTTTTATAATCGCTATTTATCAGATGCAGTTGTTCCTTTCGCATTTTGTAATACCTCTTAAAACACAACTGAATTTGTATTCACCAAATTAGAACACGTAGTCCCATTCGGGGCAACCAGTGCGGAAAAGCTAGCATTTCTCTATCGGCCAGATGTCTGTATGTCACCTATACACTTTGCTTTCCCGCCCTGCTAACCAATCCTTAACGTATTTTCCCCCTACGCCCACTTACTTCCTTCTGGTCCGGGTGACCCAGCAGGTGCTATCGAAAAAGCTATTCAAGCTGTGTGAAGAAAGCGCGCAATGAACATGAAGCAGCGCCAAAACAGGCCCAAACCAACTGTCGCTAAAGCAGACGACAAAGCCGTCCCGCTGACGCGCCCGGCGGTGCGAGCAGTCACCTGCGTGCGGGGAACGCTGGGCAATAGCGCCATATCGCCGTGCCATCTACACTGTGCTCAGTGAGCGAAAAGTGCCCTCCCCATACCCAGGCGCGTTGTGAGTTTGTTGTCCCGTACGCCACGAAATAACCGTTGCCAGGTAGAGGTAGAAAGCTTTGCTTTGACACACTCGTTAGCTTGACATGAAAAGCTTATGCACCCTATTTTGAATTTTGGCTAATAGAGAAAGAGAGAGAGAGGTAAACCTTATTTTGAAACTTGTGTCCAAAGGACTGCTCGGCTTCTTGGTTGGGTTATAGGGTATAGTCCAGGCTATAGTCATGGCTTTCTATAGTCCTGGCGTGTTTTTAATGTGGTTCACAAGTGTGGTCCAATAGAGCTCTCCAAGCTCCTTAGGTGGTGTGACCCATGCCTCCCAAAAAGTAGGGCGCTTCGTGGCAGGAATTGGCTGCCGGGAAGATCTCAGGGTGCTTTGTATCTTTGGGCATGCCCCGAGGGCATGTTCATTGTTGGGGTATTGGTCGTAGCGTGAGAATTTTGGTGTGCCTGGAAGCCCGTCTACTGCGCAACGACTGCTTCAGCGTTCAGGAAGACGCCTCTCGTGAAATAACCTACTTGCACCACCAGGCCAAAGACACTGGGCACCAAGGGATATTTCAGTGGCTTCCAGGCCACTGAGGTGTTCCAAGTACTGAAAAGGCAGTTGAAGCAGCTCGCAGGGGCCTTCAAATGCATAATATGAGGAAGGCCTTCTTCACGAAGCATGATGCCTCAGCTATGACGAAGGCACTTGTTTTAATGGAGCGGAACCGTCTCCGGTCTCTTCCCAAGCCCCATTATCCGTTCTCGCACTACATAGACCTCGAGCTCAGAATTAAGCTGCCAGAGCTACTTCCGCACCGACTAAAAACTCTGTACCACCGATTACGCCTCAATGCAGCGCTTATGAAAACTTACCTGTTTCGACTTGGCGCCACTTCGAATCCTTACTGTGATAACTGCGGATCGCCGGAAACAGTGGAACCCGTACTGTTAGAGTGTCCCACTTGCATGCTCAAAACATGCCATTTGGAGGAGAAGATCGAACACCTACGCCCAGGACCAATCAGCCTAAAAGTGCTCCTTGGCCCCTGGCACACCCCTTCAGCCCAACGCAAAGCACTAATGGCGTTGTTTGAATACCTGACGAGATTGGCGCCACTGAACTGATTTAAACTACTGAGAACGTGACGTTCGTCGAACTGTTCACACAAACTCCATGATGCCTGTTTTTTTTTTTTACTTCATCTCTTCTCTTTCTTCTGCCCTGTTATCTACAGGGCTTTTTCTACCCTCCCCTACCCATTCCCCCGCCGAGTAGCATGTCGGTGTTACGATCCCGGCAAACCTCTCGGCTTTCTTCTCTAATAAAGGGCTTTCTCTCTCTCTCCGACGTTACGATGAAACGAAAACGGCGCACTAAAAAATAAACACTACAAACACTACTGATTTTTATCTTCGAACCAGTTTGAACCCGTTTATACCGGTTCAAACCGGATCGAACCGGAACGGCATGGTGCTCCAGAACCCAACCGGAACTGAACCCGAAAGGTTTGAACCCGAACCCGAACCAAACGCGAAAAAATTCCGCTTCGACACCCTGGCTCTGAGAAAGGTCGACGCAGCGTGCGCCGAAAAGGAGAAACAGCCGCGCCAAAGGAACGCGTGGCCGCACGGGAAATACGAGCCGCCTTGACAATTGAAGGTGGCGAGAGACGAACATGATGCTCGTGGCGATGGCTAGAAAAGGAAACGGGCCTCGGATGATTCTGCCCAGGAGTCTGATCAAGAGGCGATTGGGGCGACCGCGAAGTTCGACAGAAAGAGGGGAAAAAAGAGGTCTAATCGTCATATGTAATTTTTCTTGTTACCCTTATTCTTCAAGTTCTTTCCCATTTCTCTTACCATCGCCACTGTAAACGCATGAAGAACATCTCAAAAACCACCTCACTAAAGTCAACTAAAGTTTATTCTCGCATTTTATCTCTCTCGTATTTTGTGTATATTACATTTGTGACAGGCCGTACAATTACTACCGCCCTAAATGCAAGGCTTAAGCACGTTGTCTCCCTTTATACGGCCTTCCACCACCCTAAAAAAAAAATTGGCCGCGTATCTGCTCCTTTCGTTGCAAATGCCGTCAAAAGACGATAGTCTTTATCGGCTTTTGCGAAGTACCGTAAAAACCCGCGTATAATACGAACCCGCGTATAATACGAGGTGTAATTCGGGGACAGCAAAATCAGAAAAAAAGTTTTCATCCGCATATAATACGAGGTAAAGAACACAGAAAACATTTATTTGCACTGCAGTTACCCTTCAACCCTTCAGTCATTGTCAGTTTTCGCTGGCACTGTCTCCCGACGTCCGTTCAGACATCGTCAAGTTCGCTGCCGCTGTCTCCGGAAGTCGCCTTGTTGGAAATGTCTTCCCGCAGAAAGGGGTCCTCAGTGCCGTCAAGGGCGTTCGAGATGCCGCATTTCTTAAAACAGCGACTGACGAGCTCCTCTGGGATGCTGGCCCACGCATCCGCGATCCAGCCACAAAGCTCCGCTGGAGAGGCCCGCGTCAGCCATTCGGTAGCTGTCACTTACGGGTCTCCTGACCTCATCCACTCTTGGTAGCAGGACCTGATGCAGTCTTTGAAAGGCTTGTTGATGCAAACGTCTAGCGGTTGCAGCTGGGATGTCATTCCTCCTGGAATGACAATGAGTTCGGTGCGGGGTTCGCGCAACAACTTCTTCACTGAATCAGCCAGGTGGCAGCGAAAGGCGTCCAACACGACCACTGACGGGAACCCCTAACAGTGCTCCAGGCCGCCGACACCACACAGACTTTATCCAGTCAAGCACCAGTTGCTTTCTCCACCCGCGAATGCTGCCTTCGGTGACGCCGAACTGCCGTCCTGCGGCGCAATTCCTGATGGTCTTGGCACATAAAATAACTTTTCTTTTAATTGCCGCTGAATGCTGCCTTCGTGCACCCAACATATCGTGATAGAGTTGCGGTGAACGTGCCGATCCTTCGCGTGGTCAAAACAATCAAAATGGCGCTGGCTGAGAGAAGCAGCAGCCAGCTCACCGCAACTGCAAGATGGCCGACCCTCCGCTGAAACCAAAACCGAAAGTGCAAATTTTCGGCTGAAAACTTTGGGATCCACATATAATACGAGGCACAAATTGTACATAGTAAAATTGGGAAAAAAACCTCGTATTATACGCGGGTTTTTACGGTAAATGCCTCCCTTCGCTTTACCGCTCCCCTCTCATGTTGTTCCTCTTGCGTCGCGCTCCTCCGAAGGTAAAGAGGCCAAATGTTTGCTTAAATCATTTAAATTTCAGCGCGTTCCATTGCCCCAAACCGGGTGTCTCGATGCCAACGCTGCCGTACGGCGAAGACGCGCGTGAATCGAGGCGCCCTACTTCAACGTTTATAGAACCGCTTTTCCCTACTCCACGTGCGTTGCAAGCAGAACGTGGAACCTATCTAGTGGAACCTTGCGTAACTGTTGCCGGTTGATTTCTTAAAATGGCGCCAGAAGCTATGGTGGCGCAGGCGACAGCAGGCGACGGCGGAGTGAATTCTTTTTCTGCAGTTGGTGAAGTATTTAATTTTGCAAAAGTCAAGCATGTTTGAATTTTTATAAAGGAACACTGCAAATATCACTTCTGTATTGATTTGTTGTCTCATATTTGCGTAATGTCTTGTTCTTCTTCAACAATGTTGACAAGTATGAACATTACACCGGACATAGACGGGTAGATTTAGCTGTGACTATATAAGACTATTGCGCAGGCATTGTTTTGCTTTGGCCGGGTGGCTGAATCGAGTTACAGACAGACAGACGGACAGACATACAGACATAAAGACAGACCAAAATTTCTGGGTTTAAGTAGCCCAAGAAAGACCATCGTCTTTAAAAACACAAGACATCCACTCTAGGAGCCAGGACTTCCGAACTGGGAACCAGCTGATCAGCGAATGCTTCTGCAGCGGACACTGGAGCCCTGTGTTCAGGCTCCCACCCCCTTGGAGAAGAAAACCGAAGCAGCTAAAAACGTGTTATTTGCCAAATGCCTCCAGCTAACGGTTCCACGCTGATAAATGGCTCAAAGGGGTCCCGATGTCCGCCCATTTCCAGCAATCTCGAGGACCGACGGCTGAAATGGAGAGAGAGAGCGAGAGAGAAATAACTTTATTGGGAAAGGCTGGTGATCCAGGCGTCGACCAAGAGCCCTTGGGCTCTAGCAGCATCTTTTGCCAGCTGGACGGCCCAGACTTGATCCGCTGGGTCGTGGCTGGAATTGCATTTGTTGTTCTTGTAGCTCCATCACTGACGGCACATACCCACTCGCGGGATTGGCGGAGAACGGGGCAGCTGGTTAGGGCTACGTTACGGCTCGCGCTCGCCCATCCTTGCACGCTGATAGTGGTGATGATAATGTTAACGATGATGACAGTGGTAAGCTATGCGTCAGTCGACACATTTCGAGCAAGGCAGCCAAATACAAGCTTGAAGAGAAACAGCAAGAGCATATGTCAGTGGGAGAAGCTAGGTCCTTCATTCTAAGCAAAGAGTTCATTTGCCGTTTACAATCGCCTACACGTGCACCTGAACAAGGTATAAAAGGTGAAAAGAAACCTCAAAATGGAGGACAAAGAAGATGAAAGGGGATCCAGTGTCACAACCTAAAAAGACAGAGTATGAACTTGTTTACATAAAGTGCAAAACAACAAAGTTTGTACGCCGAGTCTTTAAATGAGCAGCTGTTCAATCCGAGTTCTTAATACTAACACGGGCACTTATGCTTACCATCATCGTCGTGGTCATCGTCGTCATTGCGCACGACGACGATGACAACGATGAGCACGCGGCGACAACTTGCGCGAGGCTCCGTCGAACGCTGATTCATTGCACCCGTCAGATTTGGGAGTTTTCCAAACTCAGCCGCCACCGAGATCTCTTTACGCCCCGGAACCTTTAGCCTGGTGCATTTGCGAGAACAACGTGACTGGAAGATCCAAAAGCCCATTCACTGGCACCGACGGCACTTCGATGTGACAAGGTGGACGCGCAGTTCTGGTCACCGAGCAGTACGAAGCTCCTCCCGTGCTCATCTCATCGGCCAGCGACCAGTTCGCCTTCAAAGGCCAGAACGATATCCCGTATACGTCGCTCACGCCTGCCTTGCCGCAGATGGAACAGCGGGCGCACGGCCGCACCGGAGTGGCTGCGTCTCACCGGGTCCCAATGCCCGCCGCAAGCGGAAGACAGTGCCGCCACGTCGTGCCTTGGTTCCCCTTGCTGATTCGCGCCAGTGGCAACCAGCGGCCGTTGGCAGGGGGGTACGGCGTTGGGCGCTACCAGCGTCGACCCCACACCGCAGGCCATGGCCACAGCCACTGCTCCGTCTGCGCGAACCTGACGTGCAACGATGCCCAGGAGCAGCAGCCGAGTGGGGCCTCTTCTTCGCTGCAAAGGCGTGGCCGCACCACGACCCCCCGTTCCCCATCTCGCGCGTGGTCGTGGCACACACCTCAAGTCCGAACTACGGTACCGACGCTGCGTGCGTGTGCTACATCCCGCGCGCCTTGGGACGAGAAGAGCCTCGGGCGCGTTGCGAGTGTTGCCTGGCCTGTGCGAATCGCGGGCGTCTACACCGACGCTAGTCCAACCAGGCGAATGCACACACCGGTCACCAGCCGCCGTTCTTTCCAGCTAGCCTGTGGGAGGCTGTGGCCGCAATGGCCGCCGATTCCTTGGAACGCTCGGGCCGAAGCTGTGAATGCGAGCGAAAATGCGGCCGGTGCACGAGCTCACGGTATGGAGGGCGTGCAGAAGCCTTGGGGCGTTTATTAAGGAGTACCAGTCATTGTAAAGCCCCAGGCAGCGTAGAAAATTGCCAGTTGGGGTCTTCATGTCTGCCGAATATTGATGTACTGATTTTGTTTCTGAACTGATAAAGGTTTCTCGGCCTTGGCTTTCTTGTCTTTCTTTTTGTGCTTGAGATTTACGTACCTCCTCCTTCGTCAATGGCTTCTTGCTTGGCTTTTTCTTTGCAACGAAAAGGGGAGGGACATCGTCGGGGAGGTCGGTTCTTGTGCCAAACATTCCGTGCATTAATCGTAATCCGGCAACACCGTTAACATTCGCTATAATCACTTATAACGCTTAAAACTTGGCAACGCGTACAATTTCTAACTCTACTGCTAAAAGCAAATTACTGTTTGAGGGTGTCTTTCACGAAGCTCTTAATGCTACCAGAGTCTTTCAATGTTTTACTGGTCACGAAACTGCTCCGTAACTCAATGGGAGAGCTTCATATGCTGCGTTTGGCCGCCGCGCGGTGGCGCCACCCTCTCACTGAGGTCACTCCTCGGGCGGCGTTGCGCTGGCTCGAACGGCGGAGCCGCGGCGAGTTGTGTTTGTTTTGTGCGGGAAAAAAATGTAACGGGCATATCGCACTCTTGTGATGCGACTTAAGTAGTGCAACGACGATGACGAACATGTGTTGCGTCCCGGGATGTCGTTCCTTGTACAACGATACCACAAAAAATGTTTCCTTGTTCTGTTGACCGAGCGACGGGCAGCTGCGTGAGAATTGGAGGCGCGCCATTCCGAGGCAAGCAAAGGGAGATTTCAGCTTCGATTATAAATGTGCGACAGTGTGTGGAAATGCACTGTGTGTGAGAATGGAAAAAGCAATGTACTATTTTGAGAGCATCGTGGACCTAGAATTGTACAAGGCTAACTTAAAGCCGGATTTTTGTCATATCAGTCAGGTTGTAGCGGTGCTCCATTACCTGTTTGCAAACTTGTATTATCTTGCGCTCAGGCTCGCGTGTATAAAAGAAAAGCTTCGGGACGTCCTTGTGCTTTTACTTTTCATATTTCCGCGAATTATCCCAGAGGATTCGTTTTGTTTGTTTTGTAACCGCGCGTGGCCGATTCGGGTTTCTTATCTGGCGTTTCAACCGGAGCGCCCATTTGCTCTGTTTGTCGTACGTCCCATCAGGCAATATTGTTTGATATGGAAAGGGTGCCACCTTGTCGCTAACTTGATTTTTTGTTTCTTCGACAATGTTCTCGATCCCATTTCCATGGATCTGAAATTAATAACGTTCTGAGAGTAATGCATGCATAGCAAACGCCACGCAACTCACTTTATCGACGCTCATCTGTGCACGTCAGCCCTCATTCACACAGCCGTCACCTTCTCCGTCACGGCACCGTCACGTCAACAAAAAGCGACGTTGACGGAAAGGAGAAGTGTTCAGACTGGATCTACACGGGAGCTTTCCGTCAGATTACAGGGTCGTCTGCCTAGTGATCATTTTAGCCTAGACTTGAGCGTTTTTCATCTAAAAAGTAAGGAAAGTGGTTTGGGCTCACTTTTCGCGAAATTTAGCCGTAAAAATTTGTTTTCTGATTAGCTGGTTTAGCGCGGGGCATGGTCCCGTCGAGACGGAAACGTAGAGCTCGGCCTCCCGTCCCCGTCGCACCGTTTTCGGCGAGAAATCGTTCGAAAAGCGGCGCCCATGACGGAAGACGGTGACGGGACGGTGACGTGACGGGGTGAAAAACGGCTGTGGAATGAGGGCTCACACTGCGGACTGCTTGCTTCTTCTACGTTTGTGTTTCATTCTAGTCTTTTGTAGTGCAGGAGATCGCTAGCTCGCTGCGTTCAGAAAAGCTTTGCTTCGTTCTTGGCTACGTGGAAATATTCTGTTTTCTCCGTGTGCTGCACATCGCAGCGCGAAAAAATAAATTTTTGTACGCTGGACCACGCTCTTTTGTCTCCCTTAGTAACATTGAAATTTTTTGTTGCGTGTGATAAAATCAGTTTTATTGTTCTTTTTTCGCTTCCTGTTTTTTTTTTTTTTTCAAGTATTGCAAAGCGTGGATGCAGAAAGACACATTGCAACATATATCTCTTCGTGTTTTGATCCTTCGCGTTTCTGCAGCGTTTTTAGATGTTCTCAAATATGTAACAACTCATCGAAACGACAATACTATTGGGCTACCTCTTTTAGCGTTCTGTGCATTCCAGAGCAATCAACGGATCCATTAAGCGTAGTCTGAACGACGCGTACTTGGTTTCTTTCAGTTTTTTTATTCTATTATCGATAGGCCCACAGCATTCCGCGACTACACAGCTACCGTATATGTGGTAATTACAGCTTTGCTTTACGAAAAGAAGCAACATAGATTTAAAAATCCGTAAACACGACGGCGCAGCGCTTGTGCCAGAGCACGCAGAAGCCGTTGCCGTTCGCGGCCGAAGTTTGCGGTATTTTGCTTCGAAAACTAAAACCCCATTGAAGGCAGGTGATATAAACAATGACTGGACTATTCATCGCTAACTACTACGAAAAAAACACACTTAATCAGCGAGCAGACACCAAAAGCAGCAAGCGTTTGCACGCCAAGAGCTTGCCAATACGCCGCACGCGCGGCGGCTGAATGACCTTCGTGCGGCGGTGGCGCCTGTAGCGGCGCGCGCGGTCCCTATATGAAACGAGCGCCGAAGTTTCGTGACCAGTAAAACATTGAAAGACTCTGATGCTACCTTCTTATTTTGGTTAGCCCGTCGGCTTCGATGTTCAGAAAAATTATTCTGGAATGTTTCGGTGATGGTAACCCATAAACTAGCGCATACCCACTCAGGGGGATTTGCCAAGTTTTTTTTCTTATAAAGAACCAGATAAGGCAAAACAGTACAGTCGAAGAAAGAATTAAGTACGAAGATTCAAGAGAGAAATAGAAAAAGAAAGAGGAACGAGAAAGCGCGATCGGAATCGCTTTAGCAAGGCAGACGGTCTAGATTGGGCCTTTTCCCTCCGGCTGCCTAACTTTACTACATCTTTCCACGCAGAATTTCTCGCAATAGTCTTGGCCCTTCGTAAGCTTGGTTCCTCGAAACGACAGGCAATAATTCTCACGGATTTATTTTCTGTTTGTTCTGCCCTTACTTCTTCAACTTCATCCCCCCTACGTCGAGTCCTTGCTTCTTTAGCGCCTTCCTCCCTTCGTGAACTTCGTTTGGTCTCGGTACCTGGACATGCAGGTATCTGGCTTAACGAATCGGCGGATGCTCTGGCGGGAATGGCATTGGGCGGTTCAGTAGTGGAGGTTCTGCCGCCCATTTCCCTCACAACTTCGGCTCGCTTCCGTAGGCTGTGCTCACTTCAAAGTCTGCCTGATTCTACTTACGACGACTCGGAGCTCGAGCACCTCCGGTACTCATGGAAGTGCAGCATAAGCCAGTCGCGAGCTTGTGAAGTAACCCTCACTAGCTTTCGCTGTCGCGTGCCAAATTTAAATTATTACTTGCACCGCTCTAATCTGGCCCTGTCACCGTTATGCGCCTTTTGCAAAGAACCAGAAACTATCGACCATTAATTCTTCTCCTGCCGACGGTTCTCCTCGATAAGACGAAGATACTTGGAAAGTACATGCAGTCGGCTAAACCTCCCGCTGTCTGCTATAGTTATTTTGCCATTTGCAGCGAAGGAACTGGGATTCTGCCACGGGGATCTTTGCAGTGCGTTGCACTCATTCATCCTGGAATCAGGCCGTCTGCCGTGCTAGACAGCATTTAGCTTAACTGGATTTTCTTTCAAGAATATGCGCGCCAGGTGACTGCTTCGTCTGTACCATTTTCTTCGTGTTTCTTACTTCCAATTTTCATTAAATGGTGTTCGTTTTTACCTTTTTTTCTTTCTTTCTCTAATCTGCTTACTTTTATTTCTCTACTCATCTACTGCTAATCCATCCCAATAATTAAAAATTTTTCTTTCCCTTCAAAAATTACCTAATTTCTTTCGTTAAGGCGCCCATTTCCTGGGCAATCCCCCTAAGTGGGTACGCGCCATTTCACTGGAACCACCACCACCACAAGCCGTCTTTGAAATGAAGGGATGGATGGCGTTACAAACAATCTCATGGCAATGGCCTAGCTTCTTGCCTCCAAAAGACAAAAACACAGAGCCAGCCGCACGCGACTTCCACAGCAAGCTCGAGCCAACACCGGGTTGATGATGATGATTACGATGATGATGATAGTGGTTTTGGGGGTCCGAAGAAAATAGCGATACCTGCTTAAAGGGACACTGAAGTGATATGTAAACATTGCGGGATTACTAGCGCAAATTGTAGCCCGGAGTCCCCAGGCCATGTTTCGACCACTCTGGGCGCGTTTACGCGATTTTATTTAGTAAAAAATTAATTCGAAAATGCTGTCCTCCTCTCTTTACGCTCGCCCATTTTTTGTGGCGTTTTCGTGTGACGTCAGGAGGTGCCGAGCTCGTAATTGGCTGCGCTACTGCACGGCTCCCCGGCCTTCAGACAGACTCAGTCGGCCCAGCGTTTCGTCCGGCGGCCGCCGACGGGTCGTCGCAATTCGTTCGCTCAGTTGAAACGAAGCCAGGACACGTTTGTGAATGGAAGAATGTGCCTTTCTTTACTTGGTTAGTTTGTACACTGTATCTAGCTCCAAGTCAAGGTGGCTTCACACAAGCGCTGCACAAGCGCACATGCGACGCTTCGCTGACTGGTACGCCAGTAGGAAAATATAAGGCCTCTTGAAGGCGGGAGAAGAGTCAGCAAAGTCAATATAGGTACTAAGGAAATAAAATCAACTGGGGTCATTCCACGCGAAACGTCCCAGGCCAAAAATCGACCATCGCCAATTTCATTGAAAAAATTTGTGCTAGGTGCCGATCAAGTGTAGGAGGTCGTCACGGAGTATTTCCCTTGAAAAAAATTTTTCGGTCGTGGGAGCACTCCTTGAAATTTCTGCAAACACGCAAAATGTGGTTGGAGATAATAAATTTTAAATAAATAGTGAAACTGTGTGTAATGACAAATATTATTTTGGATCATTCCCCTTGCATTGTTCTTTGATGTGGGACTGTGTCTGAAGCTGTGTAAGTATTTTTGGCGTTGTATTGGCTAAGTAAAAACACAAAAAATGGCACGTTTTTAGGAATTTTTCGCAAAGGCACCGTGAGAGTGTCACCCAACATATTTCTATCGTGCATTGATGTGGCCTTTGAGTGTCGAGTAAAAATAATTTAAGCCGATTACAGAGCGTACTTTTCAAGCAAATTGCTTATAAAGATGCAAGAAAATGAGTTTTTGCCGAACTTCACACCTGAAAAAAGCCCCAAGGCCCTCGAGGTAAAATTACATGAGATGGCTCATTATACGCACCAGCACCTTGCCTTTTAATTTAGAAATTTTGATTCGGGTAAGTTTTGTTCGAGGCGAGAAAAAATTTTTAAAGTTCACAATCAGCCGCACTCGTGTCCACTATGGAACTGCGCCCCCAACTCGGAACGCGTTCGTGCCGCCACCGCTTTTTGTGGCAGGCATGTGCACACGTGGCTCGATACTGAATGAACATTGGTTGTGTCGCTTGACAACACAAAAAATACACCGTAAAAAACATGCTCCACTCTGCCACTTTTGTGGCGGGAGCTACACTACACTATCTCGGCAAGTCTTCGCGGGATGACCAGTTTTGACATTGAGCGCTAGAGGTCAACCCCCTTCCGCAAGTGCCCAGCATGGAGCAGCGGCCTTAGGGTAGGGACAGATAGACGGCAGGGGAGAGATAGGCGAGGAGGGAACGGGAATGTGCAAGCAAGCCGCCGCCGCCGCAGTGATAAGCGCGCAGCACGAATGGAGGCCAGGAGGCCTCGTGCGGCGCAGAGCCGTGTGCGATGAAGGAAGATGAAAATCCAGCTGTGGTCACTCATAAAGTGGCGAGGCTTAAACGACGCCGTGAGGTGGAAAAGAGGAAACACGCTACTGTTGCGTACAGCTTCGCTACTTTCAAGTCTTGCGTGTTAGTGTGAGCTTCCGTCATTTTTATTTTTGGGTCTTCGTACAGTGAACACAGCAAGTGAGTGTTTTGTAGTGGCAGTTATCAGCGAGCTGGACCTAATCTGTCTGATGCGGAGGAAGAACGATCGCAGAGTAATTTTGCCTGCGCACCACACTTCACATAGCCCCAGAAAATTTAACGCACAATATTTTTCACTGCAAACATACCATTTCTTGCCACTTGTTTCTTTTGCCTACGGTTTTTTTTTTGTTGTTGTTGTTGTTCACAGATATTCAACGCTTCACCAGGTGAATAATCACCATCAACGAAGTCTGCCTTGTTCTTTTTTTTACCTTCATTTCTTTCTAGCTTGATTAGGATGCAATGGTAAAAAAAAGTGTTGAAAGAGTAGCTGGTCTGAAGTGATGAAATTGTCGCGCTCCTTTGACAGGGATTGCCACCAAGTTGTGCCCTTGTTTCTTGTATTTTAGAACTTGGAACCATTATTCCTTTGATATTATTTTAGCCCAGGCCTACAGGTCCTTTCGGGTCTCAATCTGATCTTGAGAAGGTGTCTGGAGAAATGCTCTTTCCGTCAGACGTTTAAGTGCGCCGCCAACGCCGTGACATCCACTTTTGCCGTGTAAAGTGGCAAAGAAATTCTATTATGCCGACAGTTTATGGCCATCCTTGTGTAGAAGAGACTCCCGAAGTTACTTTTTTTTCTTGTATTGCGAAGAAGCTCCGTCAAAGAAATAATAAATTTCTTCATTTAGTTGAGGCTGATTTTGTTTCTGTATTCCGAGCACTGCGCTCTTAAATATGTAAACTGCAATGATGGGAAGTGACTGGGCAAAGACTTTCAAATAAAAAAGTGGCAGAGTGGAGTATGTTGTTTACGGTGTATTTTTTGTGTTGTCAAGCGACACAACCAATGTTCGTTCAGTATCGAGCCACGTGTGCACATGCCTGCCACAAAAAGGGGTGGCGGCACGAACGCGTTCCGAGTTGGGGGCGCAGTTCCATAGTGGACACGAGTGCGGCTGATTGTGAACTTTAAAAATTTTTTTCTCGCCTCAAACAAAATTTACCCGAATCAAATTTTCTAAATTAAAAGGCAAGGTGCTGGTGCGTATAATGAGCCATCTCATGTAATTTTACCTCGAGGGCCTTGGGGCTTTTTTCAGGTGTGAAGTTCGGCAAAAACTCATTTTCTTGCATCTTTGTAAGCAATTTGCTTGAAAAGTACGCTCTGTAATCGGCTTAAATTATTTTTACTCCACACTCAAAGGCCACATCAATGCACGATAGAAATATTTTGGGTGACACTTTCACGGTGCCTTTGCGAAAAATTCCTAAAAACGTGCCATTTTTTGTGTTTTTACTTAGCCAATACAACGCCAAAAATACTTACACAGCTTCAGACACAGTCCCACATCAAAGAACAATGCAAGGGGAATGATCCAAAATAATATTTGTCATTACACATAGTTTCACTATTTATTTAAAATTTATTATCTCCAACCACATTTTGCGTGTTTGCAGGAATTTCAAGGAGCGCTCTCACGACCGAAAAATTTTTTTCAAGGGAAATACTCCGTGACGACCTCCTACACTTGATCGGCACCTAGCACACATTTTTTCAATGAAATCGGCGATGGTCGATTTTTGGGCTGGGACGTTTCGCGTGGAATGACCCACTGATATTTTTACCGTACAGCGTAAAACTAGGGTGCGGGAAGCACTTTTTTGCGCTGGGCGAACATGCACAGCGGTCAGCAGCACGACTACGCATCTGCGAACGCTTTTCCGTCTACGAAATGCAATTGCTAGACGTGAGCTATTGTGGAAACTCGGGGTACGCTTACTGCACGAGCGCAATACAAAGAAATAGTCACCTAAGCAGCTTGAAATGCCAAACCTAAATAAAAGTGTAAACGTGTTGTACAATATATACCTTATATTACCAAGGTCGGCTGCGCCGATCTCGTGGCCTAGTGGCTTTCTGCTTCCGGCCACCACCGTGAACGGACGCAGAATGCAGGGCTCCTCAGGAGCGGTTAATGCGGCCACGTCTGGCCGCGGTATCAGGTTTCTTGCTCAGGACGATGATGAGTACCAGGTTTCTCTGCCAACTTTGCCAACAGGTCGTATTGTTTTTAATACTGTTTTTTTGCACGGTGATATGAGGGCCCGCCCGTATCGCGTCGAAGATTTCCGAGACGCGTTGGCGCGTCTGGAACTGCTTCCCGAGGTGCTTTCCTTGGGAGCGTTCCAAATGAGTCACGTTTGGGCAGTGACTTTCAAGAATGAGCAAGCTGTGAAGAAGATGCTCGAAGCGAAGGACGTGAGAGTGAAGGGACGGCAGTGTATTGTCATCGACCCAGCGAACCAGGACCTCCGGCTGAAGTTGCATTGGTTGCTACACAATGTGACCGAAGAAGACGTCCGTGTTGCCCTTTCCCCGTACGGCAGAGTCACCGACGTTACCAGGGAGAGGTGGAGAGTTCAGGGCATCCACGACAAGGGCTCGACTACGCGGTCAGTTACCCTCAAGCTCAAGGCGGGCGTGAGGGCCGAGGACCTTCCGCACCAGCTCCGAGTGGCGGGCGAGTCAGCGTTCGTGGTCGTGCCCGGGAGAGCCCCGCAGTGCCTGCGCTGCCAGAGTACGGGACATATGCGCCGGGACTGCAAGGTGCCGCGTTGCAGTGTCTGTCGCCGCTTCGGCCACGAGGCGGCACAGTGCACGCGGACGTACGCCGCCGTAACCGGACCCGTGCCAGACGACAGCTCGGCCGAGCTTGTCATGGACGCGGAGGAAGCCGAAGAGTTGGCCGCGGGAATTGAGCCGCCACGGCAACCGACGCAGGAGGCCGGAGCAGAAGTGCCAGGGAGTTCGGCTCCTCCATCCATTGACGAGGAAATTGTTCGTGAGGAGGAGACTACATCGCCGGTTGAGGCAACGGTTTCAGCTGCCAGCGTCCCACCGGAGGCCACCTTGTCTCAACAAACGCCGACGCGAGCCACCGAAGACGCAGGGGACGCCACCCGTAACAGCGACGCTAACGAGGTGCGCGGTGAAGATGGTTCGGTGACGAAACGCCCCCGGCACGAACGAGACAACCAGGCGGTGAAGGAGGACACGGCTACTGACGGGAAACCGGCCCCTAAAGGGCTAGTGACTCGTCGTTCGTCCCTCAAACCAAAGCCAAACAATACGCCGTACGAGCGAACGCCAGCCACGGCCAAACCGCCGTGAAAGTGTGCGTGCATCCGGGTATCCCTCCACCGTTTTTTGTTTTGTCGCATTCTTGGGCTCATTGAGAACGCTTGTTTGACGTTTACCAGTGTTCGCGTCAATATGAAGAATCAACGAGAAGTGTTAATGACACCTTTGACGGTTTGCAGTGCGGCGCCCGTGCGCACAGGTTCCCTCGAGGCGTTTCCCCGTTTTTGAATGCGCCATATTCGCCAGCGCGTCCTGAGTTTTTCGCTGCCTCAAAATGCTAAATTTTAACACCCCTGTTCGTGTCGCCACGCTAAACGTTCGTGGTCTGGCTGACAGGCGTCGGCAAAACCAAGTTTACCGCTTGGTTGCCGATAAAGAACTTGATATTGTGGCGATTCAGGAAACGAAAGTTGAGGGAGAAGGGCAAACGCAGCGTATGGCGCAAACTTTCAATGCGCACCACCATGTTTGCGTAAGTCATGCAGTTGGCGTTTCTGGGGGGTGTATGCTGTTAATTAAACAGAGTTTGGGCGTTGCAATTGAATCCGTCACGGCTTGTCTTGCAGGGCGGTTCATAGTTTGCGATTTTAAGTTTTTGTCGCGCGATTGGCGTGTTGTAGTTGTGTATGCGCCGACACGAGCGAACGAAAGGAAAGTTTTTTTTGAAGATATCCGTGCACGACTGGACACTGAACGTATAGTTATTTTTCTAGGAGACTTTAACTGTGTATGCTCTGCGCGCGACAAGTCCAGTGATACGCCATTCCGTGACTCGAGTATCTTGGCGTTGATTGAGGCAGCATCAGACTACTGTTTAGAAGATGTCGGGGATGCGCTTCTTGGCGTAACCCATACAAAAATATTGTATGGTCGGCTATAGATAATCCTTTTTATGGTCGTCTTTAGCTATTTGGCCCAATAATCTTTAGACTTTTCTATGGCTGTCTTTAGCGATTCGTATCGCCATTCCTATGGGTGTCTTTAGCTTCTTCTATAACCGGTTCTATGGCTGTCTTTAGCTATTCTTATCGACATTCCTATGGGTGTCTTTAGGTTCTTCTATAGCCGGTTATATGGTTGTCTTTAGCTATTCGTATCGACATTCCTATGGGTGTCTTTAGATATTCGTATCGACATTCCTATGGGTGTCTTTAGATATTCGTATCGACATTCCTATGGGTGTCTTTAGCTATTCTTATTGAAATCCGTATGGGTGTCTTTAGCTTCTTCTATAGCCGGTTGTATGGCTGTCGTTAGCTCTTCTTTCGATATCGCTATGGCTATAGAAGAATCTAAAGACACCCATAGGAATGTCGATAGGAATGGCTAAAGACAGCCATAGAAATGTCTAAAGATAATTGGGCCAAATAGCTAAAGACAACTATAAGAAGGTTTTTCAATAGCCGACCATACAATATTTTTGCATGAGCTGCAGCCAGAAGAGAATCACCACTACTTGAAACACAGCGACAGCAGCAGCCGCTGAGAAATTATTAACACGCTGCCATGCCGGCATAGAGCCTTGCAGATCTCTAGAACTTGTCCTGTGGCACTTAGGTGCATTCTGTAATATATGCTCCGTGAACACTTCAGCAATATAGGGGGAGTGCGAGGTTGCGATTGCAAACACTTCGCCAGTTTTCATTCACAAAAGGCTTAAACACAGGCATTCAAGGAAAGCAAAATCAAGGGGTTTATTCATTCCATTCATCACATAAATGGCTACTATCTACGCTACTTCACCACCAGTAAACAGTTGTTCACATACGCCGATCGAAACACAGCACACGCATTCCAACACTCTGGCTCACGCTTAAGTGACTCGCTCGACAGCCACACTACGCGGCACATTCCCCGCGAGCGTCCGCCGAGACACAAATACCTACAGGTGCTGGGTAGTCCACAGAAAAGAAAGCACTCACAAGTCGTTCATTACACTCAGTACTCAATGCACACAGCTGCAAGTTCGGTGGCTAAAATGGAAATGCACTCTCAATAAAACAATGAAGATGGTCGCACACAATGCAATGATAAAAAAAAACGTTTTTTTTAAGTTCACTCAATTAGCTCCTTGTAAGTTTTCTCAGTTCGCGAAAAAATTATTTTCGTCACATCAACGCGGCCAAATCTTCACTTCTGTCTACGTTGCAGTGCCCATGTGGTGCAGGGTAGTTTAGAAAAGTATTCGTGAACACCAAAAAAAGTCCTGCATTTCTCGCACTATAGAGTCTCTTCTGTTCGCAGGATCACTCACCCTAGAGTTTTGCGTACGATGAAATTCCTGTCACAGTATCGCAGGTATCCATTTTCGCATGACTTGAAGTTGATGTTGAATTAATCGTAACACTGTCACTGTAAACACCGAAATTCACGACACCAAAAAGCGACACATTTGCTTGGCGTCACACCATCTACACGAGCACATTGCCGTCGAGTCGAAATTCCCAGCACCAGGCAACACGTGCCATGCCCGCGCACATGAGCAAGGAGACGAAATGTGGCTGACTGAGTACATCCAGGTATAAGCGGGTCCATCGCGATAGCAAATAGTGCGGAGATACATGCCCATCTTTCGATCTTTTTCTAACTTGTTCGCTGGTAAATATTTTTTTGTAAATACAAGATCGCTTAACATTTTGTTTTCTTCATCCGAAAAAAGTTGTATCTGTTCTCAGTACTCAGGGGACATTGTCTGTCACTAGCATTGCTGCGCGCAGGAATACTAACACAGCGCGGGCCGCACGGCCGTGTCCTTCGGTACCCATCGCCAAAACCAGTATGCCAAACAAACAACAGAAAATAAAACAGGAAGCAGGGGTGTCCCCTCTACCCTTTCATCGCTTCCCAGAATTTCTTCACCGCGCCTCCTTCGGTCCGGCGTGGGTCGCTCTCCCCCTTTCTCAATGACTAATCTGAAAGTGGGGTCCGCGGGAGAAAGAATGCGGTTGTTCGCAGCTTCCACCATATTTCTGAGAGAGCGTACCGTGGGCCGCGAAAGTTACTTCCATTCTGCTTCGACGCTGTGAGGGCCGTTTTCAGAGAAGCCCGCTTTTTCACTTGACCCGGGCAGCGAAGGGCCACAGAGGAATAATTCTACGAAATTATACGTCTTTCGGTCAACGTTCATTTGAAAGCTTTGCGGACGCGCAGTATCCAAAGTTGCAACCTGAATTTGAGCGTTAATCAGTAGCTTCTGTTCATTATACTTTTCCCGTATTGTTGGTATAATAGGTACCTAACCTTATTGAACAAATACGCTCATATAACCGGCCGATCAACCTCATCATCGTTATCCAATCTGTGTTGTAGATGTAGCTAGGTAAATCATGAGTATATGAATTTTGCGTCATAAGTCATATTGAAACCAGCAGAATAGGATTTAATGGTTGCCCCAATTATACCTTTATAGCTAACACTTTTCGATTAGCGGCTGGAAACTTGGAGCCTTATGTTACTATGTAGTTAGCTAAAGAAGCCTTTATGGATGCAGGCTTGTAAGTTCTGCGCCAAACGCTTTCTTAATGCGGGCAAAATGTTGCCTAATTATCACACATCTAAAGGTTTACAGTTATATATTGTACTGTACCCAGCCGCAGAAGCTCTTATGGCTGCCTCACTTTAGCTTTAAAACAAATGCTCTCCAATAGCTGGCAGAAGACATCCGTATGGTTCCAAGTTTCTAGACTTAGAGCTAAAGAACGGCCCATAGCCAGCCAAATGAGCTTTTATGGCTTTCTCTCTATAGCTTTAGGACGAACTCTTTTCAATAGCTGGCAAAAGACAGCTCAATGGTTTGAAGTCTGTAGACTTAGAGCGAAACAACGGCCTATAGCCAGCCGAATGAGCTTTTATGGCTTTCTCTCTATAGCTTTAGGACGAACTCTTTTCAATAGCTGGCAAAAGACAGCTGAATGGTTTTGAGTCTGTAGACTTCAAGCTAAAAAATGGTCTATAGCCAGCCAAAAGAGCTTTGCCGTGGCTGGTCTATAGAACTAAAGCCATACATATTTCTTTAGCTGGCTACAGTTACCTGAATAGCTGTGACTCTATAGACTAAACACACTAGGATGTTCTATAATCGTCTAAAGAGAATTGTATGGTTTACAGTCTTTAGTGCAGGATCTATAAAAGCTTCAATAGCTGGCTATAGCCTAATTTATGCCTTTTTATGGGTGACCATAGAGACCCATAGGCGGCCATAGCTCACCATACATTTTTCAATAGACGCCCATAAGGCATTTTTGTATGGGAAGACAAGTGCATTTCACCCATTTCCAGGGCACAAGCCACGCCCGCTTGGATCGGGTTTATGTATCGCTCGAGCTCTTACCTGAGTGCGGTGATTATTGTGTGTCACCCGTGTAGTTTAGCGACCACTGCCTGGTTTCTTTTACCCTTGGTGGGCGCAAGCCAAGAGCAAACACGTTTAATTGGAGTCTTTGGAAAATGAATAGTAAGCTATTGCAGGAGGAAGAATTTACAACTGAAATAAATGAAAAAATGAAAAAAAATGAAAAAAAATATGGGAAAACTAGCTGGTCCTCTAGGTGGGAAATTTTCAAACAAAAAGTAAAGTTGAGTGCGATAGAAAAATCAAGTGCACGGAAGTATCGTGAGACACAAAGAGAACAACTTCTACGTAAAAACCTCGCATCGCTTACTAATGAAGAATCCCAGTCGCCGGGGTCGCAAACGGAAGAGATTAAAAGGGTTAAATCGGAGCTTGAAGTTATAGACCAGAATAAATACCACGGTGTCCTGGTGAGAGCAAGGGCGGAAAAGTTGCTATTGGGTGAAGCGCCCACCAAGAGAGCACTTGCATCAGAAAAACGCTACGCTTGTAAAAATCGTATAGTCGAAATCGAAAATCGCGGAGTGCTAACGACTGACCATACGCAGATAGAAGGTGCTTTTAAGAATTTTTATGAAGCCCTTTTTTCTGTTCATAAGGTCGACGCCGATAATTTCAGAGACGAATTCTTGAACTTAATGCCCAGAATAGAAGACGACATGAAGGCTATTCTTGAGATGCCAATCACCCCATACAAAAAAATTGTATGGTCGGCTATAGAAAATCCTTTTTATGGTCGTCTTTAGCTATTTGGCCCAATAATCTTTAGACTTTTCTATGGCTGTCTTTAGCGATTCGTATCGCCATTCCTGTGGGTGTCTTTAGCTTCTTCTATAACCGGTTCTATGGCTGTCTTTAGCTATTCTTATCGACATTCCTATGGGTGTCTTTAGGTTCTTCTATAGCCGGTTGTATGGTTGTCTTTAGCTATTCGTATCGACATTCCTATGGGTGTCTTTAGATATTCGTATCGACATTCCTATGGGTGTCTTTAGATATTCGTATCGACATTCCTATGGGTGTCTTTAGCTATTCGTATTGAAATCCGTATGGGTGTCTTTAGCTTCTTCCATAGCCGGTTCTATGGCTGTCTTTAGCTCTTCTTTCGATATCGCTATGGCTATAGAAGAATCTAAAGACACCCATAGGAATGTCGATAGGAATGGCTAAAGACAGCCATAGAAATGTCTAAAGATAATTGGCCAAATAGCTAAAGACAACCATAAGAAGGTTTTTCAATAGCCGACCATACAATATTTTTGCATGAGCTGCAGCCAGAAGAGAATCACCACTACTTGAAACACAGCGACAGCAGCAGCCGCTGAGAAATTATTAACACGCTGCCATGCCGGCATAGATCCTTGCAGATCTCTAGAACTTGTCCTGTGGCACTTAGGTGCATTCTGTAATATATGCTCCGTGAACACTTCAGCAATATAGGGGGAGTGCGAGGTTGCGATTGCAAACACTTCGCCAGTTTTCATTCACAAAAGGCTTAAGCACAGGCATTCAAGGAAAGCAAAATCAAGGGGTTTATTCATTCCATTCATCACATAAATGGCTACTATCTACGCTACTTCACCACCAGTACAGTTGTTCACATACGCCGATCGAAACACAGCACACGCATTCCAACACTCTGGCTCACGCTTAAGTGACTCGCTCGACAGCCACACTACGCGGCCCATTCCCCGCGAGCGTCCGCCGAGACACAAATACCTACAGGTGCTGGGTAGTCCACAGAAAAGAAAGCACTCAGAAGTCGTTCATTACACTCAGTACTCAACGCACACAGCTGCAAGTTCGGTGGCTAAAATGGAAATGCACTGTCAATAAAACAATGAAGATGGTCGCACACAATGCAATGATAAAAAAAAAACGTTTTTCCAAGTTCACCCAATTAGTTCCTTGTAAGTTTTCTCAGTTCGCGAAAAAATTATTTTCGTCACATCACCGCGGCCAAATCTTCACTTCTGTCTACGTTGCAGTGCCCATGTGGTGCAGGGTAGTTTAGAAAAGTATTCGTGAACACCAAAAAAAGTCCTGCATTTCTCACACTATAGAGTCTCTTCTGTTCGTAAGATCACTCACCCTAGAGTTTTGCGTACGATGAAATTCCTGTCACAGTATCGCAGGTATCCATTTTCGCATGACTTGAAGTTGATGTTGAATTAATCGTAACACTGTCACCGTAAACACCGAAATTCACGATACCAAAAAGCGACACATTTGCTTGGCGTCACACCATCTACACGAGCACATTGCCGTCGAGTCGAAATTCCCAGCACCAGGCAACACGTGCCATGCCCGCGCACACAAGGAGACGAAATGTGGCTGACTGAGTACATCCAGGTATAAGCGGGTCCATCGCGATAGCAAATAGTGCGGAGATACATGCCCATCTTTCGATCTTTTTCTAACTTGTTCGCTGGTAATTATTTTTTTTGTAAATACAAGATCGCTTAACGTTTTGTTTTCTTAATCCGAAAAAAGTTGTATCTGTTCTCAGTACTCAGGGAACATTGTCTGTCACTAGCATTGCTGCGCGCAGGAATACTAACACAGCGCGGGCCGCACGGCCGTGTCCTTCGGTACCCATTGCCAAAACCAGTATGCCAAACAAACAACAGAAAATAAAACAGGAAGCAGGGGTGTCCCCTCTACCCTTTCATCGCTTCCCAGAATTTCTTCACCGCGCCTCCTTCGGTCCGGCGTGGGTCGCTCTCCCCCTTTCTCAATGACTAATCTGAAAGTGGGGTCCGCGGGAGAAAGAATGCGGTTGTTCGCAGCTTCCACCATATTTCTGAGAGAGCGTACCGTGGGCCGCGAAAGTTACTTCCAATCTGCTTCGACGCTGTGAGGGCCGTTTTCAGAGAAGCCCGCTTTTTCACTTGACCGCGGCAGCGAAGGGCCACAGAGGAATAATTCTACGAAATTATACGTCTTTCCGTCAACGTTCATTTGAAAGCTTTGCGGACGCGCAGTATCCAAAGTTGCAACCTGAATTTGAGCGTTAATCAGTAGCTTCTGTTCATTGTACTTTTCCCGTATAGTTGGTATAATAACCTTATTGAACAAATACGCTCATATAACCGGCCGATCAACGTCATCATCGTTATCCAATCTGTGTTGTAGATGTAGCTAGGTAAATCATGAGTATATGAATTTTGCGTCATAAGTCATATTGAAACCAGCAGAATAGGATTTAATGGTTGCTCGAATTATACCTTTATAGCTAACACTTTTCGATTAGCGGCTGGAAACTTGGAGCCTTATGTTACTATGTAGTTAGCTAAAGAAGCCTTTATGGATGCAGGCTTGTAAGTTCTGCGCCAAACGCTTTCTTAATGCGGGCAAGATGTTGCCTAATTATCTCACATCTAAAGGTTTACAGTTATATATTGTACTGTACCCAGCCGCAGAAGCTCTTATGGATGCCTCACTTTATCTTTAAAACAAATGCTCTCCAATAGCTGGCAGAAGACATCCGTATGGTTCCAAGTTTCTAGACTTAGAGCTAAAGAACGGCCCATAGCCAGCCAAATGAGCTTTTATGGCTTTCTCTCTATAGCTTTAGGACGAACTCTTTTCAATAGCTGGCAAAAGACAGCTCAATGGTTTGAAGTCTGTAGACTTAGAGCGAAACAACGGCCTATAGCCAGCCGAATGAGCTTTTATGGCTTTCTCTCTATAGCTTTAGGACGAACTCTTTTCAATAGCTGGCAAAAGACAGCTGAATGGTTTTGAGTCTGTAGACTTCAAGCTAAAAAATGGTCTATAGCCAGCCAAAAGAGCTTTGCCGTGGCTGGTCTATAGAACTAAAGCCATACATATTTCTTTAGCTGGCTACAGTTACCTGAATAGCTGTGACTCTATAGACTAAACACACTAGGATGTTCTATAATCGTCTAAAGAGAATTGTATGGTTTACAGTCTTTAGTGCAGGATCTATAAAAACTTCAATAGCTGGCTATAGCCTAATTTATGCCTTTTTATGGGTGACCATAGAGACCCATAGGCGGCCATAGCTCACCATACATTTTTCAATAGACGCCCATAAGGCATTTTTGTATGGGACCATAAATGAAATTTTGAGTGCCATTGATGATTTAACCCCAGGTAAAACGCCAGGCCCAGATGGCCTAAGCGCGTGTTTTTACAAGGCCTTTAAAGACACACTTAGCGTAGTGTTATGTGAAGTTTACGCCGAAGCGTACGAAAGCAACAGACTGCCACCATCCTTTACTCTATCTCACACAGTTCTCATTCCAAAGACTGAAGATGCCATTAAACTGAGGAATGTAACAGCGTACCGTCCAATTAGTCTCTCAAATGTCGACTATAAGATATTAATGAAGGTCTTAGCTGCTCGGTTGCAATTAGTAGTGAAAGAAATAGTCGGACCACACCAAACATGCGGCATTAAGGGTCGTTCTATTACGACCAATACCCACGTAGCCCGTAGCATCCTGGAATGCTCTGACAGCCTTGAGCAAGGAGTAGCAATGGTACAAACAGACTTAGAAAAAGCGTTCTACAAGGTCTCCCACGAACTGCTATTGATGATTCTTGAGCACACAAACGTAGGAAAAATGATTACGGATGGTGTACGCATGGCGTACAGGGTCTGTAGTACAAGTTTGGTGGTCAACAAGTCGGTAGGCGCTCCAGTTCAGGTCAGCCGTTCTGTGCGCCAAGGGTGCCCAATGTCCTCGCTGCTATTCTGTATGTTTATTGAAACGTTTTGTGTAAACATCCTTAAAAATAAGAAAATCAGCGGGTTTTCCTTACAGTCCTGCGAAGTTCGTGTGCTCGCTTATGCAGACGACATTGCTTTGTTTTTCCAAGACACGAGTAGCATCCACGAAAGTATAAGTGTTCCTAAAAGGTTCTGCCTCTACACTGGTAGTTCCGTCAATTGGGATAAGTGTATTGGTTTCTGGCATGGAAGCTGGTTGTGGAAGCCACGTACATTCGCAGGTATCAGCTGGGTAGACACGCCAGTGAAGTACTTAGGTGTCCCCCTAGAAAACTATCGTGACAGTGATCCTTTCTGGCGCAGGCAAGCCACCGAAATCCGTGATAAAGCGGATAAGTGGGGGGGTAAGCGGTTGTCCGTGTTCGCGCGAGCGACTGTGTGTAATCTATTCTTTGTGTCAAAACTTTGGTACGTGATGCAGGTTCTGCATTGCTCGCGTGCCAATGTTCAAAGATTGCACAGGGTGTTTGCTGTCTTTATTTGGTGTTCCACTTGGGAGCGCACAAGCCGAACCAACCTGTTTAGACGAGTGCGCTGTGGGGGCCTTTCCCTGGCGCACCTTTTTCTACGCCAGGTAGTGAACCGCTTTCTTTTTTTACGTGAGGTGCAAAACCCTTTTTTGCGCACCGTGTGTCAAGTGCGCCTAGGTAGAGTTTTACCCGAATTTGTTGTTACTTCTTGTGTTCGTGACGGTGGCATTCATGGCTATCTACGTGAGGTGGTACTTTCGGCAAGATTTTTATTCTCGCGGTTTTCTTTCGAATATCTGGCTACCGTGCATAGAAAAAAGCTGTATAGAGACCTTCTTGACACCACTTTGCCGACTCCTTTGTACCGATCCCTATACAGTGCAGGGCCAGGACAAGATGGGTGTCAGCGTGTGAAAAAAATGACTGTCCCGCCTTATGTAAAGTCTTTTTTCTTTAAATTACACGTGGGAGTATTACCTGTTAAAACTTGGATGATTGAAAAAGGTTTGTTTGTTCCCTGGGGGCCTGACTGCTTGGTTTGTAAAAAGCCAGAAACAGTAGAGCACGCATTCATAGACTGTTGGGACGGGGTGTTCCTGTGGGACGTTTTGCAGAGAACACTAAAAAAGGATTTCCCGTTGGATAGCCATGGAATCAGGTTTTTGGCCGTTGAAAATTACGGCGGCGTTCCGTATGATCTTTTGATGTTGCTGGCCCTGCATAGTATATGGAAAGCTCGAATGGCAGTTCGCCATAATGATGTAGATGTGAAACCGAGCAGAGAGTTGTTCTGCCAGAGTGTACGGGAGATCTTAGAAGTGTATAAGGCCCAACCATCTCCACCTGACTGGTTAAATGTGTTGGAAAGTGTGGCATGGCTTCGGCCTTTTTAACAAGCGCGCTCTAGCAAGTGGCGTGCTGATGTCTTTTCGCGCTTTGTAATCCTTTTTTTTTGTTCTTATTGTGTATACCGAAGACAGGCAATAAAGAAAAAAAAAGATCTCGTGGCCTAGTTGTCTGGGGCGCTAGGTGTGTTGTCGCAAGTGTTTTGCAAGTCACGAGTTCGAGTCCCCGCGGCTACGTGCTTTTTTTTTGTAAGTTAACTTTTTCGTTTTCTGCCGATGTTTTCTACATTGAGTTCACCTTTTTTTTTGGGCTGCAACGTTCATGGCTCCACGAACTAGTTCACAGAACGCGCGCAGGCTGGCACTGGCGCGCTAGCGAGTTCTCGTTGGCGTGCTGTTGCCATAAGCACCGACTGCTTGCGGGCAGTGGGCACAGGCCAGAATGAACAGACCCTTGGCCTGGTGCGAACACGCTTTTTACGGTACAGGCATGAGTGAGGCAAGCTCCAAATATGGGGGAAAAGCGCATGACATTTGGGCGTCTGCGGGTACGCGGAGGGCGTCCATGCACTGCGTAGGCCTCGGCTAGTGAATGCTACGATTCCAAGCCGTCCTGGGAGGCTTATCTTTATGCATTTTCACAGCTGACAACATGGCAGAAGCGCGGTACGATGATTACTGAGTTATTGAGAATGCCCATCCAACAACGCCACCAGTTGTGTTTTACAGAACCGAAACCGAAACTTGTTTGGTTGCTCACCTTGGGCATCGTCCAATCACGGTGCCCGCTCCTCCTAACGTCACAGTTTTAGTTGGTGCGGCCGCCGCAAACCGCGCATGGTAGTTTTTCTTCTTTCGCGCTTTGTAAAATAATTACCGATTTTTCAACCGGATAAACGATGAAAAGTGTGCTAATTTGAGCCAGTCTACGCAGTCCAAGCAAAAACGGGAGCTTGACAAATTCACTTCAGTGTCCCTTTAAGGGCATTGACCAAGAAGCATTGTGCTTATCCAGCAAATCCTATTAAGCAATTGGAAACAGGAGAACGAAAAGAAAACTGTGGGCTGCATGGTACAGGAACGAGCCGGAATAGAGAACCCGAGGATGCCACATTCCGGCACCACTTTGTGATCGCCTTTTGTGTGGCAAGACGAAGCCACTCAAGCAGTAGCTACAGAGCACGGAACATGACCCTGTCGAGCCGATTTCTTTGCTCTGTAATGCCTACACGTTGGTGGCGTAAAGTCGGCCATCCTGATGGCCACCATGATTATGATGAGCAGGGTAGGGATCAGTATCAGCTTAACATAAGAATTAACTGGGGCACTTCATACCCTCTCTGAATGTACTCTCAGTGACTGGACCAGGCACAGAACCTGCCTGATGAACAAACCGACCATGGACAGGACTAGGGCATATAGTGGGCACGCATTGTGCTACGTTCACTGTACCGATACGGCAGCTACATTGGAATCAGTACAAGCAATCACATCTCGGAAGAAAACGCTATAAAGAAAAGGTAATAACGAACTCCCTCAGCCAAGAGAACCCGAACGCCGCATGACCCACCACCGCCGCAATAATGGGAGTCCACCCCTTGTCATTTACCAATGGAATTGCCGCTTCTTCAAATGAAAAAAAAACAGCCATCGATCTCCTAACGACATCCCTCCCCGACGTCGTTGCTTTACAGGAGACCCATACCCAAACTGTATCTCTAAGGGGCTGTGACACGTTCATCAACCCCAACAACCACCTCTCAGAAATTCTGGTGAATCACAACCTTCCTCCTCAAGCGATAATTTTGACCTCTCAGCTGGACCATGTCTTCGCGAAAATACTCCCAAAGCAAACTGGCCGGCGCAGCCTTTTTATCATGAACCTCTAACGCCCACCGCCGCGACCTTTAACAGCCATAGAAAACCTACTACAACAAGCAGTGAAGCGTGCTGGCAACATCCAACTACTTCTACTAGGAGACTTCAATGCCCCTCATATAACGTAGGGATACTCTCATGCTTCTAAAAGGGGCACAGCTTACATACATGCTACGCAGCTTCATGCTATATGCAACCACCTAACGGTACCGACGCGCATGGGTATACCATTCCCGACCTTACCTTTGCCTGAAATACGCCCAAACTAACCTGGGAGACCCTGCCTGATACTCTGGGCAAACTCACGCTCTCACATGCAATAGGCCGGCACCGAATCGGCACTGCCAAACTCACCAACTGGCCTAACTTCCGACAGGACCCGACAATCCTACCATCACCAATAGAGAGCATTGAGTTGTGGTCGCAGCGCCTATACGAACTACAGCAGGCCCACACTAAGCACATAGCCTTAACTTCTGATACCCCAACCGTTGACAACCACCTCAAACACCTCTGGGCAGCCAGAAGAGGCCTGCACAAACAGACTCTGAAACGAAAAATTCCTCAAAACTCAGCATTACGCCCGACAGTTGCACACCCGAAATTGCACTCCCTTGTTCGCCACAAGCACAAACGACTCTCGGAAAATTCCTCAGAACCCAGCAATACGCCCGACAGTTGCACTCCAAAAAATTGCACTCCCTTGTGCGCCACAAGCACAAACAGACTCTGAAACGGACGGCCTTGCGCCAATAAAATCAAACCGTCATCGTCATCATCTGAAACGGAAAATTCCTCGGAACTCAGCAATATGCCCGACAGTTGCACTCCCAAAATTGCACTCCCAAAATTGCACTCCCTTGTGCGCCACAAGCACAAACAGACTCTGAAACGGAAAATTCCTCGGAACTCATCAATACGCCCGACAGTTGCGCTCCCAAAATTGGAGCACGTTTTGCGATCAATTAGGAGGCACTCACGACCAAGATGACTTGGTGTATACTGAGGCACCTTAGGGGCTCGTCACCATCAAAGACATCGACGGCCCAATACGTCTCCCGCCTCCTGCCCACGCCTGACCAACTGCTGGACCAAGTACGCACCAAGACTTTCGGTGATGATACGACATTAATCACCCACTCAGATTACATGGGAGCGCCCAATCCCTCTCTCGACGCCCCGTTCACTAACACCGTCCTGGATCAAGCCTTAGCCAAGTTAACCCTCAACACAGCATTCGGCCACGACAAGATAACCTACGGCCTTCTACGGAACCTCAACGAATAACACCAGGAGTCGCTGCTGGAGTGCTACAACCACCACTGGGCTCAGGGCACGGTACCGGCGCACTGGAGACATGCCAAAATAACACTCTTACCCAAGCCTAACAAGCCCATCGCTATTGATACGCTGATCCCTTCCTCTCTAACATCGTGTGTCAGCATTTTTTTCGCGCACCTCGTTACAGACCGGCTCACCGACTACTTGAGAATATCGATATGCTGCCTCATATGACGTTTGGTTTTAGACCTCATTTGTCGACCGAAGATGCCCATTTACAATTTAAAAGAGCTCATTATCAACAACCCGAGTAAGACTCAACCCAGCTCCCTCTTAGCACTTGACATACAGAGTACGTTTGCTAATTTCCCCCTTCAGCCATTCTCAACAGGTTCCAAACGTTCAATTGTGAAGCCCCCGCATACAACTATGTGCGTGCTTTTTTTTACAGATCGCACCGCCACCTTTCACTTGGGTCCCCATGTCTCTGGCAAGTTAAGCACGTACACCAGCCAAAGGTACCCCCAAAGGCTCGGTGATTTCACCTACAACATCGCTCTATCGGGGTTACCGGCCCAGCTCAATTCTATAGAAGAGGTCTCCCACGCACTGTACACGGACGATTTAACACTATGGATCACCAAAAAATCCTCAGGCCACCAGCAAGATCAGCTACGAAGACCAATTCGACACTGCACTGGCATACCTGCCAACGTGTGGCTTAAAGGAGCCATGAAGAGAAAACACAAGTTTGGTTCATTCGAAAGATTGCCTCGTTAGAACCATAACGACACCACTTATAACGCAAACTTCGCTCAAATAAGCTACATAATTAGGAAAAAAGGAAATGACCATGCGACCCACCAGCTCATTTTCCGCAACAGAACCTGTGATGTCACTTGGGAATGCTCTGCGATTGGCGGAGGCCGGCAAAAGCAAACGCATGTTAGGCAGGGCTTACAGTTTGCATAGCGAGCTAAATGCCCGTGAAACATACTGCACATTCTTTTTATGACAAAGAACGGTGGAGTAAACGGTTGAAGGTCCGAACGAATTCGCAAGCGTGTGCGCCAATGCATACGAAACTAGCGCCGGCCGAGCTCGACATCTCGCCGTCGCGCAGACGAATTTTCGGGTTCGAGGCTCTTCGGGGACAACGAGCCGTTCCAGCACGCACAGCCGCGACCTTGCTTCGTATCGTAATCCAAGTTCACAGGAGGTTGGCCGTCATATCGCGAACCAACAAAGGTAAAAATAGAAACGAGGGTAGTAAGGAACAGCAAGAAGCGACGAGATAGTGCCAGTCGTCGCGTAAGTTTGGAATGGTGTTGGCTTGCTGCTGTCGTTACGAGCTTGTTTCCAGTTTACAACCACTGAAAACTTAAGTTTGTTCGAGTACTTTACAATGAAATTTCGTTGCTGCGTTTTGAAATGCCCATGTAGTACGGGCAAATCGTCGAGGGAGTGCGACATCCCCGCCGGTGAGGAGATCTCCTTTCATGTGCTGCCCAACGACGAACCTCGGCGAAGCAAGTGGCTACGTTTTGTGAACTTTGCAAACGGAGGAGAAAGAGAGCTAAAGGAAGTACGAGTGTGCTCGCTTCATTTCCGAGGAAGTGATTACGGCAGGGACCCTTACGTTAGCTCACTCCTGGGACATGCTGGCGCTCGTCGCCGACTTCGTCAAATCGCTCTGACCTTGGGGAAAAAATGCCGTAAACACCGCGCATTGACGCTCGTATCTTTCTGGTCGAAGCAGAGAGCTCGCGCGAACGGCTTTCCATACACGACACCGGCCAACTGGCATAAGTGATACTGCCACTGAAATTGAACTATTATTAACCGTAATCAAAATACGGCACATACGTACCAGTCTATATTCGTTCGTCGCGACGGGGCTGACGAGGCAGCGGTGCCGACGGCTGGGCGTTCGTCTGTTGTGGCTATCGCGGAATGGTCGCTTTCCCGGCTACCGCGTATCCCACAACTCTTGCCGCTCGTGCACTTAGAAGCATTGAGCGTTTTTGTGGTGTGAGGTTGTTAAATGCAAGCCCGAGCTCCTCGGCGAGAGTTTTGTTCTCCGGATCGGGCGATTCCATGACTAGTGCTGCGGGTGCACTAGGTTTTACTAGTATTTTTAAAATGGCCGCCGTCTCGATCGACTCCCGCGTGTGGGTGCTATATGGAGTCGACATACTAAGTATCTGTTTCATGGACCGGCTCTATGACGCCATTGTACACGTCACGGAATGTTCAATTTTAGCGGGAGATTTAAAATTTTGGCTTAAATTGCCTTATTTCTCAGTGAATAAAGCATCATTTGCTTCCGGGAAAGCGCTTGGGGTACTATGAAACACCTAATCTTTCGAATAAAACAAACTTTTGTTTTCTCTTCATGGCTCCTTTAAAGCAGCGGCTTGCTCAGGGGGAAAAAGTGTTCCAATTATCGTCGTAACACCCTGTACAAGTACAATTTATTTTTCGGTGTTTTCGGTCTTGGATTTCTTGCTTGTTAGCTTGAGATCTTGAGCTTGAGACAAGGTCTCCTACGGCTATGACCTTGTTTTTGGTTGGCCTTTGTAAGGAAAATAGAAAGGACGCCATTGAGGAGGTCGGTTCTTCTCGCGGCCAACATTCGATGCCATCACGGTAACTCAGCGGCACCAATCGTGGCTGCACTGATAAAACAAGCTCGTAGTCTACGGGTGGCTAGCAAAGCTAGCTGCTAGTGCCAGCTTTGTCAGGATTTTTCGAAACCGGCGTCGTCAGCCGTTAGCAAAAAGGCTTTTGAAGTGTCTCGAGCCGGTTGCACACGCCTTCCTGAGCAAGCATGAGCCGACTCTGTGATGATTAGGTGGTGGTAATGATTGTTATTGCTGTCAGATGATGGCGGCGGTTTACAGATAAACAGGCCCACTCAGGTGGAAGTATTTGGTTTACTAAGCACAACATAAAGAAAGATTGGGGGGTTCAAGACAACAGCCCGAAATGCCAATATGTGCATACAGGTTGTTGCTACGGCGCTGAAACCCTGGCTATCCATCTAGTCTAGGCAACAGCGTCCCCCAAAATACCCCAAAAGCTGGCGGCGTCCCAGGGAGAAAGGCACAACTTTTTTTATTGAGCATTAGGCGCTGGGTATTCCCTTATTTTAGGAATCCATGCGCCGTCATGGCTCGACTGGCCTCTCGACCAGCAGAAGTTGATCTTGAGGTAGGGAGCTGGACAGTAATATCTTCCACTGCTCAGGGGACGAAAAAGGGGAGGTGAGGCTGGGTTGTTGTCGCAGTCTCATATAATGTGCTGGAGAGTGCCTGGCTGGCCAGGCCGGTACGTGGCCTGCGAGCGGGGTAGACCTAAATGCGCTTACCCCTGTCTCCGATCACGGGCAAACCAGGCTCCGTCCCGAATTGAGGCAGTGGCAGGGTGGCTGACGACCAGCATCGCCTAGCGTCACTAAATAAAAGCGCAGCTTATTTAATGGCTTTGCCATCTCCTTTCGGGGTGAGCGCGCACCGCAAGTGTGGTCCGTGGGCGAGGAGGAAGATTACTGGGTGAGGAGGAGCGACGGCGGGACGCAGACCCGCGAAACGACGTTACGTAGCTCGCGGAGCAAACGCGCGTGCCGCGAGCCGGCAAAAGTTACGCTCGCGGGAAGAGGTAAAGGGGATATAAAGAATCCACGCAAGGCGTATTCTGAATGGTAAAGAAAGAAAAAGGGGCAGTGACAGAGAATTACAAGCATATGACCCGCCCAATGGTGTCAAATGACCCGCTCCGGCACTACCTCGACACCGTTTTCTGTGCGGAAAGGTGGAACTGCCCAAGTAGTAGCGCATTTGGTTCTCCTGGCAGCTACAGCATGTGGAATTACGTCTGTTTATTGAGACGATCTCAGCTGCTGCTGTTGTGTCGATAGGCAATGCAAAGTCAAGGATCTAGATGAGTGGTATCACGATTATAATGAGCAGATTAGGGATCAGTCTTCTGCAATTAAACACAAAGACGTAAAGTACGATATTGTAGATCATCTCAGGATTGGAAATACCTATTGGAGATATGTATAAACCTGCACCGGGTGTGTTTTCGTATGCGATGTTATATGCTTTATCAATTGTACAGCCTCTTTCGGTGTTTTAGCTATGATTGATGGTTCGCACGCAGGATCATTTCACGCCAGACCAGTTTGAGGAGCCGACCATCAGAGGAAAGAAACAGCTCAAACCACATGCTGTTCCTAGTGTGTTTTCAAGTGAGTAGAATACTAGTCGAATCGAACAAATAGAAGCAGCCGAATATCGAATCGAATATCAATTTCTTTTTTTTTTCACAGGTCTCGGTTTTCCACAGATTTCATTAGAAGAATGAAGCTGCTGCACATGCATGGGACGCATGACTTTTTCTATAACCCGTGTGGGAAACCCAGAGTCCTGGCGCGTTCCCCATTCCTCGCCGCCCGCCGCTGAGGCGAGGGGGGAGGCTCCTTCTCTCCCCTCGGCTGCGGCGCTCCCGCAGCGGCGCAGGCGTGTCGTGGCGGCGGCGGCGGCGCGGCGGTCGCTCGTCACGTGACCGGTTCTTCGGGGCCCCGGTAAGGTGGCTTAGCACCTTAGCCCCGGTGGGCCGGTCTCGGTGCGCGGGACGAAGGAAGTCTCTCTTGGGTTCGAGCGGGCAACGAGGAGAGACGTGAGTACCGGAGATCCGGCTTTCCCCTTCCTTTGTCTACCCCCTTTGCGCCTGCCTCCTGATCTTCGCCGGACGACTGAGTCGGGACGAGCGAGAGTCGGCTACGTTATTAGTGGAGCGCCAATAAACGAGAGTTTGGCCGTTTCGTTGTGTTCGTGTGTTCCTTGCTGCTCTCTGCCGCTACGCCGGTCGGCGGTCCGTGGCGGAGTTCAGCCGAGCTAGCCTTGCGGCCGGAACCCTGGTCCCCACACCCGGAAATCACGCTTTTCAACTCCCATTCGCAGCAGTCCAGCCGCCGAACCACTATCAGTCAGTGCTTAAGAATCCTGAGTGAGCACGACATATGGGGTTGGAAACGAATTGCGCTATAGAGTTGCCGCATTGCAACCATACGCAGAGACTACACAGCACCGTGTAACTCCGAAGCGAGCACGTTGCGAGCATGAATAATATGATGCGAAAACACGGGAGAACTACAATCACGGGCCATGATGAGGCACCCTTTTGGAGAGCCGCGGGGCACTTATGAAAAATCCATTCTACTATTAGAAAAGTCGAATAGTAAATGTTCGATTCGCGAAACGAAGTATTCGCAGAGCTGCTATTCTATTCGTATTCGAGTATTCGCACACCCCTAATAATAAAGTAAAGCGCGCGTTACAAAAAAAAAAAAAAAAGCAGCGACGTCGGGGCGCGCTCACGCTCCCCTCGCGCGGTGCGCACGACTCCTTCAAGCCCGACGGTTGGCTTTCCCACGCTGCTTTGGATGCTCGGCGGTCAAGATGGCGGACCTATACACAACTCTTGCTCCCGTAGGGAGCATATACAGGGACTCTAATCTCCAGCGGTGCAAAGGGCCATCTGCCGAGCCTGCGGGGAAGCCCAAGAGAGTGCGGAGCACGTGACTACGCAGTGTGCTGTGCTGTAGCCAACCCACCCAGAGGGCACCACTCTACCACAAGCGTTGGGCCTCGAGATCCATGACAGCGCCACGAGATCCACGTCGGTGACCCAAATAGAGACTGCGCCAGTGGTGGCGGCGGACCCGGAAACCAGGGCTCAGAGACGAGAGTGCTGCACACGGTGACACTGACTGATACGGCACCCCATGATCCGTGCAGAGTGTGGCGGCCCTATGTCATGTCTGTCCTTCCCTCTAATATTCTCCTCCCTGTA
Source organism: Haemaphysalis longicornis (assembly GCF_048455015.1). Classification (NCBI taxonomy): domain Eukaryota; kingdom Metazoa; phylum Arthropoda; class Arachnida; order Ixodida; family Ixodidae; genus Haemaphysalis; species Haemaphysalis longicornis. The sequence continues at coordinate 81,094,546 of NW_027526385.1, read as the reverse complement.
CTTATGGTTTGAAGCAACGGCTAGGGTGCAAACCTTGTACCCACCCGATACAAGAGGGATAGCCACATCGTCATCATCGTAAGAGGCGGAACCGGCAACCTGAGCTCAGAGACCATAGAGACGAGAGTGCCGCACACGTGGACGCTGACTCTAGCCCCCCGGGCGCCCCGTGCAGAGAGAGCGTATCCTATGTCATTCCTTTCCCATCCTTCCTCTTCATGTAGTTTGAAACGAGGTCTATGGTGCAAAACTTGCACCCACTTGCTACAAAGGGGATAGCCACATTATCATCATCATCTTCATGTTGCAGCTCCTCCTAAAGGGCTTTGCCTCTTCTTCAAACTTCTCGCACAGTGCTCATATATAAGAGCAATTTTTTACAAGCCACATAGTTTCGTAAACCGAACCCATTAGCACCCCAAAGAATCTCGTGACCCTGGCCAATCCCCGGAGTGGGTATGTGCTAAACCAAAGGAACAACAGCCACAATGTCGATAAATGCATGCTCTTGATGAAAAATTACACCATCTTCCCGTGGGGAACTCTGATGAGGATGCGAAGTTTTACGGGGGTTCCGTGTGGTTCCATTGTGTTGCCGTTATGTTGAGTGATCTGGTGTTTAGTAGCGCCAGAGGGAATTCCACGTCCGGGTCCACACCGGTGACAAAAGCACGCAAGTACTGTTGTGTTACGGTGAGTAGGCGGTGGTTCTCGAGGCGCGGAAACTCGTCCATCATGTTCTTGTCGTCGTTGTCGTCTCTGTGGTTGAGTCGGTAGTCTCCGCCAGCGTTGGTGAGGTAAAGGTTGTTGACGTTGGTACACCGGCTGAGAGCAACGTACACGTCCTCCTCTTCGCAGCTGTTGTTGTTGTTGTTGTTGTTGCGCCTTTAGCTATGGCACATACCCAATCAGGGGATCGGCCAATCAACAGAGGATGGTTAAAATGAATGGAATTCTTTTCTAATCACGCGACTTTTAGGAAAGATAATTTAGACCGGTTTGAAAAATTTTTGAGGAAAAAGGAAAAAAAAAAACCCTGAAAAATCAAAGCGAGGGTGACCAATCGCAATCATAAAGAGAATCGTTTTGAATTTTCAATGTAGCGCAGGAGGGCAGAGCATACATCCCGGCGGCAGAACCCCGTTTCGGATGCCCCGAACGATAGAATAGCCGGCACTGTTAGGGATATCCCCAAACTGTTAAGCGGCACCTCCAGGGACTGACGTCTGACTCGGGAAAAACGTCGGCATGTCGAAAGGAAGTGATCGACAGACTCGTCTTCGTTGCAATAGCTGCACAGAGCTGTTGGCGCCAGACGAGACCTGTGCAAATACCTGTTTAACTTGGGTACTCGACAACGTAAGGCTGTAATAATCACCTCTAAGTTGCGTGAAGGGCACCATTCAGGTTTTCATGAAAATTTAAGATGATTGAAATCCCTTAATGATAATAAAACCGATTCTTGCTGTACTTGGAGTTTCAGCATCCTACGGTACCTAGCTGCTGTTATTAAAGGTGTCGGCTCTACGACGTCTACTACAGGACCAGAAAGTGCTATCCTTGCTAGAGAGTCGGCTGTCTCGTTGAATGTGATCCCCGCATGACCAGGAACCCAAAGAAGGTTAATTTCAGTGAAGTGAGGTGGCAGGAGTGACCGAAACGTCCGCAGAAGGGGAGTGTCTTTAGGGGAAGAAAGGGCTAGGCATACAGAAAAAGAATCGGAAATTATCATTGGAGATGTAATTGACACATCCAGCTTTCGTAGCGCCAGGACAATTGCCAGGAATTCCGCAAAGAATATGGGGATAAAATCACGCAGACGAACCGAAAAGGTCCAGTTAAGGGAAAGGGAAAATATTCCGATACCGGATTTTTCTTCTCGTTGAGAGGCATCTGTATAAATTATAGCACCTGGCTGCATAGAGGCCAAATAATCTTCGAGAAGGCGATTGAGTAGCCGGGCTGGTAAAAGTTTAGCATTTTTGGGGAAAATGTTCCGGAAATTGATAGAAAGAGGTGAACTCCTGTCAGTATATGGAATAATCTGATTTATTGCTACACCCAATGGAGAAAGGAAGCTCTGTATCAAAGTGCTTTGTGGACATAAGGACCTGGGCCATTGGTGCACCATAAACGCACTTGGTTCTGCAATAAAAATAAACTGCTCGCTGTTCACCTCAGAGCTATAAGCTCTCAGAAAAGTTTCAACCGTCAGAATCCGGAACCTATTAAGCAGAGGAGCAGCTTTGTCTTCTCCTTCTTCTTCTTCAGCGGTTCCCCTACGGGAAGATGACGACGGTGGTTGAACGCGAAGCTATCTCGTGATGGATTCTTCGGTTGGCCAATCCCTAGGGGCATCCTGCTGCAATCATCATCATATGCGCTGTGGACGGGGCGAGAGCAACGTACACCGAACCAACAACAACTCACCCCATCACCCGCGCAACGGCCATTCCTAGACAAAAACGTTGTCAGAGGCTATTCAGCGCAAAACAACCCGACGAAATCGACATTTATACTGATGCCAGCCTGACACCACCAAATGTTGGAACTGCCTGGGTTTCCCCAGATGACCGAATCATTATAGGAACCCGACACTCCAAAATTCCTGTAACACCCACGGAAGCGGAACTACTCGCCATTACCCATGCTCTTGACTACTTGATGTACGACCACCATCAACCTATACCAAAAAAGATCCCAATATTAACCGACTGCTACGAAGCATTTCAAGAACTTCGACGACCATTTTCAACGCACTCTTCCGTAAACCAAATTATTCGGCAAACAATGACCCTACAACTGCATGGCATTCAAGTCCGCATAGACTGGACTCCTGGCCATGATTTGGCGGCACCGGGGAATCAGGCAGCCCACGAAGGCTGCGCAGGAGGCTTGCTCTTTCCTATCCTCCGCTGACCTCGCCGTCGCCCAGCCTTCAGACCTTCCTGAATGCTTGGACACGACCGAAAATATCAGCGTACCCCCCGCCATTCGCATACACCGGTACAAACACGAAAAGAAACTCCGACTCAAGCAACTTACGCCTAAGGATCACGTTTCCAACAGACCTTCCCTTACAAGAACCCAAGAAATATTTATTAACAAATTCTATACAGATGCATCATTTTCACCGGAAACAATTCGCAAATGGTACTACCCCCACATCAACCCAAAATGTCCATACTGTCAGCAAGCCGTCACAGCTGATTTGCACCACCTGGTCTGGATATGCCCCAAATTCTCTCGATACCGGAATTTCACTTCCCCAAACCCAGATCCCTCAACCCGTATTGATCCCCTCACATTAGATGAACACACCCTTAACCTTATAATACGGTTCGCCACTAAGAGCGGTCTAGCGCGAGTTATATAGCGATGGCCTACACCAGTGAATGGACCATTCAATGCTGAACAATTGTCCTGTGAAAAACAGATGCCGCCTCCCGAAGACCACGAACTCATACGAGTCCCCTTCAACCATGATTCCTCCCCTCCCAACTCCCCCACAGGGCCTCCGGCCTTCCCTTTTTGAATAAAAGATTTAACAACAACTACACGCCCTCCTCTTCGCAGCTTTGTCTTCTTCTCCTTAATCTTCTTCAGCGGTCCCCCTACGGGAAGATGACGACGGAGATTGAACGCGAAGCTATCTCGTGATGGATTCTTTGGTTGGCCAATCCCTAGGGGCATCCTGCCGCAATCATCATCAGAGGTGCTGCGGACGGGGCACGGACGCGGGACATCCCCCCGAGCAAGAGATGCTTCGCATCTAAGAACCACCACCACCATGCTGCCTCCACCGATGCGTGCGAAAAGGACGTTAACACGCGCCAGCAAAATCGCTCGAAAACGTTCCCGCAGCGTAAAAACACCCAGGCACGAAGGTAGTCAAGGAACGTTTTCGATTACAGTGAAACGTGGCGCAGACCGCGTATGTAAGGCGGTTATGCCGGCTCGAAACGGGAGTCAAGCCAACAACGCGTGGTGGCAATGAAGGACGACGGGTGTCGTGGGAAATGCACGCCAAAAACAGCGAGAGAACAAAAATTGGCTGGCGATTACGATACTCCCTAATGCGATATTTGGGCGCAGCAGCAGTGCGCTGAGGCAGCACTCGTTCGTGGGTTTACTCGATGGCAGCGATGACGAGCCTCTGCGGCGGCGGCGCGAAGTGCGTCTCAGGAAGGGACCGCGAACTGCGTCTTAAGCGAACGCACATCATAGTCACGCGCATCCCCCTTTTATCCTGGCCAAGCGTAGCGCCATCGAGCGCCTCGTGCGGGCACAACATACTGCCCCCTTCCCTGCCCCCTCACTCTTTCGGAGAGCGCTGCCTCGCGCTGCCACGGCGAACCGCCCTCCCTCCCAATTTCGCGACACTCTCCTCCTTCGTCCCAAGTACTGTATATATCCCTCTTCCCATCCCAACCCCACCACCCCCTCATTGGCTATGGCCTTGTTTTCAAATAAAAGCTTCGACTAACTCCTCCTTTGCTTTCTTTCGCTCGTCGGTCTTTCCATCTTTCGTATTCCTTTCACTCGCTGGTCTTCCCATCGTTCGCTCGGTCAGTACGACGGCGACGCTGCTCAGCCCAGAGATAGGCGACAAAGGGCTGCGCCCTAAAATGCCACACACACTTTCGTATTCGCCCAGTTGCTCGCTTGTACTCATCCTCCACGTAGTTGTCTTTTTATACCATCCTTCACGCCCAAACGTAGCTCACAAGCCTCGGCGTTGACAATCGGTATTGTGCTGAAACGAGGGAACAATATTTATTGCAGGTGACTGTCCCAGTGAAGCAGCATCGATCTCCCTTTTTTTCTTACCTCGATGAACTTATTTCAATTTCTGACTTTATATTGCCTATTTAAGAATAAAGAACCAACATTCAAAGTCATTCATTTGATATAAGAAGCCCAAAAGCTTTTATTGAAGTTTAGTGGGAGGGCTTGCTTACCAGATTTGACCAGTCTGACCAAATTCTTCTGGTCCCCCGTGCCAGGGCTGCAGCATATGCATGGCCAAAAGATAAGCACGTTCACTGACGCCAACCCTCCAAGTGACGTCTCACCCTTTGCCGTTTACTCTCTTTCCATTTCTCTCCCTCTCTTAACGCCTGTATCACTTTTTTATTTGTTCTTTTCTTTCCAGGTTCTTCACATTTCCCCTACCTCCAGCCGAGGCGCGTGAAGGCGACCGTAAAGGCCGGCAGAACTGGTTCTTTGGAATGAAGAACATGCTCCCCCTATCATGTATCTCTCTCTCATTGTTGTACTTTATATCTGCAACATGTCGTGGAGCATTGGTGTCGGTGGACTCATGGGTTGAGGACGAAAAATGGCAGCTCACGTGCTTAGCCCTGGCGAATTCCCATCGTTTGATAAAAAGGCATTATCGTCATCTGCTTCCTCTTCATTACAATAATAATCACCACTATTCGTAATTATTCAAAATTTTTTGGCACGCATCATCATCGTCAATATCCGCGTGCGCTGGCGGGTGAGCGCGAGCCACCCGTGCAACCGCAGTTCCATTTCAACCTTCGGCACTCGATGTTGCTGAAAATGGGCTGTCCCTGAGATACCCTCGTGTCTCCTGGAATCGACGACTTAAGGCCCTCGTGAAGGCCACAGACGACCCGGCCTAGGCCTGGTGAATCTCAAGGGTGGACCTACAGCCGGAGGAGCCGTTCATGGACGTCGTCAACATCGACTCTAGCATGGTCGGCCAATTCGGGGTGAGCAGGAAGGCGGACACGGCTGCTGTGGCCGACAGGGTAACTGGCGCCGAGGGGTACGTCGACCCTTCCATGCGGTATTTCTTTAGCGGTGAGCTGACCGTCACCGTCGTAAACGAGATCCCGCACGCGTCACTCCCGTTCCTGGGTCCGCTGAAAGAGCAGAAACCGCACGACTACGCTGGAGTGGCTGTGTCGCACGTGTGGTCGACGCATCTTCGCACTGCAGGCGCAGCGCCATACTCCACCGTGGTTGGGGGACTCGTGCCGATTCAAGCCGGTGACTACTACCCACCGTCGGCGGGAGTCTCTGGCCCTTTGCGCTGCCAGCGTCGACCGACACGGAAGATGTGCGTGCCAAGGCCGCATCCCTGGCTCCAGCTGCGCAACCTGTTCCTGGTGCGGCGCCCTGAAGGAACCCGCGCTGGTACCATACCCCCTCAGGTTAAACCGTGGGCGCGTAACCAACCAGCGTTTCCAGTACCCCATGCTCCTGCTTCGTGCGACCCGACTTCCAGCAGCGATGACCAAGCTGGTGGTGCTCGCCTTTGTGCAGCCCGCCTTCGGATGAGCACGGTCCTGCGGCAGCAGTTACAATAGCAACTCTGTCAGCACGGGTTGACGACGCTAGTCCAACCCGGCGCGTGGACGCACCGATTTCGAAGAACTTTTGGACGCTCCGCTTTGCTGCTGAAAGTAGCCGTGGAGGCGTTGTGTCCAAAGTGGCTGCGGTGTTCTTCGGAAGCTGGTGCTGAAGACAGGCATGCGCATGGAAATGTGGTCAATGCACGAGCTCACGGATAGGCCTGGGGGCAATGAATCTACGTAGATTATAGTAAGGAGTAACGGCCATTGCGAAGCACCAAGTTGCGTCGCAAGTGAGGAGCACATAAGTTTATGTATCAGGAAAATATATTCTTTTAAACAATGCAATTCCGAAAGGCTTTGCGTTCTTTTTACCCTCAGGGTTATTTTCTTGGCTTGTAATTTCCAGCACCTTCCTTTAATGCAATAGGTGATCGGTAAAAAGCGTAAAGGCTCATGGGTACATTGTTTTCTCCCGCAGAGTGCCGCCACTGCCGGTTCGGGAGCTCTGCTGGCCTCCCATACGCCGTCTGCTTTCACGCGCGTGTGTGTTTGTTGTTTATAGTTTCCACGGGGGAAAAACGCCCATGCATGGAGAATTCCACCAATAACGATTGACCCTTCTCGGGGTTTATCTGACAGGTAAGCACCCTGTGACAAACACCCACGCACGCGCTCGAAAGCCGCCGGCGTACGGGAAGGCAGGAGCTATCTCGAACGGGAAGTGGCCGGAGCAGACGACGTACCCGTGAGCCCTATTTGCCTACTTTGGCCAGTAGGCAAATAGGGAAAGGGAGACGCGGGAAAGCGACGTCCTGGCGTTAGGCCTAACCCCACGGTGTGCATGCGTCTACCGATAGCTGAAGCTTTAGGTGCAGCGCGTCTTTGGCGCGTCGTAAGGCTCAACTTCGAGGCGACCTATTGTTATTAAGCTTAAACATAGCAAGTTAGGCCTAACATCACTGTTTAATGTCTAACGCCAAGTAGAATCCACTGAAGAAAGTACTCATGGTATAGTAGTTGACGCCGTAAGACCCCAAAGCGAAACGTTAGGCCTAAACCACCGCATACCCGACAGTTGCTGCTGTAGCCTATAAAATTGGTACATACCCATAGGGACCGGGCAGCTGGACAGGGGGCGCCACCACTCGGCGCTCCCCTCGTTAGTGGAATGAGCCGGTGCATTGGACTACGCAGCCTTTTGTGGTTTATGCCGTGTTCGCTTCGGTGATTTGAATGTTTTGGGGGTGTTGTGGGTGGACATGTGAGATGAAACGAAGTCAAGACAGATGTGTTGGGTTCTTAGACGCAATAGCGGTTACGAAAACTTGTCGGACGCTTCTAATGTTGAGTGTGGGGTACAATGACAGTTTTTGCAGCGACCTACGCTTGGATCCACCCGATGTGAGTACGAATAAAACTACTATATAAGTATTCATTTCTTCTTAAATGCACTAACGTCTACGTAAACTGATTGGACGCTTCTAAGGTTAGCAATGGGCTACATTGACATGGGCGCTTTTTGCATCTCTCGGCGCCTGGCTCCGCGTGATCTTAGTAGGAATAAAACTGTTACTATAGTTCATCTCACAAGCTAGCTGCAGCACTGCGGAGGCTACATTGTTATCAATAGTGCGCCCACTGAGGGCGCCTAATCCGCCGTGAAGGGGGTCCTGAAAGGACACTCCCTTCTCCCCTCTCGGCAAGTGGCACCGCATGGCCCCGGCGCCTTTTGTCGCTTCCTTCGCGGTGAGTTAGGCGTCCTGAGGGGGACAACAATCTAGCCTCCACAGTGCTGCAGCTAGGTTGTGAGATGAACTATAGTATTCACTTCTACCATTTTAAATTATCTTCACCGCGTTTCAATGACTATGGTTTCCACACGAGCCTTAACGGTGGGATACCTCTACACGTGTGCTTTGTAGTGAAAGGCACTTACGTACGAGATCAATTATGGGGCCGTGGAAACGTCGCGGCAGTTTACACCTTGTTTATGTAAACGTGAGCTTTGTGCCTTCGGTTTTAGTGAGTGACAGCAGGGGCGTAGCCAGAGGGGATTTGGGTGTTCAAACCCGCCTCCGCGAAATTTTTTCTAGGCAGTGCGTACGTGAGACTTTGTGTTCCTTTCGACAAAACTCAGCCCTTCCCATAACTCAAAACCCCCTCCGAAAACAAAACAAAAAAAATTCCCCGCATTTCCCCGAGGGGAAGAATGTGAAAGTGCGAATGCACGAGTTGAATTTGCGCGGTTCGGTCGATCCGCTCCTCGGAGCGCGAAAGCCAGCTGAGGGCCATCCAGCGGCTCGAGGCTGCCCTGGGCAAGCAACGGCGAAAGGGGAACCCGCACTCCTCTCGGCCTCCTCCCGCGGGAGCGAGGGCTAGGGGCGATCGCGGTGGCACTCCGAGTAGCCCGCGCCGACCGGACGCAGTCCTCGGGGTCGGCCCGACGCCGCGGTGAGCGGAGAAGACTACGGGACGGTGAAGCCCTGCGCGGCCTGATCCGTCCCCGACTGCAGGAATCTCAATAAAGTCCTTTCTCTCTCTCTCTCTCTCGGTAATGTTCGCGAAAGAGAGATCACACACACACACAACTACAAAGAAAGAAAGATGCATTTATTCAGAGACACCTATTTGTGTTGTCGTTGTACTTGATTGCTAGAGCGGATCTCAGCTTTGAAATTTCGTGTCAGTACTCCTTTAAGCGGGTGCATTAGCCCTTCTCACGCACGATTCCTGGCCAATCCCCCACGTGGGTATGTGCCATGTCAGCGGCCAGGCAGCGCGCGCCCATCTCCCCCCGTTGCTAAGGAAGACGAGGAGCGCGCGCACCCGCTGCTGTTGCTATGCGGACGGCGGCGGAATGCGGACGGCGGCGGACGCTTCAGGCTCGCTTAAGAAGTGCATTCGCACTTAAAACAAAAAAAAAGCCGGCTACGGCCCTGAGTGACAGCATGAGAGCCTGAGAGCCGAATCGGAACTCCCACGTTTATAGTGGTGATTTGATCAAGAGCCAAAGTTATTCAATCACCCAACAGCCCGAGCTACAAACCAATTCCCCTCCCCTTCCCGTTTTACTACCTGCAAGGAATAATTAAAGGCCTGCAACGATAGTTAAAAAATGTGGCAGTGTTAACTTCGGCCTGTGTTTTTTACTGGTTAGGTATTCTTTGCCGAGTACCCGAAAAAATTGCGCAATGCCTTGCGAAGAAACCAAGAACGTGCGGCTAGTTGCCTCGAATAGAGGAACATAAGCCCGAGTCCTCCAGCACAGACGCATTTCCGACAAGATGGAAGCAGTTGGGATTTGGAGAGGGGTGCATGGAAGGGCAAAATTAATCAGCAAATCATCCAGCCGTCCGTCTAACGACGGCGATGGTTGAATACGAAGCTTTCTTCGTGCGAAATAGAATATGGGAAAGGGTCGAAGTCAAAGACGCTGCGATTGAAAGACCAAACTGCGTGCTGCTCAAATTCAAAGCTCAACTAGTGAAAGTTTAAATCTAGGAGGCAATCAAGGGAACCCACACGTGAGAGCTTTGCGATAAACCATCGTCGTCGTTAGACGGAGGGGTACATGATTTTTCAAGGCACCTTGTAAACCTCGACCGCAGCATTCAGTCGTGAACCTGAGGGCATGTTTTTGGCTCCCTCCTGTCTCTCGTCCTTCCCTCACGCACGACTTGTTTTTTGAAAAACCATTAACCAACTAGCCAGCAACCACTGCAAGTCTTATAAAGCAATGCTCTTCAACGACAAGCCATGACGTTTTACTATCATGCGGTATTTATTTTGTAAGCGATTCACGATGACTGTATTAAGCGTATTTCTGTGAAATTAAACACGATTCTACCGTAGTTAATTTTCCGAGCGTCGCCCATCGAAATTTATGTTTTGGCGCAAATCTTAGAAGGCACCCCTCAACTTTGTCTTTCGCTTGTGCACGACGCCGTTTCGTCATCAACTGCCAAAGGCCAGCGCCACAGCCTTCCTGAATCGCTGTACACACCGGCTTTGTCGCAGCATTTAGCTGCAATATACTCCTCGATGCGCCAAACTGCATGCAGGCATGAAAAATTTGCACGAAGGAACGGACTTGCGTTTCCAGCTTGACCTCCAGCTTGGCGCATTGAGCGTCGTCTGCTTTTTGTAATTACTGAGTATGGGCGTAAATCCCTCACAAGCTATGCCTCGTAAAGGTCGCTTCTACATTCAAGATTCACCGATCTGAAAAAGTCCTTGTGGTTACCTACGCTTTTCAAGCCGGACCGCAGCAAAGCGACAGAAAGCTATGTACAACTACGCTGCACTGACCGCCACCGGCATTCCACTGACGAGCGGTTTGCCAGGGGCGGCGCTGTTTGCTGAAGCGACGGTGGTGCCATACAACGGCCGCCCGGTCCCTACATAGTAGCGCATCCTCGCAGAGAGAGAGAGAGAGAGAGAGAGAGAGAGAGAGAGAGAGAGAGAGAGAGAGAGATAGAGCAATAATAATGTGAAATATGATCTCACAGCACAAAAAGACATTCATAAAGCGTCGAATCGATCACTGGCCAGAGAAGTCCAATGTCCCAAATTCCACCACCAAGTCCAATGTCCCAAATTCTATCACCAAATTGTCTTTTGAAAATCTTCATGGGTGCACTTTATGCAGAAAAATGGCGCGATGCGTAATGAAATGAACAAAACGTACCTGTTTCAGGTCTCTTTATGAGCGTTTTTATGCAACAATAGAGGACTTGTAACGGTGTTGTCCTGGATAACTAATGTAATATAGCCTCCGAAATTGAGCTTCAGCAAATATCCTAATATTTCTTCCAGCAAGCTAACAACGCGGTGGCAAACAACAAAATGTGTATCAGTTTAGAGCATCGTAAAAGTAAACGCCGAAGAGCGGCCACGCTACGGAGAGGGGAGCCAACACACTCGAACCACTCTTCACACGGGGCTCGGCGAAGTTCGAGTAGTCTTCGTAGACGAACTTGGCGTCAGCACCGAAATCTTTCTCCAATGTGCTCTTGGCCGTTTTCGCGGCAACACCTGCGGGTGAATGGAGACGACGGTAATTAGTGGATGCTTCGCAAAGAAAACGAAGCGACAACGTGTGTACGAGGTGCCGTACCCCGCAAAAATATTTGCCGCACGAATTTCGTTGTTTCGGAGTTGTATCACCGTGTAAACGCGTGTTTTAGAGCACCATCTCAAGATTTTGGGGTCGATGCGTTAGGTATGTATGGCACGCTCATAACCGCACGGAGTACAGAGCGGTCAAAAATGCCTCTGGGTAATTAAGGTGTATAGAGTAAGTAAAAGGCAGTGCATATTGTGTGGACCAGTGGATGATGATGATCATGAATACAGGATAATTTGCAGAATTATTCTGCGGACCACACCACAGGTATAATGTTGCAGTTTATTCTGTGGACCATACCAGGGTATAATTGATCCTTATTCGTCTGAAGCAACCTAAAATATACCAGTCCACACTTATTTATATAAATAATGCGTAGAATTGACTTTAAAGAACAGATTACAGCAAAAAATTCACTTGAAAAAAAAAAACTGCTGGAACTCGAACCCAGGGAGTTGCGTCCAAAACCCTAGACTCTACCTCTGCGCCACGGAAGCCGACGAGCAGAGACATTCTAGCAGGAGCTCAAAATAGAACATAACCCTGTGGTGTAGACCACGAAATAAAGCTGAACATTATTCTGTCGTCGGGTCCACAGAATAGGCAGAGCGTGATTAATACATCGGGGACTGGCCGAATTTCAATCAGCGAACACTTACTTATATCTCGCTCTGAAATCCGCGGTATCATACTTGGCCCCCCTCAAACACCCGCAAAGCGGCACACACGCACTTTTGGAAAAGACGATGAAGTTATGCGCGCTCTTCACCTATTATCAGTTTATCACTATCAGCTGTGTGCGCTCTTATCCTTATCTGTTGTGTGGTCCTGAATAAATGACCGCTGGTATAACGTGGTTTGCATATTACTGTCCCAGTTATTCCTTTACGTATTCTCACAGGGTACCGGTAAAATACTTCATAAAATTGCTGATTAGACCATACGCAAGAGGAATGGGAGGGTTGCTTGCTCAACTCTGATTCAGAGGTGCAAACGACTGCCGTTTAACTATACTCGGGAACGAGTTAAGAACGGCAGTAGCTCATGTACGGTATCAGTTCGCCTATGCGACGGGCTCAGATGTCAGCGGGCGTGCGTGTTTGAAAGGCGATTGCTATGAATGCGTGACATCGTCTGCCTTTTCTCGCGTAGTGTCTGTCGTCGCTGCAGTAGTTTATAAGCATGTTAAGTCTAAGAAATCACGAAAACAGCTCGTACCATGTCCAAAAATATTCCCAGTAACGCACTACTTGCGCAGCGCGGGGTAACGTCCGGCTGCGGTGATGAGGCACAACGGCAACTTCCGTTGCCTCTCTTAAGTTGTACCCAATAATAGAAATGCCGCTGGGACGCAAATGCCGTCATCTGGTGAAGAAAGAGCAACGAGTGCCAGCCCGTGTTTCCTTCCTTCCCTCTGATTTTGAACAGATGAAGGGCGGACAGATGAGCGGAAAGCGACGCGTTCCCGCGCGCATTTTAAAGCGAAGCTTTTAAAGACGATAGTCTTTCTTGGGCTACTTAAACCCAGAAATTTTGGTCTGTCTGTATGCCTGTCTGTCTGTCCGTCTGTCTGTCTGTGACTCGATTCAGCCACCCGGCCAAAGCAAAACAGTGCCTGCGCAATAGTCTTATATAGTCACAGCTAAATTTACCCGTCTATGTCCGGTGTAATGTTCATACTTGTCAACATCGTTGAAGAAGAACAAGACATTACGCAAATATGATACAACAAATCAATACAGAAGTGATATTTGCAGTGTTCCTTTATAAAAAATCAAACATTCTTGACTTTTGAGAAATTAAATACTTCATCAACTGCAGAAAAAGAATTCACTCCGCCGTCGCCTGCTGTCGCCCGCGCCACTATAGCTTCTGGCGCCATTTTAAGAAATCAACCGGCAACAGTTACGCAAGGTTCCACTAGATAGGTTCCACGTTCTGCTTGCAACGCACGTGGAGTAGGGAAACGCGGTTCTATAAACGTGGAAGTAGGGCGCCTCGATTAACGAGCGTCTTCGCCGTACGGCAGCGTCCGCATCGAGACACCCGGTTTGGAGCAGAGGAACGCGGGCAGTTTAAAATGATTTAAGCGAACCTTTGGCGTCTTTACTTTGGGAGGAGCGCGTCGCAAGAGGAACAACATGAGAGGTGAGCGGGAAAGCGAAGGGAGGCATTTACTTCGCAAAAGCCGATAAAGACTGTCGTCTTTTGACGGCATTTGCAACGAAAGGAGCAGATACGCGGCCAATTTTTTACCTCTACCCTCCAAGGGTTCTTTCGCGACCGTTGGTGTCAACAGAAAACTCCGGCGAACAAATAAAAGAATTTACTGGCACCGCCAGGAATCAAACCTGGAACTAATAGAGTAATGAAGCTAGAGCCAGTTGTCTTACCGATTTAGCTACGAGGCCACGCGGCGACTGGGAAGACAAGTGGTGCACTCAACAAGCACATTTACGGGTATAACCCCTGCATTCTAGCTAATTGCCACGCGATAGCGATTAAAGGAAGCTCACACCAACCCATGGAATCTCAGTTCTAGCACGCCAATGCGCTAAAGCGGTCACGAACACGCGGGAACAGGCTACAGGACCGGTTTTGGAGAGGGAAAGAAAGCGTGCGGAAACGCGTCGCTCTCCCCTCATGCGTCCGGCCCTTAAACATGTTCCACCACCACCATGGCTAAAGAAAGGGCCGTCCAAAAGAACTCGCACTCTTGAGGTTGAGCTGGTGACGTTCAGAACATGTTGTAACGAGGTTGCACTAGATATCATTGAGGCATATGAGTTCTGAACGTTGTAATGAGTAATCTCCATCAGAACGTCGCCGTCAAAAAAAAAAAAAAAAAAACGGCCGTGTATACACCCGTCCCGCTGAAAACGCCGACAGACGGCAGTCATCTGCCACCGATGCACAGTAACATGCGCTCCTCCCTCTCCCCCTCCCACCCCTCAGGCTCTTGCTCTTCCCCTATCTCCTCCCATGATTAAAACAATGCCTATTTTCTGAGCTAATGATGATGATGATTGTATCGGGATGTCGGTTGTCACCAACCGACTTCCCTGTGTTATTCTGATTGTTTGCCCTACCCTTCCCTAAATAGGTTTTCCCCCCTCCCCAGTTTTAAACTCCACCGCTCCCCCACCCCCCTTCCTGCCTTTGCAACCCTGCTTACCTCCCACACCTTTCTGTTCTAAATTCTAATTCGGTATATTACTAATCCTACGTCCCACTCTCTTCCCTACTTTTCTTCCACCACCGCTCCAGCCGCCTCTTCGTCACCTCTATAAATTCAATTTCGCGCGCCATCTGGCGGGAGAGTGCGCAACTTGCCTCCTTTCAACTCTTTGTTTGTTTTTAATTTGCTATCGTAAAGATTGGCCTGAAGTGTATTCCTAACTAAAAGAACGCCGCTTCCGTCGGTTATGTACTGGAATATCTTGCCTCAAACCCTCGTTTCGTTCACATGGCACCGCGTAAAGCCAACATGCCTTTGCATTCGGGTAGCCCAAGAAAGACGATCGTCTTCAAAACCTGACATAACGGTTAATTTTCTAGCTCCGTGGTATGGATGACGTAAGTTCGACCCCCCTTTTTTTTTCCCTTCACCTTTGTGTACTTTTGTTATTCCGACGATTGTTTTGGTTTTCAGGTTTTAAAAGAAAAAAAGCAAAGCCCGTTTCTTCATAGAAAGAAGGCTAAAACGCGAAGCTTTCTCCCATACAACATTAGTCAAAGTCATAGTCCAAAATCCAAACTGCCAAAGTCCAAAGCCACCGTCCAACCCCGTACCATCAAACGCCAAAGTCCAAAGCCACCGTCCAACCCCGTACCATCAAAGTCCAAAGCCAAAATCCACCGCTGCTTAGCGAATGTAATTTCATTATCGCCATCGCTTACCTGCAGTGTGTTTGAAGTTGTATTTCCAACAGTGTTTTCATCATCATCATCATCATCATCATCATCATCGATTTCCTGCAGTGTATTTTACTTTTACGTCAACGCCACCAGTGAGGCGTAGAAAGCTTCGCTTTAAAATTCCTAGTTGGTCATGGGAGGGTAATGGACGCGTGTGGAGCATAGCCCGATAGGAAATCAGTTAGGGGCCGAGAGTTGAGTGGATAGGTGTAAGGTAAAGAGGAGATTCTCATGTCCTCTCTAAACACTCTTAATAAAAAAGGTCGTAAAAAGTAGTAACGACCGTATTTACTAACTCCTGGTGAACTTTACTACCCCGCGGTTTTGCACGTAGGCTTTGCCACTAGCAACTGCACGGTTAGTAAATTAACTGAGTGTAGGAAGCAGTGTTCACTAGATTAAGGTCGTGCTTATGACTAGGTTATGCATGGCGAGTTAGTAAACGCATGTAGCTCAAAATAGTGCTATCGCTAGGACTTTACTAGTGGAGGTAGTGGTGCTTACTGCCTGCTTCAGTTTGTAACCCTGACTAGTGCTAAATTTACTACCTCCAGTTACTAAGTACCTAGTGTATACTGGGACAAGTAACTTGTTAGTATTCCATTAGTCAATGCGCCGACCTTTTTTTTTAAGAGTGAACAATGGTTTGCGTTACTTGAGACGATTCGCCGCGGACCCCTCAAAATGCAATCCGGCATTCATACTCACAGATACGCCTAGGGCGTTCAGTTTTCTGGGACTACAGTTGGAACAATCGCGTTGCGTCCGATACTGATTGTCGAACAGCAGCCCCTCGCTGATAAATAGCTTCCCTTCACTGGTATTCGGGTGTCAGCTAAACGAGTTACCCAAGAGGTTGCCCATCGTCGTGGTAGGCTGCGTGGTCTCGTTTTTCATGAGCACCATCTTGGCCCCCTGCATCTTCCACATCTGGGACGCAAGGAAGGAGAGAATGGTCTTGTTGCTGAAGCGGCGCCTCTCCCTACGCGTACTGCTCGAGGAGACCCGGACCCGGGCTGTGACTGCGCCTATGGCTTCCTTGTAGAGCGACAGGTCCACCTCCTCGTCCACGCCGTCTGCGAGCGGTGAAGAATTACATTGCACGGAAAGGGACACCTCAAACGGCAAAAAAAGAGGATGGAACGGTTACGCTATCACGTGAAGTGGGAATTGCAGGCAGACCTATGATTAGCAAAGAATTGCATACGAACGCCACGTTGAGATTAATTGACAATCTTCAACACAAAGTGGAAAATACACACGAGGCCAGCTTCCACAGATAACGAATTGTTTTATATTAGACAGCATATTGTAGGCCCAATTGGGGGCCTGCGTAGACGGTGCTCCGGACTCCTACAGGGGCAAAATTCAAGCGCACCTTTTTGTGCAAGCACATGGCATTGACGTACGTACGTCAATGCCGCGTCGAATAAGTACTTATTTGACGCGGTGAGCTCCTTTCGGCGCGAAATTCAAACGCATTTTTCTGTGCATCCGCGTTACGCTGCGCTTTCTATAAACGCGGTGACTGAAATGGAAGAAAATTAGTTGCGAGTTTGCGCTGTATCCGTTATATTTCCATTTTTGCCACTGTCGCCAATTTTGTCCAATATAGCGCATTTCTTCAGAAAGAATTTGTCAGTCGTAATCACTCAAGCAGCATTCATCCACCAAATATTACAACGCACCC
This sequence comes from Haemaphysalis longicornis, assembly GCF_048455015.1. Classification (NCBI taxonomy): domain Eukaryota; kingdom Metazoa; phylum Arthropoda; class Arachnida; order Ixodida; family Ixodidae; genus Haemaphysalis; species Haemaphysalis longicornis. Next base: position 81,077,484 of record NW_027526385.1, on the reverse strand, counting down.
AACATCCTTCTTAACAAGATGATCTGCACTAGCTCGCCTGTTCCATTTCTGGCACTCATTCATGGTTGGGTTTTGAAAAGACACTTCTAGTGGACTTGCGACGGTCGCCGAATCGTTTGTAGTCAGTGAACCGCTAACGCCCAAAATGTGCGTTAGCGTTTCACTGACTACAAACGATTCGGCGATCAGGCATTCACTGACAGGGAACAGTTGTCACTTTTTCGCTCACCCATTGCGTACGACTCCGGCTCGCTTCCCTGATTTGGGACGACGTCGATCCAAGATGGCGGAGGTGGCCTGTACGACCCCTGAAGTCCGTCGTTGTACCAGTACAGGCCAGCTGCAGAAATGAGGCGTTGCGTCGGCAAACATGCATGCACGAGTTGACGCAGTTCTTTCCCGCTAGAATCGTTCCATGTTCGGAGTATCTCAGCCAGCACTTTCAGAAGTCGCTTTTTCAATTCTTTTAAAGGAGACGTAACTGAATATTATTCTGGTTTAGTCATGCGGCGGCATTTCCCCCAAGACGATGCGTACGAAACACGGCCACCGCACCGCAAGTCGCTCAAGGTTCCGTTGATGGTAGTCGGCGACACTTGCAACCTAGTGTCATTTAGAAGAACTGCGAGTTGGGCGTGTTGGCAAAGGTTAATGTTGGGAAAAGTGCGAAGATGCATTGTTCGTGCTTGGACAAGCATTGTTCAAGTATTGCTGCGTCCTGTCTTCTTCCTTGTCCAAGCATTGTTCGCGCTTTTCCTAACATGAACCCCGTGTCAGTGTCAAGAATGACCCACACGTCATGGAAAAATTGAATGTTCAAATTTGTGATGTCAGCAATGTGTATACAAACAAAAATGTGCGCGAATTCAGGGTGAACGCAGGCTGTTATCGTTTCTTACTCAGTTAGAAACGATATCGGTGACCCTTTGGGGCTCAGTCGTCCCCGGGGTCATCTAAATCCATTCTGCGCCACGGAAGGTTTTTAAATCTTCTTTTGCCTGGTTTCCCATTTCCCCCTACCTCTTCACCCGTCGCGTGGCAGCGACTCGGTCACTCGGGTGAACACCTCGTCAGCCTTTCTCACCATAAGACTTTTTTCCTTGGTGCATCAGATTATTCTTGTCTAAGTTTGCTTTCGACACTCAATACCCAACAGGAAAAATTTAGGCATTCGTTGGTAGCTGCACAGCCGGGATCGCTGCCTACCGGATCAGGGGAACATCAACAGAAGGCTTGTGGGGATCGCGTCTTGCACGCGAACCCCTTTCTGGCTAGCTTCCCATCGCGGCCGGCGTGGCACAATGCGCCTCGCTCGCGCGGCGGGAGCCATACGGGAGGGCGCCAGCGACCGGAGGGTTCGTTGTCGCCAGGGTGGAGGCGTTGACCCTTTTCCCCTCTGCCTTACCCGAGAACCAGTTCTTCCTCTCTACTAGCGCCACCAAATGGCGAGGTCTGGTGGGTTGTCGCATGACGAGAGGACGGCCTCTGGTCTTGGGGATGCGGTAGCGCTTACGTTTCGGCGCCCTTGCCCGGACCGGGGGAACGCGCCACAATGGGACGCGTCCGGCGAGCTGGGAGGCTGCACCCGCGCTCGCACGCGCGGCGCCCCGCTGCTCCGGTATCCATCGGTGAGTCGAACCATCTCGATCTCTAGCGTTGTTTAATGCCTCGCTCCCAATGTTACCGTTATGGCCTACGATTAGTCTGTATGCAGTGTATTTGATTTGCACTTTGCAATAAATGCTGCCATTGGTGTTTTGCCCTTGTCGCCCCTGCCTTTGTCTGCCTCCGCAAACAGCGGACCCGTCCGCAGCCGGCGCTCGCAAGGCATGTTTGCTGCGCGCGGATGGCCGCAGGGTGGGAAATAACTAGTGTGTGAAATGTAAAACCCCACAGGCTATACTTTATTTACCAGTGCCGGGACGGATTTCTCCTGTGACACGGAGGGCCACACGACTACCCGCGTACCGACACCGAGCAGGCATCGTGAAAGCTACTCGCTTGGCCGTCCGCGTATACATACGCACACAGCACTCTGGTTCCGTACAGCGACGGGTCGCAGACGCAGCGCAGCCGTGCGCCCCGGGCGCTGTAGCAGTCCTCCAGGAAGCAGTGGAGCAGCCAGCACCTGCCGGGGTAGACGTCGCAGCGGTCGCCGGTGAAGCCCAGCAGGCAGCGGCAAACCTGATTCCAAGCATGCGCGAAGACGCATTGTCAAGCAGTTATAAACACGCTTACGACCTGAATAAAGTTCCTTGTTCAGAAGCAGCTGTAAAAACAAGAAGAGACGAAGAAGGCGCCTAAAATTATCTCAGAACTGAGCACACCCCACAAAAGTCTCAATTCCCAGATGGCTGAGTTCTTTATCCAAGGATAACACTCTTATTAATCCGACTGCCAATTTCGGTCTAAAAACTCCGCGCCAGTCCTTCCACCGACATCGCGAGATTACAAATCTTCCTGCGAGATCTTTGCAGCGCGCGCCAATGAGTCGCTCGGGCTTTCATATCCGCCTACACCGCCTCTCTTCTTTTCGTAATGAATTTCCTTTCCTAGTTGCGCTTTATCGTGACCGGTGAGTGCTTGTCCCCGGTGCTTTACCGGTGAGTGCACATCCCCGTCGTCTTTCTACTCATTCAGAACCTTCTACTTCATAAATTCGCCTTGTTCTTAATCACAGCGGATCCATCTCTTAAATAGGCTAAGAAAAGCACGTGTCCTCGAACCTAAACCACCTTTCATCCCCTCTAATCCACGCACTATATCAAAACAGGTCACGGAGTGTGCATCCAGGCGTTTCAACGTATCTAACTGCGCAGCCAGAATTACGCCTGCAGGATCGCGTTTTTTTTTTTTATTGTGTAAGCAATAGACGGCGCGTGTCGACGAAAATTTGCGCCGTCCATCAGCGGGCAAAGAGCGACAGAAGAACAGAGAGCGACAAAGCGCGTGCGAAGAGAGGTGGCGCGGCCCTGGCGAGGCTGCCGGCCTAGTTACTCGCTTTTTGAACAGCGCAAGTAGACGAGGACCAGAAGTGGACAGGACACAGCGCTCCTGTCCACTTCTCGTCCTCGTCTGCGTGCGCTGTTCAAATGAATGTCGTACCAACACGCCCAAGCTTCTACCTTAGTAGTTACTCGCGAAGCGGAGGCCCCTCGCCTCCTCCTCCAGACGCGCCTGTAGTGCGGCGCCTCAGCATAACAAAGAGTGCGAAGCGAGTTCAGGGCCGATCGAAGATGCGCGAAATAGGGTGGAACGGAAATTACGACCACTAAGTGTGGATACTGGTGGACAAAGAAAGGATGGACAGGCAGCCCATATATGCTGCTGCTAAGGAGAGCAAACGTTACCACTGAGACGGTCAGAAAGCAAAGCACTGCTGATACGCTGTGTGAGGGGCGTGCGAGAAGCGACGTGTTGCGATCTTTTAAAGCCGGAGTGGGGCGGGGGCACCAATCAGAGCGTCGAGTTGGCGAGGGAGAGGGGTGGGACGCTTCCGCATTCTGCTAGCTCCATCAACGAATCTCCAGTTGATTTTTTGGCCATACCTGTCGCTGGCTAGCGGGCTCCGAGATGCACCTTCCGACACCGCAGTCTTGCATGTCCTTTTTGCACGTTGGATCTGAAAACAAAGGTAGTGTAATAGCGAAATTTATGTTCGATCCTTTTCTCCCGATAACATCTTCCTTACCGAAGCCAAATCCAGTAGAACGCTGTATTGAACTTCTTATAAAAATACGTAAATGACCCCCGGAAGATCTCCAGCATGCGTTACTATACTCGTAAGCGCAAAGTTGTTTTAGAGAGAAATCTACGTTACAGCTTTCAAGGTCATTCATCGCTTCACGAGTGACCTTCAGCCGCCGGCGCGTGAGCTGCGCCTCCCTTATGCTGATTGGTATATTTCAAGAGACGGAACAAATCTATTACTTTTGTATTACTATTACTATTTACCGCTTCGCTCGCTCAGAGCCTACGCGCCTTCGGTACCACGTGACTAGGCAAAAGTGAACCCGCTGCTTCGGCTGCGCTTGATCGCTCAGCGCCGGCCGGGCCGCCTGTGCATGCACTTCAGTGAAAGCGAACCACGTGACTAGGGAAGGGTTGAACGGCTGCTTCGCCGGCTCTTGGTCCCTCAATCTCCCCATCGATGGCGAGCCGGCGCCATGGCCTGTCTGCGCGTGCCCGTCAGCGCAACCGAAATGACTGAATCGAATCATTCAGCAGATATACTAGCTAGACGGCAGGCTGCAACATCTCAACCAAAGGCAGACTGTCACGAAACGTCGCTGGAGATAACTAGGTTTAGAGTGTGTTAAACCTGAGCTGTCTTTTGTAGCGTAAGCTACACTGGCCGAGGTTGAGCGGTTTCGCGTGTGTCGTGAAGGGCCGTTCTGCGCAAGCGCGAGAAGCATTGGATTGGTTTGGATCGGATCGGATTGGATTGGATTGCATTTGATTTGGATTGGATTGGATTAAATTGGATTGTATTGGATTGAAATCCAATCCAATTGGAGTACGTGTGCTGAACCTTAGCTCACGCTACGTATATCCTGGCATAGCCGAGCTATGCCACTGCTAATTTTTTTTCGTCCGGCCAGACGAACAACCAACGCTTCGCCCTTCAAAGACATTTGATTTTTTGTTCGCAGGCATGAAAAATACACGGAACTTTATCGCCGGTACCCTGAATCGGCCGCCAGTATTTTCTTCAGTGACAGCTGTTAAGCTTCTGCAGAAACCTCACATGGCCAACAACGAGCAGCCCCGGTAAAGCGTGCACCACCTGATGACCACTGGTACTGCCGTGAAGCAGGTCTTCGAGCGATAGCTTTTAGACGTTTAGTTGGCAAAAATCTGTAGTGTCATCAGGAAACCTATGACGCCACCACAAGTGCGGAAGAAACAGCCTCCGCTCGTTTCAACTTGCAGGCATGCCATTTAATCCTCTCACGCTTAGCGTCGGCTCGACCCCGCGCTGCTTCACTCACGAGTCCATCCCCTCTAGGGGTGCGGTAGGAAGTTTTTTTCAGAGATGATGATGATGTTACAGTAGACGATACTAATAGTAATTATACTATGGTCTTTACTGCGGTGAACATATAAATTGAAACAATATCCAGTTGCGTTTATTTACGTCCCCAAGGACAGCCAATGCGCCTCTATGGGCGTTCGAAACATTTAATTTCTTACGTCACTTTAGGTCGCCATCGCCACCACCCCTTCAATTCCGCCACTGGCGACATGCGGTGACGTTTATGGCACTCTCTTGCGCTATGCAAGACGAAAAGACCGGTCCGCACCATCACATTTCTGTGGAGCTCAAGCAATAATAGACCTCGGGGTGCGGTTTCATCGATCCCTGTCTGAAGGAATGTACACTGTAGTTACCATTAGGCGCTGGTCCTGGTGGTCGTTGAGTAAAAATCTCGCCGTCACTTTCGTTTTAGATGCAACGCATCTCTTTAACTCGACTTGTCCCGCGTCGTTGTCGCGGCGTAGTCCGCATCCCTCCCCCATTCTCCTCGCCGCGGCAGCTGCGCGCTCCGCCGCTCTCACCGCAGCGCCATCTGTGTGTCAGCGCGGTCAGCGCGCAGCTTGCGCTCGGCTGCGCTCGCTCCCGTCGCCGTGCCAGCTGTGCGTTAGTGCGCAGCTTGCGCTCGATATGTTAAAAATTTACACCATCTTCCCGCGAGGGGAACCATGGGGTAGATGCGACGCATCAGGGGTGAACATGCTGTGTAAATAGGATACACAACAACAGCAATCCACACGCTGACATCGCTAACATAACGGAAACGCAACGGCAACCCCCGATGCGTTGCATCTACCCTATGGTTCCCCTCGCGGGAAGATGGTGTAAATTTTGTACAAACAACTCTACAACAGCATTCATCTATATTCGATGCCGTAATACCTAGCAGCTCTTGCTAACGCCTCAGTATTTTAGTGTAGTGTAAACGGTCAACCATTTTTTATACAAGGTTGTGTACGTTGTCACCAACGTACTGTGGTGTGTTGTGTTGGTGCAGCGCCCTACTACCGCAGCGCACAAAATAACTCGGCGGCGAACTTTCCGCGGAAGCTCCGTGCACTGCGGCAGAGCTAGAAACGGATAATGCGGCTGGCTACCGACAAAAGCCTGCCCTACACGCGAGTCTTGGGGAGGCGGCCAGCGACCGATGAGTTATCGCCACAGTTGCTCTGCCCGTTCGAGTTGTCATGTTTTCGCATGCAAGCAGCCTGCTGCAACATCACTGTTTCTACTCGCTATGTATTAAGCAGTTTAAGTTTGACATTTTGCAGCCCTTTGTCGTCGGAACGGAGGCAACCGCCTTACAAGAAACCGCTTGCCAGTGACACTACCTCACCGAGGGGTGGTGGGGAGGGGGGGGGGTGTTCGTACACACCACTGTACGGGGCCTATTGCAGGCACTAGGAGAAACAGCGGCCCGTGAGTCGTCTCACCGTTCCGGAGGCGCCTGTGGAAGCGGTGGAAGTGCACGAGACGCTCGGGCGACAGCGCGACCAGGGGACGCGAGGAGCCCCGGCTCTCGAGGCAGGTCAGCGCTCTCCGCACGGCGTTGAAAGCGAGGGCGTCGGTGGGATCGCCCCACAACGTGCAGCGACCCGGCATCGGGACGACGAGGAGAAGGACCGACAGGCACGCCAGCATCACACTTCTTCTTCACCTTGCACCGGAAGTTGTTCAGGAAATACGCATATCCCACTCAAGGAGATTGCTCACGAGAGTGGGGATGTATAACACGGTGAAAAAAATGTGCAGAAACTAAGAATAATGGCTAATGATGCAGAAGCCTTCCTACGGCGCTTCTCTGTTTCACCAGATTTACGTTTTCTTGGAGGCGTTGAAGCGACACGTTTTTGTTTTAAGTGTGGATCAGTTTAGGATCCGGGATGTCGTCCGCCCGATGTCTCTGTGCGTTCCGCAACCAGGCTGATATCAAAACTAGTCAAGAGAGGACTCCACAGCCTCTCGGAATAGACGTTGCGAACACAGAGCTGGTCCTTCCGGCCATGGACGATTCCAGTGACAGCGGCAGCTCGCTCGCGAAAGACAGCGACGCCGGACGGCGATCCGTCTGTGTGACAACGAGACGCAGAAGCCAAGCGTCAACGAAGAGAGGGAAATTGGAAGCTTCGTCAGGCAGATAAACACAAGGTACTCGCAAAAATAACACAAGGCTGCTTCACACTCCCACAGCTTTCGCGTTGAGTGTAACTGCATCAATATTTTTTTTTTTTTTTACTTTTGCAGCGTGAGCTAAACTGGCCGAGGTTGAGCAGTTTCGCGTGGCTCCTGGAGAGCCGTGCTTCGCAAGCGCGGTACGTGGCGGCCCGGTCCACTTGATGATCACGCGAGGGGTGGCCGGTTGTGGAACCGATGGCTCGTGCGTCGCAGCAACACCGGCGTGCGCCTTTGTAACCAGCTTAGCTCTGGGGCGATTGGTGACGCTGCGCTGGAGCCGCTGGAGAAATAAATATACATGTGTCACATAATGCTATACCGTGTGTGTGTGTCATTGAAGCTGCAGTAAGCATGCTAATCAAGCTAATCCTAGACAACCAGGAAAGCTAAGAATAATCAGCTGAACCTTAACTCACGCTTCGGTATATCCTGGCATAGCCGAGCTTAGCCACTGCTAATTTTTTATACGTGAAGTGTTTCTTCCTCTTTTTTTCTATGTTGAATTAGTCGCGTGATGGCGCTGGATGATATGGCCCTCTCAGAGAGAGAAAAAACCCGGGCCATCTCCACTAATGCGAAATCTGAGGAGGGGCGAATCATGCAGTGCATAAGTGTATTCAAAGATTGTAAGTCTCTCTTGCCACTCGGCGCTCGTGCTGATTGGGCGCCGGAGAAGCGCCGGTGGGAGGAGCAATCGCGCGCCTGCTGAGGCGGTGGCGCCCTCTCTTGTGTTGAAGCGGATTTAGGCAATTAAGACAATTAAGGCAATTTAGACAGACTGGCCGTAAGTTGTCGTCGTGTCACACGCCGTAGCATGCGTTCTAGCGAAAGGCGTTGGAAACGAGTGTCACGGTGTTTTAGTACCATGGACCACATACTCGATAAGCATGTGGTCCACGGTTCGATTCTCGTCCCGCGGCCGCCGCGTCCGGGAATCGAACCCGCATCCTTGAGCTCAAATTTTTCATTAGCGTCGAAGTTGCCTTGACTGTACTGACGTGTTAGCGCATGTGAAAAAAAAAAACGTAAACTGCAACAAAAACGACGATACAAGTGTGTATTCACAGGAAATGAAAGCATGCCGGAGAAAAGAGAGCGTGAAAATGGGTACATTTCCTTCTGTTTTCGGCTTTTTTTTTTAGCGGGAGGTATACGTGAATAATTATTGTCTGTGACTCGGCTGCGATTCTGAGATTCTCGATTCGTCTACGATTCTGATTGGTCAAGCCAGCTGTTACGAAAAACTTTTACCTTTCGCTAAATCCCGGAGGCATACTTTACTCTTTACACCGTTGCTTTAAATGCATAACGCCCGTAAAATTACTATGCGTGTATGAGAAAACCCTGCACCGTGATCAACCCATAGCTAACCGACGCATAGATCGAGATGCCAGACGAACCGCGTCGATGTGGTTGGTCGCGGTGCAAACGTTATATCACATATATAAAACATTTAAGGTCGGTTCCGATAACCTTTCAAGTAAAGTTTTACTAATCTCGTCAAGGGGTTTCGCCATCGTGGTAAATTTGACCTTCATTTGGCCACAGCTGCGCCGTACCCTTAACGCATCGCGTGACTCGTCGGGCCGAGCAACGGCCGCGTTCGCCGCTTCCGCCGCCACTGCCGGCTTGGCGCATGCGCTCTCCGCAGCTGGTTTGCGCCTGACCACGTGACTCGCCGTGTGCAGACCAGCTTGGCCATGAATGAGAGCGAGGCCGGGCCGCCTTCTCTGAGCGTTGCGCGGGAAATGAAGGCTTTGAGACGTCGCCGGCAAGCGGCGTCTGACCACCCCGAAGGTATAGCCCGGCGAGCCATTGGGATCGGAAAACGCCGGAAGCGGAACCGCAACCGTAGACAAAGGCAGGGTTTCGACGAATAGTAAATAATCACCGCTAAATCAAAGATGAACCAATTGAAACCAATACTTTCACCAGGCAAAGTCAAGCTTTCGTTGTGCATATCCATGGTTAGCTGAGCCAAGCCGCAACCATATTTTTATTTTACACTAATAGTGAACAATTAAAATGTGTCTTTATAAGGTATTGCGAAAGTAAAGAGGACACTATAAAGCCAAAAACATTTTCACAACTTCATAATCATAAAAATTCCCCGCATTTCCCCGAGGGGAAGAATGTGAAAGTGCGAATGCACGAGTTGAATTTGCGCGGTTCGGTAATGTTCGCGAAAGAAAGATCACACATACACACAACTACAAAGAAAGATGCATTCATTCACAGACACCTATTTGTGTTGTCGTTGTACTTCATTGCTAGAGCGGATCTCAGCTTTGAAATTTCGTGTCAGTACTCCTTTAAGCGGGTGCATTAGCCCTTCTCACGCCCGATTCCTGGCCAATCCCCCACGCGGGTATGTGCCATGTCAGCGGCCAGGCAGCGCGCGCCCATCTCCCCCCGTTGCCAAGGAAGACGAGGAGATTCCTGGCCAATCCCCATCTCCCCCCGTTGCCAAGGAAGACGAGGAGATTCCTGGCCAATCCCCCACGTGGGTATGCTATGCGGACATCGCCGGCGGACGCAGGTTCAGGGTCGCTTAAGAAGTGCATCGCACTTAAAATTTTTGACACGTGGGACAGATATTATGCCCCGGTCAAACTGGGTTTCAGATATAAGTTACGCATGCTTTAAGAAAACGAGTTGTTGCAGTCGTCCGGAACCATGCTCCTCTGAAAATAAATAAATAAATAAATAAATACAGCCGTGCATTTCACAATTTGAATAGATAGAGTGCTCATTCCCACACTGTTTTACAATTTCGCTATGAACTGACCAATGATTAGAGCACTTCACGGTCCTCGTCGCAGCAAACGCAGTGCGCGTTTTAAAGACTTTGGGCTACTTAAACCCAGAAATTTTGGTCTGTCTGTATGTTTGTCCGTCTGTCTGTCTGTGACTCGATTCAGCCACCCGGCCAAAGCAAAACAATGTCTGCGCAATAGTCTTATATAGTTACAGCTATATCTACCCGTCTATGTCCGGTGTAAGGTTCATACTTGTCAACATTGTTGAAGAAGAACAAGACATTACGCAAATATGAGACAACAAATCAATACAGAAATGATATTTGCAGTGTTCCTTTATAAAAAATCAAAAATGCTTAACTTTTGCGAAATTACATACTTCATCAACTGGAGAAAAAGAATTCACTCCGCCGTCGCCTGCTGTCGCCCGCGCCACTATAGCTTCTGGCGCCATTTTAAGAAATCAACCAGCAACAGTTACGCAAGGTTCCACTAGGTAGGTTCCACGTTCTGCTTGCAACGCACGTGGAGTAGGGAAACGCGGTTCTATAAACGTTGAAGTAGGGCGCCTCGATTAACGCGCGTCTTCGTCGTTCGGCAGCGTTCGCATCGAGACACCCGGTTTGGAGCAGTGGAACGCGGGAAATTTGAAATGATTTAAGCAAACCTTTGGCGTCTTTACATCCTAGGAGGAGCGCGACGCTAGAGGAACTACATGAGAGGTGAGCGGGAAAGCGAAGGGAGGCATTTACTTCGTAAAAGCCGATAAAAACTATCGTCTTTTGACGACATTTGCAACGAAAGGAGCAGATACGCGGCCAATTTTTTAAAGATGCGTTCTCTATAACTCTATAAAGCTGTTACACAAAATCTGCAGGAAATCAGTGTCAAGCGCGCGTTTACAAACCTTTGTGACTTTTGGTGGTTGGTCGCGAATAGTTTTAAATAGTGCCGCTGCCACTGGAGAAGAGAAATTGCCGGCACCCGCCGCAAGGCTAGGTCCACCTCCCCCCCCCAAATTAAAAAAAGTAGAGTAGGGGTGGGTGGGCCGGCTATATTTTCGGCTCTCATGCTACGGGGGGTGGGGGGGAGCTAATGCTACGCTGCCTGCCTCCGAACCTATACTCGGGGACAACTTTCTGTGACAACGGGGAGAAAGCTACGGGGGGGGGGAGCTAATGCTACGCTGCCTGCCTCCGAACCTATACTCGGGGACAACTTTCTGTGACAACGGGGAGAAAGCTACGGGGAGGGGGAGCTAATGCTACGCTGCCTGCCTCCGAACCTATACTCGGGGACAACTTTCTGTGACAACAGGGAGAAAGCTACGGGGGGGGTGGGGGGAGCTAATGCTACGCTGCCTTCCTCCGAACCTATACTCGGGGACAACTTTCTGTGACAACGGGAAGAAAGCTACGGGGGGGGGGGAGCTAATGCTACGCTGCCTGCCTCCGAACCTATACTCGGGGACAACTTTCTGTGACAACGAGGAGAAAGCTACGGGGGGGGAAGCTAATGCTACGCTGCCTGCCTCCGAACCTATACTCGGGGACAACTTTCTGTGACAACGGTGAGAAAGCTACGGGGGGGGGAGCTAATGCTACGCTGCCTGCCTCTGAACCTATACTCGGGGACAACTTTCTGTGACAACAGGGAGAAAGCTACGGGGGGGGGAGCTAATGCTACGCTGCCTTCCTCCGAACCTATACTCGGGGACAACTTTCTGTGACAACGGGGAGAAAGCTACGGGGGGGGGAGCTAATGCTACGCTGCCTGCCTCCGAACCTATACTCGGGGACAACTTTCTGTGACAACGAGGAGAAAGCTACGGGGGGGGAGCTAATGCTACGCTGCCTGCCTCCGAACCTATACTCGGGGACAACTTTCTGTGACAACAGGGAGAAAGCTACGGGGGGGGGAGCTACTGCTACGCCGCCTGCCTCCTAACCTATACTCGGGGACAACTTTCTGTGACAACGGGGAGAAAGCTACGGGGGGGGGAGCTAATGCTACGCTGCCTGCCTCCGAACCTATACTCGGGGACAACTTTCTGTGACAACGGGGAGAAAGCTACGGGGGTGGGAGCTAATGCTACGCTGCGTGCCTCCGAACCTATACTCGGGGACAACTTTCTGTGACAACGGGAAGAAAGCTACGGGAGGGGAGCTAATGCTACGCTGCCTGCCTCCGAACATATACTCGGGGACAACTTTCTGTGACAACGGGGAGTAAGCTACGGGGGGGGGGAGCTAATGCTACGCTGCCTGCCTCCGAACCTATACTCGGGGACAACTTTCTGTGACAACGGGGAGAAAGCTACGGGGAGGGGGGGGGAGCTAATGCTACGCTGCCTGCCTCCGAACCTATACTCGGGGACAACTTTCTGTGACAACGGGGAGAAAGCTACGGGGAGGGGGGGGAGCTAATGCTACGCTGCCTGCCTCCGAACCTATACTCGGGGACAACTTTCTGTGACAACAGGGAGAAAGCTACGGGGGGGGGTGGGGGGAGCTAATGCTACGCTGCCTTCCTCCGAACCAATACTCGGGGACAACTTTCTGTGACAACGGGGAGAAAGCTACGGGGGGGGGAGAGCTAATGCTACGCTGCCTGCCTCCGAACCTATACTCGGGGACAACTTTCTGTGACAACAGGGAGAAAGCTACGGGGGGGGGAGCTACTGCTACGCCGCCTGCCTCCTAACCTATACTCGGGGACAACTTTCTGTGACAACGGGGAGAAACCTACGGGGGGGGAGCTAATGCTACGCTGCCTGCCTCCGAACCTATACTCGGGGACAACTTTCTGTGACAACGGGGAGAAAGCTACGGGGGGGGGGGAGCTAATGCTACGCTGCCTGCCTCCGAACCTATACTCGGGGACAACTTTCTGTGACAACGGGAAGAAAGCTACGGGGGGGGGGAGCTAATGCTACGCTGCCTGCCTCCGAACCTATACTCGGCGACAACTTTCTGTGACAACGGGGAGTAAGCTACGGGGGGGGGAGCTAATGCTACGCTGCCTTCCTCCGAACCTATACTCGGGGACAACTTTCTGTGACAACGGGGAGAAAGCTACGGGGGGGGAGCTAATGCTACGCTGCCTGTCTCCGAACCTATACTCGGGGACAACTTTCTGTGACAACGGGGAGAAAGCTACGGGGGGGGAGCTAATGCTACGCTGCCTGCCTCTCGGGGACAACTTTCGGGGACAACTTTCTGTGACAACGGGGAGAAAGCTACGGGGGGGGGGAGCTAATGCTACGCTGCCTGCCTCCGAACCTATACTCGGGGACAACTTTCTGTGACAACGGGGAGAAAGCTACGGGGGGGGAGCTAATGCTACGCTGCCTGCCTCCGAACCTATACTCGGGGACAACTTTCTGTGACAACGAGGAGAAAGCTACGGGGGGGGGAGCTAATGCTACGCTGCCTGCCTCTCGGGGACAACTTTCGGGGACAACTTTCTGTGACAACGGGGAGAAAGCTACGGGGGGGGGAGCTAATGCTACGCTGCCTGCCTCCGAACCTATACTCGGGGACAACTTTCTGTGACAACGGGGAGAAAGCTACGGGGGGGGAGCTAATGCTACGCTGCCTGCCTCCGAACCTATACTTGGGGACAACTTTCTGTGACAACGAGGAGAAAGCTACGGGGGGGGGGGAGCTAATGCTACGCTGCCTGCCTCCGAACCTATACTCGGGGACAACTTTCTGTGACAACGGGGAGAAAGCTACGGGGGGAGCTAATGCTACGCTGCCTGCCTCCGAACCTATACTCGGGGACAACTTTCTGTGACAACGGGGAGAAAGCTACGTGGGGGGAGCTAATGCTACGCTGCCTGCCTCTCGGGGACAACTTTCGGGGACAACTTTCTGTGACAACGGGGAGAAAGCTACGGGGGGGGGGAGCTAATGCTACGCTGCCTGCCTCCGAACCTATACTCGGGGACAACTTTCTGTGACAACGGGGAGAAAGCTACGGGGGGGGGGGAGCTAATGCTACGCTGCCTGCCTCCGAACCTATACTCGGGGACAACTTTCTGTGACAACGAGGAGAAAGCTACGGGGGGGGGAGCTAATGCTACGCTGCCTGCCTCCGAACCTATACTCGGGGACAACTTTCTGTGACAAGAGGGAGAAAGCTACGGGGGGGGGAGCTACTGCTACGCCGCCTGCCTCCTAACCTATACTCGGGGACAACTTTCTGTGACAACGGGGAGAAAGCTACGGGGGGGGAGCTAATGCTACGCTGCCTGCCTCCGAACCTATACTCGGGGACAACTTTCTGTGACAACGGGGAGAAAGCTACGGGGGGGGGGAGCTAATGCTACGCTGCCTGCCTCCGAACCTATACTCGGGGACAACTTTCTGTGACAACGGGAAGAAAGCTACGGGGGGGGGGGGAGCTAATGCTACGCTGCCTGCCTCCGAACCTATACTCGGGGACAACTTTCTGTGACAACGGGGAGTAAGCTACGGGGGGGGGGGAGCTAATGCTACGCTGCCTGCCTCCGAACCTATACTCGGGGACAACTTTCTGTGACAACGGGGAGTAAGCTACGGGGGGGGAGCTAATGCTACGCTGCCTGCCTCCGAACCTATACTCGGGGACAACTTTCTGTGACAACGGGGAGAAAGCTACGGGGGGGGGAGCTAATGCTACGCTGCCTGCCTCCGAGCCTATACTCGGGGACAACTTTCTGTGACAACGGGGAGAAAGCTACGGGGGTGGGGGAGCTAATGCTACGCTGCCTGCCTCCGAACCTATACTCGGGGACAACTTTCTGTGACAACGGGGAGAAAGCTATGGGGGGGGAGCTAATGCTCTGTGTTACTGTGTTACAAGCTGGCTACTCTGGCTACTCTGTGTTACAAGCTGGTTTCGGTTTCAGTTTGGGCGTGACGGAAACGCATTTGCTACAGTTCATTTCCTCGCATGAGCTCTGTGGCTGAGTGCGCTGAACCACGATCACTCACGTGCCCTTTACCCACGCCTCATTTGTTTGTAAACGCAAGTAAACGCTTTGACTGGAGAACTCGGACCGATCGCTGACAATAGCGTCGAACTCTACCGTCCAGACGTGAATTTTGTCGGCGCTGCAGTTTTGAGGGCATGCACTGATTTGTAAACTCTTCTGGAGCTGAAAAATTGGCACCACCATCAATATGTGAATCAGTCTCACTTGAGCGCACAGGTCGCAAACCACTTTCTTCGCTTGTTTTGACAGCTTTTGCTTCTCAAGCTTCTCCAAAATCCTACGCGGAGAATGAAGTGGCGGATTACCGGAGGGAAAGAAAGATGCCGTCGACGAGAACGCCATGTTTTCTGAAAGATAATCACATGCGACGCTAGTGGCAACGTACGCAACCAAAAAAAAAACCGAAAAATCTAAAAATAATGCTCTCTGATTCACATATTCTTCCTAATAATTTAGTACCACCATCAATCCAAGGGTAAAAAATGGAAACTATATATTTTTGAATTGCTTACGTTACAGCCATTTGGGTTGAATTATTTACAGCGGCGCAGCTAAACGGTGTGGTTCGGCTCCGTAGCCTTGACTGCATTGCCACAGAAAGTTGTCCCCGAGTATACAAGTCACCACTGTCCCTGCCGGCCTGGCTGGGAATGATGCGGCTCATGCGTAGCCCGCGATCTGCACTACCGGACACTCCCAACCTCAATTGGACCGACGCCTGGTACTCACCATTGAAGACACGCTCCCTCCCCTTCATTCCACCTATTGTTCCATACTGTACCACTACATACGTACACTATGAATATACCCCATCCCTCCCTCCCAACACACCACGCCATCCTTAAAGGAGCCATGAAGAGAAAATGCAAGTTGGTTTTATTCGAAAGATTTCGTGTTTTATAGTGCCCCCAGAGCTTGTCCGGATACAAACGGTGCTTTATTCACTGAGAAATTAAACAATTTAGGTTAAAATTTTGATTTTCCCGCTCAATCGTGCGTTTTCGTGGTCCCAAGTGACATCACTGAAACCGACCGCTCTGCAGCCTAGTACCTTCATTCACGCATCCGCTGTACAGGGTAGAGACACGTATACGCTGGCGCCGCCATTTTTGGTTGCTCGCTCGCCGCCGAAGCAAGTCATTGTGTCAAAACCGCGCTAAAATTATCGCCGCAACGCGGTTTACTGAAGAAGGTTGAATCATATTGTCTGTTTCGCGTTGCTAGGTCTCGTGGGAAACGAAAAGAATAACGCGCTGAGCCCGTTGGCCCAATTGCGGCGGCACGGGACCGTGCGAAGGTTGTCTCCACCCTGTACAGCAGTGTTGGTTTGTTCCCGCGTTTCTTTACGTTCCGTAGCCTAGATGGCGCCACCATACCGTGGCAAGCGTTTGGTTTGTTTTTGCCCGCATTTAAACCTGGCTTGTTTTTGTTCTGGGAGAAAATATTCGTTCCCTGAAACAGTGCTCGCTCGACAAATGGGGTCACGTAAGACACCGTTGCTTGCGTCAATCGGCCAGTGTCGTCTGAGACAACCCCAAGCCCCGTAGTGCTGTGCAGCGAAACCAGGCATGCTGTGCGCAGTACGAACAGCAGAACGCATCAGTACTTCTATGTTTACATGTGCTTTCGTAACTTCCACTGTTTGTCCCATCATTCTTATTGCTTTGTAAAGAATGTGCCCTAAATTTAAGCGCAAATCGCTCGTTCGTCTAGTTTGTAAGTTCTACCTGATTTGCGTCTGCTTCTGCCAGCCTCCGCCAATCGCAGAGCTTAGCTCATGTGACGACATAGGTTCTGTTGCGGGAAATGAGCTGGTGGGTCGCATGACCATTCCCGTTTTTCTTAATTATGTAGCTTATTTGAGCGAAGTTTACGTTAAAAGTGGTGTCAGTATGATTCTAACGAGACAATCTTTTGGATGAACCAAACTTGTGTTTTCTCTTCATGGCTCCTTTAAATGCCGCAGTAAAGGTTTGGTTCGTTGTTTCTTGCTTCGATGCGCCGATGTTGCGGCGTGTAGAAGACTTCCGATGGTCTGCGTTGGCGCCTGATGGTGACGGCACTGATGACACGACGACGATGAGAGTTGTTGAGGGTTTTTAAAACTGTATATTTAAGCGAGAGACATATACAGGATATTTACAAACTGAAGTAGCTGCAGAGTAAGAAATGAAGTGGGATTCCTGGTCAACTAAGAATTTGTGCACGCGGCACCCTCGTCAGCAACGGACCCTGACCTAAGAATACCCAAGTGGTGAGATCCTCCCTAGCCTGACCTGGCTAGCCCGGCAATACGCCGGCCGTGCATGGCACATTAAAATCCTGAGGATTCGACCCCGAGACCTCGTGTCTCGTGGTTTTAATGGGTTACTTAGGCCACCCCCAATACACAGGCCAATCGGTATCTCCAGGGTATCTAATAGGATGGATTAGTAAATCCGGGCCTAAACCACGGTGGGAAACGCCCCCCGTAACCCTCAAACGCTGGTCACTCTCTCTCTCCCAGAAAAAAAGGAAAGGACCCAAAGCA
Organism: Haemaphysalis longicornis; assembly: GCF_048455015.1. Classification (NCBI taxonomy): domain Eukaryota; kingdom Metazoa; phylum Arthropoda; class Arachnida; order Ixodida; family Ixodidae; genus Haemaphysalis; species Haemaphysalis longicornis. The sequence continues at coordinate 81,060,004 of NW_027526385.1, read as the reverse complement.
AACCAAACAAACACGACAAACACTCAAAAACCCGCGGAAACACGGGCAAGCAGCCGGGAACAAGCCTCCACGAACGCGGCCTGCGCCGCCCGTTCCCACGCTTCTCGTTCGAGACCGGACAGCTACTCAAGCCAGCTGAAACCCATAAACATCCGTCTTAACGACCCGGCGCGTCCCAAAGATTCTCCGCTGTTGACAGGTGATTCCCCGTTAATTCGACCGTGGGCCAGAAACAGCGCGTAGGGACAAAAGGACACGGCGGCCGGCTCAGGCGTCGCCTCTGCCGCGCCCACCCCGGGACGCAACGCGCGCACCCTCGCACGCCTCCACTCCGCGCGCGCACTGGCCAACAAAAGGAAAGCTATCGCGATAAATCGGCCACTGTCTAACCACAGTTGACAGCTCCACGCTCCCCGTCTCCCGCCGCTCGACGGACCAAATGGTTTTACAACCTGCTAATGGAAACCGCGGTGGGCCCCGAGCCAGCTGCCGCCATACCCCCGGGATACCATTTGAGTCGCCAGGCTACCAATGTTTTCCCACGGCTACACCACGCACTCCGGCCAAAACAACGCGACAGCGCAGCTGCGACCCCAGACAATGTGTCCTCCCGCGAGCGGCGTGACCCAGAGACCGCTTGCTCTTAACGAGCTGGCTGCCTTAAAGCCATTCATTCGGCTTTCAGGAAACCGCCGCTTCCCACGCGTTCGACTCTGCAGCGTCGCTGGCGCCTGGAACCCTTACAGCCGCCTGCGAATAATCACCCCATCCTGCACACCGTATCGCCGCCGTCCCTTACCCCCTATACGACTGCCCGCAATACCTCTAACCACCTACCAGCTTGTTTTCTCTTGTCCTCACTCTCAAACAAACACTCAGCTAGCTAATGCATTCGATACATTGGTTGTCGAATGAAGGTTTAACTTGCTAGAGTCGGACACCCTGCGCATCATACAAGCACTGCTCATGCAGGGGCGCATACGGCACGCCATATCTTGCCCTTAAAAGAACGGAGAAGGCCCCGACAAGCTTACAAGATCACCTTAAGACTACCATCAACGACGTCAAAAGGTTGCTCCGACTGGGAATACACAATACTTGGGAGGAGATAGATGAAGAACACCGCACCTCTCAGCTTGAACGACTGAAGCTAGCTCCCACGGGAAGGACTACTTTAACACAAGCATATGCGAAGCCACCCATGCAAGACCACAAGACTCGTCTCTCGTTAGAGATTCTACAGCACATTTGAGTTCTTCCGATAGCACGAAACATGTACCCCGCTCATAAAAAAGGTACGCCGCATCGCTAGAGCTAAAGTCATGAATGCAAGGTATGGGAACAACCCAACAACAAGATGTAGCGATGCAGCCGTGTATCCGAATCAACAGCACACGTCGCTTGAGTTGTTTACGCGGCGGGTCAGGAAATGGCAGCTCTGACTGTACGTACAACCTCAGCCCAAACTGCAGAGGAAGCTACGATTGCCCTGGGAGCCACGACCAGCAAGGATTTCATCACAATACTAACTGACTCGCACGCGGCATGTCGAAGTTATCAGCGGGGGCACATGCCTACGCCAGCACTGAACACCCCGAAAACAATTGCAGAGCTACCTGAGATGGATATCGTCTGGGTTCCTGGGCATGAATCCATCGACGGTAATGAGGCGGCTCACACCGCTGCCCTCGCGTACATACGCCGGGCCATTACTACAAACAAAATGTTCTCCGCTGCCATCAAAAGGGGCCCACTTATCCGGTATTCAGACGTCCTGGCACATTATAGGCTTGGCAGAACAAAATTCCCGCCACCTCACCCTCGGTTAACGGGACGAGAAGCCACCACTCTTTGGCGATTGCAGACAAATGTCTATTCCCCCAGCACCCTCCTCCATTCTCTCTACACCACTCAGTATCCCTCACTCTGCAATTTCTGTTTCACGCCCGGCCCTCTGTACCATAGAGTTTCATACTAGTGAAACATATTAGTATGAAACTCTATGCTCTGTACCACCCAGGTATGGGAGTGCCAACAAGCTCCAAACCTACACCCCCCCCCCCCCCCCCCCCCCCCCCAATCCCCTTCCCATTTTTTTAAGCAGTGGACAGTGGATGGATCATATGACCGATCCTGACATTGGACACCAATAAGAATCGGTAAAGGGGGCCTAGACGTCAAGTCGCAACCTGGGTATCTCTGAATAAGGATTTGCTCCACTGGGCGAGTGCCCTGCCATCAGCACTTACGCTCAATGGACCTTTTTCCCGTAGCGATCTGCGCATGCGCGGGCTGCCGGTACGCCATTCTTGGCAGGCGCCTCGGGCAAAATAAACAAAAGGGCGCCCCTCAGTTTTCTGCTTAGGGAGCGGCTATACTGCCTAGCGCTGCACGTTTTTTTTTTTTTTTCCTTTCGACATCTCGTGATGGGTTCGTATGTCCACACAATAATGGCTTTCTATGGAAAGGGGCAAGAACGTTTGAGGCTGATCACGCTGCCAGCACGTGGCTGCCAGTGAGGGGGTAATGAAAATGAAGAAAAAAAGAGAAGGGGCGCTTTGAACACTGCAGATTAGTCACGAGAGCGCGCGCCTGCTACCGTGACATTCATGTGAGAGGTACGGTTGACGGGTCAGTGCGGGAGGGACCGCACGGTCAGGATATTTCATGCGCGAGTTTTCCGAAAGCCAAATATTTTTTGGGGCATGCCCTTACTGCCATTTTTAGTTCGCCGTGGCAGCCGCTAGAGGGACCGGTACTGGAAAAAGGTCAATTAATGATTATTCTCTCTCTCTCTCTCTCTCTCTCTCTCTCTCTCTCTCTCTCTCCACCACCATAACCCCATCCCAATCCCCAACCCTGAACAGTGGGAGGCCAGGCTGACCAGCTCAGCACCAGAGCGGCAGCAAGCCCTGGTGCAACGAGCTCTGCAGGACGCAGCTCGGACACACGGCCGCCTGGACACAGGAGGCTGAACACATACATACTCTTGGGCTCAATAAAAGTTTATTCCTCCTCCTCATCATTAAAAAAATATGGCGGGGAAGGTACCTACCTCGGCAGAGGAATAATATTTCGAACGCCCAGGTAAGAATAGAAAGCGAATAAAATCTAACAAGCGCATACGTTCTAATATGAGCAACAAGAGCCCTAAGTCAAGAAGCGCCGAACACGAGATTTAACAGCGACAACAACAACAAAAAAAACAGTTTCTTTTCTTCCTTTTTTAAGATGAACGACGCTGGCATGCACAGTCGAGCCACGGTCAGGCTGGCGCGCGTCTGTGTGCCCAGACGCCGCCCAGCAGTCGTACCTCCAAGCAACGCCTCGGCAGCGTCGATTCTAATTCTTTTCGACGCTGGTGATGATCGGGCGCTCTTTCCTGGTCATCAGCCGAGCTCGCGCAAGAGCGCGCGTGCCCCGGCTCGAACGCTGCCGACGCCCCAGGCCCAGATCTACTGCGCCGCCAGTTGCCCAGAGAAGCCGACGAGGACAAAAAGTCGAAGACCGGCTGCGAAATGTTTACCGAAGAGGAGAGCTCAGAGGACGAAGGAATTCCCAGGACCCCTGCCACGACTCAGGAACAGCGTGAATTCAACGCGCTTCTCGAGGTAAGACGTGTTTGTATTTGTCCTTTTGAACAATCAAGCCAAAGCATAGCATCACGGACGAACTTGAACTCCCAGCTGATTTGGAGGCTGTTAAGACACGATGGAACACACTACCTCGTGTTTGGTTCGGGGCTGCGTCTTGATACTGTGAAAGCACGGACGCTTAGCGCCCTTGTAACGAACATAACCACTCACTTTCAATGACTAACAGCGGAAATAAGAATCCCGGCTAGTGCATAGGTTGCAAAGCCCGTTAGGCCTACAGTACCTCAATGAACGCCGCCATGCTGCGCAGTTCATCAAGGGAGTCCAGCTACGCTGTCTGTGGTGGTTGTCCATTGCTTACCGCCCTTTTTCTTTTGTTTTGGAGGTCCTGGCAGGAGAGGTCGATGACACTCGGCGAAGACAGGCGCAGGATTCGTACGACGCCATGTCCGCCAGTTCCCGTACCCAGCAACTACTACTCACTGTGGCCGATGCCTCCCAGTCCTTGCCAGTGCGATCGGTGGCTGGCGAGTTTCTGAAGGATCTCGTGACCGGCAGCTTCGAGACCTCGTACCTCGCCCTCTCGGAGGACAGCCAGCGACAGTTTCGCAAGTGGGCTATACTTTTTGATCGTGCTTGTGCAGCGTTATTATACCTCATGATGTTACTGATATCCAATATAGACCCCCGCAAAGGGTCCCTTGGGGTGCATTATTCTTCATATCGTACTCCGACGGATTAAGACGAAAGACTTAGCATGCCTAGAATTTGGGAGACGTCCTATCCTACGGAAGTTGGCGGCCAGCGAAGCTGTGAGGTGCCGAGCTACTCGTTCCATACCCTGCGTCTCCCGTTCATATACGGCGTGCTAAACCTGGTGCGTCTTGAAGCCAGCGGTGTGCACGTAATCGGCGGCTGGCTGTGGGCGGGTTCGTGGTGTGACCTTGAACCGTTCGTGTTCAGATGCTCACGTGGGCTTCTCCCAGCTAGGTGGCAAAAAAGAGAGGGGGGTGGGGGGAGGGGTTTGACTGAGCGGCTCGTGAACGCCGGTATTGCGTTTGTTCTCTTCTTAGCTTATTTTTTTTTATTGCTGTTGCCTTTTTGCTTTCGTCGCGTTAATTCTTTGCTTGGCTTGTTTGCTTGTTTTTTTTTTTGCTATTGCGGGCTCGCCAGCGACTATGTTGCGTTCATTCTCTTCGCTTCGACCTTTTTTCTGCCCACGGACGGCACGAAATATCCCGACCGAGACGCTGACAACGAAGCATAACAAGGCAAAACTCATTGGAGCACTTTGGTCTCCTGGCGTATCGTTAGGGAGGCCTAGTCACTGTTTTAAGCCTTGTTTATTCCCCATTTCGGTGCATGCGCCACCCCTGTGAGTGAGGAAAAAATACATTTGGTCTCGATTGAAATTTGTGACGCCTGCGGTTGGTTGTAAAAAGGGCCAAATGTGTAGACATTCTCCTCCAGAACGCCTTTGTTTGCGGAAGCACCCACCACAGACTCTGTCATCCACGATCATAAGGACCACGTGCACCGTCAATTCCGCTATTTTACCTCTGTTTTGTTGTCTTAATTTGTTAAGGGCGCGTGTATCGCCTTTTGCGCACCTGCTTCAACTAAATTCTCTACCGACGCCATACCGCCGCACCTCAATGACAGCGCACAGTGGAGTTGGTCTGTAGGGTTTAATTTGAACAATAGAAGATATTCGCCTGAAGACTCTTCTCACGTACTTAATAACTCTTTCTCAAAGACTTCCCGCTCTGTGCACCGCGCCGGCCACGTCTACGTTTGCGCCGTCGTTTTTGTCGGCGTTGTAAGTGTTTGAGTGCAGTTTCCTCCGGCTCCACAGGGTGGCGGTACCATCCCCGAGACAAGTTACCGTTCTCCATTTTGAAGCTCAATCTGTTTTTTCGTCGTAACGGTGAGGCTGTGACAAGCGATGGACAAGCGAAGTGGAATGGCCCAAGAATTTTTAACGCGAAGCGTTCTATGTATCACTGATGGCGTTCCATGTTGCGCCAAAACGCACTTCAGGAAAGCCAGCTTTACATAATGGATTTCACAAAACGATAACGATGATAAGCGAAGGCACACCAGCGCCTCAGAAAAAAAAATTCACGCATTTCCACGAAGTGAATCATCATGAGTGGGCGAAGCACTGGGGATCGCTCTTACCGTAAATCACCTGTGGCGTTGCCCATTCGCGCATGTAAACGAGTGACAACGCGTCTGTACAGCATATACAATTCCAATGCAATCCAATCCACTGCGTCCACGGACGCCAATCCAATCCGATACAAATAAATTTAATCCAATCAAATCCAATCCAATGCTCCTCGCGCATGCGCAACACTGTGTACACGGACGCTAAGGGACAGGCCACGGACAAAGCGAGGTTCTAATGTGCTGCGCCCCTAAAACGCTTCCCGTGATCGGAATTGAACCTGGGTGCCTTGCGTTGTGAAGCCGACGACTATCCGGTTGAGCCACTCCGACGCGGTCGAAGCAGCTTCGCGTTTTACACATCTTCCTCCTAAGAAAGAGGCTTTGACTTTGTTTTTCGCGCAGGGACCTTCTGTTCACCGCCTCGGACCACCGACTGCCGTGCAACCTGCGGCCGCCACTGTGCGAATGCATCGCGCACATTAGCCGACAGGTGGGCCCGCAGGTTTGGCCCGACCTTGACAAGTTCCTCTTCTTCCCCATTGTTGGCCCTTCGCACAAGTCGGCCGCCACACAGGTATGCGATACTAAAAGGATCTTTGATTACCCACTTGAAACCGTCTTCTCCCAGGCTGACTGACCCAGTGGTGGAATTAAATAGGACCTCAATCACCCCAAACCCGCTGTGTACGAGCTCTAAAATAGAGACTCGCGAGCGGATATCCGTCTCGTCGGAAAGGATCTTAGGACACCAAAGTATACTGCCCCGTTCAAATGTTGCGAGACGTTTGTGAACTACACTCCAGGGTTTGACTTGAAACTTAACTAGACTCCACTGCTTGACTTGAAACTTTTTATCTTACCAGCCATTTTGGTTGATTGATTAATTGATTGTATGGTTTAACGCGCCGACGCAACTCAGGCGATGAGGCGCGCCGTAGTGAATGGCTCCGGATTAATTTTGACCACCTGGGGATCTTTAACGTGAGCCGAAATCTCGTACACACGGGCGTTTTTGCTTTTCGCCTCCATCAGAAAAGCGGCCGCCACCAGCCATTTTTGTGGGCGTCATCGACTAGCACTCAACTAAGCCTAAACAATCTGAATCTTTTGTCAACTAGCCTCTAGTGCTTGACTTGAAACTCGACTCCAGAGCTTGACTTGAAACTTTTATCTTACCAGCCATTTCGGTGGGTGTCATCAACTAGCACTCAACTAAGCCTAAGTATCCTAGATCTAAGTAATCTGAAGTAATCTAAGTAATCTAAATAATCAACTAAGCCTAAATAATCTATACTAGCTCATTCCTTCCCCCATTCTACACCTTAACCTTCCAGAAATTCATTTGAATCCGCCTGTGAGCCGATCTTGGGAGTGGATACATGAATAAGGCGAACATGCGGAGAGGTGTTTATGTAGTGTGTTTCTCTGTGTATTTCTGTACGGGCACTATCTGTGCACGCTTAACTGGAGTAACTCGAAGCTTTCCTTGTGGCGTTTCGGCCAATTCGTAGCATGCGCATGTGTGTGAATCGCCGGGTATGAAATAGCCAACTGAGGGGTCACACATGGAGACGAGTGCCCCTGATCGAGCTGCTGTTTCATTTAACGTGAAAGTTTAATACGCGGCTGAAGTGGGGCCAATATGTCGCGTGTGAGAAAGGGCAAGGGAGAGAACTAGATCGGGGCTATAATAACAGATCCTGACCATTTTTAAATTTTGTAGCGGGCGTGGACAAGTGGGCATAAAACGGAATTTTTTTGCCTCTAACGCTATAGTGTTTTGTGTTAACTTCTCGAAGGACTCCGGGAGTGACGTTCTGGCGGGTGTTTTTCCCGTCCGGTCACGAGCAGCTCAAGTCTAAACCTATAATGTTTGGTGATGACTTCTTGAAGGGCTCCTGGAGGGACGTTGTTGCCTGGTTTTCCCGTCCGGTCAATAACACCTCAAAGGGCTTCAGGAGCGACGTTCTGGCCGGTGCCTTTTAGATGCGACGCATCTCTTTAACTCGCCCTGTCCTTCCATGCATGCATCCGGCGTCCATCCGCACACCTCTCCCCCATTCTCCTCGCCACGCTAGCTGCGCTGTAACGCCGCTCTCACCGCAGCGCCATCTTGCGTTAGCGCTCGCTCCCCTCGCCATGCCAGCTGTGCGTCAGCGCGCGTTAGCGTTCGGTTAACACATGCGCATGCGCTACTCTCTCTCATTCCCCTCACCGTTAACGCGCGGTACATATAAACGCGATAACTGCGCCGCTCCGCTCAGTCGCTCCACCGCCGCCGCTCCGATGACATCCGATGACCACCGATGATTTGAATGGAGACTACCAGGTCTGCTACCGCGATGGTCGGCGCAACCGTAACAAGCACCGCCCAGATGCGTCGCATCACCCCATGGTTTCCCCCCGCGAAAAGATGTGGTCAATTTTTTCATCTAAGAACTCATCCGATGTTAACACAGCATGCAAATGGAAGTACAAAAACGGCAGAAAAAACTTCTGGTGAAGCCCTTGAGAATATTTCCAGCCTCACGTAACAATTCGCTCCTCCTCAATGCTGAACAAACAAAAAAGAAAGGTAAAAAGCCTCTCTGAAGGCTCTCTGAACAGACAGCCTTAGAAGTTTTGAAGGTAAGTTGCGCTTGTTGTGAACACAGAGACGGACACGGAAAAAAAAAGGTACACTTTCACGAGAATACGGTGTCTTCTCGTGAAAGTGTACATTTTTTCCCGTGTCCGTCTCTGTGTTCACAGCAAGCGCAGCTTCCACCAACTAGCCCGACATAAGGCTTCACTGAGCCTTAGTAGTATCTGCTTGCTTGTATACGCACTGTATGGGAACCTTTTTCCGCAAATGTAGGCCCTTAGCCATGGATGGACCTCTAAATACCTCCCATTCATGTTCCTCCATCTTCACTTAACCTACCAAACTCCAATTGAGGTCAAAATCAGCTTTGGAACTTTGTTGCGTAAAGGGGAACTGAAGCGTGGCTGGAAATCTTTGGGAGAGGCCAATCCGTACTGCAGCGGACACAAGCAGGCTGATGACGATGATGATGATTTATCTTAGGTAACTGTAAGGCGGGGAATACTAACTAGCGCTGGCCTTGATGACTGTCTCTGCTAGTATCGTGTCACGTTCCTTCCGGAGGTCTCTCCGTCCCGCAAAAACCGGTTCCCAGTATAGAAATATTCATCAAAAATACAAAGAGTTTACTGGTCCTTCATTATTTCATGCAAGACGGCTTATATTTCCCCTGAAAGGACGTCTCCCCAGCAAATGAATTTGTGTAGGAGATCGGTGTAAGCTGGGTCATTGTAAGCTGACTTTCCCACATCGTCTGTTACGCAGTGAAGCATGACAATCACGGAGTGTGACTGATTAGAGAAAACGGCTCTAACTCTCGTGTTATCGAAAGTATCCCAAAACAAACTAAATGAGAATAAGCCGCTAAGACGACTCTACCATTACGCCGAGGTTCATTTACTTGGCATAAGTAGTTAGTTATAGTGAAGCTGCAAACGTTACAGAATTACTGTCTGCTGTCGATACATGCATGGCTATCATAGAAGGGAGTGTGGTTTCAGAAAATGGCTGTAACTGTTGTTTTACTGAAACTGAAGTAAACCCCGCTTATATCGAACAGCGCGAGGATTGTAAAATAGTTCGATATAGCAAAAATTCGATATAGAAAGTGAAGCAAAAAAGAACTTATGTGAGAGCAATCTTGCCGACGGAGTCACGAGCTAACGCTGATCTCTTACCACCCTGCAGTTCACTATTGATACGACATTTTCTCGGGAAGAAAACATTAATTTTTGGGGCGGAAGAACTGCGTGAGTGTAGCCTGCTTCTTGGAGCACAACGCGTTGCTGGTGACTGCTTGCTACACGGTATCTAAACAGTCGACAAACACAAGACCGCTGCCCTCAATGGCACTGCAGTATCGCCGTAGCAGGGCCACGGCAGCGACGGCTTCGCTCGGGCTCGGAAGCGGTATGTAGTGCTCGGCGTCCTCGACAGAGCGGAGACAAGCATGGATACAAGCGAATAACGGCGAACCGAGCGAACCGAGCAAGTGCGGACAGCGAGTGGCGCGGACTTGAAGTTCGGTGACACTGCAGCCCACAGCGCCCAATGTGGCGTTTTCGGCTCCAGCGGCATGCATGCGTAGTGCAGGTCCACTCTGCCACGGCTAGTTTGGACGCGCCCGAGCTCGCGCGGGAGTCGCAAACGACACCCGTGCCACCGCTGCGCGCCGATGTGTTGCGGGAAAGCCTGCCGCATGCCTAAGGAGAGCGAAAAATTCAGCGCGGGAAAGTTAGATATATCCATTGTGAGCAAAATCGCGTTGGATATAAAAAGTTTTAAATGCATGTAATTTTTACCCGAATTATACAAGGGTTCGATATAGGCAATAGTTCGATATATCAGTGTTCGATATAAGCGGGCTTTACTGTACCCAGAAACTAATTTAAAAATAAACATTTGCTGCTTAATCCAAATTTAGCGTAATTAAGCACATGAAAGAAGACGTAGATAAACTGAATCTTTGTGAGGACAATCCACAACTGCGCTGTTTCAGGAGATTTCATACTGGGTTGAACTGGGTTTAGTTTTTTAGGTTCTTCACAATGTAGACGATCATGGCTGTTACGATTATGTAGATGCCGTGACGTACGCACGAGCGCTGAAACCACTTTGATTTCGCATTCTTACCGTGTTCTGTGCCCGCGTTCTACACCCTCGACGACATAACAGCCCCGCCCTCTACCGCAGGTGTACTCGCTGGCTCCGGAATTCTTCGAGCAGCGCCGGCTCGCATACCTTCGTGTGGCGCGCGACGCCCTCTGCGCGGATCTGGAGGATGAGTGCACCGATCCCGAGGCCCGCTCGAGGTCTCTGACCGTCCTCTGCGCGCACATAGTCGAACACCGCAGGGTCGACGGTGCCCTCGACATCTTCTCCAGCGCGCTTCCGACGATCGTTCGCTTCATCGCCTCCGTCCTCGAGAGGCCCGGAGACGAACGCCTGTTGATCAGCGTCGCCGAAGTCGCCAGGGCGTGCCCCGAGTTCCTAAGGCCCCGCGTGGGCGACCTGGTCGACATGTGCCAGCGGGTCATCGGCCACCGCTCCGCGACCACGCCGTGGCGTCACCAGTGCCTCGACACTGTCGTGGCGATCGCCGACGCCCTGCCGGCGGCCATGCGGTTCCTGGGCGCGGCGAAACTATCCCAACTGCTCGGGTCCTTGTTCCAGCTCATCGCCGACAGCCAAGAGGTGACGGCTGCCTACAGCAGGGGCGAATGGCAGAAGGACCTGGTAGCCGCCGAGGAAGCGCTCATTCATCTCTCCCTGAGCCTCAAGGGCTACACTCTGATCCCCGCGGTGGCCAAGAACCTTTGCGCCATGGTCAAGAGTGACGAGTGGAAGCAGCGATACGCCGCCCTCGTCGGGCTCAACGCGCTTTTCTGCGAAGAGGCCCTGCCTCGCCACGTCGGGCGACTCGCGCCCGCCGAGATGCTGGTCAGCAACTGTTTCGATTCCGTCCTCGGCTGCCTCCGCGACGCGGAGCTCAAGGTCCGTTACGCGGCAAGCATGGCCCTGGGGCAGATTGCGGCGCGCTTGTCGTCGGAGTACGTCTGCCGCTCGCACGAGAGGGTCGTTCCCGACCTGCTGGCCCTGATCACGCTCGAGTCCCAGCCTAAACTGATCTGCGTCGTCACCGAGACGCTCAGGAACTTCCTTTCGGCCTGCCCGCAAGAGGTCGTGGCCACCTACCTAGGTGCGATCCTCTACAAGTTGGACGAACTGATCAAGCACAGGGTGCCCTTCACCGTCAGCAGGGCACATCACCACATGGTGACCGAGGCAGCGCTGGAGACCATCGCGACGCTGGCGGAGCTTTCCCAATCCTACTTTCAAAACTTCTACGACGCGTCCATGCCGGCTGTGAGAGAACTTATTTACTCGGTGGGCTACGTGGAAGGCGAACGCCTGCGTTGGCTCGCTATCCACTGCATCGCCCGCGCCGGCCTCGCTGCGGGAAAGAACTCCTACATGACGGACGCGGAGGCCGCAGTAAAAGCCGTCCTGTCCCTGCTTGCGAACAGGCTGTCCTGGAGCAATGACCAGCTCCTGAAGAGGGCCCTGACAGTCGCCCACGTGACGTGCAGGGTTCTTGGCGCCCAGAGCGATTTGTTCGTAAAGCATCTATTGCCAGCCATCTACCCGATTCTCTCCCTGAGAGACGCTCGCCTAGGAGGCTTCTACGCCGCCACTTGCGCTTTTCTCGGCTGGTACGCATTGAAGAATCCCAGCAGCCTCGCGCCGTACGCGGATAACGCGGTAGAGTGCGTTCTGCCCATGTTGTCCTTTGGGGAACCCACGGCAAGAGGAGCCGCAGCAGAGGCTCTGCCGCGGGTGATGACGTGTGCCGTGTCGCACGATGCCGAACGCAGCTCAAGGTACTGGATCGATGTGCACACTGCATTGACCGGAGCCATCGAAAGAGAGAAGGAGCTTTCCGCTATTTTGAGTGAGGTGTGTGGTCTCCAAGAGCTCTTGGCTCTCGTCAGGCTCCAGATTGTGCCACCCGAGCAGCTAGAGTCGACGACCTTGGCGCTCGACAAGTGCTTCGAGTTCTACTTCCGCTGGCATTGCGACGAGAACTACGACCATGTCTCGTGGGACGACTTCGGCGTCGAGGGACGAGGGCAACAAGACGCCCTCAGCAGAGCCTTCTTACACGAAGTTGCCGACATGGTCTGCAGTCTGCTGTCGACGCTCAAGGACACCTACTTCCCGTTCTTCGACCGGCTGGCCCCGTACGCCTCGAAGCTGCTGACCAAGCAGAGACCATGGACAGAGCATCTCGAAGGACTTATGATCTTCAACGCAGCCCTGAGTATCGGGTCGGCTGCTAGCGTTCGCTATCGCTCCTACTACCTTCCGGAGCTCGTGGAGTGGCTGGAGAGTCCCGTGCAGTCGGTGAGAGCTCTGGCGGCAAAGGGCCTCGGGATACTGGCTGACGTGGACCCCAGCACTTTTGCTTCCGACTGCACCAGGGCGTGGCCGCACATCGTTGCCGTCATCACAGCCAGAAGGCCTATCCGCCCAGAAGAATCTTTCGGCACCGAGGCGGCTGTCGTTGCGGCTGCCGCTATTCTAGATAACTGCTCTACCACGCTAGAAAATAAGGATGTCCCGGTGGACGAACTGTTTCAGCAGTTCCTCTCCTGCTTCTGCGTGCTACACGGCGATAGCTGGCGACGCCCTCTAGAACTCGTCTGCGCCCTGATCGAGAAAGAAGACCCGCTCGTGAAGGCCAACCCTGCTGGACCGGCCAGAGTCCTCATGAATGCGCTGAAGGCAAACAGAGTCGTCCGCGGTTCGGCTCTGGAAGGACGCATCGTTGCATGTCTGCGTCACCAGAAGCAAGAGGATTTGCCCGAAGATCAGCGAAATACGCTGCGGGAGATCCTAGGAGGTGCCCAGGGCCCGGACATCACTTGCAGCTAGTTCCAGCTTGAGCACTGGAGAACTGGCGTTTGAAACGGGTTTAGGCTCCTCCATTCCGTCATTTTCTTTCCTTCTTTCCCTATGAATTTCACTTTTTTCATTATGTTTACTGTGGTTGCATACGCCGGAGGATTCCTCGATGAGACGAGGAGGAGATTGCGCTTACTCTTAGCCCATTCCGTTTCCATTTCGTTTACTGTTGTTCAGTAATCCTAGAAAATCACCAGCAGTAAACAGGGTTATTAAAACCTACGCAGAGATACTATACGCAAACACCGCTACAAAACAGGGCTATTTTGATGATTGTTTGCAATCGGAGTTCAGGGATTCGTAGGGCACCGTGTTGCAGTAGATTATTGTGCGTCGAAAAGACGAGCTATTCATCGATGTATATTGTATATGACTGAATCTGAATAAAAGCTGTGATATTCTTTTTTTAACCCGTGCTGCGTCATGCGTATACGTTCATACTGAAATGGGACTATGGATGGATGGATGGATGGATGGATGGATGGATGGATGGATGGATGGATGGACGGACGGACGGACGGACGGACGGACGGACGGACGGACGGATGGATGGATGGATGGATGGATGGAGAGAGAAAAAACGCCAAAACGGTAAGAGGAGACGTCATATCTTGCCGCAAGTGGTGCGATTTTGTGTAAATTTGGACGCTTAAAAAATAGAATGCTTAGTGAGAGGGGCGAGGTAAAACTTACGAAAGCGAACCGTTGAATATGCAGTGGGTTATTAGGGCGAAAGCCTTATGTCTCTCTGGAAGCTAACCTTCAGTGACCCTGGCGATCGTTGCGCCGCCTGCCGCCGCTTCACCGCGGCGTTTACGGGAAGAGCGCTGCGTGCCGTGGTGTTTGGTTCTGCTCCGCTTCTTTTTTTTCCTTTCCGCGCCCTCACCAACTTGTTCTCGTGACATTTGTAAGCAAATACTACGCTTAGGGCAATTAAAAAAAACAGCTGCGTCTTGGTAGAGTGCTCGAACGCCTACAAGAGCTATCCGGGGACGCGGTTCTGTGAACTTCTTGGCCGCTCTTACGGGCGTCGGCGACGGCAGCTAGCATATCACCAATATCACCACTATCACCTCCCAATATGTCAGCACAAGTGAATTCTACTGTCGCTCCGTTTAGGCCTGATACTAGGTGTGTGTCGTTTCGCAGCGCGGACAACGAATGCGGCTTTCGTTCGAATGTATACGCCGTAGAAACTACGATTTTGGGTATACGCCGTAAAAAATACGAATTACCCCATACATTACAATAACTTGTGCCTTTTATGGGAATATAACCCACGCGACAATGTTAAGTATATTCTGTTGTGCCAGAGCGCCCGGCCCAAATGCGTTGCACAGGGAGACGCGCCGACAGCGGGGCCGATTCCCACCTCGTCCAAACCAGACCAAACCGCCCGCGGCCGACAGGCCCAAACTTGCACCGCCGCTGAGTCGCCTCTCCCTTTTGCGTCGCGGCGGCTCTGCTGAATCATGCATCGAGAGAGAGAAGTGATTTGGTGGAAGAAAGGAAAGGAAAGTGCACTGGGGATATTATTGAGCTCAGTAGGGAGCTCACCTGCATACAACCCAGTGCGGTGGGGAGGGGAAGAGGGGATAAAAGACTTGGGAGGAGGTTAGGGGTGGAATAGAAAAGGCGTGAAAGAGAAAGACAGGCAGAAAAGAGAGAGAGAGAGAGAGAGAAGAAAATAAAAGAAGGGGGGGGGGGCATTACATAGGCAATCATGCATCGGGTGAACTACCGGCAACCGACAGGCCGCTACTTGCTTGGAGGCGGCTTCTCTGAGACGGCGACGGCGTCGCTTTCCCTTCCCCGTTGGGACGGCTCGGCTGACGCAACCGCTTCGCCTCCATTCGTTGGATTTCAAAATTTGGCCAGCTAGAGTCCTGATTGGAGCGATTCAAACTTCTCGGGGCCGCAACGGACTTCCGGGGGTATAAAAACCCGTCCGGAGGCACTTATCGTCGGCATTATTTGGCGGCACTTTTCGGAGGCACCGAGTGGAGAAGTGCTGTCGCCTTTGTGCGAGCCATGTAACGCTGTTGTTACCCTTGTACATACTGCACATAAATGTTGCTTCAACTTTTCATCCGCTCGAGAACTTCATCGCTCTGCTCTGCGCCGCGTCGATAGCGGACGCGTGGAGCAAGGCAACGCCGCTATACCGGTGACTGCGCATTGATGGCCAGTCGCAACAGTGGTGACGGCGTCGGGATGGCTGATTCCCAACATCGGTGACAAGCTGGTATGCGAGTCCCAACAATTCCAAGGCTGCGCGTCGTTAAATTAATATGTATCCCACTCACGCCCTATAGCAAGAACCAAGGAAAGTTAATGAAACCACGGAAAAATAAATGGCCTACAGGTCCGTGTGGGAATAATAATAATAAAAAAACAGTGCAGCTACGGAAATTAAAGACGTTCGTCTGGAAGGGCTCACCGGACCGACTAGATGCGAAATGCACTTATATTTCGCAAGACATTGGGGGGTGGAGGGGGGGGGGGGCGCTTAATTATCGTTGTGTACAATCGGAGCGGAATCAAGGAATGAGCGTTTTGGGGATCCCACATACAAGCTGTGTGTTCGCTTTCGTTTCGTCTTTCGCCCAGCTGATCACTCGGCGAACGCATTTTTTTAAGTATACAGGGTATACGTAGTTCACAAGCGTAAGGAGGTGTCGTTGGAAGAGTGTGGTATTTGAGCCTTCTGATTTGAGTTTGTTCAAGATTCTGCAGGATTCCAGTGTCATATGATGTTGTTTCGAATAAGCGTTTAGTCGCGGACGCGGATTACTCTATAAGCCCGTCTCAGCTGTGCCCGCGGAGGATACATTAATGTTTGCGAGCGCTCACCTGGCGACAAGACGACCCAGCATTAATTTTTTTTTTGTCGTGAGCTGATTCCCAGTATAATTTTGCATTACCATCATACTTCTTTCTTATAATGCTCGTGAAATTTACGCCACATTGCTTGTCCAGGAGAGAGAGAGAGAGAGAGAGAGAGAGAGAGAGAGAGAGAGAGAGAGAGAGAGAGAGAGAGAGAGAGAGAGAGAGAGAGAATAGTATTTAATGATACCGGTAGTAATCAGTATCCGAGGCACGATATTGGCAAGCGTAACTGGCGTACGTGCTGTCAAATATCAGTACTCCGCTAAATTATGCAAGCTAACAAAACCGATTTACATTGTCTACAGCCGTAGCATGACCATCTGAGGAAACGCTGCTTACGGAGACACTGTTAGTAAATTTAATAGCAGTGGTGGAATGACAATCAGCTTATGCCGGTTTCGCGACGCCGGCTTGTGACACACACCTGGCGCTGACCGAATGTACCGCACTCAGATAGCGTAATAAACATCTACATTCTCCTAAATACACCGCATTTGCGAATAGGGTGACTGCTTCACATAAATACGTATTTAGAACACATACAGATGGTAAATCTTAGCCGTGAACGTGCAGCAAAAAAAAAAATCTCCCACCTCCCCTCGCGGGAACCCCTGTGTAGATGCGACGCATAGGGGTCTCGTTGAGGTTGCGCCGACCATCGCGATAGCAGGCTTGTTAGTCTCCATTGAAGGCAGCGTTGGACAGCGGAGGAACGGCGCTAGAACGATGGAGCAGAGCGGCGCAGGCACCGCGTTTTATAGCGCGCATAACGGTGAGGGGACGCGCCGGCGCGTCTGCCGCGGCTATGACGCAACACAATCCAACACAATCCACTTTAATCCAATACAATCCAATCCAAGCCAATCCATTCGAATCCAATCCAATGCCCCTAGCGAGAGAGGGGCATCAGAGAGGAGAGGGGGTGAGCGGCGGAGAGCGCAGCCAACACCACCTAGACTGGCGTTGGCGCAGCTCGCGCGGCGAGGAGAATGGGGGAGGGGCGGACGCCGACGACGCCGGATGCAGGGACAAGCAGTCGCATCTAAAAGCAGCGGCGACAGTGGGGAGCGGGCCGGAGCCTCCTTTGGCTACTTTCGAAACGGGCCGCTCGGGGGTTTCAGGGGCATCCATACGAGCAGCGCTCGAGGCGTATCATGCCCAACTTTCCGGCTGATCGCAATTCTTTTAGAGGTAATTACTCCGCAGTTATTTAGCATACGTTAAAGAATTTTGGCACTGCTAATACTGAGGGCGACAGCTTGACATTGTGCCAAGTTTGAAGTTCTGCGCTTAACTCTAGTATACGTTCCAGAGCCAAGGAAGAAAATATCCCACTAAAATGTATGGGCGCTAACCATTGACAGCGAGTAAGGTAAAAGCTATTTAGAGTTCTGGAAAATTATTTCGCAATGTTCATGTCCAAGTCGACTCTCTGCTCCGTGCGAAATATCAATTTCCTGCACTGGTTTCACTAGGTTCCTGAGAGTTCGGAATTGTGAGCAAGAAAGCTGGGGATCTAAAAACCCAAGGAAGACCAGGAGCGAACCATAGCGTGCGAGCCGTGTATAACAGATGATCGATGATTAACGAAGTGAGCTTATAATTGATTAGTGATTGATAGTGGTTATAAGGTGTACTAAGGTGGGATTAAGACTGGCGTATATTGAAGTGGAATGATTGCATATTAGTGATTGATAACAATATGACTAAGGTAGATTAAGACGGATTAAGATGGATAAAGATGGGTTAACACTAAGGTGGACTCAGAGGGGTTAATTGGGACGAATAAACGTAGATTAAATTGAAGGATACTAAAATAGCGTGGCTTCGGCGTCACCGGGTGGCCGTGTACATAAAAGGTACCCATCACAACAGTATACGCCAGGCTTTCACCTTGCAAGCTCAAAAGCAGACTTTAGTGCCCCGACAAATTTTGCGCCGGTCGGTCGCTGTGAAAAGTTTCAGTGCACGATATATCGCTCATGTCCGTCAAAATTAAATGCGGCCGTGTAGGTTGGAATGCTGTGCGACCGCTATCGAATGCTTGTTAGAGGACATTCCCCATGGTCATTAAGGCGTAAACCCATAGACTAACCATTTTGTCAGTGTGTTTGCGGCGAAATTAACATTCCAGCATAAAGTATTAGACGAAGACCACGCGGATGTAGATTTAGTCTTGCGGACTTTAAGGCTAGTCGTGCTGTTAACAATGAAGTAGTACACACGACTTTTGACGGCCATCGGAGGCCGACGGCTATAGTGTCGTAGCAACAGTGTCGGAAAGCCGGTTCAGCCGAATATGGTTAATAGGACCAGACGGAGCCGACTTCCGCCTTTATGGAACGTAACCATGGTCGTCATGAGATCTGCTAGGTGTTTCTTTCCTCCATGCAGGCCTCGCAGCTGGTCGGAGACAGGTGGCTATGACATACTGGTGCGAGGGACACACTTTGACATCCAGTAAAATATCTTTCTTGTCCCTAGTGTCCTGGGGGTTTCAGCGTACACTTAAAAATTATAAAGGCGGGCTCTCTGAGCAAAAAAAAAAAAAAAAAAGAAGTTCTCACTAACAGTGAGAAGTGGGAGATCGTGCTGCTCAGCTCCATCCCGAAAGATTAACTCTGGGCCGTCCAGCTGGCTGAGGACGCTGCTGCAGGTCCCACGGGCTCACGGCTGACGACTGAGAACCATAGTTGACAAACTGAATATTTATTACCTCTCTCCCCCCTCCCCCTATAACGAGAAAGCAGGGAGTATCGGGGGACGTCAGTAATTGTGTAACAAGGGGAAATAAAATAGTTAATACACTAAAATGTACCAACCTTGCAACTTTTACGCTCAGACTAATGTTTTCTTTGTGAAGTAGGTGAGATAAAGTCGGAGGCCGCCGAAATGAGAGGAAGGGAAGGAGACTGCGCAGCGGAGGAGGAAGGAGGCTACACGCGCCATTAGAGGCCAAAGAGGACGCGAATCAGAAATAAAACACAAATAAAACCACTGCAGTGCGCCTCTCTAGTTCCCTACCTTGAATTAGTGGCGGCTAGAAGCCGCTCCATGGGCAGGTGAATAGTCTAGCTGCCGATCACGTGCACACAGCCGGTGGGCGGAACACCGCAGTAAGCGCCGGGCCTGTGCTTGTGGGTTGGGAGTGCCTATAGTAGGCTTGCTCACGTAACCCACGCTCACGAAGTGAAACGTCACTATGGACCTTTTTCCAGTACCGGTCCTCCTAGAGGCCGCCCCGGCGAACTAAAAATGGCAGTAAGGCACGCCCCCCAAAAAATGCGGGCTTTCGGAGAATTCGTGGACAAAATATCCTGGTCCTCCAGTCCCACCCGTGCCCCCCCCCCCCCCTTACCCCCACCTTTCACATGAATTTCACGGCAGAAGGGGCACGTTCCCCTATCTGCAGTGGTTTAAGGACCCCTTTTTCATTACTTTTCTTCCTTTTCGTTACTCCCTCACTGGCAGCCATGCATGTGCTCACAGTGTGGTCAGCCTCTGCACCTTTGCTGAGAAATCTTTGCCCCTTTCCTTGGAAAGCATTTGTGTGTATGCGTGTGCGTATGTGCGTGCACGTACGAACCCACCACGAGCTGAGAAAGAGAAAAAATACAAAAGCGCAGAGCTAGACAGCATAGCCGCTCCCCGAGCAGAAAGTCGAGGGGCGCCCTTTTGTTTATTTTGCCGGAGGCGCCTGCCAAGAATGGCGGACCGGCAGCTAGCGCATGCGCAGATCGCTACTGGAGAAAGGTCCATTGCCAATGGCGAGTTTATTTACACGGCAAAGTTACTAAAACAAAGAAAACGTCGTTTTTTGAAGCCCTGGAGCACGATAAAATGTGGCGTCTTTCTTGCTGCGAAAAATTGAACTTCGGAACGGAAATCTAGCGCAAACGAAGCGTTTGCGCTAGATTTCCGGCGC
Organism: Haemaphysalis longicornis; assembly: GCF_048455015.1. Taxonomy (NCBI): domain Eukaryota; kingdom Metazoa; phylum Arthropoda; class Arachnida; order Ixodida; family Ixodidae; genus Haemaphysalis; species Haemaphysalis longicornis. Next base: position 81,039,873 of record NW_027526385.1, on the reverse strand, counting down.
TTTTTATTGGTGATGTCATGGAAAGAGTAGGCCATGCATTTTGAATTCGCCGCCACAGTGACTGCACAAGTCAGAGGGCGCTAGCAGAAACGAACCTTAGCTATTTACAACCAAAATTAAGTAAATACATTTAGAGTCTTTTTATAGTTTTTATTTTACATTTTTGTTACTTTAGTACTGCAAAAAATGACATTTTCTTAAAAACTTGTGGTTGTTTTGACATTTTTAGCGAGCCAATGGCAAGGCACTGCTCAATCTAACATGGCCGCCTCGCCGATTTCACAGCTGCATCTATCATGAAATGGCTACCTTTCGGATGTCGTTTCGCCGGTGATTGTGCGTCTATTCAAGCCGACAGCCGCCTTACCGTGACGACCGAACATTCGACTGTTATGGTGAGCTTTCGGTAAAGTTCGGCGAACCCAAGGCAGCACCATGTTTCGCAACAAAGGCTGGTTCTCCGGCGGCCTCTGGAAACCGAAAAACCCGCACTCGCTGGAGCACCTCAAGTAAGTTTCACGTCCGAAAAACGCTGCTGAAATTTTGTATTGCTGTCACCATGAACCCTTGAAGTGTAAACAAGCTTTTGGCGTGCGAAAAGAAACTGTCACGGTGTTTTACGAGCACCGAAATGTAAAATAACTGGTGCGCCGTCTGCTTCGCTCGCTACATTATACGTCGCAAATCGCTTTATTTCCTCCGTGGTGTGTTTCAACAGCACTGCTCTAGCTCTGTCAACTTCTCGGGTGTACGGGGAAAGTCTGAGGCGAAACTAACGGCGTAGTCTGCGAACCGAAAGTCGAAAGCACGGTCAAAAACCCGGACGCCTGAAACCGGGTGCAAATGTGGGTGTAGCCTGCTTGCCGCGGCTCTCAGATGTGAACGGAGCTTCAATAAGACGTGCCTGAGCGTCTGTTTCCGCTGGCTTAGTAAAGACCACTAACCTCCCCCTCTCTCTTTTTTCCTTCAGTGCGCACTGCGCAAACCGCAGCGAATTAATTATGTCTGTCGCAATGGGGGCCCGTCGCGACCCTTCAGCTCAGGGAAGTGCCCTGACTCAATTCTGAGCGCAGCGTCGCCGAGATTCCAGCTAATTGACGCGTCTTGCGTGACCCGCGATAAAATCGACCTTTGGTGTCAGTCGCCCCCCGGCGCTGTTGATAAGGGGAGTTTGTGTGTTGCAACGCTGCGTTGTCTGAGCTCCTGTCCCGATACCGATGGGCAGCAGACACCGAGTCTGCCATTGTCTTTGCCTGCAAAGACAATTCGCTGGCGCATAATCTGTCGTGCCCCGCATGCCTCTGTGTTGACGTCCGAACATGCCGGGCATTCCCGACTGTTTGAAAGTGGATTCAAGCATCACGCGAAGCGAAAATAATCTTCCCGCATGCTTCAATGTATGCGCGATTCTCAAGTGCATCAGCTACATCGAAGACAAGCCGACCTAATTTTGTTTAAGCAAGCGAAATCGCCAAGGTACTTTGGTGAGGTTTAAGCTTGCAAGCAGAACAGCAAGCTCGGTCGTAGTCCAAATAACACAGTGGCATTAACAACAGTGCCTATACGTAGCCATACCTGTATTGCTATCTTTGGAGAGACATTTGTACATATATCAACATTTCTTAAAAATCCTGGGAACATTTGAGGTGTAGCGTTAGTACCTAACACAGGGAAGCTGTGTTCTGGGGATTAAAAATAAGGAAGTGTCTAGTGTTCCGTCCAGACAGAACGCTAAAAACTGCTAAAGTTCCGTCCAGACTGAACGCCAAATCAAAACCAGCCGATTAGCCGCTGTTTCTCGTTCCAGGATTTGGTGCAGTGGTTCTGCCGCTGACTATGGACGTTGTAGTCCGTGGTTCGATTCTCGCACCGTGTTTTTGTGTGTGTGTGTGTGTGTGTGTGTGTGGCCGCGTGGTTAGCGTTTTGTAACAGCAAAACTTCATGCCCGCTTTACAATTCACGCAGTGAGAGCAGTCGGTCTTTATTTTTTACTCAAGCGGCCGAACCGCTCCCGCTCACTGGAGCCAAGGCCGATGTAGCCATTGCCAGTTACGCCCGATCTCCTGTAATTATTACCAGTGATTAATAATTAACAGCGACTCTGGCTAGTCAGTGAGCGGAAGCGGTTTGGCCGGTTAGGTTAAAATCAAGACCGACTGCTCTCGCTGAAATATTGTGAAGCGGGCGTCGTATGGCGGCTTGGAAATCCGTTCGGATAGAGCTACAGTTAGTCCGACCATCTGTAATTATTAATAATGATTAATAATTATCAGTGATTGTGGCTAGTCAGTGAGCGGTAGCAGTTTGGCCGGTTGGGTAAAAATCAAGAGAGACTGCTCTCAACGCGAGTTGTGTTCCTCTGGACGGAACTTTAGTGACAGCTGCCGTTCCGTCTGGACGGAACGCTAGACACAGCCTAAAAATAAACTTATCATTTGAGAGACACCGATCTTTTCTTTTTTTCCCACCTTGGCCGACAGGAAGCGTGGCAAAAGGCAGTACGCCTTGCGAATGCTTTCGCTGCATGGGCAGTTGGCACATAGGCTACTAGTTCACATCCGTCACTGGAAACTCTCAAAACATTACACTGTGAATCTGCACTGGTACATTTCAAACTGTGGCAGGAGACGGCAATGAAGCTCATCACATGGTACCACAAGCAGTCTATTGGTGCCATTTATAAAACTTGTAAAGTGACTCCTGCCTAAGTTGCAGAGCTTTCTGAAAGTGAGGCGCAGAAAGTGAAGGGCAAGGTGCGTAGAGTACAGTTTAAGATAGCCGCCATCTTCAGAACAGTGCTGCTGTGGGAGGTGGGCTTGCAGCAGTGGATATGGTTGCAAGGTGTGTGGTCGCCGCATCCCTAGCATCCGTATCAGTGTCACGCCAAGGTGATACCGTAACTGCGAGATACCGTAACATTGTGTATGTGCTCGTTAGCGAGCTCTGTAAACTCGACAAAGGCCTGAGCTCTCGGCCTAGAACATCCTACGCAGTGGTGTGGAGGTTCTATGAATTTATTACTGCGTGAGCAGTTCCTTGACGTGCTGATTTAGGGTACACAAACCACATGATGCCCTACGCGTGCTTTTTTTCTTATTCTTTTGCCTCACGAAAATGGCGCAGCGAGCGATGCAACGAGTCTTGCTGTCCGCTATGAGCTTGGCCGTGGATGAGGTCTTTTGGCCAGTCCAGCTCGCAGACTTCGTTACCTAACACATTGTCCGAACGTTGGCTTTGAGCTTGGTAACACTTCATGGGCTGGAGCTGTGCTTGGAGTGGGGGGTGGTGTATTTATGTTGGATTGGGAGTGGAGGGAAAGAAATTGTCTGCTTGGCCTGGCCTTGGTTAATTGTCGAGCGCTATTGAGAATTTTGTAAATTAGTAACTCATTCAGAATGCACGTTCTGAAAGCACGATCCACAGTCTTTGTGGTGACACGAAGGGTGTCGGTTGTGTGTCTAAGGCTTTAAAGTCATGTGTCAGTATTGGTATTGTTAGTGCGGCTGTGCAGCTAGTTCTTTTATTGTTTAGGTATGAGGGGTTCGTGACGTTCTTTTGCTTCATTTAATCCCTAGTATGATAAGCATTGGAGTACAAGCCAATAAAAGCAAGTGTAGCTGTGTAACGTGGTGGTGTGTTGTGCTGTTTTAGCTTATTGCGTAGGCAGGATTGTAAAAAATCACGAATCTACAATATCTTCCTATGAAATGGCGTTTCAGTCAATGTCATTGTTGACCTTTTAAGAGGATGAAGCGTGTAAATGGTTCAAGCACACTGTGACCTTTTGCTTGAAAAAACAAAAAAGAAGCCTGTTGGTATTTGCCCCCCACGTTTGGCATAATGTTTCCACTTTGTGACACTGGGTGGATAGTAAATAGTTTGATACTGACACTGTAAGTGGTGCTGTTCTCTGCGGTGTTGTCAGTGCTTGTGGGTGTATTTTCTTTGCGCTGTGTTGTTTTTATGCGCTGTGTAACACGATGCAACTTCATCAACTCCTTCACCGAGACGGTTGCCACCTTTCCCCGAAAAAAGAACCGGCCCTTCTGGGGGAGGGAGGGGGGCATGGTATATTGAATGTTTAATTTGTGTTGAAAAAAAGACGTCATCTTTTTGTTTTTGACAAGCAGTGCCATTTATTGTAACGTTTTCTTAGAGAGAAATCAACATAACGTTTGTACTGAAAGTGATTGAGAGCTTCCTTATTGCTCTGTATGCGCTTCAATGAAAAGTAACCGCAATTGCTGACCGCGACAGCAGCATTTCGTTGTTTTGTTCCTCCTTAGGTCCCCCTCCACTTCATGCAGCGCGCTCACCCGGGTATTTTCTCTGCTCGCGTGTGTTTGCGCAGCTTGTCGACACTTTTGAAGCTTTTAAATCGCCAAAACGTACATAATCACATCACTAGGGTAAAAAAAATGGCCAATGACAGCCGGTTTTAAGTATGGACCGGCAACCGGCCCAGCTGTTTAAAAAAAAACGGTCGGGCCGGTCTAAAACCGGGCAGGTGGCAACCCTAACCGAGGCATGAGAGGTGGCCTGCAAAGTTCTTCATGTTTGCCGTCTCGTGCCATTAGGGGGAAAGGAAAGTAAAGGCTTTTCGTTCAGAAAGTACGTCTCTTTCTTGTGTGAATCAGCTGTCAAATATTGCGGGTTTCCGTTTCCATGTCAGCGTTTTAAGCGGAAAATCTCTCAATTGGTTAAATGGTTGTCCCGTTTTCCGAGCAGCTACCATATGTCAGGAGACCACCCAAACTTTTGCAGAGGTTCCTACAGTGACGCGAGCGACTTTTGTGCGCTTCAGTTTCCATGTCAGCTCTCTTGGGGTGCGAACGGCACACACTTGCTCCCAAAGTAGCTTTTCGTACACAATCATAGTGGCAGTAGGCCAAGACACACACCAAACGTATTACCAGGCAGGAAAAAAAAAGGCAGGGGTTAAATGCTATGCTGGCTTTTATTTGTGGAGCCGTGTAAAACGTAGTCCGAACTCTGAGGTGGAGGCTCAACCCACTTATTGAGGCTGACCTTCTAGTATTGGTGAAACACAAACAAGCTTGGAATTCATCAGGGTGGGGTCAAAAAAGAAAGGGGAGAAAAGGGAGACGACATTTTTTAGTTTTTCGTGGGCTTCTTGAATGCAGAAATTTTGGCCTGTGTGTAACTCTGTCTGTCTGTTCCTCCCTCGATTCAGCTGCCCGGACAATATTAAAACAGAGGTTGAACAATACGTCTATATACCCACAGCCATATCTAAACATCTAAGCCTGGCGGCAGTGTTCCTACTTGTCAATACTGTTGAGCCAAAACAAAACATTACGCATGTTAGAGGTAACACATCAATACGTAAGTGCTATTTGTAGGGTTACTTTATTAAAAATACATGGTTGCTTGATTTAATGAAAAGTATGCCCAGAAAACTACAAAAGCGGCCGCCCGCGGCGCAAACAGTAATGAAAGGTTCTAATGGATGGTGCGGGGGTGTGCATGGAGAGGTAGGGTGCCTCAATGCACGTGCGTTTCCGTCGTACGCCGGCACCAGCATAGAGGCTCCCAGCGTAAAGCAGTTGAACGCGGTAAATTTGAATCGACTTAAGTGAACCTCTAGCATGTTTATCTCGGGAGGAGCAAGACAGGAGAGGAACAGCATGAGAGGTGAGCGGAAAAGAGAAGGGAGGCATTTATATGACAGGGGCCCGTCAGACGACTGTCATCTCTCAGCGATATTTGCAACGAGTGAGCAGATAGGTGGCCTATTTTTGGGAGGGCAGTGACCGAGCGCTTCCCTTCCCTTTCCCCTTCCCCTTCCCTCTGAATCCACCGCTGTGCTGTTAATGACAAGCGTGAGACAGAGGTGCACTGAAAGGGACATTTTCTTCCTCTCCTCTTTTGCAGGTACCTGTACCACCTGCTGTCTAAGAACCAGACGGTGACGGAGCAGAACAAGGGCATCCTGGTGGAGACGCTGCGCTCCATTGCTGAGATCCTCATCTGGGGCGACCAGAATGACAGCACCGTCTTCGAGTGAGTTGGGCTGCTGTCTTGGACTGCCACCACCGTTGTGGCGGTAATACGTAACCAGCACAGTTCCATACTGATATGTATTGGAGGGAAATCTGTAACTAGTGTCTTTGCAATGGAGTTTTATACTAACCTACACTAGAGGGAAATGTGTCACTACAATGCATGCCATCGTGGATGCCACCATAGCAGCAGGAAATGTTCCTCCCTTAGATGGACTGGCTTGCCACATTGTAGGGTTACACGTCCCACAGCAGCGAGCAGAGAAAGCTGAACAAGGTGGTAACATACTTGGGTGCTACCTTGAGCAGTCTTTCACTCATCGGGTTTGGTAGAACCAAGCGGAGAATGCTGTTCAGAAAGTTGACACTGTGCTAGGTATGCAGTGGAGCTGCATGAAGAACAATGGGGAAGGAGCCGTTTGTAACTTTGTCCTCGCTTAGTAATCCCAGTGCGTAGCTCTGCAAAGGCTGGGCATTGGTTCTTGAGGAAGCAGCAGCTGCAAGAGCACGTCTCAGGTTGCCTCACTGCGTCTCGTACAACTCCAGTCTCTGTAAGCAACAATGAGTGGGAGCAGGAACAGTTGGCATAACCACGTCGTTCGATGAATTGAAAAGGGCGGGCAGTTTTTTTTTCGGAGAACGACGTTCTTTTGCATGTGCATGCATTAGTAATGCGCAGTGTTGACGAGTATTGAAGTGCAGTTCAAAACACGGAGCTTAGTCGCGTGTATGAAAATTAATCCGTTGGGTGTCAGCGACTTTCCAAGCGACTATTTTTGCCGGTGCTGTGTGAAGAGGGCGTGGTGACAGCGTCGCATTGTTGTGGTGTTTTTGAACCCGGCAGCGATTCACAACTGCTTTGCAGCTGTAGACCTTTGAGGCTTTCCATCCTTTATTTTTTTAATGCTGTCCTCTTTTTGCTTGCTTGCTTATTTGCTGCCTGATTAACCACCGGAAAGAAACCAGGCTTCTGGGCTACCCCGTCTCCTCCTCCCCCCCCCCCCCCCCTCTTTATCTGCGTGCATAAAGCCTTGACACTTGATTGAGCTGGATTGCAGGTGGCAGTAACACATGTCAGCTAAAACTTGCTCTCTACTTTGCTCAGCATTAGAAAAAACAAAATTCCATTTTCGCAATGACCTACATGTTTCGTCTGAAACAAGTGCGGCAGAAGGTTGTACTGATAGCTAGGTTACTTTTTAAATATTGTTGCTATATCTTAAAGCCGTGGCATGTATAACAAAATGTAGGTCGGATTGTGAGGCGGTCATGTTGTGCACGTGTGATGTTGGTGTCTGGCAGAGCTCTTCGATGTGGGCAGTTGCGAAACTCCGCTTCAAAAAACGGCTCGCACCTGGACCCCCCTGCTTTGGATCTTGCGTACCGTGGCGCCACTGCGGCCGCCGCATGCACTATCCAAAAAAACAAACTAATTATTCAAACTGACAATTTAACGTTAGAATTTGTTTTAAATTGCATATTTCTTTATTTTTCTGCTTTAATAAATTATTCATTGCTATCTTAACTCCGGTTTTTAGATTGCGATTGTTTCTATGTCTGTGCATCTGCGTGCGGGCACTCCGGCACAACATAGGTCAGAACTGAAGTACTAAATCCACAGTTATCATTTGGCCTACAACTCATTGTATGCCAAAACTAATCTAGTAGCCTATCAAGCGGCTCTAAATAATCAATTCCAGCTTGCATAAGGCCCTCGAAGTGACTTATTTATTTTTTTGCCGCCAGAAGACCGAAAAGGACGCGCAGCAGACGAAAGTGCGCAAGCGACGGTTGACCCAATCGTCGCATTTCTTTTTACTACTTTTGCTTCGTATGTATATAAAACACTTGTATAGTTCAACACATTGGGCTCCTTTGTCATAACAAATTTATGTAAGCACTCAGATACCATTTTTCACCCAGGTCGTCCAGCGGCGAAGCAAGTTGTATAGTTTATTTTGTCACCAAAAGATGGCGCCACTGTAAAACAAGATCCAAAGCAGTGGACCAATCTTAGGGCCACCTTTTGATACATGGGGCCTATGGGGAGTTTTGCAACTCCTATATCAAGTAACTCTGGGCGTCAGGAACTTCCCCATCTATCACCTCTTCGTGTGGTGTTCTGGGAGAACCTGGTATTGAGGTCACTGACTCTGTGGCGATTGTTGCATCACTACATAAATACCCTCCAATAGAGAGCAATCACTCAGTCAGTCATCTTCCATTGTGTCATCGCTGGGGGTGACTCATGCTATTTTGTAGTCTTGTAGTCTCCAATTAACAATCTACTAGTAAATTTAGTATAAAATTGGCGTAAAAGCTCTTTTAGACATTCAGGCGCAGTGAATGACACAAGCGTTACAAAAGTGGTACTTTTTTTACTGTTTTTTTGTTTTGTTTTTTTACTGTCTTCAAGTTTGTATTATTTCTACCACATGACAACTCACCTGGCTGAGTGTCCTATTGCATTTTACTCTTAGTTGCTTGCAAGGGGTGGGAAAATATTTTAAACTTTTGAGTAATACAGATTGCATTTGCAATCAAGTTGAATTGCAGTATTAAAAATTTTGAATATTTTCAACGGATTTCGAAGTTTTAATATGCAAAAATATATACTGTCTGACACTTCATTCTCTATTGTTTTGAAGAACTTGGATGTGGGGATTTTTACCCCCTAAAATATATATATATATATATATATATATATATATATATATATTGTCACGAAGACAAGGACGATGCAGTTGTCTTGAATGAGAAACACGTTTATTGGAGCGAACTTGTGCTCCCCTAACAACTCAAAAGAATCCAGAGGCGGCGAAGCTCCGGCGTCCGCACTGCAGGCTTTTTATCTTTCGGGGCGCGTGGTTCTCGAAACGTCGATTCACATCGAGAACATAGTAGATCCAAGAAGATTATTCTGGGCCGTTCACGTTAGATCGGAATGCTCTCCCTATCACAACAGATAACACATGCGGCACAGAAAGAAGGAATGGAACACGCGCTTCCCTTGGCGCAGAGATAACACAGACCGGTGCAGCCGGGCGGTAAAAGCAAAACACAAATAAACAAACCCAATGTATGGTTCGCGGCAATATATATATGTGTGTGTGTGTGTGTGTGTGTGTATGTATGTGTATGTAGGTATATATTTATGTACACACACACACACACGCATGCGCATACACACAGAGAGAGAGAGAGAGAAGGAAAGGCCAGCAGTCTATAATGCCAAGGAAGGCATAGCGGAGGTATAAGAATTTTTTTAACGCTAAAGTGTTTTATTCCGGGACGCACAGACATTTGAGTGGTGTCATATCCGTCACGGAAATGACGCCAGTACAACGAAGCCAGCGCCCTGTAAAGGGTGCACCCCTGCACACAGGCTCTCCTTATGGGAAAGCAACCTTTAGTACAAAAGAGTACGTTATGCTTAAGGTTGTTCGTTTTCGGGTTTTAATTTGTAACACGAAAGTATATAATGCCGGGATACACCAAGATTTCACTGACGTCATATCCGTCATGGAAATGATGCCAGTACACCTTTGCCGAAGCCACCCGCCAGCAGGACGTAGCTCGCCGGGCACACCCACAAGACAGCCGCCGACCTGCAAATCATGCTCAGCTGCAGATTTCACGGCACATTTCACTTTCGTGTTTTACCGATTCCTATGTCAGGAATCAACTACAGTTTTTTTTGTTTACTACAATTTGTTTGTCTAGATTGTGTTGTGCACACAAAAAAGAAATAAGGTGTATTTCTGGACAGCATCAGGCAATCGTCGGGGTAGTCTAGTAATGACGCTCGTTTCGACGATGCTCCCTTTGGCTTTAGCTTCTTCCTGGAGAAGAACATGCTGTCCTTCTTCCTGAAGATCATGAAGCAGAAGTGCGGCCGCTACGTCTGCGTCCAGCTCCTGCAGACGCTCAACATCCTCTTTGAGAACATCCGCAACGAGACCTCACTCTGTAAGTCGCGGAGCCCCTGCCCCCTGCTTTTGGCATATAATAAGCGTAAACATTATACGTGTCAATTCGTGCTGGTCATTGTCTCATTCTACGGTGGCCTTTGTGTTGTTTGATTCTCTCTCGCTTGTCTTGTGTGCTCGTGTTTCTGTCCTTGCCTTGTTCATGTAGTGTACTGTCGTCTACTAGACTGTGAAAAAGCCTTGCCCCAGCCAGTTTGGGCATGTGGTAGCAATGCAGTTTTGGGGCGTGGCTACAGTTTGGATGCCTTTGAGTTAGGGAAGGGTGATGCAGGGAGTTACCTGTGCAAGATTGGAAAGATCAAACTTGTTCTTTTTTTGACAACAATTGTAGCCAATGCAGGTCATCATTGGTTGTCAGTTTATAAACCAGCGCTGCGTTTGGTCTATATGTTGTCACTGAAATCAAGTGTGTATGTGTGTTTGTTAAAAATGCTGCGTGTGTACAAGTGCAATAACATTAGTTTTGGTCGAAGCATCTTCACGCCATGTTGGCCTCTGCAATATTTGGTGAAGCGAGGTGAGAGTGCAGTTTCATTCATACAGGGATAAAAGTCGGACGACAAATGGCAGTTGATGGATTAGAAGAGGCTAAAAAGGTTAAATCGGCTGTGTTAATGCAGAGTTGGACTGTTTTGTTCTTTGAAATCACTCTGTGGCCATGGCTGCTTGCTTTTTTCTGTTCCAAGCACAAGTGAAAAGAGAAAAAAGAAACGAAGTGGCATTCTCTCCTCCTTTTCAGATTACCTGCTGTCGAACAACCACGTCAACTCCATCATTGTGCACAAGTTTGATTTTTCCGACGAAGAGGTGAGCGGATTGCGCCAGTTTATGTGTAGGCAGGGACAGGGGAGTGCGGCATTGGAGGAGAAATTGGAAGAGATTAAGGAAGACTAGAAGGCTAACGATTAAATACGGAAAGAACAGCAAAGAATCAAAGACAACAAAGGTGACCAAAAGGAAGCAAGTTAGATAGAAACGAATAAAAACAGAGAAAAAAATGGAAGCTAAAACGCCGTTAGAGATGTACAGGGCAGAGAAATTGGACACCAGAAAATGAAATTTCTACAATAATTCCATTGACAAGGCTTTGCTTTTTCAGGCTAGAGCAGGGTTGCTTGCAAACTAAAGAGCTTTGTGGGGTAGTACAGTCAAACCCGGCTATAACGAACCCGGATAGAGCGAATTATGCTATATATCGAACAAAAATTTTTCAGTTACGGAAATACATGGGAAACATATTCCTTATAACGAAGTTCACATCCGATATATCGAACTCCGCGCGCCTAGAATGGCCGCCGAAATGCATGGTCTCGGAGCGGCGATTGAGATGTGGATTGGCCGCACCACGGAGCAAGAGCTGCGACTGGGACATTGCGCCTTGCACGGAGAGACGTGACGGCCGACACTTTCCGTAACTATTTCCGACGCGTGGGACTTATGACGGAACCCGCCCAGTCAGCGAGTCCGGACCAAGACAGCAGCATCGGTGAACTGTGGGAAGAGCTCGCCAACGTTGCCGATGATGTCGCGAGTGAAAGCCGTCCGATGCTTATAGTGAAGCGCTTTCGGCAGTCGATGTGCTCCGCCAATGCTTCTTCGATTTTGTAAAACGCAGACTCGTACTGCTGCAAACAATGTTTCGTGTAGAGAATGCTATGCTAGTTGTAAACGCCAAAACGAAAGTGAAAACAAAAATCACCGTTTTTTTTTTTTTTTGCAAAATAGGCAGTTAAGGCGGAAAGAAGCTAATTGCCACAAATGGATTATTTTGGGTATGGTTAATGGCTACTTTACTGTGTTCGTTTCTGCATGCGGGGACGGTGGAGTTGAGGAAGGGGGGGGAGGGGGCTACCGCGCAGTGGGAACTCGTAACAACAAGCTCGTTATAGGCGGGTTCGGCTATAACTATTGGATATATCGAACAAATCGCGGTGCATATTGCAGTTCGCTATAAACGGGTTTGACTGTATACACAAAATGATGAGGTATGCATTGTCAATGGAAAAGAAACAGAAACTATGCGGCACATAGTGTTAGAATGTGGGGGTATCCATCGAAATCTACATGAGGGAAATATTCGGCTTCCAGTAGCGATAGGACTTACGAGTAGCACAGAGGGAGTAGTTAACTTCAAGGCTGTCGAGGTGACGAAAACAAGATTAGGATGCTGGTGGACGAAAAGCAGAGAGGGGAATATTGCCTAGGACAGCTACCACCCGTAACAGAAAAAATGAGTACTTTGTGCCTGCCCTCAGAGCAGTGCTAGTATTAAACGAGGATTATAAAACATAAATATACCGGTATTAGTTTTTTCTTTGTAAGATGACACAGCATCGCCCCGTTTCAAAGGGGATACCACTAGCAACCAATCAATCAATCAATCAATCAAGAGGTAGGTGCATACGGGGGTATTCAATATCACCTTCACACCAAGTACCCTTGCAAGGCCGCAGTAATATTGGGTGAGAGAGGAGTTAAATTCTAGTAATGCCAGGCGAACGGACGGCAAACGCTGTAGGGTTTGCACTGTTCATTCTTCTTCTGCCGTAAGCACGATCCTTGCTTTGATTGTCTTCTTTTTCCCTTGTTTTCCGTAGGTTTACTCTAATTAGTGCGCCAAGTTTTCTAGAGTGAACTGAGTATGTAGTTCAAAAAACTTTAACTGAGTAAATGAGCGCCAAAGTTCATTCTCTTTCTGTTTTTCTGAACAGCACATGGATGTGTTCAGCTTTTGCATTCATGTTGCAATAGATATGATAAAGTTAAGGTTGTGTGTGTTGCATAGAAAAGCAACTGCCCCTTTTTTGCACTTTCATGCAAATACTCGTGTCTAAACCGCGTACTGCTTTCTTTTACATGGAGTCTTGGTGGGGAGGTAACAACTTGTAAGCTAGTAAGGAAGATTTCACTTGGCCAAAAGACTTCATACTTCATTATTTAGCTGCTGGTTGTATTTGTTCATTGTTTGTTAGAAAGTGTGCATTATCAATATTCATCTGTCTATCAGTAAAATAAAAGCTCTGATACTTAGCCAGGCCAGAGAGTGCACCTAGGATGAGGTTCGTTCGTGCGGCACAGAAAGTGTATCGTCAACAGCGTTTACGAAAGCAAATGGTTACCTGGTGCTCCGTCCTTTGTCGTGGAATATGTGTCTTCAAAGGCTGACATTACACGACATTGTGGAGTAGTTTGGTTTTAAGTGCGAATGCACTTTATAAGCGACCCTGAATCACTCGTCCGCCGTCCGCACTCCCCCTCTCCCCTAGCAACGGCGCAGAGGAGGAGAGAGAGCGTGCGTAGCAACGGTCTCCTGCTCGGCGTAGCTGCGGGCGGCGCGCCGCTCCCTGAATCACTCGTCCACATAGAGCGGCGCGCCGTCCGCGGAGCGCGGAGAGCGGCGCGCCGTCCGCGCTCCCCCTCTCCCCTAGCAACGGCGCAGAGGAGGAGAGAGAGCGTGCGTAGCAACGGTCTCGGCGTAGCAACGGTTTCCTGCTCGGCATAGCTGCGGGCGGCGCGCCGCTGCGCCGGTTCGCTTCGCGTTCCGTCCGCGTGAGGGCGCTCGCTCGTCGGCTCCGCATTCCGACGCTCGAGGGCGCTCGCGCGACGGCGCGCCGCTAACGTCCGGTTCCGTAAAGCAGTCGAGTTTCCGTAGCGCTTCGTCGTTCTAGATGGATCCTTCGCTCGTACTCGGGCCAAAAAATTCCCAAGCATTTCCCAAGTGAGAGGTACGTAACGTGCGAATGCCAAAGACTTTAACATAGCGCCCCTCCGGATCAAATCGGGTAACTTCGGGTAACTTCGGGCAAACTCGGGCATTCGCACTTTGCCATCTTCCCTCTCACTTGGGAAATGCTTGTCTTTTTCTCCACTCTCGCAAACAACCACAGGCATGGTGGAGTACCATGGCTAGCAAGTGCCTCTACCTAACGTCAGTAGTATTTGTCGAAATAGGTCACCAAGGGGAAGCTTTGGATTAAATGCCATTAAACTTCGCTACTGTCGTTGCGTGAGAATCTTTGAAGGAAAACTCTCCACGATGCTGTGTGGCCAAGGCACAGCACACTCAAACTCTGGGTAATTCAAAGTAGCTTAATAATTTTCGGTTAATTAGAAGTGATGTGCGGGTCCTGGCAATTTGACATGCAATCCAACGGAAGAAATTGCTCGATAATTTGGAGCTAAAACCCATTGCATATCACTGATGATATCAGTAAACGAAGCACTGAGGTGACCGTCATTTCTCAATAAAATTCAAAATTTTCGAGTGCAAAAACAGCGCCATGTTCTGTACTGATTTAATTAGAAGTTCGGTTAATTTGAACTGTTTTGGGGTCCCCGTGGGCCTCATGTTAACAAGAGTCGGCCGTACCGCTAAGCGGGAGGCAGAGGGGTATGAGTTCACTATCACAGCGGCTGCATTTCCGATTGACACGAAATGTAAAAACATGAATTTGTACGGGATTTCATGCACAGTGAAGAAACCCGGGTAACGTAAACTAAATCTGCAACTCTCCGCCGTGCCACACCACATAGCTCACTATTTTTGAGAGTTGGAAACTTCAGTAAGCCAGACTAGGTTCATGATCGCATGCTCGCATGGTAGTTTTCCCCGATGTGTTGAGTATTTTGAGCTGAATCTTTGTGCAGCCCGAGGGTTCCAATGTTTATTGCAGGTGATGGCGTACTACATCTCCTTCTTGAAGACCCTCTCCCTCAAGCTCAACAACCACACCATCCACTTTTTCTACAATGAGGTGAGCGCAATAATGGCTGGTGTGCGACAAAAAAAAAAAGTTGTGGGGGTTGGTGTGTCAATCTGTTGGCCTTTGTTTTAAGCAACTTCTGCGGGACACATTGCAGTTGAGTGTGTGATTGCAGCCGTGGGCTTACTGCCATGCGTGATTGCAGCCGTGGGCTTACAGCCATGCACTGTACAAAGTGCGTGGAAAAAAAAAAAGAACTGCTGAACATTTCAGTGAGAAAATGTCATACCAACAAGCCTATAGTACTGGCACTGCTGAACAGTTGTTCCATTTACACACCATTTTTTAAGTGCGTGCTCCCAGCGTTCAGACCTGTTTTTTGTCTTGTGAGAACGTAATCCAGCGCTTATTTCTTTAACCTAACCTTTTATTCGTCTTAAAGGAGCCATGAAGAGAAAACACAAGTTTGGTTCATTCAAAAGATTGCCTCATTAGGATCATACTGACACCACTTTTAACATAAACTTCGCCCGAATAAGCTACATAATTAGGAAAAAAGGGAATAGCCATGCGACCCGCTAGCTCATTTCCCGAAACAGAACCTATGATGTCATACCAGGCAGCCCTGTGATTAGCGCAGGGCGGCAAAAGCAAACACAAATTAGGCAGAGCTTATAAGCTTGCCGAATGAGCTATTTGCGCATAAATTTGGGGCACATTCTTTTGGAAGCCCTAAGAATGGTGGGACAAACAGTGGAAGTTATGAAAGCACACGTAAACATAGAAGTACCGATGCGTACTGCTGTTGGTACTGTGCACACTTTGCTTGGTTTAGCTGCACAGGACTGTCGGGCTTTGGGGTTGTTTCAGACGACACTGGCCGATTGACGCAAGCAACGATGTCTTACGTGACCGTATTTGTCGAGCGAGCACCAATAACGATTGTCTCTATGAACAAAACAAGCCATGTGCAAATACGTTCACAAACAAACCAAAGGCAGAAAACGGCTTGCCACAGTGTGGTGGCGCCATCCAGGTTTACTAACGGTAAACATGGCCCTGTGATGTCATTGCAGACCACGAAAACACACGATTTAGCGGGAAAATCAAAATTTTAACTTAACTGAATTAATTTCTCAATGAATAAAGCATCGTTTGCATTCGGGCAAGCGTGGGGGCACTATAAAACACGAAATCTTTCGAATAACACAAACTTGTGTTTTGTCTTCATGGCTTCTTTAAACATAATTTGATGTGTACTTTTTTAGGGGGGGAGGGGGGACATGGCTCTTAAAACAACTTATATTAATTTTTAAGTAAACTTGGTGAAACTTGTCGGCCTTTCTGCTTTTTCCCCCACTGATTTCAAATATGCCATTATTTTTTAGCCAGTCAATTAGTCCCCAAGATAATTAGAGATAATTTGTCATTTTTTGGAGGAACAATAGACAAAATAGTGTTGGCCACAAAACTGTAATATTTTTATTTTCCAATACTATGAACCCTGGTGAGTGCAATAAGAGGAGTGTTTTTTTGATGCACCGCTTGGAACTAATTTTACAGGTCATTAAACTTTGGTGGCACCACTGGCAAGGAACCATTTCGAAGGCCCATTTCAAACACCAAAGTAAAATGAGCTGTAAAATTAGTTCCAACCGGTACATCAAAAAACTACTGCTCTTATTGCACTCACTAGGGTTCATAGTATTGGAAAATAAAAAGATTAGTTTTGTGGCCAACACTGTTTTGTCTATTGTTCCTCCGAAAATGACTAATTATCTCTAATTATCTTGGGGACTAATTGACTGGCCCAAAAAATAATGGCATATTTGAAATCAGTGGGGGAAAAGCAGAAAGGGTGACAAGTTTCACCGAGTTTACTTAAAAATTAATAGAAGTTGTTTTAAGAGCAGTGTCCCCCCTTAAGTTAATTTTCTACTAATTTGTTTCCTCCACGTTCTCGCAGCACACCAACGACTTCCCGCTGTACACCGAGGCCATCAAGTTCTTCAACCACAACGAGAGCATGGTGCGGATCGCCGTCCGTACCCTCACGTTGAACGTCTTCAAAGGTAAGCCAGTGTCTTTCTTTTTGGCTCTTCAAACAGCAGCCCACAATCAGCAGCCTTAGTTCAAACTGGCTGCCTCCTATGCATGCCTCTTAACAGCCTCAGTTTACTTAAAGCCTGGTTTCTTTCTTTCTTTCTTTTTTTTTTTGAAGTCTGTATTTGTGAAGCTTTTGATTGGGTCATCGAACTTGACGACTGCCAGCATGTTTTTTTTTTTTTTTCTGAACTAGCTTGCTGAAAGTGAGGGGGAATTGCTTAGAGTTGCACGATGTTTGTAGTATCCTGTAAATGGAGTGCGATTTTAAAAGGGTAACCTTTCTTTTGTTTTCTTTGTTCGTGTAAAGCAAACTGTGACCAGTAAGTTGCCGCATTAAGGGCCGGAAATCTCCATGTAATGAAGGCAGAATAGAGCCAAAGGTTTTAATTGGGACTGCTGCGACGGCTATTAACGATGCAAATTCAGCCACACTAAGTGTGGCAAAACTAAGGCACATGTGCATAGTTGAAGGCACCCAAGTAAAACCATAATAAAACCGCAAGTTCAATTTCTGCTTGCTGATTGTTTAGGAGCAGAGCAATAGAGAGAGGCAAAAGCACAAAATGGGGTCATCAAGTGCAGACGTTGAAACAGCTGTTGGGTGCATTAGCAGAGGGGCTCTGTCAGATGTCCTCAGTCGCCGGGAGATTATCACGACCGTTTCGTCTGTGTCGCATGCCAGGCTCATAAAATATGTCAAGGCAAAATTTTTTTTTCAACACTAACATCTCGGCCTCCACAAAGACTGCTTCAGTGCTTGTTGCTGCTTTATGAAAAAGTTTGGCCCATTACTGGTGTTCAAATCAAAGCTGATCAAAACTGACTCGAACGTGCGAAAGAGGCCATGCGAGAGGAGCGTGATTGGCACGAGAAATGTGTTCTAGCTATTTTTGTTCTTTGTTGGGACGCTTTTTTTTTTGTTACTGCGAGGGAAGTGGATGAGTGGTTGCTGCGCCGTAATTCTACAACATTAAATGTGTCTTCCGTTCAGTGTTCAACATACGCACAGCTTGGTTTTTTTAGCGAGCTCAACAAAGGGTGGGTTGTTGGACGTGTTTGATACTGTGAAGCCATTTCAGTTTTAGCCAGGCACAACAGGGTCTTTCACGCTGAACTGTACTTCATCTTTTAATATCTACCGCCTTTGTAAAAGTACCAGTGGCTCATTTATTTTGCTGTTTGCTGTGTGTTTCACATAGCAGACACGCTGTTTGCAAACTCCTATTTTTAAAATCTATCCGTTACTGAAGGTGATGCTGGCAGTCCCATGGGCGTGCTGTGTTTTGTGTTTGTTGGCCCCCCTTGTCAGGTTGTTAGCGGCATTTACACGTCACCATGTGCCACACAATGCACGGATCGGCTGTGGGCAGATTGTTTTAACACTGATGTAATGCTAGCATACGCAAAGACACAATGTATATTGTAGTATTTTACCACCTTTGCAAGGATTATTAGCTCTACTTTAAAGGGACCCTGCAACACTCTTTGAGCAGTGAAAGTAAACATGCGCGACGTTTAGATTACACTGCCAGGAATACCTGATCCAAATACCATGCGGGCACGTGAAGTGGTGAGCACGCAAATCGCTGTGAAAGACGCGGAAAAACCAACCGCGCTCTCCTCAGTTCTCCTCATTATGCACCCCTGGCATGGCCTAAACGATGTCATTGCGGCCCTGGCTGTCCTATTGGCTGTCGCTGATCAACTTCGCGGCTTATTCCTTGCATTTCCGGTGATGATCCGCCAACGTCGGCGGTGTGTACAAATTTCTTCTATGCCTGAACCCGTACTGCCCTGCTAGCCTGAGCACAAGCTTGCAAGCAGGCAGCCATGCCTGCTTTTCTGTGGCACCAGACCAGGAATAGACCCCTCCATGTTGTGGAGAAAAGGCGAAAACTCCCCGGCCTGTGATAAATCGAAGGCCGTCGAAGAGATTGCCGTGAGCCGCCCCCCTAGAGAGAGCGCAGCTTTCGTTGCATTGTCTGCGGTCAAGTTGAGAGGGAACGATTATGCGCGATTTCTCATCGTGCGTAGTTCCGGTGATAGCGAACAGATTTTCAAAATTCCTGTGGGAGGAGGTTGCTGGGACAATAGACTTTACCCCAAAATACATTCCAAGTAGTCGATGGTAAGTGTTGCAGGGTCCTTTTAAATTGGGGTAGCACCGTGTGCCGTGTAGCAGACAAATGGTTTGCCAGGTGGTGAGAAATGCCCAATTTTGCAAGCTATCTGTTGCAGAACAAGCTACCGCTATTGTGTGCTTTTGTATTGTTCACCGTCTTGGTTGAGGGTATTGGCAGCATTTTCACAATTGGCGCTTCACCACCGTGTGTCACGTAGCGTTCGGACTGTTCAGGGGCCACGTGTTTTGCGATCCGTCCTCCTCCGTTGCAGAAGCTAATGCCAGCAGGCCCGAGGGCATGCTGCAGTCCAAACATAAGCGAAAAAATGGACGCGGTAAGCATTTGCCTCTGCTCCTGCAAAGCAGACACTGTCACACGTCCTCTTGTCGGTTGGGTGTCTGGTCACTGGGGACCCGGTATGCAGTTACCACACGGTTTGCATGGTACCCGTTGGCTTGGTTTTTTCCTTTTTATTTTTTTTGGTTACCTTTCGTAGTACCGTGGTGGCAGCCAGTGACCGGAAGTTTTTGTTTTTTCCCAATTAAAAAAAAAAGAAATGTGTGTTCACCTAGGGTAAACTGTCTGCATGCCTTCTGTCCCTTTGCACTTTTATGTACTCGTCAAATATTTCTGGTACTAAAGCTTTCAAAATGAGGGGTTATGATGTTTAGTTTTACAAACCATTCTCAGGGGAGCTGGTAGAGTTAATGAATAGAGCCTACACTTGGGCATTTTTAAGTTTTCATGGTTATTTAGCTGTGCTTGTTTTGCTGAGCTTCCTGCAAGCTGAAATTTGCAGTGAATACTATTCTTCCAGCAGACATCCGGTACAAATGGATTCATGAACTTGCATGTATCTGGGCTCTTCCATATTTTCCAATCAAATCAAACGAAACATGTTTTATTTAACATCGTTCTCTGCAATTTTGGGAGCATAGACAAAAAGCCTTCACAGGATTGGCTTGACTGGGTCATGGCATACCCCCCATTTTTTTTAAGTAGGATTGTAACGTATTTACTGAGTTGAGGGCAGAGAATGCAAATTTAGGTATGCCAGTACCATCATTGTTTTACACCTTAATATACCAATGTGATGCATCTGTTTTGTAGCTGGACTACACAGGGGCCTTTCCTTTTATTTGTTTATTTATTTTTTTGAAGGGTCTAACTAGGTTAGGGAAGTCTTGGAAGTCCATTGTCACAACAGTAGGGCTGTGCTGAAAATTGTTGTTTGCTTCCACTGTAATATCGAGTGAGGGCTCAATTTTTTTAATTAATTGCCAAAGACCACACTTCTTAGCACTAAGAAGTGTTACTGCCAGATGTAAAGTAGGATGTGAGGACCTCGTTTGAGTATTTTAGGTAAAGAAGCACCACCATTTGAAGCCAGGAGCTCGGGTGATGTTTTCTGCAATTGTGTGGAACACATAAATTAAGCTAATTCTTCACAAAAAGCTGTTATTAATTTGAGTTTTCCGACCACTTGATGTGCTGGCACTGCCTCCGACTGGGCTGGGTGATGTTAGTCTCGTGCTGCTGAGCGCGAGGACGCGGGTTCGATTCCCAGCTGCCGCAGCCACTTTTCTGATGGAGGCGAAAAGCAGAAACACCCGTGCGTACGAAATTTCGATGCTCGTTCGCCAGGTGGTCAAAATTAATCCGGAGCCCTCCACTACGGCGCGCCTCATCACCTGTGTTGCGTTGGCACGTTAAACCTTACAATCAATCAATCAACCAACCAACCAATCAATCAATCAACCAACCAACCAACCAACCAACCAACCAACCAACCAACCAACCAACCAACCAACCAACCAATCAATCAATCAATCAATCAATCAATCAATCAATCAATCAATCAATCAATCAATCAATCAATCAATCGATGTTAGTCTTGTGGCCGTTTGAAATGGGTGTAGTAGAGATGTGCAGAGCTGTAGCTGTCATCCCAAGCCTGTGCACACATCTGGTAGGTGCTAAAACTGTTGGGCTCGTGGGTGGCCAAGAGCACTGTGGATTGAAATGCACGTTCTTGTCATTTGTCTGCACCTGTGTTTTTATGTGAGCTCTGCACCATGTGAAAACCTCGCTGTAATTGCAGGTGCTGTTTTATGTCTTTGACACACACTCGCACACCTTTCAACTACCCTGCACCTTAATGCCCTTTCCTTGCTTCCCCCTCCCTGTCCTTCCTTCCCGTTAATTTAGGTAAGTCAAAATGGCACCTTTGCTGTCTTGTATTGTTTGTGTTCCCTTTTTATTTTATCTAGACAGAGATATGCTTCCTTAAACCGGACGATAAACGTCTTTTGGGGCCAATGAGCTCGCGCCTTGATTTCGGCTGAGATTTTCTCTCGCACTTAAGCTGCGCTCTTTTGCCTGAACAAGCATGGAAAAATGTCTGTGCAACTGCAGCATTATTTGTATTAGGTGAGGTGCTGTATTTGTCATTGTAGAACTGTCACTCTAGTGCTAAAAACATTTTTTATAAGGAGTCGTTTGTTTCCAAACTTATTGAATTCTATAGACGTGGTATTCATTTGAGGTTGTAGTGGCCAATGTCATGAAATCTCGGGGCAAAAAAAAAGAAAAGACAGAGAGAGAGAGAGAAAGTAAAAAGCCAAGCTCTTGGGAGTGCAGTAAAATCCCGTTGATACGTTTCCGGTTTATACTATTTCTGGGTTACTACGCTCTCAGTTTTGAACTCTGAAAATGCTCCATAGCGTTACGGTGCTTTTTCCCCCGGTTACTACGTTCCTGGATAACACAATTTCATGGTATGTTCGAAATTTTAAAAATTCTATCCACCTATGACCTGTGATATGTTTTATGGTAAACAAAAAACGTCTGACGTGTGTGCAGACTGAGCCTCAGCGCGGGCGGTGCAATAAGCAGGCTCCAAGCAGCGGTCCGGCTGCCTGGGTCACTGTGGCGGCTTTCCCGCAGTGCTGAGCTTGCCTGAGTCACTTGGTAACGTGGCTGCCTTTAGCCAACGTCGCCTGTATAACGACGTCCCAACATGCAAAACAGAAGAAACTTGGAAGAAATCTTGGCGGAATCACGCCATAAAGCAGCGCTGGCACTGGACGAAGCCTCAGAGAAAAATGGCGGTGACGACGGGGAGGAAGAGGTGGCGTCGCCGGCGGCCACATATGCCGAAACCGTAGTCGGCTTGAATGTGGTGCGGAGTAACTTTCGCGGGAAGGACAGTCCCAGTGCGGACAAAAGTCTGGAATGTTTAGAAAGGGAGCTCTTGCTCTCAAAGGGCTGCAGCATGTGCCAGCAGATGTTGACAGACATGTACCCTACAAGTGCAAAAAGCCATTAAATGCTCATGGTCGTCTCTCGATTGCATTTTTTTTTTTACTGCGGCAGATCATACGTTTTCCCGGATAGTGCTTTTCTCCCTCACGTTTTTTTTTTTGAAACGTATCAACGAGGTTCTACTGTACATCATGCTGGAAAGGGGAAATCCCCATTTCCTTTATGTAAATTTTTGCAAATGAGTGAAAAAAATATATAAAACCTTCTGCTTGACAAAAGGAATAGCATATATATGTGGGAAATAGTCAGTGACCTGTAATGCACACATCTTTCCCCCCCCTTTCTTTTGCTTCCCGCCTAAATTTTGTTTATGACGCAGCTGTTGTACCACCGCAGTGCATTTCCATGCACCTGCTAGTGTGTGTGTGTGTGTGTGTGTCCTTTCCTCCTTCGCCTCTCTTTGAGCCTGTCTTCCAGATCCTTTATTTATTCCAGCGGGATCATTTCCTTCCCTGCATTGACTCTTGTGCTCTCGTTCTGTGCCCACCTCCTGCTCCCTCCCGTTCTCACCCCTCTCTTCTTCCCCCCTCTTTTCCCTCAATCTGTCTCCTTCTCTATCCCCTGCTACCTATCTCACTCATCCCTCCTCCCCCTGCCTCCCTCTCTTCCTTCCCCCCTCTATCTCTCTTCCTCCCTCTGCCCCCCTCAACCCCCTTTCTCACCCTCCTCTCCTTCCCCCTTGCTTTTCCCTCAATCTCTCTCTCTATTCCTTGCTATCTCTCACACTTGTCCCTCTCACCCCACCTCCCTCCCTCTTTCCCTTACCCCTCTATCTCACTTCCTCACTTCTCTACCTGTCTCTCTTCCTGCCTCTTCCCCTCTCTCCCTTCTCTCTCTCTCCCATGCCTTGCCGCAGTGGAGGACCGGGCCATGTTGAAGTTCATCCGTGACCGGACGGCTGCGCCCTACTTCTCCAACCTCGTCTACTTCATCGGCAAGCATGTCCTGGAGCTCGACAACTGTGTGCTACATGCCGAGTGAGCATTGCGATTCGGCCGTCTTTGCGTGGGGGGGGGGGGGGACCTCAACTCTCGTCCTGATCCTTATCCTAATCTCTTGTCCTTATCCTTATTCTCAACTCTTGTCCTTGTCGTTACACTGTTTCTCGCTGTCTAAAAAAACTTCTTTATCCTATATTGTGTCATACTGGAATATAGGTAATTGCAAGCTTTTTTTCTCAAAGTCAGTCGTTACAAATTTTTGAACAAATAATACGAGCGTAAAAGTGACTGAATTCAAAATGAAAGAAAAAAAGAAGAAAAATTGCAAAAAAGTGTGAAAAACGTTTGTATGCATAGACTTTTGCTGAAATGAACTCGGTTATGACACATTTAATTTGTAAGATAAACACCACTTTTGCTCTCTTGGGACATGCAGAATGCGAAAAGCATCTACTTAATTTAAGACATATTTATGATAACACAAATATTTTCATGGTTCCTTTGAGTTCACCTTAATGGTGTTTACTGTGTATCTAAAAAAAACGATAATAAAAGTAACATAGATGTGTTTTGCAGATATTAACGTTGCTCCCTAGAAAAGAGCTACTATAAATAAAAGATTTCTCACCTAACAAAAAGGTTTACCGTTATTGGTGTATCAAAGCCATCCTTAGATTTAAGACAGTACATTTTTTAGGGGGTAATGTAACAGTGGTGTTGGTGAGGAGCACTGCACTTAGAACTGATACAAGCTCAATGGGTGAGCATGTGGGAACAAGAAAGCCGTTCACGGTTAAGTACACAATTTTGCTGCAGCTATCAGCTGAGGGAAATGATTATGTTTTCACAGTCAGAATACATCTCATGATTCAGTGGAATCAGCTGACTTCCAGCTAAAGCCCAGGTGAAGAAAAATCAAATGCGTGCTCGTTGGAATTGTCTAGCGGACTTTTTCAGGGTAGTGGTCAGTATGTTTTTCTTCCTGTTCTCTCAGTTGCTGCTTGATGTGTTGCTTGTTTAGATAAGCAAGCTCAGTGCTAGAAAAAAAAAAGGATAACCCTTACATTGAAGCACTGAAAAGATTGTGCTTGGCTGATCTGGCTTTCTTTTCACTGGTTAATAGAGTGCCTGCTAGGGAACCCAGTATGTTTGGTGTCCTGGTCATATGTCTGGAAACAGTGAGAACAGGTTAACATGTGCAGTTGCTAGCTGCAGAGTTGTCAGTATAGCTAGTGGACAAAGACTGTGTAGGATGATCATAGACGGCTCTACACAGCCACGAAGAAGAGGTTGTGTGTTGATGCCACCCATGGCGTGTCACTTGATTACTTCTGTTTGGCCAATCCCCTCTTTTTCACTTGCCTAGGCACGGCAACAGCACGCGGCTGTCGGACCTGGTGGCGGAGCACTTGGACCACCTGCACTACGTGAACGACATCCTGTGCCTGCGCATCGAGGCCCTCAACGCGGTGCTCACCGACCACCTGCTCCACCGACTCCTGGTGCCCCTCTACGTCTACTCCCTCGTCCAGGGCCCACACCCGTGCCTCGCCGTGAGTCTCTCCTCCTCCTCCTCCTTACTGCCCTCCCGTGGTATTTGTTTTACATAAGGGGGCAGATCGGTTGTTGTGAATCACGGCCAAAGTCTCATGACTGGCTACGGAAATGGCTCTTTGATCTGCTGAAAATTTTAATTGTTAGCAGGTTTCGGATACAACCCAGTGGTTACTTAGACTTATGCATTGCAATATCTTGGCACATTGATACTGGCTTAGGCTTATGCATTGCAATATTTTAGTGTGCATTGAAACTGCACTTTGAACTGCATTTCGTGCTAATGATTTATTTTAGCACGCACACTGTGACTGCGGCTTTATGAGTGCGATCAAGAGGCTTGAAATCTTGCGAAAAAACATTCTGTAATGTATTCTCAAACACACACGAAAAAATGTTATTGAAGCTCACTTTTGATGGCGGCATTTTCTGTTCTTGTGGGTGCAGCTGTTGACCCTTTGCGTTTTAGTGACTGTTGCGGGGTCTCTTGTTGCAGGACGACCGGAAGAAAGTCAGCAGTGTGGTCTCCCTGTTCCTCCTGTCACAGGTGAGCCAGGCATTCGTGGTTTCACCACTGCTGTTGCTACCGTACCGCCTACTTGTTTTGCACGTTGTGTGCAGTTTTTTGTTGGTTTTTGCTGTCACTTCTTCTCTCCCTTATCAACTAAAAATCTACCATTCGCAGCTTGGCCCATCTCTCCAGTGCAAACAGGGAGGCTAAGTTTTTGTTTACATCAGGGCCTTTTACAATAAAGTTGAAAAAGAAGCGAAAATAGCCTTGCTCTGCTCATAGCTTTGATATGCAAGTTTGATACAATAAACAGACTGCTTTGTCCTGATAACGATGATACCTATTTTATCGCAAACTTCAAACATATGTAACACAAGTGTGAAGGAGCCACTTTCAAGCGAGCTCTTTATGACATCACAGAATGTTGTTGGTGTGATTAGTGGACGTCGACCTAAGCCGGCACCAGGAAACATGACGGGGTGATTGTAGCGGGGCTCCTGGTTCTGTTTGATCGTATCACTTGAATGCTAACGGGCACCTAACACACTTGGTAACTATGTTTTTAGTGCAGGCCCATATGACGTCACCCCTGCCCATATTATGTTGCTATAGTTTGTATTCACTGGTGAGGCACGTATGCAGGCAACCATGTGAGTGGGCCGTCACTGGTTACGTCAGGCTCCGCGGGATGGCGGTACTTGTCCGTGCTAAGCGCATGATATGGGTTGGACGTTCTAAACTCCGAATGCAAAGTAATGCTTCGACTCCAATGTGACTGCGATCAATAACATCTCTGTTGACACCATTATTGAGAATCGGGTTGAAACGCAGCAGACGACACACACCGGTGTTTTCTTTTCTTTTTTTTGTGTGTGTGGCGTGCGGGCGCAGTGGCACAAGCCGCTCCATGTCCATGGCGCTTTGGCCATGTTCGTGGCCGCTTCCAGTGTTGCCAAGCGAAGGAATTGACAGCTAAATGTTTCAGTGAATACCATCTATAGCACTAAATTTTAAACTTTTGCTATATTTCTTTCGGATTGTCGTCAAGAAAAACGTCTTTCAGGGCAGTGATGGAACTAAGCGAGCTACAAAAGGTTAGTTCTTTCAAAAGTTGTATTTTGTCGCTTTAATGCCAGTGTAGAGAGGGAGAATTATGATTTCATTGTTACGTTCAGGCGAGCCTCTTATAACGGCCGAAGTTATAACAAATGTTCAGTTATAACAAACGAATGCAGCATGACTGTCCCAGAGAACACTAAGGAGGCAATAGCATGCTATTTCACAGGGAACAAATGTGTGCAAGAGTGCGACTCAAATACAGCGGGTGCCCAACTGTGGCAGTGTTCGCAGTCGCCACTTCTAACAGTTTTCCGAGCGTGGGAATCGTCAGATGTACTGCGTAGAATCGCACTGTTATTTCTTCCCAACTGTGCTGATCAGAGGCAAGCAAAAGGAAACAATAAGGGGTAAATAAAACAAACGAAAGCTTGCATGCTATTTCAGGGTCACAAAAAAAAAAAAGAAAGAATTGGCTACCCAATGCAGTGTTCACTTCTCTCTTTCCACTAACTTGGCTGCCAGAAAGAAAAAAAAAAGGGGGCGCCTTTTCCTTTCATTATCAGATTTGTATTAGATGTTTGAGTTGCGTGATAACCACAACCGCATTTTCCCTTGGTGCACGTCTGGAGATAGTGAGCGACCTGCTGTAGTGGCTCAGCTAGTTGGCACTGCTAGCGTGCTGGTCTGTGAAGTTTCCGATGGGCGCAGGTGTTCCTGATAGTGTCACACGAGCCCTTGGTGCGGCAGCTGGCCAACATCATCCTGAACAGAGACATGAAGGTGTTCTCTTCCAGGCCGAAGGAGGACTCTTCCTCAAACAAGGTGGGTGCACCGTTCTCCTCCTTTTTTTATTTTTTGCGTCTCTTATATCTCTGCCCATGTGTTATGTGATCAGGCGATCAGCTGCATTCAATCTCTGTGTTATAGACTTTTGAAGATGTATTGGTAAGAGGGGGAGGTTCTTTGTCCTTCACAGCTGCCATCGTATTGCGCAAACACGTGGACTCTGTAAACGCAGTGGTGCTTGAAAATGGCCGCCTTCGTTCTTGACTTCAGAGCGACCTGGGCAGCGAGCCGGAGTTTGTGGCACCCGAAGAGACGCTGGAAAAGAGCCTCGAGACGTGGGTGCCCGCGGCAGCAGGCAGCAACGGAGGAGGCGGGGTGGACGAGGAGGGCTGTCGGGGGGACCCCCACCCTGGCAGTGCGACCACCACCCCGACCCACCCGTACCCACCCGGCACGTGCCACCCAGAGGAAGGCGACCACCAGGCACCGCCCTCGGCCGACTGTGAGCACGTTTCCCGTGTGGTTGGCCCAGCCTAGCTTCGGGGAGAGGTTGCGTGCCGTGTTTTGTGGTCACGCAACTGCATTGCTAATCTGTGCTCTGGGTTTGGGTCGGAAAGGGCTGTTCTAAGAGCGGGGGGTGCTCTATACGGCATCTACATTTCCTCTCGTGCAAAATGTACACCCTTTTGTCGAAATTTTCTAGGCCAATCCTGAGCCTTCTCGACCACGAAGAATTCAAAGAATAAGCTTTACCTTTAGATGTGATAAAAAATATTTTATGACAGAAAGAAAGGTGTTTCTCTAGCTTTCAGGTGTAAAACGTGTCAGCCTTGCTTGGGACGTAAGCTTGTACATTGCATTTTTTGCGGCCTGCACGTCTCCGGTTCGGCCTAGAAAATTTTGACAAAGGCTGTACATTTGCTGTGCAGTCACATGCTTATGTAGAGAGTAACGCACTGAACTTCAGTGAGCCTCGCCTTAATGTCTAGGGAGACAGTCTTCAAGTTTAGGGGTGTGCGAGTACTCAAATGTACGAATATGAAATGGATAGGTAGCTTTCAAAAAATTAAATTTGCAAATTGAGTATTTAGCATTTGGGTTTCTGAAATATCCGCTATATTCTGCAGATATGCCTGCCTGGATGTGAAACAGGGTGGGTGTTTACCATTGTATTTTAAAATCATCTATGCAAGCTGTAAAGTAAACTGTTTAGCACCGCTGAAATGGTAGCAAGCCAATGTAATCGTGACCTTAGCGCAAGAGAATAGCATATCTCATCCAAGTTCTTCTTGACTTGCCCTGCAGTACGGTGCTTTGCCAAAGCTAACTCCTTTTCCTAACGAAAACTATGACCACAAGAAAATATAACAAAAATGTCATGCTCCTTATGTATGAATTAATACAGGAACACACAGCTAGAAGTTAACCAATTTAGTAGCTAAGCACGCAGCTAGAAGTTAACCAATTTAGTAGCTAAGCGCTCTCGTTTTTCGCACGTTTATCTTTTCGGAGCTTCCTTGGTATAGCAGCGTTTGTAACTGCGGACATGAGTTGCGGTATTTGCAAAATACCGTTTAGTGGTAACGGTGGTGCATTTGCATAAGCTGTCATAACTGATTCCCAGTGTCAAGCCCGGTGCAAAGCAGATGTTGAAAAAAAGTATATATATATAATAAGTAAGCACTGAGCTCTTGCAATAACTGCAATGGATACATGAGAAAGGTAAGTTGGGCTGATTTTACAGAGTTCTCCCATCCCCTTTCCCACACTCAATCCTTTCTAGTTTCTAAAGTTTTGTGTTAACTCAGGAAAGGGGCAGGAGGTGGTAGTTACCCCTCTATTTTTCTATCCCTTCTTTATTAAGAGAAAGTTGGGAGGGATGGTACGGTGTGGAGGGTACAGAGGGGGAACCCTAAGTTTGAGGAAGAACTTTTTAAAAAGAAAATGAAATGAGAGAGAGAGAGAGAGAGAGAGAGAGATAGATAGATAGATAGATAGATAGATAGATAGATAGAGAGATAGATAGATAGATAGATAGAGAGAGAGAGAGAGAGAGAGAGAGAGAGAGAGAGAGAGAGAGAGAGAGAGAGAGAGAGAGAGAGAGAGAGAGAGAGAGAGAGAGAGAGAGAGAGATGACCACAAAGTGCATTCACACAAGAAAAAAGAGCACCATAAGAAAACGTAGCCGCAAAAAAAAAAATCTGACTAGCACTATTGTCACAAACTATTTTGGGACATCTGAATCTAAAGTTGCTTTCCTTGCGCCTAGCAGAAGTTTCGGGGTAACGGATCGTCGATTTGGGGCAGTCCTCAATATTATATTCTTTTTTAGGCATTCTTTTTTTTTATTTTTGCTCAGTTCGATATTTAGTTTGGTATTAGCGCACCCTGCTGATAAAACCACGAATGGTTGAGCCTGGAAATTCTTATCCGTTGACCTTTCTTGACAGAGTCTTTGTCTTTTGTGTTTCCCTGTCGTGTGCAGGCGAGGTGAACCCCGCGTACCTTCCCGATGGACTCAACATCACAGACGAGCAGAAAGCCCAAGTGGCACACCGACTCAACATGGCCGCCATGGAGCAGCTCAGCCAGGGGTGGCTCCTGGGTGACAGGTGAGCAAGGCCATGGGTGGAATCAAGGGGGAAAAAAAAAATGAAGGGAGCTCACACTTATGCGCAAGTATTGAAGTTAGCGAAGCTGTACGCAACCTTCACGACCATCACGAAGGTTAAGTCCACGACTGCAGCCGATTTGCTTCTTCTTCGCTACCGCAACGACCTTTACTCCATCGTTGCTGTAAGTGTGAGCTTCCTTTATTTGGAAGTTGCAATCATTGGACATCACCTTCGAGGGGTGTACGCTATGACGTGTCTTTCTCGTTCCGAGCACGTGTTGCCACGAATATGTAGAACACTGGAGTCTTTCTCTTTCCGAGCAAGTGTTGCCATGATTACAGTGAACGCTGGAGCTTTCTTTTTTTTTCTTGGCCAATCTTGGCCAACATTAGGTGGGTGTGCTTGGCTTGACAAACGTGCGCAGGGGACACTTGGCAGTCGTTGCGAGGCAAACACGCACGAGCGCTAGACATTTTCGTGGTTTTGTTAACTGCTGGGCGGTCGCCGCGAGGCCCACGCTCACGTGCATGCGCTTGGCAATTTCGGGGTATTTTTAACTGCGAACACGAAGAATTACGATTTGCTAAACAGCTTCACTGTTGAGGAGGCCTGGAAATTGTTCACACGTTAATCCAAACTTGTCAACCCATAAAGCTCCGAAGCTTTTTTCATCTTGGTGGACCTCTGATAATACTATAAGAGGGTGGGGGGGAGGTAATTTAGAAATTTTTGTTAAGGTCTGTGGAATATGAAGACACGTCTGTGTTCTATCCATTGCGGCAAACATTTTACTGAAGCTGTGTTTTAAGTTGCCATCGCAAACTATCTTATCAAAAGGTTTGCAAAAATGGAAACTAGCTAAGGTAACTTTTCCCGCAGATTTAGGTGTTTATAAGCTTTGGCAAAAATAAGCTTTGGCAAACTTCTAGTGTTGATACGTAAAGGTTACATGGATATTCGGAATT
Source organism: Haemaphysalis longicornis (assembly GCF_048455015.1). NCBI lineage: Eukaryota > Metazoa > Arthropoda > Arachnida > Ixodida > Ixodidae > Haemaphysalis > Haemaphysalis longicornis. The sequence goes on along the minus strand of NW_027526385.1, from coordinate 81,009,174 downwards.
TTTCTCCAGCTGGGATAAAGAGACAATTTTTTTGCACCTTGTGCGTCGGGCTGTGAGTGCCAAAGTTTGTAGTTCAGAGTGTTAAATTTTAATGCGCAGCCAGTGGGTATTGAATTGTTGGTATGTACAGGAAAACAAAATGTTTGGGGAAGGTAGCTCGGTGGAGATAATGTGCTTGTGGCAGTGAACGTTCATGGAACAGAAGCAAGCTTTGACTATGTTAAAAATGATTGATACCCTGTGTTGAACAAAAGAACAGTTACATAGTCACAGGCTTTCTTGGTTTTTCTATATTGTTCATCTGCTTGTTTTTGTGGATGACCCTTACAGTTCTAGAGATTATGATCCTCAGGTTATTGTTCTCACTTAAAGTGCACAGGGTGTTAAAATTTGTGGAATCAGAGCCTCATGTGCTGTTATGTTCCTTCCGCCCCCTTTATTGCCAAGGCCTTTTCTGGCAGCCATCTTGAATGCCCTGGACTGCAGTGAAAGCGACCACCCAGCGCTGTTCGCCCTCTGTTTGCTGTACGCTTTGGGCCACAACTCAGGTTTGTTCTTCTCATCGGTTACCATCAAAAACTTTGTTAACCAATTAATCGTCCTGTGTTACTTTTGATTGAGGCTGCTTTGAAATGTCGTGTTGCACTTCACGGCGAATTCCTTTTTGTGGGGGGCATTTTCGTGATGGTACATGTATTGTATGAATTATGTTCAGAGTCAAAATGTTGGCAAGTTGTAGTCTGCTGCCAAGCGCTTTTGTTCACTGGATCTTTGACAAACTGCATTGCTAATGTGAATATTGTGAACGTGGATGTAACAAACTTCAATTTAGTAAATGGATTTTTTGAAATCTCCAGGTTTTGTTTGTATTGAAACCTATCGATTGTGTCGTAACAGATTTTTGATTTAAAAGAGGCTATAAGCCTTGAAGCACAACTCAGCTATGTCAGGGTTCAGCCGTATGGGTCGACCTCCGAAGACGTTTTATTGTAAGAATAATGTGTACAAAATTGTACAATTCGAAGGCAGAGAATGGACTTTGGCACTGCAGGACAGGAATTGGTGGAGGTCAATGGGAGAGGCCTTTGTCTTGTGGATAGACTGTTCATCATGATGATGATGATTAAATGAGTTTGAAGCGACTGTTGTTGCAACAGGCTAGTAAAATATTGCTGTGATTTTTAGCAAAAAAGAAACAACAACTCTTCTTTCCATAGTAACAGCAGGAGTTGTCTGGAATTAATTTGGTTGCCATTAAGGGTTGCAATTTTGATTGTACTGATGGTTGGCCAACTCTTCGCGCACTCTCTGAAATTCTGTGTGTAGCTTTTAGGTACTGCACTCCTGCAAAATTTTGGTGTCAAAGCATACTCTCAGCACACTGTACCAAAAGAAATGAGCAGTGTTGTACTTCATCTTTCCCCTCTTATTCAGTATCGTGTACACTTTTACTGCTTGCAGTTGCATCTGTGTCCCACGTTCTTTCCTTGACATTTATACCTCTTCTCCTCCTCTTCCTCTCTTTCTCTGTCTTTTTGGATGCTTGCGCAGCCGGTAGGTAATGTAATGACTTCCAAATCCTTTTGCGTGAATTGCTTCTGCCTTGCTTAATTCGCGCTTGTCGCTTGCGTATAAGTCTTGTTACCCATTTGAAGAACAGTGAGCAAGCGAAAGTGAGCGAAGTTTTTAGTAAGCTGGGCCCATTATTTTATCACAGTTTGGGATGTGTGCATGGTTTCAAGGAAAAGTATGCTCGCATATTAGGTTGGAGCCAGGCATTACTATGATGAAAATACGTACAAGATTTAGAATGAAACCCCAGGTAATTTAAATTAAGGTTGCAGCTCTCCACTGTAGTGTGCGCCTTATAGCAAAGGTGCAGCTTTGACGCGGAAAACTCGTATTTGAAGTTTTGTTCATGACAAACTGAGAGAACATTGCGTCCGAAGTTGGGAATGCCTTACACTTTTAGCTTGAGTGAGAAAGCAGTTTGGCGAGATAGTTGCTTTTAGAAGCTTTAAAACAAGAACGTAATGCGTTCCGTGCAATGAGATAGTACTTTGGACGCACCCTCAGGATGCAAACAGCATTTGCTTATTTCCCACTTTGAACAGGCATCAACCAGGAGCTTTTGGACACGGTTCTCATGCCATCGTTGAATCCGGAGGTACGTCTAGAAACCTGGCTTGGCTTGTCTTCTTAATAACTTCACTTTATCCGTCTGTGCTACGTGGTGGTTCCCATTTCTGATTGGTCTTTTTCTCACTGTCGAATTTTCAGACCAAGCACTGGTACAATGTTGCGCTCATGGACAAGCTGATACAGATAATCACCTTGAGCTGCAAATATGGTGAGTGTTTCCGCGTGTTTTGTTAACTTGTTTTTTCTTTTTATCTTCAGTAGGTTTGTGTGGTTGGTCTGGAACAGTGCTCTACTGTGTGTTCTGATGCTCTGCTAAGAGTACCGGTTTGTTAATGCCTTTAACAGTGTCAGGTTGGTGTTTGACATGAGGTTGTGTTTAACCTGCTCTGCCCATCTCCCCCTATCCTTGGGTTTCGTGAAAGTGCACAAGGTTCAGGCGTTTGGAGACTTGTATGAAAAATATTTGCCATGCTGAAGTATATGAGTGGCTGCTTGTGTAAAGTGGGTCTCGCATTAGTATTTTTCTTTTGCTTTGCATACTTTGGCTGCATTATATGCTGTCATAAATTGGTGGTCGCAACAGGTTAGTTGCACATTCCTAGTGATCAGTCGCGTCTCTTTTGCACCGGCCTAGAAGAATAGTAAGATATCAAGCGAACATTCGTGGGCAGCTGTGACAGTTTTAGTGCAAAAGTCTCGTCAACAGCAACGGTTGTGGTGGGAATGATAGCAGTGCAAGGTTTTTTGCGTTTTCCACAGGTAGTGATTGATTGATTGATTGAAAACACTTTTATTCCATTTTTTGCCACTTAGTGTCAACACCATTCTTCTGAAGTCTAAGCCTTTTTTTTTTTTTTTTTTTTTTGTAACGGGAAATGGGGTGATAGTTCGTTCATTCATTGTGGTTCTCATGCAAGGCTTGCTGCACACTGGTTTTTTTTATATGGTTTGAGCATTCTTTGTGCGCAAGTACTAGGTGGGTCGACTGCTCTGAAGCCTCGAAAGCTCTGAAAGCTCTGAAGCCTCGGCGAGCGAATTATTGAGAATGAGTGGTAGTACAGCAAAGAAGAAACGTGATGTTGGCACACACCATGCCTGTGCGAGTGAAGAAGTATGGTGGAGGTTGCATGTGTGGCTCGACACGCAGGTGTTTGTGTTTGTCTACGTGAGAAGCCTGTTCAGTGAGCAGCAGCGCAAGAGATGGCAAAATTGCTGCACCAATAGGGGGAAAGGGGGGATGGGCATGGAAAGAAAAGTCTGATGCAGCAACCTGAAAAGAGAACAAGCAGGACGTTTAATTTGCGCTCGCTTAGCGACTCAAAGAAACCAACAGAGGCCTGCTTGTGCGTCTAAAACAAATCTTGCATGATTGTTCATTAATATTACAACCCCCAACCCACATTAGTGTGTGGTTCTTATTTCTGGCTATTCGGTAGCGATCTTCAGACAGACGCTGAGTATTAATAATGAGTATTAATAATTTAATTTTTATATGGCGTCAGCAAAGAAGTAAATGCTGTACAGCCTTTGTTTATCTCCGGCAATGTTCAGTGAAGAGGTCAGAAATGCTTTTTGCCCTGTTAGATGTAATAAACCGAGAACCAAAAAAGAAAAGAGGGGCCTGGATGCGCTTTTTATGCGACATTTAATTCTAATTTTTGTGCCTACACATTTTTTTCTCTGCTTTCAATTACATTTCTTGAAGCGGGTAACGTAATATGCATTCTGTGCGCGTCAACGTACCTGATGGCAAAAACTACTCTGAAGCCTTCACCTGCAATGCTACGCACCGCACAACATTGCGGTGCTCTACTTTTTGTCATAACATGTGGCACAACTAATGAGAGACAGGACTGAGAGTCGTAGGGAGGCCAGTAACTCTGTGGAAGGGGGAAATCTAAAAATTAAGAGGTAGAGAACATAGCCTGGGCATCGCAAAACAGGACACGAGCAGTGGACACAAATGGAATGATGATGATGATGATGATGATGATGATGATGATGAGGAGGAGGAGGAGGAGGAGGAGGAGGAGGAGGAGGAGGTGTACGCTTGGCCCCACTTGTGCGTGTGGATAGTCAGTCATTTTCCCGATCCTTCTCTACGAGGGGAAGCAGTTCAGGGGGGGGAGTGAGTGTCCACCCGTCACCCGTTCCCTCATGTGTTTCATCTCCCATCTCCGTGTGTCCGCTCTTCCTTCCAGGGAGCAAGGTTCGTCTGGCCACCCTGGAGATGTCGCTGTTGCTGCTGCGTCAGCTGGCCACCATCGAAGGGCAGTCGTGCCTGCAGGACCACCACGTGGCAGGCCTTGAGCAGGCCAAGGAGGAGAGCACCCTTCTCCTGCGCAACTTCTATAAGGTGGGAAAAAAGGGGGCGTGGCCTCTTGCTTTGTCGTGCAGTACGAGACAGGTTTCAGGTTGCCACTGATTGCGTTGCTGTGCATCCTGCAGTCTTTTAGGGGCTACGCCCCTTAGGGCTAGGGCTGTTGGCGTCTCCTGTCGTTGTAATCCCACTGATTGCGTTGCTGTGCATCCTGCAGTCTTTTAGGGGCTACGCCCCTTAGGGCTAGGGCTGTTGGCGTCTCCTGTCGTTGTAATCGTCGTCTTATGTAGTCACGGTACTAAAACATCGGGAAATTCGCTTACGCCTCACGCTAGAACGTAACGTGTTCTAAAAAAACACCGGGACACTCACTCATGCCTCGTGCTGGAGCACTTCATAATGTGTACTAAAAAAACACTGGGACACTGGTTTAGGCCTCGCACTAAAATGCTTCGTTCTTCAAAGACACGAGACTTTACAGCAAAGCTGTATACCTCTACCCCCCCAACGGTTTCATCTCCGTGAGCAAAAAGGCCAAGGCGCCGAGAATACACTTATACACTGCAGGCTTTGCCCCTCACCAAGTTCCACATTAGTGGAGATGGCCAGAGATTTTTTTAATGCGAAAACATTAAGCGGACCGTGAAATGATAAAGCAAGCATTGGTGTCAGTGTAAGAAGCAGCGAAGTGGCTCCTAGCCCGCATGCCTGGGAAGCATTACGTAGTGTGCGCTTAAACTTGGCACTAGCAAAAGGTGGCCGTCCGTAACCAGTACACTGCCGATGGAGTAAAAAAAAGCGGAACAAGGTTGCCAAGCGAGCAGACAGAGAGGTGGCGAGGTGCACCGCTGTCACCAACTCTCCAAACAGACGGCAGCAAGAACGAGCATCAGCATATTGCACAGGATTCAGATTGAAGCCTTTTTAAAGCGTTGCAGCAGATTGCAAACTTGCAGGGGGTCGAAGCCCTTTGAGAGCTTGGGAATGCCTCGGGCATTCGTTTGGACATTCATGCTTTTGCATTCAGAACACTCTATCAGGGGATAGAGAAGTGCGCTGAGTATACTGAACCCCTATATATAGCCTTCATAGATTATGAGAAAGCATTTGACTCGGTCGAAACCTCAGCAGTCATTCAGGCATTACAGGACCAGGGTGTAGACGAGCATTACGTTAGGGGATACCTACAATGGGTCCACAGCTACCATCGCCCTCCATAAGGAGAGCAGCGAAATGCTGGTAAGGAAGGGCGCCAGACAAGGAGACACGATCTCTCCAATGTTATTCACAGCAAGAAGTGCTTAGGAGTCTTCGAACTTTTTTTTTCTCTCTTATTGTCAAGAATCATAATGGGAAACAGCGCAAAAACAAAACTTGGACAAGAAAGACAAACGGGATGAAGCGCTAATTTGGTCTTAGAAATGGGCATTTGAATGGCTCCTTGCCATCGGTGCCACCAAATTTTAATGAGCTGTAAAATTAGTTCCAAGCAGTGCATCAAAAAACCGATTCTCTTATTGCACTCACCAGGCTTCATAGTATTGGAAAATATAAAGATTACAGATTTATTACCAACCCTGTTTTGCCCATTGTTCCTCCAAAAATGGCTAATTACCTCTAATTATCCTGGGAACTGATTGACTGACTCAAAAAATGGTGGCATATTTGAAACTAGTGGGAAAAAAGCAGCAAGACTGGCAAGTTTCCCAGACCTTACTGTAAAATTAAAAGAAATTGTTTTAAGAGCCATGTCCCCCCTTAAGTGTACTTGCAGTGTGCGTGTCTTCTCGAGAAATAAGCATTGTCATCATCATTTCTTCTATAATTACTGCTATCGTTACTTTTTACGTAATCAAATTCTCTTGTACTTTTTTTCCTTTTTGCATGGCGCTGATCGCGATCTACAGAGTGAGGAGATGTTTCTCGACATTTTTGAGGACGAGTATCAAGAAGTGAAGGTAATTCTCTTTTTGATGTCTAAACCTCTATGTCGTACCAGTCAGTCCTGCTTAACAAGGTTCAATGCTGAAACTGAAAAGGTTTTCTTGAACAGTGTTATAGTGCTAAAAGTGCGGAGTTTCATTTTTTTTTCCCCCCTTGTCGTGTGGTTTGCTTAGTTGACCTTTGACTAACAATACTATTGTTACGTCACTGTTGAATACCTGAGAGGAGGAACTTGTGATTGAGTTGGTGCCTTGGCCCTTCTTGCGTCGTCCAAGTTGTTTTTAGCACGAAGTGAGAATTAACCTTTGAAGAGAGTGAGTTTCTTGAAATCTTCAGCTGCACTTTGCTGTTTGAGCCCGTGTAATGCATAATATGACAGTTCAGCTGTTATTTAGAGCCTCGGTCTCTTCTCCAAACGGCGGCAGAAAAGAAAATATCTTGCGCCATTTTTGGCTGCTGTTTCAGTCACCGCGGGGATTTTCACACTGGTTTTCAGTGGGTTTCCATACTATGTCAGCGTTCAAGATATTGATTTTTTTATTCTTTCATGAATCATATCAGCTTCTTGTTTGTTAAAGTGCAAGTTTTCGGGGTTAAATAGGCGGGCGTATGGGTATGCCGTTGGCACACTGGTGGGGACGTGGTGCGGTGAAGCGGAACCTTCAAATGCACTGTTGTGGATCAAAAATGCACGCGAATCACCGAGAGTAATCGGAACATAGAGTGCATGTTGTAGACCTTTAATCATGTGTTAAGGTAATTTAGACGGTGCTTACAAATCGCCTCAGTGTCCCTTCAATTCACGCTAGCACATGTTATCTTGGGGACAATCTGTTTTGTCTCTCTCTTCTTGACGTTGGATTGCAGAAGAAGCCGCTGAACGTCGAGTACCTGATGATGGACGCCAACCTGCTGCTGCCCCCGATGGGGACTCCGATGTCCGGGGTGGAGTTCCACAAGCGCCTGCCCTGCGGAGAGGTGGAGAGGGCACGAAGGGTCTGCCCCCCTTTGACCTCTCTCTCTCACTCTCTCTCCCTCTCTTTCCCTCTCGTCTCCCCTGTATTTATTTATTTATTTACATTGAGGTCCCAAAGGGCATTACACAAGGAGGGATGTAATACAGAAACCACAGTAGATTTTTTTTTAACAAAGCAAACATATGGGAGAGCAAAAAAGTCATCCGGTCATCATAAATAGTGCTGTATTAGCAACAAAAAAAAGATGGGTAACATGGCAGGAGCACTACTTGTAGTTGGCACAGCATCAAATGACAACAAGGCTAAAGTAGTTCCTCGGCTTCGAGGAAAGCAAGTGAAGCAGATTGGAAAGATGATTGCTGTGTGTGAACAACAGCGTTAGCTGGCAAACAATTCCACCTATTGATTGATTGATTGGTTCAGCCCCCATCTCTCCTTCCTCATTAGGGAAGCCGTGGTAGCAGAAATGAGCAAAATTACATTTAAAGGAGTACTGACACGAAAATTTCATGATTCATTTTTATTGCTTTTATCGCTGCCTAATGGTCTGGCGAACCTGACACTGCACTTTAAATGTTTCAGCGTGCTATAATTAATTACACTGAACGGCCTGAACATCGTTCGTTTCAATTTCCCGCGCTTTCAGCCTGAAAGGCGCATATGACAGAATCCCGGCATGACCTCATCGCTTTGTGCGGGCGTCAAAACACTGCGGAGGCTAGTGTTGGTTGTTTTTACCACGCCGCCGACAGAGCTGAATGGTTGAGCTGCCTGAAAGTGCTAGGCCTACCATTGCGGCGGAAATTCGATGACCGCTTTCAATAAAAGTCCTTATGGCGACTTTTATTGTGATTCCGGGCTATATTATTGCTTCCTTTCCAGTGTGTGGAACTTTATTTTCGCCAACAGTGCCTTTCTGGGCAGAGGTTATGCCTGTAGCTTTAGCTACGTGAACCCGTTCGTGAATGCGCCAGCACCCAGTCGCCGCTTGCTGGGCCACGCGTGTGAAGTGTCGTCACGAGTTTTTGACGAGCGGTGTCCGCGTCACTTCTTTTGGCTACCACGGGATGATGTCGCGCTGATGTCCATTTGCTGAGTGCCGCTCCACATGCTGCTCCGTTGGCGCGATAAATGAGATCCAATTAAACTGTTCTTCGCGTCACAAACCACTTATATTTCAGCCAGGGTATTCTGTTGAGCAAACGAAGCGAACTGTGCAATAATATTAACGCCGAAAATTGGTGTTAGTACTTAAGCAAAATACGGGTTTGCTGCATGGAATGGCCTCCTCCTAATTTGTTTTCTTTCCCTGCCCTCCTCCTCACCATTTCTGTAACATTCTCTAACACCGAGAGATTCCAGCTTTCTCTTGTAGCGCTTTCTCTGTTTAATGGTCCGTCTGTCAGATGTTCCAGCTGTTTCTGTACTTTGCTTTCCTGATTTGTGTGTCGTATCTGCCTGTTGCTTAACTGGGCAGATCAAACTTGTTGGCTTGTGACCTTTTAAGTTCAGAGCTATTTAGGGGCTCGCCTTGTTGTCGTAGCTCGCTGACTGGACCCAAGTAGAACCACGCGGCATTCACAGAGAACCATGGCGTTTGCGGCGTAACCCAGAGGCTTCGAAAGCCAAGCGTTTTATACAGTCATAAGCGTTTCAAACTTGTGAACCGCTGGTGCTTGTCATACATCTCCCCCAAGTTTAGCGCAAAGAAAACTGTAGGTACATTTGAGGCAAAATATATGTAAAAAACCACCAGCACCCGCGTTCATTTAGTTAGGAACGCTCGTTGGGTTGGTTTTTACGATAGTAAGTGAAAACAAGTGGCAGTGCAACGCCGGCACGTGCGGGAGGAGAAACAAGCACAAAAACAACAACTCCCGCTGACGCAGTTTCAGGCAGGGGCTGTGTGAGCGCTGCAAAGGCGGGAAATTTGAAATGCGTTGGGGTGTAAGAGTAAGCTGATAATGGCGCTACAGCCCGCTATGGTGAATCACTGCTCTGCACTTCCGACAGCTTTCACATTGAGTGGAATGGATTTAAATTGTTTTGCTTATACCTGAGTGGATCTAACTTTTTTAATCATTGTACCTGATGGGTGTGGAATGCATGCCTGGCATCAAAATCATGAAAAATGCTATTGGTATACTACAATGCTTTTTTTTTCTGGTTCTGTATTTCTCTATGAAGTCAGCTCCAGTCAAACTCATTCAACCATGCTGTGCCATTATCTCCAGCCAAACTCGTTTGAAGGGGCCGTGCAGACAAAATGCTAGTTTGCTTCATTCTCAAGATTGCCTCGTTAGAATAACACTGGCACCACTTTTAATGCAAACTTCGCTCAAACAAGCTGTATAAGGAACCTACCACGTATTATGGGCAGGTGTGTGATTGTCTAAGGCTGGCAGAAAGCAAAGGCAAGGTTAGGCAGGGCTTATGAGCTTGTAGAACAAGCTGTTTGCACTCAACTTTAATGTGTGCTCTTTGTATAGCAGTAAGAATGGTGGGGCAAACAATGGAATTTACAAACACACACATAAACATAGAAGCACCAGTGCGTACTGCACGTTCTATGCCGGCTGAAGCTGCAAAGCTGTCTGGCACATTGAGCTTACACGGGCCCACTGGCATAAGCGACATTGCCTTGCGTGACCCTGTTTGTTGAGCATACCCCATGTTTCACGAAACGATTACTATCAACTGCGAGCGCACAAAGTGAGGTGCGAGTCCGGTCACAAAGTGAGTGTGGACAGCGGTCCTGCGCAGTGTCGTATCGCAATCTAGGTGGACTGACGGTAAACAAGGCATTTTGCCATTCGCTGCAACCCTAGTCAGCATACTAACGTTTGCTGAAGTAACTTGTCTTGAGTACGTCATCACTGACGTCATGAACCACGATTTAGCGGAAGAATAAAAATTTTGGCATAAATTGTGTAATTTTTAAGTGAATGAAGCATCATTTTCTGCCAGACAAGTACTGGGGGCACTATTAAATGCCAAATTTTTCTAATAAAGCAAACTTGTACAGTGGAGACCATTTATAACGTAACTGCTTTATAGTGCGGGACTGGGTATAACGCGTGTTTTTGTGACTACCAGTTTGCCTTCCACAGAAGTCAATGAATAAGCATACCACTTAAAACGCAGTTGCCCGAAGCACAATACTGTTTATAGTGTGGTTTTTTGGTGGGTCCGCTGATCGACTGGCGCAGCTTGGACATCGTTTTATTGTAGCGAGGAAGGAAAAAAAAAAAAAAAAAATGGAATCAGCCATTCAAAGCAGCGCGTGCTCCTTGCTCTGCTATAACTTCGACATAGAATGATATAGAATGAATGACTGAAAGGTAGATTGCGCTGTGGTTGGATTCGCGCATGTTTTGTTTATCGTGTGGTACCGTGTAGTGTGGATTTTCGCTGCTCCCGCGGCACATTTGATAAGCATTCTACACTGTACCGTATTTTCGCGCGTATGTATAACCTGCACCAAAAATGAGAAAATTTCAGTGGCAAAGTAGGGGTGGGGATAATACACGGTGTTTTTCCTTTAGTGCAGCTTTGCGGCAATGCGCGTTGTGCCGTGAAGATGACCTTGTGTGCAACAGTGAGGACTGCGGCTCAAGTGATAGTTGTAGCGAGAGCAGTGACACTGAGTGAATTGTGACTTTCCCCTTGCAGTCACTGTATTCTACTTGCTGAATATAGGCTTTTTCCGTCCACATAGTATGTGATGTGTAGCTTGGGCATTAGCTTTAGTGAAGCCTTTCCTGTATCAAATGGGGGGGCAATACGCGTGAAAATGCGGTATTTTTTTTCATGGGCCCTTTAACCATGCTGTGTGGATAAAATTTTGGAATGGGGATTTGTTGTGCTGGTGAGCCCGAGGACGCAGGTTCGATCCCCCCGGCCGCAGTGGCTGCTTTTCAGAAGGAAGCAAGAAGCAAAAACGCCCGTGTGTCGAGATTTTGGCGCACGCTAGAGTTGCTTAGGTGATCAAAATTAATCCGGAGCCCTCCCCTATTGCACGCCTCACAGCCTAGGTGTAGCTTCGGTTCGTTAAGGGGGCACATGGGTTTTTGATGAAAAACTTTATTATTAGTTATGATTATAAAAATTGAAGGACATACGAAGTTTTTTTTTCTGATTGTAGATATAAAATTTGCTTTTGTGTAAAGCGACTACATTCAAATTTATTGATTTTTTGACAGCTTTTGTAAAAAATACTGCTAGAGCGATGCAGCTGAACAAGGTACCGGTGAACTGTGCACAAATCAAGGAGAGCAATAAGACCAACAGTATCATTCTATCTGGTCTGTAGCAGAAGTTACACCCGCTTGAAGTTTGGGCTTGGAAGGCAAAACCGCCTTTTTTGGTTCCCACCTTCCAAGCCCAAGCTTCAAGCGGGCGTAACTTCTGCTACAGACCTGATAGAATGATAGTGTTGGTCTTATTGCTCTCCTTGATTTGTGCGCAGTTCACTGGTGCCTTGTTCAGCTGCATCACTCTAGCAGTATTTTTCACAAAAGCTGTCAAAAAATGAAATATAAGACTCCGAGTTATTTTGGATGTAGTCGCTTTACATAAAAAAAAATTTTATATATACAATCAGAATAAAAAAACTATTCATGTCCTCCCGTTTTTACCGTCACAACTATAAAAATAAACTTTTTTGGTTCAAGACCAGTGTGCCCCCTTAAACTGCACAATTGATATGTGAATTTGTGTTGGTGCGCAGTTTGCAGTGAAGTGGGGCTAAACCTTTGTGCTCACATTCACAGTGTGTCTTTCTCGCGTGACCCCGTCTGCGCAGGCCTCCCGAGTGTTCTTCCTGCTGCGCGAGCTGTCCCTGTTCCTGAGCAATGAGCGGGACACCCAGCTCCCGCTCACCAACCTGGCCAGCTGCGTCAAGGTGGACGACGTCCTGGACCTCAGTGAGAGAAGAGCTCCTTTTCTCGGGCTGCGTCCCGATTTGCGGACAGCATGGCGGACAGCTTAGGAAGCAGTATAATTGTCGAAACTGGCACACAGTATAAATTTATACATTTACGACATTCATACGACATTATACGACATTTATACTGGCACACAGTTTAAATGTTCTCAGGCTGCGTCCCCATTTGCGGATGGCATGGTGGACAGTTTAGGAAGCAGTATAATTGTCGAAACTGGCACACAGTATAAATTTATACATTTACGACATTTATACGACATTTATACTGGCACACAGTTTAAATGTTCTCTGGCTGCGTCTTGATTTGCGGACGGTATAGTGGACAGTTTAGGAAGCAGTATAATTGTCGAAACTGGCATGCAGTATAAATTTACACATTTACGACATTCATACGACATTATACGACATTTATACTGGCACACAGTTTAAATGTTCTCAGGCTGCGTCCCCATTTGCGGATGGCATGGTGGACAGTTTAGGAAGCAGTATAATTGTCGAAACTGGCACACAGTATAAATTTATACATTTACGACATTTATACGACATTTATACTGGCACACAGTTTAAATGTTCTCTGGCTGCGTCTTGATTTGCGGACGGTATAGTGGACAGTTTAGGAAGCAGTATAATTGTCGAAACTGGCATGCAGTATAAATTTACACATTTACGACATTCATACGACATTATACGACATTTATACTGGCACACAGTTTAAATGTTCTCGGGCTGCGTCCCCATTTGCGGACGGCATGGTGGACAGTTTAGGAAGCAGTATAATTGTCGAAACTGGCACACCGTATAAATTTATACATTTACGACATTCATACGACATTATATGACATTTATACTGGCACACAGTATAAATGTTGAAGGCAAGAGGATTTGGAATGGTGCTGCAGTCACAACCTCAGACGAGAGCATTGTAGCAGACGTGTTAACGGAGCCAAGCTGCAATTTTCTAACAATAAAAAGCAAGAAATCCTATGTGCCAAGATTTCAACACATGGTAAATATCCCCGGGTGGTTAAAATTAATCCGGAGCACTCTACTGCAGTGCGCCTCGTAGCCCAGGGGTAGCTTCGGCGCATGCGTTAAACCTCCAAAATGTGAAAAGAGTAAGTTTTGGAATAACACTACAGTGTAGACCATTCATAACATAACCGCTTATAGTGCAATACTGGATATAACGCGGGTTTTTGTGATTGGTTTGCCTCCCATAGGACTCGATGCATAAGCATACCGCGGTTGGACGAAGCACGGTACCGTTTATGGTGCAGTTTTTTTGCTGGTCAGCTGGTTGACCGGCGCAGCTGGGGCATCGTTTTAGGCTCAGGAGAATGAGAAAAAATAGACGGAAACAGCCATTTGACGCAGCGTGCGCTCCCTTCTCTCCTTTAACTGCAACACACAGAAGCAAGAAATGGGCACCCTTTAGTTGCGTGTTCAGTTTCTACTTGTGTGATAACCACAACTGCCTTTGCTTTACGCACTTCAAAAAAATAGCAAGCTCCTTTTTCCCACACCCTTCCCCGCGCATGCGATAAGTTGTTTTTATTAGAACGTTGTGCAGATAAGCAACTGCCCTTTCCCTTTTCGAACATCTGGAGATAGGGAGCCACCACGCCCAAGGTTTCTACTACCTGTACGGTGTGCTGATAAGCAACCCCCTTCGACATCGCAAACGCAAGGCAAAAAAGAAAAAAAGAAATCCGGCTTGCTTTGTTATCACGTTGGCTCGTTGACATAAGCCAACCTTTTTCTTTCCATGTGGCATCCGTTCTTCTAGACGGTAAAAAATGCAGATCCTTCAGAACATGAACAGAAAGTATAAAATCTGCACTCGCAGTTTGTTAGACCGTGCAGCAGCGTCTGATGCGGGAAAAAAAGAGACTAAATAAAGACCAGGAACAATAACAAGGAACATTTTTCTTAATTAAAGGTCAAGTTTTTTTGTTGCAACTCAACCCTCAACTATACAAGGGCTGCTGTCCTTGTTTTTGAGTTTAGGCAACAAACTAGCCCGCATCGTTGTTGACTTCAATGCTGTCTTTGCGAAGCAGTCTTCATTGCCATCCTCACAAGGATGGAAACAGGCGGGGATTGAAACGGTTGGTAGCATGGGAAAGAAAAAAAGTTAGTTTAGGAAAAAAAAAAGAAAACGGGGAAAAAAGTTTCAGAGATAGTTGTTTACAGGAAGGGGAATGCCGTAGCTTGGCCGGTAACGAAAACAGGACTAATGTTTCTTTGGATTTCTGAATTGTAAATAAAAATAGCGCAGGACTCTGGAAGAGTGGGGGAAGGTAATTGTTGACTCTGATGACCAGGGTTCCTCCCCTTAAGAGTGACTCTTGTGGTGCAGACAACAGTGACCTGATTGCCTGCACCGTGGTGAGCAAGGACACCCAGAAGATTCGCCGCTTTATGGTCATCGACGTGGCCCAGCTGGTTCTGGTCGAGCCGGATTCCAAGCGGCTTGGCTGGGGGGTGGCCAAGTTCGTCGGATTCCTCCAGGTAAGCGGCCTCTTTTCTCAAGGTTGATTGTTCCCTGTATGTGTGTTGTCACAGCTAAAAAATGGTAATAAATACATGGGTGAGAGTTAGTCTTGGCTTTGCCTGTGTCCCTCCCCCCCCCCCCCCCCCCCCCTTCCCTTTGTGCCTGAGGAAACAGACAAACTATGCATCTGTTGGAGTCCTTTTTAATAGGGATGGGCGAATATTCGGTATTGTCGAATATTCGATCGAATAGCTCTCTATTCGTTATTCGCTTCGATCCGAATGCAGGTATTCGATATTTTCGAATTATTCGATGCTCCCGAATAGGCAGCTAAAAGCCAAGCTTTTCGGTCAAGCATTCCGAGAGTTACCCCAGGCTTGGCTCAAGACCCCCCAACGCGGACATTTCTATTATCAGTGCCGGCACTGCCGAGTTGCTGCCTTGCCTAGAGGTTCGACGAAGCTCTCGGCCGCCAGCACACTTTAGGTTAAAAAAAAAGGCGGCACTGAAACGACACCGCTCCGAACATAGCGGCACCGAGCCAGCAGACTTGTACAGGCCGCCATTTTGAATAGGCATGCCGCCATTTTGAATAGGCTCGCTCAGTGCGGCAGTACGCCGCACTAAGCGAGCCTATTCAAAATGGCGGCCAGCCACTTGCGCTTTGCTTGGCTACGGCCGAGGATACTAGTGGCTACAATACTTCTTTTTTTAGCGGAGCTTCTAGGCGGCGCTTAAACTTGTGAATGAGCAGCCGGCGGAAACTGCTGCACCTAGAGCATGTGGCGCAACAGGCATTTCTTCATGAAAACTTGTGAATACAGCAAAGGAAAGCTGTGTGTAAGATTTTGCAATAAATGTTCAACTGGTAATAGTTTTACACAATGCTGTGCCTACGTGAGTTCTAATTATTAGAAAAAACTGTGTACATTAGTCAGGTCACAAGTTGCTCATTTGTCTTTGTGATTTGCAATATGCACTATTCGAACTATTCGATTCGAAATTATTCGACCAAATCACTATTCGCTTCGAATTCGCTTCGAACCTCAAAATCTATATTCGCCCATCCCTACTTTTTAATTATCCTGATAATTCCTAGAGGCTCTGTTAACTACCCTGATAATTTCCTCAACCTGTTGAACCTCTTATTGGCCCTTTTTTGCCACTTTTCGTGCTGCAGGGAGTGGACAAGAAAGGAATTGGGCACCCCTAGAGATCCCATATACCGTATTTATTCGAATATATTAAGCGAGGTTTTTTTAAAAAAAAATCTGCAGTCTCAGTCATACCCCGGCTTATATTCAAAGCTCAAAATACGCACGCACGCACGCACGCGTGCGTGCGTGTGCGTGCGTGCGTGCGCGTGCGTGTGTGTGCGCGTATTCTGAGCTTCGAATATAAGCCGGGGTATGACTTTGAGACTGCAGATTTTTTTGGAAAAAAACCTCGCTTAATATATTCGAATAAATACGGTATATGGGATCTCTAGGGGTGTGTGTGTGTGTGTGTGCGCGCGCGCGCGTGCACGCACGCACGCACGCACACACACACACAGAGAGAGAGAGAGAGAGAGAGAGAGAGAGAGAGAGAGAGAGAGAGAGAGAGAGAGAGAGAGAGAGAGAGAGAGAGATCCCTCGTTATAACAAATTATAATAAAGTCAGCGGGACGGTGAAAAATTTCGTTATGAGCGGTGTTTTGTTTCGATATAAGCGACCAATCGAGAAAAGCTGAGTCATTTTATCTTTAATTGAGCCACAACTGCGAGGAATCAAAACAGAATGTATTCAGTGAAGCAAAACTTTATTCAGGTAAACAAAAGGCAGTGAGCTTTGGCTGTTTCAAGTTCTTGCCAGGTGCGAGAAACCCCTGCTCCAATTTGACCGAGCATTGCATGAGGCTGTGGCCGCCCCACTTGCATTAAACTTTATTTTGGAGCAGGCGTAGGTACTCCCACGACTGTACCATAGTTGGCACTTCACCTAGATTTTTGTCCGCCGGCTCTTCGTCCTCGTCGGGGCCACCAACAAATGTCAATTATCTCTGCATCCGTCAGCCAACGCAAATACCCTGAAGCCACCTTCTACCTGTTGGCCAGAAATTCTACCTCTTTTGCCAGTCACGGAACGCTACGAGAGTTTTGGCTGGAATGTGCCGCAAATGCCGTGGCTCAAGTCTGAGGTTGCGTTTGTTGAGCTCAAAAAATGATTAACTTGTCACTGTGGGTACACAGCGAAATCATGAAAACTGATGGGTATTGCAGTAGAAGCTTTGCATGATCACTGGGCAATTTTTTGCTGAGGTATGCAGCCTTGAAGTTTGCGGAACAGAAGTTTTTTGGCGCCTCGTTGTCCACGACATTGCTGATTCTACGGTTCGAGTGTTTGTGTTTGTGCACCATCGAGACCACGCCATTGTCCAATGCATAGGAGCAAAATTCAGTGACCCTACCACGCATTTGAACCGTTTGTCCAAAGTTGCATGGCACGAATCAAGCCTGACTGGCTCGAGAAAATCGCCGGGGAAACACAAGCCTGCGTTGACCCGCCATGTTTACAGCCGGACTCGCTGTTGGGCCGCCGCCGCTCGGCGGCGCCTCCGCTCAGCACTTCGATCTAAGCGGGCCCAGCTCTTCGTGTGCTTCGAGTAATGCGGCCCAAAATGCATGCGTATGGATTGGGACCAGAAGAAATTTCGAATAAAGGCGATATTTCGAGTAAAGCGATTTCGTTATAACGAGGGATTACTGTATATAATATGGCAAGTTTTTTGGCACTCCAAACTGCACCCTCGCTTTCTACCAGTATTGCGAGAGATCCCAGGCATTATTCTAACTTCTCAAACTCCTTGAATCTTCTCTTACATCTCTTCTGTCAATTTTGATACCCGAGGATACTGACAAGAAACTGTGTAGGGTTGCTCAGGAGATCGGTGCTAGTTATCCTGGAAATTTGCCGGCCATACGCCTTTCTACCTCACCGTTCTTGCCTTTGCGATGAGGCAGAATTAAACCTGCAGGTTTTTTTTTTTTTTTTACGGATCCCTGTCAGAGATAATGCGTAAGAATTGTCGTAGTTATTGTCACAATTCCTGTGAACCTGCGAACTGTCACAATTTCTGCAAACCTGTGAACCGTCCCTCTGTTTGTACTCAAGGAAATAGAGAGAGAGAAAAAAAAAGCTATGCATCCCTGAGAACATCCCTTAACTTTCCCGATGACCCCTAAGACTCCCACAAGTTACCCTTACCATTTCTTTGACTAATCTACCTCTTGTGTTCTTGTTGTCCCACTTTTTGTTATATGGGAATGAATGAATAAATGATTGAGAATGCAGTTTAACGATACTGACAAGGTCTGTTTTGCAGAGAGCCTGACATGCTACGTCAGGTGAAAGATGAGTGAAAAAAAAGGAAAAAAGAAAAAGAAAAAGAAAGAAAAAAAAATGTTGAACTTTGTATGGGCCTTGTTGTATTAGAGAAAGACTGTGCACCGATTCGGTAGAAAGCCTTAACAATTACCGTATTTTCGCGCGTATAACCGGCCCTGCATATAATCCACACCCCCACTTTCAGCCCGCCGCAAAAGAAAAAAAAAAAATCCTCATGTATTGCCTGCAGGAAAGGCTGCACCAAAGCTGCTGCTCAACCAACACATGACATACTATGTAGCCTGAAAAAGCGTATATTTAGCAGGTAGAATACACTGACTGCAAGGCAAAAGCCACAGTTCATTAATAAAATTCAGTTTAAGTTAGAGTCCGCTCGTCCTTGTTTTTTCTTCCTTGTCCTTGTATGTTTTGCACAATCGCTGCCATGGAAGGCTCAGTCAGTGTTGCTGCCTAGAAGCTTCATAGCAGAACGCGCATTGCCGTGAAGCTGCACTAAAGGACAAACCCCGCGTATTATCCGCACTCCTACTTTGCCACTGAAATTTTCACATTTTCAGTGCGGGTTATATGCACGAAAATATGGTATCCTCAGTTTAACCCCGTTATAAGAGGCACGAGTTATAAACAGGCAATCATGTAAGAGAGACACCATTCACCCACATGGCTGGCCGCCCTGCCTTTCCCATTAATGTGACCTGTTTTAGAGCAGACGTTGGATGTAGAGGATGGTTGGTTGTAAAGGGCAAGTTATCCTTGAATTTTGGTCACCAGTCTCGCTTGTAGCAGACATTTTAACTTTATATACGCTGCCACCAGTCACTAAGTGCAGTTACATCCGCTGTGGAGACGAAGGGGGACAGCAGACATGGGCAGTGGCTATTCATTTCAACTTCAGCAATTGCAGAGCAGTTGAGTCAGCTATGAAACGGCGATGAGGAGCCCCGGCAATAGAAGTTCAACGTACAGAAGTGGTTAACGCCTACCGCCAAGCATACGAGCGGCGTGAATATGCACGCGGACGTCTGCGCGAGTCAGGAATACCAGAGACGCGTGTTGGCCTCTCCCGATTGCGTAGCCCCCAATCAACAAGCATTGCACATGTTCAGTCCACAAGCCTGACGAACAGCCAGAGTGCGCGGCGGAAGTATCTGTGTGCTCTGGCCACGGAGCAAGAATTATTAAGGAGGCGCAACAGGGCTTGCTCCGGCGGCGCAATAAAGTCAGGGCGCCGGACACTTACGGGCACGACACCGACGCGCCCTCTGTCGCGAGGCGCCAAAGGGAAAAGGCTCTCCCGTTCTAGGTCAGTCAGTGCATAGCCAGCTGCAGTCACGGGCAGACGACGCCAACGAATCCCTTGCGCGACTGCACTTCCATTGCAGCCCGTTTCCGATTAAAGAAATCTTTGCGTTTCAAACATCATTGTCGTAAGATGAAGGGGCTTTGGTTTTTTTAGAATGCGAAACCTACAATAAAAAAAAAACGGGGTTGAGAATCGAGGTATGATTAGTTCCAGGGAATGATAGTTTTTATCCTCTATGCCATTAGTTCATATTTAGACTGTCCTAACTTCGCCGCCCTGCCTGTGCAACAGGAAAAGCGCGCGCAAATCTGAGACGCCCGCGAGAATGAACCACTCGTGGTGGGAAGGCGGTGTCGGCAGACATCGTCTGCTCCGGGATTCTTTCTAGTGCTTCGTTTTAAGCGTGGTACGGCTTGTAACTAGGGCAGTATTTAGTCATAACCGCTGCTAAAATGTCCAGCACTCCTATTTATGTATTTTAGAGAAAGATATCTGGCAATTTTCACTCGATGATATTACGATTTTTGGGTGTCGCATCCGTAGAAGAACATGTAAACAATGGGAACGTGCTCAACGCGTCATCTGTTGTGCTGCTCCGCAAGCTGCATTTCTTCCTCGCTAGACAGTGACATTAACGTGCCGCCCGCCCGCGCTGTCCCAGCCAAGCGAATTTGCCTCCTCAAGTACTTTTTTCTCTGTGGCTCTGGCTATTCATCACGCTTGTGGGATCGACATCTGCGATGCTTCCTCTTCCACACCCAGCGGAAAAGAAGAAAGTTTGAAGAACCTGTTGTACAAAACATTGTATATATAGCCATGAAGTCAACAAAGATTCAGAACCACTTCATAAATTGTGGTGGCAAAACATTAATTATAATAGACCATTTTCAACATGCTGTAGCCTTGCTTATGTTAGCGGTATGGTGCCTACATTGAGCCACAGGTTGATCAGTAGGTGAAAGCATGGAACCCTGCTTATAAGAGACATCTCATATGAGAAACAAAAACTGCTGCTCGGTGTGTGCCTCTTATAAAAAGGTTCAACTGTATTTCTCGGGAATTCTGGTGATTATCCTGATACCGTCCTCTATTTTTCACCGGCTCTAAATTTCCCTGTTCCCCAGGATGTAGAGGTGACGGGTGACAGGGAGTACAGCAGGTGTACGCAGATAGATCACTTGATGAAAGCAAGCTGTGCACAATTCCCTAGGAATCCCTCATAGTCATCCTCATAATCCCCAGGAGTCCGAGTAATCAGGATTATTACTGGGATCCCCAGGGATTATGGGGATAATTATTCTGATACTTCCCGCTACTTTGCCCCCTTCCTCCCATTGACAACTGGGGAGCTTTTTCTTTCTTTTTTTCAAATTCAGTCAAATCCACTCGAGCAGAATTGCAGGAACAAGGGAAAACTTTGTTGACGGGCGTACATGCAATACTGTCAAAGCTGTTATATGTTCTGCATGTCAGCTAGGGGAAGTTAGCTTTGACAGCGTTGCATTTGGGCCCGTCAACAAAATTTTCGCTTGCTCCTTGCAGTTGTTAAGGTGGATTTGACTCATTTCAACAACAACAAAAAAAACTCCTCAATTATCCTCACAATCTTCACGAATCCCAGTAATAGATATGATCACTGGGTTCAAGAAAAAGTGTTAAAACTCATGACAGAAAAACCGAAGAATGACAAGACCGATGCGCATTTGTCTCGTCGTTCTTCGGTTTTTCTGTCATGGGTTTTAGTGCTGTTTTTCTTCGAGCAATATGCACCAACTCAACTGTCTCAACAGCATTTTACTGATGATCACTGGGATCTTATGAGGGTAAGGGGATGGTTATCTCAACACGTTTTTTCCCTGCTTCGTGCTCTCCCTCCCTCGTTTTTCCCCCGCAGGACATTGAGGTGACGGGCGACAAGGAGGACAGCCGGTGCCTGCACATCACGGTGCCCAGCCGAGGTGCGGCCGCCAGTCGGTGGGCCAGCGGCAGCGGGGGCTCGTCGTCGAGCGGGGCCGGCGCCCCGCTGCTGGCGGCGCGCTTCCTCTTCGACGACCACATCCGCTGCATGGCGGCCAAGCAGCGGCTGACCAAGGGGCGGCTGCGCGCGCGCCAGCGCAAGATGCACAGCATCGCCCGCCTGCTCGACCTGCCCCTGCAGCCGCCCTCCCCGCTGCTGCGTCACCTCCCGCACACCCCCCGGCCACCCTGCGGCCAGGGGGCAGTGGCCGCCGCGTCCCTCGCGGCCGCCGCCTCGGGTGAGCTGTCCCCCTTTCTTTTTGTCTCCACCTGACTCAGTGGCTTAGTGGCTAAGGCGTTGTGCTGCTAAGCCCATGAACGCAGTTTCGATTCCCAGCTGCGCCCTCTTCTGCTCTGATGGAGGCGAAAAGCGGCAACTCCCGTGCGTTCGAAATTTCGGCGCACGTTAAAGATCACCATTAGGCGAAAACTAATCTGGAGCCCTCCACTACAACGCGCCTCATCGCCTGTGCAGCATCAGTGCGTTAAACCTCATAATGACAATCACATTCTTCCAAACGTTTGAAGTGTGCTGCCCTTTGGGGAGGCCCTTTGTGGCCTTCCCATTTATTTTAGCAAGACAAACTGCGTGATGAATCAGCCTAGTTGATATCCCATGCTTGGTAGAGTTGAGTGCAAAAGGGGACAGATGGTGAATACAGGACGCAGGGGGCTGTGTCTCCTTGTGTCCTGTCTTTTCACCATCCCTGTCTACTTTTGCACTCAACTCCAGCAAGTGTAGATCAAACCAGCTCAAACTAGGGGACTGATTATGATAACTCTACACCTCATAGTAGTGAGCAACAGGTCATAAGGACAGTGATAGTCCACAGTGGACCCTCTTAATCCTCGAAGAAACATCCGCTGTAGCCGGAGTATGCATGAGCGCAAAAGTGGGTACATTTACCGGTATTGCGTATACGTACCACGGATGCTTTGTTCTTTCTACACACCTGCAGCGCCTCTGCACAGCGTTCGCACGAGGGCAAAGAATCGCCTAAAAACCGTTTCCAAAGCTTAGCACCGGCACTTGGAAAAGGCCTTGCGCATGCGGTCGAGCGTGTAAAGACGCATGATAAGCTGAGCAAATAAAGCAAGAATATAACTAGAAGCAATTTTTAACCAGCTATAAAAATCAGTTGTGGCCATCAGAATTAGCTCCCTTCACGACGAGGCAGGTTTTCCTGAAACCATTCATCAAACCGTTCATCGCTGCCTAACGTTCCCCCAAGGCAGATGCCAAATTATTTTATTTTAGTCTGATCCTTGAAACAGCTAATACGAAGTAATCTGATGGACAGCTGTGAAATCGAAAGTTAGACCATTTGGAATGAGCACGGCCACCGGCAGATTGCACGCAGTGGATGGGAACCAACCCACCTACTTGAAGCATTTCTTACCTTTTTCACCAAGCAGAACGGGAAAAAGACCGAACTTCACTGAATTCGAGTTCTTTGTTACACAAAAAAAACTGTGACGAGGGCAGACTCGACTCCGGGTGCACCACTTTGCGTATTCGATAACGCTGTTGTTAATCTCACTGAAGTCGTGTTTATCGGCAGCGGCCTTGTTCTTGAAAGTCGAGCGGACCGTCTGCTTAAACAGGCCTGTACTTCTAGCGATGTCGGCCTGTTTTTCGTCATGTCTGACAGCGTTGATCATGCTTAGTTTATCCGACAGTGAAATCAGCTACCCTGCCACTCATGATGCTGGTCACACAAAAATAAACAAGGCCACTGGATTGCTCGGCTGCGCCAACGACCGGTTCTACGCCAACAATGTTGCTAGGCATAACAGTTTTATCACCAACATAAACAAGGAAAAGGCATATCGGGTGCTGACACTGCGGAAATCCGCTGTTAACAATCAGTCGAACCAATTTTCGCCTAAAATTTAGTCTGTTGTAGCCGATGGTCTGGTCTAGCCGGGTCCGTTATGAGTGGAGTGGACTCCATTTAAAATGCATGGGGACCAGACCAACCAACAGAAATGGTCTGTTTTAACTGGAAGTCCGTTGTTGCCGGATTTGCTGTAATGAGCGTAGACTGTAGTGGGGGACATTAGCACAAACACGCATTGTGCGATTTCAGGACCACCCCCCTTCTTCGTACTTCGCCTTCGCAGCTGCTCTAGATGTGCCTCAAATGAGATCTGCTTGCAGGCTCCTTGAGGCCCATCCCGTCAAAGTTTCTCTGCATTCGGCGTCTGTCAGTCAGTAGAGCTAGTCGGTCAGTGAGTGCATCTAGTACTGCCCGTGCACTGCAAGTCCCTTTAGAAGGGCAGGTAACTGTTCCTTTGTCAGTTTGCCAGAGCACTCGAACGCACCTTCACCCACTTGTCTGGCAGGCTTGATGCACCGGAGCCTGTCTCAAGACACGGGTCTTCGAGGCAGGTCGGCTGCCACGGCTGGCGCGGCCCCCCACCAGCCGTACAGGCCGCTTTTCACCACGTCTTCCAAGGTGCCTGGCTTCGCCACAGCCCGGTCAGGGCACCGCGGCAGCGCTCCCGACATCGAGGGTCGGCAACGAAGGTACGGCCAACGTGTTTCTTAAGCCTGAACTGTGGGGTCATTGCCACCAGAGTTACTCAACTTTGACTAGTTACAAAACTCCCCATAGGCCCTCCCCCCCATGTACAGTTAGACCTCGTTATAATGAAATTGAAGGGGCACCGCAATTTGCTCGTTATAACTAATATTTTGTTATAGTTGTAGCGGGAATTTATGCAAATATGGGGCACGGTACTTGCCCTAAAGCAAATAGCAGGCGAAATTGCATCGCGCTGCATGTCGGTACGCAACAAAGTAACCGCGTTTCGGTGATAAAAAGGAACATTCACGCACCCTACTTTATTGCAGTTCAAAATTTATGACTCGTATGTCGAACAGGCTTATCTGCAAAAAAGTTTGTAATTGGACGTTGATGCATCTTTCTGATGCGAACGACACCTCGCTCAGTGCCCGATGTGGCGGCTTTTATCATAGCTCCCTCACGTCTGGCGTCTTTCACTTTTGCTTCCCACCTGGCGCATTTATGCTGCTCGAATCACACCTGCAGCATGACGAAAGATAAGGCTGAAGCAGTTTGAAAAAAAAGAGAGAAAAATAAACGCGCACAAAACTTCAACAACGCGGCTGCAGCGGTGCGCGTCGACGATTGACAACAGTTGCAGGCAAGCGCGCCGCAGCCGTGCGTGCCACATGCATTGGCTGCATGCCATGTGCAGCGAGAAGAAGGTGGGAATGGCTTTGTGGGCATAGTGAACGCATGGCGTGCGCTTTGCGCGCGTTGCGGGGAGGGTGCAGGGCGGGAGTTTCGAACTGTGAAAAATACAGTTGTTACCTGGCGCACCGTCTCAAATCCGTGTTGCGCACTGCCGTGACATTGGCTCAGAATTTTATCTTCAAACGAAATTTGTTTCCTTATATCCTGCAACAGGCAAATTTTGCCTCGTTAAAATGAGTTTTAAATACATTGGTTTCTATTGGGACTTTCAAGGGGAATTACAATTTGCTCGTTATAGCCATTATTTCGTTATAGCCCATCTCGTTATAACGAGTTTTAACTGTAATAAATGGACACTGAAGTGAATTTGTGGAGCTCTGGTTTTTGCTTGCACTGCGTAGACTGGCTCAAGCAAACACACCTTTTATGGTTTATCTGGTCAATAAGGCAGTATTTATTTTATAAAGCACGAAAGAAGAAAAACTACTATGCTCTGTTTGCGGTGACCGCACCAACTGAAGCAGTGACATCCATACAAGGTGCTACGTGATCGGACGATGTCCAAGATTGGAATTCAAACCAGTTTGGGTACTGTGAAACAACCTGCTTGGCATCCAAAGTTGTCGTTGGCTGGACATTCTCAATATCTCAGTAATTGGCATGCTGTGCTTTTACCATGTTGTCAACTGTAAGATGCTTCAGATAAGCCTGCCAGCACGGCTTAGAATGGTAGCAATCCTTAGCAGTGTCGTGCATAGTGGATGAATGCCCCCCGTGTCACCAGAGATGCTCAAATGCAATGCACTTTTCCCCCTCTTTGGAGCGTGCCTGGCTCGCGCCTGTATCGTGAGAGGCGTGTTGGCACCAGGGCAAGTGTTGGCTGATTCAGGACTGCGCCCGCAAGCAGTCAGTGCTTAGGGCAACACCACGCCAATGAGAACTCGCCAGTGCGCCAGTGTCAGTCTGCATGCGTTCTACGAACTCGCTAGTGGAGCAATGAACACTACAGCGCAAAAATGGGGAATTCAGTATAGAAAGCATGGCCCAAAAACAAGTCAACTTAAAAAAAAAAAAAAAACAGCATGCACTATCGGGGATTCAAATTTGCAAATTGCAAAATGATATACCTAGTGCTGCAGACCATTTGGTCATCAGCCAGCGCTGGCAGGAGTGGAAATGTAAAGTGATATAATGTATAGCCTGTTTACAATTTCATTTATTTTTAGCATTCCAAGCAGCTTAGATGACTATTTCTTGAGTAGTGCCTGTGCATTAAGCATTCCCCAAATTTCCATAAATATCTCATCTCTAGCAACTGCATTCGTTAGGCAGGAAAGTGATTGCAGATGTGTGGTCATGCTGCTGACCGCTGTTCTAGTTCACCCAGTGTAAAAAGTGCTTCCCGCACTTTGGTTTTACACAGTACGATAAGTTTCGGTTGATTTTAATTTTTTAGTACTTATATAAACTTCGCTGACTCTTCTCTCGTCTTCAATTGGCCTTAGATTTTTCTACTAGCATACCAGCCAGCGAAGCATCGCATGTGCACTTGTGTGGAGTGACTTGGACTTAGAGCTGGATACAGTCCACAAGCTAACAAACTAAAGGCACATTCTTCCTGGCAGAAATGTGTCATGGCATAGTTTGAACAGAGCGAATGAATTGTGACGACCCGCTGGTGACTGGCCGACTAAACGCTGGGCCGACTGATTCTGTCCAAGGGTCGGGTAGCCATGCAGTAGCACAGTCAAGCCAAGCCATTTCGTTTTGACGTCATATGAAACGTCATAACAAATTGGCAAGGAATATATGGAGAGGGGGACAGCATTTTCGAATTGGTTTTTCTACTGAATAAAGTTGCGTAATTGCAACGAGGGTGGTCGAAACATGGTCTAGAGGCTCCGGACTACAATTTGCGCTAGTAATCCCGCAATGTTTACTAATTACTTCAGTGTCCCTTTAAAAACCAGTCTGCGGTTGACCCCCCTCACTGGGGTCAGGCATCGGGCAAGCTGACTAGCCTACCATCGGTCGACAGAAAGCTGAAGTAGTACCAAAGCGCTTGCGGCTGCTGCCGTAAATCGAAAAAGAAAAACGGTGGAAACATGAGTGAACGTTACCTGATTTAGTGTCTCCTAATTTTAAAACCGCACTTTATTTTATTAAGCGTTATTTGGGTAAATATTTGGCAAAGTTCAGTGTTTTTCCCCTAGGTGTCGCACCAGCTCAGCTTCAACGAAGCAGGGGTGTTCGTGCCACCCGAATTCTGATGGGGAGTTTTCCAACTGCTGTGTATTGAAGAACTCTTATTGCCACGGGTGTGTAGTAAGGTCGTTCCTAGCTGCCCAAGAAACTTTGGGGCGCATTTTCTTTGGCCAAACGGTTGCGGCTGACTTTGGAACCGACCTTTCAGGTGGCTCAGTGGCATTCCTGCTGACCGCAAAGCCACCCATTGCAGTGATAGCTTTGATGGAACACGGTCACGATGATGACATCGGGCACCAGAGAGGAGGCACAATTACTTACTTTCAAGGGGTTTCGGTTGTCACCAACTGGCCGTATTTTGTTTGTCGCAAAATGAAAAATCGTTGGCATGCAGAAGATTTCACTTTGGGTGAAACTGAGTTGTACGAGCACGTCATACGCCCTTATGCGACTTCAGTGCTCAAAACTAAACTTTGCTTCGCAAAGCCAGCAGACCAGGGTTCAACCCGAAGTGAGACTTATTTTGCTCTTTAGTTTTGATGGGCTGTGGTTTTTGCATGAATGAGCAGGTTTGGAGCTTTGTGGCGAGACCAGGGTTCTGAAACACCACTCATTTGTTGGTATGTGTCACCATTGGCAGGGACTAAAAGTTTGCAGCCCCCTTTTCTTTTTTAAGTCTTTTTGTGCACTGTTCAGGAATTGCATCTGCCCCATGGGATTGGAACATTTGTTGGAAGAGATCGGGGTCTTACGGATAGCAATAACTGTAGAAAATAGGTGTGGATGCATATTTGGTAGCTGCCTGTGCCTTCCAAAGGTTTAAAAAAGACGGCTACATGGGGAATTTCCTAATGGGCCATATGGGCAGTTTCGATTCGAGGAAGTTCTTGTAAGGGAAGTTCCTGTATGGGGAATTGCTTGAAGCAGATTTTTTTGTGTTTGTCCATTCAAATAAATGTATTGCAACAGCATGTTTCATCAATATAACTCAAGTATGCTTAATGCAATGTGAAAAATGGAGGTAATTTCATATCTACTGTACATTGTCACCATTTGTACTACAACAACATCCCAGTCACCGTGGTAGCTGTCTATGATAGTCCAAAGGAATCGAATCCACTGGTGTTAGTTTTTCTCTCTTTGCTTCCGGTAACAGGCTATCTCCCTGACCACTCGTCGTTGCCGTAATTCCACTAGGAAAACCGCAGGCTATTAGTTTTTTTTAGCAACCATCCGTACCTGCCAAAAATTTCTCAACCAGTTAGTTGCCTCACAGTAATGGAAGCATGTCTCTCGCCGACAGGCGTTCGGGAAGCAGTCCGGTGTCTCGAGGTCGGTCGAGCTCGCGGGAGTCCTCCCCGCGGCTGGGCCACAAGTCGCGGGACCACTCGGAGGAGATTCCCCTGGAGGACTTGTCGGCAAGAGGGAGGATGGTCACCGCCTCGCCCGTACAGGTGGGTGTTCCAAGTGGGCTTCTGTTCTGGGCGACACTCGACCGCAGGACTACAGTACTTGCGTGATTCTAACACGCCCTTGATTGTAACGCGCAGGTGAATTTACTTGTGAAGGTAAAAACAAAATTTGATGCCGATTCTATCATGCGGATGCAAGAGACATGGCACCACATACCTGGCAGAAGACATTTTATTTGATGCACACATACAACTCTGGCAGAAAAAATCCCATGTGCTTCATAAATTTGCTTGTGCAGCTCCTGCTGATGTTAAAACTGGACCAAGATATATCAAAAGTCAATTTTGGTTTAGTTTGGTAACGCGCATGCAAATTTTAAGGCTACTTTGAGCAAAAAAAAAACGTGTGCATTAGAATCGTGCAAATACGGTGACTCGGGATGCATGGCCAGACTGCAGAGAACAACAGGTGGCCCCAGTTGCTCCCCGTGGTTAAAGTTTAGGATATTTGGTGAGTGCGGAGTTTGTCGAGGCCAGTGTGATCTGTTTTACTCACACAATTTGGGGAGGTCTGCTGTGACAATGTACCGGGAAGTTGGGTATGTGTTTGTGTGCCAATTTCTGTCTGTACAAGCAGAATGCATATTCAAAGCATGAAATATAAGGCATCGCACTGCTGAGCACAAGGTCGTGGCTTCAATTCCCGGCCGCGGCGGTCGTTTTTCTGATGGACACGAAAAGCAAAAACGCCCAGGTGTATGAGATTTTGGCGCACGTTTAAAATCCCCAAGTGGTCAAATTTAATCCGGAGCCCTCCACTATGGCGTGCCGCATCGCCTGTGTTGCGTCGGCGTGTTAAACCTTAAAATCAATCAATCAAAGCATGAAATAGGTTAATTTAAAACTGGAGCCACCCTGACAGCGTCTAGTCACACCTCAAACCATTTTGACATAGCTGTGATAGGGGTTGAAGAAGCGGTAAAGGGCAACTTTTGTCCTGTCTTCTTTGACGCCTTAATAGTAAACTAAAACTCAAACATGTGGCTATGAGCAAAGCATGAGATTACATCAGCTGAGCTGCACCTTGAAGCAACAAGCAATCCCCACAAATTCATTTTAGTGTCTTTAACTTTCAACTTTGGAAAAATGACCGAAACATTGTTTTTTTTATGGCCACATATTCGACTTCTATGTTTTCTGTTCTGTGCGTTTGCAAAGTTTTCGCTGGAAACCATCGCAAAGTGGCATAAAAAAATACTTTTGCCAGCCGCATTGGCAAAATATCGGCGCAAAAGGGCAAAAAAAAAACGGCCATTTTGGACCACTGTATCTCCGCAATGGTGCCACCGGGTGCCGCCATTTTGGTACCATTAGATCGGCCAAAGGATCCTTTTTCCGGTTCTGGTTGTCTCCTTTATCTGCATTCACAAACACACGGATGGTTGATCGGCCAAAGGATCCTCTTTCCGGTTCTGGTTGTCTCCTTTATCTGCATTCACAAATGCACGGATGGTTGAAAAAGAACGACGCACAAATGAAGCCAGAAACGGGTGCTGATGCGCGATTCACCCTCTGGTCGGCGTCCGCTGAGGCAGCCTTCTTGATTGGGCGTCGTTGCGGCAACGCAAGATGGCAGCCGACTGAGCTGCGTAGTGCGTTTCTGAGTTCATTTTCGCTGCTTCGCTCGGCCAAGTTTCTGTTCAGTCATTTTATCCGCTGTGCTATTCAAAGCGGACATTATCATGATGGGAATGCCTGAGATCACAAGCCAGATTAATTAAGGGAAGTTGCGTGGCTCGAAAGGCGGATGTTATTGTATGCTTTGTGGTGTGCGTGACTTTGGAGGGTGAAACGCGGTGTGCACGTTTGTAATAGCAGTCCGTGAAGTGATCTTTTAGTCTGATTTGTAATGTTTACAGGCTTAGTTATTGCTATGTTTGGCAGTAGCCTTGGGAAAGAAGCGGTTGATGCATCAAAAGCTAAGCTGCGCACGGCATAGCCGCTGTGCGTTAAAGCATCTCCTGACTGTGCAACTGCTTACGATTGTACGCCAGTAGTTGTAATTAATGCCTGCGACATCAAATTTAATCTTAAAAGCGAGCTGATGAGCCATGTAAAAAAAAAATCAAAGTATGACATGTTGCAGTACACGTGCGCTGCGATGCATGCGAGCCATATCACCTTTCTTGCGCAACTTTTCTTGTGCACTTCTAGTAACCATGCCAACAGGTCTGAATTAAAACCGATTCTCGGCGTTCAAAATTTACCTTACTGTCGTAGCATTTAAAAAATTTGATTTCTTAAATACCGATGCGGAGGTCATTGTATGCTTTGTGGTGTGCGTGACTTTACCTTGGAGGGTGAAACGCGGTGTGCACGTTTGTAATAGCAGTTTAGGGCATATTGGCTGTGCTGCGAGAAATATTGGATGCCCTGATTGTCAGGACTGCTAAAAAATGTGCATGCATCGCAGTTGGTGTTATGCAGAATACTATACCAAGCTTCAAAGTAGCTGATTTGTCTGCTTGTGGTATGTAAACGTATGGCAATGAACACCTGTACATACGAATACTAAGTTGCTGCTCCAGGCAGGGTTACAAAACATTAAAGATGCTGAAAGTCAAAAGTCGGTTTTCAAATTTAAGTAAAAAAAAAAAAAAGGTCCTTCACTTGTTGCCATGGTGTCAACACTGCACAGGGAAGTTGTCCAGTGCAATACAGGCAACCAGCTAACCTACTTTGCATCGAAAGCCATCTCCCCCCATTTGGTCTGCAAGGCCCTCCAAAACTTCTTTTTCCACCTTAGGGAACTTCCCTTCTGTGGTCCCACGAAACACATGGCGATCCCTGTTCAACGCCCAAGCCTTTTGTTTTCGCCAGTAGCATACACGCGTTGGGTCAACACTGAAGTGCCGCCCAGCCACGCGGTTTCCATGTGCTTCAGCTTAAAACTGGCTCTGTGGTTCATGTACTGGACCATTGCATGCCACACACCAGGAGCACAAAAAAAGGTTGGAACACAGCTGGGCAGCAAACCATGGAGCGTAATGGCGAAGTCGCAGAACAGCACAGAGTAGGGAACGAGCAGGGAGTACGTTTGGGGCTTTTTCCGCACGCCGCAGCGCTTTTTGTGTCCAGCAGGAGGTGCTCTGCGAGCGCACAATTTTTAAATTGTGAGCCGCGGCATTAGCTCCCACGTCTCTGGCTACTGTCCAAATTTTTTGTGGTTGTTAAAATGTGTTTCTAGCGTTTCTGCCCACACTGTGGCAAGATGTCAAGTTACTGCAATTGTTGAAGGCAAGCAACCATTCTGAGATGAAAACATAGTGAACAGTACTTTTTCTTTTCTTACTGCATTTTTTTATGCAAGGTTACAAGAAATGGTTCAAAACAAAATGCCACAGAGTATTGTTAACGTTGTACCGCCTCAAACTTTGTTCTGGGAGTAATTGTTTTACACTTCAGTGTCACTCACAGATGTTCACAGAAAGTTCCTGTTCTCATTTCTCCTTTATGTGTAGAATCATTTTGCTCTCACTGAATGATCTCTGCTGTGGGTGGGTCCATTGGCCCTTCACCCATATACATTTTGTCTACACAGCCATGAACCTTGGGGCTAATACATCACAGGTTTCATTAGCGAACAGGGCGGGGAGGTTGTTGAAAGGGAAAGGACATTTTTCATGCAGATTTTCTCCAAGGGAAAAAAAGTGTCCAAGAAATTTTCATGGTTGATTGTTAGTCATTAACTAACAAATCCTTAATCGTCACTGTCGTGCTCCCTTTAAGACCCTCAATATCCGCTTTAGAGAATGTCAGCCAAACCCTCTTTTTTGCTTGTTGGTTATTTTTGTCGATACACTCTCAGATGAGGCCATGCCCAAGCAGTACCGCTGAAGGCAGTTCCGGGAGCGCCTACAAGAAGCCGCGCTCCGAAGAGACCGCCGTCGACCGGGCAGCGATCACCGTGGTGCCCGAGGTGGCGGTCACCGGTCCCCCGCTCTCACTGCTCGCCACCTCGGAGGCCGCGGAGTTCGAGGTGCCGCTGCTGTTGCCACCCCAGGAAGGCTCGACCGCTCCCTCGCTTCCGTCACCCCTGTCAAGGTGAGGGAGTGAATTAATGAATTAATTAGTGAATAAATGAATGAATGAACAACCAAACTCAATAGCCATCCTAGTGATAAATAATATAGTGTAAAATTAAGCAATCCAGTAATGAAATAATTGAGTGACTGAATACTTAAGGAAAGATCCGATGAACAAATGATGTAATTAATGAATGACTAGTTAATTATCTAGTTAATTAATTGCCTAGTAAACTAACTAGTGAACTAGTTAATTGATAAGCATTTTAACCAGCTAACTTAACAAAATGATGTAATTAATGACTAGCTAAGTATCTACTTGACTGATTACCTAATTGACTAGTGTACTAGTTAATTGGTAAACTGCTTAACCAACTAAACTGATGAAGTAACTAACTAAATAGCAAGTAACTAGTTATCTTGTTATCTAATTAATCTTTATTTGATGTAGTTCTCGGGTTGATTCATAGAGGGTTCTAGGTGGCCCGGCAAGAACAATGTCACATGATAAGCATGAATGTGTCGGGTGATGTAACACAAAACCAGGCATGCAGTGGAACAATCCCCATCTAGGCTAACCAATTTCCTTTTTTAAGCATTCCGAAGTGTTCATAAAGGTCTTGTGACTCGTTTAGATTTTCATAGCTTCTGGCTGTCAATCTATGTTTGCAACCTTTGCTGCCATTTGTAGGTCCAATCAATGACTTATTTGTCGCACTTATTTGTCGCACGGGCAACTCAAAGTTGCCCGTTGTTTCTTACAACGTAGCTTACAATGAAAGTGCGTGGTAAGTGATACAATCCAAGGTTTAACCTTCCGAGAGCCTATTTCCCTGCACCATTGTCAAAGTCATTGCTTTGTAACCGCAGTGCATTAAAGCAAACGTGCCCTGTGACGTCTCTCTGCGCAGTGGTGGAGATCTTGGCGAGAGTCCGGCGGAAGAGTGCCACAAACCGTGCTGTGTCAGCGAGACGTCGTTCTCGGAGGACTCCAACATCCCGGAGCACTGCAACGGCGATGACACGGAAGACCATTCAGAATCGCTGCCCGGGGACACAACCGTTCTCGGAACAGAGGAGGACGTCGACGACGGATTCGAGGCGACGCTTACGCTAGCAGCGACCTCCAAAGCGAAAGGTGTGGTGCACACTGTGTGAAGGAGCTGGTCATTGCTCTCACGTCGGTGTCGATTGTAGCTGCGTAGTGAGGTTTCAACTGCCCGTGAGATTGGAAGGCGCCCAAACACTGGTGCTTGCTGGCATGCTGGGACCTTTTCCCAGCAGCTACTTTGCCAACAGATTAGGTCCTTAGCACCTTAGTTGAAAGCAGTGACCGAGTTGCTCACTGATGCGTGAAGTGTGACACTGTGACCGACAACCGGAGTTCCTGTTATGAGCGACTTGGTGGAAACAGCAAGTTTTGCTGGTAGTTGGGAAAGGTGTGGGAGGTATTGTCCGTAGCAAAGAATCTGTCGGTTGCTGGTGTACGGTTGTAGCGGGTTTCAGTGACTTTGCAAATGGAGGGCTGTCAGGCCAGACCACAGGGCGCTAGATGGGAGCGTTTCACGCTGGCATAATGTGAATAGTATTTTAGTTGACTCCTACTTAATTATTCCGCAATAATCGTCTCGTAGGGCACTGAAATTTGTAAGTTCAGGTAGGTGCCAGTAAGAGGTTCTGCTTCTTTGTGTACATAATTCCACGGAAAGATGGCTGAGCTTTGAAAAATGGGGACTGTTTTTATCGCTGTTCTTGGAGATTAACTATTCAGCCAGCCTCCAGGCGTTATTATGACTTCTTTGGCAATTTTCAAGCAATCTCAGTACTTTATTGCAAAGGATCTGCTTTTCCGTTGGACTGGAGAAACTTAGCATCCGTGCTTCCCAGGTCAAGTTCTAGTTGGTGGACCGATGCTGTAAAAGCAATGGTTACTTGATTCACTGGAATGATTCTATTGGGTGGCTGGCCTCGCAGCCTTCACAGCTTGTGAAGTCACGGGAATGCACTGGTTAAGTATTGAAACGCAAGTGGTTGTACCTTCTTAGAAATTGTACTTCTTCCAGCGACTGGAGTGACTTGCCAAAAGCTCGGTCAGTTTCGTTTGGCGAACCAGTGGGAAACAGAGTTTATTTGCTGAGTGATGTCTTAGAACTTGGAAAGTCTAGGTAGAGAGCTTACTTGTCAAAGGGGTTGCTTCTTCCAGATGTTCTGCTTGCAGCTAGCTGGCTTTCTTAATAACTGTGCTTGGAAAAAAGAAAAAAGGAATTGTACTTTTTTTCTGTTTTATCGTGGCAATGGCAGGGGTTGTACGGCATATGTCATACAGTTCTTATGTGACTTTAAAGAAGGCCAGTGCAACACACCGTCTTTTAATCCACTCTGTCAAGGTTAAATGACTATCATTAAAAATAGTAATAGTAGTAATAGTTATTCGCAAGACAGGAATGGCTAGATGAACATGGGAAAGGCTTTTATCAAGCAGCGGATGCAGAAATGATGATGATGAAGAGACAGATATGAACCTACATCGTGTAACAACACCTGCTTTATGCATTGGCCAATTGAGCTATGAACTGAACTTAAGCGTCCTTTCGATAAGGGCTAGTATAAACTTGAGCCCGACTTTCTTGCTGACTGTTCACTTTATGAGTACTGTATTTACTCGAATCTAAAGTGCCCTCGATTATAATGCGCACCCGTTTTTTGCGGTCCGAAAAAAAAAACCCTTTGTCCTCGATTGCAACGCGCACTAT
The DNA here is from genome assembly GCF_048455015.1 of Haemaphysalis longicornis. Taxonomy (NCBI): domain Eukaryota; kingdom Metazoa; phylum Arthropoda; class Arachnida; order Ixodida; family Ixodidae; genus Haemaphysalis; species Haemaphysalis longicornis. The sequence goes on along the minus strand of NW_027526385.1, from coordinate 80,973,967 downwards.
ACTTTCATTATTTAATACAAACTCACTTGGAACAAGCAAGGTTTATTCCAAAGGTGGCATGAAATGAAATGTGCCGGTTATTGCCAGCAAGACCGTCACCACGACGATGGTCCAGAGCAGCGCCGCTCGCGGCTGCTGCATGTACTCCGCCAGCAGGTCTTCTAATTCGGGATATGGCCCCCTCTTTGGTCCGTTGAACCCTTTCCGTGTCGCCTTGCTTGCGAAAATTTTCTCTTTCTGTTTGCGCCAGTCCCGCACGCAAGTCTTCAGAGCACTAAACACACGTGACGCGGCCCGATTTCCATCACTTTCCGCTCTCAAGATTACTTTCTTCTTAAACACAGCATTGTGGTGAACCCGCCGTGTCTTCGCAGTGGGAAATTCCATAGCAGAAAGAACACAAGAATGCAAAAAAAAATTATGCAGTCAACAAAGGCAAACATGCGCCGACAACAAGGCGCTGGCTACGCATTCAGTGCAGCTACCTTGAAACGTCGATGGCGATACGGCACCGCAGTTTTGAGTTGTGCTCAATTGTAACACGCATGTGATTTTGGGACCTATTTTTCCGGAAAAAAAGGTGCGAGTTAGATTCGAGTAAATACGGTAGCTTGATTTCAGCTTTCTTAGCTGATAAAGTGGGAATTTCTTGAATGCCGCTTTGTGTAGTAATGCCCCTTACAAGAAATTGGCTCGTGAGTCGCCACTGCTTTGCCTGTATTCTGCAATAGTATGTTGATTATTTCTACGAAGTTTGCGTTAACATCTGCAAGGCTTGCGGGACAAAGTCGCCTTTTTAATGAACCAGGCTTATATTTTGTCTTCTTGGACACATTTAATTGCATGGGCCAAGTTTTGGTTGCTAGTGTATATTTTTGTATTTGGTGTAAGTTAGCTAGTTGTGTTTTGAAGAGGTTGGACTTTTTGCGCATAAACTTGCACCACCTTGCTGGGGCGTCCCACCTTGACTAAGAAAGCAGGGTGCAGGGTCTGTGTTTTACTGTACTGTTTGCAAGACGGGGCTACATAACTTGAACATTGCGCACTAAGCATTGCCAATGAGGCCACATGTTTTTTACTCCAGCATAGAGGCTGCAAGGTTTGTACATAACCTTGTCTACGTGTGAAAGGCTTTGTACAAAATCGCTGCATTTTTGGGGGACCTCGTTACCCTGAAGATTTTTTTTACTTCCGCAAGACGAGTGGATGGCCTATGTCGGTTTGAAAGTTGTTGCGATGTACTGAACTGTCAGCTACGATGCTTGGCTACTCAATGGCCATTTTGTTATCCTAGTAGCTCTGAACCCCTTCAGAGGGCAGTAGGATGTGTTCTACTCAAGGCTTCAACCGATGGGAGCACCGCTGTTTATAGTGTTAAATAACTTATGAGATACTTTCTTTGTACGAGAGCTTTTGGCTGGCAGTATGCTGGAGGTTTTGTAGAGTCAGAGGAAGCAGCATGTTTGTAGATTAACTGGTTTTCAGATGTGAGAGTTGAGCGCACCAACGGGAGTCAGAGTGTTGAGACCTGAAGGTTGGAGCTCACGCGATTGCTGGCCGTCGGCGTTTGAAAATGTGATGTTAGAAAACTTTTGCATTGCTGATGACGAGATCGGGCTACGGTGCCACTTGGCTTGTGTAGCCTTCAGTGTGCGTGTGTGTATGTATGCATGTGTGCAGTAATCTAAATACTAATCTAGTCCTTAGTGAGGCGAGGTTTTGTTCTTACGAATGCTTTGAAACGGTGGCGGTCCGCGGAAGAATGCTCTGGATGTTGTCACTGATAGCAGCACTGTTCAATGCACGTTCAAGTGATCGGATCGTTGCGGAGTGCACTGGAGGTGATTGAAATTGTACAAATTTAAGCTGACGCGCACATTTGTAAGTGACAAAGCTGTGTCATGCGAGAATTTTAGAGCTGGTATTGTGTGTTACACTAGTACTAGGTGATGTTCAAGCTAGTGCAGCCTTCATTTACTTTTCATCTGCATTGTGGGGTGTGCCAACAAGCACTGTGGTTCCTTACCTGTCAGGACTGTGACACGAAGTGTGAGCACCGGTGACACCCTTGTGCCCTGCCAGTGCTCCATGAGAGTGCTCAAACCCAAAATCTTGCGTTGAGCTTTGCGAAAAACTGCACCGCTTACAGTTCAAACTGTTGGTGTGAGAAGCTTGTGATTACATCAGGCATTAACAGTATCATTTGTGTTGACAGACTGTGTATTGGGTATTGACTTGCCTGTATTCTAGAGATTAAATGAAACAGTAGCTCGTTTTAGGCCCACTATGAAACATGTGCAGTTGTGAGTGGAAGGGGACACAAGACAAGCAAACAAGGCTCTTCTCCGTTTCTCCTTTTTTTTTTACTATCTTGCTTAGCTGTGTTTTGGTGTTTAGGTCTGCGCAAGCACTATAAAACACCATATTTGAAAAAAAAGCTCCTGTTTTTTTTTTTTTTTTTTTGAAGGTGCCCTATTTGAAAAAACAAGCAAATTACTCACTAGCAGAAAGGTGCGGTGCAGTCAGATGCAGTAGAATTAAACACAAGAAACTTGCTCCAGTATGTCGTAAAGTTTGAAGGAATTTAAGTGCAAAAGAACACACTCCATTAAGGGGGGAGGTGGGGATCGGAGCAAACTTTCTTATTTTTTGACATAGAGTAATGAAATTTGGTAGGCACATTGGAAAACACTCCAAATGGTGAATTTTGAAATTTAAGAATGATACCTTCAGTAGTTTTTGTGTTACAGAGGTGTACATGTTGTCCGCTCGTGGAAAGCCTAGCAAGGTATTGACATATGGTAGGAAGTTCAGAATACTTTTAAATTGTAGTCAAAAGAACACTACAGGGTATGACATTCTTCGAATTTTTTTTACACCCTTCATTTTTTTTACAGAAAACATTATTTTCACCTGTAACCAGTAGTATACAGCTGACTTGGCCGTAAATGTCACTTAAAAAAATATCTAGGCCCTAAAATGAAAATCCGAGAATGTCATACCCTGCAGAACTCTTCAAGGATTGAAATAAAACAAACAGTGTCGAAATCCGCCCAGTGGTTGCCATGCTATCCTTTCCACGAGCAACGAAGAACTCGTAAAACGCACTTTAGAGAAAACGGCTCTTGAAGTTTACGAAGACTTCACGATTTTTCGAACTGCACCAGCAGCATAGTCCTTGCTGTCTTTGCTTGGAAACAACCTCAAAGACCTTTGCCCTTCGATTTGGTGCATCTGGGAGGCCTTCCTGGCCAATTGAAGGTTTTCATGTGCAGGCCTTCAGATGGCAGAAGCACCAGTTTTACACCTAGTGTACCACAAAGTTTGCTACGGGCTACTAAGGTACCTAAACTTTACTTGATGTATGCCTAATGCATAACTGTCTCCAAAATGAAGAGTAAGGCATGGTTTCGTTTTATATTAGTAATATTCCAGCAGACTTTCAGCAGATTTCTGGGTTTCACAACATTGCCAAAGCTACAGCTTAGTACATGAGGCTGTTCGGTGTTAAAAAGTTATATCTGGGCATCACAAGCATAAGATGAGCTATTTGAAAGCAGAGTATAGATTTTTTACACAATTACAACATTGATTATTATTAGCATACCATGCTCTTCACCTTCAGGAGAATCAATCATTGCAAGATAGACAACAGAATTGCAAACATTGCGAAAATAGAAAACCCAATAAAAATATCGAATTGTGAATGCTGCACCCTTACGGCGTCTTTTCTAATTTATTTAACACTGAAAATATTATTTTGTAATCCCAGACTTCGTTGTACGAACTAGTTTAGAGCCACGGCAAAAGTTTCTCAAATAAGCTAGGTGACGGTTCATTGCACCCCCCCCCCCCCCCCCACGCCCTACAATCCCCTACGCGCGCGTTCCCCATGATCGTAATTTAGGTAACCTTGATATGGTTGATAACTTCGCTTTTACCATTAAATTTCACTTCCCGTACATCAATTATTATTACTCGCGTGCAATAGCAACCGATCCCGCAACCGGCCGCTGCCCGAACACGTCGCGCCAATGCAGCGCGCGCCGCAACTTCAGGCGAGTCGGTCATTCCATTCCCGAAGCTCGCGAGCACGCTGTGCAACACAGCAATAATTCAGCGTTTTATAACATCGCAATGCTCACAATGCGTCCAAAAGTTCGCTTCACGAACCGCAATCGTAGGCGCACGCACCGCGCTTCCCACTCAAGGACAGACCACGGCGACGTCGCGGGCACGTTTTCGATGCGTCTTTCGAGCCGCGCACGATCTCAACATTATCGCCGCGATAACAGTAATGTCACTGTTCAGTACCGCAACAGATAAAACGAGTAAACTGCTACCGAGTCGACCGGGAAACCTTGAAAACATCGGGAGCGCAGTGCGCGTAAAATGCGCAGCAGCCCGGCGGCCATGTTTTTGCTGGCATGGCGGCGCCCAATCAGGAGAGCCGTATCTAAAAACGCGGCCGGACAGCCAATCGCGTGTTACCATCTATCGGTTGCTTCGTTTCACTATCTTTCTCTTTCTGCCGTTTGTGCGTTTGTGAGCGAGCGATGACAAAAGGCGCGACCGGAAAACGAAAGTTAAAGAGTCGGCCGATCTAACGCGACCAAGATGGCGGCGCCCGGTAGCGTCGTTCCGGAGATACAGCGCTGCGAAAATTGCCGTGTTTTCGTCATTTTGAGGAAATATTTTGCCACCTCAGCCGATATAAATATTTTTCTTTGGCACTTCGCGATCGTTTGCGGCGGGGAAACTTTGTGAACGCATAGAATATAAAACGTGCAATCCGAAAATGTGAGTTCCGAAAAAACAATTTTTTGGTCACTTTCCGAAATCTGATCCCCGCGTCCCCCCTTTTAAGAAAAATTGTCTACCACCCACAAAAAGCATTCGGGGCCGGTTTATTATGCTGCAAACCAACCTTGGATCGTCTTCTGTTCCTTAGTCATCTTTGTGTCATTGACGGCATGACTGCTAACACTTTCGAAGGGCTGCAAGCATCCAAGCGTCTGTTTACAGTCCATTTAGCAAAAGCATCATCTGGCAGGCCGATTCTCAAGCAATTATTGTGTCCGCTAGGGTCCTTTCCACATGATGGCTTGCAACGCTCACACAATTCCTCGATTCAAAGGCTGCAGGACTTGTATCGTGTTTGGTGACAGAAAAGGAAGTTAACTGTTTCAGAAATGCAGTTTGCATTCAAGGCGTAGACAATTGCTGGCCCAAGCTGCGATCCGGGGTAATCAGAGTGACAGGGTAATTTTATTTGCATAGTGGCTGAGTGGTTCTAGCATAGTTGCTGTCTCTGTCCTGGTGGTTAAATACGGGCGAATGACCATATATGGTAATGTTTACTGTGACTGTTGTGGGTAAATAAGGTACTGCGAAGGCCGTGTATTTTGGTCTCCTCCCAGTGTCCAAGGCGCGCGTGTCTGCAGTTTTGAAAGTTCTCGGTTGGGCCAATCAGATCAGTCCTTGCAGTTTCTTCTTCCACACAAGGTGTAATTGGAATTTCGAGAGTTGAATGCAGTCGGATCCAGCTGAATTTTATGGTTATGTCTGGCATGAGGCTCGCAGGCTAATTCTAAAAATTATTTTTTTAACTACTCCGTTGCCTTTTGTAGTAGCTTCCCATTTTGTGGACAGGCTATTCTGTTCCAGGCAAATCTGCCTTTTCCTGCCTGCTTTAGAACTCGCAACCCTTATTGCTTAGCGACTGTGAGGAAAACTTAGCTGTGTGTTTTTAACACATTTTGGAGATGATTCTAGCGAATATAAATGTGTAATTACGCTTCAGTGAGAAAAATAAGTCAACAGGCAGAAATTAACTTCCCTATTTTGTGCCTGCAGCTTTTGTATTTTCAGGCCGGATTTAGCAAGTTTTGTCTCTTCCACCTAGCCGAGTTGTAAAGTGGCTTCCAAGGGGTAAAATCGGAAGTATGGGGAAGACACTAAACTTGGAGGCCAAGAATGGATTGGGATGACAGGAGTGGTTAGATTTTTGTTCGAGATGCTATCATCGTACTGTGCACATCAGTGGGTTCATGATGATTATGGCGACGTAATGCAAACGCTCGGATATTTTAAGGAACTAGTTTCGGGCTGTAGTTAACCTTTGCATAGTGAGGCTGCTGTCAACAGTAACACGCAGGGCATTTGGAGAAATTGTATAACTGGTTATCAACGCCTCATGCCTCCCCGAATGATGGAATTTGCAATGCTCGGAAACAAGGGCAAAGTTTCGGGTAAATTTTGCTCGATTACGACAGTTCTCGTTCTCATGATGGAGCTGTGATACCAGTGTGTGCTTTTTTTCTTTTTCATGCGGTAAGTGTTTGAAGTGAGCGTGAAATGTGAACGAAGTGTGAAAGCGGCAATCAGAGCATAGCAGTTGTGCAATCTGTCAAACCTTTGCAATAGCAGCAATCAAAGTGCTTTTCGTATGTTTGTAGTCTTCTCAACCTGAGGTCTTCCTGTGTTCTGTGCTTTGCTGAACTTGCACTGGGCCTACTGATACGCTACAGTTGTACAACGGCGACCTTCCATCTTTTAGAATTTTGTTCGACGTGCTCCGCGAAACACTTTCAAAGTAGCAGTCTTCTGTAAATCACTTGGCATGGGAGACTCGCAGATGGCAGAATGAAGTTGCTCGCGCTGAGCTGTTATTTTGTATCACGTGTAGTTTGCTGTCGTTTTGTGAAGCAAGGAGTGCTGCCTTACTGTGTACTGCTGTCTGTCTGCTTTCTAGTGCGTTTACTAGTAATTTCTTGACCTGAGGTTAAATTGGCCAACTATTTCTGGATAGTAGTAAAATATTAATGTTGACTGTGTTTCATCCTGCGTAAACATCGGCCACAAGTTGTCGCGGGATGTGTGACACCTATTATTCAATGATAAAGTAATGTCAGGTGCAAAATGCCTTGTTGTAATGATGGTGATGCTGTTCTGTGCGGGGAGAAAGGGGTTAACATTTTTAGAGTGTGCGGGTATTACTCCTGATTGGTTGTTTGAGATTGGAGGCAACAGATTTGTAGCCGTGGTTGTTAAACCGCTTGTATCTTTGAGCCGGTTTCGGAACATTACTAAGTGACAACTTTGAAAACTTCTTGCATTTTCTGCCTCTGCATTTTCAGATGTCTGGTGTGCACAATCTAGCGTGTTCATTCCAATGGCGACGACTATTCAAGCCAGCAGTACACAACTACGTCGGCCTCTAGGGCACCCTTCTTGGATGTAGCTTTGGATTTGGATTTGGCTGTGATGCCGGCTTTAGCTGCCGGTTGACCGCACGCAATAAAACAGCGCATTGTCGAGGTTGGTGATCGCTCGGTGGATAGTGGGACGAGAGGTGGTGTTGTGCGGGAGGCAGTCTCGTGCGTCTTTCAGTCGGCGTTTTTGACAGGGGAGCGAGTGAGCTGTGTGATAATAACTGCTCCGATTTTTTCTTTTTCTTCTCTGAAGGGACGTGCTGTCACAAAAGAACTGCTGCTGTACAAACACTGGTTGTATGCCTCTATTCTCAGCATTTGTAAATAGGTGACGACTGTGTGATGGTAGTGAGGAGTAATTATATATTTGAACATTTTGAACCAGCCCTGTGTTGCGTCTTTATTCTCATGGATGGCGGTGGCAATGGCATTGGTCTCAAATTCCCTCAGTGCTTGCGTCTGCAAAGGTGTTTGGAGCTATTTTGTGGCTTTTATTGCAGTTTCAGGTGCCATCTGAATGGACCATATACAGTTCCAGCTGTATATCACAGCTGTGTATTTGTTGATGTGGGACATATGTAATTTGCTTCTAAAATTCTTTTTCTTTCAGGCAAAAGAACGCAATGAGACAATGCAAAATTTATTTTTTACGAAAGCACTTCACCAAAGCATTCGTATATTTAGTGGGTTTTCTTTTTTTTTTCAAGATAAAACCAGAGTCCTTCAATGCCTTTCTGGTCATTAAACTTCGCCATCACGCTATGGGAGAGCTTCGTACGCTGCCGCGCCGTGGCGGTGGTGTTGATCGGAGGGCGGCTGGGGGCGTGGCCAGAGCGCGTTTGGCAGGGAACGGGCCACGGAGTAAGATAAAACGGACGCTCGCCGCCTTATCAGCAGTGCGCTTTCGCTTTACGTGTCGTGGGCCGCTCAAATTGACTTATCATTTTGTGAGTGGCGAAAAAATTTGGTGCGAACGGGCATGCTGCTACTGCGTTCCTACCTGCCGGTCTGGCTACAGAGCAGCAGCAGCCGCCCGATGCCCTCCGATCTGCGGTGGCGCCACTCGCAGTAGCCTTTGTCCCCGTACGAAACTTGGCCAGAAGTTTCATGACCAGAGGACTCTGATAAAACAGTTTTTGCACCAAGGATGACACTTAAACAAGTTGAGGTAAACCCAGTTTCTTCTCTGGGAGTGGCACCATAAGTTAAAATATTTCTGACGCAGAACAAGAGGTGCTCGATATGCAATGAATGGCACTGATTGTATCTAGGCCTAGCATTCACACCAGAAATGTGCAACAGGTCAGGAAATACTTTTCGTTTTATTGATAGCCCAGAAAATTTCCATGAAAATTTTTCTCTTTTCCCCAAGGACAGTCCAAAGAAGTTGTCAAGCTTGCTGGCAGCTGAGATTATAATGGTAAACACGTTCACGCTACCCTACAGGAGGTGCTAGCTATTGAGGTAGTTAATTACAACTATGCAGCTGGGCTTGACTATAAGAGATCGGCTTGACTTTTCGAGGGCTTTCGACTCATCATCGCTGCTAAATGGCATGTTTGCTGCTCCAAGATTTCTACCATCAGCTGGACTACAGCCTTTGTACTTGCACTACCCCAAAATTTTTGCAGTCGGCTGGACAATAGCCTTAGCACTTTCACAGTGCCGAAATTTCTGCCATCGGCTGGACTATAGCCTTGGCACTTTCACTGCCCCGAAATTCTTGCCGTTGCCGGGCACTATCACGACCCCAAAATTTTTGCTGCTGGCTGGGTCTGCCGAGGCGCTTTCACTGCACCGAAATTTTCTCCTTCGGCGGGATGATAGCCTTGGAACTGTCATGGTCCCGAAATTTCCACCGTAAGCTGAACTTAAGCCTTGGAACTCTTACTGCCCCGAAATTTTCTGTCGGTTGGCCTATAGCCTTGGCACTTTCACGACCCCAAAATGTCTGCCATCGGCAGGATTATAGCCTCACTACTCTCGCTGACCCGAAATTTCTGCCGTCGGTTGCACAAGCTTTCATTCGGTTTTCATTTTTTTCCTGTTTTTCATCGTTTTATCTAGTGTTAAACAGATGGCGCAACTTGCGTAAACGACGTCCGCAGGTACTTGCAAAATGAAAGGTTTTATTCAATGAAAATTTTTTATTAATTTCCATTTTAGGTTTGCAATAAACCTGACTTGCAAACTTAACTGATTGCGTAGCTTTTGTTTTATTTTGGTGTTTTGTTTGTTGGTGACGTCACCGGAACTTTCTGGCTTCTGTTTACAGATGGTCTACAGCGACACGGAATCACGCCGCTTTCACTGCCCCGAAATTTCCACTGTCGGCTGGCTCTTTAACTGCCCCAAAACTTTCCCTGTAGGTATAGCCATGTCACTTGCACTGCCCCAAAATTATCGCCGTCACCTGGACTACGGATTTGGAACATTCACAGGCCCAAAATTTGTCCCGTCGGCTGGACTATATTAGCCTTGGCACTTTAATTGCCCCAAAATTCATTGCACCTAAATATTTTCTGTCGGCTGGGCTATACTTTGGCACTTTCAGTGCCTCGAAATTTCCCCCTCTATTATAGCATTCGAAGATTCACAGTCCCGAAATTTCCACTGCCTGCCGGACTTAAGCCTTGGCACTTTCACTACCCCAAAATTCCCGCCGTTGGCTGGGCTATACATAATAGCCCTTGCACTTTCACTTCCCGAAATACTCGCTTTCGATTGGACCATAGCCTTGGCACTTTCACTGTTCCAAAATTTCCGCCGTGGGATAGTGACTTGTCAATTTCACTGCCCCATAATTGGCGATGTTGGTTGGTCGATAGCCTTGGCACTTTCACTGCCCCAAATTTCTACCGTCGTTTGGACTATAGCCTTACTACTCTCGCTGACCCAAAATTTTCGCCGTCGGGTATTGACCGTAGCCTTGGCAATTTCACTGTCCCAAAATTTCCGCCGTGGGATAGTGACTATAGCCTTGGCAATTTTACTGCCCCGTAATTGGCGATGTTGGTTGGTCGATGGCCTTGGCACTTTCACTGCCCGAAATTTCTGCCGTCGGTTGGACTTACTACTCTCGCTGACCCAAAATTTTCGCCGTCGGATATTGACTATAGCCTTGGCAATTTCACTGTCCCAAAATTTTCTCCATGGAATAATGACTATAGCCTTGAAAATTTCAGTGCCCCATGATTGACGATGTTGGTTGGTCGATTGCCTTGGCACTTTCACTGCCCCAAATTTCGGCCGTCGGTTGGACTATTATAGCCTTACTACTCTCGCTGTCCCAAACGTTTCGCCATCGGATATTGACTATAGCCTTGGCAAATTCACTGCCCCGTAATTGGCGATGCTGGTTGTTGGATAGCCTTGGCAATTTCACTGTCCCAAAATTTCAGCCGTGGGATAGCGACTATAGCCTTGGCAATTTCAATGCCCCGTAATTGGCGATGCTGGTTGTTGGATAGCCTTGGCAATTTCACTGTCCCAAAATTTCAGCCGTGGGATAGCGACTATAGCCTTGGCAATTTCAATGCCCCGTAATTGGCGATGTTGGTTGGTCGATAGCCTTTCACTGCCCCAAATTTCTGCCGTTGGTTGGACTATAGCCTTACTACTCTCGCTGACCCAAAATTTTCGCCGTCGGATATTGACTATAGCCTTGGCAATTTCACTGCCCCGTAATTGGCGATGCTGGTTGTTGGATAGCC